>NC_133558.1:26682500-27932500 GCF_048773025.1 Camelus bactrianus | reverse complement strand
TGCTTCATTCCCACTTGGCAAAGACCTCCCCAACCCTCAGCCAGATCTCAAGTGCACCTCCTCCAGACCCCAGCTTCCTCTTGTCCTCATGTTCTCTCCTCACTGTCTTCCCTTCCCTGTGCCTCCTTTCTGCACCCCCAACCCCATCCTTCCTGCTGATGGTTTTCCTGTCTCCAGCTGGTGTGCCTTTCATCAGAGGGGAGGCCACAGAGCACATAGAGTTTTCAGGCTTTGGGGGCAGGAGAAAGAGCTGAGTTTGAACCTAGCTCTGCCGCTCAGTAACTTCGTCTCTGAGCTTCAGTTTCTTCATCTGCAACATGGGGACCACAGACAGAGCTGTTCCAAGGACTCTATGAGACATGATGTGTGTATGCAGAGCTTGTAACAGGAGCTTGGAGTGTCACAGCACTTGGTTCAGGGTAGTCAGTACTATTATGACTGAGAACAGACCCCTTCAAGGCTCATGCCCTTGTTCAGTGATGTGCTCATGTTGACAGAGCTGGTTTATGAAATGTGATGGAAATTAAGGCAGAAATCTAGGGTCAGTGTGGGATTCCCAGCCTCACTGGGGTGTGTTTTTTTTGTTTTGTTTTTTTTCTTAAATAATCTGAGGGAAGACAGAACATACTGGTCTGGCCTGTTTGCACAGACTACAAACCATGGGTTCTAGAAATGGGGCGCCTCAGCATCTCAGCCCTCCCTCCAAGCTGTTCCCTTGTCATGGAGCCATGAGGGGGCTGGAGCCTCAAGACACCACTTGCTGGGGAGTTTTCCC
Organism: Camelus bactrianus; assembly: GCF_048773025.1. Classification (NCBI taxonomy): domain Eukaryota; kingdom Metazoa; phylum Chordata; class Mammalia; order Artiodactyla; family Camelidae; genus Camelus; species Camelus bactrianus. Next base: position 27,931,725 of record NC_133558.1, on the reverse strand, counting down.
TGGTGGAGTCCCCAGGTCGATGGATGGTGCATCCGTTCTGCTGGACACGTGGCTAGGAGGGGCAGGATGGGTGGTCTTCACTGTCCATTTTATTTCCATTTTTATAGCTGACATGACTCCTTTTTATTTCACACACTCCCTTCTTGTAAGTGGCTTAATATTACACTCAAATTGGTGTCACTTCCTGATTTGATATCTATCAGGCAACAACTTTTTCAACACCTGCTATTTGTAGTGACTAGGCTTTGTACATTGGGCAAGTGTTATTAAAAAAATGGGTAGAGTTGCTGTGACCCTAAAACTACTCAGAAAAATAGTCTATTCATTTAAAAAAGACTTGATAACCAAAAAAACGCATAAAGAATCAAACACCTTCATAAGATTAAGTGCCAGGTATTCAGAGTAGGTTTCCAAGGGCAACAGCCTTGTGCCCTTGAGTGGTCAGGGAAGGCTTCCTGGGGGAGACTGGAGGAGGCTGGAAGAAGGAGATTGGAGCTGACCCCATGGTGCAGGTAGGATGAGGGGGCTGGAAAAGGAAATTTGAACATTGTGAGTGTAGAAGTGATCTGAACTGAGGTTTAGAGATGGGCATTCTCTAGAGCCAGTGAGACCCAGTGCAGTACTTCTAGCCCCACAGATGGCCTCTGTGGCCCCTCTTGGACAGCCACCTTCATTAGCATATCAAATGCCCTGAGAAGTCCTGCAGTTAAAGTTTGACTGTGTTTCACCAGGTTTCCCAACTGTGTTTGATCACTCATGGCCATTGAACGTGTTGGTCCTGAATGCATTTGCATTTGCCTTTTTGTCTCTCTAACAAATGCTACCAACTCACTTGTGCAAAACAGGGATTGGCAACTTTCTTTAAAAATTCAGTCTGTGAGGATCAAAAAATTATTTGGAGTTAATCATGTGTCTTTTTCCAAGTGTGGCTCAAATATCTAGAAAGGTGGGGATTTCTAGGACCCTGAGCATTGATGTTGTTGCACCAGGGTGGGGCTGACCCCCCAGAGAATGTCGACTTCTCCACCTAGCTGAGGGGCCAGGCCCAACCCCGCCCCGTCCCACCCCTGCCTGCAAACCTCAAAGTCTATTAACAGCCTCGCTCCAGATAATGATTCATGCTTCCTGTCCCTCCTCCATTCTAGTTACTCAGAGCTGTGAGCCAAGATTGATTACTTACACCATCCAACTGGCCTTGCCCATGGGGCACTCCACTGGTAGATTAAATATTCTTTATTGGGCAACACCCCACATTGAGTTCTCCTTGTCAGCCGAGTCCTACACAGTGAAACAAGGGGTTGTCCCAGAGGCAGATGTGGAAACCATTTCTAGAACTGGGAAGTCTGGACACATCATGTCCGGACTATGTGAGGTGTTCAGGGAGCCAAAGTTACTGTGTTTATAGAGACAAGGAGGTGCTCCAGGTAAAGGACTCATGTTTCCATGACCACATAAAAGGCAATGGAAATGGATTCTTAACTGAATCTTTAAGTGCTTCTTTGTAGCCTGACCATCAGCTCCTTCTTGCTTTTGAGTGATCTTGGTTCTAAAAATTTTTTTTCATTTATTTTGAGGGGTCCTTGATTTTATTTATTTGTTTGTTTGTTTGTTTAGTAGCAGTATTGGGGATTGAACCTAGGACCTTGTACATGCTAAGCATGCACTCTGCCACTGAGCTATACCTACCCCCCGAAAAAAATTTTAATAATCTTTATTATTACTAGTCATATAGATTATTCTATTTTTAAAAAATTAAAACACCATAGCTGGAGCTGAAGTCTGCTCTGATAACCTCTCCCACTCACTCACTTTCCTTTTCCAAAATATGGCAGAATTAACAGTGGCATCCAGGTGCCCTGACTCCCAGTGTTCTTTCTCCGCCAAGGGGCTAGGATCTTTAGGGAGCAGGTGTCAGTGGTGGAAAACCCTTCTGCCCCGTTATCCTGCCTCAGAATTGCTTAGTGTCCCTGAGATGGGCAGGGCCTGGGAGGTTCATCTAGCTGAGCCTTGGCAGGTCAGAGCCAGCGGGACCTCCTTGTAGCCCCCTCAGGCCCAGCCTCCTCCTCCTTCTGCAGAAGCTGAGTCTGAGGTGTGAGAAGGGGAAGTCATTTACCCAACAAGGTTACAGGGCCAGTCTCCTTTTCTGCTAGGCCCAGGTTATCTTTCTATTGGGTTTGCATTTCCTGAATACGCAGCAACTGGGTAGGGGGTGGGGGTGGAGGGCAGGGGAAGTGGGCTCAGAAGAACCCGGTCTGAGAATGTTTAAATTTCCTGAGTGTCCCGTGAAGAGGGAGATAATCTGTGTGCACGTGATGGAGAGAAGAGGGGGAGCCTTGGTTTCGGTCCAGAGGACCGAGGAGGGAGGGGAAAGGAGAACAAAGGGGAACTATTAGGGAGGCTGTGACTTTTTTTTCAGTGGAAGAGAAATAAACAGGAGTTTGTTTCTTTGTGTTTCCGTGATGCCTTCTTGTTTGTGTTTTTGGAGAACACTCGAGTCACGTGATGGTTCTCATCTTGTTTTCATGGTGATCGCTTGTGGTTGTGGGGGGCGGGGGGACCTCTTTGGTCCAGGATCTGTGGCCTCAGGTCTTACCTCCCTCTGGTTGGCTTCCTCCCAGCACTTTGGAAATCTCTACCTCCCTTAGAGCTTCCAGAACTTATTAGCTCAAAATGGGAATACCACTTCTGGCTGGATCCGCCTCACAGAAGAGCATCGGTAGTGATGGATCCCCCAAAGTGTGAAGGGTTGGCCTCACATTCCCCCCATCTGCTGGGGGGCCAGGAAGAGTCTCGTTTGCCCATCATCGAGCGGCAGATGTGGGCCACCAAGGTCACCCCAGGCCTGCTTCCCTGGGCCAGACAGTGTGTCTGAAGTCCCTTCCAGGGGGCCGTGGTATAAGCAGATGAACTGAAAGTAAGGAAACGGCAGCTCTGGACAGAGTTACTGCCAATTTCCTGGAATCTGAGAGCTGGGGGCCGCCTTGAAACAGGAAAGAAAGTAGACTATCTCCTTATCTGAGTTCGCGGAGGGAATGAAATGTCTCTTTCTGGGTAACTGGGGCGCACCCCTTTCAACTCTTTGCTTTAACAATAACCACAAGTATTCCTAAGCTTTAGGTGGCCACTAAATGATGGCTTCTCTTTCCCTCTCCTGGGGTCTTGAACAGCTTGAGAGTCAGACCCCAGAGAGCAGAACGCCCCCTTCATTACCAATAACCACGCTGGAGAACTCGGCCTGACCTGCGGACACCGAGTCCCTCTAAGGTACCCCTGAGTTGCACTGACCCGTAGAGAACCATTGGCCTCTCTCACAGCAGCTGAGCTGCCCCAGAAAGCATCCTTCAACAATGAGCAGGCCACATGAGCATCTGCATTCACCGGCTTCTTTCTCTGCCTGGTGAACAGTGTACTAGGTGTATGTTAGCCTTTCCACGGTGACCCTGGGTCTTCGTTACGGAGAAGGGTGAATGTGCTCTGGTGCAGCGGTGTTTTCGGAGCGGGTATCAGAGTGAGGTTGACCATTCCTACACCCGACGGCCCACACGGCTGTGGTTTTTTTCTCTCTTCCTTACCACGTCCACTGCTAGCCAGTCCTGCCCCTGAGCACCGCACTGCGCATTGAAACAAAGGGAGGGCTGGAGTTGCCCAGGAAACAAATAACCAAACCTATTCAATCATGCCTGAGTCATTGAGCCTGATCTAAACTGTACCCAAGTCAAAACAAAACAACAGAAACCCCACCCAGGCGGTGAGACTTTGTGAGTCCTCCCTGGGCCCCACGCATGTCCTGAACATTGTCCTGTTCAATCTTCACCAGAAACCTGGAACAATTAGGTGTCATTCTTCCTTGCTGACAGATGTCAAAACTGAGGCTCCCCCAAACCCAGAAAAGATGAGATCGGCCTGCCTGGTTCTCACTTTGCTGGTGGAACATTGCGACTTGAACCCCGGTCTTCTGTCTCCAGAACCCAGTGCTTGCTTTGGGTATTTCCCGTCAGGAGAACACCGGCCACATAATCCATTTGTTTCTCTCCAGTGAGAAGTTCCTGAGGAGTTAAAAAAAAAAAAAGGTCCCCACATAGCTGGAGCTCAGCCCTTTAACCCAAGAAAGGGGAAGTTTTTCAGTGTGAAGTGCATCAGCTTCTTTGTCATACTTCCAAGTTCAGGGTTGCAGGCTGGAGGGTTGAAGGCTGCTAGGAGGTGATGGCCAGGTTCTGTGCCAGGCTGTCAGCCAGCTCTCCCGGACCCTTCAGAACCTGGGGAGAGCTGCGGGCATCTGGCGAGGGGGAAGTAGCTTCATGCTACTCAGGTCTGCGACGGGTGAACCAGGGACGCGGCGCCATAACAGAGGATCTGAGGCATCCGAAGGCTGGAGGCCTAACCCTTTGTCACAGTTGTGTGGCCTTGGACACGTCATCCCCTGCATGGGAAGTTCTTCATCTTTGAAACGGAGAAAACAATTCTGACCTCACTGGCTTGTTCCGGGGACAAAATAAAATAGTGGATGTCACTGCTTTTGTCCATTGCTTTCCAGAATGTTACTGTTGGCCTTGAGGACAAGCACACCCTCCCACGAACTCCTCAGTGTCCCCACCAGAGACTCCACACTGGGCCAGAGGATTCGTGGCTGTAGCCCCCGGGGCCAGGTCTGCTCCTGGGCTCCTCTGACTCAGGCAGACATACCCCATGGCCACCAGGGCCGGTGACTCCCTATGTCAGCCCTGACCTCCTAGTACCCGGGCTGTTGGAGAGATGGAGCCACGAGCTTTCCACTCTTCTGTTCAACAAAAGACAAGAGAAAGACAAGAAAGGAGAAAAAAAGAAAAATTGATTTTCTTTAACCTGTGGCTTTTTTTCCTTTCTGTCCTCCTTACTATGAGTGGGATTGCCACTTAACTTTTTCTTTTAATTAAAAAAAAAAGGACATTCTGGGTGATGGAACATAATATTTAGACATACTGAAATGACAGCTGATGGGTGTATTGTCAATACATCATCACCACAAATCATGTGTCAGGGGTTGGTGGGGAGGAGGTTTGTGTGTCCGTGTATGTGCCACAAGCACATGGGAATTATTTTAAGTGATTGGGGAGGGTCCCATGACCCTTATGGAAAGCAGGTCCCGTGGAAGGTCAGCCACGGAAGATGGTCGGCCCTCTGAGAGTGGGAGGTTTGCTTCTATTGTGAATTGAGAGGTCTTTTCCATGTGAGCCGGAGGAAGCAAAGGTCTCCCCTTTCTCTCTCTTTCCCTCCCTGTCTGTGTCCTTTGCACCCAGTGGATGCCCAGTACTCTGCTGACCCCCGTAGACACAGTAGGGGAGGCACCCCTTAGAAGAGGTCCCAGTCTGATGGTGGAGGCAGTTAAAGTGCTGGGACTGGTGTGCAAAGTGGTGTAACAAAGACAAGCAGCCTGAGCCCAGGGCTGTTCCCGCCTGCCCTCCAAGCGTTCTTCCTCCTGCCCCTGCCCCTTACCACCTGTGGTCCTTGGAGCACTCGGTCCAGCTGCCTCTGTGACAGCTCCTGTTGTAGCTCTCAGAGTGAAACTGAGCTTTCGCGGAGCTCCATGTCTCCACAGATGCAAATCTAGGCGTCACCTTGACTCTTCACCCCTCACACCCCCATGCCCATCTCAGCACTAAGTCCTGTCAGGGTCACCCCCAAATGCCCCTCCATCACTATCCACACCCAAACTGCCTTGCCTGGACTGTCGCAAAGCTGAGTGCCCCTGTATCCTAGCACCCCCTCCTCTAGCCCGTTGTTCGACAGAGGTCCACAGACTGCAATCCGTGGGCCAAATCCAGCCGCTGCCTGATTTTGTATAGCCTGTGAGCTAAAAATGGTTTCTGCTTATGGACATTGGATGATATGGAACACTGACTTTGAACCCAATTAGGCAAAACGTTATTCCTCCAAAAAAATAATTCCATTCTTATCCCTAGATCTCTATTACAGAAAACTGTACTCAAATACTATTATATTTTGTTTCCTCAAAAAATTTATAGAAATGTGTTTTTTCTCTTTTTATGTAAGTGTCTACATCATAGCTTCAATTTTGCCTCCCGACTGTGACACCTAAAATGTATACTATTTGGTCCTTTACGGAGAAAATTTGCTGACTCCTGGTTTATCCTGCAGCCTTTTCAAAATGGAAATCTGATCAGTCACACATGCTTGTGTACACACACACACACACACACACACACACACACTGCTCAAAACACTTTAATTGTTCCCCAGTGTTCTTAATATAAAGATAAAACTCCTTCCTTTCAAGAACCTGACATGGTCTGGACCCTGCACCTTCTCCAGTTTCATCACCAAACTCCTTGATCCTCTGTTTTAGTTCCTCTGTCCACCGTGTTCCCACCTGCCCCAGGGCCTTTGCCCGTGCTGTCTTTAACTTTGTCTGATAGGCAGATTTCCATACTCTTTTTTCCCTGTTTAAGTCCTTCTCATCCTACAGGTTTCAGGATCTTGATTTCCACAGAGGATCCTTCCCTGATCTTTCTGCTGAGGTCTCAGCCCTCTTTTATAACCACTCATCAGTCATAGACTTAGATTTGTCATTGTCTGACACTCCCCTCTCCCCAGACTGCAAGCCCCTGACTCCACGAGAGCTGACACCATGTCATGTTCCCACTGTACCTGGCACATAGTGAACACTGAGTAAGTATTTTGTTACAATGAATGGCTGAGAATCAGGGAAGGTGTCATAAAATATATGTCTGGACAGGAACTTAGAGGTTGGGAAGATGGAGAATGGGGAGAGAAGGACTTCAGGCAGAGGGACCAGTATTCTGGATAAGGTGTAGCTCCATGGGTGGGGGGCTCAGGGCGAGTATGGGTAAATCACTGGAAAGAGGAGTGAGGCCAAATCATTCAGTGTCCCCTGTGCCAGGCTGAGCTCTCTGGATGCTTCTCCTCTGGGCAGAGGGAGCATTGGCAGTTTGAAGCAGAGGGGTGGTGTGGACCCAGCTGCTGGGTGGAAAGTAGGCTGGAAGGCACAGGGCTGGAAGAGGCAGGCCCAGCTGTTCAGAGGCTGTTCCGTGGACTGGGCACTGGGGTGAGAGGAGAGGGGTGATCAGGGGGTGCTACAGAGGAGCGGTCAACTGAAACCTATTTGATAGCCTATAAGAAAAGGGGGAGGTGAGCTCCTGGGGTCCAGGGTCCTTCAGCATCTGAGTGAAGAGAAAAGAGTCATTAAGGCAGAGGTGGAGGGGGTGAGGTCAGGAAGTGGAGGTGGTAAACACCCACAGCGCCCTCTCTGTTCTCCGTGTGGCAGGTTAAGGCCATCTGCTGAGACCAAGGCTTTGGGGGTTCAGGTCTTAGGCTTTGGCCTCTTCCCCCTTTTGCAAGCATAGGGTGCCACGTCCCCCCTAAACTGTTGGAGGGCTCAGCTCAGTCAGGAGCAGCTGGGGGCTCAGGCTGGGGATTTATATCCCAAACAGCTCCTCTGGGAGTTAAACGGGCACTTGAGGAGATCTTAGAGACATGTATTTCCTCATCCTTTTTCTGAAACGTGATGTCTAGATATCAGCTTTGTTGGAAATCCTACCCTGAAAGCCTTTGGGGAAAAAAGCTCTGCTCACTTCCAAAATTGTTCACCAAGGACCTACCGAACCCAGCTCTGCTGTGAGCACCACAGGGAACCCAGCTCTCAGCCCCCAGAGGGTCTGACCCAGAGCATATAAATAACACGTAAAATGCATGAAGAATAGTGCAGGAAGGTGTGATCCCATGACAGGATGCATTTTTGTAGTGCATTAAAGCTCATAGTGTATTAAAGCTCACAAGGTACATTCACACACAGGTGCAGGGGTCTTCAACCAGCTCCTGCCTAACGACCTTCTCCCACAGCTCCCCAGACACCCACACACATCACACCCACTCCCACAAATGAAGGCGGGGCCACTTATGCCGAGGGAAACTTGTTACTGTAGGTGCATAATTTAATTAGGTGTGATGTAAGCTGATGACCTATGAATGCAAAAAAGAAAGAGAAGGGAAGTATCTATGAAAAGTAAGCTGAATGCTTTGGAGAAAATTTAAAAGCAAATTTGCTGCCGAGTTAGGTGTGAGCAAGACAATTGTTGCAGACTGACACTGGAGGTGGTGAGAATATGAGGGTGTCAGAGGATTCTGCACCGTAATTCCTCTACTAGTGTTCTCAACTTCTGGCTCCTTTTTGCAGAAAGGGAGCTGAAAAATGAGAGATTATGTGTCATGAGGTGGTTTGTGCATAAAGACCAATGCACAACCCTATTCAGCAGATCCGTGAACCAAGCCCCGGACAGCAGAAGTCCCTTTGGCTTGTTTCTTGCCTCCCAGAATTCAGGAGCCTGAGTATGGCCCTGATGTCATTACCTGGGGTCACAGAGAGTGTTCTCTTTCTTTTTAACATCTGCGTAATACTCCACTGTATAGTTATTCCAGAATTCTTTTTAACCAATCCCTTATTGATAGGCATTTGGGATATTGTCGCTCTGGCTATTCCAGCAATACTGCAGTGTCTGTATGTCATTTGTATGTGTCATTTTTTTTATGAGGCTCTGCTGTCACCAGCTTACTAGGAAGGGAATTCAGAACCCCTGCTTGGATAGCCAAAAGAAATTCTCAGAGGTTCATGAGGGGGTACGTCTGGGAAGGTCTCATCACAGGGTGTCATGGGGAGGTTGGCAAGGTAGTAAAGTGTGTTGGATGGAGGTTCCCATCCGGAGTGGTTGCCGTGAGGGGCATGTGAAGGAATTGGCTGGGGGTTAGCACCCAGTACTTCCCATCAGTTTCGTGTTCCCTCTCTGTTTGCTCGGCTCCATCTTAGTCCAGCTCATCAGCACAGCACTGGGTATCTTTCCTGCTGTTCTCCCGACTGCAGCCACTGGCTGCAGTCAGTCTCCACGTGGGGCCTGAGGATGCCTGGGCAGTGTTGGGGACGTTCTAAGGCTAGCGTCCTAGGCCTGACACTGGACCGCATTGGCTTCCCGAGAAAGGGATTGTCTCCTTCATGCCCTGATCTTTAGCTGGCCACACAAGGTTGATGTTTGACAGACGTGTTTGTTGCAATCTGGAAACCTCGAGTGGATCTGCTCTGGGCCAAACACTGCTCATGGCACAGAGTAGAAGGCAGGGAGAGATGTAAAAAGAGAGATATTGAGACACAGTTCTGCTCCTATAGAACCTAAAGTCTAGTGTTGGTTGAAAAGTAGATTTCTGGTCTGGTTGTGGTCTGAGGACTGGCCTGGAGAAGTGACGTTTCTCACAAACAGAAGGACGCACGTCTGTGTCTATAGATGCTTTGTCCGAGGTTTGGTCCGCACTCTTCCCTGAGGTCCCCAGGCTCCAGGGGCACCATTTCTGCCCTCTTGTTTCAGCTGCAGGGGATGCATCATTTCGGCCCTCTGGTGTTATAGCAGCCAAGGGAAGTTTTTGGAAAGAAATCGAGACAGTGAGTTAATAGGGGCCAATGAGCAACAGGATATCTGTCTTGAGCAAATCCAGACAGGTTTGGGGGCTTCCCAGGAGGGATGTAAGGGATTACCGGTGGGGGGAAGATGGGAGCAAATCCAGGAAAGGGCAGGATACCCTACTGATTCCCTAAGGCCCCTCAGTAGCTGTCTGGTAGATGTAAGCTAACCTCTGTGGTCCTCCCAGCCCCACACATGGAACTTGAACAGCGGGAATCTCGGGTGAACGTTCACTTCCAACTTCATTCTGTAATACCTGAAATCTTAGAAGCATCTGAAAGTAAAGCACCCAGTTTTTCTCCATCTTGGCGTGCTGTGATTTGGAGCAAGACCCTCCTGATAAAACTGGTCCCGGCAGCTCCGTTGGCTTGCCTCCTGCAGGATGTCTTCCCGATTCCATCCCTCGGTCTGTTCACCCTTTGCTTCCCCTCCCTGAGCAGCTTCCCACGGGCCCTGGGAGGCCGCCTGGGGTGCTCCGAGAAGCCCCTCTCATCTGACTGAGAACGCTGGCCTCCCTTGGCACAGTGAAGGACAAAGGAGACAACGCCATGGGGCAGCCATGCCACTGAATCAGACCTCGGTCTGTGGGCTACAAGGCGACAGGAAGTGTGAGGGGGGCTGTGAGGCCCTCTGTCTGGCTTCACTGAGCAAGCACCTGTGCCAGGTGTGAGGCACAGTCTGGGTCCCAGGGATGAGCAAGAGGGGCCCCAGCTGCCCTCGGTGAGTCCACACCAGCTGGGAAGGTTGGGCGGAGTGAAGATGATCAGCCAGAACCCCTTCCACAGGGGCCTGGAGAAGGGAGCGACTCAGGAAGTGCTGCTGGGAAGGCCTCCAGCCCTGGACACCTGAGGACCCTCTGGCTTGTTTCTGTCCTCCCAGAATTCCCCGTAAAGTCTTAGAAGTCTGAGCCAGAAGGGCCATGGGGATTGCTTGTCCATGTCCCCTTACCTTACAAGTGAAGAGCCTGGGGGCCTTGGCATTGCCATATGGTGGGGCCTGTGTGGACAGGAGGCCCAAGCATGGCTCTGACGTCGTAACATGGGGCCACCCCCCAACCCCCCATATGAAACACAGGCAAGAGGGCCAAGGGAGACCCCAGACTCCCGAGCTCGAGAACCCCATGCAGTTATTTTACACACAAAAGGAGCATTGCAGACTTTGCTACCCAGTGAACTGTGAGCTGTTTTTCAGAAAGAAGAGGGGTGGTTCCTCCCCCACCCCCGAGGCACCTACTCCTCTCTGGGCCATGGGTGTCTAGGGGTATTTGTTTTTCACACAATCCAGTGTCTTCAAGGCCACAGACCAAAGCCAAGCCAGCTGCTCAGTTTGGGAACTGAACCCCTAACCATGCAGTCTGCCTGGAGTCATGGTGTGCGACTATCTGCAGGGCTGGTGTGGCCCAGGTCCAGGGGAGCCAGCTACTCCCCTCCCGTCCCCTGCAGAGGAAGTGAGTCTGTGCTGCTGACCTGCTGGAGGTCCTCTTGGCAGCTTGGCCCAGGGTGCTGGGTGTGACACTTGAGTGATGGGAATGAAGCCCTCGGGCACTTGACCTGTGTTTTCTTAGGTTTATATTTTGCTCTGATGCTGAGGGTGGGGGTTGAGGGGGTGGTTAAGGGGGCCAGATATACCTGCCAGCCACCTCCCTTCCCCTTCATCTTCCCCACCATGCTCCCTGGGGCTGCATTAGAAAGAAGTCTCCCGTGATCTCCCAGCCCAGCCCAGCCCAGCCCAGCCCAGCCCTGCCCTGCCCAGGACAGCTCGGGGGGTGGGGATCCTTTTCTTGGCTGCAGTCCCAAGGGCTGATTCACAAGGCCTGAGCCCCAGGTCCTCAGGGAGCAGGGCTGGAGGATCCTCCCTGCAGCCCAGGCCCAGACCTCTCCAGCTGGGCATCCCGCAGAGACCCTCCCTGAGTCCCCAACAGCGAGGGTCCAACCACAGCTCCTCCTAGGCCCTGGCTGGAGTGACCACCCCCTGGTGGAGAGCTACTTCTGTCCCAGAGAGTGAGTGAGGACAGTCAGGACCTGCACACCAGAAGGGGAAGTAGCTCCAACCCCCATTTCCTGGTGGAGAGCTGTCCCTAGGAAGCAAAGTCCAAACTCTCCATTTGCAGGTTCCTGGGCTGTGAGTCAGGCTTCTCCATTCCTGGGGTTTGGAGGAAGCAGTTGATGCTGCAGACTGAAAAATAGAGAAATAATGTCTGTTGGTGCCCAAAGGAAGCCTTGGGAAGCCTCCCAGAGCTGAGAGCCTGAGACCTGGAGCAGGGAGCAGTGGGGCCGTGAAGGAACAGGAGTGGACCAGTCACTCTGTGCGGAGGAAGATTTCGGTGCTCATTGCCGGCATTGGCAGAACTTATCCAGTGTAATTGGGTTACTGGATTATAAAACTTCTGCTGGCTTTATTTAGAAGACTAATCAGAAAGCATTTAGAACAGCAACATTGCTATAAAGGACACCATGAACCATGAGCCCACATCTTGGAGAACTGCCCTTGGCTTTTGGGAGCAGAATCCCAGGAGAATCCAAGTTAAGCTCCTTTGACAGACCTGAGAGGAAGTCTTGCCTAAAAGCTTAGCCAAGTCGCTTGGGGAATTGTGTATACAGTCTCTGAATGACGGCCCAGTGTTGGAGAAAGGAAAATCTTTATGGTTTTTCTTCCTCAAACAAGCGATGGTGGTCTGGCGGGAGCTGGGTGTTACCCCTTCCGAATTGTAAACAAACAAGTCTTGCTGAGCCCTTGGCCAAAGTCAACTTCCTCTTCTCCCTCTCTCTTTCTCTGGTTCAAAGGATGGTCCTTTTGGACAGATAGCTTCCTTGCAGAGTGTGCTCCATCTCCTGCTGCCCCCGGGGGTATGGAGGGAGAGGAGACGGACTTTGATGCATTAGAACAGGGGTCTGTGGCTCAGGCCAAAGCCAGCACCTGCCTGGTCTTACACAGCTTGTGAGCCAAGAAGGGTTTTTTCTGTTTTGTTTTGTTTTTTTTTTAATTTTAAATAGTTGAAGAAAAATCAAAGAACATAATTTCTTGACATGTGAAAACTATATAAAATTCAATTTCAGTGTTCATAAATTAAGTTGTATTAGAACACAACCACACTCACTCACTTATATATTGTTTATAGCTGCTTCCAACTGCAGAGTTATGACAGACATCATATGGCCCGTAAAGCTGAAAATATTGACTAGCCAGCCCTGTCCAGAAAGAAAAACTGTGTGCTAAAACATCTCTGTAGAGCCTTATTATTATGTACAGCATTCCGTAAATCTGGCACTTTAGGGGGCTGGGCCATCAATGGAAAATAGTGAAATCTGGCCCTTGGTCCATGTCAGAAGCATGGAGACCCAGGGTGAGGTGCTTTGGGTCTCATTTGCCTGGCGCAGCGTTTCAGCTCAATGAGTGTTTCTGGAGCATGTGCTGTGTCCCAGTCACTGGGGTCACAAGACAGGGTAGGATGCTGTCCCTCCTCTGATTGACTGGACAGCCAGTGGGGACGTGGGTTCGGAAGCAGGTCACTTGACTACAATGCTTCAGGGGAAAGGGAGAGCATCTTGGGTTCCGAGCAGACATTTTTTTTTTTTGTGGGGCCGAATCTGGAATCCTGGAGTCTTGCTCTAAGGAAGGAATTGACCAAAGAAATGTGAAAGCAGTAGTTCTGGGAATTCATTCATGAATGAAAAAGCTCTTGGTGCCAGTTACCCAAAAGGAAGTGTTGTCCATAATGAGCAGAGCAAGTTACCTTATTAGAAAAATAATAAAGACTTGAACCTTGAGTTGGTATTATGACAGTTCTATGGGATTGACTAATCCACCAAGAACGGTTTCCAGATTTTAAATGGTAGGTTTAAAATAGCCTCTGGATGAGATGCTGAACTGTGGGCCTGGCATGCTATCGCCTGTGTGGTGGGGGTAGGAGTGCGGGTGTGTACAGGCATTCTTGTGTGAGCATAAAATATCTCTAGAATATACAGGAATCTGACAGGTTGTCCCAGGAGGGGTGCTGGGTGTCTGGGGACAGGGGTGGGAGGAAGAGTTTTGGCATATACTCTTTTAAAAAATTGTGCTCCAACTTTTCACTTTATTTTCAAGCATTTATTTGGGGTAAGTTTCACTCTTCTGTATACTGTTTTGTACCTTTTGAATTTTGAGCCAAGTGAATATAGTACCTATTCAAGAAGTATATAAATTTAATGTAAAATAAGTAGTGTGTGATTTTGCTGTTACCTCCTTACGTCTTCCTAGGAAAGTCATTTTCCTTCTTTCATTATATGATTCTTGATGGCTGACTGCTGTGAGTCTGGTCTAGGCCCAGCAGTTACAACTCTACTCCATCTGAATGTGGGGAGACTCGTTGACCTCTAAGGCGGTCTTCAACTTGAGAGGATGTCAGACTCAGCAGGAGGGCTCATTGAAGCACAGACTCCTGGGGCCCCCCTCCCCAAGATTCAGGGCGTCTGGGTGGAGCTCAAGAGTCAACATTTCCAACAAGTTCCTAGGTCACGTGGATGCTGCTGGCCCGGGAACCACATTTTGAGAGCCTCCCCTCTGACTTTCTAGGGTTCTGTGCTTGTAAATAAGCTACATTCCCAGGTCTGAAAATAGCAACAAATAGAGAGTAGATTCCTGTAGCTCAGAACACAAAGTAGTACTTGCCCAGCAGTTTGGGAACACAATAAAGCAGACAGGTCAACAGAAGTAAAGTTACACAGCTTCCATTCCACCCATGGGGGCTTGGTGGAGGGACACAAGATCAGATCGTGGTCAGAGTCTGGTGAGTTTCAACAGGTAGCTCTTCCTGGGGGAGGTGACTTGGCACGAGGCTTTCAAGGAAGGTTAAGTGGTGAAATTTAAGCCAGGCAGAGCCTTCTGATATCTCTAAGCCTAATGCCCACAGAATAATGCTGCTGAACATTATTTTAGGGCCCCCGCAATTTATCACTGACCATGCATATTCAGCCTGATCATTGGTGAATGCCTGACAAGGACATGGTGCCCCAGCATAGACCCCTGCACCTGACTTCATGCCTGTATGCATGCTGTTCCCCCAGCTGGATACCCTTCTTAGTCCTCCCTCTCATCTCTGTAAACCCTATTTGTCCATCAGGACCTAGGTAAAAAGCCTAACTATTCTTCATGAGAATTTCTCATCTGTTCAGCCTACACTGGGTATCTTTTTCTGTGTATCAGTTCATTAGGACATTTGATCATTATTGTCCTTTTTTTCATTTATTATTGATTCATTCAACAATATTGCCCATCCTTCAGGAAATTCTTATCAGAGGGCCTACACTATATTGGGAATTGTGGTAGGTTTGAGGAATAGAACCATAGGCAAAAAAAGACATGGTCCCTGCTCTAATAGAGAAAGATCCATTAATCAAATAATTGTCCTGGTGGAAATACAATTACAGGCTGAAAAGAATGGTCTGAAGAAAAGTAATAAGGCTTTATGAGAACATAAAAGAAATGACCCTGATGTGGCCTTGGGGGTTGGGGTCAGGGTAGATTTTCTGAGAAAGTATAGTTTGGACTGAGAGCTGAAGGATGCCTAGAACTTGGCTGGATGAAGAGGTGGAGTGGGGAAGGGAAAAACTCCAAATCGGGGGGACCAGCATGTGCAAAGGTCCTGTTGTGGGAGGCAACTTGGTAAGTTCAAGGAACTGAGAGGAGACCAGAGTGGCTGGGAGTGGGGACGGGGAGGGAGTGGAGAACAAAGAGAAGAGGGTTACATTGTGAGGGACAAACTGTGTGGAGCCCTAAGTCAAGGGGGAGTCTTTGGAGGAGCTTCCATTTGAGGGGAGAGGATGTAGAGTTTGCCTGTGAACGTGGAAGTGGGGATTTGCAGGAGGCAGCTGATTAAGAGCTCAGATCATCCATGTGGAGAGTGGTCACTGGGGGGTCAGTCGGGTGTGTCTGGTGAGCGGGGATATTGGGAGGGGGAACATGTGAGAAAAGGAAGGGTGTCTCCTTAGACTCAGGGTCATAAGCCCCCGAAGGACACTTGGAGGAAGCAGAGTCACTTCCCCCGGCAGCAGAGTGGACATTTCTCTCATTTCTCTCTTGCTGCCTGCTCACCATTGTCCAAGTTCTGGTCTTAATTACATCTCTCCTGGATGTGGCAGGAGCCTCCTAGTCCATTGCTTCTCAAATTTTAATGTGCACAAGAATCACTTGGAGATCTTGGTAGAATGCTGATTCTGATTAATAAATCTCAGGTCCGAATTTCTCACGAGCTCCCGGGTGATAGAGACCACATGGTGAGCAGTAAAGGGAACTGGTCTCCCTGCTTCTGAAGCTCAGCGCCTCAACACGCAGCATCCTTACGCCCCTGCCCTGGAGCCTCCTGTGGCCATGCATGACTCACTGCATAACTGCACCTCCAGCATCTGCTCCGGCCGTCTTTGGCCAGCCTGTGTTTCCCCCACTGCTTCCCTTGTTCCACTGTTCATTCTACCATACCGAACCCCTCTCCCTGAACTTGTCCATCTCCTTCATTCAGAAAGGGTCAAAGACCAACTCAGGCTAGTACCCAGTTGGAAGGGACCTACTGCAGTCGTCTTCAAACCTCCTGCTTAAAATCCCCCACAAAAGGATTCTGTAAAACCATTTACCCCCTCACACATTTTTAAGTTTACATCGCCATTTTTTATCATACGTCTGCAGAAGATGCAATTCCCAGTACATTGTAAACGTTGATATTTTTAAGTAAAACTATTACATCACTGTTTTAAATTTATCCAGTGGAATCTAAACACCATAGGAATTTGATACCCGCCATCATCCATTTAAAAAAATGTATGAACATGCTCTTTGTTAATAGTCAGTGTTCCTTTTTCTCCTTGAAATTTTATTTCTGTTTCACTTCCCCTGTGGAACTTTATCCTAATGTGATACGTTTTTATGCTTAAAACTCCTTGGTTTGTTTCCTTATATTTCCCTGTAACAATTTTATGTGAAGTTAAAACTTTTTCAATTTCCTGAAATCATAAAGCTCTAAGTATTAAAATTTCCTTCCTGTTTGAGTTATCATTATGATTATGACTGTAATGATAACTCAATGCATATTAAGTAATAGTATGCAACTGATCAAAACAACATAAAATGTATTATTAATTTGGATAAATAATAAATAAAAACTAAACTTACATTAAAATGTATCCCAGTGAATTGATGACACTGGATGACTTTTTAAAATAATTTTTTTATTGATGTATAACATGCTCACATATATGTAATGAGGTCAGAGTGTACAGCTCAGGTTATCCCAGCGGGAGCACATCCACGCAGTTATCACCCAGGTCCAGAGACAGAATACTGCTGGTACTGGGTTATCTCTTCTGTTTCTTCGTTTATCCACGAAAGAATACTGTTTGCTGCATGAGATATGAGACAAGGATCAGCATCGGTTGTATTTCCATTTTTTCATTTATATAGATATAAACACTGAAAACCTTCATTTGCATAAACTAATAGATAAAAATACAAGTTTTGTTAAAACAGGCTCAACTCAGTTCTTGATCTACTTCTGAGTCAAATGCCAAATCACATAGGGATCTATCACTAACAATTACATTTTAATTACCTCTACTAGGCCTTCCTAATTAAAAAAATTTTTTTGGAAACCACCCAACCTGCAAAGAAGATTTACTGCTTATTTATCAGAGTTGCTCACTTTCTCAGTGTTCTGCATCCTCTTGTGTGGCAGCCAGGGGAGTTATCCCTGGGGCATAAGCCCAGTTAAGATTTGGGAGGAAATGAATAAGAGGTTTGTCTTTCTTCTACAAAGAAGCAGGGCTGTTGTGAAAGAGCAGGTATAAAAGGACAACTTGCACCTCTACCACTGGTTAGCAGACGCAGGTCCTGTCCATAACCACTTGGCATGGACCAAATATGCTTTATGGACATTTTGGGTAAGACCAGATGTCAAGAACCTTTTGACATGGACCAAATGTCTTTTGGATGTTTTGGATAAGACCAAATTTCAGGGATGTTTCGGCATGAACCAAATGTCTTGTGGACCCAATGTCTGATGGACATTTTGGCTAGGACTAAATGTTCTATTAATTAGATGTTCTTATTTGCATTATGTTAATTTTGCTTTCTGAAAAAAAAGACTTGGATATTAAAATCCTAATTTTTGTTGGAAAACATTCTGAGATGAGTTGTTATAATCCAGTTTTGTTTGGGTTTTTTTAGTAGTCGAATGATATATAATAAAAAAGTATGAGCCTAAAAAAAAAATCTGGATCTGGAAATTAAAACTTTGGGTGAGCTGGAGTGCTTGGAAAATCTTCATGTACTCCCTGGGGGTTTACACACCCCACTTTGAAGTTCACGAAAGAACCTGTATGGATTCAAATCAGACTAGAGCAGTCTCTCAAATTTTCCTGGTTTATGTTTCTAAGGGAAGGAATCTGACAGGCCCAGCCTATTTTTTTGAGTCAGGCCACATCGTAGGCTTCCAGCCAGGTGGTCAGCACCATGTACAGATGTTTCCCCAAGCAGGGACCACAAGGAAGCCGGTAGCTATGTACTGACTGACCTGCGCAGTACTCTTCCTTGAAACTTTCTCCAATTCTGCTCTTCTGGAAATACGCTCTCCAGTCTGTGAGTTTCTTGCCTGTTATTTTTCCCTTTTTAGTACATGCATCTCTTTCTTCCTTGTATTGTAGTTATTGACGTGACCAATTGCTTCTTCTAACTGTAAGCTCCTTGAGACCTGGCCCGTGTCATAATCATTCCCTAGTATCATGTCTTACACTTAGTAGATGTCTGTGTCTATAAGTATTTGTTGACCAGATGAATTGATGAATGAATGTCTTAAACTTCTTCACATTCCCTAGAGGTCCTCGAATAGGCTGGGCTTTCAATAGCAGGGTGACAGAAGAATGGATGAATTAATCAGTGAGCAAAACAATGCAACTCAGTAAACTAATGAGCCATTGAGCAATGGCTTGAAAGTTAGAACGTTCACATCTCACATGGGGGTCAAGATCTGTAAACTCAGTGTAAAGGTGGGGCAGGTCTGGAAACTGCCGATTTCTAATCCAGGCTCCTGTTTTGTATTTATTGCTGTAATGGGTCGTGGTGGGTATGATTGCTCACTGCAAAACATCAGGTAAATCCTTTCCTGCCCTTTGCATCCTGTCTTGCAGGTGTGAGCAGCATCTCTTCACCACGGTGGTGTTTGGTCCGTACCTCAGCCCGGGTGAGGATGTAAAACCCCCAGCTCTGCACATGAGTGGTACAGACCGACAGGAACACCTGGCTCCAGCCACAGTCATGGACATGTCAGCCGTGGAGTAGTGTGGACATCTTCTCTCAGCTTCTCAGGGTTTCAGTCCTTTCGGGTTTGTGTCATTGACATTTTTTTTTTTATGGTTTTGTGGCTGCACGTTCACGAACAAGGCGGGCACCATGGGGGATCAGCAACTATACAAGACCAACCACGTGGCCCACAGTGGTGAGAACCTTTTCTACCAGCAGCCACCACTTGGCGTCCACGGCGGGCTGAACCACAACTATGGGAATACAGTCCCCGGCGCTGGAATGGATGCCCCTCAGGCATCACCTATCTCCCCCCACTTCCCTCAAGACACTCGGGATGGTCTGGGCTTGCCTGTTGGCTCCAAAAACCTGGGCCAAGTGGATACCTCGAGGCAGGGAGGGTGGGGAGGCCATGCAGGGCCTGGAAACCATGTCCAGCTACGTGGCAACCTGACCAATTCGAACATGATGTGGGGGGCACCAGCCCAGGCAGAGCCCACTGATGGCTACCAGTACACCTACTCCCAGGCCAGCGAGATCCGGACCCAGAAGCTCACCAGTGGTGTCCTGCACAAGCTAGACTCTTTTACCCAGGTGTTTGCCAACCAAAACCTGCGAATCCAGGTCAACAATATGGCCCAGGTGCTGCATACCCAGTCAGCAGTGATGGACGGAGCCCCAGACAGTGCCCTCCGCCAGCTGCTGTCCCAGAAGCCCGTGGAGCCCGCAGCACCGGCTCTCCCTTCCCGCTACCAACAGGTCCCCCAGCAGCCTCACCCTGGTTTCACTGGCGGGCTGTCCAAACCAGCTCTTCAGGTGGGGCAGCACCCAAGCCAGGGGCACCTGTATTATGACTACCAGCAGCCACTGACTCAGATGCCTGTGCAGGGAGGACAGTCACTGCAGGCACCCCAGATGCTGTCCCAGCACATGCAGCAGATACAGCAGCACCAGTATTACCCGCAGCAGCAACAGCAGCCGGTGGGGCAGCAGCGTCTGTCGATGCAAGAAATGCAGCCGCAGCCGCAGCAGCAGATCCGCCCTCCACAGCCCCAGCAGCAACCGCAACAGCAGCTGCAGCAGCGGCAGGGTTCAATGCAGATACCTCAGTATTACCAGTCCCAACCCATGATGCAGCATTTGCAAGAGCCACAGCAGCCACAGATGCACCTGCAGCCCCCTTCATATCACAGGGACCCCCACCAGTACACCCCGGAGCAGGCACACGCTGTCCAGCTGATCCAGCTGGGATCCATGCCCCAGTACTACTACCAGGAGCCCCAGCAGCCCTACGGCCACCCCCTGTACCAGCAGAGCCACCTGCCCCAGCACCAGCAGCATGAGGACAGTCAGCCCAAGACATATCCAAGCGACAGGCAGGCCCAGGCCATGCTGAGCTCCCACGGGGACCTGGGACCTCCAGACACAGGAATGGGAGACCCTGCAAGCTCGGACCTGAACCGGGTCGGCAGTGCTCTCCCCCACCGGCCTCTTCTGTCCCCAAGTGGCATCCACCTCAACAACATGGGACCTCAGCACCAGCAGCTGTCTCCCAGTGCCATGTGGCCCCAGGTATTCTCACAGTGGAAGTTGCTCTTGGTATCTCGGTGTGCTAATGAACCAGCCGGCGCAGCATCTCTGCGGGGCCCAGTCCTCTCTCTGACCCCTCAAACTCTTTATTTCCATATTTTCTTTCTTTATTCCACAGACATTAACCAGACACTGTCTATTCTAGGCCATCAGAATACAAAATCGGTTTTGACTCAGTCCTTTGCCCATAGAGCTTATAATCTCCCTAAGGAGGCAGCCAGAATACCTTTATCAGGTCTTGAAATGATGTACGTAGTGGTCAATGCCTGCTCAGTTGCCCAGGGATTACACAGTGGGGGTGTCTGGTCCCCCTTAGATCTGTATCCTCAGAGAGTTTCCTGTGAAACTGTTCCCATTTTGGGAGGGAGACCACATTATGATAGTATGTCTCAGAGTATATTGCTCAGAACAGGAGTTCCATAGAATGTTTAATGGATAGCGCTGGGGGGAGGGGAATGGGCTTTCTGGATGAAGAAATTTGGGGTTTCTTAAAGTGAAACAGGTTGCAGTTCTGCTAGGCTTCTCCGAGCCTTTAATATGCTAATGTACACTGTGGATCTTCCGAAGGGGATGCCTCGTGGAGTTGCAGAGGTGAAAACCTTAGCTGCCCACACGATCTGGGCAGGTAAAGTCAATAAGCAAAATGGCCTAGAGTGAGATAAAAAGGACCGTGGTGGACAGAGAGCAGATGCCCCATCTAATGACATTCTTCTTAAGGATTTTTATAGTCTAGCCAAGCACACCATGTCCGCAGGCCAAATTCAGCCTGTGGGCAATGTTTATTAACTCTTGATTGTTTCCCAAATGTATTTGACCACCAAACCACCTACTGTGTGCTAGCATGTTCCAAGGGGACAGTCATGTAGCAGTAGGGTTGGGGAGGAGAGTATCTTGAAGGATCAGGATGGATGGAGAGAGGGCTCTGGTGAAGGCTGAAGGCCAGAGATGAACTCCACTTGACCCTGTTTTGCTTAGGACTCAGGCCAGTAGTCACTGAGAGCCTTTGTGAATATAAGAGTTAAGAAGTCATGGCCAAGGCTGAAAAGGAATTCCGGCAGGAGGCCTCCAGCGTGATGCTCTGTTGTCGAGATCTCCATTCTGTGTCTCTCGTGGGAATGGAGCCTGTCTGGGCACAGAGTGGGTGGACGGGGAAAACAGGAAGGAGGGAGGTGGGGGATCGAGTGTTAGTGGGGCTTTTGGCTGGTGGGGCTCCCTAAGGTGGGTGGGGTGCCAAGTTGGAAAGCATCAAGAAAAAATTCTGGAAGCCTCATGTGGAAGAGCAAGGGTGTGAGTGGCCATGAGCCCGGTCAGCCTGAGATGGAGAGTGGGAAGGATCCTAGAAGTGTAAGCCCTGCGGTTCCCACCACTCAAGGACTCCTCCCATCAGAAACACGTTTGTTCTCTTTCCTTCTTCTGGTGTCCTGCATGGCTCAAAATTAGATGCATCTACCTGATGGCAGAGCGCAGCCAGGGTCCCCGGAGTCAAGGTAAGATGGATGCATGGAGGCTTGTTGGCATTTTGGGTAACTGGGAGATTTTCCTGAGTTACCGCTCATGATTCATTTCCAAATTCAAAATCAATTCTTCAAAGACATTTATAAGAACAGTAATGGCAGCTATTATGTTTGAGCGCTTACTCTTTCTCTAGCTGATGTGTAATAAAGTAGCCTAGTGAGGGTGGGTGGCACTACCACATGCCTAGCACACAGTTAGCACTCAACCATCGTTAGCTATTATTATTATTATTATTTTACAAATGAGAAAACTGAGACTCAGAGAGCTTAAGATTGCACATCAAGTAAGTAGGGACGCTGGGATAGACTCCAAAGCCCATGTTCTGTGCCCTGTCCTTTCACTGAGTATTTCTTGAGTACCTACTGTGTGCCAGGCATAGAGCTAAGCTTAGAGACTGCCGCCGTCAATAGTACAGTCTTGTTTCCTCCGCTTATGGGCGTGGTAAGTAATTAAAGACTCAGCCAGAACCTGATAAACTGCTAAGATGTGTGGTCTGGAGGCTGAACCAGAGGACTTAGACATATGTCTCTGAAGGAAGGCTTCTGGAAGAGGCAGGCCCTTGCTGACGGTAGAAGGGTAATAAGCCAGAGGCAGGGGGAAAACCCAGCACCTGAAGGCCCAGAATGAAGAAGGACATTGTATTCAACTCTTAAATGATCCTGAGCATGCCCTCTCTTTTTTTTCTTTTTTTCTTTTTTTTCTTAACAGGGAGAGGTAATTTTGGGTTTATTTATTTGTTAATTTTTTTAAACAGAGGTACTGGGAATTGAACCCAGGCCCTTGTGTGTGCTAAGCATGCACTCCACCACTGAGCTATACCCTCCCCCCCCCTCCTCTTGAAGCTCGGTTTTCCATCTGTGAACTGGGCTTAGTTCTCTCAAGGGGATTAGGGTGATACAAGTGGGGCCACGGACATGGAAGCCCTTGATGAATGCAAGGGGTTCCTTGTGGGTGTGATAAGTCTCCACTCCGCGTCCTCAACATGCGTGTCCTCTCCACTTGGCCCCACCCTTGAGCAGTGGCCAACCAAAAGGAGTGTTTGGGGAGCAGTTGGATGCCAAGAACAAGCTGACATGCTCCATCTGCCTGAAGGAGTTCAAGAGCCTGCCTGCCCTGAACGGCCATATGCGGTCCCACGGGGGAATGAGGGCCTCCCCCAGCCTCAAACAGGTGAGCAGGAGTCAGCCCCCCGGGCCCTCCCAGGCCATGTGCTGCTTGCTTTGCTTCGCTGCCGTCAGACAGAGTGACGTGAGCCCCACTCGGGGAACCTGGACGCAAGTCCTTCCCTAACAGAAGTGCTTAAGCTTTGACGCTGGGATCCCCCCCAGGTCATACAGTCCCCACTTCAACTGGCTTCATGAACAAGAACCCAGAACGGAGGTGATAGAAATCCTTTTATCGCAGCCTCTCTACCTCCTAGAGAAGACAGCAAAGAAAACATGTAGGTGCACATTATTTTTAACTTCTGCTGCTTGAAGCACTCAAGACCATTGTCCCTTGGACTTTCCAGATCGGCGGTAGATGGCCAAGGAAAGCTAATGTGGCCATCAGGCCCCCAGCTGGCATTTTCTGTTCCCCAGGGCACTCGCTTTAGACTCTAGCATCCAAAGACCTTTAAATGCCCTCGGGATTATCCAGGCAGAATATCCATATAGTGAACTCTTCGTGCAGTTTTAGAGTTAGATTAAAATTCAGATCATTTGCTCAATTTGAATATTGCTGATCTTAATTTAAATCTATAGGATTCACTCTCTGTTCACCAAAACACTTTGGTGTGACCCAGCTCACTCCATCTCCTGACCATGCCAGTTAAAAGAGCTTTGTTTTCCATTTAACAGGTGAGGAAACCGAGGCCCATAGAATCAAGAGGTTCTGCACAAGAGCTTATGTGGGTTGTCCTATTTTTTGCCTGATTATAAGTCCATATCCTTTTCTTTAAAAGCAATGACAGTCACACAAAAATATTTCTTTACTATTTATTTTAATATACAAGTGATACATGGTCAAGATTTTTTAGATGGAGAAAACAGAGTGCCTCGTCCATTGCCTGCGGGCATCCCCGGAGCTGAGGGACTCGGGGCAGGGCAGGAAGGAAACCACTCTGCAGTGGTTCTCTGTCACCCACGCGTGATGTCCAGGAACCTTTCAGGAAGAGCAAAGCGCATCCCCCCTTGTGAGAGCTGCTCTCAGCCCAGGATCAAAGCCTTTATTGTCTGTGTAGGAGGAAGGAGAGAAGGCCCCGCCGCCTCAGCCCCAGCCGCCACTGCCGCCTCCGCCTCCGCCGCCACCGCAGCTCCCTCCCGAGGCAGAAAGCCTCACGCCCATGGTCATGCCCGTGTCTGTCCCTGTCAAGCTTCTCCCACCCAAGCCAAGCTCTCAGGGCTTCGCCAACAGCGTCGCTGCAGCCCCCTCGGCCAGAGACAAGCCCGCCAGCTTGATGTCGGACGACGAGATGCCTGTGCTCGTGAGGATGACCCTCTCTCCCCCACACTCACCCCAAGGGGCTGCCCCCCACCCGCCTGCTGTGAGTTGCTGCTTTGTCCCGCCTGTCTGGGGTGGGGACATCCCTTTGCTTTCTTAGAGATGGAAGCAACTCTGCCCGGGTCACTGGCCTAATCTCCGACGTGGTTTGGCCTCTCAGGGCTGAGCTCTCGTGGCCACCTTGGGAATCGCCTCCTTGCCCGCACTGCCTGCTACCCAGTAGACACTTAATATTCTACCAGGCTAATAGTGGTCTGGGTTAGATTCCGAGAGACCCGAAGATGTTCCCAGCTGAAACAGAGATGATAACTCAGCTGGTAATCACAGTTATTACAATATGGAAGTACTGTCCTGGATAGTAAATAGCTACCCCCAGGACCCTGGCCCTCCCCACTACGATCTCCAGACCTCCCCAAATCCAGCAGCCAAAGATATAAACCCCCAGCACAGCAGGTCCTCCACGCAGTAGCCCTGGAATCCTTTCTGATGGTCGGTCAGCCTTACCAGATGCTTAATATTTTCATTATCACCCCTGCATAAATAACCTCAGAGGACCTGATTCATTAAGGTTCCCAAAGTAATTCCACTGAGACACCAGCCCCAGTCTCAAGAAAGCAAAGAGATACGTGTTTCTCTCTCACTGTTAGGTTCTTCTTTTTCTCAAGTTCCAAGTGCTTCACCCGAGCAGCTAAGCTTGGCCCTGGGACAGAGATCTGTCTGTCTCTCTCATTCTCTCTCTCTCTCTCCACCCTCCAACCCCATCTCTCCTTCCCCACTTCCCTCCCCTGGGGAGTCTATAACCCATGTGACTGGCTACATCAGATTCAACCCCTCCCCCCACAGTGGTGTGTTGGGTCATATTTGTCCTTAGAGAATAGGTGGCTGCCAGGATTCCAGGAGGCCTGAGGGTGGGGTTGGGCCAGAATAGGGACAGAGAGGATAATAAAGAGAACTAGAAAAGTCCAGAGTGTTTTTGGTTCTGTGTCTAATAGCAAGGCTCAGAGGAGGAGAGGATGGAGAACCCCTGGAGGTGAGGATTCTCACAGCTGGCAGGTCCTGGGGGCCAGCAACAGGCAGAGTGATGAAATGACACAGCCAAGCATCCTCTTTGCCCAGGGAAGTTCTTGATTTGCTGTTTCCACCCTTGGGGAGCTGTCAGCCTAAAGCTGGAGACAGTAAGGTTTCTAGTCACACAGGGGTCAGAGCCCCAGGCACCCCCTACCCCAATTCAAGACAGTGAGAGAAAGGCCAAAGCAGACAAGAAACGGTGATGCCCTGCATGTGGCTGGAGAAGAAGACACCTGGGCAGCTGAGGTAATTAGGGACCGAGGTAAGGCAAGGGAATTTGGGGTGAGTTTGCTTAGAAGGTCATCATGAGGGGAATTCTGAGCAGGGTTTTGAAGTCAGAGGTGAACTTGGCTTTGTGTGAAGGGTTAGAGAGACTGGGATAAGATGAGCCAAAGTAGAAGCACGGAGGTAGGACCCAGTGAATGTGAGCAAGGTCCTGACACTTAATATAAAGAAATTAAAATACCCAGGGAGGAGCCCTGTGTTATGATCCCCACCCTGCTCCCAGCCAGCTGGGATGCAGACAGCTGAGCCCCTCCTCCTCTCAGAACCTCGATTTCCAGCGCGGGGGGTGGATTCATCAGTGGCTGTCCGCACTCTGGGGAGCTTTTAAAATGTGTCTCAGTGCTTGGCCCTGCCTCCAGAGTCTGAATACCTTGGCTGGACCTCTGTAAATATGTAAGTATTTCCTCTCAAGTGATACCCAGGTCTGATATCTGCCATTCTGGGTGTTTTCCCTGGGTCCGAGGTCTCAGAGCCTTGCCTGGAGGATCAGAAAGTCCCAGTTTAGAGCTGGAGTAACAGAACCAGAGGCTCAAGTAAAAAAGAACCCAAAAGGGACCTTTGGCCCCGTGGTCAGAGGCCTGGACTTCAGTGCAGCGTTGAAGTCACATGGGGTCTGCATGTGCTCAGATGACCTCATCAGTTACCCAGGACTAGGGAGTAAAGTCTCAGGGTGGCTCCCCAAGTTGGAGGGCACAGACGTCCTCTCCCCATTCCTCAGCCTCCTCCGCCTCAGCCTCAGGCGATGAGGAGCCCTCTGGTGGGGAAAGGAAGCAGGTTGGGGTGCTCTGGCCCAAAGAGAGCCCCCTGGGGGTGAGCTGGGAGCCTGACGGGCCCTCTGCCCCTTCTCCTTTACCCACCCCTCTGCTTCCCTAGACTCCCCTCCTAAGGGCTGTGACAGCATCCCAGAAGACAGTTAAGCTGAGGGAAAGACAGGAGGGGCAGCTTTTAAGTGTAGAAGGCAGCAGAAGGGGCCCAGAGGGAGAGGAGCCCAGAGCTGAGGGGTGACTGGGGCAGGTCACATGGCGTGGAGGAGGCTGGTCACCTGACCATACCCAGCCCTCCCCATCAACCCCTGCTGCCTCCTACTCAGGGTCCACCCTGGGCGGAGGAGCTGTGAGGAACCACAGCTGTGACGGGCACTGGCCTGCAGGGCCTGGGAGGGTACCACAGACTGCCCAGAACTTTTCTGCAGGTATCCCCCTCCTCCCCACAACCGCTCTGCTGCCTCTGCAGCCACACCCAGTGCTGGGTTTTCTGGGCTGACGCTGGCACAAAGCCAAGTCTGTTTGTCTGGCTTTGGCATGCACTGCTTATCTCTTGACGTGCATATGTTTACTTATTAGTATTATGTATCCATGTGGCACATCTTCCTTCCAGACTAAGCTTGGTTCCCCTGCTGACTGGAAGCCAGTCTAGGAGAAGGGCTTACCACAGACGAGCCACCAGTGCTGGGAGCAGCAGTGAGGGATGGTGAGGGGGGAGGTATACCAGATCCCTTTCTAGAAGAGCACACCGGGTGGGCCTTAAAGATCCCACATGATTCTCCTCAACCATCATATCACCTTGAAGGAGAGCCCAGTGTGGGTCCCCATTCCTAGGAGCCTTGGCTGGGCCTCGCCATGGCCTCTGCCCAGCTTCCCTGAATAGATTATTTTGTCCCCTTCTCAGAACATGTGTTATCTGTCCCCAGGGAACAGAGGGGAATTAAAGGGCATACTCAGCTGGACTCCTCTCACCAGATGGGAATGCAGTGATAAGCAGTGAAGAATGTGTATTTCTTCTTTCATGCCCACTCACTGTTCCTCCCACCCCCATCTCTCTCCAGACATTAGGGATGTCCTCCAAAACCAAAGTTTTCTCCCCAGTCAACCCACCAGGTCTGGCCTGGGCTGAAATGGAGTGACTGACTGTCTCTTAAGATAGATAGAGGATGCTGGGGTCAGACAAGTGGAAAGGGCAGTCCCCGTTAGACCCGCGGTCCCCCTTCCCTCAACCTGTGGAAACAGCCTGTGGGAAAAGTCCAAGTATTTGAATACCGGATCATTCCTCCCGTTGCAGGAAATTCCCAAGAAGCATCAACCCGGCGTGGCCAAAGCCGAGGAACCCCTCAAGACCGCGCCGGACAAGAAAAAGTTCCGGCACCGGCCGGAGCCACTCTTCATCCCGCCTCCGCCCTCCTACCACCCCAACCCCGCCACCTCGTACTCGGGCGCCACCCTGTACCAGAGCCAGCTGCGCTCCCCGCGCGTCCTGGGCGACCACCTGCTCCTGGACGCCGCGCATGAGCTGCCCCCCTACACGCCCCCGCCCATGCTGAGCCCGGTGCGCCAGGGCTCGGGGCTCTTCAGCACCGTGCTCATCTCCGGCCACGGCCCCGGCGCCCACCCGCAGCTGCCCCTCACGCCGCTGACGCCCACGCCGCGCGTGCTGCTCTGCCGCTCCAGTGAGTCGCCCGGGAGGCGTCCCGGCTTTAGCGGCCTCATTTCCCTCACAGACCTTTGTGGCGGATCGGCTGTGTGTGCCAGGCCCTGTGCTAGGTGCTAGAAATACTTAGAATACTTCTCCTCAGGGGGATCACAGCCTAGCCGTGGGGACAAACGCCTGAAGCGATCGTTACAGTTTCTTGGGGAGAAGGAAAAACACTTGAAGTGTGCCTTGGAGAAACATGTACGGCACCCAAAATAAATATACTAAGGAGGTGTGCAAAGAGGATTATAAGCAAGACGGCAGCTGGGCATTTTAGCGCGCTGTGTGACGATCAGGCAGCAGAGGCGCGGAGCCAGGATCTCTTCCCCGAGCAAGAACCGTTTCATAGAAACAAGACAGTTTAGCAGACTAGAGTGGGCAGCTGTGTCTCACCCTGTGTGAGAAGTGAGGGACCCTAAGCTCCATAGCACCACACTCGATCCAGCTCCTTGGGGGCAGCTGAGGTAACTCCAGCTGGGTTGGGTTAGGAGAGGGGTCCTGTCATGACTGTTCAGGTAACTGCTCATTTGCATTAGCTTCTTAAGTACCCCTTCCCTGTTGACCAGTGACCTCTGGTTTTTGTGCTTCAGACAGCATCGATGGCAGCAACGTGACGGTCACCCCGGGGCCCGGAGAGCAGACCATTGACGTTGAACCGTAAGGAAAAGCCAATTATTCTTTAGAATGGAACTTCAGCCTAGAAAAGGGATGAGGAGCTTTGAGAAGTGTAGTTAGTACTTCTGGGGTCACAGTGGCCACTTTGGGGAGAAGCTGTAGAAATTATAGGATCATGGTATTTCTCAAGTACTGTTATTTCCCTATAATTGCTGGTATTTCAAGGCGTTTTCTGAAGACTCAATGCATTGAAAGCTCGGAGCCTAACATTCCCATCTTTTTGGCTCCATGGGCCAGTTTGGTGGGGGCCACATGCCTTCACTTCCCAGTGACACTAAGACATCTTTCCCAGGGTGCCCAGTTCTCTACGAGGCTCTGTCCAAGTGCCCTAGCTCCCCCACCCCCTCCTTAAGACTCTTGCCTGGTCCTCCAGGTGGGCTTGTTGGCTACTTGAGTTGGGGGGTGTAATGGAAGAGAAAGGTGGTTGTTTTCATGGAAAAGCACAGAAGAAGCCAGATGGCAGAGTGGTGAGTAGATTGAGTCAGGAATCAGAAAACCTGGTTCTGGCACCATTTTGTTAATTTGATCTTTATCAAGTTAACCTTTCTAGGCTTCAGTTAACTCATCTATTAAGTAGGAATAATTATCACTGCCTTGCTTACATCAGAGGTCTTTGTGAGGTTCACATGGGATCATTTAAGTGAAAGTGATCTGAAAGGGATAACAAGTGAAATAAGCACTCTGTATTTGTCCCATTGGGTTAAGTGGTACCATCGGCCATACTCTGGGCAGCTGTTCCCTTGGAATTAGCGCCCTCCCTCTCCTAGTTATAGGAACCTCTGAAGCCCCAGGCAGGCTTCTCCCCACTCTCTGCAGCGTCTCTCCCCAGTCTTCAGGCCGTTCCTCATCCCAGCGCAAAGGCTATGCTCGGAATCTTAGGATCACACTGTGAGGAAACGCCCCTGCATTCTTCTTGCAGAAGGAATTGGTTTCCTTCTTTTTCAAGTTCCTGACAGTTGCCCTAGGCCTCAAATTGAAGACCACACTGTAGTTTTTCTTCTTGTCTTTAAAGACGCATCAATATTGGCTTGAGATTCCAAGCAGAGATCCCAGAACTCCAGGATGTCTCTGCCCTGGCCCAGGACACACACAAGGCCACCCTGGTATGGAAGCCCTGGCCGGAGCTGGAAAACCACGACCTCCAGCAAAGAGGTACTGACAATGTGGGAAGAACGGGATGGGAAAGGCCGAATTTTCTCATGGGCTCTCTGGCTCCAGGATTGCTGTGTTTTCCTATGATACTGAGCTCTCTCTCATGCATTTCTCATTGTTCCCAACAGTGGAGAATCTCCTGAATTTGTGCTGTTCAAGTGCATTGCCAGGTGGAGGGACCAATTCTGAATTTGCTTTGCACTCTCTCTTCGAGGCCAAAGGTGATGTGATGGTAAGAAACCGTGAGAACTAGGCTTCCCAGTTCCTATTCCTCATGTCGGAATTCTGAAAAGTATTTTCCCAAGTTTCTGTGTTGTCTCAGGTACCGTACCTACAACCAAGTCATAAGATGATAACCAGTCAGTATGCCTCCCGACTTCGTTATCTCAATGGGTAGGTCAAGATCGAAAAGCCTGCAGGGTAGAACCTCCAGTTGGACTTCTGATTACACATCTGTTCCTAAGAAATGATGATAGGAACGTCTGTCTTAGGAAACTAGAATTTCCTTTCAGCAGTCTTGTAGTTCACGTCAGAACAAGGGTCTCCAGTGATGGAGGTAGAAGGCCTTCCTGAAGCAAGACTGGGCCTAAAATAGCCCGTCATGCTCTGATGATCGGTCTTCCCTACGTTCACAGAACTGTTTTCTCCCCTTACCAAAGTGAAATGTTTGCTGTGCACCATCTGGTATCACTCTTCTGCTTCTGACGCAGTTCTTTGGCATCCCCAAACCAGGACTTCGGTGCCCTTTCCTCAGAATCAGAGCTGACCGTTTGCCTGCTCAGCCTGGACTCCTGGCCAGAGCGCTTCATCACTAACCTCAGTTTCCCCTTTAGTAAACACATGATTCTTCTACCAGAGCTGGCTTCTACTTTTTGATTTTTTTATGAAAATGTGAAAGTAAACAAATGCACCAGTACTCCTTTCTCATGAGATTACTGATAACCCTCAAGGATTCTACAGAATGTAGGAAAACTCTTCTTGACCCTTTAAGATCAGTGCTGCAGAGCAGTGCTCCTCAAACTTTGAACATGCACGCAGATCACCTGGGGAATCTTGTTAAAGTGCATGTTCTTATTCAGCAATTCTGGAGGTGGGGCCCAACGTGCTGCATTTCTAACCTGCTCCCAGGGGACGCCTGTGCTGCCGGTCCATGGACCGCACTTGGAGTAGCAAGATTCTATACCTCGTTCTGCCCCTCAACCATCCACTGCTCAACTCCACACGTACCATTTAAAAAAAAAAAGTCAGCGAGGCTGATGACAGATTTGAAAGGGTCGTCTAGCAAGGCTCTCTGGAAGGACAGTGTGTAGTACAGTTATTACTCACACAGCTGTTTATGTTCAGTTGTGATGAAACATGCAATTTTTCTGCAAAACAGTTCCAAATCACCCACTCACTTCCTTGGAACCCTTCCTCAGAGACTCAGCCTCCATGCAGAGGAGGCCCCACCATATCTCTGAAGCTGGGGCCCTCATCAAGGAAGGAGTTGGGTTTTGGCTGCCACTTGTGTTTCTGTGACATGACCAGCTGGCTGCAGACATGGGCAGGGGAGGTATTAGTATGATAGGTCCTTTTGGGTGCCGACCAGAATGGAGATCCCAATTAGGAAAGTCTCCTCTGGTTTTCCTTCCAGCCCCCCGACCCTGGGCCCTATCAGATAGATAGTCTTCCAAGGATACCCAGTGCCATTACTGATTCTCACTTTTTCTCTCCCATGGGTCTACAGGCTGCTCTGGAAATGCTGCTGCTGCGGAAGCCAGTCAGGTTAAAATGTCATCCTTTAGCAAATTACCACTATGCCGGTAGGTTGCCCAGAGCCCTGCACACCGTCACTTCTGGAGAGCGGGCTTTTTGTCTGTTTGGTCATGTAGCTTTGTAATCATAGATAGCTCCAGTTCTGACCTCATCTCCCCTGGGGCTCTCAAGGCATCTGGGGCGTAGCTGGTGGGGCAGCTGTGTCTGCTGGCTGGTCGCCTTCGGGTGTTTGTGTGGGCTCCCGCCCTCGTGGGTGTGCCCAGAGCTGGGCGGTAGTGGACACTGCCTGCATGTACAGCAGCAAGATGGGTGTCTCGGGGGAGCGAGCCCCAGAGGGCGGACCACTGGGGTGGCCACACTGAGTGGCCCCTCAGCTTGGGGATCAGGAGACGTGGGTTCAGATCTTACCTGCCTGATTTGAACTTGGCCTTCTGCAGCCGTGGTTTCCTCACCTGTCAAATGGTGCTCATTCTCCATCCTTTGCCGCATTTTGTGAAGATTAGAGAGAGTATATGGAGCCCAATGCCGGGCACATTCTAGTAGCTCTTATTGTTCATTTATTGAAGAGTTACTTAGTGAGCACTTAACTGCGTACAGGAAGCTGTGCTAAGCACTACGAGGAGGCAGTGAGTGTGGCAGATACAGACAAGTCCTGCCTCATGCAGTTTGGAATCTAAGGAGGAGAAGGCAATTATTAAACAACAGAACACAAAAATGGTGGGAGAAAGATGTGTACATGCACGTATGTGTACAAATACATGTGTACATGCACATATACATGCACACATACACGTGCACATGTGTGTCACATACACATGGATATATGTACACATGTACACATATGTATGAGTGTGTCTTAGGAGTGGGTAGGCTGACGATGGCATCAGTAAGAGGGAAGGAGGAAACACCTTGGAGAGCTGAGTGTGGAGAGAGTCATGAAGAGAGAAGGAAACAGGCTGGGGAGCCTGAGGTCACAAGTGGAGTGGAAGTCAACAATTTTTTCCCATTAACCGTTAGACCTGTCCATTTTGAGGGTCTCCATGGACTGCCTGGGTTCTCTACTTCAGGGAGGGCTGGATCCTCCAATGCCCCTTGGTTGTTCTTCATTTAAAGGTATCTTTGGTGCTGGGGGCAGACCTTGCAGAAGTTGGTGCTAAGTACTTTAGTGGCCTTGGGGATCTAGTTAGACCTTTTCCAGTCCTTGGTCCAGGCAGCCAGATGTGGCTATTCTGCAGATATCAGCGTCCTCTGGGGGCTCCCTGTCCCCACCACCGTCTGCCTCAAGGAATGTGCTGCTCTTGTGAGTCGGCCCTCCTGCCTGTCGTCCCCAGGTGGATAGACCTCAGAAACCTCTCATCTGAGCACAGCATGCCCAGAGGCCTCCCTGGGGATCGCTCTCAGGACACGGGCCGCTGCTGGAACTAGGCAGGCACGAAATGGACACACGGGATAGGAAATACATCGCTTCACCCGTGGCCTCAAGGAGCCAGTTTCTTAATATTGTCTCCATCATTTCCTGCTTGGTGTCTGCCCCGACTGTGGGTGGAAGATGTGGGAGTCCTCTCTAATCTGCCATGGAAATAGTTCAATCCTCTCTTAATTCCCAGTGTCATCTGCTGCCCATTAAACCCTGACAGGCTGTCCAGCCTCTTGAAGCCTGTGTCAAGCTTCTTTGCTTAGTGGGTGAGACTTCCCAACCATCTGCCGTGGCTGCCCTAGGCCCCTGGGGCAACTGGGGTGGCCGGCGCCTCTGGGCTGGTCAGCGCCAGCTGTGAGCTACCTTGTCCAGGACCCAGATCCCCTCCAGTTCTTCCCAGTGTGCCAAGCAAGTACTGCTGTTTTCTTGTGTGTGTCATGACAAAATGGGTTAGAAAGCTACGGACTGGAAACCAGCCCGGCCCCGAACAAACAAAACAAAACAAAACAAAAACACTAAAATCATATGAAAAACTTTGAAACTAGAAGGCCCTAAACTTTTCTAAAATTAATCCATCTTTTGGAGTTGGGGGTTCCTAGCGAATTCTTTGCCCATCCCTGTCCCCTTCCCCCACAGGCAGGATGGGAGGCACTCTTGTTGCTTCCTGAATCATTGTGACCCTGGGGAGGTGGAGCTGTGAGGTGTGAAGGCATCCTGCTGGCCAAGCAAAGGTGTTCACCTAGATCTGCCAGTGGTTTGTCTTCTCCAGGAAGCAATCATAGACTGAGCCACAGAGAATCTTCTAGAAGTATGAGCAAAAAGGTCACAAGTCTTTGAAGTCTGACCTGACTCCATCCCCATGGAAGTTCCCTTCCAGGCCGCAGGGGAGGCCAGAGTCTACTCCCATCACATGCCCCAGCTACCAGCCCTTCTCACCATCCCACCCCCTGATTTGGTTCCGGGTGTCAGTGAATTCCATCCTCACAGCCCCATCTTCCCTTGGCCTTTGTGCCAGGTCCTGTTGGGTGCTCCCCAGTAGGACTGCCTGTCAGCTCAAGTCCAGCCTCACCAGGACACTATCTTCTGGATCTCCTTTGCTTCCAGCTCTGTGGCTGTGGCCAGTGTCACTCCAGCCCGACTCTGGCTCTGGAATTGCACTCCAGGCTCCCAGATGTCGAGAGAGAGAGAACAGCCCTCCCCAGCCTGTCTGTGCCCTGGAGGGAAGGCAGAAAGACGGGTTCAGGTGGGAGGCCTGTGAAACCACTTCCCTAACTTTACTCCCGACCTGCCCTGCCCCATCCCATCCCATCCCAAGCAACTCAGTAAGAAGAGTTGAAAGTGCCCAGAACTGGGGCCCAGGAGAGACACCAGTGTGGGTGGGCAGCTCGCCCAGATCTGGGGCTGCTTGACAAGCCCAGAGGATCTGATCCCTGTTAAGATCCCAAGGAAGGTGTCATTGCCGTGGCTCTGGTGCTCTCTAATCCAAACCAGGGTGCCCTGCCCAGCCATCTCTCTGCACCCTCCACTCGGGTGAGGGCAGCTGTTGTTTGTACTGGGTGGGGAAGGCTTGAGCTGGGGAGTCAGGGTGAGGAGGACGCCAGTGTGGTTAGAGGGCTCCCAGCATTCTTGGTTTTTCTGTTGGACTGGTCATTCCTGCAGATGGGTGTGGAGGAGAGGAGGGGTGTCAGCACTGGCCCGGGGAGTCTTGGCAAGGGTTCAGCAGGGGTTACTCTGGGTCCCTACCACAGCCAAGCACTCACTGGGTCCCGAACCCTGACCTGACTCCGGAGACGGGCGAGACCTGGAGGAAATACCCATTCGGCTGGGAGAGGCCTGGACTCTGTCTTGGAATCTGCCCCGGTTTGGTGAGGAGACAGAATGACACTCTCAAGAGAGTACTTTCCAAGAAACACAGCTGTGATGTCATCTTGCAGGCATTCTTAGCCTATGTCTCTAGCTGGATAGTGATCCCCTGAAGGGCGGGAAGTAAGTTACTCCTTACTCTGCTGCTTGCCCGACACCGCACTTGTAGAGAAGAAGGTTAGTGGACAAGCTCAGGTTCTGGATTCAGAGCGAGGCCTCCCTTCCTTTTGCCTCCAGAAGGAACTCTGGTGTCACCTGGTTCACCTGCACCCCTGAAAACTTGCTCAACCTTCACCCACCGCGGGAAGCCTTTCACAGAAATGAAGATCTGGTATAAAAACAAGTCCTCCCTTTTCTACTATGAACATGTCTTTCTTTGAAACTGCTGTAACAGCAGCATCAGTAACAGTTTTTAAAAGCTTGAAAGGAAGACAGAAAGGCCACCTTTAAAAGATACGGTGCCCAAACATTCTCTCACCCCTCCATGTCTCTTGTTAATTGCCTGCACTCACTGTAGATCGCCCCAGATTTCACCACCATCCAGAGCCTGTTTCCCAGCAACCAAAGCTCAGAACATTTTTTCCTCTGGATACTGTTCAGCACCAGTTTCCTCCAGTTAATTAGGCTCTTTGTAATTAGCCGTAATCGTCTTGTTAGGGACCCCTGCTGATAATAGCCTACTAGCCAGGGATCCCCAGGGAGAACGAATGAGTGCCTGGGGACGTCAGCCGCTGCCACTGGGAACGTGCTGAGTGGACAGCAGGGATCTCAGAGAGGGAGGCCAGGCAAGGACTAGAGGCAGCCCCCTGCCTCGGTTTTGCATTTTATCCTGGGCTATGTCCAAGACGTAGAATCCAAGAAGGGCTGGCTTAGAAAACTTGTCCAAGAATGAGGAAAGCGCTCCTGCCAGACAGACTCCAGGAGGAGAGACCTGAGTCTTCCCTTGACCAGATTGCAGAAGGATTTTGGGGCAGGGTGTAGAAGACCGTGCAAGTTACGAGTGGCCCGGAGTAAGGCTGTGGGTGTGTACAACACGCAACAGGGAACACTGGCAGGGACCGGTGGTCTTCACCAGTGCGGCTGACACACACATCACGTACATCATCTAACAGCGTGCCTCCCATGGCCACAGGCTGATTTGGGATCTGCTCTCCAAGGGGCCATATCAAAAGTGTTCACTATGCACCTGCTTAGGACCAGACGCTGTCCGTCACAGGGTGACTCTCACAATCCCCACGTCATGAAAGAGGAGACTGAGACCCAGAGGAGTAAACTTGCAGGGGCCACAGAAGGAGGATGTGGCAGAACCAGGTTGTAACCTATGGCCTCTGATCAAAGTCGCCCCTGTTTATCACAGCATAGTAACATTATTATTTGAGGTGAGCACATTCGGGTGTGATTTCTATGTACCAGGCTTGGGCCTGGGAATCCAACACAGGAGCCCAGGAGTGGATTCTCAGCCCCGTGGGCGATGCCGTAATCAGGATGCAGTGAAGAGAGAGCCCGCTCCAGAGGAGTGTGAGAGCAGATTTGCCGGTCTGGCCCTGCCTCTGCCTCTCCCATCTTGGACACCCTTGTTTGATGGACACACGCACACAGCACGGTCCTTCGCACTAATGCGCCGACCAAAGACTACGTCCAAGAGCCATCTTTGACTCTTGAGTACACACTCCCTGCCCCAGCCCTCGCCGGGGGGCAGCACAAACAGGAAGGCCAGAGGGCGCCTCCCACTTCCAACCCAGGACTGGCAGGGTGGAACGAGCACTCTGGGATGGGGAAGACTGAAGACCCTGTCACACAGCCGCAGCCCCAGAAACCAGCAAGGAGAAGGCCTCCTTCCCCCATGAGGCTTGAGGGTTCCCATAATAGGTGGTCCAGGAAGTTGCTGCACCTTCTGTGAGATTCTAGCAGGCAAGCCATCTGAGGACATGAAGGGACAGACTTCTCATAAGTAGACGGACCTGGAAACGTAACTCTTTCATTTGGGCAGTAGTCACGTGACGAGCCTGGTGTGGGGTGGAAGAAGCTGCACTCAGCGTAGGGCTGGGTGCTAGCCTGCAAGGGCTGCCTGGCCCCGTGAGTGTCTCACAGGGTCTTTGAGCTGCACTCTAACTCAGGAAGCGTACCGTCTGGCTGAGGGCGGAAAGGCTTCTCATTGATCTAGTTGGGGGTATTCATCAGCCATGTGTCCCCTGATTGCCTATCTGAGATGCACAGACTGGACCCACAACAGAGCAGCACATCAGCCTCTTGACAAGCCTGTCCAGGAGCTCAGCTTGTGTGACATGTCCCCATCACGGTCCTCTTACACCATTACCTCCCTGAACTCTCTTTGCTGTTTTGATAGATACCTAAAAGGAACCATGGCTCCTCTTTGGTCCTTCAGTTAAATTGTTGGTTAATACTTTACGTCTTTCTCTTTCTGTCTCTGCCCCTGGGCAAGGGGAACATATGGGAACTGGGACCCCAAGCCCTTGAATGTTGGACAGAATTTGAGGAATGGTGATGGAACAGCTCCAGAGCCCCACATCCCACCGACCGCCTCTGCTCACATCCACTCTAGCAAAGCTTCTCCAGGCCCCCCCACCCCATTGCAACGGTTCGCACAGCCAGAGATATCCTGGTCTCCAGAACCTGTGGAAGATGCTTCCTTGTGCCAGAGATTAATCAGAAAGCTGCTTCCTTCTAGAAGTAAAGCGAGAAACTTGCAAACCAAAGAAATCCGGTGGTGGCCCTGGTTTTTTAGGGACTTGAACCAGCCCAGCTGTGGAGAGTGTATCCGCATCTGGAGCCAGAGCTCTTGGCTTAAGGACCCATCAGGGAGTCACACAGACAAGGTGTTTATTTCAGAAATCCGAGTTGACATTACTGAGTCACGTATTTTCTCAGGGATCCTGGGGTCCCTGCCTCCTGCCTCCCTGCCGGGGGTGGTTTCTACCTGATTGATATGGGCTGAACTTCTGACAGAAAAAGCAATTCAGGTTTCCTGTACTTCAGCCCCATCAGTCAACCATAGCAAAATGGAAATCTTGGGCTTGTTCTGGTTGGGAGGAAAAATACTATAGTTCCGAGGATTAGAGCTCTGAAAGGTGGAGGCTTGTGAAAGCCCCAGCCATGTACCATCCAAAGAATCGGAGATACGGAGAATTCAAAAAATCAGAACGAGGCAGAGTTTTCTCCAAAGCAGCCAGGGTGACTGAGCCTTCCCTGCAGCCTCCAGAAATAGGACTCCCCTTGGAGACAGGCCAGCACCATCCTCTATGGTTGTCTGCATATCCTGCTTTGACATGAATATCGAGTTTAGCCAGCGAGGCAAATGCACCCGCCCAGCCTCTTCCTCACTGGTCTGCGGATCTGTCAGGAACTGGTCCCACTCACCTCCCAGCCTCATTTGCTTTTCCTCCACTGGAACCCTACAGCTGAGCCATGCTTGATTATTTCTTCTCCCTTGAGCACCTTCATTCCCTCATCTGTAAAGTGGGTAGCAGTAATACCCATCTTACAGGGTTGTTGGTAGAACCAAATGACTAATAGCTTTCAAGTGCTTAGAACCTGCCATACCACACAGTAAGCACCTATAAGTATTAGCTTTTCCTTTCCTAGTGTTTTGCATGTCATAAACACCTACTAAATATCTGCTGAATGGATGAATGAATGAATGAATGAATGAATGAAATGTGTCCTCTCACTGCTTGCCTCTGACTTTGCACACACTGCTTTCTCTCCCCAGAATTCTCTTCCATCTCCTTCTTGCCTAACTTGCTTTGGTGTCTTTTTAAACTGTGCTCAGGTGTTTTCTCTACCTGTAAGCCTTAACCTGAGTGTGATTTTCCTCCTTTGTGCCCCACTGGCACCCGACCCCTCCCTTCACCCCTGCAGTCATTACCTTGAATGCAGTGGTTTTCCTCCCCATCAGGTTGTGAGCATCTTGCAGGTGGAGGCTGTTGAATCCACCACATTGTGTGGAACACCTGCCGTGAGAGCACTTGCCCTTGTTGTAATTATATAAAAACTGCAGCTAAAGTCTGTTGAGCAGTCACGATTTGCCAGTTACTAAGCTAGACACTTTTTATGCGTCCTCCTCTTTAACCCTGACAAAATTCCTAAGAGTTGGAGACAGTTAGAATTATTCCCATATGGAAGTAACAAAACTGAGTCTTAGGTTCAGCAACTTGCCAAGGTCAAGGCTGCAGCTGAGATTTGAACCCACGTGTCAGGGCTGCGAACCATGACATGACACTGACTTTTTGTTCAAACAGGAGTGTGATCTGGATTATATCACTTGCTGCTGAACAGTTGTATTTTGTAGCTTAAGTGAACCAACAATTAGAAGTGGGGAGAACAGAGCTATTTTTGATGAAGTTTGTGTTTTGTTGTAGGTTCAGACAAGTGGACCTCCCTAGAAAGAAAACTGTTTAACAAAGCACTAGCCACTTACAGCAAAGACTTTATTTTTGTACAGAAGATGGTAAGCATGCTCTTTCCCATTACTCACTTGAAACTGAATTTGGGAAGTTGTACACTTAAAGATAGAGGGAAATATTTGGTTACTGGTTTAACACTCTCACAAAAAGAATGTCTTCCATCCCTTGCTGGTAAAGGATGGTATTTGTTGTGGGTGGCACGGCCCCAGTGTCAGGGGTGTCGGGGGAGGAGGACAGAGGTTATTTAGATGTGGCAGTGGCAGGGGTGGGGTGTTTTTACCCTAATAAAAATGCGTAACTTATGCATTCTATCAGGATAAATAGACCTGGGACCTCTGGTTTGCAATTTATAAAATTTATTTCATGTGTATTTGACAGATCTATCATGTGTCTGACAGAATTTGGCGCGCGGGGGTAGATTGGAGCAGGGAGGGTATGTGCCCTCCCCACTCTGGCGGCAGGATGTCTGGTGCTGGCCTCTGCTCAGGACAGTAATAGTAAAAATAATATGTTCTGTCTGCAGCACTTCACAGCAGAATAGAACTGTTTTACAAAGATGAAACGGCACTTTATCCAGCACGTGATAAACTTCATAGGCCTTAATTGCCTGAGAGGTGGTTTAGGCTAAAAGTTACAGTGATTCAGAGTGTTTGAGCAAACCCATGAGTGAGGGAGCCACACTGAGATATCAAGGTCGTTAAGATGTTCAGGTGCACAGAGAACAGGGTTGCAGGGGACAGCTGCCCCTGGCTCTGAGCCGGTCGTCAGTATTGTCCCAGGTTCATGTCTCCTGTCCTTAATCCAGGAGGAGGAAAATCGGAATAGGTTCACTTTTTCTCCAGCTTGCCTCCATCCCCAGATCTGCCTGCCCTTCCTGGCCTTGGAGGACACCGTGCTCTTTGCTGCTCCGTGTCCCAGCCGCTCCCATGCTCCCCATGCTCCCATCTGTCTTGAGTCACCTTCCCCGGGATTGGCCTGTCCAAGGCCTCATTCCTTAAAGGCCCTGCACCTTGTTGACTGATGATAGATTCAGGTGTTACGCTCGCCAGGCGACGCAGAATTTTAAACAAAAATTCTCTGGGACACTAACCTCACTCCCCAGGTGATTCTGGCGCAGAAACTCAAACTTTCAGGTGGCTGTGAAGGGGCAGCTTTGTGGAGACCAGACTTCTGGAGGTGCCCATCTTCTCCGGTCACCATGCAGGTGGCTGTGTTCCCACTCCCATGAGGACAGATAGCCTTTTTATCTGCTTCCAGAAAACTCACATTATCTATCCCCACTCTGAGCTTAGAGAACTATGAACTAAACAAGGGAATTTTTTTCCTCTTTAAAACACATTTACCTTTGCCCCTTTGAGGGGAGAACAGGCCAAAGCTTATTTTCTGCAAAAACCAAGCTCTTGTCTTCATAATGTTTGCCTTATACTCCTGTTTGATGACTGAGGAACATTTTTCATAAATAGATTTTGAAGGTAAACAGGTCAGAGAGATAAATGCATTCAAGTACTTGAAAAAGCAAGCTGCTTTATGGGTTGAAAAAGGGAATGAGCTCTCTGTGGGTGGATGTGGAAAAAAATCTCCAAACTATCTTGTGAAAAAAATCAAGGTGCAAAACAGTACATGGAGTGCTACCTTTTGTGAGGCAGACTGGGGCGAGGAATATATTTTCATGGTTGTTGGTATATGTGTAAAGGAATTCTGGAATGCTACCCAAGATGTGAACAAAAGGGGCTAGTTCTGTTGCGAGGGTGGGGAGTGAATGGATGGATGGATGGATGGATGGATGGATGAATGGAGAACAGGTGTGGGAAGGAGATTTTTTCAGGATGTATATGTTTTTCTTAAACTGTGTAAACCTACTACCTATTATAAAATTAACATTTCATGAAAGCTTGCTGCTCTGCATGCTGCCCAGTGCTAGAGCTGATCTTGAGATGGCTTTCCCGGCAGGTGAAGTCCAAGACGGTGGCTCAGTGCGTGGAATACTACTACACATGGAAAAAAATCATGCGGTTGGGGCGGAAACACCGGACACGCCTGGCAGAAATCATCGACGACTGCGTGGTGAGTGAAAACGCAGGTGCTGCTCATGCGGGCCCCACCCTCACCCCACACCCCAGTTACAAGTGGCTTGTGTTTGGCTGGGCTTTGCTACCAGGCAGCCACGGTGAGTGGATTCCGGCCTTGACTTCCTGGGATAACCAGGCAGAGGGGAGGCAGCTTCGTGTTTGACCCGTAGCCCAGTGATCAGTTAAGGAGGTGAGGACTGGTTTGCATTCCAAGGAGGGTAGGAGCCAGGGGAGTTAAACCATGGTGGTCCCAGTCTTGACGCGGCTGGTTTATATGCAGGCGCCCTGACACCCTGGGATATCCCTTCCTGATCCTTCCATGTTACAGATGCTTCTGACCAGAGAACGTAACATGCCGTAGAGAGACCATGGGGCCCTCGGGTTTTACACAGCTTCCACGAGGCATGTGCAAGGTGCAGCTTTGACCTCTAGAGGGAGCCAGGAGCTCCCCATTAACTGAGGAACTGGCTCGTGGCGTGTACATTATTCTGGTCCTCACATCACCATTTCTCCCTGACGCTGATTTCCTTCCTTAGGAAACAGTCCAAAGTTGTCTGCATATTAAGGTGAAGAACCTACTAAAGACATCAGGAGGCCGAATCCTCTCTAAACCCCTTGTGTGTGGCTTTGGAAATTGCTACCTCTTTTGTCCTTGTGGTTAACCCTCTTCTCTGCAGCCAAAGCCAAGGGAAATCACCTTCTCACATGTTGTAGAAAACATCTACTCTGTGTGTGTGTGTGTGTGCGCGTGCGCGTGTGTGTAAAAATTGCAAGATTTACAACAGATTACTAAATTCCAGTCTGCAACCATCAGGGAAAGTGTTTGGAATTCATGAGTATCGTGAATATTTATAATTATACTTTCATTCCCAGTTTTGCCTCAACTGAGTTTTTAGCACAAAAGTGGGTTAATTTCTTTCACAGCCACTACATAGCACATCATGTGTTTCAGGCATTATAAGAGGCACTTTATGCATATGGACTCATTTTAGGAAATGGAAACACAGAGCCTAGGTAACTTAGCCATTGTCAAAGGGCTGGTGAGTGTGTTGTCTGAGCCTGATTCCTTTGTGTAATACTTAAGAGCAATCAAATACAAATTCTTTCAGAGAAGTATCAGAACACTTGGGACTCATTAATGCTTCAAAGCTCAGGTTCCTAACTCAGTTGATCCTAGCCATACACACATATATAAATTTATATTTGGACCCAGATATCAAAAAAATACACATCTGTGGAATAGAATGGTGGTGTCATTTTTCTCAACAGAGATGACAGTATCCTATATTCAGGATTTCCTGTGACCAGGACTTTTATTTGACTGGCTTAATTAGTGATGTCGTATCTAAATAGCCTTTTTATCATCTGTGGTCTAATGTTTAAAA
Source organism: Camelus bactrianus (assembly GCF_048773025.1). Taxonomy (NCBI): domain Eukaryota; kingdom Metazoa; phylum Chordata; class Mammalia; order Artiodactyla; family Camelidae; genus Camelus; species Camelus bactrianus. The sequence continues at coordinate 27,888,858 of NC_133558.1, read as the reverse complement.
AAGCAGTGTGGCCTCTTCTGGTTCAATCAACTGAAAGCAATTCAGTTCCCACTATGTCTGTAGTGCTCTGGGTAATGAGGGACACTAACCGGCCTCTGCCCAACCTTCCCCTGCCCCAGGAGCATATATTATACTTGGGAAGATACGGCATACACAAAGTTTACCACGACCCACAGGAGTGTTTAAAAGCAGTACAAGGTGAGGAACAGAAAGTCTTAGATATGGCCTTAGGGACTGTCTCTCATCCAGCTCCACCATTCCACAGGCAGAGAGGGGAAGGGGCTTGCCCAGGGTCACTCAGAGCATTGCCTTCTGAGTGAGTAGGGTAGACAGTAAACAAGGAAGCACAAAGAATCCTGGCCTGGGAAGGGGGTGGTGTAGTTCAGTGGTCAAGTGCATGCTTAGCATGCATGAGGTCCTGGGTTCAATCCCCAGTACCTGTGTTAAAAAATAAATAAAAATAGATAAACCTAGTTACCTGCTGTGCCCCCCCTCCCCCACCCCAAAGAAAAAAGAAAGAATCTTGGCCTGGGAGACCTAGTACCTGGCCTCTAAGCTTCCTGACCTATAAAATGGGGCCAATAGTTTAGATGATTTGAAAAGTCCCTTTCAATTCTTGACAATTCTGGGTTCTGTCGGAGGCACATTTTGGAAGAGAGCAGAATCAGAGGATATGGAGTCCTAAGGCAAATTGACAGCTCTTCAGTTTCGGTGTTACCAAGTGCCCAGGACAGTGCCTGGCCTAATATCAGCACTCAGTAAATGTGTGTTGAATAAATGAGTGAACATTTTTCCCAGGTGGGAGTCACCCTGGGTCGTGGCACCAATCAGTCCCTCTGTGAACTCACTGGAGGAGACTGGGTGAAGCAGGGCACTCTGAGCAGAGGAGGGCTGCTAAGGAAGGTGGGACTTTCAGAGGCAGAGGCGCCATCTTGGGCTGGCAGTCCTTTGCAAGTGGGTGGAAAGGCCCAAGCCAGCGTGTAGCCTCAGACTGAGGAGGAAAGGTTAAGACGGCGCCCCAGGCACCACACCTTCTTGGGCTTATTTGCCAAGAGCCAGTGTTAGGCTGGGTCAGGTGCATCCACACCTTGTGACCTATGAACTTAGGGAGAACAAAAAACTATGCACAGAAATGACTCAGGCCCCCTGGAAAACAAGAAAATCTTGATCTAAGGCCAGCGTGGTAGTTCACAGCTCCCTTTCGGACACTGTGAAGGCACGATCAACCTTCTGGTGATAGTTTGCCAAGAAAGATGAGAAACTGGGACGGTGCAAGGACCGGGGAGGGTGCAGAAGGCACAGTCCTAGGAGGGAGTCCTGCTCTTTGTCCTCCGGGCCTGCTTTGGACACCTAGGTAGCTCTCCTGACCATGTGTGCTCAGTATTTTAATTTTTTTTTATCAAAGCATAATTGATTTACACTATCAGTTTCAGGTGTAGAGCATAGTGATTCAGTTATACAGATAGATAATAGATAGATAGATAGATAGATTCTTTTTCATATTCTTTTTCATTATAGGTTATTACAAGATATTAAATATAGTCCCCTGTGCTATACAGTAGGTCCTTATTGTTTATCTGTTTCATATATAGTAGTGTATACCTGTTAATACCAAACTCCTAATTTATCCCTCCCTCCCCTTCCCTCTTTGGTAACCATAAGCTTGTTTTCTACTTCTCGCAGTATTTTATTAAAGGGACAGGTGATGTATTCCCCCAACATGGTTAAGTAGCTCAGGGACTTTTCGGGGAAGAGGGGAAAAGAAGGAGGGTGAGGAATGACGGCCCTTTAGGAGCTAGAAGCTCAGCAGAGCACAGTTGCTCACCCAGTGGGTGATTTGACTTCTGGTCTGAGACCATCACAGGCCCTTCCACCCCTGCAGGCAGAAGGGGCCAAGGAGGCGGGAGGAAAGTGCACTGACCACACCTTCCTGTCCCCTGCCCAGCCTCGTGCTCCCAATCAGGGCGTCTGTGGGTCTGGCTGTGACCAAAATTCAGCACAATTCAAGAAACCAACTGAGGCAGTTAACTGACTTTGGAAGACAGCAGTCAGGTCTCCAAACCACCAGCTGCCCTGTGGTCCCAGCACCTAAGTTACCTACAGCATGATCCATTGACGAGAGGCGTGGGAAACATCCTCCTTCCCTTTGATCTGTACCGGCAGCTGGTTCCATCGGTTTGGAGAGGTTTCAGAGCTCTGTTTGAGCGGAAAGCCTAAGCCATGTCCAGATGGACAGATGTGCACGTGTGGCCAGGGAGTGAAGGCTGAGGTTTTAGAATCAGACAGTACAGGTTTTAAATCTCAGTTCAACTTCTTTACCAGCTCAGTGATCTTGGGAAAAATTAGTTCTCTGGCCAATTTCTCATTTGTTTTAAAAAATAAGAATTTGTACAGGGCTTTTTGAGAACTGGAAAAGGGGACTGGATTCATAGCAGGCCCTCAGTATGTTATCATTGCATTGTCGTTCATTCATGACTGTAACACTCACGTTTGTGTCCTTGAATAAATTTGAGGTGTTGAGCATTTGTATTTTAACTTGTAAACTTCTCATAATACAAATGCCATTTGCAGGCCTGAGAAATAAAAATCATCTCCTCCTCAAGAAACTCTTGTATGGACTCTCCAGGTTTTGAGCGCCTTGTGAGATAAAGAACCACCTTCCTGCCCTGTATTTGCCCACCTTCTACCAATTTTGGAATATTACCAAATGTTTCATTTCCCAGGATGTCATAAAATGGCCAGCTTGTTGACACAGAGTCCTACACGCTAGGGTTTTTGTTCTCCTGCCTTTGCCTCTCTTAGTCACACTGGTGAGCCAGTTGGCTTGAGGATAAATCATTTGGTGAACATGTGGAGATTGCCGTTTGCGGTAAAACCTGTCTAAATTCCTGAGGCATATATAATCACAGAACAGTATAATTTAATGTGCAATTTAATGGCTATATGGAACTTTTCTTCTAAGAGCTTTTAAGCCAGATAATGGCATGGTGAGAAAATTATAATGATAACCACCACAGTGAAACAAGTGTGGTTGTCATTTAAAGTTCCCATGTAATTTACTTTAAATGGCAAGCTGTAGGCCATGGTCTGCTTAATAACCTGATACTTGAGACCACGAAGTTCCAGTTCTGTAAAGGAATGGAGTGAACCCTTGGAGTGTGACGTAACATGGTTTTCCCTGAAGTTCTTTGAGACTGGAAGATGATGGATTCATATGGGGAAAAGGCCAGTTAAGTGAAATCAACCTGTATGTTCTATACTAGTAAGAGACCTATAAGCTTATACCATAAATCGCTTTGTAAAATGTATTAAGCCTAGATCTGTAGTCATTGACACTTTTCAGCAATGGTAATTATTACTGATTAATCCTAATTGACCCACTAGAAACTGGGACTACTTCTTAAGTAGACCCTATTAATACATCATTCCACATATGCATCTATACCATATTGGATAGGGAGAATACTCAAACAGTGGGGGCAACACTAAATGTCCATGTTTCCTGGAATTATCTTTCTCTTTCACTCCAAATCCAAACTGAAAAGGAAAAACTTGTGCTTTCTGGATTCCAGGATAGTGCTGCTCTCAGAAATCTTTGTTCTTGGAAATCCTCGCTTCTAGGTTCTAAGAATCATAGGCTCACTTAGAGTTATATCACTGTCTGGAGTAAACCAAACTGGAGCCCACATGCTTTAAGCAGTGGGTATGTGGAGAGTCTGGCAGAGACAAATGACCCATCAGGCATGGAGACAGCCGGAATCCCTTTTATTTCCTAGTTTGTAGAATAGGACGGCTGTTTACAGCCTATTCAGTGACACAGCAAACGCGAAAGCACTTTGTACACCATAAAGGGCTGTAAAACAGAAGCTGAAATGAGATTGATGTAACATAGAATTCCCTTTCCCTGGTCCTCAGTCCTTTGTAGGCCCAGAGGAGCAAGCATCCTTCACTGCACTGCGGAGAGGCGAGATTACAGAGTAAGGTAGTTCAATAAAAAGGGGGAGGGTATAGCTCAGTGGTAGAATGTGTGCTTATCATGCACGAGGTCCTGGGTTGAATCCCCAGTGCCTCCATTAATAAATAAATAAACCAATTTCCCTCCCCCCCCAAAAATCGATAAATAAATAAATAAAATGAAAGGGTCTCCTAGGTCCCTGCCCTCCATCCAGACCCGCCTGGGGTACCTCCTCCAGGCTTCTCCATTAACTGTCTTATTAACCTTGAGGAAGGTCAGGACTTTCTGCTTAATTCTCCGCCTTCCTCGTTGTTACTCTGAAATAGAGGGAGGGGACACAGTAGCAGAGAGGATAATTATTCACAGAAAATATTTTTCTTGTTCTTTTTCATAGAATGCCTCTGGAGGGCATTTCTACAACAACCCATGGTCAGAGACCAAAAGGGAAAAAAAAGGCATGTGGAAAATAAAACAGGATATCTCCTTCCATTTACTCTCCCTTTCCAAGTCAGTGTGGTTCACTCTTTGATTCTGTTTCCTGACGATAACAGACCAGGAGCACATCAGAACGCTGTGTGTCACGTGCCTTCCACAGGTCAAATCGATGGCTTGGCCATCTAGTGTGGAAGTGTCATAAGGCCCTATAAAAACAGACCACGACAGATCTTCATTCTCTGTCCAGAAGGGGTTCCACAGTATCATGACTGCTTGAGAAGCCTCCTCCCTGCTCTGGGCAGACAGAGCCACTACAGGTGGGGCAGCCTGCCTGGGTTTGAGTCAGTGTCAAGGTCTGCTGGTCTCGAACGAGAGGGAGAAACTCTCCAGACAGAAATCTCTCCTCCCTGTCTTAGCATATTTTTATGTAAGTGATGAGAGGACCCAGGGTGGGTCGAGGGAACTCCCTGGACCTCAGAATTCCAAGTGTCCGGTGACCAGCCTTGTAGAGACTGTATCCCTCCCCAGAGGCCTCAGTCAGCCACGCGTGACGCAGAAAAGTTGATCCAGCGTCCAGCCCCTCTCTCCTCTCCTGGCTTGTGGGTTCTGTTCATCACTACAAATGCCATTTGGGGACTTTCCCTCTTTTGCTTTTATTGCCTTAACCCCAGACGAGTGAAGAAGAAGAAGAGGTAGAGGAGGAGGAGGAGGACCCGGAAGAAGACAGGAAGTCCACAAGAGAAGAGGAGACTGAATTGCTGAAGTCCCCGGAGCCTCCACCAGGCCCGGTCCTGGCTGCTGCAGAGGGGCCACCTCTGCAGGCCCTGGGCCAGCCCTCAGGCTCCTTCATCTGTGAGATGCCTAACTGCGGGGCTGTAAGTGTCTCTGCATCCTCCAGGGGTCTGGGGCTAGTGAAAACCGCAGGTCCAGCTGTGCCTGGCTTTAAGAGATGATGCATTTACAAAGGGCGCACTTCTGGCCGTGAAGGTTTGGCAGAGGAAGTCCACATTAACATGGCTTTCTTTCTTCCATCCATTCACTTATTCATTTGGCCTGTAGGTATTTCTGGAGTGTGTGATCTGTGTCATGTGCTCTGAGGACACAAGTCCATCCCGCCCTCAGGAAGCATGTGATTGAGGCTCTGCAGTGAGCCTCGGCCTCCAGAACTTAACTTTATGTTTCTTGGTGCCCCCCACTCCTCTGGGCTGTGTGTCATCCCAGTCCTGCCCTGGAAACGTATTAAATTCAGTGAGAGAGCCCGCTGAGAAACAATCTCTTTTTATGGCATAATTACAAAGATTTAGCTAAAGTTTTATCTTTGTGCTCTTTGGGGGAAACAAAAAGATTTACTAAGCAAATTAATCATGTAAACAGGCTAAAAGGGTGTCTGTAATTACTTAACGTAGTATTTTCAAGTACGGTAGAAGCATTATTTAGCTAAAATAAAACCAAGTCACCGTTTGATCGTTCTTAGCACCGAAGGACGTATTGGCCTAATCTAGGGCTCCTTGTGTATTTTAAAGGATATACATTTTTTAATTGTTAGCTTTGGTCCGCCACTGGTCCCCCACTCATCTGAATTGTGGGGCTTTTCCCAAAACAGTTTTCTTAAAGCTGGGCACACCTGTGCAAGCAAGTTCTAGAAGTGTTACGTGAAAAATTAGAATGTTACTCCTTTCACAAGAAGCCCTGTATTCCAGAAGTTAGTGCTTATCTTTGCTTGTATGTCATGTCATATAGGATAATACTGTGTGTTGAATGCTGCTTGTGGTGTCTTGTCACTTAGATTAAGAAAGCAACCGTCTTTAAAATATTTAGATCCTAAAGCAGAAATTCACTTGATTTACATTTAAGAAAAAAATGAAAAAAAAATTTTAAATGATACATGCATTTTGCATTAGCTTTGAGGAGAACATAAGAAATTGCTAGCTTGTTTCTGTCTTTGATGTTTAATGACCTGGACGCTTCATTCCCTCATTGCCATATGGTATAGAGCACTTCCGTTCAGGGATGATTAAGATGTGACTTTAAATGACAGTATTCTTGGCAAATTTGTTTAGAAATTGGATACTTCTTCATTTCATAGTTTGGGTGTTCTAGTAAATTCTTTACAGAGTGGGAAAGCATCTTTTACTTTACCCAATCAGAAATACTCAGCAAGACGGGTATTTTTTCATGACTTTAAAAAACAAGGGGAAAAGCATATTGATTTTATTCCTTGCCTAACCATAGAGGTTTTGCCTGCTAAATCAGAGAAAAAAAATTTTTTTTGTCCTGCAAAACTCTAAACAGAACTCATGAACTTAACACAGAGCAACCATCTGTGGCTGGACAGCCCCGTGGATACTGCCCTGAGCTGATGCATTTAACAATCTGGAAGTTAGGGCTCTTGGAATTCAGGGGTGTGGATTGCATCCCTTTACAGCAGTGGGTCTCAACTGGGAATGATTTTTTTCCCCACGAACAGTTGGCAACGTCCAGAAACATGTTTGTCACATCTGGGAGGTGCTGCTGGCATCTGGTGCATAGGGGCCAGAGATGCCACTAAGCATCCTGTGATGCCCAGGACAGCCCCACAACAAAGCGGCATCCATCCCAAAATGTCAGAATCCTGAGGCTGGGAAAACGGGCTTGATGGCAAGCTTCAAAAGACTGGGTCATTCCCCTTTTTATCAAACTGCAGTAAAATTTGGGGGTAAGAATGTTGCTTCAACACTGTGGTACTGACGGGGGCTTAGGCATAAAATATAGACTGTATCAGAGCAGCCAGTGAGTGTCTTTCAAGCTGTGTCTCTTGGGGTCTAGGGCTTCCTGTGGGGAAGAAAGAGCTGAGTTCAGTTCTGGGTGCTGGATCTTTCAGCCAGACCTCCTCTGCTTTTAGCTTGGAGCTTTTGAGCGAGACTTGATACTTTTTTTTTTTAAGTGAAGAAATAAAGGAAAGGAAAAGAAAAAAGAGGCGGGAGGTAGTTTCTGGCTGAAAAAGAGTTTTAAAGCTAGCCCAAACCCCCTCATTTTACAGATGAAAAAAAATCAGGTGTACAGAGGGGAAATGGCCCAATGGTGAGATGGAGGTGCTGGGTGGAGCCCCCAGCCTCAGGTTATAAAAACAATGGGCTTTTTTAATTAGCACAGCATTTATGGTTGTGGTAGCGGGTGTCTGTTTTCTGTGCCATTTGCCAGAGTTTGCTTATGTGAAACCACTGTACCTTGTCATTAGACAATGTTGGAAGTATCACGTGTTCTACCAATGAGTAACTAATAACCCTAATTTCCTTTTCAGGACTGTAGATGTCATGTCACTCCCTTTCTTCCCCAGGTGTTCAGCTCCCGACAGGCACTGAACGGCCATGCCCGCATCCATGGTGGCACCAACCAGGTGACCAAAGCTCGAGGTGCTGTCCCTTCTGGGAAGCAGAAGCCTGGCAGTGCCCAGAGCGGGTACTGCTCGGTGAAAAGCTCACCCTCTCACAGCACCACCAGTGGCGAGACAGACCCCACCACCATCTTCCCCTGCAAGGAGTGCGGCAAGTAGGTAGAAATGGACCAGGGGCTGAATCGAAGTGTGTGATGAATGATGGCTCTGTAGGGGCTGAGCCAAGAAGGTCTAAGGTTCTCCAGATAGAAAAAGAACCTAGACTCTCCAGATTTTTCCTCATACCATTCTTGGGTCTACGTGGTGCCTCATGGTGGGTAGACCTTGTCTCTGACTAAGAATGTGGTCATTCTGATGTCTTAAAGTTTAATAAGGATGAACATCATCAGAGAGCAAATCTCTAGTAACAAAACTTTACTCTTTTCTAGAAATGGTGGATGGGACTCTGATTCCCACTTCTTCCCTTCACACCCAAACCTGCATTCATGTTGCTCTCTGTGCATCCCTGCTGAGTGACTTGAGAATGACTCTAAAACACTTAATCAGGAATTTCTGGAGCAGAGATGGCTTTTGTACCAGTACTGCTCATTCCTACACTGAGGGCAGACATCGCTAATCAATTGCCAGGACTTGATACCATCTTCATGTCACCAAGGAATAAGCGAGTCCCCAGACTGATCATCAGGCTTATTTACTTGAAATAATGAAACCTCCTCAGGCTGACTCCCACCTACTTGCCCTAGGAGGGACGATTGAGGGCACAGGGTCTCACCAGCTCCTTCTGAGAGGAACTGGCACCTTCCACTCAGTCCCCTCACATAGGCTACAACTGCTTATTCCATCAGGTGGAGACAAAGGACATTTTAACAACCAAAAATAAGTATTTCAAGCTCTCTGGTTGTCTTTCAGTGACATCCATTAAATGTTTTTCTTGTCTTATTTTTATGTTGTCTGGGACCTTTTTCTACCATAACACCAGTTAAGATTTTATGGAAAATGGAAGTATTTTCTATGGTATTCCTGATTAGGAATAACATTAGGCAAGTGTTTACAGAATGCTTCTTTTAGCTGCTGGAATTATATTCATTACAATAAACAGTTTTAAATATGTCCAATGGCAACTCATCAACTCTGTTCTAAGACGTGGGTCTTAGAAATCAGGTTTTTTTTCCCTTTATGAGCTCAAGAATGAATATTTATGCCACCCTCCCTCTCCAAAATCAGGCAGTCTCACATCTGGACAGAGTTTCTCTGAAGAAGGTCCAGATTGAAATATTTTAGGCTTTGCAGGTCATTCTGTCTCTGTCACAACTACTCAGCTCTGTAGCAGCCATAGACGATACGGGAACACACAGACATGACTCTGTTCCAGGAACATTTTATTTACAACAACAGGCTGGATTTGGCCCACTGACTGTCGTTGGCAGACCCCTTGTCCCAGGGCTTCTCATCCTCGGCACTTACATTCTAGGTCTGATGATTCCTTGTCTGGGGAAGAGGGCCTGCCCTCTGTACTGCAGGAGGCTTAGCAACGTGCCTGGCATCTACCCACCTGATGCCAGAAGTGCCACCACCACCACCCTGGTGTGGCCGTCAAAAATGTCTCCCGTCGTTGCCAGATATTCCCTGGGAGGCAGGATCACCCCGGCTGAGAACCACTATTTCATTCAAAAGCAAACAGTAGGAAATTATGTATCATGGCCAACAGGAAGGGATCTGGGGTGAAGAGTGAAGAGTGCAGCTCAGAAGTCAGGTACATGAAGACAAAACAGGAGGGTGGATTTGACCAAACCATTACTAGTGATCTTGAGCACTTGTGCTGAAGTGGAGGGATTGACAGTCCAATCGGAGAGGGTGGAGGAAAGAGGAGCTTTACTGAGTGTGTACAGGCAGATCTAGAATTTGGACTGAAAGAACAGGGACAGGCGGCCAGAAGCAGATGATGGGTTGTTTTATGATAGGAACCAACAGAGCTTGGTAGCACATTTCAGGGATTCTCAGTTTGGTCGAGAGAGCTTGGTTAGTGATGGAGAGAGAAAGGGGGAAGATACGGAGGAGAAAAGGCATGTGCCCGGACCACAGATGGACAGGAGTGCTTTGAGAAAAGCCCAATACATCATGTGTCCCTGTCGCCACCTCCTTTCCTTGTAATGCTTGGAGAAAGGAGAGAAGAGGGGCGCAGGTCAGTGGGGAGGTGGTCCTAGGGGCTAAGGAGCTGGGGGCAGAGCTACCCAAAACTGGACAACAGACTACACACCCGCTATTCCCAATAGGACGCCCGCATCTCCAAGAACTCACATCTTCTAAGTATACATGCTTCTTTTTCTTCATTTTTAGAGTCTTCTTCAAGATCAAAAGCCGAAATGCGCACATGAAAACACACAGGCAGCAGGAGGAACAGCAGAGACAGAAGGCTCAGAAGGCGGCTTTTGCGGCTGAAATGGCAGCCACGATCGAGAGAACTACGGGGCCAGTGGGGCCGCCGGGGCTGCTGCCCCTGGACCAGCTGAGTCTGATCAAACCCATCAAGGACGTGGACATCCTCGATGATGAGGTCGTGCAGCAGCTAGGAGGCGTCATGGAAGAGGCCGAGGTTGTGGACACCGGTCTCCTCTTGGATGATCAAGATTCAGTTTTGCTTCAGGGTGACACGGAACTCTAAAGCCCTGCGTGTCGCTGGGAAGCAGTGAGAACCCACGCCTCCGTCTTCATTCATCAGGAAACCTGGACTGCCTGCTCGTTTTGTAACCATTTTAAACTACCTGTTTTAAACAGTCATTTTTTTCAGGTTTAGAAAAAAAATTCTTTTCCTTTTATTTAAAAAAAATTGTTTCTGTGGGTGGTTGGGGGGAATAAATAATTGACACAATTCTATTTTAAGAGGTGTTTCATCCGGGCTACATTCCCATGAACTCATTCCTGTCCAGGAAGGAACCTGACATTCATGTTCTTTTGCTTTCACATGTGAACCATCCTGGTTGCCTTTTATCCCAAAGCTTGCAGTGAGAGAGAGAGTGTATGTGTGTGTATGTGTGTGCGTGTGTGTGTAAAAAGCAGGCTACCTTCTTCGTGCTGGTGTCTTGAGCCATCCTTCCCCAACAAGAGTCATTTTTGTTCTGACCTCATTCCGCAGTTTGCAGTGAACTTGGCGTCTTTGCCAGGAGACCACGCTAGGAAGCAGCTTCCCAGTGAGCAAAGCCAGCCCTCATATTCCATGGCTTTCTTCTAGCACACATGTCATTTGAAGAGTTGACCCAATGTGAAAATAATTTTCCTTCCTGCATTGCCTGTCACTTGGCCTGTTTCTAAAAACTGAGTACTGTAGCATTTCATGCTTTGACTCCCTGGCAGTGATTTACTAAGAAACTGGTTCATAGACCAGATTCGTCCTCCTCCACCTGCCCTGGGGACTGGTTGACTCTTAATTCGTGGGTTGACAGAGGCGTGTTTCAACCTGAGCTAGCTGGAAATCCATCTGGAGGAAAATAACCCCAACTATTAAGTTGCCAGGGCTCTTTTCAGGGAGGATGGTCGAGGGGCACCAATTGGAAGTACCTGGAACGCCAGGATGTCCCCTTTAGCCCAAAAACTAGATCAGAAGTTCCGATTCTTTTTTGCCACACTGTTAATAGTCAGTGGAGTTCCGAAATTACTTTGTGCCACTTGGACGTACTGTGAAACCTCATTCGCTGGGATTTTGCCATCATTCACTTAAGCCAGACCGAAGTTTACCTTGATACTAACTCTTGAGGAAAAGGGTTTTCTAACAAATCTGATGGCAAGTACAAGGGAAATCAGCATTAAAGGCCAACAGAAATGGTTTCAGATACCACTGTAGCTACCATGTTTGCATTCAACAATGAATGTATTCATTACAGTCATTTACCAAAGCACTTTTAGAATTCTCCAAGCTGTAGAACTCTGCCTCCTCCTGTCCCTGCCAGCAGGGTTGCTGTTTGTACTTGAAGGTAATAAATCTATAATCCTTCCAAAATGGCATTTAGCTCAGGCTTTTGAGCTGAATCAGACTGCTCCATAGCCACTGTTAGGGCAATGGGTGCGCACCTTCAGGCCGGGATGCAGCCCCAACACAGAGCTGACGCTTCTGGCTGATGACTTCCAGAGCAGGGGGCTTTCGGGCTTTCCCCCACCCCAGGGAGGCTGATGCCCCAGCTCGTGTAGGCATGGCAATCCTGCCTGCACTTTGCTGGCACATGAATAGCTTGATGTTAGAGAGGATGTTAGCAGAAGCAAGAGGATAGGACCCAAGCATCCTTTCAGGTGTCTCTGCAAAAGCGTTTAGTGCACACTCACGCCCCACGGTGGCCCTACACAGGCAGCGTCCTCTGAATCTCAGGAAAGCCATGGACAAGAAGATAAATACAAAGGTTGTTTTCATTTCCATCATTCTGTTTTCAGAAAAGAAGTCTTGAAGATTTCCTTTATCTTGGTTTTTTTTTTAAGGAAAAAAAAAAAGAGTTTTTCATTTGCTGCCGTTTCAGACAAGTTATTCTAGCCTGTGTTTTGAGTTCTGAACTGCCTTGGCAGGGCATCTGCTTTATGGCAGAACTATTCCAGAACCATTCCAACTGTAATATCGGCTGATCCCATCTGTCCCAGTGACTATTTCCCTCCGCTGGTGGGTGTCTGAGTGATTCTGGAATGGTTCTGCTATAGGGTCTATGAAAGCTTATCCATCAAAGGAGCAAACACCCAGAAAAATGTTTATAAAGCAAACGTATTCGTTCCATCTGAAGACTTGTCCAGCCATTCCAGTTTAAAACATTAAAAATAAACTGAGTTGCCAAGGCAAAAATATAAATGCACAATTTAATTTTGATTCTCCATGCAGTATCGCGTAAGCATTTTTGACTTGAAATAACCAAAGAACTCCTCCTCGACGAGACAGTTCACTTTTCTGAATTAGTATTTCTTCACAATAACAACTTAAAGAATTGACTTCATAGTAAAATATTGCACTTGTTTTTTTTCTGAAATGATTCTGCCTGCATGTATGTGTTGTGTTGTAACCCCCCTCCGTTCCTCCCACCCCGAAGAACTTTCCTGCCCAATGGTTTCTGTCTTCAACACGGTTATTGTTTACTATGAGATAGTTTTTCATTAGTGAGTTTAGACCTCTTTGAGAAAGTTGTATATAAAAAGTTAACATATATTTTATGGAAAAACCCATCTTATTTTCAAATATATTTAACTGCTGTTCTATTTTATTAGAGGAAGGTTGTAAATATTTTCTAGGAGTTCTATTGTAAAGAAAAGTATTTTTGAAAAAAATTAATGTAATAAAAACGAAAACATTTTTAAATAGTGGTTGTGATTGCTTCCTGTCCTGGCTTCGTTGTGTTCTATTCACAGGAAATAACTTGCATGCCTTCCCATTTTAGGATGTAATTTATTCCAGTTTGCACTATTTTAAGTTGACGTCATAATATCTACTGTGTTTCACTGTGTTTTCCCCGGAATGCAGGTCCATTGGTCCATATCAAAAGCACTATGTATAGCATATTCATAATTTTTTATTTTGTAACGTGTGTATTTTTAATAAGGATTTTATGTAACATTTTGGCAAAAAGAGGACAGTATTTTCTAGTGAATTTTATAACACATTTTGCTAAAAATGTTTCTTCCTAGGTCAGTTTTTGTTAAGGTAAACCAAAAGTCTTATTTTACCAGGGGTTTAAAAAAAGTTTGAAGCTTGAAAGCAAAGTTATATTTAAACATCATATGTAACAAATAAATAAAGATGTTTTATAGACTTGTCCTAAAAAGGTGCATTCCTTAAAAACAAAAACAACTGGGGCATTCTAGGTTGGTTTTCCCCCTGAGTGATAAGCTTTTTTATTTTAATGACAGTACTTTTTTTTTCAAGAAAGAAAGAATTTTACTTAAAAAGGTTCCAGTCATTAGCCTTCTCAGAAAGTTATTACACTTCTTATAGATAGACATTCATCAGAGATGTAACCAAATAGACACTGTCATATTTATTTGTGAAAACCTGACTCAGTATTGCATCAGCTGCTCTGAAAATAAAATGTTATCTTTGTAAGTTTCATTTGACTTAAACATTCCTTCTTTCTAGCCACTGAAATGATGTCTCATTGCTCATTTACCATTAGTTGGTTTCTGTAGGCCGGGTTTAGACATGTGCTGATCAGATTTAATGCTCATCAAAGGGTCCCCACCCAACCCCACCCCAGAGGCCTGGATGAACATTCCTGCTTCTCAAGCAGCGGAGCCACTTGAAGGGTTGATGGTTTCTAAACCGTGGGACTCACATTGCAATTTAGGGGAGCTCAGTATTACACACAGGCATCTGACAGTGAACTCCCCAACAAAATCCAGTCCATCCGGCTTTATATTGCTAATCTGGATTTCCGAAGTCCAAAAAGTGTGTTTACTGTTTTAATGGTCAACCACAGACTTTAGGAGAAATCTGAGATTCTGGATTTCAGATAGAATTTGGCCAAGTGGGCAAACCCATTCAGGACCTTGATCTAGCTTCTTTGGGGTTTTTTTACTCTTAATTTTTGCAGTCAATGTTAGTCCTGTACCAAATAAAATAGCTATTCTTTCTACAAACAGTGTGCAGTTAGCCAATGCTGTAAATGTAAATTCTGCCTCTGGGACTCAGGTGTCCAATGTGAAGACTTTTTCTTAACTGTTAGATTCTTTCAGTCAGTACTCAGGTACCAGGCTGTATGGTCAGGCCACTCAAGATGTCCGTTCTCTTGTACTCTGTACATCCTTTCCCCACCAGTGCCTGCTTCACCTAAACCTACTCACATGACTGACCTTCCTACGTGCTTGCCCCAGGCCCCAGCTGGTGATCATTCTTATCAAAGGGGTGAGGAGTGTGCCCCTCTGCTGGTTTCCTTGGTAACAAATGAGCCAACCTCACGTCAATTCTCCCTATAAGTAGCAGTCTCCACCCCAACCCCCACCCACGGGAGCAAAGACGGCCACCAGGTCATGCCCACTGCTCACCATCAGGAGCCGCTCCAGGACCTTGCTTCAGACAGTAAGCTTCCCCCAGCCTTTAAGCCACTGATGTCTCTGTCACTGACTCTGGGCTCTTTCTTTCTTGGGTGCAGCCCAGCACGGGCACTTCTCCACACTGTATTATACATGGGGGAGTTCAGTGTATAAAGATGGCTATGACATCATTCCTTCCTGTCAAGGAATTAATACTTAGAGAAAACATACAGGGCCCTGGGAACTGATCTGGTTCCACCACTGGGAGGAGCAGAAGTCATGCTTTATTAATATTCTGAACCACCTCACCATCACCCACATATTCACAGCAATTTATAATAGGTGCTCAGCAACTTTTTGTTAAATTAATTATCTCTCTAATCTTCCAGGTATGCTTTTCTGTGTGTGTATAAATAAAACCTCTTTTGAGTTTAGCTAAAGTCAATTGTGAATTCCATGGACTCCCAAGTCTGCCTTTCTCAGCTGTGGGATGAGGCTGACCTTCAATGTTGACATAAGCAAAACATAGGAAGGCATGTCAAGAAATTGAATAATACATTCCTAAGTGAACCACAGTGATCTTTGGATCTCAGATAACCCTGTATCAAAGAGCAAAGGGATAATTATTTCTTTATATGAGGGATAATCTTTTGAAAAGTGCTCTCCCTGCCAACCCCTCCAAGGGAAGTGTTAGATGTTCCTGTATGAGTCTTAAAGGCCAAGCAGCCACACATGTGTGCTTTGCTTTCCAACACACGTATCCTTGTATATAACACAGATCTCGCTTGGGGCCGTCTGAGGTCTTTACTTCCTCTGCTTATATAATTTTATTTTGGCAGCCTTCCCATTTCTTTCCTTTTCCCAAACATTTTATTAAGATATGATTGACACATAAAAAGCTATACATATTTATTGTATACAACTTGATGAGTTTGGAGATAAGTGTATAACCAAGAAAACATCACAATCAAGGGAAAAGGGCCTTTTCCCTGAACAGTGGTGCAATCAAAATATGATTTAGCTTAGAAATATCTGATGCACACACTTGCATTT
Organism: Camelus bactrianus; assembly: GCF_048773025.1. NCBI lineage: Eukaryota > Metazoa > Chordata > Mammalia > Artiodactyla > Camelidae > Camelus > Camelus bactrianus. Next base: position 27,873,052 of record NC_133558.1, on the reverse strand, counting down.
TTTTCTGGGTATAAAGCAAGGTGGACTTGCATCAGCTGTCTAGAATCTGTCAATCTCCTGCTCATTTACACTAGGTCAGAGGTTTGAAAGTTTAGGTCATTGGGAGGAGACCCATAATGGACGGGCCAAGCTTCAGAACCTCCCTTGCCCACACAGCATAGCAAAGGGCCCTGTCCATAGCCCCCCTGTTGGCAAAACCCATGCTTGCTCCCCCCCACAATGACTCTCACCTTGCCCCCAGCTAATTAGACCAGGGCTGACACCTGAGCCCAAGCTATTGAGCCCATAGTCCATTTGGTGACATGTGACATGATTTAGCCCTGAAAAACAAGGGGACCAAATCCAATTTCCACATTTAAGAGTATGAAAGGAGAAGCCTGGTGAGCCAAAGACTGAGCAGTGGCCATGTGCAAGGCAGAATTCTGAAGGAGCAGAAAGTATCTGCAAGCAGAGAAAGCCCATCAATAAAGAGACCGCGTTTGGCCTTAGGAATGGAAAGGGCATCCAGTCCCTAACGCTGTTTTGAGCCCACTTTCCCATTTGCAAGAGCAGTTCAGGCCACACGTGTCTTAAAAAACAAACTCCTTTTCTTGCAGGAGGGTGGGGAGGTGGGGAATCTCGATTCTTCGCATCCAAGAAGACTTAAGTAGAACTAGATATTCCAGAGTCCGCATCAGCCCCCTGCAGGGGTGGAAGAGGCACTGAACTAGGGTATTGGAGATGGTTATTGGTTCAGCTACTGAGGCGGGAAGCCCCATAAAAAGACTGGCAGGACCCCTAGGCAGGGCCGCTGCTCTCCTCTTAGCACCTTCCGGTTCCCTGGTCCAGAGGCTCTATCTCACTTTTTGCCTCTAAAGCGACTAACTTACACCTAGAATTCTATTGGTTCCCTGAGCTCACTTTCCTTCACTCCTGATTGGTTATTACTCTCACTTCTGATTGGTCCACTTCCCTAACTTCTGATTGGTCCATTTGTAGTACTTTATTTGCATGGAGCTCACTCCTGATTTGTCTATTTCTACAAAGCTTGTTCCTGGTTGGTCAACTTCTGTTGTACTTTATTTGCATATGATGTTGCAAAGTGTAAAACTGGCAGCCTATAAAAGGCCTGTGTAAACTTACAGATGGGGGTCCAGAGTTTGAAGTGTTAACTTATGTGGGCCCGTTGGCATAATAAACTTGAGTTCTCCAACTCTCTGAGTGCTGGAACACATTTTTCCGCAACACTATATCTAACTCGCCTTTTGACTTTGAGTAAGTCATTTTATCTCTGAGCCTCAGTTTCCTCACATATTAAATTAGGATAAAATGTACGTCTTCTTGGGAGGATCAAATTAGGTAATATAGGTAAAAGTTGTTTGCAAGCTGTAATGTCACCATCATTGGCGGCTGCAGAACCCTCATCCAGCTAAGGCTACTTAAGGAGGCAAAAGCCGTTGTGGAAGAGAAGCTGATGCTTCAGAAGCGGCAACTGAGCCGTTGTGGAAGAGAAGCTGATGCTTCAGAAGCGGCAACTAAGAGAGACAAGCCATCTTTGAATGCACAGATGGAAGCTGGAGCTTGGTTCTGAAAAGGACACTGGGCAGCCTGCCAAGGCTATTGCTATTACTGATACCATCATTAATGTACAAACTCAGGTTTTTCCTCTAGGAAAACACGAGCTAACAGACCCCCAAGCTATGGACCACCTGGCCAGGGAATCTTGACTCCTGAAACTGTAAGAAATGTCACGGGATAGCGGGGAGGGTATGTAGCTCAAGTGGTAGGGTACATGCTTAGCACGCATTAAGTCCTGGGTTCAATCCCCAGTACATCCTCCAAATGTAAATAAATAAACGTAATTACCTCCCCGTCATAAAAAAAGAGAAATGTCACGAGACAATGATTAATAATAGCCTCTTATTCTACCCCTTAAAAACAAAACAACAAAAACCCCTAACTCAAAAACCAAGTTGGAGTGGATCTGAGGCTTATCTCCCACTCTCTTGCTTGGCGCTTTGCAATAAACCCTCACTTTCCTGCAGACTCCTGTCTGTCTTTCTGCGAACCTTGGGCACACAAGCCGTTTGCACCGTTAAAATAGGAAAATCAACCATTTATCCACTACTCAGAGATAAGCGTTGTCAATATATTTTTTTCCAAGCATGTGTTTGTTATGTATGCCTCCAACAAAATAGGAACCGCATAGGACAAGCATAACGTGGAGAAGAAAACGCTGATGGAACTCGGTAACTATCTAGGTGCAGGTTGAAGCTATAAGGACACCGGGTGTGGGCGAGGTTACGACAGGAAGGAAGCGGCCTGTGTTCACAGTCCCACCCTCAGAAAGCGTGGAATCACGTCTCTATGGTTGTTCCTCCGCCCAACATAAGGATACACTCTCTCCCTCTGAGGAACTCTATGGTTGGAGGGCGCCTCCGTGACCCCGGAAGCGATCCTGGGAAGTTAGACCGGCAAGATGGCGGCGCGAGCATCTTTGTGTGCCCTGGGCTGGCGTCTCTGGAAGGTATCGTGCGCTCTGGGGGGACCAGGCGGGCTGGCAGGGACAGTTGCGACTACGTCTGGCTGCCACCTGTCGTCCTGCGTATCTGGAACCTTTCCTGATATTTATTTCGCACCTGGGCCCGTTGTTTTCAGGAAGGTAGCAAGAAAAGGACCGGTTTAACCTCGGATTCTCTCATGGGATAAAACATAAATTAGTGAGTCAGGGCAAAGACAGGAACAAGAGTCGTAGAATGTCAGAGCTGGAAAGGATATTGAGCAACAAATGTTCCAAACCCCGCTTTTCACGTTTGCGAAATAAACAGGCGCAGAGAAGTCAGGAAGCTTCACCTGGCGAAAATTAGGTAGCACGGGATCTTAAACACTTCCCACAGAACCAGATTGAGATGCCTTTCTGATATCTAGGTGTTTTGAGATTTTGGGTCTCTGAAGTCGAAGTGGGTTAGATATCCTTTGCGGGGTTCTTCGGTGGGGAAAGCAAAAACTTAAGCAACTGTTCTCAAGTTATTTAGCCTCAGCATCGTTTTACGCTCTAAAAATGGTTGAGGACTCCAAAGAGCTTTGTTTTTGTGGGGTTTATCTATCGGTAATTACTTTATTAGAAAATACAACTGAGAATCTTAAAAATAATTATTCGTTTAAAAATAACACTAATCAATTAATTACATGTTAACATAATTAACATTTTCATGGTAAACAACTAGATTTTCCAAAACAAATTTAGTGAGAAGAGTGGAATGTTTTATGCTTTTTGTGTATTTTTTTAATCTTTGGCTTAATAGAAGACAGCTTGGTCCTATAGCTGCTTCTGCAATCTGTCGCTATAGCACAGCCTCTGGAAGACTTCACTGTACATTGGTGAGAGAATAGAGTCGGAAAATTGCAAATAACATCTTATTACTATGAAAATAAGTTTCTCCCCCGGGGCCCTTCTGAGAAAGAGTCTCAGGAGCCCCTCAGAGGTCTTCAGACTACACCTTGAGAACCACTGTTTTTTTTTTTTAATTGATTTATGAAAATAATAATTGGTTTTTTAATTGTTAAACTTTATTGAAGTACAGTTGATTTACAATGTTGTGCTAGTTTCAAGTGTACAGCAAGTGATTCAGTTATATATATACATATCTATATTTTTTCAGATTCTTTTTCACTATAGGTTATTGCAAGATATCGAATGTACTTCCCTATGCTATACAATAGGTCGTTTTTGTTTATCTGTTTTATGTATAGTAGTGTGTGTATGTTAATCTGAAACTCGATTTATCCCTCCCCCCTCTTTTCCCCTTTGGTAACCACAGTTTGTTTTATATGTCTGTGAGTCTATTTTGGTTTGTAAATAAGTCCATTTGTATACATATTTTTAGATTCAGCATGTAAGTGATATCATATCTGTCTTTTCTTTGTCTGAATTGCTTAATTTAGTATGATAATCTCTAGGTCTATCCATGTTGCTGCAAATGGCATTATTTCATTCTTTTTCATGGCTGAGTAATATTCTATTGTATATATCTTTGTCCATTCATCTGTTGGTGGACATTTAGGTTGCTTCCATGTCTTGCCTATCGTAAATAGTGCTGCTGTGCACACTGGGGTGCATGTATCTTTTCGAATTAGAGTTTCCTCTGGATATAGGCCTAGGAGTGGGATTGCTGGATCTTATGGTAGTTCTGTTTTTGGTTTTTTAAGAAACCTCCATACTGTTCTCCAAAGGGGCTGTGCCAATTTCTATTCCCACCAACAATGTAGGATGGTTCCCTTTTCTCCACACCCTCTTCAGTATTTATTATTTGTAGACTTTTTAACAATGGCCGTTCTGACTAGTGTCAGATAACCTCATTGCAATTTTGATTTGCATATCTCTAATAATTAGCAATATTGAACATCTTTTCATGTGCCTGTTGGTCATCTGTATGTCTTTGGAGAAATGACCTCCTCTGCCCATGTTTTTATTGGGTTGTGTTGTAGTGGTGGTGGTGGTGGTGGTGGTGGTATTAAGCTGTATGAGCTGTTTGTGTATTTTGGAAATTAATCCCTTGTTGGTCACATCATTTGCAAATATTTTCCCACTTTCTGTAAGATGTCTTTTCATTTTGTTTATGGTTTCCTATGCTGTGCAAAAGCTATTAAGATTAGTTAGATCCCGTTTGTTTATTTTTGCATTTATTTCCATTACTCTAGGAGATGGATCAAAAAAAAAAAAAACTGCTGCAATTTATGTCAGTCTTCTCTGTTTTCCTCTAGGAGTTTTCAAGTATCTGATCTTATATTTAGATCTTTCATCCATTCTGAGTTTACTTTTGTATATGGTGTTAGAGAATGTTATCATTTCATTCTTTTATGTGTAGCTGTCCAGTTTTCCCAGAATGACTTACTGAAGAGACTATCTTTTCTCCATTGTATATTCTGGCCTCCTTTGTTGAAGATTAATTGACCATAAGTGTGTGGGTTTATTTCTGGGCTTTCTATCCTGTTCCACTGATCTGTTTGTCTGTTTTTGTGCCCGTAACATACTGTTTTGATTACTGTAGTTTGAAATCAGAGTCTGAAATCAGGGAGCCTGCTTCCACCAGCTCTGTTCTTTCTTGAGATTGTTTTGGTTATTAGGCATCTTCTGTGTTTCCATACAAACTGTAAAATTTTTTGTTCCAGTTCTGTGAAAAATGCCATTGGTAATTTGATAGGGATTGCATTGAATCTGTAGGTTGCCTTGGTTATTGTGGCCATTTTAACAATATTGGTTCTTCCAATCCATCTGCTTGTGTCATCTTCTGTTTCTTTCATCAGTGTCTTAATAGTTTTTGGAGTACAGACCTTTTGCCTCCTTAGGTAGGTTTATTCCTAGGTATTTTATTCTTTTTTAATGTGGTGGTAAGTGGGATTGTTTCCTTGATTTTTTTCCTAATATTTCATTGTTAGTGTATAGAAATGCAACAGATTTCTGTATATTACTTTTGTATCCTACAACTTTACCAAATCCATTGATGAGCTCTAGTAGTTTTCTGGTGGCATATTTAAGATTTTCTATGTATAGGATCATGTTATCTGCACAGTGACAGTTTTACTTCTTTCTTTCCAATTTGGATTTCTTTTATTTCTTCTCTGATTGCTGTGGCTAGGACTTCTAAAAGTGACGAGAGTGGGCATCCTTGTCTTGTTTCTGATCTTAGAGGAAATGCTTTCAGCTTTTCACCATTATGATGTTAGCTGTGGGTTTGTCATATATAGCCTTTATTATTTGAGGTATATTCCCTCTGTGCCTCCTTTTGGAAGTTTTTATCATAAATGGATCTTGAATTTTATCAAAAGCTTTTTCTGCATCTATTCAGATGGTGATATGGTTTTTATTCTTCAGTTTGTTAATGTGGTGTATCCCATTGATTGATTTGTGGATATTGAAAAATCCTTGCATCCCTGGGCTAAATTTCACTTGATCATGGTGTGTGATTGATCCTTTTAATGTATTGTTGGAGTTGGTTTGCCAGTATTTTGTGGAGGATTTTTGCATCTGTGTTCATCAGTGATATTGGCCTGTAATTTCCTTATTTTGTAGTATCTTTGTCTGATTTTGATATCAAGGTGATGGTGGTCTCATAGAATGAGTTTGGAAATGTTCGTTCCTGTGCAGTTTTTTGGAATAATTTCAGAAGGATAGGCATTAACTCTTCTCTAAATATTTAGTAGAATTCAGCTGTGAGGCCATCTGGTCTTAGACTTTTGGTTTGGGGGAATTTTTATATTACTGATTCAATTTCAGTACTAGTATTTGGTCTGTCCATATGTTCTGTTTCTTCCTGGTTCAGTCTTGTATCTTGAGATTGTATCTTTTGAAGAATTTGTCCATCTCTTCTGGGTTGTCCATTTTATAGTTGCTCATAGTACCCTCTTATGATCGTTTGTATTTCTGTGGTATTAGTTGTAACTTCTCCTTTTTCATTTCTGATTTTGTTTTATTTTTTAAAACATTTTTTATTGAGTTCTAGTCATTTTACAATGTTGTGTCAAATTCCAGCGTAGAGCACAATTTTTCAGTTATATATGAACATACATATATTCATTGTCACATTTTTTTCTCTGTGAGCTGCCACAAGATCTTGTATATATATCCCTGTGCTATACAGTATAATCTTGTTTATCTTTTCTACATATGCCTTTCAGTATCTACAAATTTTGAAATCCCAGTCTATCCCTTCCCACCCGCCTCCTTGGCAACCACAAGTTCGTGTTCTATGTCTAAGAGTCTGTTTCTCATTTCTGATTTTATTGACTCGGGCCCTGTCCCCTTTTTTCTTGATGAGTCTGGCTAAAGGTTTATCAATTTTGTTAATCTTTTCAAAGAACTAGCTTTTAGTTTCATTGATCTTTTCTCTTGTCTTTTTATCTCTATTTCTGCTCTGAGCTTTGATTTCTTTCCTTCTACTGACTGAGTTTTGTTCTTCATTCTCTGTTGCTTTAGGTGTAAAGGTTAGGTTGTTTATTTGAGATTTTTATTCTTTCCTGAGATAGGCTTGTATCACTATAAACTTCCCTCTTAGAACTGCTTTTGTTGCATCCCAGAGGTTTTGGATCATCGTGTTTTTGTTTCCACTTGTCTCTAGGTATTGTTTGATTTCTTCAGTGACCTATTGGTTGTTTAGTAGCACATTGTTTAGCTTCCATGTGTTTGTGTCTTTTGCAGTTTATTTTTTCTTTTAATTGATTTCTGATTTATAGTGTTGTGGTTGGAAAAGATAACTTGATATGATTTCACTTTTCTTAAATTTACCAAGACTTGCTTTGTGGCTGAGCATGTGATGTGTCCTGCAGAATGTTCCATGTGCACTTGAAAAGAATATATTCACTGCTTTGGGATGGAATGCTCTATAAGTATCAATTAAGTTCCCCTGGTCTAATGTGTCATTTAAGGCCTGTGTTTCCTTATTGATTTTCTGTCTTGATGATCTATCCATTGATGTAAATGGGGTGTTACAGCCTCCCACTATTATTGTATTACTGTCAATTCTCCCTCTATGTCTGTTAACAGTTGCCTTGTATACTGAGGTGTTCCTATGTTGGGTGCATGTATATTTACAATTGCTACATGTTCTTCTTGGATTGATCCCTTTATCATTATGTAGTGTCTTTCTTTGTCTCCTGTAACAGTCTTTATTTTAAAGTCTGTTTTGTCTGATGTAAGTATTGCTACTCCGGCTTTCTTTTGATTTCCTTTGCATGAAAATATCTTTTTCCATCTCCTCACTTTCAGTTTGTATGTGTCTCTAGATCTGAAGTGAGTCTCTTGTAGGTAGCAAATATAAGGATCTTGTTTTTGTGTCTCTTCAGCCAGTCTGTCTTTTGGTTGGAGCATTTAGTCCATTTACATTTAAGGTAATTACTGATATGTATGTTCTTATTGCCATTTTGTTAATTGTTTTGAACTTATTTTTGTAGGTCTTATATTTCCTTTTCTTTTGTTTTCTTGGGATTTGGTGACTATCTTTAGTGTTATGTTTGGATTCCTTTTTCTTTTTTGTGCATGTATCTCTTTTAGATTTTTGGCTTGTGATTACTATGCGGTTTTGGTTTAGCAGTCTTTATATATATGATTGCTTTGAGTTGCTGATTTCTTACCTTCAAATGTATTTTAAATACCCTGCATATGTTCTCTCCTCTCCACACAATTACTGTTTTGATAGCATATTTTACATTTAATTGTTTTGTGTTCAACTGCTTATTGTGGATACAGATGTTTTTACTACTTTTGGCTTTTAACCTTCCTCCTAGTTTGGGTGTGGATGATTTCTTGCCTTTACTGTACGTTTGCCTTTACCGGTGAGCTTTTCCATATTGTAACTTTCTTGTTTCTAGTTGTGGCCTTTACTTTTCTGCCTAGAGAAGTTCCTTTAGCATTTGTTGTAAAGCTGGCTTGGTGGTGCTGAATTCTTTTACCTTTTGCTTATCTGTAAAGCTTTTAATTTCTCCATCAAATCTGAACTAGAGCCTTGCTGGGTAGAGTATTCTTGGTTGTAGGTTTTCCTCTTTCATTGCTTTAAATATATTGTGCCACTCCTGGCCTGTAGAGTTTCTGCTGAAAAATCAGCTAATAGTCTTATGGAAGTTCCCTTGTATGTTACCAGTTGCTTTTCCCTTGTTGCTTTTAATATTCTCTCTTTAACTTTTGTCATTTTAATTACAATATGTCTAGGTGTTTTCCTCTTAGGGTTAATCTGTTTCCTGGACTTGGGTGACTGTCTCTTTAAATGTTTCCTCAGGCCCTTTCTCTTTCTCCTCTTCTGGGACCCCTATAATGCAAATATTAGTATGTTTGATGTTGTCCCAGCGGTATCAATGTCCTCATTCCTTCTCTCTCTCTCTCTTTTTTTTTTCCTTTTCCTGTTCTGTGATAGTGATTTCCACTACTCTGTCTTCCGGTTCAGTGATACATTCTCCTGCCTCAGTTAGTCTACTGTTGGTTCCTTCTAGTGTATTTTTCATTTCAATGTTTGTATTCTTCAACTCTGGTTGTTCTTTGTATTTCCTAACTCTTTGTTAAAAAATTGTAACTTCTCACTCTGTGCATCCGTTCTCTTCTCAAGTTCTTTGATCATCTTTGTGATTTTTATTCTGAACTCTTTCTTGGGTAGATTGCCAATCTCCACATTACTTAGTTCTTTCCTGGGATTTTATTCCTCTGCTGCCTCATTTTGTCTAAATTTCTATTTGTATTTTTATGTATATAATAGGCTAGTTAACATTTATTGACCTTGGAGAAGTGGCCCTCTGTAGGAGACATCCTGTGTATCCCATCAGTGCACTCCTCTCTCACACAAGGGCCAGGGGACAGCTGGTCCCAGGATAGAATCTGGCCTGTTTATGGACTTGTCCACAGGCTGCGGGATTGCCATTTTCTTGCTTCTGGTGTCTGCCCCCTGGTGGGTAAGGCTGGCCTAGACGCTTGAGCAGGTTTCCTGATGAGAGGAGCCTGTGTCTGCCCACTGGTGGGTGGAGCTGGATCTTGGCCTTCTGGTGGGCAGGCCTGTGTCTAGGCACATGCCTAGAGGCCACTGTGGGCTCAGGAAGTCTTTAGGAAGCCAGTCTGCTGGTGGGTGAGGGTGTGTCCCTACCCACTTAGTTGTTTGGCCTGAGGCATCCCAGCACCAGATCCTACAGGCTTTTGGGTGAGGCCAGGTCTTGGTGCTAATGAGCCAAGCAAGATATCAGCCTCCTGGAAGGAGAGTTTATGCAGATGAGTACTTCACCAACTTTTCTGGCCCAGGCGTCTATGAAAGTACTGCTTTTGCCCTTGGTCCTGGTGAGCATGAGATTTTTGTGTGTGCCCTTTTAGAGTGAAGTCTCTGTTTCCCCCAGTCCCATGGAGCTCCTTCAGTTAAGCCCCACTGGCCTTCAAAGACAAATACTCTGGGGGCTCCTTTTCCCAGTGCCGGACCTCTGGGCTGGGGAGCCTGGTGTGGGGCTCAGAACTCTCACTCCTGTGGGAGGGCCTCTGCAATATAATCATTCTCCAGTTTTTGGGTCATCCCCTGGGGAACGTGGAATTTGATTATATTGAGTCTGTCCCTCCTACCTGTCTTGTGACTTCTTTGTCTTTAGTTATGAAAGATCTTCTCTGCTAAGCTCCAGTCTTTTTTAATAATGGTGGTTTTGCAGTTTGTGATTTTGGTGTGTTCATGAGAGGAGGTGAGCTCCATCTCCTACTCCACCATCTTGGTGACCATTGAGAACCACTGTTCTTAAGAAAAGTCAAGTGGTGTTGGAGGTTGAAATTTTGAACTATTTTAAGATGCACTTACCCAGACCTCAGCTTCACTTCTGAGAGAGAGAGGGATAGAACAAAACTTAAGTACTTATTAAGGTTCATTTGTGGATGTAACAGCACTTCAGGCTCCAACTTTTAAAAGCAGGGGTTATACTGGGAGAAGATGAGTGGGAGGTGTCATATTCCTTAGACCTGTGGTCCTTCTGCACAACTGGATTGAGGGGTCACTGGTATAAATGTGGAAAGGGAGTTTTCTCTGTGATTATGTGTGGAGAATGGCACATACCTTTTACTACCCTATATTCTTGATTTCCTTTTTTTGTTTTTCCACCTTGATCCAAAGGAGACTATGAAAGTTTTCATTTGCCTTCATCTTGGGTAAAGCTGGGAAGACAATAAGCTAAGAATAGGCTGTTTGATTTTTAACATACTTAGATGACCCTCAGTTGTTTTGATTTAGTTTTATTTGTACTAAACTGTTACTCTTATCTTCATAGTATCTTTTAGGATCCTGTTGTGCTTCCACTTTCTCAGGTTACACTTTTAAATATTGGGAAAGCTTAAGAGAAAAACAGGTGATAAATTATGTGTTACAGTACCATAGGTTTCCTGCAACTTGAAGTTTTGTTCCACCAGGGGGAGCTGACGATAAAGGATTTGGAAACACTGGATTGTTGCAGTATGGGGCACAGAAGTAGTGTAAGATGGGTGTAAATTCCAATGTGTATTTCAGTTTCTTTATAAGCTAGTTATCCCAGCCAAGAAATATACATGCTTGAAAGATGTATGAAAGTGTCAAAAGGCAAGTACTTTAGAGTGCTTATTCCAATTCAATAAATTATAAAGATACCTTTTTAATGCTCAAAAATACTTAGGTAAACTAAGTATTATATTGAAGTACATTTATCAATAAAAAAATCAGAAAATGAAATCACATTTTTCCCCTTGATGTCCACATAATTAATACATAGCTATTTTAATGTGACAATTGCTTTTTTAAAAAAAGTTCTTACTCCTGAGCGTTAAAAAATATAGTTTCTAATATTTTAGAGTCCTTTTTGATTATCAACTCTACCATTGTCCTCTTTTTTTAAATGAAATCTAATTTGGCATTTTAGTTACCCCAATATCTTCATCTGAAATAGTGAAATAGCCTGTTATTTGAAGTTTCCTGCATCTTTTGGTTTTTAATGGAAACTATGACTGATTTTGGTATTGACTTTAGTTCTAACATCTATCCCCCCCCCCTTTTTAAGGGTTCGAGGAATTTTTCTGTAAGCAGTTGTAGGAACAGTACAGCCCAAAATGGTGGCTTTCTCCTGTAAGTATATAATTGGATATGCTCATTGAATAAGAAAATGGGCTCTTGTGCTGTTTACTTAGGTTTCTCTTTGTTTCCACACATAGCAGCACCAATATGAAGTGGGTACAGTTTTCAAACTTACACGTTGATGTTCCCAAGGATTTGACCAAACCTACGGTATGTACTCTTTTTATTTCTTGGCATACAAAGCTACAGTAGCAATATATTTTCCTTATTACTTCATTTGGGGCTATTTCCCAAACACTTTATGAATTTAAAAAATTTGTCCTGGAATACTGGCAAGTGCACAATGTGCCTGATGAAAATATTTTCTAATGTCCCTGAGAGCTTGCGGTCTCTTTCAGGCTATCAGGGTGAGTGCTAATCACATAAGTTATTTACCACCAAGTAACTGGGTATGAGCAGTTGTATGCTTTTAGCTCAGTATAGTGTGAAGAGTTGTCATAGTGATGCTGAATACTTGGTGTTATGTTATAAAAACTTATTTTTCTTGTCATTTTCCAGTCTTTATTTTTATTTGAAGATATTGAGTCTGGGCCTAGACAGTGCTTTATTGTTTACAGTGAGAAAGGGCATTACCGCAAGTAGAGAAAATCCAGGAGCAGCTGGGTAACCTTGTTTCCTTTAAGTGAAAGCTGTGATTCTATCCACCCAGTTTTTGTGTTATTTGTAGTTTTTAAAAATCCCTGCAAGTTCAAGTGTTTCCAGTTCCACCCTCAAAAGTTATCTCCTGTAACAGTTTGGTACAAATTCTTCTAGACATTTGTCTGTATATAATCATCTATACACACACACACCAAAATAGATTTGTGTTATACCTAATGGACTACTGGTTCAGTGTTTTCACTTGATACTGGACATATTCCCATGATGGTTCGTATAAACTGCATTCTCCAGCTCAGATGCATGCATGGGCCAGGCGTGTAAGGAAAGAGAGGGTGGGCACAGTGGCAGGCTGTGTCCTTTGTAAGGAAGACAGCTGTAGCTACTGTTGCTGTGTGGAAAATCAGACCTAGTGATGTCAGACTCTAAATTTCCAAACTAAATGAAATTCAATTTTTTATGCAAAATCTTGATTTTTAATATTTGTAACAGATTCAGAGTATCTTTAATACCCTGTAGTGGGGGAGGATATAGATCAGTGGTAGAGCACATGCTTAGCATGCACAGGGTTCTGGGTTCAATGTCCAGTACATCCTCTAAGAATAAATAAACCTAACACCCCCCCAAAAAAAAACTAAAAAATTAAATAAAACCCTATAGGGACCAGTCAGAACACATCTTAGGGCCATATTCCCCTCCCTTGTTTCCCAACTTAAGAAACAGGACATCAGTATATTCTGTTCTTCCAACAGCCCCATTTAGGATAATTGAGAGTGACTGTCTAGCTTCCTGGTTAGTAAGTACATCTCCTTTCAGGGGCAAAGTAATTTAACCCTGAATCATTGGATTAGTAATATAAATTACTAGTTTGATGGATGAATGAAGCGAAGGTAATTCACCTCTTGGAGGAAAGTCAAGTGCCAAACCCATTATTTCTAAGATCTTTAAGTATTAGAGTGGAAGAGGTAGAAGTTATATGTACAGTCAGTGTCATAACATTTTAATTAGAAATGAGTAATTTTTCTATTAGGGCAAGCACAATAAACATGAACGAAACTTAATAAAAGTACATGAATAGCAACAGCTCTCCTTTAACACTGTTTATAACTTACAAGTACTTAAATCTGTGCTTTATTTGTTCCCTGTGGAAATGCTGTGAGCTGTACCATAGGTGGTGTCGTTTTATATATGAGAAAACTGAAGTGCAGTGAGACTGTATGACTGCCCATTGTCGTTCATCTTGAAGTAGCAGAGTTTAATTCTCAATCCAGGTCTTCTGACCAGGCTACTTTATTAGCAGACCCCAAAATCCTTTCCTATTGTGTATTTGGAGTTCAGTAACTTAAGCTAGAGGGTTCCATTGATTTTGTAGATTGCTTGAAAATCCTTTTGATTCAAACTGTATTTTAGCCAGTTCTTAAAAGCCATTGTGGAGTCTGAATGTGGTACTATCTAGATATATAATATAATAAAGTTATTATATAATTAAGGTGTTAACTCAGCATTTTTCTCACTTACTAGTAAACTCAAGTGGTTCAATTGAGGGTAATATGTTCAGTTTTCCAGTTATAAATTAGATGTATCATGACTGAAACTTTTTGATTTTAAAATTGCAGATAACAATTTCTGATGAACCAGACACATTATATAAGCGCCTGTCAGTTTTAGTAAAAGGCCATGATAAGGCTGTGTTGGACAGTTATGAATATTTTGCCGTGCTTGCTGCTAAAGAACTTGGTATCTCTATTAAAGTGTAAGTATGATCTTTCTTAATCTGACCTGTTTGCTGCTATAACACAGTCGGTCGGGAAACTGATGCCAGTCCCAGTTAGGTCTGAGCTCTTAAAATGGGATAGAAACTCCTGATGGGGAGAGTTTAGATTTGTTTTATTCTCCTAAGCAGGACATCCCTTCCTTTCTACCAGGATTTCTAAATATACTAGCTTAGAATGGGTGGACAAGGGAAAATGAAGGAATCCTCTCTAGAAATTGCATAGACACAAGGAGACCCAAGAAGCCCTCGTGTCTCAGATCTCCCTGGGGTGGGGAGGTGGGTTAGGTAAACGAGCCTTCCGTGTAGGCCTGTATGGAGTTGATCTTTGCTGTTGTATCTGTTTTTTCAAAACTGCCTTAAACACCATTCACCCAGTACTTTGATGCATGAGCAAGGTGAGCTTCATGTGGCCTTGAAGTCACTGTAACTACCTCTTTCATCTTGTCAACTGCTTGTTCTGATGTTGAACAAGGCCCATTTGGGGCTTTGCCAGTCTTGTCTTCTAACAAAACTGAAGGAACTCACACATTTCCCATAAGACATCACAGTTGTGATTATCGATGTACCTGTAATACAGAGCAGACGTTATAACTGTGTCCAACACTCGATGCAGCTCCACACAGTTTATATATTTGGTCAGTGCGGGAACCTCATGGGTCTGAAAGCGGAGGCGTGTGTGTGCGCACTTGTATGCCAAGGCTTGTTTTGGGGTCTGCTCCTGTTACTGTCTGCAGGTTTATTTTGGCCTGAACTTCATGACAGCAGTTGTTAGAGATGACAGTCTTGACACATAGAAGTCTGTAAACAGTAGTTAATGCCTATAATTGAGTATGAGCCTAACCTACAAAATTGTGGAATCATGCTTTGATATCAGTGACTCAGGTTTTAACATCGCTTAGCTTAAGTATGTTGCTTTGCCCATTAATTTTCCAGACATGAACCTCCAAGGAAAATAGAGCGATTTACTCTTCTCAAATCAGTGCATATTTTCAAGAAGCACAGAGTTCAGTATGAAATGAGAACGCTTTACAGATGTTTAGAGGTGAGTTCATTTCAGACATTCTGGCTTTTTTTTTTTTTAATGCCCCAAATGTCACACTAGCACATAACTTTCCTTTAACACTGACTCGGTGGCCTTCCTTTCAGTCAATGCCTGATAGAGACGGTAAATGTCTTTTTCTGTTTATGGAAGTGGCGTGATAGGAAAATGAAACTCAAACAAAGCCATCCTTCAGAGTAGTTCATACTTTAACTCAGTAATGCGGATTATGCTAATTTTTATACCATAAGCTGGCATTGGAATAATTCTGCTTATATTTCAGAAATTCTAGCTAAGTTTTCACATAGCTCTAATAATTTTTATATGCTAACTGGAGCCCCATGTCCATGATGAGCAGCATTAAGGTTTTTTCCTTCAATTATGCTTCATTTGTGCAGCCACTCAGGTCAGCACAGTCTTGTGGTTAAGGAAAGCATGGGCTCTGGGGTCAGCCAGCCAGGTCCAAGCACTGGCGTTACTAGCTCTGGGTTCTGTGCTTCAGTTCTTTCATCATAGAATGGAAATAATGGCACCTGTCTCATAAGGTTAGTGTGAGGATTTATATAAGAAGCAGTGTACTAGGCATTGAGGGTACAAATGATTAAGATACAGTCCTATTCTTAAATGAAAAGAAAAATCCAAAATAATATTTATCTCACCATGGAACACACAAAATCTTATACTCTATCTTATAATTTAGTCTTTTGTTACCTTCTGCTTTGAGTGGTTGAATAAGTGTACTGTTTTGATACCTTGCTTGCCAGCTGGGTTCCACAGAGCCCTGGCTTTAAGGGATTTGGAAGGAAGGAGGCTTCAGGGCATGCTCCCCTCATCTGATTCAACCAGAGGAACTACACTTTTATTTTCATAGAAAAGACTACTGATTTTACCAAGAAAAAGTTTCTGCTTTAACAGCATAATATGCACCAATTTCATATTTGAAATTTTAGTTAGAACATCTCACTGGAAGTACGGCAGATGTCTACTTGGAATATATTCAGCGAAACTTACCTGAGGGAGTTGCCATGGAGGTTACAAAGGTATGACTTGAATTTCTACCTGTTGGAGAGAGATCTGTCTTGTTTTGATACAATGCCACCTAGTCCTGGCCCACCAGGTGGAGGGGAGGACCTATGATGGGCCTGGAGACAGAACTGCCACAGTGCTGGCCGCTTAACAGAAAGCTGCCACTGCAGCCCGCATCCTCCCAGAGCCACCTCTGACGTCTCCCTCCCTCTTAGCAGTTGTCTAGCCACGGGTTCCTCATAAATTGGTGGTCCCTGGAAATCAGAGGATCAAATAGATTATATATGTGAGAGTGTTTTATATACCATCAAGTTTCCTTCTCTGTTTCAAAGCCCTGTAATAAGATGAGAGGGTAAAAGAAAAAAATCAGAAGGACTTGAGGGAACAGAATTAATAAATCCAATTTGTGGCTGAAGAGCAGTTAAGTCCACATTATATATATATATATATATATATATATATATATATATATATATATATATATATACTTTTTTTTTTTTTTGGTTGGAAAGGTTGCTTTATTCAGGAGGCTGGGAACCTGGCCTTGTGTCCAAAAAACCCCCAAGATTCTGCTTGATCATAAAAATTTATAAAGGGAGAAAGAGGAAGTTAATCATTTGGGCAGGGGGTCAGAGTCATCTTTATCCTCTACTGTGTGCACACTTTTTCCTGATTGGTCATATTATGTTTTTTATCTCTTTAGACAAAATTAGAACAGTTACCAGAACACATCAAGAAGCCAATCTGGGAAACAGTACCAGAGGAAAAAGAAGAAAGCAAGCCATAAAGTCTCAGACCACTTGTGCTGGGATGTGAAATGAGGGTGGACCAGACAGGCACATGAAGGTGGTGTTGACAAAAATGATCAACAAACAGTAAGACTAGAAGAGAGTTTTGAGGCAAACTGAGGACTAGCCCACTTCCCAGATTTCTCTGAGAAGCTGCTCTGGAGAAGCAGGGTTTTCAGCACAGTTTTGTATCTTGTCAGAATAAAGATTAAACAAGTCAGAGTTACATTTCTTCAAGGTTTCAAAAAAAAAAAAAAAAGACCAGCACGTACACAGCAAGTCAGTATGGCCTTGGCACCTGGGAAGGGCGTTTTACCATCGAAGGAGGACCAGCATTAGTGTCCCAAAAAGAGGGGCATTTAACTTTTATTTTTAACATGGATAGTCTTCACTTCTGGTCAGTGTGCCCTTTACTAAAGCAGATGTACAATATGTGTTTGCTAACAGGCTATTTTAGTTAGCATAAAATTCAGCTTAACACGTGTAAGCCAGAATGACTTACCTGTATCTCAATATGTGAAAATTTCTTTTATCATTTCTCCCCTTCTGATCGTAAATCTTTTGATAGAAAAACATTGATCAAAATGTCCCTCGAGATGGGGTTGGTCATTGTGGCTGCCCTGGGTCCATCCTGTCCCTTGGTGCTAGGTCTTTTTTTTTTTTTTTTAAGGAGTAGAGTTATCTAGTTATCTTTTTGGGAGGAGTAATTAATCAAATGTAATGAATAAGAAGAGATATATGTGGACAGGGAAGCGTTTCGTAGGCTATACATATTAACCACATTGTCATGTGAACGTTGTACACTGCTTTTAGCAGCAGTAGACTTAAAGCAGACAGTGATACATGGCAGGAGTGGCTTGATAGCTGGGAAAATTATGCATATTGTGAAACTAATTACTTGTAAAGCAGAGCAAAAAAATTGCCTGTTCCTGAAGGGAGCCAACTAAACAGGTCATTTAAAGGGTCAGTTTTTTTTTTCACATCTTGTAACTGTTTTGCCTTCTGGGAAGTTCTTTCTAGGCACATCTCAGTGTCTACCGAGACATTCATATAAGTGCAACAAGTAGCATGAGCACAATCACAAATGCTTCCTTGTTGAGTCAGAAAATCTCGGGCAACCCCGTTGTCTAATACCGTTTGGGTGGAGGAATTTAGGGGCGTCTGTGGTGCTGCAGTGCTTTTTGCGGTCTCTGGCTGTTTGACCAGTGGTGGCTGATAGATTTCTGAGCATATTCCTGGCTACATATACTCCTGCACTGGGAATTTTGGTTCCCAAAAGACTTTGCCACCAGGTTCCTTGGTCTCCTGCTAGCATAGGTCTTAAGGGGAGAGAAAGGAGGTTCATCCGTTTCCCTGTGTATAGATAACGCGGTTACATAGTGTCCCAGTAAGCATAAAGCTTCTATTTGCCAGCTGTTAACACTTACGTGCCCATCCCTGGGAAGGTGGATCAATTCCAGTACCACGTATGAAGACCAAACCTGGGGGAGCACAAGGGATCCTTCCTACGGTGCTGTCATTGCTAGCCTCATTCGTGGGGAGCTTTGGTAACCTGGTACTAAACTATGGGTCATTTCTCTTGCAGGCTTTCTAGAAGCCTTCTACATGGTATTTGATATAAGGGAATTGCTAGGATAATTTACTTGTGTTTTTAAAGACATTTTTAAATTAAGTAAGGGATAGAGTGAGGGGGTCCTAGGTTACATTGTCTTCAGTCTCTAAGGACTGAGGATGTATATCAGACAAGGGATGGACATAATCTTTCAGGTTCAGCGTCTTCAACATACTGTATCAGAGGGAGGTTGGTCTGGGTGAGTGGTAACATTAGGGACATCTGAAAAGTCAGTGATGAATATGAGGGGCCTGTCCTATCCCAGTGGCTATACTTTGTGACAGCTTTACTAAAGAACTTTTTCATCTTGAATATTGAGGCAAAAGTGTAGCTAGAAGTAAAACAGTACCTTTTGATTGATAGCAAGACGAACGTTTGGTGAACAGTTCAGTTGCACTAATAGCTTGAGTCTTACAGGCCTTGTCTGGGCTCTTGGATTGGCCGTCTGCCGTAATCGTCTTCTCGTCCTGGCTTGGTAGTGTTGATCTTAGTCAAAGCTGGTTGTCAGGAATAGGGAACAAAGTCCATTCAGGTGGAGGGGCCTAAGATAAAAGATGTCAGTCCATGAGTCTATGCTTTCTAATTTGGCAGCACATGACTTAGTCAGTAATACCTGATAAGGTCTTTACAGGGTGGGCTGCAAAGAATCTTTCATGTTTTTTCCAATAAACAAATCTCCCATGCTCCTTAAAGTCTTCATCTCCCAGGAGCTCACTGTGAAGGGAGTTAGCTACTAATTTTTCACCTTCCTTGTTTTAATAAGACCCTGACAATAATGTAGTAGATCTCCTTGGAGTAAAGTTAGTCCATATATTTCCTCATCTACTCATATAGGCCATCCTGTTATTATTTCAAAAGGAGACACCAATGTTTACCAAAAAGGCATAGATCTAAGGTTCAGAAGCACTAGCAGAAGAGCTTTTGGCCATGGGAGATTAAATGCTTGTGACAGCTTTGCCAGTTGCGCTTGATAATGTCATGTCCTTTATACCAGACCTGAAGATTGGGGAGGATAAATGCAGTGAAAATGCTGCATTGTTGGCCAGATGTTCTGGATAGATTTGTCCAGTTAGTGACTTACCCCGTCACTGTGTAATTCAGAAGGAATTCCCCAAATAGGAATTATCTTTTTTAATAACAGTTTACCTACTGTTAAAGCCATTGCTCTTCTGCATGGAAAAGCTTCAATCCAGTGAGAAAACATGCAGGTCATTACCAAGATATGTTTGTTTCCTTGAGATGGTGGCATTTGGACAGAGTCCAATTGCCATACATCAGAAGGTCCCTTAGGAAAAGGAAAGTTAGCCTTGTGACACATGAAGTGACTTTCCAGAATTGTATTCAGGACATACATTACAGTGAGCATACACCTTATATGAGCCACCATGGGAAAGTTTCCAAACATACGCTGTTTTTCCTATAGAATCATTTTTTTTCAGGTGTCTAGTGACTAAAGAAATATTTGTATATATATAATGCTGGAGCAACGGCAGTTGGGCTCCAACAGGTACTACAGGTTTCTCATCAGGTCCAAACCATATTTGTGTTACAGGGTTAAAAATCTCCCCCTTTTGATTGCTGTATGTTTTTCTTCGGTGGCAATTTTTTGAGCCTGTAGAATAAACTCCCTTTTTGAGTTAGCAGGGTTAACAGAGAGCAGTGGACATTCTCAAGACTGGACAGAATGATTATTTAAAGCAGCTTGCTTGGCGGCAGCATCAGCAAGCTAATTTCCTTTAGCTTCTATAGTCTTAGATTTGGAATGCCCTGGTGTTTTAGTTGCTGACTCTTGGCAATTGTACAGCGTTTAATGACTGCAGCCTGTTTTCCATTTTTTTCCCCTAGCCTGTCCTAGAGAGGTTAAAAAAAAAAAAAAAGGGCACCTCATTGCCATAACATTCCAAAGGCATGATGACGGTCGGTATAAATATTTGCTATCTGGTGTTTAGCTAATTGACAAGTTCAAGTTAAAGCAATTAATTTTGCTTGTTGTGCTGACTTAATTTCCGGTAAATAAGAGCTTTCAGTTATGTCCGTTGTGGACATGACTGCATATCCAGCTTGGTAATGTCCTTGCTCATCTTTTAAGTAGGACCCATCTATAAACCAAGTTATATCTGTATGGTCAGTGGGAATTTCTTGTAAGTCATTTCCAGAAGCTAGAAGATAAGCCATTATTAAAATGCAGTCATGGTCATTTGAGGTCAACAGTCCTTTCTATAGACCAGTCTAGCACAGAGGCCCTTTTTAAGTGGAAAATATAAATTCAAGAGTCAGTTCCCTTCAGTTTTACTGTGCATAAGTTAAGAGTACCTGATGAAGGTCCTTCCATCTAAGTTGGAGAGAGTCCTTTAAATGGTGTCTTTTGCGGTATTTATAATCTCCTGGGTGCAGGTCATGGGGCATCTGATCCTTATCTAAAGGTAGATTACTGTGATCAGCTTCAGAAACAAGCTTAGAACATCCTTTTAATAATTAAGTTAAACTTTACAACAATGTGACATACAACAAAGAGGCATCTTGGATGTAGATAAATATCAAACATCAATATCCATAAAGGTGTATCATTGAAATATAATTTGACTATTTGATAAAAATGAAAATAATTTAGAGAAAAAAATTAAGACTGATTTGTTTACAAAATAAGCCTGTTTTTAATACATTCGGCCTGATTATTTACATAAGTCTAATTAGTCATATGGGCTCTTTTAAATTTGACTTTGCTGGAACTTTTCATAAGGCATCTCAAATGGCTTTTCCTAAAGGCCTCTCAAGGCCAGGAAAGCCATGCCATTAGATTCTATCTGCAGTACCTACAGATTTAGGTGAATTCCTCTCTTCTCCTCCAAAATATCTTGAGATTCCTGTATCTGCCAGGAAGTGGCCTTCATTATTCACTTGGAAAGGCTGCTAGGAACCTGAGAGTCTCCCAATTCTGGAGGGATCAGGTTGAGAGAAAAAAACAAATGCTTCAATTCTGCTTACAAAGGTATAATGTACCAAAGTGCTGGAAGTCCTAATTAGCTTAAGGGGAAAGGTTTCCTTATATCTGGAAAACAGATTAAAAACCAATAATGTTTTAGACAAAAAAAATCAGAAAAATCATCATATTTACCAATTCATTTAATCCCATGTAATTGATTCTTGTTCTTGTTTGAGTCCAGTTCTTCCATTAGTTTTGTTGACCTTGCCTGATGATTGAGGATGATAGTGATAATGTTAAGAAATTTGTGAGGTTTTTTTTTTTTATTACGGCTTGTGTAATTTGCCCAGTGAAGTGGGTGTCTTCAACACTGGAGATTGTAGAAGGTATACTCCAAACAGAAAACACATTTTTAAACAGTTTGTCATTGTGAGGACATCAGCCTTGCAGCACAGGAAGGCGTTAACTCACCAAATAAAAATTGGGGTTTGCCAGGGAGCCGAGAAGAGCCAAGTGGCCAGTGTGGGTTTCCCATAGCCCTGTTTACTTCACAGCTGTTTTTTACAATCTTAATTTCTGACTCAAGACCAGACTGTTGCCATGTCACAAGGACATCAGATGGCAAAAGTCTAACAGTGAGGGGTTAATTTTATAGAAGCAGAATCGACTTTACCCACATGTGCCATAATCTTATAAATTCTGTTGTTGTTGCCTTTGCATGAAAGTCAGGGCATTTCCCTAATACTTAGGTTCAGTCCCTTTAGTTTGAGCCTCAATTTTGATGACATAACATTTTATGTCAGGACATACAAGATTTCTAGGAATTTCATTATCATTTTTGGGACATTTGTAATACGTATACTTACACAGACGTAAAGGAGACTTAATGTTACCTTTTGTTTGACAGTGCTTCCCATGTAATATAATATACCAAACAATCCTAGCTGAAGAATTTCAGATGCCTCAGGGGCCCTCTGAAGCATCCCAAAGTTAGCTAGAGAAAGAAACTTAATCTGTTATCAAAAGCAGCATTCTAAGAAAACTTTGTTCTCAGCAGAGAGAGCCAAATTCCAGCCTTGTGTTAGCTTACTACTAATATCTAACTAAATTCAATCTAATCTTAATCAACCCTGACCATGTACAAAATTGTTTTCTTAAGGTTCCGTTTTCATAAAATTTCTATGACTTTCTGTATCCATATTAATTTAGCCCTGATTTTTTCCCATCCATAAACAACCAGCTCTAGTACAAAATTATTTTTCCCCCTCAATAAAAATATCTCCATTCTTATAAATTGGAAGTTAGAGATTTGCAGATACTAATATATGTATATAATAAACAACAAGTTTGTACTGTATTACTCAGGGAACTATATTCAATATCTTGTATTAACTTATGGTGAAGAAGAATATTAAAATGAATATATGTATGTTCATGTATGATAGAAGTATTGTGCTGTACACCAGAAATTGACACATTATGAACTGACTATATTTCAATAAAAATGTTTATAAATACAAAAAAAACCTCCATTCTTTATACCTTTTGCCAACATATAGCCTTCTTGGTTTACACACTGAAATGCTTTATTATTTCTAGTAGCTTTAAATATGTATTAACAATTTTTAACCCTTAAAAAACCTTAATCTCTAATAAAAATCAAGAAGCAAGCAATTTTGAACTTGTTATACCAGCATTTTCTCATTAGCAAACTAACAAATATTTCCACAACCTCTAAAAACATTTTTCTCATAGCATAATTTCTTTTTTAATGTGGTACAAGATGTGTGCCCCTTAAACCCAAACATCTTTAGTTTTTGTCTAAAGACATAAATTTAGACTGCTTAGCAATGAATGTTACAGTATTTTTATCTTAATTGGAAATATCTGGATATTCAGTGAATTCCCATCACTTAATTTACCAAAACTCAAGTTTCAAATTACCAAACATCTGGAGAAACTATTTTTAGGCAGACATATCAAAAAACGTAATCAGTTTTAAAGAGTTTAGCTAAAAACTTTTATCCCATTTATCTCTATTTCATTACTTACGAAAATATCATACCAAGTTAATTTTCTTGCTGACAGATTTTGTAACAGATAACATGAACTTAATGACTTTTAGTAAACTTAGGAAAAATAAAAGTATTATACTTGATGACCGTAAAGACATGTCTGCATTAATCAAACCAACAACTTAGGCTTGTTTTCATTTATTAAAGATTAAACCTAGATCATGCAATCCGTTAAAATTTGGATTTTTTGTTACATTTAGAATTTGTAAAAGTACTTACTTTAAAGTCAGTTGAATAGAGCTCTTTTAACTAATTCATACTGATGTCATCCAGAGGTAGAAACATACCACATTTATAACATGTAACAGACATCCAGATAGACACAGAGATCTAGTTTTCCTGCTTGAGATTAAAAGGATTTTTTTTTTTTTTAGGTTTTAGATTCTGTTAATTGAGCCAAGGCTATAGTCTCAGGCAATATGGATGGGCTGCGTTTGCATTTCAAAGACGCAATAAGAGTTACAACTTTTCTTTGTCTCCTAGGAATACTATTCTCTCTCAGGATCAGAATTTTGAAAAGATGTTTTATCAAGCCAGCTGTATTTAGTTGTGCATGCAAAAATCTGTTTTGGAATGTCAAAAAAAGCTTCATCCTGGCTATTTTAGGGTTAGATAAGTATTTGCAGGTATTGGCTCCATCCCAGTTGAAGCCGGAGTTCCAGTGGGCGGCTGCCTATCTGGGGGCTGGGAGCCTTTGGAAACACAGTCTCCCACTTTTAGTTTCACATTATTATAAAATGCAAATCTAAAATTAAATTTAGGTATTTGGATTTCCAATTTTAAGCCACACTAAAAAAAAAAAAAAAAAAAAGTCAACCCAGTTCACTCCAAAATTCCTTCCTGGCCGCCCTGCCTGCAAATTCCCTTTAGGTCCCTTGCCTAGAAGTTCTCCCTAGGTCCTCTGCCTAGGAAATATACCAGTACCCTCCTAAGACTCCATAATATGTCTTAAGATAACATTTCATATAAAAGTTGTGGACTATCACTTAATGCAAGGAGATCTGGATATTAGGGAAGACTCACCAAATCACTTGAAAGGTGCTATGAAGCCAGAGGGGCCCAAGGGGCCCGTGCTTGGTACTGAGCACCAGTCCGAAGTAGACTCCAGGAGACCTCAGATGGGTTTTTCTGATATTCTGCCAACTATGCCAAGTAACGTTGACAAAAATAATCTATAAACAATAATAAGAATAGAAAAGAGTTTTATTTGAGCCAGACTGAGGACTAACCTGGAAGCCTGCTTCCCAGATTTCTCTGAGAAACTGCTCTGGAGAAGCAGGGTTTTCAGCACAGTTTTGTATCTTGTCAGAAAAAAAAAACATTAAATAAGTCAGGGTTACATTTCTTCAAGCTTTCAAAAAAAACAAACAGCGGCATGTACACAGTGAGTCACTATGATCTTGGCAACTGGGAAGGGAGTCTTATCAAAGGAGGACCAGTATTAGTGTCTCAGGAAGAGGGGCATTTACTCTTTATTTTTAACATGGACGGTCTTTACTTCTGGTCAGTGTGCCCTTTAATAATCAAAGCAGATGTACAATGAATATTTGTGAGGCCACAAAAAGGTATTTTAGCATAAAATCTAAGTTAACTCAAGTATAAGCCAGAATGACTTCCCTGTATCTCAATTATGTGAAAAAATTTTTTTCACATTTCAAACACTTACTATGGAAAAATTAAAACATACATAGAAGTATAAAGGTATAGAGGTTGGTATAATTTAAACATATATAAAAGTATAGAGATTATTATATGCTTATTAAGTCCCTATATACCCATCACCCAGCTTCAGTAGTACCAAATCATGGCCAATCTTGTTTCATTGACTCTACTACTTCCTCTCTCCATTTATTATGCTGAAACTATCCCAGACATATCATTTCATTATAAACATTTCAATGTATATATAAAAATGATGACTCAAATTTTAAAAATACAAACACCATGTCCATACCTAAGGCATTTAGGCAAGAAAATGGAATAAAGGACATACATGTTGGAAAGGGAGAAACAAACTACCTCTATTTGTAGATGACATTCTATATAGAAAGCTCTAAGAAATCCATAAAAAAAAAATCTACATAAGTGCAGTAATTTCATATGGAATTTCACATAGAAATTCAAGAGAGGGGAGGGTATAGCTCAAGCGGTGGAGCGCATGCTTGGCATGGATGAGGTCCTGGGTTCAATCCCTGGTACCACCATTAAATAAATAAATAAATAAACCTAATTACCTCCCCCTCCACCCCCCCAAATAATAATAAAAAAAAAGAAATTCAAGAGAACCAGAATAGGCAAAACAGTCTTGAAAAAGATGACTTGTTGGAAGACTCACAGTTCCTGACCTCAAAAATTACTACAAAGCTGCAATAATTGAGACCGTGTGGGGTAGGCATAAGGATAGGAAAATAGATCAGTGGAATAGAAGAGTCCAAAAATGAAACTGCACATTTATGGTCAATGATGTCTGACAATAACTTCAAGGAAATTCTATGGGAAAAGAATAATTTTTTTCGACAAATGATGCTTAGACAATTAAGTATCCACATGAAAAAGAACGAAGGTGGACCCCTACCTCAGACCATATTCAAAAATTAGCTCAAAGTGGATACAAGACCTAAATACAAGAGCTAAAACTATAAAATTTATAGAATGATATGGAAAAATCACTGGATTGGGCAATAGTTTAGATATGATACCAAAAGCACAAGGAACAAAAGAAAAAAAATTTGACATCAAAATTTAAAAGTTTGGTGCTTCTAAGGACACAAGAAAATGATAAGACAATTCACAGAATGGGAGAAAATTTTTGCAGATTATGTATCTGATAAGGGAGTTGTATTTAGAATATATGAAGAACTATTATAATTCAATAATAAAAAGCCAAACCATTTTTTAAAATGGGCAAAGGGTGTGAATAGACATTCCTTCAAAGATATCCACAAGGCCAATATGCATATTCTCCATCAGAAAATGCAATTCAAAATGAAAATGAGATACCATGCACAATTCGACAATTATAATCAAAAAGATAATAATAAGTAATATTAAGGATGTAGAAACACATTGGAACCCTCATACATTGCTGTCAAATGTCAGATGGTACGACCACTTCGGAAACAGTCTGATAGCTCTTCAAATGATTAAACGTGGAGTTACCATGTGATCTACCAATTCCACTTCTAGATGCATATCCAAGGAAAATGAAAACATTATGTTCTCAGAAAAACTCATACACGACCCTTCATGGAAGTATTATTCATAATAGCCCAAAACTGGAAACTGGAATTTCCACCAATTGAAGGATACTTTAAATGTAGTATGTCCAGATAATGGATAATTATATAATTATTTGCAATAAAAATGAACTAAGAACCAATACATACTACAACGTGGGTGAAACTTGAAAACATGCTGAGAGAAACCAGTCACAAAGGACCAGTTGTCTTACAAATGTCATTTTTTGTTTATAAAAATTGCAATCCATATGTAGAATCTAAAAAAATTTTTTAAATGAGCATAAATGCAGAACAGAAACTGACTCAGACACAGAATACAAACTTGTGGTTGCCAAGGGGGCGGGGAGTGGGAAGGGACAGACTGGGATTTCAAAATTTGTAGATGCTGACAGGCATATGCAGAATAGATAAACAAGATTGTACTGTATAGCACAGGGAAATACATACAAGCTCTTGTGGTAATTCACAGCGAAAAAAATGTGACAATGAATATATCTATGTTCATGTATAATTGAAAAATTGTGCTCTACACTGGAATTTGACACAACATTGCAAAATGACTATAACTCAAAAAAATGTTAAAAAAATTGCAATCCAGGTAAGATTCAGTTTGTTTATGTAAATCAGGATCCAGATTATCCAGGTTTTTTTTTTTTTTTTAATACATTACGATTAGTTCGTGTATCTCTAGTTTCTTTTGTAAAAGGCAGGTTTATTGAGGTATTTTTATGCAATAAAATCTACTCCTTCTAAGCATAGTTTGATGAGTTTTGGCAATGCATACATTGCATACTTACCACAATAATCAAGATCTAGAACATTGATATCACCCCAGAAAGTTTATTCATACACTGCAGTCAGTTCTCACCCTTCCCATCCTCAGCCACTGGTAATCACTAATCTGTTTCCTGTTCCTGTAATTTGCATTTTGAAATCACCTATAGCTTTTTGGGTCAGTTTCTTTTCAATTAGTCTGGTGCTCTAGGATTCATCCATAATGGTACATTTATGAGTACTTCATTCCTTTTTATTGCTGAGTAGTTTTCCCTTGCATTCATATATCACAATTTGTTTATATATTCACTCGTTTTGATGGACAGTTGGGTTGTTTCCAGTTTGGGGCTGTCTTGAACAAAACTGCTGTGAACATTCACATACATATGTGTGCACATATATTTTTATTTCTATTGGTTAAGTACCTAGGAATGGGATTACTGTATTATATGGTAAGGATATGTTTAAGTCAATAAACTAAGAACTGTTTTCTGAAGTAGCTACACTTTGCATTCCCACCAGCAATGAATGAGAGTTCCTGATGCTCCACATCCTCATCAGCATTTAGTGTTGCCACCATTCTAACAGGTGTGTGGTGGTTTCTCAATTTTAAGTCAACTGTACTTCAATTAAAAGGCAAACCAATAACCCATTTAAAGTACAGACAGAAGAACAGAACACATTTTTCCCAAAGAGGAAATGTAGATGGCCCACAGGAACACGAAAAGCTGCTCAGCATCCCCCTTATGAGGGAAATGCAAATCAAAACCACGATGAGACACCACCTCATACCTGTCAGAATGGCCATCATCAAAAAGAACACAAGTAACAAATGTTGGCAAAGACGTGGAGAAAAGGGAACCCTTGTACCCTGTTGGTGGGAATATAAATTGCTGCAGCCACCATGGAAAACAATATGGAGGTTTCTCAAAAATCCAAAAACAGAACCATCACATGGCCCAGCAGTTCCACTCCTGGGCATATACCGGAGAAAAACAAAAACATTAATTCAAAAAGATACATACACCCTGCTATTAACAGCAGCACTATTTACAATCACCAAGACATGGAAGCATCCCAAATGCACATCAATAGATGAATGGATAAAGAAGATGTAGCACATATGCAACAGAATACAACTCACCCACAAAAAAGAAGGATATTTTGCCATTTGCAGCCCCTCATTCACTTTTTTTTTTGCACTTCAAAAACTATAATTTTATAACTGGCATAAACAATTCCATTGCATCGTAAACAACAAAATACCTAGAAATAAACCTAACCAAGGAGGTTACCTATACTCTGAAAACTGTAAAACATTGATGAAGGAAATTGAATATGACACAAAGAATTAGAAAGATACCTTGTGCTCTTGGATCAAAAGAATCAATAGTGTCAAAGTGGCCGTACTGCCCAAAGCAATCCACAGACCCAGTGCAACCCCAGTTTTATCAACGGCTTCACTCGTGTCCACCTAACTGCTCTCTTGGGATCAGGCCCTGAGCAGTTGAAAGCAGGGAATGGAACTTTTACGAGACAACTGAACAATCATGCAGGGACCACTTTATCAATTCTTTTATACATGTCATTGTTTCAGTTGTGATTCAAACAGATGTGAGCCAACTATTTTGACCACTCTGCACCAGAAGAGTCAAATTCCGATTTTGTTATTCTGCTATTGTTCAATTATTAGTTTTTACCAATTGTATTTTGTATCATTTCATTCATCTGAAAGTGAGTGAAATTTTCCTCACACATTCTTTTCTTTTGAGGTACCTAGAAAGAACCTTTGGTTAATTTGGTAAATTTAACACTGAGCAGTTAGTTTTTGACTGTTGCCTTTGTGCAGGCTGGCATATGCATCCCAACTTCACCTTACATAAATATTTTATTTTTGAAAATGGATATACTTTGCAGCAGATCCAACACCTCTGTGACGTGCACTGAACTCTTCTGTAGCCCGAACCCTTACAGTGCTGCCTCAAAGCCTCACTAGAATGGAATTTGAACTCAGGAAATTACTGTATCATTTCATTCATCCTGTAATTCACTTATTCAACAAGCATTTCTTTTGTTAACTTTTCACCCAGCACTGCAGTAAATACCAAAAACTGAATAGAAATAATGGCTTTTGAAAATTGTGCAAGGCACAAATATTTCTCCTAATTAAGTTCCCTATTGATAAATCCTCTTTCTTTTGATGAATAGCACTCTTTTTGTTTGGAGATGTCTACTTTTCCATGAAATTAAATAGCAGTTAAAGCTCTGAAAGAGGCAAGATTACAATGGGCTGAAACTGTTGGTGTATCAACCCCAAGGGAGTGATGCCTTTTCTTTCTACAGCAGAATTGGGTCCATGTCTTTTGTGGTTTCCTTCACATCTATGGGGTAGTTATGACTTCACCATTTCCCCCTCTTAAAGTGGAGTCCCTGTTCTTTTTTCCCGACCTGCTCTCAGGTAGCAGTGCTGTGAATGCACACCGCTTGTGTATCAGACTTGTATTACCGTCATTAATATGAAAAGAATTACAGCCTTGTGCCCTGTGGCCTCGTTCTGTTCGCTGTTCAGTTGTTGACTGTGTCATTCACAAGTGCCTAAAGCATGCTTATCCCAGGTATAAGCCTCAGGAGTAAGAGCCAGCAATAAAACGAGCAATATGATGGTAACTATACCTAGCAGAGGAGCAACTGTGACTCATTTTCACTTTGAAAGAAATTATTCTTTAAAAATAAATATGGGGGGGTGGGTTATAGCTCAGTGGTAAAGCGTTTGCTTAGCATGCATAAGGTCCTGGGTTCAATCCCAGGACCTCCATTAAAACTTCAAAAAATGTTGTACATAAATTAAAAAAAAATGTGGATCTATATTTAACAGACAATATTAATCACTACTAGAATGACTTGTGCATACCTGCCTTCGACGGCTATGACGGCTCCTTTAAATGTGTATGTCCACTTCCAGCTGTTTTCAAACTGAAGTAGCCTATAAACCAGATTACTAGGTTAGCACTCAAATTATATATTAAAATCTTGTTTTAAGACATACACAATTAAACTACACATACCACAAAAATTAGTGGATTTCCTTGACAGAAGTATTTGGCATATTTGAAACCTACTCTTTGATATAAACAAGGTAATTTCTTTATTTTGATAGACTGAGCAACTTTTTTTAAATTGAGTCTCCTGAGTAAAATGCATATTCTGAAAATCAGAATTAATGCCCCAGTCTTGCTTTTTGTTCATAGTGGGAATGAGAAACAGTGAACGAAAAGTGGACCTGATGTTAGGATGAACCAGAAGGCAGGCAGGAAGGGAGATGGGTTTTTTTTTTTTTTTTTTTACTGTGGTGTAGCTCTGAGTTCATCGTTACTTCCTCTGATCTGAAGTATCCTTTCTTTTCATACTACATAAAATAATGTTAAGATTGGTTTTAAATTATTGGTTGACCTTTACGGGTTAATATTGTTCGGTGACTCGTTTCAGTGCTTTCAAAGAGAAGTTACTTATATGTCCTATGGCCACTTAGGGATGCCACAGTAAATACATAAAGCAATTATTTTAAACCATTAGTCTATTTTCTGAACATTTCTATTTGTCAGCTACCATTCCTCCTTTCTTACATTATTAAATTAGTTTTTACTATAACATTCATGAGTAGCTGAGTAGAGAAAATACGAACTTTGGAGTTAAACAGGCTTGAGTCAGATAAGAACTCAAACCCACTAACAGCTGTGCACTTAGGCAAACTAACCCTGCCCGAGCCTCAGGTTACCCATCAGCACAGTGCAGGAAATGACACCTACGAAGGGTGGAGGATTAGAAAACCTATAGAACACCTCACCCAGCACCAGGCAGATAGTAGACATTTAACAAAAACCAGCTCTTTCCAGAAGGCAATACAAATGTGATGATACTCCAAGGGGTCTGTGTTCTGCAGTGTTTAACAACCAGCTGGAAAGGACCTTGTTATCTCCAAGGTGAGGCTAATACTTACCTTAGAGTGGCTGTGAAGTTTAATTTAGATGAGAAAACACATAGCATGCTTATTATAATAACCAGTACATTATCCCGGGCATTTTACACAGTCATTTACAGACGCTATCTTTTTGCACCTTTATAACAACCCAATAAAGTAATTACTGTCATTATCTGCCGTTTACAGGGGAGAAAACCAAGTATGACTTGTCCACTCAATTACCCTTTCAGTTTACAATGAAACTGAGACCAAAAATGTGAAACAGTCTGAGTTCAGGTTGTGATGAAGGGCTCAGCCTCAGAACCTCACTTTTAAAGGCTAGGATGTACTCAGATGCCCACATGTTAAAGGTAGACCATTCAAACCTGAAATCCAGGTTTACCTCCCCTTGCACGTAAGCACAGTGTACTACTCATTTCCCTTAAAGCTTAGAGGTAAAGAGATTGACCAGGGGAGGAAATAATCTAAGGAATAAAAGATATAAATGTGTATGAATAAAGGCAAGAGGCATGACCCCGCGGTCTCAAGGCTGACATGGGTCCTGACTGTCTCAGGCGGTAACAGCAGAGTTGCGGCTCCAGCAAGGAGGGCCCTGTTGGGTCACAGGAGCCCTGACATGGAGGCAACCGGTTAGCAGCAGGGCTCCGGGTCAGGCCGATGCAGGGCCCCACGGACAGCAGTGTGTTGCTCTCAAGCGTTTCTTTATCCCTGGAGCCAGGCTTATGGCTGAACACCTGAGATCCCAGGTGAAAATCCCTGCTCAAGTCCTAACCCTGCCTTTCTGTGAAAAAAAGGCAAGTTCCAGTGCCTAGCACACAATCAAGGTGTTGCTGGAACCTCGGAGTTTGGAGGAGAGAAAGGTTGATTGCTGGGCCACAAGAACAAATGGCTCGTGCCCCGAAACCCCCGAGAACTCCCCGAAGGGTTTCAGCTGGGCATTTTTAAGGCCAGGGAAGGGAGGGGCGGCCCAGGGAACGCGGTCAGCTGTGCACAATTCTCTGACTGGTTGATGGTGATCAACCCTTAGGCACCAGGAGGTCCGGGGGCTATGTGCTCATCATCAGCAAGTGATTAATTCCTTCCATTTGGTGGTGGGTTTTTTAGCATCTGAAGAATTGGAAATATGCACAAGATATTATTATCTGGGTACTTCAGAGAGGAGCTACAGCAGGGGGTACGGGGAGGGGTCTGTCCCGGGAAGACCCTACAGGGTCCTGCTGGGTTACAATTTCCCCCCTTTTCTTTGATACTCCTCAATCTTGAGGAGAACTGATTGGACAAGAAGGGGAACAGTATTTGGACAGGGATGTCAGCCATGAACTCAGCAGAGGAACTCGGTTTCACCCTCTAATCCCGTTCCATCCCTCCCTCAGTCTCTCAGGGAATCGGGCGATGACAGCTCGGGCTGCTTCCTGCTGAAACGTGGCGTGTGGGCCACCTCGATCTGGGAAAGGACCCTGAGTTGGAAATATTCCCGAGTTCCAAGTCCTGGATCCGAGTCTTCTGTCGTTAGATCTCACTCCCTGGGGAATTCAGGAGACTAAGCTGAACACCAGTCTGGACCTGGCACTGTGGGGGAGACTTGCAGCCAGCTATCTACTTTTATCTGAGTAGGTTTAACTTTCAATGTGGTATTACCATTTGTATAACAAGAGCCATTGCCCACTACATGTCTCCTTTTTTCTGCTAACACCTGATCTAAAGTAATTTTACTGTGTAAAAATTAAGCTAAAAGAGGAGACCTTGAGGTCAGAAGGTTGCAGCTGCTATCTGCCAGCAACACCACTTTGAGAACGGCTAGTGGTGTCCTGAGTCTGACACAGCTCAGAAAATCCGAGTTCTCAACAACCCAGGAACACGTCTGAAATCACGTCTGCAATGGCCACCTCGTTTTACCTTGGATGTCTGGACCACAGCTACTCCATTTAGACTTTCAAATGCATCCCCCTCCTCAAGGCCAAACAAGACGTACAATGCAAGTCCCAAAGGCCACGCAGCAGGCCGCTTTGGTCAGTAAAGTTTGAGTCAAACCATGCACAGGCCAGAATGACCTCCCACACCTCAGTACGTGCAGATATTTCCATCAGTATTTCCCCTTCTGATTTCAAATCTTTCAATAGGAAACACTGATGATCAAAATATCTGTCCCTTGATGTGCGGGTGGTAGCTCCTGCCCCTGGCTGAGATCACGTCTGAGGCCTCCTTTCTATCTGCCATGTTGGGGGACAACTAACTGGATACCCTGAACAGGCTCAGGGGTATGTTAATGGGGAAACACCTTTCAGGCCATACTTTTTATCACTTATACCCAGTTGTCACACAAGCATTGTACATGTGCTTTTCGCAACAGACTTCAAGCAGTGTTACACACCATGAGTAGTTATGCTCCGTGACAGCTCCATGAGAGAACTCTCCTTCTATCCTAAACATTGGGGGCAATATTGATAGGGAGACAAATATTTGGTAAATATTTCAATTAGAAAACAGTTTAAAAGCTATTAATACTTCAGAAAAACCAAAAAAACTGTAGCATATTCGTCAATTCACTCAATCCCATGCAATCACTCCATTTTACTAACAGTTTTCTGAAATCAGTTTATTAGACTTCTTGAATATCTTACCTAGCTCAGCATTATCATCTAAAGAAAACTGTACTTGTTAAAAAGTCATTTTCATGAGTCCTCTCAAAGGTGAAGCAGTTCTGCAAAGCATCAGCTTAACTGTCTACTAATGACAAAGACCCAAATAGGCAAGGTCTCATTACAATGTTTTTGACAAGAAGCTTAATCCAGCATTAAATTAACAACGAGAATTATGACTGATAGCATTTTACCAAGACACATCTAAATTTCAGAAACCTTTTATCATTTCTAGAATGTCCATATTAACAACATCTACTGTATAATCCGAGAAGGCTTACTTCACAATGCTTCCCATGTGATTCAACATACAGACCAATCCTAGTTAAATATTTTTCTCTGAGATGTCTCAGAGGCCCTTTGAAGCATCCCAAAGTTAGCTGAAGTTAGAAGAACTTTAATTAGAATTTGACAGGAAGTTTGTCAAAATTATTAAAAAGTTTCACACAATCTGTTATCAGAAGCATTCTAAGTAAATCTGTTCTCTAAGAACCAGATCTAGTCCTGCACCAGCCTACTTTTAATAACAAAATCCATTTACCTAATTCAGTTTAATCTTATTTCAGCCCAACCATGCATGAAACTCCTTTCTTAGGGCTCCCCTTCTACAAACTTTTCACAACTTTCTGTATCCATATTAGTTTGTCTTATCTTTTCCCATCTAGAAACAACCAGCTCTAGGACCACATCACTTATTTCTTAACAAAATGCAATTATATTTCTCATACTTTTTTCTCCTAAAAACATATATCCTACTCTCCTACTATATACCAAAATGCCTCCCCCATTATTGTTAGTAATTTAATTACATATTTAAATTAGAATCCTCAATTCTTAAAAATTTTTAATTTCTAGTGGATGTTTCAGTATCTTTGTTTGGAATGACCTAGCTATTCAACTATTCAATAAATTTCCATTATTTAATTTAATTTAGCATAACTCTAAAATTTCAAGTTGCCAACTATCTGGAGAGAATTTTAAGTAGACATTCTTAAAACAACTATTTCTAAAGAGTTCACCCAAAAGCTTTTCTCATTTGCATTTCATTCATTTATAAGAAATTTCATCAAACCCAGTTAATTTTTTTCTTTCTGCTGACAAACTGCAATGGAAGCAATATGAACCTATTGACTTTCAATAAACCTAGGTACAATAAAAGACATGTCTGTATTGATTATATCAATGTGAATGAAAAATACTGCAAGCCATTATCAGTAAACAAAGGATGCTGAAGCCATCAAGTCAGTAGCCGCTGCTGCCACCCCCACAGTGAGCTTAGGTGCAGACAAGCAGGCAGCCTCCACAGCCACCCACGCTGGTGCCCTCTGAGGGACTCAGAATAAGGACAGGACACTGGCCCTAGATAGTTGGGTGCTTGTCAAAGCAGTGATTTCAATGAGACCAGACATTTGCACCTTCCCAAACATAGAAAAGTGCTAAATTCTTTAACTTGAGATGTCTGGTTTTCTTTAGCAGTAATCTTTAATGTTCCAACTACCTGGTCTTTGTTATAAAACGCCTATATATCCTGGCTCCTCCCCTACCTCTTCGGAGCAGTCCCTCAGAGCCATCTGAGAGGCTGTCATCCTGGGCTGGAAGGGGTTCGAGTCCTCAGCAATGTCCCCCGAATAAAACATAACTCTCAACTTTTAGGCTGTGCATTTATTTCAGTCGATGCCAACAAGCTTAAACTACCTTTAACAACAAATAATCAATTCAGTATTAAATATTTCCTAGATCACATGAACCTGAAATTTGCTCTACCTTCTTTTATATTTAGAAGTATTTAATTTGTAAGCACTTACTTTTAAGTCAATTATGTAGTGCTTACAAGTTATAAAGACAGAATCAGGGATCTCAGTTTTTCCACTTGAGTTAAAAAAAAAAAACCCTTTTCCCCCCTTGAGAGGCCAGGTAGATCATGTGCATCTCAAAGGCACAGGAAGAGGAATGCAAATTCCTCCTCTAACAGCTTTTACAGAAAACCCAACCGGCTTTTACAGAAAACCCAACCTGCTTTTACAGAAAACCCAACCATCTAGGCTATTTTCAGGAATTTTTTTTTTCCAGTTCCTAAATATCCACTTCAACTTAAAGAAATAACAGTAATAGACAAGTATCATTCACTCATATGCTTCACTTTCAGCAAAAGCAGGAAGAGAGAATAGGATCTGGACTCAAGTACTGACACACACACACACACACACACACACATACTCTCTCTCTCTCTCAAGTTAAAAGCCAAACTGCAGAAGGCCCACTTTGATAGCACAGCAGAGCCATGAGGGGCCATTGTTCTCCAGATCTCAGGGAGTACTGAGCCCACAGTGTTACAATAAAAAATATTTTCATTCATCTATCATTTTGCAAAATACACCCTAGAGGGACTCTAAGATGGAACAGCGCTCTGATCATCCATACTTAGTTATTCACGGCCAATGTGGTCAAATATCAACCAAATAACAATTCAGAACGGTCTCAGAGTCACAGTCCCTTAGCCCCAAAAAGGGGGATTCCCAGCCAAGGCCCCGTCAGTCCAAAAGGGAAGAACCCCAACCTGCGCCCCATCAGAGATGAAGCTGAACGAAGGACCAAGGCTAGAAAGGGAAAATCCCAACCAATGCTCCGCCAGCCAACAGGGAAGGACAACCTGGTGTCGTCACATGCCCGCCCTGCTACTCACCAGCAGTGTCTTAACCAACCAGTGCAGGCACTGACACACATGCAGACAACAAACATGGTCCCACAAACAAAACATCAAGTGAGGCGTAGCCCCAAGAGTTCCACTTCCACTCCCAGACGGAGGCCTCCAGAGTGGCTTGCCTCCCAAAAGCGAATGGGCCCAGAGTGGCTCCCAGCGAGCCCAGAACCACTCACTTCCGGGAAGGGAAGGAGCCCAGGTGGAGCAGGTAGAATTTTCCCAACCTGCTCAAGCCAGCGTGGCTCACACCAAAAAGATACACACAAAAATACAAACAACAAATAAGCTACAGTCACACAGAAAATCAGAGGAGGTGAAATCTAAAAATTCCACTTCCACTCCCAGAGGGAGGCCTCCAAACAGATGGGCCCAGCTCTCAAGAGAACAGACCCAGAGTGGCTCATTTCCCACAAGGGAATGAGCCGGATGGAGTGGAGAAAATTCCCAGCCTGCGTGAGCAAGCTGGAGCGACTCACCTGCAAGCGACATCGAGTGTGGACGCAGCTCTGGACCTTTCTTGGCTCCGAACAACTTCATGCCCAGGCGGCCGGCGCCTGTCAGGGGGACTTCCTCCCAGGTCCCTGGAGTGAGCTCCTCCGGCAGCTGCTGGGGACCCAGGGAAGGGGCTGCCATGGGCACAGACTCCTAGGCTGGCTCCTCAAAATCGTTACCCAAGGCAAGTTCCTGTGCCTGATGCACAGTGAGGCCAAAAATATACCGAAACGCTGGAGTTGGGAGCAGAGAAATGTTTATTGCTGGGCCAAACAAGAAGACACGACTCCTGCCCAAAAAACCCAGGATTCCCCCGAAGGATTGCAGCTGAGCATTTTTAAAGGAGGGGAGGGGCGTCCCAGGGTGTGCGATCAGCTGTGCACAATTTTCAGATTGGTTAATGGTGATCAATCCGTAGGCACCAGAAGGTCTGGGAGCTACGTGCTCATGATTATCAAGGAGTTAATTTATTCCATTTGGTGGTGGTTTTAGCATCTGAAGAACTCAGGAAATATGCATGAGATACTGTTATCTAGATGCTCCAGAGAGGAGCTGCAGCAGAGGACAGGGGGAGGGGTGTCTCCTAGGAAGGCCCCGCAGGGTCGGTTACACTCCTTAAATCCTTACTATGTTACTCAGGTCAAGCTATCATTCTCTCCGGAATCCTAATCCTCTTTAAAAGGATATATTTATACCTCAACAGCTCAGCGGTATTTAAGGGCAGGTCATGGGCAACTGACCCACATGAAAAGCCAATTGAATTTTCAATTCCTCGGCCAGAGGCTAAATCAAGTTCAACTTCACTCATACACTCTCTTGAGCACAGGTGCTGTCCTTTAACCACTCCTCAGTGTTGCTTCAATAGCAATAAACGCGAAGAGCCGGACGGGGATGACACCGCCCTCATACAGAGCCACAGCGGCTGCTGGCGGGTGTTGTCTTCAGATGTGATGAGACGGGTACAAGGTTGAAAAGCACGGAGGCCTCTTCCAGCTCTAAAGTCCCAGGATCTTTTCACATCAGCAAAGCCCTGCTAACCCAGGCACTCTCAAAGGAGTCAAGAGCAGTTGTCCTGTGAAGTTAAGAAGTACTAGCTCACATGAGTTCAGCACTGACTATGCCGAGCACTTTGCTCAGTCACCTAACAAGGCTTCGAGCTCCTTGTCTGGGCCAAGCACTGTTCTAGGCTTTGGAAATTCTGCAGTGTGTATGGCAAAGTCCCTCTCCTCAAGGACCTTAGACTAGTGGGAAAGACATAATAGGGGGGAAAGGTAATAATAAGATCATTTCGGAAGCAGTAAAGCACTATGAAGCAAGTAAAGTAGGTAATGTCAGAGTCACTTGAGTAGCTATCTGAGGCTAGGCTGGGAAAGTTCTCTCTGGGGAGGGGAGGATGTTCAGAAGGAGGGGGCCATGTGAGGGTCTGGGGAAGAGCGGTCCCAGCAGCAGGACCGATCAATACGTGAAGGTCCTTGAAACCTAGAATGTTTGAAGAAAGGACTCACCTGGTGAGTGGTGCTGAATCTGCTGGCAGGTGGAGTAAGAAAAGTAGGTCATTG
Source organism: Camelus bactrianus (assembly GCF_048773025.1). NCBI lineage: Eukaryota > Metazoa > Chordata > Mammalia > Artiodactyla > Camelidae > Camelus > Camelus bactrianus. The sequence goes on along the minus strand of NC_133558.1, from coordinate 27,834,250 downwards.
GTCCCCACTGTAGAGTCTTCTCCACAGAGTGATGAGGATGAGCTTCCAGCTGGAGTAAGTTGAGGAGAGAATAAGAAAGGAAGATGATGCAGAACATGCTCAGTTGTCTATCGCTGCCTTAAGAGACACCCAGCACTTAGTGGCTTCATGACATCCACTTTGCATGCAGAGCTGCAGTTTGGTCCAGGCTCTGTGGGGACACTGTCTGCTCCATTTGGTATCAGCTGGGTTGTCTGGAAGGCTGGGGCTGGGGTCGTCTGCAGGGTCACTCACTCCCACACCCACATGGCTGGTGGTTGAAGCTGGCTGTCAGACGGGATCCCTGCGTGTGCTCTGGGCTTCCCCACAACATGGTGGCCGCGTTCCAAGGACAAGTCCTGAAAGAGAGCCAGGTGCAAACCCCATCGCCTTTGATGACCACACCTTGGAAGTCACCTGGTGTCACTTCTGCCCATTCTCTTCACTGGGTACCACAAAGTCCAATCCAAGTTGAAGAGAGGGAGAAACAGACTCTTCCCCTTGATGAGATGAACATGTGAGACCAGGTCTATTGCTGTGCCATTTTCAGAAAGTAACATCTTCCACGAGGGGTTTCGTTGTAAAGGGAGCCAAAGTTAGTACAGTAGCTGGAGGACAGGAGTTCTCGGCGGGGCCAAGGGACCCAGTAGGCACAGGGCCTGGGCCCACAGTATCTTCAATTTCTTTTAAATGTTTTTAAATTTCTTTTAAAATCAGAAGAAAGAATTAATATAACATAGTCTAGACTGGACTGGGTTATTTATATTCATCTTTATACCAATGAGTGATAAAATAGCATTATTAATATTTACTTTTGTAATATTTAATTATCCATATTTATCTTATGACCTGTGAAGGCAAAGTGGGCAGGTCCAGGAAAGTCATGACGGGACCCCGAATGTGGGTTTTGTTTTATTTTGTTTTCATAAAGGTGATAGGTAAGTCCGTCTGCAGACAGGGCTGATCTATTAGCGATGGATAAATGGAGGCTGCAGAAGAGAAAGGGGCTTCTGTGGACGTGCAGGGCTTGAGCAGGCAAAGGGAGGTGACATCCAGACAACAAGCAGAGGGGCTGTCAGGTGGGGCGTGGGGAGAGGGACGCTGCCTCCGTCAAACCAGGAAAAGAGGCAGAGGGTGTGAGCCCGGTGCAGGGAGGTGTGTCTGCGGTGGAGGATGAAGAGGTTGTCTGATGCACCTACTTCTCTGTGAAATAAAGTATGTGACAAGGTCATCAGCTGAACGTGGGAGCAAGGGGAAGTTCTGAGGGCAGAAAGCGTCATGAAATAGTCACCTCCAGGAGCAAGGTAAAGTCAGCCAAGGAGAGCCTGCAGAACGACTGTCTGGTATTACCTGCAGCATATTTTCTGAATTTCTCCAGCTGTGTTCAGCCTCGTGGGTGCTGACGGGGTGTCAGTGCATCATTGGCGGATGGCCAAAGCCAGCTTCAGGTTTGGGCAAGTGAATAGTCAGAGGGAGAGTGGGGAGAAAAGACCAGGTCTTGGCAAGGAAATGACAAGAGTTCTGGGCTGTGGTGAAGCATAATGAGGAAAGTGAGGCTATGACAGATGTTTAAAAACATAGAGATCAACAGGTTGGAAGTCTCAGTAGGGCTGGTGAGTTGAAGCAGTGAAGCTGTTCAAATGAGTAGACGGAGAGGTGATGTTGGTGTCTGAAAGTTTCAGACGCTCTGTAGAAAAATTCATGGTATCAAGGCCAACAGTAGTGGTTCTCAAACTTCAGATGACTTGGAAGCACCTGGAGGGCTTGTTAAAACACAGGTTGTGGAGGGGGAGGGTATAGCTCAGTGGTAGAGGGTATACTTAGCATGCATGAGATCCTGGGTTCAATCCCCAGTAACTCTATTAAAAAATAAATAAATAAACCTAATTACACCACCCCCATACACACACACATACACACACAAACAAAAAGAAGTTAAAAAAATTTTTTAAAACCCCCACAGGTTGTGGCCCCATCCCCTAAATTCTTCCTTCTAGGAGAGGGAGGCCTGAGAACCTGCATTTCTAACAAGCTCCCAGATGTTACAGCTGCTGGCCCAGGGGCCACAGTGAATGGGTCCAAGGTGGGGTGGAAGCAAAGCTCTTTGGAACTGGAGAGATCAAGGGCTTTTGCAGCCAAAGGGTGGAATGGACCTGATGTCCACCTGATGCTTTGAGTCGAACAGTGACGTCACCAGTGAATGATGGCTCCAAGGATGAGTACAAGGGGGATGGAGTCAGACATGGCCCTAAAACGACAGGCATTTTTGAGGGGAAAAAGGTGGAGGCAACAACTGAACAAGGAGGAGGCCATCCCTCCTCTCCAGACCCCAAGGAATGTCTGATTTGAAAGAAAAACCCATCAGTACTTGAAAAGATGACAGAGGAAGTGCGCTTCCTCCTTCAGGAATGGCAAGGAAGTTAGAAGAACTTTGAGAGATGAGGGACCTATGGAGGCAGGGAGCCGAGGGTGGGGGCTCGGGCCTGGAATGGACAAAGCCATTTGGGCATGAACGTCCAATGGCAGGCAGGCAGTGAGACGCCAGGGAAGGACTGACCCTAAAATCTCCTCAAAAAATCAGTGCTCCAGGTTTTCTGATCTCTTAGTGGGGTCATTTTTATGTTACATTAAAACAAACATGAGTTTAGAATTGATTCAAAAACAAGTTTGCATAAATCTTTAATATAAAATTAAGAGCCATCAGAGATATAAGCCCCACTCCCAGATCCTCCTCATGGTCACTCTGGAGAAAAAGTGGGAAAAGCCCTGCTCACTTGGTAGATCTTGGGTGAAGGGTGTAGGAGAGAAGCATTTGTACTTTAAATTGGGAAATGGAAAACTTTCTAGACTCACGGACATGATCTGTGACGGAGCTTCAGATATCGTGCTGGGGACGGAGTTAGCTTGGGGACAGAGCTGCTCAGCCAGAGCCCTTCACATCATATATTCTGGAGCAGCATGGTACCCAAGGAAAGCGACAGGGAGCCTGTGTGAGATGGGAGGGTCTCAGCCTGCCTTCCTAACTCGTCTTCACTACTCCTCCCTCCCTCTGCCTGCTTCTCCGTTTTCCTCCCCTTTCCATTTTCAGAATCAGCTTAGTTGAGTGGTTGACAAGAGGAAAGGGAGGGGTGAGGCTGGGGGAGCTTAGCCGACTGGAGGTCGGACCTTCCAGGGGAATCTTCTAATGATCTTAGGGCGCTTAGCTAGGCTGGTCCTGCCCAACTGCCACCAGCTCCCTACACTGCCCATCCTGTTCAGTTGGCCAGGAGATGATGAAGAAAGAAGCTGGCTAAACAGAGGCGAGGGAGGAAGAGGGCCAGAGCCTAAAGAATCGATAGGAAGAAGCCAGGGAGGAGGCACAGACCCTTGCTCCCTGACCTTCTGGGCTCCAGGATGGGGCAGCAGTTCAGCTGGGAGGAGGCGGAGAGCCGCGTGGTGGACGTGGCAGAGCTGCAGGAGTGGTACAAGAAGTTCCTGGAGGAGTGCCCCAGCGGCACGCTCTTCATGCATGAATTTAAGCGCTTCTTCAAGGTCGCAGGCAACGAGGAGGCCACCCAGTATGTAGAGGGCATGTTCAGAGCCTTCGACAGGAATGGGGTAAGGCGCCCTGAAGGGGAGGACCGATGGTTCAGGTCTCATCCCTGAGCTAAAGGAGCATCCTCGGTGGGAGTTCCGGTTCCCCAGTCCGCCTGTTCTTCCCCTGCTCTACTTTCCTCTCCAATCCCCTCTCGCCTTTTCTGTCTCCCTCTCTCCCATCATTCTTCCTTCTTGTCTTCTCTCCTGTCCACCTCTCCGCTCTCCTCTTCCTCTTTCTGAGAGCTGAAGGCACTCTGCAGAAAGGCACACGGTCCAGGCCTCTCTCCGTGTATTTACGGCCAGGCCTCTGCAGCCAGAGAACCTGGTTTTTCACACCCTCCGGAGCCCCGGTCATTCTGAAGGGACTCCAGAGCGGTGCTAAATGGACCCAGGATCTTGGCACAGCTCATGAGCTCCCCCTTGTCGGGGTCCTTCGAAGTGAGACTGGTCCGCTCTTCCCTCCAGTAATGCGTGGACGAGGCTCCTGCTGGGACTGGGAGGTTGGACGGGTTATTGCAAAAGTCCCTTTCTGCTCTTCAAGCCATGAAAGATTCCATGCAATTATCCACCCAGGGGATTTCCTCAAGTCCGTGGATGCCACCAGGAGCTAAGAAAATAATATATTTTGTAAATATGACCCTGGGAATTGAATTTAAAAATGGAAACCCCTTCATTATTTAAGGCCATCCAGTCCAACGCCTCTGTAATCCTTTAAACCATTAGGTTTGCCTCAAATACCTATTTCAGTCCCCCCAGTTGAGGGGGACGTGGACTGGACCTAGATAATTAATCTGGAGAAAGCGTCAGTACCCCAGTTCTTTGTGCGGGGAGAGCTTCACTTTCTAGAGTGAGTCACTGGGATGCTGCTTCAGGTCCGACCCTGTCCCTGGTACCAGCCAGCGCACATCCCAGCGCCTTTCGGGGGTGAGAGGGCGGGGTCATCGTCCTCCCTGCAACAGAAACCTCCTTGGAGATGAACCCTGATAAACGCCTTCTCGGGGCCCCGAGTGAGCCTCAGACTTCCCCAAGCTCCTCTCCAAGGGCTCCTCTGAGTCCGCAGCAGCCCTGGGAGGGAACAGGCAGAGGCTGTCATTCCAAATGCAGTGATAAGGAAACTGGAGCAGAAGGGAGTGAACTGATTTGTCCAAGATCATATACTCAGGGTCCTGAGTCCCAGGAAAGTGCTCCTGCACAGACGGCTATTTGTTGGTTGTCTTTTTGTTTTTCTTTTTTAAGAGAGAAAAATTTTTTTTGAAGTGTTGAATGTCATAAGAAAAGTAAACAATCAGGCCATATATGGCAAGGCTCACTAGATAATGATATCGATCTTCTCCATATTCATTTAAAAGTCAACATAATAACAATTCAAGATCTAAAAGGAGTTATTAAGCCCTTGGGAGTAATAGAGCTGAACCTCTTATACCTCATCTCTTCTTATAAATCGGCATATAATATTCATCAATTGTTTAAAAATTTTTTTTGCTTTATTGTTATTTATTTATCTATTTTTAGGGGGCAGGTAATTAGGTTTACTTATTTATTTTTCAGAGGAGGTACTGGGGATTGAACCCAGGACCTTGTGTATGCTAAGCATCCACGCTACAACCTGAGCTATACCCTCCTCTCTTTCATCAATTGTTTTTAAAATAACTTTTTAATTTTGACATGATTTTAAATTTACAGAAAAATGATAATAGTACAAGTAACTCCCATGTACAATCTATCCAAATTCTCCCACTGATTACATTTTGCCTCACTTGCTTTACTAGTCTCTGTGTGTAATGTATTATACGTGTATATGTACATACATGTAATATCTAATACGTACATATGTGTGTATATCATGCCTAAAAATATACACCTATATTTTTAGCAAAAATTATAGACATGACACCCTTTTACCCCAAGTATTCTAGTGTGTATTTTCTAAGACTAAGGTCTTTATCTTAACCTAATAAGTGATCAAAACCAGGAAATTCAACATTAACAAACTCTATCATATAATTGCCAATCCATTTTCAAGCTTGGTTGATTATCCTGGTGATATACATTATAGCTTTTTGGTTTGTTTGATCATATATTGCGTTTACTTGTCCTGTCTCTTCCTTAGCCTTTAATTTGAAATTTAAAAAAATTTTTTTTTTTTATTTTTGGGGTAGATAATTAAGTTTATTTATTTTTAGTGGAGGTACTGGGGATTGAACCCAGGACCTTGTTCATGCTAAGCAGAAACTCTACCATTTGAGCTATACCTCCCCCTAATTTGAAACTTTTAATCTCAGCTTTTCTTTATCTTACTTGACTGACATTTCTGAAGACTGCAAGTCCATTAATTGGGTTTTGGCCTTGCCTTGTGATGAGATTCGGGTTGCACTTCTGGCAGAAATGCCCCAGAAGGGATGCTGTGTCCTCCTCGTGCATCATCTTGGGGGCATATGACGCTGGTTTGTTCCATTAGTGGAGTGGCTCACTTCAATCATTTGGTTATGTGGCCTCTGCCAGTTCCTGCCTCTGTAAAGTGACTCTTTTTCTTTTGTGATTAATAAGCATCTCAGAGAGAGGTACTTTGAGACTAAATAACTATCCTGTTACTCATTAAATGTTTATCTACTGGGTTTGGCATCCACTCATAATTCTCTAATTCCGCTGTCCCTTCTCTGTTTGTTAGCTGGCATCCTCCCGTAAGTAAGAGCTCTCCCAGTGTTTTCAGTTCCTCTGTCAGGGGCTGAGCCTTCTTTCTTTTCTTTTCCCACTTAGTCTGTGTCTCCAAACACATCCAACTCCACTTCCCACCTTGGCACAGTCTTTATATCAGCAGATCTCGGTTGTGGGCAAGTGGTCTGAGATTCCTGGGGGAAATCAAATCAAAAGAGTTCATAGATCTAGCTCACACGACAAAATCTGGGGTGGGGGAACCAGGGTTTTGGTGGAGGCAAGGAGGTAGGAGCACCTGGTCTGTGCTGCTGTTCCCCCTCCAGGTGGGGCAGTAATGCTCCTCTGCGGTGCTTGCCTGTGATATACCGAAATGAAAGAAAGAGGAGGGTGAAGCTCAAATATCATTCGGGATCCTTACGTAATGAGTGTTGGGGGTTCAGGGCTGGTTCACACAAGCAGCCAATCCAGGATGAAACGAGGCAGGTAATCCCACAGAGCAGATCACACGCCTGTCACTTCTGCTTCAGCTCTTGAGTAGACAGGCATTTCCATCATCTTGGGTCCCCATGAGTAATTGAAGCTGACAAGGGCCCAGGCGCAGCAGATGAGATTAGCCCCAGCTGGAAGCTTTCCAGAACTGGTCCGGCGGGGCGGGGTTTGAAGTAAACTCGAAGGTGAGATCACTTGTCAGGAAGGGGCTGCTCCACAATGTGCCTCGTGTAAGGCGAGGGGTCATTGTGGAAACCGTTTCATGTTGAGCCAGGATGTTGAAAACAGAAGGTTCTAGACAGAGAATGTGGGGGAATCTAGAGATCTGGAGAGTAGGGATTTGTCAGTGGTTTTGGGGTTTTGTTTTCATTTCTTCTCCCCTTGGTGCTAGACACCAGGCTCATTTTTTAGGCAGTAATAGACCTTGCAGGAAAGAAAATTCTCCACATCTGATGAACTGGAGAAGGCATGTAGCTTGAAAGACTCTACCATTTGCTGGGTGGGAATTGCTTGGGCATCTTATTCAACCTGAGTCTCAGTTTCCTCATCCATAAAATGGGGATAACAAACCTGAGGGAGATGATGTATGTAAAATAGATGATCCCTACCAGCCATTCTGCATACATCTTCCTACTCAATTCTTCTTAAAAAAGAAACATAAGTTCTATTTTAGTAAGCTTAATAAATAATAATTACTAATAAAAATAGCCTTTTAAAGAACAACCAATTATCACACTGTACACCTTAAACTTACACAATGTCCTTTAAAAGGCTATTCTGCAATTACATCTCAATAAAGCTGACAGAAAAAAACCCAGAAACAAGCCAAATAACCTTCAATGAGCAAACAGAAAGCAAACTAGGGACCATTCAAACAACTGAGCACCATTCATCAATAAAAAGAAAGGAACTGTTGATACACGTGCAAATTAGGATGCACCTCAGGGCACTGTGCTGAGTGAAAAAAGGAATGACTTACTGTATGATTACATAGCATTCCCAAAGTGAAAATATTATCACGATGGAGCACAGATCAGTGGTCACCACGCGTTATCGTTGGGAGAAAGATGTGACTCTTAAGAGGTAACATAAGAGAGTTTCTTTGTTTTGATAGTTACTCAAACCTACAAAATTTTGTAGAACCAGAGGGGAGGGGCAATACAGGGGTAGAGGCTAAGAGGTACAAATTATTACATATAAAATGAGCTATAAGGATATATTGTACAACCAGGAAATACCACCAATATTTTATAACTATAAATGGAGTATAACCTTTAAAAATTGTGAATCACAATATTGTACAACTGGAGCTTATATAATATTCCATGTCAACTATACTTCAATTTTTAAAAACCTACAGAGCTGTGTACCTACAAAAACAGTGCATTAAAGACCAGTGGGCAAAAAAGGAACAAACAGCAACTGCTAAGAAGGTACCCTACAGAAATCACTAGAGACGTAAGAAAAAATATGTGTGCCCAAAGATGCTCATTGTGTAACGTTAAATCTCAAAGCCATGTTCAGTAAGAGGGACTGCACAGTATTCTTCAAAAAGAAAAGAAAAAAAAAAAAGGACAAGTTTAAATAGTTTTGAAGGCATGGGGAATTTTAAAATAAAAATCCAGGAACTAAGACTATAGCTAGTCTGACCTCAATTAGGTAAATATATGGTGGGGAGTGTTGGGGACCAGAGGAATCACCTGAAGGATGCTGACTAAAACTCCTCAGGTGTTGTGGTGGGCTTCTTTTATTTTCTTGGGTTTTCCTTGGGCTTTTGCTGTTTCCCTCGTTTTCGGCCGCGTTCTCCTGTTGTTCACACCTTGCACACCCAGACACCCCTTGATCTGGGACTGAGGCTTCCAAGTAGCCTGAGCCAGTGGGGCAGAGGTGCTCTGGGCCAGTGAAGCCATTTCTGATTACAAAGTCATGTGAATGACAGACACTTCTGGGGGAGCTAATGATTCCAATTTTTGATCTGGAGACCTGAGCTCCCCACCTGGAAATGCATGAGGTCCTGCTTTCTAATCTCCTTTCAAAATTACGTTAGTCTCAAATTCAGACTTAAGTCAATCATTTCTTCACTGATTCATAAAAATCTCATAAGTGACCCGGACTCTGGGCTGAAGTGGCACTGAGCTAGGCAGGGAAGAGGAACAAAAGCAATGCAAAGCCCTCTCCTTCCTCCTGGAGCACACGATGTAGCTAGAGAATGGGACATACTTAACGAAGCAGTGAACCATAGAGTAAGTGGTAGGTGCTGCGAATGTCAGAAGAGGGAGAGAGATCACCGGGGCTGAAGTGGTGTAAGAAGGAAGGCTTACCTGGAGGAGGGGACCCTTGAGCTGAGCCTTGAAGGACAGGTAGGACTGCGTGATCATGGAGTCTGGGAATGGATCCCAGCGTGGAGACCAGTACGAACACAGATGCAGAGGCACACGGAACAAGAGGAAGAAGCGAAGTCCTGAGTTTGTAGGGATGGTGGCCTAGAACAGGGCTCACACCTGTGCTCCAGGCGGGAGGGAGCCTCATAGCTCCCACTGCCAATGCAGGACAACACCATCGACTTCCTGGAGTACGTGGCAGCCCTGAACCTTGTGCTGAGGGGCACCCTGGAGCACAAGCTGAAGTGGACCTTCAAGATCTATGACAAGGACCGCAACGGCTGCATCGACCGCTTGGAGATGCTGGACATCGTTGAGGTCAGTGTCTGGGGGTAGGGGGAGCGGGGCAAGCGCCTGGGCACTGCTGGGTGCTGGGTGCTGAGTGCTGGCCACTAAAGTGGGGGCCCCTCCCCTGGGGCTGGGGGTGGGAAGGGGCATTGGAATTATTCAGAGTGTGCTTTCCAGCCACTTTCCAACCAGTGAAACTAAGCTAGAGATCAGTTACAAAAAGAGACCAAGAAAATCCCCATCTGTTTGGAAAGTGGGCAATCTACTTCCTAATTCTCCACAAATCAAAAAATAGTATCACACACACACATACGTACACACAAAGTATCGTGAACTGAATAATAATGCAATCATAACAAAACCCGTGGAATGCAACTCAAGTTGGGCTTGCAGAAACATCTGTGGCCTTAAAGTGTATATACTAGAAAATAAGGGAGGCTGAAAATCAATGATCTGAGAAGTCATCTCAAGAAATTAGAAAAAAGAAGAGTAAATTAAGTCCAAAGAAAGAAAAACAAAGGAACTAATAAGGAGCAGAAGTTAATGAAACAGAACACAAAGGCACAAGAAAAGTCAACGAAAACAACAGTTGGTTCTTTGCAAAAGTTAACAAAGCTGATGGACTGCTAGCAAGAATGAGCCAGGGGAAGAAGTCCTGCAGCTCAGACCCTGCAGGCTACCTGCAGGAACCTGGTGTTCCCCAGAACTGCACTGCGAGGTGGCGGTTGTCGGTCCATTTTATAGATAAGGAAATCAGCCCACGGGAGTTGTGTGGTTTGTTCAAGTTCACCCACTGGGAGGTGCTGGGCTGCCTGTAACCCCTGAAGCTCCCCAGCACTGTTAGTGGGGCCAGCTTTGTGCCAGGCGCTGTGCTGGGAGGTAAGGCTAGAGGCATGTGTCTGTCCTCAGAGAGCGCCCAGCCAAGGACTAAGGATAATCCTCACATTTTTCTGTCTCCTCCCTATTTCACTTTCAAACGTGGCCTCGTTGCCAGAGGAAACAGGGCAAAGGAGACTCCTGTTCTTTTCCCTCCAATCCAAACACCTGTATCTCCCGGCATCCTATTTCACACACATACACACACATCCATAAGTATACTAAATTATCTTTTCCTCTCTGAATCTTGATGGTTTAGACCATCACTGTGCTGTCCGCATCCCTCATTAGAGGTTTTGAGTGTTGGCTAAGACGCTTACAGTGGAAACAGCAGTGGCATAGGGATGGAGGCATCTTGTGAAGGTGCACACCACGGTTGGAATTAGGCCAGTGGGAGCAGTCTTAGCACAGGTCACTTTTGATTTGGATCAGGGTCCTGTGGTCCTCAGATGCACAGCGGGGGTGGGGGGAGCACTAGGGAGGAGGTGCTGAGGGACGTGGGTCCTGGGGGAGGGGGAGGAGCGTGCAGGGTCTCGTGGATGCCGCCGTGTTCTCTCCCGCAGTCCATCTACAAGCTGAAGAAAGCCTGCAGGGTGGAGACAGAGGCCGAGCAGCAAGAGCAACTGCTCACGCCCGAGGAGGTCGTGGACAGGATCTTCCTTCTGGTGGATGAGAATGGAGATGGTAACAGGGGCAGAGAGGATGTTGGCGGGAGGTGGCGGGGGGGGGGGGGAGCTGCTTGCTGTGGAGCACCCCCATTTCACATCTGTGTGACCTTAGTTAGGGAAGGCCCTTCACCTCCTGACAGTGAGATGAGTGTGGAGAGGGTTACATAAAAATAACAAAGGGTGTCACTAACACAGGGGGTTTGTGAGTGTGATTAACATTCCTATTGAAGTTGCTGTTGGAGGCCAGGCAAGCGTAGTGGAAAAAAGAGGAGCTTTGGAGTTAGGAAGGTTGGGATGCTCCATTTACCCTCTCAGACTGGTCTCAGTTTCCTCATCTGGAAAATGGGGATAAGAATGGTTGAAGGGAATAAATGGGGTCATGTACATAAGTAAGAGCCACTGTTAAGGCTATTTGGGCTCTCCTCTCCATAGCTGAGTACCCCAGCCCCAGGCTGTGCAGGGAGGAAGCTGGCTGGGAATACCCCAGAAGAGCCCTCAAGAACATTTTGAGGGCACCTTGGGCAAAAGTAAAACTTAATTCATTTGCAAAGAAAGTCCCATGTATGACTGAAGCGTTATGCTGTACACCAAAAACTGACACAACATTGTAAGCTGACTATACTTCAATAAAAATATATATAAAGGGGAAAAAAAAAAGAAACCCTTGAAGTTTCCAGGAGATCCCCAGGGAACGGGAGAATTGACAAGGCCCAAGCTTAGGTCCTGAGACTGCTGGCTGTCTGTGTAAGAGGTGTGGGCGCGCCCCAGGAGAGAAGGCCTCGCCTCTCGCCCCCACCCCCATTTCTCCCATTCCCATGACCGTCTCTCCTACCCCTTGCTCAGGCCAGCTGTCCCTGAATGAGTTCATAGAAGGTGCCCGTCGTGACAAGTGGGTGATGAAGATGCTGCAGATGGACCTGAATCCCGGTAGCTGGATCTCTCAGCCGAGGCGGAAAAGCGCCATGTTCTGAGGGGTCTGGGGCCCTGGGAGCCCTCCAAGACTCCAGGCTCATCACGTTTCCAGAGGAGAGGGAGGCTCCCTGGCTCGGCCAGCTTAGGCCCACTCTCATCCTGGCTTGGACTTCCTGGCACCCCTTGTGCAGGGGGTGGGCTGAGTGGGGACGGGAGGGGCCATTGATCTAAAATAGTCAATAGGGTCTGGTCCATTGGGAGGATTTCCAGGGTGGAGACGGGAACTGGTTTCCTCTGTCCTCTCAGTGGCTCCTGGGAAAGCTACGCTTTGGCTAGGTGATTGTGGGGCTCCCACAAATTCCTACATGGCTCTTAGCTGAAAGCAGGGAAAACTGAGAGATGGGGAGGGTCCCATAGACCAAATTAGCAATGAGAATGCCCCACAGTGCGAAACTGATTAGTAGAAGGGAGGGGCTGGCAGGTGAAGACTCTGAAGGAAAGGTAGGAGTTGGGGGGAGGGGTGGATAATAATTACATCCCCCCAGGACCCTGAGTGTTCATGGGAGGGCTCTTGTCTCTTCCTCTACAAGTTGTCCTCCCCAGGGGTGTTAGTAGGGAAACTTGCAACAAGAAAGGCTGTGGTCTTCCTGCCCTTAGTGGGGGTTCAGTTGTGCTTAAAGGGGCTATTTTAGCCCCGCCCTGGTGCTGCACCCCACCAACACCTGCCACCACCCCCCCAACCCTTCTTTCCCCTCTCCACCCCTCATCCTCACACTCACCTCTCCAACCCCCCACCCCCCAGCATGGACCCTCCACAATTCTCAGTCACAGGCCCACAAGCCAAATGTGTCTTCTTAAAGGACGGAGAAAACTTTCCTCTGTCTCTGGGGAGAATTGGGCACCTGCCACCCTGGGTTCTAGGCCAGGCTTTGCCTCCATCAGCTAGGTGACCCAAGACGGCCACTTCCCTTCCCTAACCTCGGTTATCTCATCTGCACGGGGAGCCGGTTGGACTAGACATGCTGTTTTCAGATTACTATTTTTTTAGATGTGGAATTCTTTTTGTCATACAAACTTTATCTGCAATCCCAGTACAGAAACTAGATTAAAAAGCAGTCGCTCTGGTTACAGCGGGTGCTGAAGAACTCAGAAAAGGAACTCATGTGAATAGATATGTGTTTGTGTTAATATGTGAAGAATAAAACTAACTTGTTGAGCCTGTAATTTCATGGGAATGATATCCATGTATATAAAGCTTCCTTTAGAAATAAATGTAGCAGAGAGTAGAGCTCAGTGGTAGAGCGCATCCTGGCATGCATAAGGCCCTAGATTCAGTCCCCAGTACCTCCATTAAATAAGTAAGCAAATAAACAAAACTAATTACCTCCTCCAACAAAAGAAATAAATGTAAAGTAAAAAGCAGTTGGTTAAAGAATCATAGTAATCCAGTTGAACACAGATATGCCCCCAAATCATGAAGGTGGTATGTAAACGCGGTTGGGGAAATGTCCTGTTTCTGTTCAAATACCCCCCAGCTCTGACCTCCAGGATCTCCCAAGTGGCTGCCACCAAGCGAAGCAGCAGAAATGTCAACCCCCTTTCTTTCCAGACTGTCCCTTTTCCACCTTCCCTCCATGTCTGTGCTCAGGCCCTGGCTGACTTCCCAGTCTGGGGTGGCCCATGGGATGGACGAGATGGGTGTGAACGAACCGCACCCTCTCCTCCCCCCGAGGGGCTCTCTGCAAGTTGAGGCTTCATCCCCTTTCCCCTTGTTTGCTCCCTCCCACCCCTGTATTTTTATTTATTCCCTGCACTTCCCCCGCACCCAGCTGACGTGAAGTCTCACAATTCAGAAGAAAGAGCATCTTTGAAAAGTTGATCACAACTGCTCCAGCCTATGTCTCTCCCCAGGTGTTGCTAAAGTCGGGGTGTGCCAAGAATGGGGCTAGGGCCCACCTGAAACAGACTGCTCCACTTCCCAACCGGTGTCAGGTGTCACTGCAGCAAGAGGGATTTAGGTTAGACCAGGGATGGTCAGGACACTTGCCATAAGCAATGAGTCAAAATCCCACGGAGAACCACATGGCACCACATGCCATGGAGGGGCCAGTGGGGGAAGAATGAGAGTGTTGTGCTGTCACTTCTGAAGTAATATGGATTTCCTCTGGATAAAGGAGGACTTTCTATAGCATCATACCTTCTCTTAGTGTATTTTATTATAATGACGCTTAGCCTGTGAGTTCCTTGAGCAAGGGAACTGTTCTCTTTGCACATCTAATATCTAGCATTAATTTGGAGTAGGTGTTCAATAAATGCTTGTTGAGGGGAGGAATGAATCAACACAGACCACATAAGTAGGCTCTGGGATCCTGGGGGCAGGATGAGCGTGTGATACAGCGCCCAGATGGAGGCTGCAACCACCATGCCTGTGGGATTCCATGAGTCCCGGGGAAGCCCTCCTCTCTCTGCCTCAGAGCTTCCGAGTCTGGAAGAGTGGAACAGGAGAGACTAACTGGGAGAGCTGGTAAAAGCTGGGGGAAGTGCCAGAAGGGGCTGGGGAGGAGCCTGACAGATGCTGAGGACTGGGCCCAGCAGGGAGCGGTCACCTCCAGGCCAGTCACACAGAGGGTGCCTTCAATGTGCCCTGCTCTGGACCCCCACCCCTGCCCCTCTGCTGCCACCATGCGCCCAGAAGAGGTGAGCTGAGCCTTTAAGTTCAGTAGACTCTATCTAGTATTAAAACAACAGTGAGACACCAGGCACCACCACATACACATTCCCAGTCCAGAAGCAGCTGCGCGGTGGGCTCACTCAGCCAGCTGCCTGCGCTGCCTCCGCTTCCCCACTGCCAGCCCCCTCCTCATCCTGCTCTCCATTCTGGAGCCTGCGCACAATGCCGGTAAGGTCCAGGCTTCGGGTCAGTGTATCCAGCAGCATCTGGTCCTTCTGGACGCCCTCCATGAACTCCTCCAAGGAGAGTTCCCCTGGGGTAGAGAGAAAGGGAATCATGGGCAGGAGGTGTTCACATCTGCTGTCGGACGCCCAGAACTGCAGCCTTGCAAGGGGGCCAGAGCCAAGGCTGGGGGAAGTGGCTGTGAGCAGAGGAGGCCAAGAAGCCAGAGACCAAAGTCTGGTTCAGGGAGCCCCAAAAGCCAGCTCTGTGGCTGGGCCGGAGGCAAGTGGAGGAGGTGGCCAGCAGATGCCCCTCTGTGCTGCCCTCTCCCCTCTTGCCCCTCTCCCCTGGCGACATCCCTGGGGACCCCCACTGAGGCCTCACCATCCCCGTTGACATCGATCTTGGAGAACACTGTATCGGTGAACTCCTCTGCAGTCATGGTCGAGTCGCTGCAAGGGTTAATAGCTCGGATGGCCTGGGAGGGAAGAAGGGGAAGAAGTGAGAGCACCCATCCTAATTCATCTCAGCGGTGGGAGTGGGACAGAGAGTGCTCGTCAGGCTCCCAACACCCGTGGGGAGCAGAGGTCAAGGCGCTCGAGGCCTCAGGTAGAGCTGGCACTGCGCTTCCACGGACTCTTGGTACAGAAGAGGAAACTGAGGTCCAGGAAAGGGAGGAAACATGTTCCAGGTCACTCAGCTGGTAAGGGCCTCAGCCGCCACAGGGACCCTCAATCCCAGTCCTGCCCCTTCCCAAGCACGTTCTGGCGGCTGAAACCCCAGCCCGGGGCTCTCAGCCCCGGCCCGCACCTGCCCGGCCCTCTGCACCTGGAGTTACCCGGATGATGGTGAGCAGCTCGTCTCGGTCGATGCATCCGTTGCCATCCACGTCGTAGAGCTTGAAGTACCAGCGCAGCTTTTGTTCCACCTTCCCCTTGAGGACCAGGCTGAGCGCCGCCACGTACTCCATGAAGTCGATGTAGCCGTCCTGGGCGAGGGGCGTGGCTGCCTGAGCCCACTCGTGCCCGGGACCCGCCCCCGGTCCCGCCCTCAGAGCCCCGCCTCCAAGGCCCCAGATGCTGAGCAGAGACCCCGACCCGCGCCCCTGCCCCTTGGCGCCCATTCCCTTTCATCCTCCAGGACACCCCGCATAGCCCACCCTGCCTGCCCCAGAGGTTGCTGATCAAATCTGATAAGCCAAGCCCCACTGGGATGTGAATGGCTGGTGCTGTCTCTTCACAGATACTTTGATTCTGGCAGTCACCGGCTGCTTCCCTGTGATCCTCAAACTTGAGCCCTTTCTGTCTGGGATGGAGTGCAAGATGTGTGTAAGTGGGAGGAGAGACACCGACCCCCGCAGGGATGGGGACGTGGTTTGGATGAGCTCTAAGGAGCCCGGGTAGGGGCTAAAGGTAGATAGGGAGGCACATAGCCCCTTTCTCACCCTTCACTTTATTCTTCGAGCCTCAGCGAACGCTACTGCGTGCTGTGATTGACTGAGGATTCAGAACTCAGTAACACAGAACGCTGTCCTTACCAGAGCGCAGTGCTAAGGATGCAGGTTTGAATCCTGGCTCCACCCTCTCAAAGATGTGGGATCTGGGACAAAGGATTCAATTTGTCTCTGGCCCTCAAATTCCTGATCTGTAATAGTTATAACAGTACCCACCTCCATGGGATTGTCTTTGGCTTAAAAGAGTTCATGTACATAAGGCACTCAACTCTGCCCGGCACGTGGTAGGCACTCAGTAAATGTTAGCTGTTGTTATTACTACCATTTCTATTATTATTATTAAGAGATCGCTATGACATCATTCAGAGACAACACATCTGGTCAGGACATTATGGAATCACAGAATATGGAAGCCCCAGGCAAGGACAGCATGGGGGCTTCCTGGAGGCAGCAAAGCCCTCATTGAGTCTTGGAGGGACTGGCCATGGGGGAAGGTGGTTCAAGACATTCCTGTGGGATATTTCCCCAGGGCCCTCCAAAAGTTCAGCAGCTGACCCTCTGCCTGGCCCTGCCAGCCCTACAATGGGGTCAGGAAGCAGGGAGCACAGGTCTGCCTCTGCCCACCTCCCCTCCAAACTGGTCCTCCAGGTCACACTCCCTGCTTACAGCTGTACCCTTCAACCCTGCCCACCCAGCACAGTACCCTAGGAGACAACTCTCTTCTACCTCAGGGCTGGCAAACTTTATCTATAAAGGGCCAAATAGCAAATATTTCCGTTTTGACAAGAATGGTGTGTTGTGTTCTAATTAGACTTCATTTACAAAAGTAGGCCAATGGGCCATTGTCTGCACTCCCCTGTTTAACTCCTCTCTGTATCTAAACTTCCTATTCTTGTGTCCCATCTCGTAGCCAGTCTGCTGAACTGCTTTATGCACGTGACAATGGGCAGGAGGAATGTTGCCCTATGTGATTTATGCTATTGGTGTGGACAAGGCACTTCAGATGTCACAAAGATGCCCTTCAGTTTAGCAATTATGTATTTAAATTAATGTATAGTATGTAATACATAACTGTTCCATAAAACTCATAATTTCTCATATAGTCATTTACTCATATAAAAATATTTATTAAGCACCTGCTGTGTTCCAGGCACTACTCTAGGTGCAAAGGATACAGCAATGGACTGGCAAAAGTCCATGCCCTCGTGGAGTTCACATTCCAGCAGGAGAGACAGACAGTAAACACAGTGGCTAAATGTTATTCACTGTCATGTATTAGAAGATGAGACGTGCTCGGGGTGGGAAAAGGGGATGACTAAGAAATGCCAGGGTCGGGGCTAGTTCCAGTTAGATAGGACTGAACCCAGAAGATCAGGGCAGATGGCAGTGGGAAGGAGACAGTTGATCAGAGACTTGTAGCAGAGACTTGTGAGCCAAGCAGAATTCTGGAGGAAGAGTCCCAGGCCCTAAGACGGGGGTGTGTGTGTAATTGAGGAGGTCAGATTTGGGACAGTACAGGTGGTGCTTGCATGTGTCAAAAACTGAAGAGATGGCATATGAATGACTCAGGGTTGATGGGTTTCCCCTACATGGTGTCATAAGTGTGGTTTTAGGGGTTCCTTTGGAGACATGTCTTGACCCAAAGGGTTTCCTTAGCAGGTGACAAGCCCAGTTATTTCAATGCACTTGGATGTAAGGTGTTGAGACTCAACCATCGACTCTGCCCCCTCCTTTTCAGGGAAGATCACTTCCTCTGGAGCATTTTTGGGGTCCGGCATGATGATACCATCCCTCCTGGCCTTCAAACCTCGGGCTCCAGTATTCTGCCCCTGGTGCCCGTTACAAGAAAGCCCTCGGGCACGACGATGCTGCCCTTGAGGCTAGGACTCAAAGCCCATAATCTGCTTTGGTCCCTTGATCCTAATATTAGTGAGTTTTAAATAGCCTCTGAGCCCCAGCTTTCCCTAGAAGCATCACCTACGATGGTATTGGGACCCTCTGGGCAGTGAGGGGAGCCAGGAAAGCTCTGGGCAGCCTCTCCCTCGCCTGCAGTGGACACGTGGCAGCATCATGTCCTCACCTTCGTGGGAGCACCAGCCAGGGTGGGGACCAGCAGGGGTGGGGAACTGGGTTTGTGGATTTGGGCTCTTTTACCACCACATTCTGACTGAATTCTTCCAAATAAATGGAACAGATTAACTAATGCTCCCAACATCCATGTCAGATTTGGGTGAATAAGCTGGGGCAGTAGTGGGGAGGAAACGGGCTTAATGGGTGGCCCAAACCCTCTTTTGGTGCCCCCTTCTCAGGAAGTCCTCACCCAATGTGTCCAGGTGATTCTTTGAGAAGACATATAATGTGACCACCGTGCAGACCTTCAGTCCCTCTTAGGATGAACAGGTGTCACTGGGTATTTTGGAGTTGGAGTAGTCTGTGTTCCCTGGTGACCAGGCAACCCTGACTGTCCCCAGTTCTAGTGTCCACAGACCATCACGGGTGACCCAAGCAACGTGGGCTTGCCCATCCCAGACCAGCCGGGCTGAAGCTCATCACTCTGCTCTCTGCTTTCCCCGCATCTTCCTCTTGCATCCCAGGAGCATCTAAAGGCCTGTGCAAAAGCATCACGCACAGCGCCAAGCACTTAGAAGGTGCTTGACGACTGTCTTGCAAGTGTTCACACTTGTTCTAGAGCAAACAGAGTGGGTGTGGAAGAGGCAGAGGAAGTTGCTAGGTTCAGCCTCCGAGTACACTGATCGGGGCTTCTGTCTTCCCCTGGAGAGGGAGGGACGAGGGCTGATTCATCTCTGAACCCCCAGTGCCTGGCTCACAGTAGGTGCTTAATGAACATGAGAAATGTGGAATCCCTGATGTGGACACACAACCTCCCAGATAAATAAAGACCCAAATAAACGGAAGTCACTCCTCCAGCTGACACCTGCTCCTCCCCACCCCCTTGCTGGCCAGGGGCGTCCCTCCAGTGCCCCCCACCCAGACCCCTGCTCACTTTGTTGAAGTCAAAGGTCTCAAACATCTGCTCCACGTACTGGGTGGCCCACGGGCTCAGGTTCTTGAGGCCGAAGAACTGACGGAACTCGTAGAGGGTGAGCTGGCCGGAGGGGCACTCAGTCATGAACTTCTTGTACCACTGGTGGCACTCGGTGCTGCTCAGCTCCTCCACCGACTTACCGTCCATAATGTTCCCCATTGCTGAGGCCGGCGGGAGGCCAATGCCCAAGATGGATGGGCTCTTTTCCTGTACCAGGCAGCCGGGCTTTCTAACACTGGGCCCGCCTCGCTCACGGGCCTGAGTCCTGCAGATCTGAGCAAGGAAGGGCCTGATGAATCAAAAAGTACAGGGAAATGTCAGGAGGAGGTGAGCAGAAGGGAGAAGGTAATGGGGGCTGCACTAGCCTACACCCAAATCTAGGGGCTGCCAGAGAACTGGTGTTAAAAGTCCCCACTAAATCCTTGCAGCCAATGGAGACCGCCCCTTGGGAAGAGGAGTGAAAATAGAACAAAGCTTATAGGAGCCAAGGCCCCGGATTACAGCCTTGAGATGTAGGTGAGAGGATTTTCTTACCCAGTTTGCAATCTCCTTATCCCTTCTTACTGGGACAGAGTGGGTGGCCAGCCAGCAGCTGTTCTGATCCTGTCACCTCCACTCCCTTCTCCTCCTGTTTTGAAGGGTCTCAGCATTTCTGGTTCCTGCTCTCAGATGTGGAATTGAGGTACTGATGAGATAGAGCTGGTTTCTCTTCCAGAGCTGGGCTGACTGTGGCTTCTTGATAGGGCTGCGGTGTACAGTTATCCAGGCTGTGCACTGCACTTGACTGTCACAACTGAGGGTTTCCAATCACACCAAGGATAGCTAACATATGAGAGCATCTGGGTGATGCAGAGTTTGTGGGCTTCCAAGACAAGTCCTGAGCAGATAGAGGGAACCCCCTCCTCCATAAAACTGCACAAATACACATAGCCACACACACACACACACACACACACACACACACACACACTAACTAGCTCTGTTCTGGCCACATTCTCATATTCCTGGAGGTTACATCATTCCCATCCTAAGAGGCCTGAATTCCACCCTCCATCTGGCTCTAAACCTGACACCATCACTCCAGCGCAGGGGTGATAGGAGACACTGAGTGTGTGCCCAGGGGCCTGGGGTGTGTGTGAGTGAGAGCAGGCACGCAGGTGCATGGGTGTGCTGCTACCTGCTGGTCCTGGAAAGCTCCCAGGCTAAGCCTAGGGACCCATCTAGGCAGGAACAGCTTTCTCTGACCCCTCGTTGGATGCTCTCTGACCATAGACTTTAAAGTTGGCTCATTTACAGAGCCAACATTTAAGTGCATTTAAGCTGCATACTTAAGCCCAGAGCCAGCACTCTCACTGTCCTGCCCCTTCCCCGTTTCCCTCCCTCCTCCACTCTGCAGACCTTGCCTGGTCCCCTACCACAGCCAGAGGGAACCACCACACACATTTCTGCTTTCCCCAGCTGGCCCTTGGATACTTACCCAAGTTGTACTCTGAGGCTTTTGCACAAAAGTGTCTCTTATATTTGACAAAAGGACTGCCTTTTGGGGTGGCTTGCTACCACAGCTAATCTACCCTATCCTGACTGATACAAAGGCTGTGCAATTTTAAATACTGCACAAAATGTTATGAGTCTTTCTAGCAAAACTAGGCTGGCCGAGCTCCCCTCAGGAACCCCAACTGCCTGGGCCCCACCAGACTGCAAGCCTGCAAGGACAGGGTTCTTTACTCCAGGCCGTGAAGTACTTTTTCTTGAGAGTGAATACTCTGGAAGATTTTTTAATATACATGTATGTATATAAATATACTCCTATTTATATAAATTATATAATATAAATATATCATCACATATAAATTCACTTGTATAAGTATGTTATACAATCTGTATATTAGATAGCAGAGTACATACATACGCACCTCACAGTTGGCCAGGTTATGCATAGTAACTAGCCACTCAAAAATCTCTGTGGCCTAAAGCAACACAAGTTTATTTCTTACTCACACTACTGGCTGGGTGACCTTAAGCAAGTACCTTAATATCTCTGGGCCTCAGTTTTCTCATCCTTAAAATGGAGATAATGGCGCCCACCTCACAGGGCTGTTAAGAGGGTTAACTGAATTGATACTAATCTATGAAAAGCATCTAGAGCAGGCGCTGATATCGAGGAAGAGTCCCACATTAGTTATTTCATTCTTTTGTATCCATTACATCTGCAGGTCTGGCATGCTGTTGACTTTAGAACCAGGTGCTGTTATATTACATCTTGGGCACAGCAATGTCCCTAGGTTAGAGCCTCTTGTCCCTTTAGCCCCACTCACTGCAGGCCCTGGACTGTTAGAAGACCTGTGTGGGGACAGACATCGACCTGTCTCACACAGGGAACTCTCCAGCTGCGGTCAGGCTGTAGAGATGGCAGAAGCCTTCATTAACACCTTATTAGATCCAACTCCATTCCCAGCTCTCTGCCCCCTTGTCTGCCTCTATGAAAGAGAGGCTAGAAAAGCAAGAAAATTGTTTTCCTAGCCTCTCTTGCAGCTTGTGGTGGCCACATGACATGGTTCTGGACAAAGAAATGTAAGTGAAGTTCTGTGTGATTTTCTGGGGAAGCTTTGCTTTCTTGATAAAAGTGATAAAAGATGCAACTGGTGCTGCCCTTTCCTACTTTTGCCCTTGAATGTGGATGCAATGCCTGGAATGTAGCAGCCATCTTGTGACCATGAGGTTTCAAGCAGAGGAAAGGGCCGAGAATACCAGAGATGGCAGCCATCATTGTTGAACTGCTCAACCCATGGCAATAACCAATGCCTCAACCCACAGTCCTGGTTATGTTTGAAAAATAAACCCCTATTTACTTAAAAAAAAAGCAAACTTGAACCCTCAGATACAGTTTGAGGATAGAGGCCTCAGTAAGTTGGTGATTCTTATGCAATTTTGTGAGAAAAGTGTCAGGCTACCCATCTAGGAGGGTATCCTGAGAGCTGAACAGAGAGAGGACCAGGACCTGGAGAAGGTCAGCTTGGAGAGATGGTCCAGCTCTGTCGAGGAAGGGCAGTCACCGCCTTCCAGCCACCAGGGCCAAGTTCTCTGTATCCACAGGCTGTGCCTCCTAGCTTTGCAGATGGAGGAGCCCAGAGTGATGGGGTCTGTCTCACTAGACACTGCTCAGCCCCAGCATCCCTTCCACAGGAGGACAACTCCTTTCAGCAGCTCAGGGCACATGGGAACCACCGGAAGCAGAACGCTGCTATACCTAGGGAGGGATCTCAGCTCCAGATGGAATGAGACAAAGAGGTCCTGAGAACTAGAGGAGACTGGGTGGGCTGCTTCTCTGACCATTCCTTTTGTGGCATCTGCCACATATAACCAGGGGTGGGGCTGGGGTGGGGAGATGTGTGCTCTGGGCCAGATCTGGCCTTCCCCTGAGAGCACTTTTCTTCCTTTCCATCACAGAAACTACTGGTTGGTCTTCTTGCAACTCTTTTTGCCCATTATCCTGAGAAAGTTCATTCAAAGGGCCCAGAGCTAAGGATGCTTCTTAGAAGACCAGAGAAAGACTGAGACGAGGATGACATTAACACTGTTGTCCCTGTCACTTGTGTATTTGGTACCTGTGACCAGAAGGAAACAACGAAAATGTTAACAGGCTCATCTCTGAGTCATGGGATCACCAGTGATTTTTTAGATCTTTGCTTTAAAAAAAAATCTGTATTTTAAAAAACGATTCATAATAAACATACATTATTTACATAACCAGCAGATAGTTATTTTTGAAAAAAAGAAATGGGAGTGTTTCACCTCTCTTTCACCTTAGGGGATCAATTTAAGATACATTGCAGGGTTGGGGTGGGGAGAGACTGGGGTCTGCCTGCTTTGATCAAGTTCTCCAGAGCATTTTTTTTTGTCAGGGGGGCAGGGTGGGCTCCTCCACTGAACTTGCTTGGGGCCCAGGCTGGAATCCATGTCCTTGCAGAGCTCCCTCAGGCCCACGGTTTGAAATGAAGGGGTAGTGGAGAAGGTGGCTACTCATCTTTCCCTACTTACATCCTCCTCACTCTTCACATGTTAGTACAAAATCCCCCTCCTCTGTGAAGCCTTCTGAATCTCTACAGAATTCACCCTTCCAGCCTCAGCATGCTGACATCTGGCTTATGAGTTATATTAGCTTTTTATATTATATAACAAAGTACCACAGAGTCAGCAGCTTAACACTGTGTATATTTATTATCTCACAGCTTCTGAGAACCAGGAGTCCACCAAGCACGGCTTTACTGGGTCCTCTGGCCAGGGTCTCACAAGGCTGTAATCAAGGTGTCATCTGGGTTGTGTTCTCATCTGAAGGCTTGACTGGGGAGGGATCCACCTGCACCTCATTCACGTCATTGGCAGAATTCATTCCATGTGGCTATAGGACCGACAGCCCTGGCTTTTTGCTAGATATCATCTGGAGGGCACTCTCAGGTCCCAGAGGCTGCCTCAAGTTTCTAGAAGCTGCCTACAGTTCCTTGTTACATGGGCTCCTCAACACGGCTGCTTATTTTGTCAAACCAATGGGGAGACTCTCTCTCCCATCTGCTAAAATGGAATCCTATACAATGCAGCCTAAATCAGGGAGTCACACCCATCACCTTTGCCATATTCGGTGGGGTAGTAAGCTTCAGGTCTCTGCCACACTCAGCGCGAGAGGCTAACACAGAGACGCGAGCAACAGGAGGTGGGAATCATTGGAGGTCACCTTATGGTCTATGACGGTCACACTTCTATAATAACATAGACATAAAACACTCATTTATTTCTGAAATTATAAGCAGCTGTTTGATGCCAGCCTACCCTCAGGAGCCCAGCAGCTCCCCTGTAGAGGCCACTGTCTATCTCTCTCTTGCAGCATCCCAACCCCTAGTACCACGATTCCACGGTCGTGTGCTGGTTATTCTGTTTGCCCCTTCCCCACTCATTCTCCATCTTCCTCTGTCTGCTCTGAGCCCCAGGAGGCTGACCTCTGTGGACTGGATCACCTGGGCACCCTGGCCCTCTGGCTTCAGTTGGGTTCATCCATTGAGAAGCACTGAAGGAGACTGGAAGGAGGGAAGAGAGAGAGGCTGGGTGTTTGTCCCCCTCCCTCCCTGGCTGGGTCAACGATGGGCCCTGGGCCCTGGTTGCCTTCTTCGACCCTCAGCTGCAGCTCCTGCCAGAGCCCTCTCTAGCCTCCTGTGACAAAGCTCCTGCCTTCTACCCTCTGGGCACACCCTCAAGCCCCTTAAATATGCCCGCTTCTCTGTGAACAGTCCTCTCATTAAACTCTCCTCAATTACCTTTTATTTTTAACTTTTTAAAACATTTATTTATTTATTTATTTGGGGAGAGTGGTAATTAGGTTTAGTTATTTATTTATTTTTTGGAGGAGGTACTGGTGATTGAACCCAGGACCTTGTGCATGCTAAGCATGCATTCTGCTACTTGAGCTATACCCTCCCGCCACTGCAATTACCCTTCTGAGAGTAACTGCCCCTGAGACTGACAGGGGCTTGAGTGCAATAAAATATTACTGACTGAATTAATGTGTGCATGATTAAAGAAAGGATTAAAGAAACCTAAAGTAGGATGGAGTTATCATCAAACATCCACGGTGTTCAAGGCCCCATGTTAAGCTTGGTGAATAGGCTCGCAACAGCCCTGGGGAGCGGACGTCATTATTTCTATGGGCAGAAAAATCACATTCTGAGGTTCACAAGAATTTTAAGGGATGGTACCAACGTTTTTCCACCGCATCACCTTGCTTTTAGCCTGAGTCTTGACATCTCTGGGGAAAGCCTGGATGGAGCCAGAGGACCCTCTAAGCCCCTCAATCCAGTGCCTTCCCCTGTGGCCCTTCTGCCTGAACAGTCCCACTGACAGCGAGCTGGCTCCCATCGGTCGTGGGGCTGTAGCCCCATCTCCAGCGCAGGTGGAAACAGAATCCCACGGCTTCCCAGTCCCAGAGCCCAGCCTCTCCATCTCTAGTGACCTCTGGCAGTCCCTCCATCCTTCCCCCAGAGACATAGATGCCAAGTCAGAGGGGACTGGGGTCCATAACAAGGCATCCACAGGAAGAGGCGAATACACAGGAGGGCTACAGAGAGGTGGAGTGGGCGGCCCATGCAGTGGACACGTGAGAGAGGTCTGTGGGCTCCCCCACCACCACCGCTGCTCTGTCTGTAGGAGCCTGTCCTGGGATAGATGCCAGGCCAGGCAGAGAGGATCCACTGGGCTGAATTATGCCCGGAAGAGGGAGCAGGTGGGGTGGGGTGCAGAGGTGGAAGCCATGCCCGGAAAGCCTCCTGGGACTCCCTGACCCAGACCCACGCAGCACCTGGGCCAGCTTCTCTAAAGGTTTTCTGGAAGCTTCCATGGAGGCTGCTCTACCAAGGTGAACCTCAAGGGGGAGGCCTTCTCCAGGAGAGAGGAGGAGGCGTCAGTCAGGGGAGTAAAGATGCTGCCGCACCCGACCCCGAGAGGCTGTCAGGTCTGGGAGGGCAGAGATGGTTCCTGTTCATCTTTGCAGCCCAGGGACCCAGCCCGCACTAGGTGTTCAACCAGTGTCTGCTGGATGGCTGACTGGAGGTAGAACTTTGGGTCGTATGTAGACTGAAGACTGGCATTTATCGCTGCCTCTTTTCAAAAGCCCACTAAAATGGCAGTAAACTTTAAAGCTGCAAATCCACAGAGACCAAGAGAGAGAAGACAGCAGATGAGAGGTTCTAATAAAATTTTGGACACAGAAAGCGGATGGATGAGTGGTGTCTTATCAGTGAGCGGAAAGTTGAAACCTAAGTGCTTTCAAAGAGAGGGAGGATGTGGAGGTTGGAACACACACAAGGCCTATTCCTGCCACAGGACTCCGGAGGCTAGGGAGGTGGTTGCAGAGGGTGCCCTGAGGGCTGGGGTGCAGGACAGGGTGGGCAGAACAGACGCCTCCAGGTGTCTATCCCCTTCTGACCCTGGTGGAATGTTGTTCTGGAGATTTGAACTGGAGAAGTCCTAGCCTCTAGGTATATCTCAGGAAGAGAGAAGGGCTTCTCTGGAAACTGGGAAGTTGGGGGAAAGTCTGAATATGAAGAGACCCTCCACTCCCCAACCCCCACCAACCCAGCTCCTTCCCACACTGGCTACGTAAACGCCAACATCCAGGCAGGACAGAACTGGTCCAGATGCTAAATGGCCTGCTTCCAGCCAAGGATCACCAGGCATATACTGCTTCTCCTAGAATGAGATGTGATTCCTAGAAATGAAACCACCCAGTGGTGTGCTGGTAAATATTTAACCACTGGCTCTCTGGGGAAAAAAAAAAAGAAACCCTAATTTGTAGGCGTTTGCCAGTTTCCGTGGTGTAAATACTCTCACCGTGGCCAATTTCAAGCTACCAGGGTGAAGTCACTGGTTGTGGAGTTAGGAGATGCTCAACAGTCGGCTCTCACAGGCCAGACTGAGCTGGTGCCAGCCCACCATTGGATCCACCCCTGGATGGCCGTGACCAGGGACTCACTCAGACCGCTGCTATGAGTCAGGTGCCCTCTGCCTTCATCCCCCTTCTCTGTCAACCATGGTCCAGGAGCCTAACTAACCTTAGCGTCAGCTCTGCTGGGCCAGAGGAGACACTTAAGGTGAGAAATCCATCCCTCACCAACAAACCACAAATCAGAAGAGGCAGTTTTATGCAAAACTGGGGCTGGAGAGGAAGCCCCCTGGAGACCAGGTCTGCTCCCTGAAATACTCTACCAGTCTCTAGTGTCTGCTCCAACCCTAGGTCATGGTCAGTTGTTGTTGGAGGGGTTGCCAAACCTGAACCACTGTTGGTGTGGCCATTATGGGTTTTGCTTGGGACTCAGGCTCTGGGGGCACAGGGAGTTGGGGTTACTTTTGGGGGAAGGGGATGAGAATCAAGTCCTTCCAAGTCTCAGGCTCCTGGACATAACCTTGCTGTCCAACACCCCTGAGGCCTCAGTTTACCCCTCCACAGCCACCCATTCAGATGCCAGAGAAAGGAAGGACAAACTTTTAATTGTTGCTGAGAAGCAAGACCTCCTTTTGCCATTGTTGATGGTGGCCAGGGCATAGCCATCGGAGCCTGAGCACTTTCTGCTCCTCTGAGAGTGAGCAGCCCCTCCCCCTGGGGCCTGAGATCGTCAGGGTGAGGGTGCAGGATGGAGAGCTTCCGACTGGCACAGGCCTACGAGCGCCACAAGACCAGGTTGGCAGGAGGCACGTCGAGGCGCTTGCGGGTATGGTCAGTGTCCCGGCGGTACAGGTAGCCACAGGTGGGCTTCTGCAAGGTGTAGAAGGGGTTCAGGGAGTTGGAGTACTGGGAGGTGTAGAAATTGAACCTGAGCTTGTCCGGGTTCTGCCCCCTTGGGTCCACCACCACCGGCACATAGGCCACCGCCAGAGTCTGCTCACGATCCTGCTTCCACGACAGGGACAGGAGACGGTGTGGAGCTTTCACCTTTTGGCCTGATGGTGGCTTTGGCCCATGGCTGGGTCCTGACTGTTTCTGTGAGTCCTGGGATGAAGGAAAGATAGGGGAGAGCTGCTGGGGCGTCGGACACTGGGACTTTGACTGTGGGAACTGGGGCAGGAGGGAGGGGAAGGGGGCACTGGTCAGAAGCCCGCAGAGCTACCTGGAGCCCAGCTCTGCTGGCCGTGGAGCCAGACACCTCCGGACAGGGGAAGGCCTTCAAGGTCCACTGACTTGACATCTACTTCGGCAGACCTCAGTGTGCTTCTTGGAGACACCTGCCAGCCCAGAGGCTGGGACCTGGGGGTCATCTCAACACCCCCACTGCCCCTTCCCCCTACATCTGGTCCATCCATCAATGTCCTCCTCATCATCCGCTCCACCACTCCATCAGGCCCCCATCCTCTCTCCCCTACAGGTACTCCAGCTTTCTACCAAATCTTCCTGCCTAATCTCTTGCCTTTTCAGCCTGTGGCTCATACTCACACAGAATTAATCTTTCTATATTAAGGGCCAGATCACATGGCTGTCCTCAAAGCATCTTTTGCTCTCTGCTGCCCAGAAAATAAAGGCCATGGACCCCAACCTGGAAGGCAAACCTTTAAGGACAGGGCTTCCCCGTCCCTGTGTTCTAGCCATATGGTCTGCCTGTTACCTCCTGGTCATACCGGTCTTTCCAGGCCTCCACTGCCTTTGTTTAGGCTGCTCCCCCAGCCCAGCCTGCCCTCCCTCCCTCCCATCAGGAAAACTGTCTTTCCCTTTCAGCCCTGAGCTCCTTAAGAGCAGTACTCTCCCACCCTTACCCTTGACATAACAGCCTCCAAACTCCTATTTCTTCTTTTACTCCAGACCAAAGCATTGAGTGAGTGAGTACTCAATAAATATTGGTTCAACAGAGCTGGATTCTAGTAAGAGGTCGCTCGCCTTCCAACCAGCCAGCCCATTCTATTTTGGAACCTATGTCATTGTTACAGAGTGTCCGCCACCCATCACCCGTAAACACTCTTGGTTGATGTGGTGTGGAGGTCCAGCCTCCTAGGAGTCCCCCATGCCCCTTTATCACATTGTACTGATGTTCATTTGCTCCTCTGTCACCGCCCTTCTCCACCAACCTGTGACCAAATAGTCTTCCTCACCTGTGAACCCCCATGCCGCGTCCCAGCTGCTGGCTGTCCTTTCACTAGGGGGTCTTCATAGCCGTGACAGTACAACCCAAAGGGTGAGATGCCTGAGTGTCAGGTGGCTCTGTCCCACTCCCCCCAGGCTATGTCTGTCAGGGGGGTCCATTTTGTCCCTGCTGAGCCTTGCAGTCCCTGAGAAACTGGGAGGGAACCCCTTGCAGCAGAGTTACTGGGAGTTGAACCCCTGCCATCTTAAAAAAGAAATCCCCTGTTCTCAAGTCATAATGCTAGGCTCCTGTGCGTTTAATTTACAAACTCTTTGCCCAACTCAGACCTGCCTGGGGCTTTTCTCCAGGGCAGCCTCTGCTCCCATAGGCTCCTACCAACATACTTGTGCCCTCAGACCTGCACTTCAAAATTCTTCCTAGTCAGCAGCTCTCTTGACACCTCCTCCAGGAAGCCTCTGGTGCTGCAGCCTCTGCCCCCATCTCACCCTCCTCTGTGCCTTCAGGCACTCCTCTTGGGATGTGGTCCTTCCCTGGGCTCAGACTAGGGTAAGGCCAGGGTGTGCATTTTAAGGAGGTGCTCACACTCAGACTCGTGCAAGGGCACCTTGAGTGCTTCCTCAGAAGTATTTTGTGCCCTCAGTGCTGTGCTGGCCTCATCTTAATCCCAAATCATGGTTCTTCTGGGCTCTTGTTAATGTCCCAACAGCCCAAACGACTCCCAGAGGTCAGGACCACATCCTATTCACCTCTGTGTCCCTGGGGCCTAACCCAGCGCTGGCACACAGCCAAGCTGGAGACAGGGGTGAACGAGCATTCAGTAGCCCTTCCAGACTCTTCCAAGCTCAGCCTTGGGTTGCAGATTACAAGCAGAGGGGCAAACACTGGAAACGAGGTCATGACAGTGAGAGTCAACGATCGTTTTTCACCATGATTTCTGAGCACATCGCCAAACTCTAAGTGGACTATGTGCTGATCCTCACATTAACCTTTTAAGGAAGGTGTTATTAGCCCCATTTGTAATTGAGAAAACTGACGTAAGGAGGTTATTCCCACGTTTAGGCTAAGAGGGAGTCAGGCTGTGATTTGAACCCAGACCTGTGCTGGGTTCCACACCCTGTTTTCCGTGATATGTCCTGTGTCCACAGCACTGTGGAGACAGGGTCCGCCGTTCATTTCTGTCACCTTGCTAAGCCCTTGCCAGGTGTGCTGGGCAGCAGGTGAGCAGCCAAGGCGGCCCCTCCCCAGGCCCCAGGCTCGCTGGTGAGAGAGGCAGCTCCACGTCCCAGTGTGACAGGGATGCTGTGGGGTTCTGAATGCTGGATTTTGGTTCTGGCTCTTTGGCCCCTGCACAGATGGGATGACACACTGGGAAGTGTGAGGTTTATTCTATGAATTACCTCTGAGCACAGCAGAGGATGTGACATTAGTGGCTACATTCATTCATGCAAAGCTACTCCTGAGCGCCTCTTGTACACCAGGCTCTGGGTGTGCACATAACAAAGACACTGCGCTTCTGAACACAGATATGAAGCCCGGTGGAGCAGGGCTCCTCGGCCTCGGCCCCTTTGACATCTTGGGCTGGATAATTCTTTGTTGTGGGGCTGTCCTGTGCATCGAAGGATGTTTAGCATCAGCCTTGACCTCTGCGCACTAGATACCAGAAGCACCCTGTCCCTCGCCCCCTGCAGCTGTGACAGCCGAGAACTTTTCTCGGCATTGCCTATGCTTTCCAAGGGCGGTGAGAATCACGGCTACAGAGTCCGTGACAATTTCTTTATTTTCAGTGTTGAGGCTGAAGCCTGGCCCTGAAGAATTTTCCTTTCCTGGGCCACAGAGTTGGCTCGGGTGTTTTTGTGTTAAGCATGATTCTGAGGATGTGGGGTTCTTGTCCTCCTGACACTGCTGGAGGGCTCAGTCTGTAGCCACAGAGATGAGGGAACTGCCGAGGCCCCACTCCCCACCATCCCCTGCTCCCCAGCCATCTTGGCCACCTGGATCCTGCACCTCAGGCTCAGGGGCTGGTGTGAGGGGGGACCGAGGCATGTGCTTTCAGGAGAGTTGGGGGCTCTGACCAGAGACCCCACTGAGGGAAGGGCAACACTCTTTGCATCTACCATGTGCCAGGCACCAGCCACTCAGCTTTGCAAAAGCCCCGAAGAGGCATTTTGAGATGTTACTCCCATCTTTTAAATGGGGAAGCTGAGACTCAGGGAATCTAAGTTCACATAGTTAGTGAGTGGCGTGCAGGAACCTTGCAGAAGCCGCATGACCAGTGACAAGTTAGTGCAGGGCTCCCCTCCCTGTCTGCCCTGGCCCAGGCCCTGGGTCCCCCATCAGACATGCCCCAGCTGCTGCTACACTCAGGACCCTGGGTGGGGGACCCACGACCCCCAGCACATCCAGGGATGAAGGCCTTCACAGTAACTGGGGCAGAGGGACAGCATGGGGAAGAAGAGAGGGAGGAGGAGCAGGAGGAGGAAGCGCAGGCAGCCCCAGCCTTGCCCTGCCCCTTCCAGGGGCCCAGCCAGGTTCCGGGTGACTAACCTCAAAGGGCTGAGAACACCCCATCCCCTCCTTGGGCCCAGCACCGGAGGGAGGGTGGGGCCCGACTGCATACTTTCCAAGTTAACATCTGGTTTCATTTAACCATCTCCTCTCCTCTCCAGTCTTCCCCCGTCAAATGCACAGTCTGCGTACATGTGTGTGAGTTTTAGAGAACTGGTTCACAACCAGGGGTATTCCACCCCACAGCAGGGGACATTTGGCAATGCCTGGAGGTAGTTTTGGTGGTCACAGCTTGGCAGGGGATATTCCTGGTGCCTAGTGGGTAAGGCTAGAGATCGTGTTAAACATCCCGCACTGCACAGGACAGCCCTCACGGCAAAGAATGATCAGCTCACAATGGCAAAAGCGCCGAGGTTGAGAAAACTAGTTTAGAGGTTTAAGGAAGACCCCTGTCTCCCCTATCAGCTTCCTGCGGCCCGAATCTTCCCATTCCATGGAGGGCAATGATGCTTAAAGGGCAAGGAGAGGGTCCCACCAGCCCCTTCCCTCCCTTCTGAATCCAACTATCCTATTTTCACTTGGGTTTTGAGTGAGACAAAACAAGGAACCGGACCCCCTCCCTCAGTGAGCCCCTCTTGCAGGCAGTGCCCTAAGGCCTTTTAGATATACATTGTACATGTCTGTCCCTTACACTGGGGTGTAGAATGGGGGAGCGGGTGACTGGAGGGCAGGACTTTCTGCGTAGGGCAAGAAGACCTCATATATGACATTCCTTTCCCCGAAAGGGAAGACTCTCTGTCCTCCCCAACACTTCAGGCCCCCTGCCCGTCTGCTGGCCCAGCCCCATGCCTGACAGTTCCACCATTAGCACCTCGCTTTTTCATAGAAGGCCCTGTGCCCTGTCAAAATGCAAAATGCACTGGGTGAGGCAGCTGGTTACGCCTCCTGGGGCACCTGGTACTGGAAACGTGCCCGGGCTTTGGAGTTTCAAGGTCTGAGCTCAGGGCCTGACTCTGCCCTTACAGGTCAGGCATCCCCGGGCAAGTCGCGGAGCCTTTCTGAGCTTCAGTTGCCTCATTTGCAAAATGGGGGCTAACAAGTCGGCCTACTGCTGCAGCTCGTGGTGGGGGTGTGATGAGTCATGGGAAATTTAACAGCCAAGAGTCATTATTATCAGTCTCGTCCAGCAGTTCCACCAAGGTTTTAAACATGCTGAACCTTTATGAGTGCATGTTCGCCTCCAATGGGGCAGGGGGTCTGCAGGGAGTCAGTGAGGCGGCCACCAGCGGGCCTCGGCTTCCTCTGGGGTCCATGTAGCAGGGGGCCTGGAATTTAAGTTCCAGTTCTACCACCCACTGGGTACCTGATCTTCCAGTAATTTATAATTCGCTGTCCCTTTTTACCATCTATGAAGTGGGAACAGCAAGAGAATCTCTTGGGTTACCATGATTGAAGGAGATACTCCCCATAAGGTGCCTGGCCCTTCAGCACCACATCAACGTTAGCTGTCGTTATTACTTGTCACAAGTTTGCCTTGGAGATGGGCTTGTGCAAACTAACAGTCCAGGAAGTGTCTTGGGGAAGTGGAGAGACGGGAACCAGAGGAGGTAGATGGTGGCCCACCTCCTGCCCTTCTCCCCCAGGAGACGATGATGGCTCCACAGTAGGAACAAGAGTTGGGCAGTGTCACTGGTGCCTAAGCCTTTTGTAAGAGAACCCCAGTTTCCAGCCACACAGGAGGGCGGGGCTGGGGCCTTCATTCTCCTTCCTGCCAATCAAACTTCTTGTGACCTTGGGTTGCCCTGATCCAACATTGTGATGTCATCTCACCTGGGACATCCTTGACCAGGCCTTCCTTGGTGGTGAGATGGAACTTCTGGTGGCCAGGGGCTCCAGAGGTTTTCAGGGACTCTTGGGAGGGTACTGGGATGCTGAGGAGGGAGAATGTGTATAGGGCCAGGGGCATTGTGACACCTCTTTGACAACACAATTCCTTCTATCTTCCTACGGAGATACAGGGACAGGGCTGAAGGCTGAAGTTTCAAGGTCTGGAAGGGTCTTTTAACCTTGATAATGACTCACTCTGCAATTCCCTCTTCCCACGATTCCCAGGACCTCTGAGCTGCGGGTAGTGGGGTGAGTGGAGATAGGAGGAAGTCATACTAGTTATACAGGTACTTCTGAAAGTCCTAGTGTGACCACAGGCCCCCAATATGTCACCAGAAATGGTGCAGAAGAAATGTACCCAGCCAACTCTCCCTTCTCTTCCTTCCTCTCTTTCTTTCTACCTTCCAAATTACAGAGATAATGGATGGATGCATGGATGGATGGATAGATGGACACAGAAACCAGTGAATGGGCACACAGATGGAAAGATGCATGGCTGGATGGATAGGCAGAGAGGCAGGGGAGCGGATGGGCAGATGGATGGGTGTGGGTAGGGGGATAGATGGTAGATGGGCAGACCCTCCTCATTTGAGCCCTGGTCACCCTAGTCTCATCTCTTTCTATCGTTTCCCTCACTTTGCAGCAGCTACTTTCTTAAATATGTCCTGCTGCCTTCCCTCTGAGCCTTTGTATTTGCTGTTCTCTTTCCTGGACCACTTGAAACAGAATGTTAGAAGATGAAGGGATGGATGGATAGATGAGTAGACAGGTGGCAGGGTGGGGTGGCCATGAGTGAGTGGATGGGCAGATGGTCCGTGAGCGGGTATATGGCAGGTTGTTGTGGTATAGAGGATGACATTGCAGGCCCAGGAACCATACATTTTGAGCCTGAATCCTGACTCTACCATTTTACTAGCTGTGTGACCTTGGACGAATAATTGACCTCTCTGTCCTTCTGTTTGCTCCTCTGTAAAATGGGTGGACTTAATGTATCTAACTCATAGAGTTGGGCAAAGCACTTAGGACAGTGCCTGGCACAGAGTGAGCACTCAATAAATATTAGCTATTATCATGTTTAGGTGGGTGATTGGACAGATGGTGAGGCTGCTGAATTGGCATCTTGTCCCCTTCCGCTGACCACACATACCTCCTTAGGGTCCCATCTTCCTGATGATGCCAACTTGGTGGGCACCTTCCAGGAATGTGTCAGAAATGCCACAGGCAGGAATGCCCTGGGCTGTTCCCTGGGCTTGGTGGGGGAGGAGCGGTGAGGGAGGTGGAGACAGCTGGTGACTTCCTGCCCTCGCCACACTGGCTTGGGCTGGGCCTAGGACTAGGTTCCTTCCTGGCACCATGTCGGCGCTGACTGTTGGTTATTAGGTAGACTTTGGGGCCCACAGGCAGGTTGGCAGTTGGGGTGTTAATGACTTGGACGCTGTGCTCAGTTCTCACACCCTGATGGTAATACCCCTAATTTCTGAGGAGGCTGGGAGGAATCAGGAGGGGAGGTAGGCAGGGAGGAGGGTGGAGGAGGGGCAGCAGCTGATCTGCAAGGCTCTGGGGCTGACGATATCTTGCCTGAGAGAGGCAGGGAAAGAGGGAGCGGGAGCTGAGAGCAGAGCCGGCCAGCTGAGTGGTGGGAGCTGAGTTATATTGTTATTATAATTTCTAAGCTCCAGACAACAGTGAATCAGTCCTGCCTCCTGGAAGCCCACCCTTTCTCTGACTCTGTCACACGCCTAGCAAGACCTTGTGTTATTCCTCATCAAAATTCCTAGAAGGTAAGGACTGCGATCTGTACCCCACAGTGCTCAGTGGGTGTCTGGGAAGGATGGGCAGAGCTGGTGAGACTCAGGGCTGACTTTGGGAGCTCAGGCAGACCCAGCGACCACTCCCACCGAGGCCAGACACACAGCCTCTGCCCCACCTTCTCTGCCGTTGACCTGCAGGCACGTGGATTTCGGGGTCCTGCTCCCGCCTTGCTCTAAGTAGATCCGGTTATTTGAACGTTCTCTCTACTCCTCATTACCTGCTGTATGATTTGGACAAATTACTTAACCTCTCTGACCTTTACTTGAGTCTTCGTTGGACTTCAGTTACAGGGAGCTGAGTTATTCCTACAGCTCACTTCGTGGTGCATTATCCTCACTGGTCCATAAAGGCCTCCTCTCTTGTAGTAATTTTCCCACTTTATCTCCAATCTCCAACCACATTCTCCACCCACCCCAGCCAGAGGCAACCATTCTAATGTGCTTAATGAGTATCTTGTTCACATGTGTTCTCGCAAAATAAATATTGTTTTGTGTGCAGGTGGTGTTCATGTGCATGAGTGGTTTTGTGTATTTTAGATCTCATCCTGTTGTTTACTTTGATCGCTACCTGCTGTTTTTAAGATCCATCCATGTTACTCTACGAGCATCTAGTTCTTGCTTCCAGTTGCTCTGCATCCCCTCCCCACCAAGGTGTCTCCAACTCTCCATCCCCACAAACAACACTGCAGTAACATCACATCCAGGTCCCCTTATGCACCTGGGTGATGGTTTCTTTGGGGCCTATTCCTAAGAGAGAACTGACTGGTCCTGGGGTATGAGTAGATGTCGTTTGAAGTCTTCTTTTCTCCATCCATAAAATGGGTGGCTTGCCCCCTTTCTTGCAAGGCTGACTTGATGATAATGGGTTAAGGCATGTAATCCACACAGCCCAGGCCTGACACAGGAATGATGCTCAGTGAATGGAAGAGGCAGCTGCTGTTTCTTCCAGGTCTCAGGGAGAGAGAGACAGACAGAGACAAAGACAAGCTGGACTCAGGAGAGGTCGCATGAAAACACACCCAGGGCTCAAAGTCCCAGTTCAAGTGTTGGTCTCCAGACCCCGTGAGAAGTGTGTGGGGCTGTGCTGATTCCCAGAGGGTAGGGATTGCTTTTGAAGGTTAGAACCTCTCACGTCAGAGCACAGGACTGTGCAGAGGAGATGGCTGTGCCCAGGATATGCTTCCTGCCTCCCAGGGCTCGCCTCCCTTCCCTCCGAGCCTCCCCATGCAGGAGGCACCAGACAGCCTCACCTGATGTTCTGTCTCTGCTCTGCCAGCCGACGTGCATTTTAACCAGAGGAGAAACTGAAATGGAGCAGGACCCTACGGGGCCGTCCCAGGACAGACCCCCCACCCTATCCCATCATGTCCTCTTGTGTGTAGAAAAACTATAGTCAAAGAATAGATTTAATCAGGGAAACAAGAAAATACAGAAACAAAGAGAAATAGTCAAGCAAAACAAACTAATAATAGTTCAGTCATTAAACAAAGTCAAGGACCTTTAGTTCCTCCTCAAGGGATATAGATAATATTCTGAGCCATGTCCTTTGAGCTGTCTTGTAGGCACTGAAACCCACACCAGGTGGAAGAAGTTAACTGTACGATGACCAGACTGTAGCCATGACATATGCTGCCACAATTCCAAGAACTGACTTCAAAGAAATGGAAATAAGCCAACCCTGGAACTGAAGGTTAACTGTACTTAATCAAGATGACGCTGATCAGACCCCTGCATGGCTTATCTGCAAGATGACTGTCAGAGCTGACTGTGCTGTTCCGCATGCAGCCCCCTCCCTTCTCTTGTACACCCCTGAAACTCACCTTTAAAAGCTCTCACCCACTGACTGTTGGGGGTGGGGGGTTTAGCCTTTGAACAAGAGTCCACCCCCCACCCCATGTCCCCATGCCTCCGGAATA
Organism: Camelus bactrianus; assembly: GCF_048773025.1. NCBI lineage: Eukaryota > Metazoa > Chordata > Mammalia > Artiodactyla > Camelidae > Camelus > Camelus bactrianus. The sequence continues at coordinate 27,797,262 of NC_133558.1, read as the reverse complement.
AAGCAAACTTTCCTTTCTACAAACATGTGCCTCTCTTTGTATTGGCTTTCGAGTGGTGAGCAGCTGGACCTGCGTTTTGGTAACAAAACCACACCTGAGTAGAGGATCCCACTATCCCATTTTACAGATGGAGAGACTGAGTCTCAGGAAGACTCCATGGTCTCAAAGGAGGTTTGTGGCAGAAGGAGCACCAGACTCCACATCTCCAGGTTGGTCCCCACCCTCCACTGCGTTTTAAAAAAAGAAAATTGCATTCCATACTAAATTATGTTCTTTGTTATTTGTAGAGTTTTATGTTAAAACAAATAATCTACCAACAGAGCACATTACTGAAAAGTAAGGAACCGCACAAGTAGTCCCGGCACCCCCCTGAACCATCTCCGCCGTCCTGTTCCCTGCTAACCCCTGGCTGTTCACAAATACGCTTCATCTACCTCTAGTCACAAACTACATGAAATTTTGTTTTTTGCCTTTGTACTTAACAATCTTCTTCTTCTTCTTCTTCTTTTTCTTTTAATACACACACGTGATTTCAGATTGTTAGATGTGTTTTACAATGGGATAGTTTTGCCTGGCCGTCAAGGTAAACTTGTAGACACCTGCCCTACTCGGTTTCCTGGGCACCGGTGGAATTTTCCGTCTTGAGGTTCTTTGTGGAATCAGTATGGCTCTCTTGCAGCCTCTCAGGGCTTCTGTTCCGTCTTTGCTGTTCTCTGTTTAGCATCTCCATGCCCACAGTCAGGGTAGGGAACAGGGGCGGGAGCACGCAGCTACTAAGTACCCGCATGAGTCAGACTCTCTGCCCGGTACCTTAACCCTCTATCTCGTCGCATCTCATCACAACCTGACATTAATAGCCCCTGTTTTACAGATGAACCAACTGAGGCTCAGAGAAGTGGAAACTCAGCCAAGGTCACACCCTTGCTAAACAGCAGAGTCGGGATTCAAACCTATTCCCCAGCAAGGATCTCTCCCACTCTGCCCACCAACAGAACCCATGGTTACAAAGGGAAATGAGTCTTTCCCCAGCATCCCTGAACATACCACTCCCCACCCTAGGCTGGACCCTGGGTCCTCACACTCTCAGGTTCCAGGCAATGACTTTGAGGCCTATCTCAGGATGTAGGAGTCCAACCTAGCCAGACTTCCTTCTAGCCTGACTGCACCTCCTGGCACCTGCCCAGCCCAGGAAAGCTGAGAGTCGGGGCATTGAAGCCCATGCTCCCTGCAGACTGAAGGAAAGAGTTTTAGGAGCTGGCTTGGTAGAAGGGTCTCTGGCCTGGAACAAGAGGCTGGCCCAGGGGCCCTGCAGCCCGGTAGCACGTGGGAGTTGGTGTGGCAAGAGTTCTGACTTCTGTCCCGTCCCCACTGGAGCGCTAGGTGCAGAGACCTGGGGTTGGGGGAGGTGACTCTCAGGGTCTCTCAGCCCGCCCTTGCCACACTCAGAGTGCACTCCCCCAGCCAGGAGTGTTTGGCTTTGTCGGAGGAAAGACCACAACCTTGCCAAAGGCCTGGCTGGGTCTCTAGGGAGAAGGCAACTGCCAGGCCCCAATCCCCCCCTCATTCCAGGATTGCCCAGTAAAGTCTTGGAAGTTACTAAGTAATTGTGGAGCTGAGGTTTAATTACAGGATTGGGCCTCCGGCTGTTTCGAGGGGAGCCTGTGATTTGGCTGTTTCTTTTACTGGGGGAGCAGGTGCTGTTATTACATGGAGTAGGGCTCAGCAACAACAGTCTAGGGGCGCGGAGCCTGCCCCAGGGAACCGCCAGACTCCCCACCCCACCGGCACTGGGATGGAACCCGGGTGAATGGGTGGCGCAGGAGCAGGGAGAGTCCTGACGTCCAGACTCTGCAGCCTCCAGACCTGGTGTTCATGGGCCACCCTGGCTCCCCCTTTCCCTCCATCCTCAACCAAAACTAACCCAAAATGCAAGGGGACCAGAAGGGGGAGAAATGAACAAACCCTGACGGAGTGGCCCCTGTGCGGGCACTTCACACCCATTATCTTATTTAATCTTCCTCACAACCCTCCCCACTGGTGCTGTTTTTATTCCTATGTTACAGATGAGGGAACCAGGCTCAGAGTTTTTTTGTTTGTTTGTTTTGTTTGTTTTTTGCAAACTTCCCTATATGCAAGCTGTTTGCCAAGCCCTTCCTTTCTTCCTAAGAAATATTCCACGGCAGGTAGGTATAGCTCAGTGGCAGAGCACATGCTTAGTATGAGCGAGGTCCCTGGTTCAATCCCCAGTACCCTCGTAAGAAAAAAAAAAAAGAGAGAGAGAGAGAAAACAAATGTCCCACAAACTAACAACTTTATTCTTTTACTACCCGGAGTACACATGTCCCCATCTTCCTTGCCTGCTTGTATCCATTAACCAACTGATTAACCAACTAACCAATCAATGAAGCAGCTGCCCATAGCCCCTCAGCCTCCACTTTCTCCTTCCCCTAGCCCTTCATCCAGCTGTTAGATGATCCTTAAAATACAGCTGTTACCACCAGTCACCTTGCCTGCTCTGTCACGAGTACCTGTTCCCCCTGGTAACCACTGACTCTAGGCCTGAGCTTCTCAAATCCTACCATGTTCCTGAATCACCTGGGGGTCTTGTTACAAAGCAGATCCTCTCTGGGTACCAGTAATGCAACAGCTCACTGACTATTCTAATGGCCTTAAATTAACAGTCTGTTTTACAAATGAACAAACTGAGACCCAGAGACATTGCCCAACATCCCGGATGGAGGCAGAGAGCCTCTGTTTCTAGGAAGATCCCAGGTGATGCAGACGCTGCCAGTTTGTGGCAGACCATACTGCTAGACTAAACTCTCCTGCCCAGTTATTTTTTCTTTAATTTTTAAACAGCAAATACATTTACCTGGTTGGAAAATTAGAAAGTGTGAAAAGGCAATTGGTGAAAATTCCCCCTTCCATTCCTCTCCCCACGATTGCCAAGCTCCCCCCACCTTCACCTCCAGTAACAACTTTGACTAGGTTCTTACCTGTCGTTCCAAAGTTTCTCTGTGCCAAAACAAGCAAATAAGATCATACTTATCCTGCCCCAAATGGTAGCATACACATGCACTGTTTTGTCAACAGTTTATCACTTTATCTTGTAGATAACTGGATACAGTTGGCTGACTCATTCATTTTTAGAGTTGCATTTTTATTCTATTGTGTGAATGTGCCATAATTTATTTTACCAGTCACCTTGGGCTGGACAATCTGGGTTGTTTCCGATCTTACCAGATGACCTTTTTAAGCCTGTCCTACTCTGGCCAACCTTGCTGTGACCTCCCTCCCACCCTCCAATCCCCATTTCCACCATCCCAAGTCTCTGCAGAGATCTTCATTCCTCTGGCGTGCCCTTCCCAGATCCTCCACCCCACCGATTGCTCCTCCTCTGAATTTCTGTCCCTTTGTTAGCCTCCTCCTCAGCAATTACCTCTCTTCTTGTGCTTTCCCCTGACTCCCCAAATAGATTAAAGCAACCTGAACTCAAGAACCATGTCTTTGATTTCTCTGGATCCTTCCCAGCCGAGAGCTGGGCACAGAGCACTTCTCAAGAGTATTAGTTATTTGGTGGATGTTGTATATGAATGGAGCTGCTGGATGGTGGCTCTGCTGGGAATGGTTCAAGGTGTAACAGCCCAGGAGCTACCCAAGGTGGGAGGGACCTCAAGCCTCAGAGGTCTCCAAGGAAGAAGCCCCTATCTCATACCTGAGTGTCTAGAGCCCTGGGATGGGTTGTGATGATGTCCAGGGCATGCTGGGTCATCTGGGGTCCCCTGGTGCCCTTCCTATGGGGATGGTGGGAGGAGCCAGGATGTGGAGATGGGGGTGGGTGGAGGGATGGATGTTATGTGAGCCCTGGAATGGGCTCTTTCCCTTCTCTGTTAACATCTTTGTCATCCTCCTGGGAGCTGCCATACACAGGCCAGCTCAAATCTCAGTTCTTCCAAGAAGCCCTTCCTCCAGCCCATGCAGAACTCCCCTCCTCCGAATTCCTGCTGTGTGTATTAATGACAGCAATCACTGTTCTGTACTTAGTCACCACGGTCTGTCACCTTGAATTATGTAAACCTATCTCCCTGATAAGACCCCAAGATCCTCCATGGTAGAAATAAGAATTCTATAATTTTCTTCTATCCCCAGCTACCCCAAACCCTCAACACATCAGGCAACTGGGAGAGCCTCCACAAATACTCCTTGAATGAACAGGAATTGGTTCCAGGAGGACCATGGGAGCGGGTGGGGTAGGACACGGTGGACCACAGGTGTGTCATCAACCAAAAACATTTGGGGAGCATGAGTGTTTTTTAAAGATGCTCTGTCCCTCAATCCCTCCCCTCTTGGTGGAAAAACAATGACCTCACAGCCACAAGCCCTGAAGGCCTTTCTCATCCTGTCCCTTGACACTGGAGCAAGTAAAGGGGACTTTTTAAAACTGTCACTGTCATGAAAAACAAAAGCAGAGGACTGCACCAAACTAAGAGATTAAAGAGCCATGAAAAGCAAATGCAATGTGTGAATCTTGATTAAATTGGATTGGGGAAAAAAAACTAAAAACTAATATTTTAGTTTTTTAGTTTAAAAAACTAAAACTAAACTAAAAAACTAAAATATTATAGATGTTAATAGTGCACTGATATTAAATTTCTTGAGTGTGCTGCTTTGTGGTATTTAGGAGAATGTCCTTATTCTAAGGCAATGATACTGAGGCAGTGGTGGGGGTGGGGAGATGTGCCATGATATCTACACCTTTCAACTGTCAGCAAAATGAAAACAAAAAGAGTGTGTGTGTGCGCGCATGTGTGTGAATACAGATGGTCATTTTACTAGTCTTTCAAATTTTTCAAAATGAAAAGCTGAAGGGGAAGTGCCTGTGGTACAAAGAGCGGTGCCATTCTGAATATCTGGGACAAAGAGGAGGGAAAAAGCAGCGGGGGGTTCTGATTGGGTGGCTCAGGGTAGACACTCCAACCACCTGTGACATGATCACCCTCCACCCAGCCTTCCATTCCTGCTGCCCAGCAAGCATCTAAATCTAACCCCATGGCCTGACTCCCCTCCACTCTGCACATCTTTCACACAGTCTCCTTGGTCCACATCTGATGGGGCCTCCCCCAGTGGGCAGCCACCCCCTGGCTTAGCTAGAACAGTACTTGAAGCAGCTTCAAGGTCCACAGCTCGTCTCCCTGGAGAGTGAACTAAACCCTACATGGGCTCGACCTACCTTGAGTTTTTAAAAATTATATTCACTTAGAGGATGTGGAGAAAAGGGAACCCTTGTACACTGTTGGTGGGAATGTAAATTTTTGCAGCCACTATGGACAACAGTATGGAGGCTCCTCAAAAAACTAAAAATAGAACCACCACATGATCCAATGAATCCACTCCTAGGTATATATCCGAAGAAAATGAAAACACTAATTCAAAAAGAAACATGCACCCCAATGTTCATAGCAGCACTATTTACGATAGCCAAGATATGGAGGCAACCCCCAAAAAAGAATGAAATTCCGCCATTTGCAGCAACATGGATGGACCTAGAGGGTATTATGCTTAGCGAAATAAGACAAAGACAAATACCGTATGTTATCACTTAAATGTGGAGTCTAAAAAATTAAATGAATGAATATAATAAAACAGAAACAGACTCACAAATACATAGAACAAACTAGTGGCTACCAGGAAGAGGGAAGGGGGAGGGAGGGATAAAATGGGGGTAGGGGATTAAGAGGCACAAACTACTATGTATAAAATAAATAAGCTACAAGGATATATTGTAGAGCACACGGAATATAGCCAATATTTTATAATAACTTTGTTTTTCTTCCTTTTTTATTGATGTATAGTTGGTTTACAATGTTGTGCTAATTTCTGGTGTGCAGCGTGGTGACTTAGTTATATATATATACAGATATATTCTTTTTCATAGGCTATTACAAGATACTGAATTACTTCCCTGGGCTATACAGTAGGACTTTGCTGTTTATCTTATAATAGCTTTAAATGGAATACAATCTATAAAAATATTGAATCACTATGCTGCACACCTAAAACTAATATGTCGTAGATCAACTATATTTCAGTTTTAAAATATTCACTTAACTCCACAAGAAAAAAAGAAAAAGAAAAAGAAGAATTTGATGTAAAAAAAAAAAAAAAGCCAAGATTCAGTCATCCAACCTTCTCTTTGGAGCTCTGTCAATGAGGGTATTTCCCACGCTAGTCGGGATACTGGCTTATTGCTTTTCCTCGTTTACCTTTTTTTCCTATGGGCATTTCCTGACCCACTTTTCCGAGGGCCTCTAGAACCCTGCAGCGTGCGAGCTTTGGCCAGCCACTTCTCCAGTGCTGGGCGCCGCAGCCGTTTCCGAAGTTCCGGATTGACCAGGTCGCGCACCTCCTTAGAAGCAGGGAAGTCGCCCGCCTCCTCCCTTCCCCCGGGAAAAGAGGGATGGAGGAGGAGGCCCAGGAGGCGACCTGGGGGAGGGGGTGGATCGTCTTCCCGGCTAGGCGTGGGCTGGGCGAGGCCCCCAGCCCACTGGGCCCCGCCAACAATGGCCAGTTGTGGAAGGAAGCTGCAGGAATGCGGCCGGGGGAGTCGGGCGACAGGGCGGCGGCGGCGGCTGCCGCGGGGCGGGGCCGGGTCGCAGCGGCAGCCTCTTACCTGCCCAGGTAGCTCGCATTTCCAGGCGAGCGGCGGCTCCCGCAGCACCTGTCGCCCAGTACGCGGACGGGGAGGACGGCGCGGGGCATGGCCTGGTAGGGTCTCCCGGGGAGACAGTACGGAGTCCAGTCCCGGGCAGTGCAGGCGAGGGAAGGACGGTCCTCCCCGGTGCCCGCGTGGCCGGCGGCAGCATGAAAAAGAACCCGACGGTGCAAGGCACCTTCAGCAAACTCTTTGGCAAGAAGCACGCCAACCCGTCCGCCACCTCCCTCTACGCCGCCAATCCCCCCTGGATTTTCACCCAAGAGGCCCCGGAGGTGGGGACCCGGAACTTGGGTGAGTGTGCCCCGGAGCTGGAGGGCGCAGGGCCGCCCGCCGCGCGGCCTCCCTCCCGAGGCTCCAGGCTTTCGGCGGCCGGGAGAGCGGGCAACGCGCCAGCGCGGGGAGGAGGGAACACGTTGGAACCTGTGCGCTGGCCGGGCTGGAGCCTCTGGCGAGGGAGGTGTCTCTGGGAAAGGGAAGGAGGGGACCCTCTCAACAGCTAGGTCAGAGATCTTTGCGGCTCCCGCATCTGACCCTACTCTCCCGAGGTGTTTATCTGCCCTCCTCAGTGGAGGTTATGTTTGTGTTGTTCTCTCCAGAAAGGCTTCCCGGGGTTTGCGGTGCCCTCCCTCAGCCTTCCCCCGGCAGTACCGTGGAATCAGAAGTGTTCCCTCGATCTCAGGGCTTGGGGGCGGTCCCTGCAACCCCCACTCTTTCCGCTTCTTCTGGCCCCCTCCCAACCCCCAGTTCCCAGCCCTGGCCTCTCCCGGCCCAGGGTCACAGGCAGAGAGGGAGCTGCTATCTGGGTGCCCACACACTTGGCTCTGCCCAGGAAAAATCCACAGGAGCCGCTGCTAACAGGATACCAGTCTGCGCCAGACACCAAGTCATTTACTGGGGTCACAAGCTCTTGCCAGGTCAGCTTGGGGCCTGGGTTGCCTATGAGCTCAGAGGGAGGAGCTCCAGACCCGACATGGCAGGTGAAGGAAGCCCCTCCTGACTGCCAGCCGCCTGACCCCAGAGTCAGGGTCGTGTACCTGCAGGCATCTGAAAACACCGTGCCCGCCCAGCCTTTGGGCTCTGCCTGTGGGTCACCTTATCACTGTGGCTTTCTGCAGTTTGTCCCCTCTATAAACAGAGCTGGGGTGGGGGGGGGGGAACCAGCTGGGGGTGGGGACAGGAATTCACTTCTTGTGTATGATCTGAGTCTCTGGGCCCAAAGAGGGTCACCTATCACGAGTTCAGGACACAAGGCACCCAGACAGGTGAGGGCAAACAAGACGTTGCCTCTCCCTTGCCTGAAGACCTCAGACCAGCCCTTGAGCAGAGCTGACCGTACGCTGTTTAGCCCTTTCTGAGCCTTTTCTATAAAATAGTAAGCACATAAGTAACAGACAGATGACCTCTGATTGGAACTTGCATGTGAGCTGAGAGGGAAGGGCATTCAGCATTTTCAGAGCAAACAGCAGGAGCAAAGGCTAGGAAGGCCAGGGTGCTCTGGAGGCAGGGTTTAGGGAAACTAACAGATACATGCATGTTGCCAAGTAGAACTCTCTGAGGCTTGAACTTCTTGCCTGGGTCCCAAACATTTATTGATCCCTTCTTAGGTGCAAGTTACTGTTCTAAAGTCCTTGTGTTGTTAACTTATTAAATTCCTCATCCAGCCTACAATGCAAGTGGCATTATTCCTGTTTGACAAATGAGGAGACTGAAGCACAGGGAGGTTAAGTAACGTGCTCAAGATCACACAGCTTTAAATGAGCAAGCCAGAATTTTCTTAAGTGTACAAGTCACTGAATTTTTTGTCGACCTACTGAGTTGTGCCACCATCACCACAGTTCAGTTTTAGAAATTTCCATTACCCCCAAATTTCCCTCATGAGGCAGAGAGGGCTCCAGAGACCACACTCTTAGCAGACTTGCTGAGTTGACACTGTGCAAGGTAATTCAAGGCTGTATTTGACTGCACGGCATCTGCCTGAGAGCATCTCCTCCCAGCCCCCTCCACTCCTACCCCAAGGGGAATGCCTTACACATTTCTCTACATTTCTGCCTTAGACACTTTTCTACATTTTTGCCAGCACTGAACAGGCTGCTGGTGGGGTTCAGTCCTTCTAGTGAGAGAATAGAGGCATGGTGCCCTGTCACCTCCAGCCAGCTGCCACCTTTACCAGCAAGGCTGGAGCCCAGGGAGGCAGCTCCTCCCCTTCCCCTGGGCAGGGCTGGGCCTCCAGCTGACTCAGCCTGGTTGCACCATGTGGAGGGGTGGGAAACAATGTGCACCCATAAGGATGACTCTCCAGTGTTTCCAGGATGTTCCCCAGGGTGCCAGTTGGTGTGGCAGGGGTCTTCCTGCTGAACAGGATGTGTGCTTGGAGTTGGGGATGGGAGGGACCAGTGTTGGGGATTCTGGGATGTGATGGAGATCCCAGACCTGTTTTGGAGTCCGCCTCTGTCAATTATATGGGGGCTAGCCACTCTCTGGGCCTCAGTTTTTTTTTTTCTGTTAAGTGGGAATGGTGTCCAGACTGCTTACAGAATGACAGCTTGAGGTTTGTATATTGCAATACTGTGAAGAGCATTAAAGAGAAAAGCACTAAAGCAAGGATTGGTAAGGCTCAAATCTGGCCCATGGCCTGTTTTTGTAAATAAAGTTTTATTAGAACACAGCCAGCCACTCCCATCACTTGCAAATCATCTGTGTCTGCTTTCATGCTACTAAGGGCAGAGTGGTGTGGCTCACAGCAGAGACAGTGTGGCTCACAAAGCCGAAAATATTTACTAGCTGGCCTTTTACAGAACAAATTTGTCAGCTCCTGCATGATTTATTATCAGGTCATTGCCAGCCTTGAGCACTTCCTGCCCACACCTGCTTCAGTTCCTCTTCCTAACATTGCTGTAGACCAGAGGAAACCAGAGCCATGGAGAGGCTGTGATGAGGTCTCAAAGGGGTTGGGATTTGAGTTTCATGTTGTCCCTGAGTCTGTGACATTCTCTGAGATGCTGGAGAGCCTTTGGAGAACAGGCAATGAGATGGAGGGAGGAAAAATCAGTGTGGGAGTTTGTAAGGAAATTAAGGAGTAAACGCCTACTCTATGGCTGCAGCCATGTAAAAATCTGTTTGCACAAGGGTAGGCTGGGTGCAGCAGGTAAAATGCAAACAGTCATGTGAGGTGGTGACAGGTACATTTTTCTTTAAAGGATTTCCCTAACATTTATCCGGTAACTATTAGAAGGGCTTTGCTTAATGGAATGCAATCCTAATGAAGCCTCCTGCCTCCCTCCAGCCCACCCAAGGGTCTTAAAAGGCCACACAATTGTTCTTTAAATACATGAGAAAGCATAGGTGTGGATCTTTGCAAATCTCACGATAAGGGACTTGCAGGTGCTGGAGATGAGGCTACCAGTGGCTCTGGACTCCTCCCTTGCCTCTTGGATTAGTTGAGCCAAGCTTCATTATCTACAGCCACTTCCATCCCACCCTAACAGTAAGACGCCCTGCTTGCTTGGGCACACAGAGTCAGAATCGCTGGCCTAGGACCAGGTTCTGGATTTTTCACCAGTTCCTGGGTAATTCTTTTATACAGGAGGATTTGAGAATCCTGGGCTTTCCTCCCCCAGAGGAGCTGGGCCGCTCTCTTTCCTCTGAGGACTTCCTACGGTTCTATATAAATGTCTAGGGACTGTCCCAGCTCCTTGTCAGGACAACCCCAATGCTCCCTAAGGTGGCTGCTGGCTCTGTTATCCCTGCTCCAGGGGTCCCCTGTCCTGTGTCTCAGGCCAGGCTAAGGGGTAGGAAGCCATGAATCCCAGGGGCTGAGCATATGTTTCTGGCCAGGGGCAGGCTGGCTTCAGCCTCCTGAAAGCTGACCTGTGCTTGGCAGGGGCGTGAAGGAGACTTTTGTTTACTCCTGTCCCCTGGAGGTGTGCTGTGGTGTGCTGGCAGCTCGGTACATACGTACACACCCTCTCTGCCGCCCCATTGTATCAGCTCCTTTTGTTCCTGTAGTTCAACTTGGAAAGCCAGGCCCTCCCTTGACCACTGCAAACTGGCTACAGGGTGCCCTTTTCCTCCCAGCCAATAAGTTAATGACAACAACAATAATAATATCATCGTCATTGTTATCAGTTATTTGTTGAAATAGGCACTTGCGAAAAACTACACATGTTTTCTCAATTGAGGAAACACACTCAGAGGTGATAGGTTAAATGACTCAAAGGCCTTTCAGCTCAAGGCAGCTCAGACATTAAAGTGCATCGAGTCACCAGGACCTTGTTAAGATCAGGTCTGATGCGGTACTTGGGACAAGTTCCCGTGTGGAGTCCAGCAGGTCTGCAGACCACACTTGGAGCAGCGCGTCCTAGCCTGGAAGCAGGGCCCCTTGGCTGTGCTCCTGCCCCTCCAGTCCCCACCCGCAAGGCTCCTCCTGCTCTGCCCCCCCCCCCAACTCTGTCGCTCCCAGCTCAGCCCAGCCTTCAGCGTCCCCTCTGCCCTTGGACAAAGGCCTCTCTCCTGCGCCCCAGGTCAGGCCTGCTGGGGCTTGCTGGGGCTTGCTGGGACAGACCAGCCTTTTCAGGTTCCTGTCATGTGACCTTGTTAATTAGCCAGAAAGGGGCCCATCAGCCATTTGTGGGTTACATTCACATGGGGCCCCCTGCTGCTTCCTTGAGAGGCTGAGGCTCCCCTAGTGGCCTAGAATTAGACCTAGGCCCTCAGAGGGGTAGAGGTGGGGGTCTATTTTTGGGCCCTGGGTTACTCCAGTCAGGGAAACCAAATCTCCCAGCTAGAACCCTGCCCCTTTTAAGCACCTGGAATTTGATGAGACCTATGGCCAGTGCTCCTGGGGCCATGTGGGACTCTTGGCAATTTGGGGCCCCACACCATCACCCCAGCCCTCCTCTCACCTCTGCTAGCTTTGTCCCTCCCTTGAATTTGGGAGACTTCTCCATATTATCCCCATTTGACAGGTGGGGAAACCGAGCCTGAGAAAGTGCTTGGAGCCCTCAGGTGTTACATGGAGTGCTGGCAATGTGACCCCAGACCTGGTTCCTACTGCATTTGCTTCCTCTAGGCTTCACCAAGTGTACAGTTTCACTCTGGAAAAAAATGGGACGGAGGGGAGAGATGCTGGGTCCTGCATTATTTCCCAGCTGTGCGGGCTGTGACTAGAGGGCATTGGAGTCTGGAGTCAGGCTGCCTGGGCTTGAATCCTGGCCCCTTTGACTCACCAGCTGTGGGACCGTGGGCAGGGGACTTGACCTCTCTGTGCCTCAGTCTCCTCATCTGCCAAACGAGAATAACAGAGGTGCGTGAAGAGGGTGGGAAGAGCACTTAGGATAGGGCCCAGCTCGGGATACAGTGCCTCCCAGGGCAGACACTTACATTTTATCACTCATTTCCTCTCTAGTTGGAATTTGTCTAGGATTTGGGGAGTGAGCTAAGTGACTGCCCCAGTCCTCAGCCTCCATGGAGGCCTGTGGGCAGCTCTGGGGAATGAGGGGCACTTTACACACTCTCAGCCCTGTCCTCTGTGAGGGCAAAATATGCCGGAGACCTGAGGAGATGTTCCTTCTTTGGGGAAGGAGGACAAAGGAAGGGCTGGGAGTGAGGCGGCTGCTTGTGCCCAGCCCTCAGCTCCCCAAAAGCGGGCCAGTACCCGCTCCACTTAACACACACACACACACACACAGTACACACCCCACCCCAGACCGAGAGAACCACGTCAGCCTGTTCGGGGAGGGGCAGCGAGCCACATGCCATGTGTAACGCACCCTATTATTTATGCCCAGAGTCCAACACTGCACGTAGAGGGCCCCGTTAGTGCCCTGGCACCACCGCTGCTCTGAGACCTTGGACCAGCCCCATGCATCCGCGCCTCAATCTCCCATCGGCAAAGAGGGCAGCCCCATGGGTCCAGACTCAGAATTCTCCCCGACAAGAGCAAAGGACCACCTGCCTCCTGGTGGCTCTCCCCCTTGGGTAGAGTTGTCCAGCCTCCTCTCTGTCACCCACTTCACCTCCCTACTGTCCCTTCCTTCCTCAAGAGGTAGCTGGGCCCTCCTTTATCTTCTCAATTGTGGAGGGGGCTGCTTCCCAGGAAGGCCAAATTATGATGTTCACCCATAATTTATCATGGATACAACCTGATTCAAGCTCAGAGCCTAGGTCCTTGGTGGAGCAAGGTAGGGTGGGCATAGAGTATGCAACAATGATGATGATGGTGGTGACAGTGGTGATGGTGATGATGGTGGTGGTGGTAGTGGTGACGGTGGTGATGGTGGTGATGGTGGTGGTGGTGGTGGTGATGGTGGTGGTGGTGATGGTGGTGGTAGTGGTGACGGTGGTGGTGATGGTGGTAGTGGTGGTGGTGATGATGGTGGTAGTGGTGGTGATGGTGATGATGGTGGTGGTAGTCGTGACGGTGGTGGTGATGGTGGTAGTGGTGTCGGTGATGATGGTGGTAGTGGTGGTGATGGTGGTGGTGATGGTTGTATTGGTGATGGTGGTGGTGGTGATGATGATAAGTAGTCCTCCCAATTACTGACCACAAATTATCTGCTTGGTGCTACCTGCTGCCCACTTTATCTCATTCAGCCTCACACTATCCCACTCACTGGTGACATTTACAACAATGAGGAAACCGCATCAGAGAGATGTGGTAACACACCCCAAGGCCCCACAGTTAATAAATGATGGAGCAGAAACTGGAACCCAAGTTCAGTTGGGCTCTAAACCTCTGCCTTGACCCCACACCATCCAGCCTTCCCTCCCAGCTAGGAGCTGCGACTGGCCTGCTATCTCTGGCCACCAGGCCTTGCCCTTGGCCTCCTCCTAGTCCAGGCAGCCTCAGCCACAATGCAAATACACCTCAGGCCAATGGGGGGGTCAGGTTCTGAGGTAGGCCATGGAGGAGGGGAGCTGCCATCCCAGGCTGAAATCTGAGGTGGACCTCTCCTGCTGAAACAGGTATGGCACCAGGAATTATCTTCCAGACAGGTTTTTGGATATTAGATGGCATTTATGTACATGAAAGCAAAGCTGCCTTCCTTGCCTGTCAGTATATGAGGGAGAATTGTAAAGGAATCCTGTGCATAGTCCTGTCAAAAGGATTTCATTTGGGGGGAAACTGGGACTGTTTCAATGATGAGGTTTGGGTAAATGGAGACAGACCTGGATTTCCTCCTATTTTACTGCTGTTTTTTGTTTTGTTTTGTTTTTGATGAACTTGCCATGGTCTTGAGTTTGTATCTTGGTGGGGCTGTGGTCCACCTGGGCCTCAGGCTCAGCTCAGAATCTGCTTCCAGTTCTCCCAAAGGTACCTCCTTTCTCTGGAAGCTTCTGGGTCCACAGTGGCTCTCCACTTTCCTGCCTTCTGAATCCCACCTGTATGTTCCTCAGCTGCCTCTCTGGTCTGTGTGACTGGCTCGAGACCTCCCAGATCTCCAGGGACTCTTCCAGTGGGAAAAGGCTCAAGCAAAAAGGCAGATACAAAGGGAGTGTCCAAATTTCAGGGGGACAAGTTGCTAGGATAGGGCCCATATTCCAACTGAGTAGTCTCTTTGTGACCCCAGAGAGCAAGTTGTCCAGCCTCCTCTGTCTCCTGCTTCACCTCCTCACTGTCCCTTCCTTACTCAAGAGGCAGCCGGGCCCTCCTTTATCTCCTCAATTGAGGAGGGGGCTGCTTTCCAGGAAGATCTGTTCTAGTGTCCCTGACACTGATCCAGCAGAGCTCATTTACTTCCATGGAAAAATCCCCAAAGTTGGATTCTATTGTCTTTCTCTTTAGTTTTGGACCTTGAGCTTGAGAAGGTTGGAAAGCCCCAGCTTTCCTGACCTGACAACTTTGGAAGACCTAGTTGATGGTGGTGGCCACACTCACCTCACCTGCTGGTGTGCCTTGATTGCCCTGGGAACTGAGCCCGGGTTCTGCACACCTCTTTTTTTTTTTGCTTGAAGTAACATACATGTATGATCTTTTCAGTTCTGTAGGTCAGAAGTCTGACACTGATCTCACTGGCCTAAAATTAAAGTGTCAGCAGCAACACATTGTTCCTTTCTGGAGGTTCTAGGGGAGAACCTGTTCCCCCGCCTTTGCCAGCTTCTAGGGCTGCCTGCCCTCCCTGGCTGGGGCCTCGCCCATCTGCAGAGCCAGCCGTGGCCGGGCGCATCTTTCTTCCATCACACCGCGTTGACTCTGTTTCCCTCGTCACATTTCCTTCCCTGACTCTCAGCCACACCTCTTTGAACTAGGAACTCAAACTGGATTTCCAAGAGGTGCTCCTGTGGGGAAGGAGCCACCTGAGCCTTCCACCCCTGCCTCAGCCGCAGCCACTCCCCTTCCATAGGGTTCCAGAAAATGATCGCATTCTTAGAATGGGCTGCCCTGCTCAAAATCACCACAGACCAAAAGAGAACAGTGCCTCAGAATCAGGGCTGAGGCATGGAATCCAGGAGGTATGAAGAGTGTCTGCGCTGGGGTCAGATGGCCCCCGGCTCCGATCTGGCCCTGCCCTACCCCGCGGGGGCCTAGGGCGTGTGCTTCACCCCCGCCTCTCCAGCGCTGCTTCTTGGCTCCAGCCAAGCCGCCCTTACCCTCAAATAGCACTCCTCACATCCCCATCTCCCATTCCCATCCTTAAATGGTGAGATTAGAATTCCCCACTTTGGGAGCAGGGCACAGAGTGGTTCAGAGGTCAGCTCTAGAGCGGAGACTCCGGCTTTGCCGCTTACTTTAAGGCTTTGGGCAAGTTATTAGACCTCTCCCTGTGCCTCAGTTTGCTCATCTGTAAAACAGGATGATGGTCGTACAATGGAATGGGCTATTAATGAAATGAATTAATAATGTAGAAGATGCTCAGACTGGTGCCTGGCCTGTTACAACTGTCCAAGACATCTTGCCTCTTATTACATTATTATTACTATTATAGTGATCAACTTGCCAGATTGCTTCTAAAACTCCTAGGCATACAATAGTAGTGGCCATTAATATTGTGATAACTCAGCTGCAGAAAGGATGCTCCCTAGACCCCAACACTGGAGCAGAGAGTAAATGCAGTAATGAGAGGGAGGGCCAGCCTAGGGGCATGCCTGTGTTAACCCCCTCCCCACCCCAGTCCTATTCAGGGCCTGGCTGCCATATCATGTCAGATCTAGGACCTTGGTGTCAACACAGCACTATCTAGGGAATGTCCCAGGAAATCCTGGTGTCAACACACAGACTCTTAGAAGCCAGTGAGAATTGGGTGGGCTGTTGGGAGTGTCTGGTTATCTCTACTTTTGTTGTTTCTGATTGGGTTAAATCTGCCCCCTCTCCTTCCCCCACCTACCCCCTGGCATCTCCAGCTTCAGGCCTGGAGCCTGGCAGACAGGACTGAGGAATCATGTTTGCCCACAGTGTACGGGACAGGGCAGTGCTGGGAACTGGGATTTCCAGGGACGTGTGGAGCGCGGAAAATTTGCCATTTTTCCTCTTTGAGAGTTGGAGAGTCTTGAATGGACCAGCTAACTCTGGTGGTAGGGCAGCACACAAAGGACTCTGTGTCCTATTTCTGGGGTGCCCCCAGGAGCCTCCATGTCACATTCAAGGCCCAGATTCTCACATAGAGGGCCGCAGCTGGAGGGCTAGGAATTGGGGGTGAATGTGTTCTGATCCCAGGACCTCTCTGACAAGCCCAGTCTCTTTTGACTGAATGGATCATTGGCTTTCTTGCAATTTTCTCCCAAAGTCACGTGCAAGAGGAAAGGTCATAATGATTCATTCCCTGTTTCAGGTAGTAGGATTCTGCTTAGTTGGAATTTTGACCTTTCTCTTCTTTTCCCTCTGGCTACAGAGGAAGAGGGAGTCCCTCGGGCCCCAACAGATGACAAAAGCCCTTCTTGCTCCTGACCTGCATAGTAGGAAGTCAGCAGTGACCCCTGCCCCTAGGAGGTGACAGTGTGAACTTGTGAAATTCTCATCATGTGTGTTAAGGGTTGTGAGGCAGATGGGTTGATAAAACGTGAATGGCTCCTCACACCCTCCCTCTATGGTAGAAACTCCCAGAGCACAAGCCCAGCTGCTAGAGGAAGAGAAGGATTGTGTGTCATCTTCCTACAGGGGATGGGGGCCATATCTGCTGCATACTTAGCTATGTGCAGGCCACACTTAACTCTTCACAAGCGTCCTAGAAGGCTGGCATCACTTCCGTTGTACAGATGGGAAAACTGAGGCTCAGAGAGGTTAAGTGACCCAGCCAGTCAGTGGCAGAGCTGGGACATGTACTAAGTCAGGGGACCCTACTGTCCTATTCTTTCTGTTCTGTCCTCAAGGATGCATCAAACGGAGCCCTGGTCCCAACCATTGATGGTCTGGGGGCTAAGGAAATCTCAAGTTAGGGGAGTCCAGGAGTTGGTGCTGGACCACTGGGCAGCCTCATTGCTCTGCTTGTTCCAGATTAGAAATTTAAACACTTGAGAGAAAAGCCACCCTGTTTCCCTCCCTCTCTCAGAGATAAGCTCTAGTTGGGGCCTCGGATAGGCTCGCAGGGCCCCCAAAGGAGGGCCTTGTAGGAGTGAAGGCTCAGGACCTGAAGGGGGTGGATCAGGAGAGAGAGGGCTGTGAGGGTCTGAAAGCCCCAGGAACGCTGCAGGAGACCCCAAGAAACCACCCTGCAGCCCTTCCCACTCCGGCTTCAGTTGGCCCTATTAGCACACACTCTTCCTGTAGGAAATTGTCACTTAAGAGGCACTGGCCTGACTCAAACGGGCTACTGCAGGGTCTGGGTTTACTCACTGGGAACTGCAGGGCAGATTAAACTCAGCTGGCCCCCATGTCTTTGATCTCCAGCTCATGGTCTCCCCTCACTTGTCCCCTCTAGACGGGATCTATTTTGGCGACAACCGATTTGACACTGTGAGTGAGTCAGGAACCGCCACGCTGAAATCTCGGCCCAGAGTCCGACCCCTACTGACTTTTCTTCCACTGGTGAGTACTGTTCTGCCCTGAGGTCTGAGGGTCTGCTCTGGACGGGTCACCTCAGCTGCCACAGAGGAGGCAGTCCCACCTGCCCTGGCCCGAGTGGACATCAGCCTCACCCTCTGTCCGTTCCCCTACTTTCTGATGCCAACCCATGGCGGGTACTGGGAGGAGGCGTGGCTGAGGCTCATGGTAGGAAGGCTGGGATTAGAAGTGTACCTCCTCCAAGTTGAAATTTAAGGAGAGATTGTGGGGAACTTGTGTGCAGAGGCAACCAGCGGTGGGTACCTCCAGCTCAGCAGAATTCACATTCCACAGTCCTTGATGGCTGTCTGCTCCATGCCAGGCCCTGCGATGGATTGTGGGATTCAGGGATGACTGAGCCAGCATTGCTCAAGGAACTCCCTGTCTAGTGTAGAGGATGAATCAGTAAATAGACTGTTAGAATATAGGACAGAGTAGGGACAGCCGATCCAGCCACAGGGTATGGTCAAGGAGGGCTTCCTGGAAAAGGTGACACCTGAACTGTCTCGAAGGACAAACAGCAGTGACCATTAGGAGAAGGTCATTTGGGACCAATTTGCTCCCTTCTGGCGCCTGTGGTTGGGCTTTTGTTCTCTGACAAGGGAAAGAGACTCAAAGACAACTGCTGTGTGTGTGACTGGTTCTATTTACCGTGATGAGAGTTCCTGGGTTTTCTGGGACAGTCTAGACCAGTGCCGTCCAATAGAAATATAATGTACGCCTGGTGTAATTTTAAAATTTCTAGTAGCTACATTAAAAAGCAATGGTAAAATTAGTCCAAAGATGATCATTTTGACATTTAATCAGTGTAGAATATACTAGTGACATGTTTTACATTCTTTCTTTCATACTAAGTCTTCAAAATCCAGTGTGCTACACTTAGAGCACACACGTCCCACTTCTGACTAGCGACATTTCAAGGGCTCAGTAGCCAGTGTGGCCAGTGGTTACTGTATGAGATGGCTCAGATTTAGAGCTTGAACAGTCAGCCCCATAAATTCTAGACTCACTACTGTCTGTGAGACCTGGATCCTGGTTGGGACAATACTGTCACTGAGGTCATAGCATCCCACGCCTCCATGAGGATCTGTTCCGCCTTGACTGACAAGACACCTAACCCGGCTCTGTGTTCTCAGCAGCCCACTAGACCTCATGGCACCCCACGCCTTGGCCCTAGGCACCTGCAGGTTCTGCCCGGCCCTGATTGGCACAGCCACCTCTCTCTCTCTATCACCAATTTTTTCTGATTTGTCCAACCTCACCAACCAGACCCCAAGATTCTGGATGGAGGGACTGAGTCCTAACTCTCCCTGCTGCATCCGCAAGGTCCATGCGTGGAGGGCTGAGCACACAGACCTCTGAGAATATCACTTCAAGTAATTCCCTTTGTGCTTACAAAAGCAATTCATGAACATCACAGACAAATAGAGAAAGTACAACAGCAACAACAAAAAAGGTAGAAAGCGAGTGGGTCAACCGCCGGCCTTGTTTCCAGAGACGCATAAACTGTTACAGGGTTGCTGCACCCATACACGCAAGTGAAAAAATTTTGAGATTTTGTTTTTCATCGTTGGAGGTGAATTTGATTCTCTCCCTTCATCTACCCCCAACACACATGCTCAGAATTACAGTGGTGGGTGCCCTGGGCCGACACACCTGTACCTGTTCTGGCTGTTAAAATATTGAAGTAAGTGGCTGTTGCCCCTTGAGGGACTCTGTCCTGGTTCCTCCTTCAGATCTACACCAGCAACAAAAGGGTTAACACAAGGGTTAATGAGGCAGAGCTGAGTTTGTTCTGATTGGCCCGCATCCTGTATCCCTGCCTCCACCCACTTTGGGCCCCTTCAGTATTCTGTGTGGGTCCAGTCTTTCCGCCCTCCTCTCCAGAAGTTTGGGCCCTCTGGTTTGATCTGGTCTGGGCCACAGCATGACCTGGGGCTGGACAGACCCCAGGCAGGCTCCGCAGAAGACTCAGGGGCCCCTGGAGTGGGCTTGGCTGGCTGGTACTGGATTGGGAGCAGACCATCCAAGCAAGCCTCACACTCAGTCCCAGGAGATGGGGTCTTCCCCCAAGGAAGTGAACTCACCTTGAACCCACAAATGAAAGGGGCCTCGTTGGGTCCACACCAGTCTCATTTGACATTGGCAGGAACTGAATCCAGAAAGGGAAAGTCACTCTATGAACAGGCAAAGGCGGGTGGGGCAGCTTGCGTGGCCCTAGCCAGCAGCACCGCCGTGTGCTCATGGCTAACACTGTGGGGCACTTACTGTGTGTCAGGCACCATCCCAAGTGCCCCGCGTGTTAACAGAGTCACTGGAGCCGCCCTCTTGGGAAGATGCTGCTGTGAAGCCCCATTTTACAGGTGGACAAACTGAAGCACGGGATGGGGACATAACTTGCTTAATGACAGGCAGCTCATAAGAGGCAGAGCTGGGATTTGTAGCCAGGCTCTGGGGTCCACGTTGTATTCATGCCGTCCTACCTTCCCCCCAACTCATGACCCAGAAGCTTTCTCCTTCCCTCCTAGCACCAGCCTGCAGAACCACCTGCATCTCCCGGGTCTGCCTCTCTGACCCCTGTCCAGCCAGCGCTTGCTGGGTACCAGGTCTCTTGCCTCTTTCGGCTCATAGACCCCTTTGAGACCATATGGGCCACATATACACAGTTTTGCTTATAAGGGATCTCAGGCCCCTGGAAGCCCATGTATGATGCACCTGAAGATTAAGAACTCTGGACCTCATGGCCCATATCCCAGTCACATGTTTTGCTCCTGACTCAGGTGATAAGATACAGAGTAGCCCCAGCATCCTTCGTCACCTGCTCCTGGGTTGAGGGGAATCTGCCTCCTCTCCTTTAGGCTCTGGGATGGGCCTTTATTTCTTTGAGCTGGAGCAGGAGGCCGGGAGAATAAGAGGCAGGACAGAACCGTGTGTGGGTGCGGGTTCACACACAGACACACATGCGCACACCCTGCCCCACAGCCCCACCGAGTCAGGGTAGGAGAGGAGCCGGGGCGGTGGCCCAGGCCCTGCCCAACACTGTCCTAACCAGCTGGGCCTCGCCCCTCCCCGTCCTCCCTTCCCACACTCAGAGGGCACCTCCCAGGCCAGGCCACCCTGGGGCAGGGGAGGCTCAAGGCAGCGATGCCCAAGAAGCCGGGTGACAGGCCCATGATCTTCCTTGAGCTTTGTCTGGGCCTGAGCTGTCTTCTGAGGGCAGCGTTGTTGCAGGCAGTGTTCACAGGAGCCTGCAGAGGGATGGCTGGGAGAGGGGAGGGCAAGATGAAGCCGAGGAGGGCAGCGCCCCCTTCCTGGAGCTTCCTCACTCTGGGGTGAAAATGCAGAGGATGAAGAAATACTTTCTCAGGCAGCCAGCAGCCACAGGCCAATTATGAAAAGGACCTTGGGGTCCCTCAGTGACCAGGATGGGATCTCGATTGGTCCTCAGGTAACTGGCACCAGTCCTGACTCTGCTGCTGGGTTGCAGGGTGGCTGAGGGCCAGGCCCTTCCTCTCTGGGGGACTCTGGCTCCTCACCCATCAGTGGGGGTCACACAGGATGGTTCACTAGGGTCTCCCTGGCTGCGACTTTCTGTGTTAAAATAACACAGAGGTGGGGTTAGCTCCCTAGAGGCCTCCAGAAAGGCCAGACCACCCCCGAAAAGGATGGTGCTCCAACCAGCTACCAGGGCCACCCCACTTTCTGCACCAAGAGCTCCGAGGAACTGGATCAGAATTTCAAACTTCAGAGCTGAAGGGACCTCATGCTCATCAGGATGAGAAAACGGAGGCCCAGGGAGGGGATGGTCCAGCCCAGGCCACATGGCTCAATACCAGTGGAGACAGGACCCAAGCCCAGGTCTCCTTCGAATCCAGTCCTGTCTACACCTCTGTGGGCCTGGGCTGAGTGGGGAAAAGATCCTTTCTCCCCACTTCCTTCTGCCTCCAAGGGGAAGCCTGACCCACAGCTCCAGCTCCAGCCTGTCCCTGGCTTTCTAGCTGAGCTGATGGAACAGCTGCCAGTGGGAAGATTTGTTTCTCTCTGGGGCTGCCTCTTGCCCTACCTAGTCTGAATCAAACCATCTCCAGGGTGATGCATATGAGGAATTAAAAATTAAATGCCAATGTGGCAAATATGGGGAAACTGGCCGGACAGGTCCCCAGGTGTGCCCCGGGCAGTGAGAGCTCCCCGGGTCACTCCACCCTCTGAGTCAGGCGGGCCTGGCTGTGCCTAGGGAGGTGTCAGGCTGGGCTCCGGGAAGGAAGCCTGCCTGTTCTGGTCCCCGCCCTCAAATTCCTCAGCCCCCTGGAAGCTCCAAGATGCAGCCGAGTCAGCTGGATTTCTCCTTTCCACTTTTCTACTCCACCCCCCACCGCAGGAGCTCATCTCTGAGCTCAAGGCCCAGGCTCCCTTTGGGGTTGGGGTTTGAGCTCCTTAGGCTGAGCCGGGAAGGGTAGTCGTTATTGGCTATTTTTTTTTTATGGGACTAGAAAGGAGTTTATTAGGGGTACTCTGTCATAGACAACAGCGGGCCACACAGGTGAGAGATGCCTGAGTGAGCACCGGGGTGAAGAACAAGGGAAAAGTTCAACGTTATTGGCTTTTGAGCGATTCATGTGGCTGACTAACGTTAGCTGGAAGGGCTGTCGGGTGGCGGTGGGTGGGGGTCAGAAGCCTGCATACAGCTGTTGAGGTGATTGGTCCTGATTCAAGCCTAGGTCTGTCCGCTGTCCAGGGTTTTGGTGTTTTTTTCTCCCTGCTGTGCTGTGCTGTCCCTGTTGAAGGTTCCCAGGGGTCAGCAGATCCCATGTCCCTCGCTGAGTCTCTGACCCCTCCAGTGGACAGATGGAGCCCCCCTCCCCACCGTGGCCACCCCTCCTCTACCTGCCTGGCTCCTTCCCTCACAGTGAGGGCCTCAGCCTGAACCTCCAAAGCTCCATCCACACCCCCATCCTTACCCACAAATGGCCACCCCTTGTCCACCCCGTGGACTCAGGAATGTGCTCCCCCTGTCCTTAGATGGACTGATTGGGAAAGAAACTCTTGAAATGGACTCAAGGTCATTTAAGTGGGGGATTCTAGAGGTCTTGGTGTCTGGAGCGGGGTGACGAAGAGAGGTGGGTGGGTTCTGAGGGCACGTTCCCTTGACCCCATGGACTCCTTGCCTTGCACAGAACCAGAGCAGGGATCTCTGTAGCTCAGTCTAGGCAGGGCCTTGGTAGCCCAGGTCTAAGAATGGTTCTGGGATGACAGGCAGGTCCAGAGGAGGACGGCCTCATTGGTGGAATTCTCTGTTCTCCAGGAAGGGCTATGAACTGTAGCAGAGGGTGGAGGCCAGGGCGGGGAAGTAATTAATTAAGCCCTTTTTTAAATGCTCACTGGTTCCCAACTTCAGAGAAGCTGCTTTGTGGGGAACCCCCTCCCCTCCCCTGCCCGCTGCCCTCCAGAGCCAGGAAACAACAGGCCGGGCTTCAACCAGCTGGGGACTTGGGTGCCTGGAGGGTTTTCCCTGTGGCTCTCACTCTGGGGGCCCATGCCCCTGCTCCCCCAGCCTCCAGCAGTACCCCCAAACGTGCCCGGCTCTAACTCTGACTCAGGGTCACCTCCCTCACCCCCTGCAGCTCCACACCCCACCCTGAGGTGCCCCAGCCAGGCTCCCGGAGGAATCTGGTGAGGAAGTTTGCATTCCACACTGTGTAGCTAAGACTCAGAGCTGGCCCAAGCCCAAGGTCAACCACCATGGCCCATTAGCCCAGGCCCTGGTGACCCACCCTTGGGGTTTGCCTGGGTTCTGAGGAATCCCAGGCATGAGGAGGTGTGTGTCCCAGGCATGAGGAGGCCACAGGGGCAGGGCTGGGCCATCGGTGGGGTGAGCCCTGTCCCCCCTGGGTCCTTGGTGGTGCAGTAGGGGGCTAGTGGTGGGCATTGACCTCTGTGGGTCCGGCCCACTGCACCCCACTCCTCAGCCACGGCCACTCCCCTGCATGGCTACTGCAGAGCAGCCCTTGCTCAATGCCTGGGGCAGATTCCAGCCCTATAACTTTAAGGGGGAGATAACCTCATCCTCGAAGAGTGAGGGTTTCCCCTCCCTTTCTCCCTTCCTCCTTACTTCTTTCCTTTCTCCTTCTCTGAAATATTCATGGCCGAAAGGGGAGGAGGGGATTCCCGGTGACCTGACTCTGACCATGGGGAAGCACCCTTCATCTCTTCCCATCCAACCAGACAGACACATCCCCGGGGCCATGCCTGGAGCAGAGTGTCCACAGACTCAGGCCACTGTTCACCCACTGAGCTTTGTTAGGACCTGAGGGACGAGAGGCCGGGGAACTGCCCTCCCCTGAGTGCTTCTCAGCAGGATCTGTTTAGGTGTGCCGTGTCCCCGATGGCACGACCAGCACAAGGGAGGTGGGATCAATCCACCTCATCCTACAGATGCGAAAACTAAGCCTCAAGAGGGGAGAGAGGGGCACGCTCCCTGACCACGCACTGTGTATCAGATACTGTCTTTGATAGGATGGAGTTAAATTAACATTGCCAACCTGGTCTGCCTGCTTACCAAGTTCATGCTCTTTCTGCTTGATTACAAGAATTAAAAAGAAAATAACAATTGCATTGGGTGTTTTTTTTAATTATGAAGGAAACAGAGGTTTATTGTTAGGAACTAAATATAGAGCCAAGTATAAGGAAGAAAATATATATAAATAGCCTTGAAAGGGCGCCCCACCCCCAGCCTCGCTGCCCACGAGTCATCGTTGGTTGACTTTTCCTTATAGTAAGCTGTGATGGATTTTAAAGGGCTGCTTGACTGAGCTGGGAACCTGGTTTGCACCGCTCTGGGAGGTGGGTGAGGTGACCAGTGATCTTTAATTCTGGGTGTTGTCCAGGTGTGGGGACAGGGAAGGGCTGAGGCCCAGTTTCACATGAAGGGCCCCAGCTGGCAGGGCCAGGGCTGGACTCTGCCCCAGGCGTTGAGCAAGGGCCGCTGTGCCGTGGCCGTGCAGGGAGTGGCCGTGGCCGTGGCCGAGGCGCCGGGTGCTGTGGGCCGGCCCCGCAGAGGTGCGCAGATGCTCACTTGCATGTTCTCTGTTGTTTCCACTGGGCTCCAAGGGCCACACACCCTTCTCTCCTGAGTATGTTTGAGACACACACCAACCCCTGGGCAGCACCCTGGGGCACTGGGGGGACGTGTAGAGGGTGGGGCCCAGTCAGCTCTCCGGCCGATGGCAGCAGTCCCAGGCCCATCTGAAGCCAGCTGTGACCTCAGGCCCAGCCCTGCCGGCTCTGCCTCACCCTATGGCTCCTGGAAAAGCAGCTTCACGGACTCCACCTCCCCGCCCCACTTGTCCCTTCCCCTCTCTGGAGGCAGAGCACATCCCGAGGCAGTGGCGGAGGTCTGTCCCAACACCCTGCCTTGGAGGGGTGGCCCCAAGTGCCCAGGCCACCGCCCACATGGCATAGATGAGCTGAGTACAGACCTTGTGGGCCTGGACTCCCAGAACACCATGGTTGAGGTGATCCTTAAAGAGCGTTCACAGAGAGGCAGGGAGGCCCAGTGACGCGGTGACTTTCCTCTGAGTTAATTGATTGGGGGCTTAGGTTTTACACCTCTCTGTCCTGTGTTCTTCCTACCTCTCATTCACTCACCCAGGAATTTGTTCACTCAACAAACACTTATTGAGTTGCTCAGTCTGCCCCAGGCATGTATAAAGGATCAGCTGTCCCCCTGCCCACAAGTAGGCTGGGCTGGTGCAGCAGCGATTAGTCATCTACCGTAGGCTCGATATGTCCTGGAGGAAAAGTGAGGGCGAGTACTGTTGTGGGAAAAAGGGCAGGCTCTGAGGTTCCAATATGGGCCCTGCCACTTCCTAGCTGTGTGACCTTGGGGGAGTACTTAGCCTCTCTGTGCCTCAGTTTCCTCTTCTATAAAATAAAAACAATAACCTGGCCTCTCAGGGTTACTGTGAGGATTAACTAGGTTGCTACATGTGAAGTGCTCAGAATGGTGTCCAGCACACAGTAGGGCACCTAATAAACGTCAACTGTAATAGTAATGCATCCAGGGTGAGGAACACATTGGGAAGAGAAATTAACTTGGGCTGAGTTTGCCAAGGAGGGCTTCATGGAGGGGCATTTAATCTGGGGTTTAAAGGATAACTAGGAGTTTGCTGGATAAAGAAGGGCATCCTAGGCAGAGTAAGAGCAAGAGCAAGGCTGGGGAGGCCTGATGAAATGTGGGAATGAATCCCAAGTAGCTGTAGTTGTTCCCAATGGGTGTGTGTGTGTGTGTGTGTGGCCAAATCATCTAGGGTTTTTTTCAAGCTATTTACCCACCCCCAGAACCTCCAAATACTCTCTCCACGGGGTGGTCTCTCTGCCAGCCTGAAGATCCCTGTTGCAGAGAGCCTATTTGCTTGTGAGTGAATTAGGTCTCCAGGGACACCGGTGGGAAAAAGACAAGAACCACTAGCTGCAGCCCAGAGTTTGTTGGAGTGGGTGGGAGAAGGTGGCAGGAGCTGCAGACAAGACAGCTTATGAAAGGTCTTGAGTGTCACGTAAAAGTCTTTGAATTTCATCCTTTGGGCCAATGGAAAGGTTCTGAGCAGGGAAAGGACCTGCTCTGAGATGCATTTTAGAATGAACATCCTGGCATGAGGTCTGAAGAATGGGGTGAGGCAGAGGCTGGGGAGATGATAGCAGTAGTCTGTCTGTTTGTGTCTGTCTGTGTCTGTCTGGGTAAAACACAGGGAGGATTGAAATAGGGCTGAGCTTTCGGGGTGGTTGGAAGGGAGGGACTCAGGAACTGCAGGCAGAGCTGGGTGATGAGCTGGGTGTGTGAGTAATGACCAGATGCCTGGAAAGACAGTGATATATAATTAGCTGTGGGTCCTTGGGCACATCACTTAACCTCTCTGTGCCTCAATTTCCTCATCTGTAAAATGGAGGGAGAAATAACACCTATCTCGTCTCATTTGTGAAAAGTGAATGAGTTAAGTGATGGAAAACCGCAGGAAGAGCGCGTGGTACAGAGGACATGCTAAGTGAGCAGCAGCCGTTGTTATTATTATTGTAAAAGTTGGGAGTACTGGGGGTGAGAGAAAGAGGTGACTGAGATGCTGACGTCTGGCCAGTGGACGGAGAAGCTCTATCTTCCTCAATATTTTCTCTTTTGATGTTCTTGTCTTTTGTTTGCTATGTTTTGCATAACTTAAAAAATTTTTTGGGGGGGAGGGAGGATATAATTAGGTTTTGTTTTATTAATTAATTAATTAATGTATTTATTTAATGGCGGTACTGGGCATTGAACCCAGGACAACGCTGGGTTCAATTGTGCACGCTAAGCACATGCTCTGCCACTGAACTATACACTCTCCCCTTGTTTAACTTTTTTTTAAACTTTTTAATTGTAAGATACATATAGCATTAAATTGACCATTTTAACCATTTTTAAATGGGCCATTCAGTGGCATTAAGCAGACTTTCCTAACCAATCCTAATGTGCAGAGAAGTTGTAGGAACAGTAGAAAGATCTCCCTAGAAGCTCCGCCCAGATTCACCACATTTTGCCTTTTTACTTTA
This sequence comes from Camelus bactrianus, assembly GCF_048773025.1. Classification (NCBI taxonomy): domain Eukaryota; kingdom Metazoa; phylum Chordata; class Mammalia; order Artiodactyla; family Camelidae; genus Camelus; species Camelus bactrianus. The sequence goes on along the minus strand of NC_133558.1, from coordinate 27,769,996 downwards.
TTTTCTCCCTCCCTCCCTCCCTTGATATACACACATTGTTTCTCCCTAAATTGTTAAAGAATACGTTGAGACAGTTGGGGCCCTTTACTCCTGAATGCTTCAGTGTGCGTTTCCTAAAACCGAGACGTCCTCTGCAGTTAGCAAATTCAGGAATTTAATATTGATATGACAGTATATCTAACAGACCTTTTATATTCAATGATTGCCAATTGTCCGTTAAGGCCCCTCACAGCACACCCTTCCCCTATCCCAGGATTCAACCCAGGGTCATCCATTGCATTTAGATGTCACCTCCAAGCCCTCTTCTTAAGGAGGCTTTGCCTCAGTTCTCTGAGCCTCAGGGAGGCAGGTGAGGAAACTCTGCTCCCATGGAGAGTTATTACTCACACCTGTGCATTTGCACACTACGCTCTGTCACCATCCAAGCCAGGGCACTCGATGCCAGCTGCCTGGGTCCCCGTGGTGAGTGAGGAGAGTGATGTACCTTCCGGGTCTGTTTTTCTAAGACTAGTATTAGAATGAGTTTGCATTTGCCTTCCCTGAATCCTCACCTGTGGAAGAGACAGCTCGGGGAGACACACCGCGCCCAGGTGGGTGTGAGGGAAAGGACCAGGACCAGCTGGGGCCTGGGGATGCGGGGCTGTGTTTAGTTCAGTACTGGGGGCTCCTGAAGGGGTGAGGCCAGATTTGGGGACCTGCCCCAAGGGTGGTGCTGGCCCACGGTAGGTGCATAAGTGATAGTTTAACGTCACCGTCGCCCCTGCTCATCCACGGTCACACATGCACTGGTGAGGTCACACATGCCCTGCTGAGGTCACACGTGCCCTGCTGAGGTCACACATGCACTGGCAAAATCTAGAGCATGAATGGAATCCAAAGACTTTTGACGAGTCCCCCAGGTCTTTCTACTTTACAACTACGTGCAAAAGAGTAATCCGAGATCTTAACCCTGGCTTTTGAAGGCCTGGCCTTTATCTCGTCAAAATCAGAGTGTACATACTTGATGGGAGTTATCAGACAATCAGTGGGGGTGTGTGTGTGCACTGCATCTCAGAATGTCTTGGGAGACACTCCTTAAACAAGCTGGCCCCTGTCCCTGTTTCAGGATGACTACGTTTGAGAGATGTTAAGAGCAGGTGCGTAGCCATGTGAATCGGGCGGGCATAGGCAGGGAAAAAAGACTGCTGATGGAGCAACGCCGTTCCAGCTTCTTTAAGAACGAGATCAGTTGTTTGTTGCCCTCAAATGACCAGAGAGTAATTCTGAGATGGCCCTTAGTAACCCAGGGTCTTGTGGATATTCCTGAAACATCTACCTCGAATCTCCCTTCTTATAAAACTGTTATCTTATTAAACCATTATAGCACGTATTAAGCCATTAAGTCCGCCAGCGAGGAACAACTTGGCTTACTACACGTCCAGCTTTGTGGAATTCACATAAGGCATGTCCCTTGGCTCCAAGGAGCAACCAGGTCTTGTTGGAGGAACTGGGGGAATATCTTGAGAGAAATACGGGCCCCCTTATGGGGCCAGGCTGAGGGTTGCTCTGAACAGCAACAGGTCAGTGTGGGCTGATGCAGACAAGGGATGATAGCTCCTTAGGAATGAAAACAAGAGCTAACATTTATTGAGCTTTCACTACATGCCAGGAGCTAAGCGTTTTTGGTGTACTGCATCATTTAACTCTCACCACTTCCCTAGAATAGGTAAATTCTAGTTTTATCACAATTTCGTAGACAGGGAAACAGAGAAAGCTTACGTATCTGGCACAGTCACACAGCTAGTAGGTGGCAGAGCTGGCATTCGCATCCAATCTGACCCCAGGGCCTCCCCCTTCTCCACTCCCGCCCTCCTAGAGCGGCTCCGCTAATCCTTGTGGGATGAGAGACTTTAGGGAAGCAGAATACCAAGGGGTGGGAGCTCCACAGACCTGGCTTTGGCATCACCGGTTGTGTGACTGTAGACAACTTATCAAATGTTTCTAAGCCTCAGTGTTCTTCCCTGGCGAGTGAGGGTGTAGCATCTTCCCGGAGTGGTGTGATTGTGATCATGTGTTTAGAGCACAGAGCAAGGGGTATAATGATTAGAAATGGAAGGCAGGAAGAGGGGCACAGCCTGACCAACACCCAACGTCAAGGATGACTGTAAACCAGAAGTGTGGGCTGGAAGGGTCCTGGAGAGGGAGTCGGTCTAGCTGGAACGTGGGTTGGCTGTAACAGGTGAGTGGGAAATAAAAGCTGGCTGGGAAGGACGAGGCCAGGGTGTTAAGGACCTTGAAAGCTACCATAAAATGCTCCACAGCTCTTCCAAACAACAGGTGTGTGGATGTTGTTGACATATGGAAATGCGTGTTTGGGAAAAAAAATAGAATGCAAAATAGTGTGTATAAACCGACAGCTGTGTAAACGCTTTCTGGTCCAAGCCTGGGGGTCAGAGGGCACCGGCAGTGCTGTCCATACTCCAGTTCACTGCTTTTTACCTTATTTATTTTTCTGTAAATGCCTAATAAAAACTAAGACTGAACAGGAGGCCAGGCTGAGGGGTTTGATTTTTAACTTCTGGACATCCATAGGGAGTTGTGGCAGATTTCTATTTGTTCTGTTTTGTTTTAAATGAGATAAAATTCATGCACAGCCAATTCTCATTATTTACAGTGTATTTGCAAATTCACCTACGCACTAAAATTTACTCGTAACCCCCCAAATCAATATTCCTGATACTTTGGACATGCACAGAGCAGTGAAAAATTTGAGTCACCTGGTGCCATCTGAGGTTGAACAAGACACTTTGTTTTAGCTCATACTGTAAGTAAGTGTTCTCTTCAGTGCCGTGCTATTCATATTTCTTTGCTTTTTGCTGGTGGTTTTGCTGTTTAAATGGCCCCCAAGCATAGTGCTGGTGTGCTGTCTGACATCCCTAAGTGGAGGAGGCTAGGGGGTGCCTTACAGAGAAAATACGTGCCTTAGGTAAGCTTCGAAGATGTGAGTTATGGTGCTGATGGTCATGAGTTCAATGTCAGTGAGTCAACAGTAGATTATTAAGTGAGGTGTCTTTAAACAGAAACACGCATAAAGCAGTTATGTACTGATCAGCTGATGGAAGTGCTGTAAACAAGTTTTACAGGAACCTAACGCTGTATTTCCCTTGGGCATTGATTCAGTTTTTGCAAAATCTCTTCACGGCAACTTTACAGACCCTAACTACCACGAATAACAAGACTCGACTGTATCATAAAATTCACCCTTTTAAATGAGCCCTTTTATGGCTGAGAGGTATAGTTCAGTGGTAGGGTGTGTATTTAGCATGTGCAGGATCCTAGGTTTAACCCCCAATACCTTCATAAAAAACAAAAATGAAAAAAAGTAGCCCTTTTATATTTTAGTATAAAATGCAATCATCACCACCACTGCAGATTCTCCAGGAGTAAAAGCTTCATGGGGCAGCGATTTATGAACGGTCTGTCGTTCCCTGTCCCCTAATTGTTCTGCTCTCTTTCAGGACGCCCAGGAGAACCATGGACTGGCTGTGCCCACCCCCTCTGTCCCAGACAGCTTTGCAGACAAACAAGGTAAGAGGACGCCAGGCTTGGGGCTTGTCTATCTTTCTTTTCTTCCTCCTTAAGCCCAAGCATCTGGCCCCCTCCACGGCTGGTGGTCAGATGGGAGTCCTCCGGCCTCCTGGCTGCTGGCCGCAGCGGGTGGGAGTTGAGAGCCAGGGTGGAGGCCCAGTGGAGGAGGGACGGTGAGGGCCCGGGGCCAAAGCAGGAACAAGGGTGGCGTGATTGGTAGAAAGAACCCCAGAGTCAGGCAGACCTGGCTTTGAATCCCAGCTCCCTGCACTTAGCTTTGCTCCCTGGGGCAAATCACTTAACCCCCTTTACCTGCGTATCTTCAAACGCACCAAGGGCAAGACAATCTCAGTTCTGGAGAAGTGAATGAAGTACTGGATGGGATGTAAGTCACTTCTTGTCATACAGCTTCTCAAAACCCGCCAATGACTTCCCCTGTCCCCCAATGAGAAGGTTCTTGCCAGGACCGCCAGAATCTGGCCTCACCTGGCCTCATTACCCGCTCACCATTCTGGCCATCCAGTCTCCTTCAACCTCCCGCATGTTTCCACCCCTGCATCTGCCCAGACTGCTGTCCCCTGCACGTGTGCACGGCTCTCTTCCTCCCTCCCTCACTCAGCCGGGGCTCCCCTGACCACCCTATTCAAATCGCACCCCCAGCACCTCTCCTGGGTTTTCCCCCATATTACTCATCAGCTAATGTGGTAATAATTTACTCAATGTATTATGTTCTTGTCCGTCTCATTGTCCCATTAAAACACAACCTCTAGGAGGGCCGATATTTTGACTATTTTTTGGTTTGTTATTTACCGCTGTATCTCAGCTCCTAATGCGTGGGTGCTCAATGGATGTTGGTTTCACCCTCCGTCTCCATACCCTTTGGTTTTTGTTTTGAAGTCAGCTGGCAGAAGCCCTTCAGAGCTGCATGGTCCCGGGTTTGTTCTGCTCTGGGCTAGAAACTGAGAGGAGGGGAGGGGATGGAGGTCACCCCTCAGAGAGAAGGGCCCAGTGCATCCTGGCACTCTGCAGACTCTAGGGAGGGGGACTGCGACTGGGGCCAAGCAGGGGGATGTGAGCTGCTGGGGTCTGGGTCATCCAGGTCCTCTTTCTACACTGTCTTGTCCATCCCATAGTCCAGAATCTGTTCCAGAAGTTCTTTGTGAGGCGGAAAGCTGGGTTGTTGGTAGATTCAGGGTCTTTGGAAAGCAGGAGTTGCTCATGCAAATTTCTCCCTCCCAAACTTTTACCCAAACTTCCTCACTGAGCAGGCCTCCAGAGCTCTGCCCACCACCGTCCATGACTTTCTGTCTCCCTCCCACTTTCTCTGTCTGTCTTACACAGTCTGAAAAGTTAAGTCAAAGTGGTTACCACTCATTAAGTGGGCCTAGTACCGTGATAAGCTCTTTGAATTCTCTTCCTTAATCCTCACAACAGGTTTATGAGGTAAGTACTGACGTTACTCCCATTTAACAGATGATGAAACTGAAGCTCAGCAAGGTTAAATTAATTAAATGTCCAAGGTCACACATCTAGTAAGTGGCAGAGCTAGGATTTGAACCCTGGCCTTTCTGGCTTTGTAGCAGCCAAGGTGCTTGTAAGAAACAAACAGTGCACTCAAGGGGCTAACTGAAGAGACTTAGCAAAGGGATTATATGCAGGGCTGTGAACAGAGCAGAGAAGGGTGGGCGTGACCCTCGGGAGCAGATGGAGGAGATTCAGTCCAGGCTCAGAGGCTGTGCCATGGACAGGCAGGGACCCCTCCCTAGAAGGAATAGGGTCCTTCTCATGACTGCTCCTCACTCGGTGTTCAAAAGGAAAGGCAGGAAACCAGCTGGCTACTCTCTCAGGAGCCCACCTCGCCCTGCCCTGGGCACTCAGAGATCCTCAAGCCTATTCTGCCTACTCGCCCTCCTCATCTCTGCCTCTCCCTTCTTCCAGGCGCCAGCACACTTGTCAACGGCAACCTCCGACTCTACAGCTCTATGGGGGACCTAAGGCCTGGGCACTATGGCCAGGACGCCTTCATCCCTCCACCTCCCCCAGGCCCTGCCCCACCGCCACCCCTATACACGTCACAACCTCAGGGGGAGTCCTCACCCCCACCCCCACCTTCTGTAGCTCCCCCACCCCCGCCCAGCACAGCCCCACCTCTGTCCCCAGTATTGGGGGCCCTGTCCCCTCCATCCACCCTTTCCCCCCCCTCCACACCCACCCCTCCTGACTTCATTCCCCCTGCCCCACCCTTGGCTGTTCAAGCCCCACCACCTCCCCTTTTCCCAGCCCCAGCGCCCCCAGCTCCTGTGCCTCCTCATACACTGGAGACACACCTCTTTCCCACTGGGGGTGTCACCAAGTGGAAATCAGAGGTTGCGCTGAATGGCAGGCAGCCTGAGGTCCCCAGAAGCAGCCCCCCCAGGAGCCCGGCTGAGCCAAAGGGGAGCCTCCTAGGACCTCAACCGGAGTCCCACCTCACCTTCCCCCGCTCACTCAAGGTGCCTCCCCCGACCCCAGTCAGGACTTCGTCCATCTCCACTCAGGAAGCACAAGGGGCTCTTCCCAAGGAAGAGGGGGCCACCAAGAAGCCCCCCAGTCGACTCCCACTGCCTCCCAGCTTTCACATCCGCCCCGTGTCCCAGGTCTACCTGGACAGGGCTGCTGAGCCAGACCACCCCGAGGGGCCTGGGGCTGCGGCACCAGCCAGCCCCAGGCTGGGCCAGTCCCAGGCTGGGACAAATGTACAAGCTGAGACCCCACTTCCAGCCCCTCCCCTGCCCCCTCCTCCACCCCCACTCCCTCCCCCAGCACCCCCTCTCCCCCCTGCTGCCCCTCTTTTGCCACCTGCTGAGAAGGCAGCCCCTCCACCTGCTGGGTTGATGAAAAGCCCCAAGTCCAGCCCTCCTGCTCCCAAACCCAAACCTGACCCCCCAAGCCTGGAGGACACAGCCTCTTCAGAGTCTGTGGATTGGCGGGATCCCAGCCAGATGGAAAAGCTGCGGAATGAGCTGTCAGCCTATCTCTCTGGCTGCAGGCGAGAGGACCGATGCGTCAGTCACAGACCAGGCCCAACTACAGCCTCTCAGGGAAAGGAGAGCAAGAAGGGCCCCAGACTGCCAGAGAAGGAGGCCCCCACAAGCCTGCCAGAGAAGGTGACCCCCCCAAGCCTGCCACAGAAGGAGGTTCTCCCAGGCCTACCACAGGAGACCCCTCCAGGCTTGCCACAGAAAGAGGCCCCCCCAAGCCTGCCACAGAAGGAGGTTCCCCCAAGTGTTCCTCAGGAGAGTCCCTGCAGCCTGCCAGAGAGAGAGGCTGCCACTGGCCTGAGCCTACCCCCTGTGGACTACATCCCCCAGGACTCGCCAACTCCCAGCGTCCGGCAGATCAGGAACAAGCTGGAGGCCAGGTTTTCCTTATCCGCAGAGAAGGAAGCCAAGCCCAGCACAGGGTTGCTGCCTCCCAAGCCACGGCTAGAAGGGGTAAGAATCTTTGAAAACAGGGCTGAAAATGGCAAATTCTCCAAGCCTGTGGCCAAGAATCCGCCAGCTCCATCCACCACTCCTCTGCCAACCACGCCACGCCAATCCAAGGCCATGCCTGGACCAGCCACACCACCCAAGGCCACACCTGAGCCCGTCATACCATCCTTGGCCACAACTCTGCCCACCACATTATCCCAACTGACAGCAGAGAAGAACCAAGTCCCAGCTAGGCAGGGGGAGAAGCCAGAAGGCCAAGGACTTGCAGTGCCCTCCAAACCAGAGACAGAAGGGCGCTCCTCAGAGGCCAGTAAGCCTCCTACACAGGAAGCCCTCTCATCTCCAGCCCTCCCCACAAAGATATCTCCTAGCCGAGAAGAGGTGACATTTCTCTACAAGCCCCATCGCAGCCAGAACAGCCCTGGCAGAGAGGTGGCCGTGGTGATGCCCACCCTGTCCAGAGGAGAGGCTGCAGGCTCAGGGGAGCCTGTGGAGGTGAAGGAGCCCCAGGGGCTGCCAGCCAAACCCCAAGCCTCAGCCCAGCCTGCTGATCAACTCCTCAGGCACCCCGTGACAGGGGAGGTGGTGGAGCGGGGCTCCCCGATGGCCCTACTCCTTGCAGCCCGGCAGAGGGCACAGAAGGGGAGGCCCAGACGAATTGCCCTGGGCCGGTCCTCCCTGCCAGGGAGTCTCCGTGTCCATAGCCAGCCCGAGGCAGGCTCTGACGTCATCTACAGCCATAGCCAGCCCAACTCCTTCACTGTGGTCCCCAAGATCTCCAAGGAGACTGAGGACCCCCAGCTAACCTCGCCAGGACAGCCCAAGGTACCCAGTCAGTGGAAGCCCCAGCCCAGCAGAGACCCAGAGGGCACTGAGCCCAGCCGCGGGCACAGCTGGACAAAGGCGGAGCCCCAGGCCCCCGCGGCCTGCGAAAGACGAGCGCTCTCCAACCTCCCCCAGGGCCGCCAGCCTCCCAAGTCCTTCTCTTCCCCTCCTTCTCCTTCCCGCAAGAGGGAGGAGGAGGAGCTCAACTTCGAGGTCATCCCACCGCCGCCAGAGTTCAGCAATGACCCCGAGCCCCAGGCCCTCCAATATGTGGGGCGCCGGGGCTCCCCTCCCCGGAACAACTTCTCAGACTCGGGGCCGCCCCGAGACGCGGGCCCTCCTCGCGGCTTCTCGCGCTTTCCCGCGGGTGCGGACCCCGGCGGCGGGGCTGGGGGCCTGGAGCGCTTCTCGCACGGGGGCCGTTCGCTCATCAAGAAGCGCCTGTACGTCGGGGAGCCCCACCGCAGCTCCGGGCTGCCCCGCGGCGGTACCGGCTCCCCCAACTGCTTCGGGCCGCCTCCCGGAGGCCCGGAGATGCGGCGCGTCACCTCGGCGGGCCGCACGCCCCTCGGCGGCCTGCACCCGCGGAATATGTCCCTGGAGGGCGCCGTCCGCGGGGAGGCCAAGTTCAAAGCGCCCGGCGGCGACTGCGGCTGCGCACCGGCTACCGGCAGGTGAGCTGCGGGCGGGGACGATGGCGGAAGCCTGGGCGGGGAAGCCAGGTGAGATAGGGGCCCTGCCCTGGAACACAGGGGAGCTGGCCAGGCCGCGGCCGTCGGGTGCGGACATTTGGTTTTCTCCCCTCTGGCTCAGGGCAGAGAGAAGGGGGAGGGAGGCGCATGTCACCTGGAGAGGGCGCTGTTGGCGATTCCCTTACCTGCTTCCTTCCTTAACTCCCCTTATCGCCTTTGTTTTCTTTCCCCCACCTCCCGCTTTCCCCACCAGCTCCCTCTTCTCTCTTCTCTCTCCCTCCGCCTGGATCCCAGTGTTTTCAAGCTAAGTGTGGGGTCGGGGGAGATCTGAGTGGTCCTTGGGTGCTGGGATTTCCCAACACAGAGATGTGTCGAGAGCCAGGCTAGGAGTTCTGAGCAGAAGGCAAGTTCTCCGTGGCTAGCAGGGCCTAGACAGGAAGGAAGCCATGTGTCTGGTGACAGTACTGGTGGACTGGGGTCCCACTCGGGTTGGTAAGCCCCGGGCTTGTGGGGCAGACCCACAGCACTGAACCACATCCTTCCTCTTGTGCCCGGGGGGAGATGGAGAGGTGTTGGTTAACCAGCTGCAGATATTAACTTCATCTCCCCCCTCACCCAGGTCTCCCCACGGCAACGCCCACTACGGAAGCTCTATCAACACATTCACCGTGAGGCCTGGGACCCGCCATCCCATCTCCTATGCCTACTCGGGGGCCCATCGGAAGGCCCCATCCTGAGCCCAGGGTTTTCTCGGTTCTACTCTGAGGGGTCGGATCTGGGCACTTGTTTTTGTGGGGGTGGGAGGGACACAGCAGGTGTTAGGTAGCCTCACTCACTGAGGAGTCTTTGTTTCCCAAAGACAGACAGACGACGAGTGAAGTTGTGGCCCAGGAAGATCAAGGCTGGATTTCTGTTTCCCAAAGCACTAGTGTGGCGGTGGACTTTGCAGATGGGGGTGGGAGAGGGAAAGAAGGAAGAGAGGAGGAACCTTTAAGGACCCGGGGCCCAAATTTTCGCTCTCTGGTACTATTTGCTTTAGCAAGGCTTATTTAAAGCAGTTTTCCAAGCAGACATACTGAGTAGGTTCTAAAAGCAAGGGCTGGGGCACTTACTGAATGGGAGCCCATCAGGATGGCTGTGATCACCACTCAGGTCCTCATGAAGGGCCGAGGCCCAGCCCAGTCCTGGCGAGGGTGTAGGGTGCTACAGGTTCATCTCCTTATCCTCCATCTGTCCACCAGCTGCCACTCTAAGAATGGCACCTGGGATTCCTAGCATAGCCACATTGAGGTGGGACCAGGAATCTGCATACATAACACATAGTGAAGGTACTGGAGCAAAGTGCTTTGTATTGACCAAGGGTGGGGATGGGAGGCTTTTTGGTTCATTTCTCTCTGGCCCTTAGCTACAGGAAGGCCTAGAGAGAGAAGGCTTTGGCAAGTTGGGGATGGAAGACAGGATTAAAGCTTGCTTTTCTACTCAGACCCAGGCAGCCATGATTTGGGGGATGGGCCCAAGGAGCCAGAAAGCCTGGGGCTTAACACCAAAGGCCTCACATGGTCAGGTGGCATATGGGATTTGGAGGGGCACTGTTCCTAGTCGCCCCTCCCAATCCCAATACTACAGGCCCCCAACATTATCAAGGCCTTAAAATGTGTCACCAAGATGCTGGAAGGCCTTGGAGAGTGGGAGGTGACAGAGATCGAACAGGTCTGAGAGGACTATGCTGTCAGTGGGGAACGTGACTTGCAAAGTGAAGAGTGGCAAGACTGGGCCAGTTTGGAGCGGGGGAGCCCTAGCAGTAGGGTGACCATTTCATACTTTGCTTAGGAAGTCTGGGTTTCTATCTATTTTCCAGTGAATTGGAACCCCTTCCACTTTCAGAAAAGTCTTGGTTTGGATGATGTATTGTCACCAAATATATCAAGATTGGTTCATCTTCTGTCTTCAGGTCTTGGGCTGAATTCCTGGGATCAGGCCAAGGCAGGCTGCCTGGGTAAGGAGGAAGAGGGGTGCCCAGCTCAGAGGAGCAGGCCAGGAGCGGCAGCCAGGAATCAGTTCCCCTTGGGGGCGTGATGTTGGACCTTTGTGACTTGTGCTGACCAGCCAAGGTACTGGGGTGTAGGGACAGTGGATGAGACACTTGAGGGAAAGAGTGAGGGGGTGGGCAGGTGCCCTGATGGGGCAGGATCTGGTTACTGGTGTTTGAGGCAAACCTCACCCCAGTGCCAGCACTGGCTCTATATATATGTATGTATTTTCCCTGTACAATGTTTTATAAAAGAGTTCACTAATTTATCTGCTGTGTTATGGCTGGAAGGGTGGGTTGTGGACTCTCCCGGCTGCATTTTGCTCTGGGGTGGGCGGGGAAGGACTGATTCTCACTTGGCTTGGGAAATAAATAGGCCACTTTGGAACTGGCCTCCAGCTCTGTGGCTATGGATTGCTGATTGGGAGCTACTGGGGTGTGATGAGAGGTGGGAGAGCTCAGCTGGGGAGGGCTGAGCGCAGGGTGCTGGCTGAACTGGTGAGCCATTATGCTGGGCCCAACTCTCTTTTCTGACCCTTAAGTTTTCTCATTCTCCAGATCCTTCAAGGGGAAGGAGCAGAGCTGAAGTGGGGTGATAAACTGTGCCCTTAAGCAAGTCTCTGACTCTCTGAATCTCAGTTTCTTCTTCTGTACCATTGGCCCGATAACCTACCTCATAAGGCTGTTGTGAAGATGAGAGACAGTCATGCATTCATTTAACAAGGATTCGAGTGGCTACCAGATGGCAGGCACTGTGCTTAGCATGGATATCCAGCGATCAGCACACTATACAACCCCTGCCCATGGAAGACTGTGGGCTAGTGGAGTAGAGAAGATGAAAGAACACACAGAAACATCCTGTATTATAATAAGTGGTAAGAAGGGAAGGAACAGGAAGCATGAGAGTAGCTGGAGGGCTGCGGAGAGGAGTGGATTCACTTTGACTGGCTGGTCAAGGAGCACCTCTTGAAGTGGTGACATTTAGGCCAATTGAGTCCAGACATCCAACACATGTCTGGTACTCCGTAGCTGCTCAATAAACTGCATCTTTGGGTGATGACTACTTTACATCTGCGTGTGGCCCTTCCTGGTTTTCCATAAAGCTTTGCCATGGTATCTTTAAGTTTTGCAGAAGAGGACACTGAGAGCCAGAGATCGTCTCAAGACAGTGTCAGAGGGAGCACTGTGTTTCCTCCTATGTCTGTGCCTTCTGTGGGGGGGTTGTTGGAAAAGGGAGGTGACTCATTCATTCAGCAACCTGTGCTCCCAGGAAGGGCCTCCCCTCTCCCATCATGGGGCTCCCTTGTTCTGTCTCTCGCTGTCCCCTGCCCTCTATTGCAAGGCCCTCATCTGTTAACAGTGAGGACAGGACTCCGACTCCCAGTAGGACGTGGGGCCCTGCCTCTGGCTGCTCTCGCCTCGCCTGACATGGGGGGGCAGTGTGGATAGTGGAGGGTTGGGGGATCAGGGCCCCATGTCTGGTTCTGCCTCTGGCAAGCTCTGTGACCTTGGGTCTCGGCTAGCTCACCTCAAAAGTGACAAGGATGGACTTGTGCTGTATGTGGGTCTTAAACTTTGTGGGTCCCACACCTCTTCTAAAAGCTGCTGAGAGCTATGGCTCCTCACCCAGAAAGATGCCCCCAGCTGCATTTTTACACCTAATTTCAGGTACTCCACAGATCCCCCCAGACTGGGCTCCGAGGACTCCACGCTGAGTGCTCCTGATGCAATGGTGGTCAGGGGAACCTTCCACCCACACTTACTTAACTTTGACAGTTTTGAAAGTGCATTCCTTCCCTCATTGACTCACAGCAGTCCTCTCAAATGTGTTGGCCTCGTAATACAATTCCATGTTGTTGAGACAGTGAAGGCTCCAGGAGGAAAACTGAATTGCTCTGAAGAGCCCACCTGACTCCAAATGGTTTATCTGCGTTCTCACAGCTGCTCCCTTCTGGCTGTATCCATTCTCGCCCACTCACCCCTCTCCAATCATACCGCCCCCAAACTTTCTACCGTCCTGTCAGAGGAGGGATGAGGGAGTGCCTGGGGAGGGAAAAGCTGATAGAAAAAGTTAGTGGATGTAGGTGGCACAGGTGTTCCTGAATCAGGCTAGTCCCACCTTGGTTTCTGGCACCTCCTCACTGCTCCCTGGACGCAACCCAAGCCCCTGGTGAGGCCCAGTCCAGCCTAAAGCAGCAGCAGGGGCTGGGCTTGAGGGCCTGCAGTCAGCAATGCTGGCAGAGCCCTGTTCTCCCCATCCAAGAGGCTTCCTCCTGCTCCTGCTGCAGGAAACTGCAGGCTAGAGGGACCTTCCACCTGGGAGATGTGAGAGAGAGGCTTCCTCCGCGCTGAGCTGTCAGGCAGGCCTGCCCCTGCCTGCTCACCCCACCACCTGTCTACCCCTGGCAGCCCTGGCCGCTTTCATCCCTGCAGCTCAAAGGCGATGCTGGCTTCCCATCATTAGTCAGCTGCCCCGGATTGGTGGCCAGTGATTCCGCGCAGAGGGGCTGGGTCTCCTCCTTCCGCAGCCCCAGGGAAGGCAGGCTGCTGCAGACTTTCTGTTGGGGCCTCTGGGGATGTTTCTGGCCAGTAAGGTGAGAGAAGGGGCGCTTCTGGGAGGGGGTGGAGGCCAAGGCGATGCACTGGATTTACCTGGATGATCCTGAGCCCCCTGCCCGATTCTCAGAGCCCTGGATGCTTGGTTAACACTTGGCACAGATGAGCCACTCCTCCCTCCCTCCCCTCCTTGAGAGCTGTGCTCAGCTTCTCCAGAACGTGCTCTGATCGCCTCCTCTCTTCCAGGCTGCTCTCTCCATACAGGTGTCCCGGCACCCTGTCCTCGCCCCCAGTCTGATTCCTCTCTAGTTTCCTTTTCAGGAGACAGTTTCACCCCCACCTCACCTGCACCGAGTTCCCCATTTCTAACTTGAATGTGCCCCCAGCCATGTCCATGTGGGTGCCCGGCCCACCACTCCAATTCCGCCTCTCCAAGGGGGGTTATTCTTCCCTTACTTCCTTCTCACACCATTATGAGACCAGAGCAGCCAGACCCAGGGCCTCACTACTTCTGCCCCACCGCTTCCTCAAGCTGACTCACTCTACAAGGGCTGGCCTTAAGTCAGAGCTCCTGCAGGCAGCCTTCCCCAGCCCTGTACTGCTCCGAGACCCCTCCGTCCTCCACAGCTCTGCACCCGCTTCCCGTGGCTGGCTCTTCCTCATCCTTCAGGCCCAGCTGGACATCTCCCATCCCCTTGGCCACACCAGCTCCTGTGAAAGCCCCCTGGTCCCCCTCACACGTGTTACTTGCTCCACATCTCCCTCCCCCAGCAGCTTGGAAGCTCCACAACGCAAGGATGGCCTGTCCTATGCATCACACTCTCCCCACTATCTAGTGCTGCTCCTGACACCAGAAGAAACGAATCTGTGTTTGTTGAATGACTACATGTCAGTATTTAATCAAATTCTGTCAAGCACTATTTAGGTTCCTTCACGGCAAAAGCCGCATCTCCCATGGACTTGTGACCACATAACCCTCTTGTTTCTCATGCTGAGATTCCTTTGCTGCACAGTTATGGTTTTTGGGATGGGCCTCTCGGGTTTCATCATCAAGGTGTCAGGATGCCTTGAAGCAGCTCCTGCCTGGTGGGCTGAGACACAAGGCCCTCTAGGTAGAAGCACGAAGAGCCGGGAAGTGATGGTGCCGGGTGAGGTCGATCTGGTCTTTAAAAAGGGCTAGGGCGTGGGGGCCTTGGGCAGCCCACATATCGGGTCGGGGCCGCCTGGAGCTGCCAGTGCCAACCTGCCCAACAACTCTGTGTTTGCTCCCCTTCTGACCTCCTTCCACCCTCTGTACCATGACTGGGTGCTCCAGGACCACGGGGAATGTTTCTGCCAAACGTGGAGCAGACAATGAGAAGAAACAGCACCCCCGGGGGCCAGGGTAGCAGAAGCCGGTCAGGACCAACCTGTCCTGTCCTGATCACTGTCCTCCCCCCACCTGGAGAGCCCCTCCCTCAGGAAGAAGGCTTACAGCTCTCAGGTTTGGGTTTTTTTCCCGTTAAACAGTGAGCGTCCTGCATAGGGACCTATGCGGGGAGTTGGGGGGGACCCAACATCATTATCCCTAGTGCTGCATGGGATGCTCCCTTCTCATTCTTTTTTTTTTTTTTAAGAACATTTCAATCTTTTTTTAAAAAAAGTTTTAATGTCCATTTTCTCTTTTTTTTTTTTTCTTTTTGGGGGGAGGAGGTAATCTATTTAATTAATTAATTTATTTTTAGAGGTGGTACCGGGGTCAAACCCAGGACCTTGTGCATGCTAAGCATGGCTCTACACCTTGAGCTATACCCTACCCCACCTTCCTTCTCTCATTCTTGAAAACTGTCTTTCTGAAATCTTGTCTTCCACAGGTGAGTCTTTGGACTCCTTTCACATTTTCTCACTGCAGAGGGCTATCTCCTGCCACTTCTTGTCACTGTCATTTTCTGAGCTACTCAGAGAGGGTTTGATAGGCCTTTGCTTCCTCTCTCTCCCCCTCCCTCCCTCCCCGACCTGTGGATCTTCCTGCCTTTCGGCTCAAAACTTTCCAGCATATGTAAGGTAGCACAAAGCTCTATCAGTTCAATCCCACAGTGCTAGTGGGTGCTAGTCGTACAAGGCAAGGGGCCAGGCAAGAGGCTCAGAGTCCAGTGAAGGACACACACACATACACATACACATAACTGGAATATAAAGCAGGAGATTTCAAAGTTCTCCCATCCAGGTGAGCTGGGTGGTCAAATAGAGCAGGTGACCACATGGGACGCACCGTTGGCCTAGCTCTGTGGGTGGCCCCTCTTGCTGGCCTGTGACCAGGTCATCAGGGCTGCCCTAGTCCTGTGACCCGGGTGGGAGCGCGTGCATGAGAGGGCAGAGGAAGGAGGGCCACCATCTGTTGTCTTGTTTTCCGTACAGCGTTGGATGCTCAAACCCTTGGTAAAACATACCTGTTATTGCTGACACAAGCACAACACTATTGTCTTTGGTGACCTCTCTTGGCCACTTAAAGCTGCCCTTGACATTCACTTTAACCTGATTTCTTTGGGGAGAGTGAAGGAGAGTGAGGAGAGGACATCTGTGTCACTTAGTGTTGAGCACTGAGGTCCTTGTCCCATGAGTCCAGCCTGAGTCCCTGTGTGTGAACCTTGTGTGCACACAAGGCCGGCTCTAACCAGTAGGTGGCGCTTTGCTCACAGGTGCCTGACTTCAAGCCCAGGAGTTCAGGGTCAGATTCTGCTGAGATTGAGAGGGGTCCTCTTAGAATCCAGGCACGGAGCTAAGTGCTGCCCTGTGTGCCAGTATTTCTCAAACTTAAGTGTGCATCAGAAACACTAGAGGACTTGTTAAAACACAGATTCCTGGGTCTCATTCTCAGAGCTCCTGATTCAGTGAGTTTTTGGTAGGGCCTAAGAATTCACATTTCCAACAAGGTTCCAGATGGGGCTGCCAGGCCTGATGACCCAAGGACCGCACTTTGAGGATCGCCGCTGTGCAGTACCCCACTTAATCATCCCACCCTTCTCTGGGCAGGCAGCGTCCAGTTACCAGTGAAAAAACTAAATTCCTAACAGGCCCAGTGACCTTGCCTCGGCCACACAGCTGGAGAGTGGTGAAGACCCTCACCTCAGGGTGCCGTGGCTGCGGTGGGGGTACTAGCATCCTTCCTGGTTCCAGCAAGGGCAGAAGGAAGAGACAGCAGGGTAGGGATGAGCAGAGTACTGAAAGGAGGCATGAGGCACTGCTGAGCTGGAAGTAATCCCCGTGTGTCCACAGCATTTTAAAAGCACTTTTGCTTCTACTGAAATCTCACCTGGTGATACTGGCCAATGGACACTCAGACCACGGATGCCCTACTGCCGCCCTGACCCCCTCTCTTTCCAGCACTGAAGCTCTGGCTCCCCCAGCGGCTGGGAGGGTGCCGTGGCTGACTGCGCTCAGCTGAGGCCCACCCTGGACTGCCATTTCCGTGGAACTGCCCTTTCCACGAGAGCGCCACCTCATCCAAGGTCATGCCCGCTCCCTGGGGGCAGCGCACATTCACACATTCACTGATGGTCTCTTTCAACTCAGGACAGCTCTGGAGATTCATCATAGCCCCAGGGCGGCCCAGCTTTTTCCCTCTGCCCCGCCCCCTCCCCTGCCCACAGGTGTGCATCCTGAAGGCACACGTCCTGCACACAAATCTCAGTCTCCCAGGAACCCGTCCTGCAACACCTTGGGATGTATCAGCACTCTTCTAAGCATTTACACAGATCTCCTGGAATCCTGCCAACAAGCCCAAGAGGGAGGTATTTTTATTACCCCCAGTTTATGGATGAGAAAGTGGAGGAACAGAAAGGCTAAGTAAGTGTCCCAAGGTCAGAGCTAGGAAGCCATACAACCAGGATTCCTATGCAAACAGACTCCAGAGCTCTGAAGTATTACACAACATTGTCTTCCAGAACATTCCTGTGGTCATGCCTCAAGGAAATTAAACAAAGGAAACAGCTGAAGAAAATATAATCTGATTTGAGGCAGTAAAAAACTACTCCCCCCAGTTCTTTTCCGCCAGCGTCTCGCTGGTGCCTGAACATGCAGCCCCGGTGCCTAATTTAAGCTCAGTGGTTCTTTTGCTCCCAGGGGACCTTTGGACAATGTCTGGAGACATTTTTGTTGTCAGCCCAGAGGGATCCTCAGGGCATTTAGGAGGTGGAGGTCACAGATACAACTAAATGCCCTACAATGCAAGCAAATCCAACCCCAGTGTCAGTAGTACTGAGGTTGAGAAAGCCTGTAATCTGGCTTTAGAGCCTGGTCTCCAGGCTGCTTTTACCCTGAAGGAGTCCCAGGGTGACTGGGGAGCAGGCTTTGGTGAAGGTGGTCAGAAATGTTTGAGCACGGGGGTGGGGAGAGGGTTTGGAAGGCAAACCTGCTTGGCAACCCTTAAAGAACAGGTATTATTCCTGTTCTTTTAACAGATAAGGAAACTGGAGCACCAAGAAGTGACATGAGTAGTGAGAAGAGAGAAACAGGAGGGCCCCGGAAACTCTCTCTCTGTCATGAGAGCAGCATGTCAGCTCAGCAGGCCCATGTCAGTGCAGGGGACCGCACCAGGCTTCCAGGCCCACGTGATCCACCCATCTCTCACCTCTGACCTCGTTCCTGCCACTCTGTCTGTTACTCAACGCAAGCTCCTGTGCCTGCTGCAGAGTGAGGCCAAACAATACCGAAAGGTAGAAGCTTGGAGCAGAGGTTTGTTGCTGGGCCCACAAGGAGAACGAGCAACTCATGCCCCCAAAAGCCCCAAGAACTCTGAACGGTTTCAGCTGAGCATTTTTAAGGCCAGGGAAGGGAGGGGCGGCCCAGGGAACGTGATCAGCTGTGCACAATTCTCTGACTGGTTGATGGTGATCAACCCTTAGGCACCAGAAGGTCCGGGGGCTATGTGCTCAAGATCATCAAGTTAACTTCTTCCATTTGGTGGGGTTTTTTGGTTTGTTTTTAGCATCTGAAGAACTCAGAAAATATGCATGAGATATTATCTGGGTACTTCAGAGAGGAACTACAGCAGAGGGTACTGGGAGGGGACTGTCCTGGGAAGTCCCCACAGGGTTCTGCTGGGTTACAATTACCCCTTTTTCTTTGATACTCCTTGATCTTGAGGAGAACCGGTTGGACAAGCAGGGGAACAGTATTTGGACAGAGAGGTCAGACATGAACTCAGCAGAGGAACTCGGTTTCACCCTCTAATCCCGTTCCATCCCTCCCTCAGTCTCTCAGGGAACCGGGCGATGACCGCTCGGGCTGCTTCCTGCTGAAACGTGGCGTGTGGGCCACCTCGATCTGGGGAAAGGACACTGAGTCGGAAATATTCCCGAGTTCCAAGTCCTGGATCTGAGTCTTCTATCGTTAGATCTCATTCCCTGGGGAATTCAGGAGACTAAGCTGAACACCAGCCTGGACCTGGCACTGTGGGGGACACTTGCAGCCAGCTGTCTATTTTTATCTGAGTAGGTTTAACTTTCAATGTGGTGTTAACATTTGTATAACAAGAGCCATTGCCCACTACACGTCTCCTTTTTTCTGCTAACACCTGATCTAAAGTAATTTTATTGTGTAAAAATTTAAGTTACAAGAGGAGACCTTGAGGTCAGAAGGTTGCAGCTGCCATCTGCCAGCAACACCGCTTTGAGAATGGCTAGTGGCGTCCTGAGTCTGACACAGCTCAGAAAATCCGAGTTCTCAACAACCCAGGAACACGTCTGAAATCACATCTGCAATGGCCACCTCGTTTTACCTTGGATGTCTGGACCACAGCTACTCCATTTAGACTTTCAAATGCATCCCCCTCCTCAAGGCCAAACAAGACGTACAATGCAAGTCCCAAAGGCCACGCAGCAGGCCGCTTTGGTCAGTAAAGTTTGAGTCAAACCATGCACAGGCCAGAATGACTTCCCATACCACAATATGTACCGATTTTTCCATCATTTCCCCTTTTGATTACAAATCTTTCAATAGAAAACACTGATGATCAAAATACCTGTCCCTTGATGCGGCGGGGGGATGGCTCCTGCCCCCGGCTGAGATCATGTCCCCCGGTGCGAGGCCTCCTTTGCGTCTGCCTAGTTATCCATGTTGGGGAAGCTAATCAGATGTCGTAACAGGCTCAGGGGTATGTTAGTGGGGAAACATTTTATAGGCCATACATTTTGTCACTTACACCCAATTGTTACACAAGCACATGTGCTTCTAGCAATTGACTCAAAGCAGAGTAGTTACGCTCTGTGACAGCTCCATTAGAGAATTCTCTATCCTAAACACTGGGGGCAATACTGATGCAGAGATAAGTATTTGGTAAACAGTTCAATTAGAAAACAGATTAAAAGCCAGTAATACTTCAGACAACCAAAAAATTATAACCATACTCATCAGTTCACTCAGTCCTAAGCAATCAATCCATTTTACTAACAGTTTTATGAAATCAGAGTTTTCACTAGACTTCTTAAATATCCTACACTGCTCAGCAGTATGATTTACAAGAAACCCGTACTTGTTCAAAAATCCTTTTTATGAATCTTCTTGAAGATAAAGCAGTTTTGCCAAGCATCAGCTTACCTGTCCATGAGTGATGGAAGACCCAAAAAGGCAAGGCAAAAGATCCAATTATAATGTTTTTGACAAAAAGCTTAATCAGATTGCTGTGACATATGTTAAAAACTAGAATCATGACTGATAGCATTACACCAGGGCATGTCCAGATTTTAGAAACTCCACATAATTTCTGGAATATCTCTACGAACAACATTTATCCATCCCATATAATCTGAAGAGGTTTATCACTCCTTTGACAATGCTTCCCACGTAATTCAACATACCAGTCAATTCCAGTTAGTTTAATATTTCTTTCTGAGATGTCTCATGGGCCCTCTGAGGCATCCCAAAGCCAGGTGAAGTCAAAAGGACTTTAATTAGAACTTGATACGAAGTTGTCAAAAATAGCAAAAAGTGTCACACAATCTGTTGTCAGCGGCATTCTAAGTAAACTTGTTCTCTTAACAGAGAAGAACCAAATCCAGTCCTGCGCCAGCCCACTTCCAACAACAAAGTTCATTTGCCTAACTAAGCTTGATCTAATCTCAGCCTGACCATGCACAGAACTCTTTTTTAAGGCTCCCCTTCTACAAACCTTCCACAATTTTCCATATCCGTTAGTTTGTCCCTTATTTTTTCCCCACCTAGAAACAACCAGCTCCAGGACCAAATCCTTAACAAAATGTAATTCCATTCCTCACACCTTTCTTTTTTTTTTTTTTTTTTTTAACTCAAACATATATCCCACTCTCCTACTATATACCAAATGTTTCTTTTATTACTTCTAGTAGCCTTAATTACATATTTATATTAGAATCCTCAACTCTTAAAACTTTTTCATATATATAAACATTTTTTATCGAGTTATAGTCATTTTACAATGTTGTGTCAAATTCCAGTGTAGAGCACAATTTTTCAGTTATACATGAATATACATATATTCATTGTCACACTTTCCCTGTGAGCCACTTAAAACTCTTAACTTCTATTGAACGTTTCAGTATCTTATTTTGTTTGGAAATGACTGATTTATTCAACTACTCATTAAACTTTAATCATCTAACATAATCTAGCACAAGTCCAAAATGTCAAGTCACCAAATAGCCAGAGAGATCACGTTTAAGTAGACATTCCCAAAACATAATCATTTCCAAAGAGTTCACCCAAAAGCTCCTCTCCCCTGCATTCAATTCACCCATAAAAATTTCATTATACCAAGATAATTGTTTTCTTTCTGCTGACAAACTGCAACAGAAACAAGAACTTATTGACCTTCAGTAAACCTAGGTACAATAAAAGCCGTGTCTGTATTGAGTATACCAACAAGCTTAAGCTAGCTTTAATATCAGATATCAACTCAATATTGAAGATTTCCTAAATCACATCAGCCTGAAATGTGTTCTATCCAGCTTCTTTTATACTTAGAAGTGTTTAATTTGTAAGCACTTACTTTTAAGTCAATTAAATAGAGGTCATTTACAAGCTAATTTTAAGTAAAGACAGACAGAACCAGAGATCTCATAATTTACTGCTTGAATTTAGAAAAAAACTCTTTTTTCTTTTTTCCTTGAGAGCCCAGGTAGATCATCTATGTCTTAAAGGCACAGGAAGAGGAATGCAAGTTCCTCCTCCAACTGCTTTTACAAGACCCAACCATCTAGGCTATTTTCAGGCTTTTTTTTTTTTTTTTTCAAGTTCCCAAGTAGACAATGTGTGTGTGTTTTATTCACATGCCTCACTTTCAGCAAAACCCTTTGGACTCAGGTACCAAGACACTCACACACCCAAGATAAAAGCCAAACTGCAGAAGGCCCACTTTGATATCACAGCAGAGCCATTAGGGCCATTGTTCTCAAGATCTCAGGGAGTACTGAGCCCACACAGTGTTACAATAAAACATATTTTCTTTCATTTATGGAAGCATAGATGAAGATCTCACAGTTTTGCAAAATATATCCTAGGGGGACTGTAAGATGAAACAGCGTTCTGATCATTCATATTTTTAATTTAATTATTCACAGCCAATGTTGTCAAATATCAACCAAATACAATTCAAAACAGTCTCTCAGGGTCACAGCTCCCTAGCCCCCAAAAGGGGATTCCCAACCAATGCCCTGTCAGTCCAAAAGGGGAGAACCCCAACCAATGCCCCATCAGAGATGAAGCTGAACGAATGACCAAGGCTAGAAAGGGAAAATCTCAGCCAGTGCTCCGCCAACCAGGCAAATTCAATGCAATGAAAGGATACTCTGGTGTCGTCACACGTGAGCACTTGTTACCCACCAAAGACCTTTCAACTGGCCAATGCCAGTACTGATACACACACATACACAGCAAACATCATCCTACAAACAAAAGATCAGATGAGATGTAGCCCCAAAATTCCATTTCCACTCCCAGATGGAGGCTTCCAGAGTGTCCTGGCTCCCGAAGGAGAATGGACCCAGACTGGTTCCCAGTGCACCCAGAATGGCTCACTTCCTGCAAGGGAATGAGCCCAGATGGAGTAGAGAAAATTCCCAGCCTGCATGAGCAAGCTGGAGGGACTCACCCACAAGCAACACAGAGTGTGGATGCAGCTCCAGACCTTTCTCAGCTCCAAACAGCCTCATGCCTGGGCAGCCAGTGCTTGTCAGGGGAGAGCCTCCCAGGTCCCCGAAGCAAAGTGAGCTCCAGCAGCTGCTGGGGACCCTGGGAAGGGGCTGCCTCCAGCCAAGGTGGACCTGCCACAGGCAGACTCCTAAGCTGGCTTCATCAGAATTGTTACCCAAGGCAAGTTCCTGTGTCTGATGTAGAGTGAGGCCAAACAAATCGAAAGGTTGGAGTTTGGAGGAGAGAAAGGTTTATTGATGGGCCACGCAAGGAGAACGAGTGGCTCGTGCCCAAAAAGCCCCGAACTCCCTGAATGGTTTCAGCTGAGCATTTTTAAGTCCACGTAAGGGAGGGGCAGCCCAGGGTATAGGATCAGCTGTGCACAATTCTCTGATTGGTTTATAATGATCACTACTCAGGCACCAGAAGGTCTGAGGTCTACATGATCATCAAGTAGTTAATTTCTTCCACTTGGTGTTGGTTTTTAGCATCTGAAAAACTCAGGAAATATGCATGAGATACCATTATCTGGGTACTCCAGAGAGGAGATACAGCAGAGGGTATGGGGGAGGGGTCTGTCCCGGGAAGACCCCATAGGTCCTGCTCTGTTACATGTCCCCTACCACTCCATGTGGGCCACACTGTGCTCCTTAACATGCTAAGCCCACTCCTGCCTCAGGGCCTTTGCATTTGCTGTTCCTTTGTCACTGAATGCTCTTTTCCAGCTATCTGATCTCAATTCAAATATTACCCTCTTAGAGAAGACAGGCCTTCCCTAAATACTCCATAAAAGGGTAATACCCTTTCTCCTTCATATTCTCTATCCTCATTACCATGTTTTATTGTTTTCCTCCTCAGCACTTATCACCATCTGATGTACAATATATTTATTTGTTTATCCTGGCCCTCCTCCTCCTCACCCCCAAATGATTTATTCAATGTCTACTTTCCTCTGGTACTACTTTTTAATTTTATATATGTATTTTTTATCATTTATTGTTCTTGTTATAATCTGCCTCTAATCCATTGTAGGATAACAAGAAATACAAGAAAGGAACTAGCTCATTACCATATGATCCAGCAATCCCACTCCAGCATGTATCTGTAAAAGATGAAAACTCTAATTCGAAAAGTTGCATGCACCCCAATGTTCACAGCAGTACTATTTACAACAGCCAAGACATGGATGGAAACCCAAGTGCCCATCAACAAATGATTGGTTTAAGATGTGGTATATATACACAATGGATTATTACTTGGCCATAAAAAGAATGAAATATTGCCATTTGCAGTAACATGGAAGGACCCAGAGGTTATCATACTAAGTGAAGTAAGTTAGACAAAGACAAATATTATATGATATCACTTATATGTGGAATCTAAAAAAATAATATAAATGAATCTAAATACAAAATAGGAGGTGGAGGGTATAGCTCAGTGATAGTGTATGTCTAGCATGCACAAGGTCCTGGGTTCAAACCCCAGGACCTCCATTTAAAAAATTAATAGATAAACAAAATAGAAACAGACTCAGACAGAAAACAAACTTATGGTTACCAAAGGGGAGAGGGAAGGGAGGAATAAATTAAGAGTATGGGATTAACAACTACAAACTACTGTACATAAAATAGATAAGCAACAAGGATTTACTGTCTAGCACAGGGAACTATATTCATATCTTATAATAACCCATAATGGAAAATAATCTAAAAATATATATATATAACTGAATCACTTTGTTGTATACCTGAAACTAACATGATATTGTAAATCAACTATATACATCATTAAAAATAAACAAAAAATTAAATTTTTAAAAAAAGGAACTAGCTCGTGATCACAAAGTTAATGGCAGAAACATTGACTAGACTAGTCCTTCTGAGGCAGGAAGCCCCATAAAAAGACTGGCAGGACCCCCAGGCAGGGCCACTACTCTCCTGACAGCACCATCCAGTTCCCTGGCCCTGAGGCTCTATCTCACTTTTTGCCTCTGAAAAGGCTTACTTACCCCTAAACTCTATTGGTTCCCTGAGTTCACTCCTGATTGGTTATTTCCCTCACTCCTGATTGGTTATTTCTCTCCCTCCTGATTGGTCCATTTCTACAAAGCTTGTTCCTAATTAGTCAACTATTGTTACACCTTATTTGCATATAATGTTGCAAAGTGTAAACTGGCAGCCTATAAAAGCCTGTGTAAACCTACAGAGGGGCTCGAGAGCTTGGAGTGTTAATTTCTCTGGGCCCGCTGTTGTAATAAACCTGAGTTCTCCAACTCTCCGAGGGCTGCTTGGTCTCTCGCCTGGGTCCAGGTTGCTGTCACAACTGAGCTATAACACTGAGCTGTCACACATTTTTTTCTGCAACACTTCTAATATTTTTCCACCAAGATTTCCAATCAGCAAAGTGAAGAGCAAACTAACGTGCCCTCCCACCTCCTCAAGCTTTAGGAGAAAAGTTTGAAGCTCCTCCTGAAAAAGCAAAATTTATTTGAGGCTTTACTTTTCGTGGACATTTTGCTCTTTATTTCCTGAAATTTTTACATGTATTCGACTCTAAAATCTTTTCCCCAAAGTTTTTCAGTCAAAGTAACTTCACCAACAAGGTTCCCAATGAGAAAGCTGGGGCTGAAAGTAGGTGCTGACCTGGGGTCCCAAGGCTGCCTGTGCTGCGCCCCCCACTCCCCACCCCACCTCCAGGGAGACTCACCGAGGACGTTACCAGTAGCTCTGGGCCCTTGGGCTCGTCCCTCCATATGAGTTCGGCCTTAGTTTCCTGAAGGGATGGGGTTTTTTAACTGTTAGTTCCCACTCCTATGTATGTAACAATGGGCTTTCTTTCTGAATACATTGGAGGGAAGAAGCCGAGGTGTGGAGGCAACAAGGTGGCAGTGACAGCAGGACAGGACAGTGGCAGGACTGATGGCTGGACAGAAGCTCCTGCAGGGCGTGGGCCCGGGAGGCACGGGCAGGGCTCCTGGGTGGTTGAGGGAGGGAGGCCCTGGGGTCCCCGGAGCAGAAGCCTGCTCAGCTTGGCTGTCTTCTGTGCCCTAGAAATCTCTGCCTCCATGGGACCCAGGAGATTTCTCGGCGGATCTCTCCTGGGGAAGGTACCCATGTACACTTTCAAAAGAGGGTAGAGCTACAAGCTCACCCGTGCCAACATCTGAAACCATGAAGGCCAAGAACACAGCGCTTCGGCTTCCCCCTTTCCTCTCCTGCCCCCTCGGCATCTGTGAAGCAGTGAAGGGGCAGCCCAGACTCTCACTACCACCCCCTGCTCCAAGGCTCACTCTCACCCTCAGGAGGGGTGCTGGGTCCACAGCCCAGCCCCTGTCCCCCCACCCCGGGTGACCCCATCTCTGTGGGGAGGGAGGCACCTCACCTGGGAGAGTAATGCCAGTCCCAGCCCTGAGTCACACAAGTCGTCTCTAATATCGCATGTCTCAGTAGCGCCCCTTTGAGGTGTTACTCGCCCACACATCACAGAAGAGGAGGGTGAGACTTAGAGCAGTCCAGTCACTTGCAGACAACTGAGTGGCAGGACTGACTGCAGACCTTCCAGGCTCCAAAAGCAGTCACCCCTCCACTCAACTCCACTCAAACAAAACCACGGCAAGAAACCATTTTCTACCCATCAGATTGGCAAAGTTCAGCAAGTTGGGAGACCCTGAGGTGGCAAAAGTGCAAGCAAACAGGCACTGAGGCGAGAGTGTAAGTTGATACATCTTGTGAGAAGAACAGGGCACATCTGCCCACAGCTGGTGGGCACGTGCAGGGAAATGACTCTGGCACAGAGCCACTCGCCACACTGACTCCTGAAATAGCAGAAGGCTGGACGCCACCTAAGCATCCATCCACTGGGAATGAGTTAAGTAAGTCAGCTACGGTAGAGCTATTACAATGGAACAGTTAAGCCATGAAACAGGATGAGGAAGCTTTTTAGTATTAGCATGGGACCATCACCCAAATACACAGAGAGGTGGGGGGAAGCATAGATAGTATATACATATCTACCATCATTTAAAAGGGGAAGAAAGTACATACAGGCACTTGTGTCTGATGCGTAGACTATTTGCTGAAGAATGCACACGACAATTCTGATCCTGACATACTGGTGGCCTCCAGGAAGAGAACTGGGAGTCTGGGAGACGGGGGTGGGGGGCGGTGCTTAGTTTCACTTGTATCTTTTTCTGTCTTTTAAATGTTATACCGTGTGCTTATATTATCCATTCAAAATTGAATAACTTCTTAGTAAGGTGGGGGAAAAAATCGGTCATAAAGTGGAGATGAGGGAGAACCACCTGCTTCAAAAGGAGGAAGAATACCTTGAGCTTGATTCCAGGAGTCAGGGTGTCCATGGGAAATTGTTACCCTTGGGCCGAGGGCTCCCCACTTGCGCCTGAGCACTGTCAGGTGATGCTCAGAGAATTAAACACTTGTTTCAGTGTGAGCCTGAGTGGAACAGGAGAATGGCACACCCACGATGAGTGGTTGAAGAGAATTCATAAATGAATGCATAACAAAATCCCAACGAAATGCAATTAGAATCTGGGGCCCCAGGGTTCTTTTGTGATGGCAAACAACTGACAAAGCCCAGGTCATTCCTCCTGGACCCACACAGACACTTCTAAGAGCCTCTGAGGACCCTGGCCCTTCTATTTAAAAGCCTCTCAGATCATCAACAGCTCACCTGGGTAAAGGTAGCTGGGGCAGCACCTTCCAACCCTGGACCCCACCAGTTCAGTTGACCCCTTTCCTGGGGCAACCCTGGTTCACAGTCAGTAGACATGCTCCAAAACCCAACCTGCCCAGGGAGGTACAATCTGAGGGCCAATGCCACGGAGGGGACCTCTGCCAGCTTTACAAGGGAGGAGGCTGGTTACAGCCGACACCAAAGTAGCCTCACAAGAGGAGACAGTACAGGAGGGCACTGGAGCCTCAGGAGCTGCGCAGGGGCAGTCAGGTGCCCCCGGGCCCTCTGATGCTGGGCCACCTGCCCTCCCGCCTTCCCTCAGGCCACCTCGGCCCTCGCTGGCCCTTGCTCACCTCTTTCAGAAGCTCCACTTGCTCATACCTCCCCATTCCGACCTGAGCGCAGGCTTCTCCCTGAAGTCCTCAAGTTCAACCCTCTACTGACAGCTGTTCCTCTGTCCTGGTGAGTCGTGTTCAGTGGGTCCCTCTGTTTATTTGTCTCCATGACTACACTGCGAGCGCCCTGGGGAAAGGGAGTTATCCTATCCGTGTGATTGTGTTTCTTCCTCTCCCTGGTACAGGGCTCAGTCTGCAGGGAGTTGTCGCCCTGGCTCTCCTGGGGCCAGGACTAACTTCCTCCCTGGTCAGTGTGTTTGCTAAATGCCAGAAAAGTGAAAATAACTGAAGAAAAATGATGTCTCTCATCCTGTCCAGCCAGAATGCCCCTTTGATAAGCTAAGTCAACTCCTGTCACTCCCTCGTGTCCCTTGCTCCGAATAACACCTAAAGCCCTTACTCCGGTCCAGGAGGCTCTGCACTGTGTAGGCCCTGCTCCCTCCTGGTCCCACTACCACTGCTCTCCATGCACGTGGCCCCTCCATCCAGGTGCTTGCTTGTCCCTCTCCCTGGAACGCTTTTCCACGTGGTGGCCTTCTCAGGCAGCTCTCCTTCCCCACCTTTTCTAAAATGCACCCCCTGCCAAGCACCCAGCCCCTTTCCTCTGCCCGTCCAGATCTGCTCACTCTCCACTTCACCCTGCGCGGGCCCTGGGAGGCTGGCAGCTACTGTGTCGTGCTTGGACAGGCCCTGTGCTCTCTGGCTTCTGTTCAACAAAGAACAGGCAGGATACTGGAAGGTGGGAGGGAGGAGAGGGAGGTCAGGGTATCTGTCCCTGGACTGGCACTCCCCCTGCAGGTTTGCTGCTGCCCCCTGGCCCCCTTGATGACCCACGGCCCTGGTTCTTGGCAGAAGGGCCTCACATAGGCCCCCCTCCAGCTCTGGTGACTGCTCCCTCCCCTCCCTATAACTCACCCAGGCCCAGCTACCTACGCTGTGTTCCGCTACACCTGCCCACATCACGGGAGGTGATCACTTTATTAAACCTTCCTCAAAGTACCCAACCCAAGGATACTGTGGCTTTCCTTTCAGGACCCCGATTCACACCTGACATTACACATCTAATGTCTGTGAGCTGTCTGGCCCCCAACTAGACTGTAAAGGCAGAGAATGTAGCCGCTTTGTTACACTCTGCTGCCTCCCAGCGTCTGACTCAGCGCCTGCCCTCAGTAGCTCAGTAAATATTTGTTGAAGGAGTGAATGTAGAAGGGAAGGATAAATGTCATCTGGAGAGAGGATACGGAGGCCGGAAGGACAGGCAAGATCTTCGGAGGTGAGGGGGAGGAAGAGCACAAAGGCGCAGGATGCAGCAGTGATGAGGGCAGCCGTCCCCCCTCAAGGAATAAAGACCCCTTTGTGTCCCTCTTAGCATGTCTCCACAATCTATAACGATTTTGGTTTTGTTTTCCGTGTATGTCTCCCTGCTCAAATGGATTCCCTGGGGGCAGGGGCCATGTCTGTTTTGTCGCTTGTCCTTAGAGCCTGGCACAGTACCTGACACACACTGAAGACACTAGATCCGTACTTGTTGAATAAATGAAAGGAATGTGAATTCTCCCAAAAGAAACAGCCACTTGGCAGAGGACCTGGAAAGCCAGGTTGGGCAGTTTGGATGCAGAGTGGGACGGACTGCAGGTCTTAGTGTGGAGGGGGAGGCGACAAAGTCCAGGGGAGGGGGCGACAAAGTCCAGGCTTGTAGGAAGATGGGCCTGGCAGGGGACACAGGCTCAAGAAGAGCAGGGAGGCTGCTGCCCCTTCAGACCAGCAAGGAAGGAAGAGGTGGCAGAACATGGTGAGGGGCAGGTGCAGATGGAGAATGAAGACTCCGGACCATTTGGAGGGTGAGATGGCGCTGTAAGGCCCGCGGTCCTGGCCCAGGTAAGCGCTCCAGGGCTGGCTGCTACTGGCCCCGCTGTTTCGAACTGCTGTCCAAAGTGGGAAGGCTGGGGAGTGGAAGTGGTTTGGGCAGAAAAGTGAAGCAAATCCAATCTACCACGTTGCTTTGAAAGTATAACCAGGTAGCTTAGTGGAGAGCAAGCTACCGACAGACAGATGCTGAGAATCCCCGGGAGGTGACAGCTGGCGGTGGAAGGGCAGGCGAGCCATCTCCTGGGCGAGCAGAGGACTATCTGGGGCCAGCCACAGCTGGGCAGGTTGGAGAAAGAGCCAGCAAGGAAAAGGGAGGCCATGAAATAGAATAATCAGGAAAAGAGGGCAATGTCATGAAGGCCAAAGAGACACCTTTGAAGAGGAAGGGGTGGCCGATGGGTCACATGTCAGCAGCGAAGGCCCAGTTGGATGTCACTGAGGGCCCCATCCTAGAGGAGCACCAACTGTTGGCCTCTGGGACGGGCTGGGAGAGCCGAGGGTGCCAAGTCAAGTGCGCTCAGTGTTCAAGAGGGGTTTCCTGCCTGTCCCAAAGGGCAGTCCTGGGCACACACCCTAAACCTCATTTGTGTCAGATTCAGCTGTCCCCCAAATCCATTCTTTCCTACTTTCCTTGGTGACAAGGCTCCCAAATTTTACTCAGACACAGAGCCACATTTCCTCACTTGCCGTGCAGCCTGGCAAGGCCACGTGACTAGGAGGGGGCAGCTTCTGGGCTTTGAGCTCCCCTTTACACACCCCACCACCCACTCCACTGGAATGTGGACCCAGCAGGTGGGGGGGCAGCCTTCTTCCAGCACACGGATGTGAGCATCACCCGAGGTGATAGACGAGCCATAAGACAGAAGACTTGACATCATCAGGCCACCAAGCCAGCCTGGGCCACCCACCCTGACTTCCGTAGAAGGCATACAGTTCTGCCTTAAGGTGCTGTATTTTGGGGACTTTTTGTTAGAGCAGCCTAACTCGAGTTGGAATGTACCATTAAATTCAGTAGAGATACCATCATTATCCATTTTATGGAAACTGGTTTGGACATTTAGGGATTTGCCCACGACCTCACAGCTTGTAGGCTGTGGTGGGGCCACAAACACAAACGTCACCAAGCCTTGGCTCACTGAGCCACGTGGCCTCTACGTTGAGTGACTTCAGGCTCCCAGAAAAACAAAGCTCAGCTCCTTTTATGTTTGTTTCCCCACTGCCTTCCCCTGCAAAAAAAAAAGCCAGGCTATTTTATTACTAGTTTCTCAGTTAACTTCACTGATCACCTTTTAACTTGGTCAGAAATTAAGGAAAGGGGCCTGTATCCTGACCCCCAGGGCCAGAGGTGGGAGGGACTATCCTACACTTGGGAGATGTGAAAACCTAGTGCAATGTCTGGATCTTATTTTAATCCTGATTCATATAAGCCAACTATTAAAAAAATTTTAAAAATCTTTGCAACAACTGGAAAATTTTGAGTATTAACTAAATATTAGGGGATATTAGAAAATCACTGTTCATTTGTTAAGTGTGATATTGGCATAGTGATTATCTAAAAAAAAAAAGTCTTAACCCACAGAAATATGCCCCTCCCCCCAAAAAACCTAACCTTTGACAAACGTACAAACATAATTCAATGGAGGAAGGGTACCTTTTTAACAAAAGGAGCTGGATCAATTGGACATCCACAGGCAAAATAGTGAACCCAACCCAAACCCCACACTTTATAAAAAATTTACTCGAAATAGATCAAGGACTAAAATGTAAAACATACCTATAAAAATATTAGAAAAAAAATACAGAAAAAGATCTTCAGGACCTAGGACCCGATGAAGAGTTTTTAGACCTGTACCAAAAACATAAACATAAAATAGAAAAATTGATAAATTGAATTTCATCAAAATTTAAAACTTTTGCTCTGCCAGAGATCCTTGTGAAGAGAATGAAAAGACCAGCCGCAGAGTGGGAGGAGTATTTGTAAACCACACATCTGACAAAGTTCTTGTATCAAAAATATATGCAGCATCTCCTCCAAAAATAAATAAACCTAGTTACCTCCCCCCCAAAATAATTAAGTAATACAATAACGAATAAAGTATTTTTTAAAAAGAATATATGAAGAAACCTCAAAACAAAGAAACAATCCAGTTGGAAAACGGGCAAAAGATTTAAGTGGATAATTCACCGAAGAGCACACACAGACAGCAAAAGGCACATGAAAAGATGTCCGACATCTAACCATGGAGGAAATGCAAATTAAGATCATAAGATATTAGTGCACAACTTTCAGCATGGCTAAAATTTTAAAAAATTATGACAACAAATATTGGTGAGGATATGGAGAAACTGGCTGCCTACATTGCTAGCAGGAACACAAAATGGTACAGCCAGGCTGAAAAGAGTATGTTTCTTTTAAAATGAAACATACAGTTACCATAGGACCAGAGTTGCCTTCCTGGGCATTTATTGCAGTGAAATGAAGACTTATGTTTACATAAAAATCTATACACAGATGTTCATAGCTGCTTTATTCGTAACAGCTCCAAACTGGAAACAGTCTAGATGTCCCTCCTTGTGTGAATGGTTAAGCAGACTGTGGTACATCCATTCCTGGCATATTGCTCAGCAATGAAAAGTCAGGAACTGCGGACACACACAACCACCTGGCTGGCTCTCACTCACTTATGCTGAGTGAAAAAAGCCCACTTCAAAAGGTTACAAACTTTGTAACTCCATTTATATAACATTTTAAAAATAAAATTATAGAGATGGAGAACAGAGCAGTGGCTGCCAGGGGCTAGCGATGGGGAAGAGGAGAGGTAGATGTGGTTATAAGGAAATAGCATGAAGGAACCTCGTGGTTATGGAAATGTTCTGTATCTTGATTGTGAATCTACACATGACAAAACTGCATAGAACTACACACACACACACACACACACACACACACACACACACGAAATGGTGAAATCTGAATACTCTGTGGACTGTATGTATGTCACTTTCCTGGCTTTGACACTGCACTACAGTTATTCGAGATGCTCCCACTGAAGGACTGGGTAAAGGGTACACGGGACCTCCCTGAACTCTTGTTTTCTTTTGCAACATCCTGTCATCTATAATTACCTCAAAAAAGTTTTAAAGGTCTATCAGAGATGCATAATAACATATTTACCGATTACATGACATAGTTCTTAGATTTGTTTTTAAAAATACTTTAGGAATTAAAAAAAAAAGAAGTAGAAGAAATAGATGAAACAGAAGTGAAAAGATGTTCTGTAAGTGTTGCAGCTGGGTGAAGAATATATAGGGAAAATATACTTTCCTGTCTAGTTTTGTGTTTGCAGATTTTCCAAATAAAGTTTTAGTTTGAAAGGGTACTCTGTCCAACATAAGGTCTAAGCCTTACTTATCTGTACAAAGCCTTTCTCACTGCTGTAACTTTTGCATACAAATTCACTTCAAAGCTTATAATTCTGTTGCATTTACAAAGTTTTTATTATGACCTTTTATTAAGAGCATAAATCACATACTTAATTTGACCCTGTTTACTGCTTTTTCGTATTATGAATTCCCTCAAAGTTATAAAAAAAAATAAAAGCTTATAAATATACATTGAGGATTATGCACAGTTTTTACACAACAATAGTCGGGTCAGTGTTTCAGGTTAACATCTCCCAGTGTCTCATCCAGAACAGAATTATAGCAGTGCAGCCTCTGGGATCTCAACAGCAGAAACGGCAATTCTTTCCCAAATCCTACGGCATCCCTCAGCATAACAGCATTCAGCAGGTGTCTGTTCTGGATGGTAACAGGAAGAGCTGCTGGGCTGACTGCTCCCGAGAGCAGGTGAGAACAGCCAGCTGGGAAAGTGTCCACCCTGCATGGGCCATGGCTCAAACCTGGGACTGTATTTAAACTCAGTAGGCCAAGAATTAGCAAAGCAAAATTATAAACTCAGAGTGGGTCAGCGCAGGCCCAACTGGACTACTTTCAACTGTAAGTTTCAGGTCACTATAAACCAGAAAAACTCTTACTTGGTCCAGAGTTGGGGAATCAGATTTTCTCACTTAGCATCCCCTCTTTGGTTACTGACAAGCGGCACTTTCCTTCCAATGGGATGAAGCACTTCGAGGACAGTGAGGTCAGAGGAACATGGAGCTTGCTGTCAAGACACAAACACCAAGTGTTTCAAGTTTTCAAAATCACCAAGAGGATGGAAGGTTAAGAAATGACTGCGGAAGCCGAGTATGAGGAAAGTTCCGTACGGATTTGTTTACCCTGTGTTAACTCCAACGTGTCAGTGGCATTCATCTTCCTTAGACTTGGTTTTAAAACCTCTTCCTTTGGAGACCAGCCTGCCCAGCATCTTCCTTTTTTGGTTTGGAGGGCACATCAAGGATGAAGTCTTCTCTCCCAGGAAGCAAAGAGGTTGGACAGATTCAGACTTGCAGGCTCCTCTCTGCCCCCTTCTGCTATAAAGTGGGCACGTGGCCTTCCCTTGCTGCTGACCTCTCAGCAGAGCGGCCAGGTGTCTCAGCTTTCAGAACACAAGGCCAAAATCTCATCCCCAGCCGCTCCCCGACCCAATCCTTTTCTTGTTTAAAATCGGTGATTCCTCTATCAAGTCACAGCATAATATATCCACTGATGTAGGCTCTTGTCAAAGAAAACCTTTCTTCCCAGGATGGGGCAGGACCTAGCCAATCCCAAGCACACACTCCACAGAGGGACAGTAAATGATCAGTCCCTCAGGAGAGGGCGCTGCCCAGCCCTAGGGAGCTTTCATCACATGCAGATGAGAATCAGGGCTGCCTTCTGTGTCATCCTCCTCACATGAATGCATCTGCTCACACCTTC
This sequence comes from Camelus bactrianus, assembly GCF_048773025.1. Classification (NCBI taxonomy): domain Eukaryota; kingdom Metazoa; phylum Chordata; class Mammalia; order Artiodactyla; family Camelidae; genus Camelus; species Camelus bactrianus. The sequence goes on along the minus strand of NC_133558.1, from coordinate 27,735,894 downwards.
TGACTCCGGCCGGCCCCAGATCAGGATTCATGTGTTCCCAACATGCTAAAGGAGGGAAAATCACCTTCGATCAGCTCAACAGGGTATTTGGAGCCCAGGTGAGGAGAGAAGAAAGAAGGAGATTCTAGGAGGATAAATTGGTACCACAAATTGTCAGTCAATAAAAGGGGTCCAGACGTCCTGAAATACAAATTAAGCAAACAGTCTTTCTGGCAGTGAGCAAAGCAGGCAGAGCCTTTTCTTTCCTGCCACCTTCCCTGGTCTTCCAGGTTTCAAGGAATCAAGTCCCATGATAATAAATGAAGTCCCCGGCCGTTTCTATGCCCCATGGCATGGCCCAGTTGGTTAAAAAAGGCCTTGTTGTTACAGTCGTATCTTCGTCAACCCAAACGTCCAACGAAAATAGGTCAATCTCAATAGAGCGTCTGCAGTTAAAATCATGCCCAGTCACACCCTGGCAGCCTCGGCTCAACCACCCTCTTCTTCCCTTGAGTGGCTTTGACTCTCCCAGGAGGGTGATGTCCGCGTCTCTGCACAAGGCAGGCTTCCTTCTCAGCTCACGAGAGGGACCTAGAAAGAAGAGGAATCCATGGAGCCTGCCTGGGGGGCCGCCTGCCCTCCTAGTGGGGGAGCAACGGCTGGGCTGTGCGGGTTGGTCCCTGGGCTGCAGGAGGCTCAGGCTCTATGCACGAGAGGTACACACGGGAGACGAGGAAGGAGAGGAAGAGGGACCATATTTCCTCTCACCAGAGAAACTTTCCCCGAGGTCCAGACCCACTGGTGAGCCTCTCTTTGCCGCCAAGGAGCAGAGGCGCCCACCTCGGCTGGCCAGGGAGTCCTCTCTGCACCCCAGCCTCCAACTCACTTCTTCCTGCGGATCTTGGGTTTCTTCACAGGCCGCAGGTAGGGGTTATCGATGACGTTCTCCTCCCCGTTCCGGCTGCCCGACAAGGAGGGGTTCTGCTGCAGGACAGATGTGTTCTCCTTCTCGGCTCCAGAATCGTCCTTTGAGCAAAAGCCAAAATAAAGCAAAACACCAAGGGCATAAGGAAAGAGATCGTGCCCATGAGAAGGGCTACTATCAGCATCCCTTTCATCGAGAAATGAGAAGCCCACCTTCTATGCAACGTGCCTAACTCTGCCCCAGACGACAGGAGGCCAGGCAGCAGCTGGCTTGTGGGAGGAAAGCGGGAGCAGCAGCCTTGACGCAGTGGAACACAGAACATGGACCCCTGAGCCTCCTAAGGAGGCCGGGACAGGAGTGAGAAGGAATAGAGACCTGGGAGGGGTGGGGCTCAGGGGCCATAACTAAGATGCTTCAGGGAGGAAGCCCAGTCTGGGGAGAGATCAAGAGAAAGAGAGAAGGCCCTCAAACCTCACAGGACTGAGAGGTACAGGGCCAGAACAAATCAGGGGTGCAAAGCATCTTCTGGACCAAAGCTCATGTAAATCAGTCTATTTCCCAATTCTCAAATACTGGGTACTTGCAACACAGTACCAATGATCATATCCCAGAAGAGGCCAGAAACTTCTTGAGCCCAGAGGGCTCAACCAAGGAGAAGCAATGCATGCTGGCCCCACCTGAGAACTTCATCTAAGATCCCCATCTCTGGCCCGTAGATCAGGCCTTTCACTGTGCTTTTTTTGAGGAAAGTGATTTTGGAGAAAAGTTTGTAAGTTTGTATGTATTCAATATGATCCCAGTTAAAAACTGTTTAAATCACAATTGGGTGTGGACACAGGAAGAAGTAAATTTTAAAGACTGCTTCTGGGAATATAGGTGATTGAGTCTCCTTTCTTTCTTTCTTTATTTTATTTTATTTTTTTTACTCTCTATTTTCCAAGTTCTTTAAAACGAGCAGAAGCTGCAGGGGAAGGGGGAAAAAAAACATCACAGGAAGAAGTTGACCTTGAAGCTCAGGCCTAAGTGACTGTAAGTGACCAGAAGCTGGTTGGGCTGCGCCCCCTGGTGGCAGGCCAAGCGTTCTGTCACTGAGATTCCTGTCCTGTAACTAGAGGTAAAAGAGGACCTGATTTTGGGTGTGGGAACAGCTCAGTGGTATTTTGGGTGTGGGAACAGCTCAGTGGTAGAGTGCATGCTTACCATGCATGAGGTTCCTGGGTTCAATCCCCAGTACCTCCTCTAAAAATAAATAAACCTAATTATCACCTGCCCCCCGCCCCAAACGAAAAAAGAGGACATGACCTCAACCAGGAGATTGTGCTGTCCAAAGACAGCAGGACAGAGGATGCTGCAATTGGATGGCAGATTCTCTCTCTCGACTGCTGGCCGAGGAGGCTGGTGCCAGTCTGGGCTCAACGAGCCTGAAGAGAGTGAATGGCTCTGAGGTTCCACTGGCACCGCCTCTCACTGTCCGTCAACCCTGTTCTCCCTGGAGACCCAGTGCCATCCAGAGCCCCTGAGCTTTCCCTCTCCAACACCAGGGTGACCTATAGCCACTGTGGACCTCCTGGCTCTCTTGAAAGTGAGCCCCTGGCTGTGCCAGACCTGGCCTGCCCTGGATACCTGGCTCCCCACTTTTCTTAATGGCTTGTTTGAGTAACTCACTCCCACCTCCCTCCTATCATTTCTCTACAGTAATTGGTCTAGCTTCAAAGTTACTGGAAGTTCACTTCAACTGTGCCTTAAGTGTTTCCTGAGATAATACAGGTGGAGGTGACATGGTCAGGGGCGCTGAAGAGCCAGTCCTGGGGCCACTGCTCGACGCTCCCTCCCCCGTTCGTCTCACCACGCCTCACAAGTGGGCCAGGACGGGGCACAATAGACTTCTCTTCTCCCAAGTGGAGCTTCTGGAAATGCCATTTTGTTTGCCCTCTTCCGGGACAGGCAGCCTTGAGATGGGAAGGGATGGGAGGAGTAGATGAAAGAAGTAAAGTACTGAACTGAGATTTGTGAAAAAGAAGGGAGCAGAAAGGTCTGTAAGGAGCAACTGGGGCCTGGAAAGGCCAGACTCAGGCAACGTGTGTGCACTCTTAGTGAACCCCACACTCCCGGGGGTGACCGTGTCAGTCTCACAGCTTTCAACCCCACTTCCACACCATCTCCTCCTGGTGCCCCTCCAGCCCTCACCTCTCTCCTGACCTCCAGGCTTGCACAGTCACTGGCACTCAACGTGGTCAAGCAGGCATCTCCGATCCAATGTGCCTGAAACTGAACCCCAGACCCCCGCCTTGGCATGAGCAGCTCCTCCCACAGTCCTCCCATCACAATAGACAGAGACCCCCATCCTTCCAGTGGTCCAAGCCCAGACTCCACAGTCATTCCTACATCTTTTCTTTCTCTGACATCCGACAGCCACATTTGTTAGGAAACTTCTTGGCCTTTCCTTCAAAATCCAGGCAGAATCTGACCACTTCCACTGTCTCTACTGCGACCACTGTGGGAGGACCCACCATTGTCTTTACTGGGACAACAGCTTCCTCACTGCCCTCCCTCCACAGTCCCTTCTCTGCCTGCCCCATTCTCACCATTGCAGTCGATGCTCCCTAGAGAACTCTGGATCTGTCCCTCTGCTCCACACCCTCCCACGACTCCCACTTCACCCAATGAAGACAGTTCATAAAACTGCTTACAAGGCTCTTCCTGATCTGACCTCTCCCCCGACCCACTGCCTTCCACAGCCACACCCACACTCGCCTCTGTGCCGTGGGGCCTTTGCACTGGCTGTTCCCTTTCCAGAACACTCTTCCCCAGATATCCACATGGTTCACTCCCTCACCTCCTTCAAGACTCTGCTCCGATGTCACCTCCTCTGTGATGTCTACTCTGAGTACCCTATTTACAACGGAAACTTCACCCTTTACCCTGGACCTTTCCCTACTGTTTCCCACCCACCCCACAGCACTTTCATCTCTAACAGACCATATAATGACGTACTGACATACTATGTTTATGGTCGCTCCCCCACTGCCAGGATCCCCAAAGGCAGTGGTTGCCTCTGCTCTGTTCACTGATACGTAAGCACCCAGACAGTATCTGGCACCTACCAGGTACTAAATAAATCCTTGTTGAGTAAATGAATGGTACACTGTTCATAAAAGACTAAAAGTTTAGACACTGGGATTGCCTGCAGAAGGCAGCTAGTACAAATATATCAGAAAAAAAATCCTATTATACACTAACTTTAAATGAATAGTCCCTTTATGTTCAAGTAGATGGAGAAACCACAGCCAAGTTAACCAAAGTGCCTAGCAGCAGTCCTTGAGAGATGTGTCATCAATAGAGGAAAGAGCAATTTAAAATACCAGTTACTAAGGGGGGAGGGAATAGCTCAAGTGGTAGAGCACATGCCTAGCACGTATGAGGTCCTGGGTTCAATCCCCGTTCGCTCCTCTAAAAAGAAAGAAAGAAACCTAATTACCTCCCTTCCAACAAACAAATAAAATACCAGTTACTGACTTCACTGTAATAATGTTGGTCCACAGGGGACTAGCTCAATTCAATCGTTAAACCCACACAATGCAGCGATGAAGCAGGGGCAGAAACCCTTTGTGATTTGCTGTTTGTGTCTGAAACAATTAAAACCATCTCTAGAAGGATTCACAAGAGCCTAGCGAGACTAGCGACACTGGTTGCTTTGTAGGAGGGAAAGTGAACCAGGACGGGCAGAAGAATTGTCACCATATACCTTCTCAGACATTCTGAATTTTAAATATAGGATTGTATTTGCCAGGCCAACAAAAGAACAAGCCTGACTGATTGCCCATAAATTGTTGCTGGAATCCTTTTCCTGAAGTCTTTTTATTTGTTTATTTTTCACAGAAGAACATATGGCCATACAGTTGCTGACGGGTGGGGGGCACCACGAGCTGCCACCGGCCAGCACCCGACAGAGATGAGCTCATTGCATCTCGGCTTCTTTTCTGCCCCTGAGGCAGGTGTTTCTAGTTCTATTTGTATTTGTGAGGAAACAGGCTCAGATGTTGGGTGATGCAACCAAAGTCACTTAGCTGGAAAGTAGCCCTGTCTGGATTCGCAGGCAGGCCATTCTGACTCGGAGGCTCAGTTCTGTCTACTCTTTGCTGCCTGGCTTGGCATCCGGGGTCCTGGAGTCCTCGGGTGACTCCTGGCATCCGTGCAGCCTTGGTTCCTCACCTCTGTGACCTCACCTACAGCAGTAACTGGAGTGTGAGATAACACACCTACAAGCCTTGTAGCTACTTTGTACTTACAAAGGGATGGTGATGTTTGCTTAGAAGATTCCTCCTTCTCAGAAGGTGAACCTCATCTTAGTCCATGACCCAATCACCACATCTCAGACCAAATTAACCGAGTCCAAAACAGAAGTGCAGAATAACAAGTTCCTCTGCTTTATGTAAAGCCATGGGCTCCCAGCCCTAATTCTGAAAGGAATAATTCAACATTAAAGAAACATGCGTTCAGGTGTGGGAGACCATCAGCAAATCAGAGGCGGCACTGGCACTCTCTACCTGCATCCTGCAGCTGCCGGCTGCTGCTGCTGCATCGCACCCTGGAGAACATGAGGAACGCCCAGTCCAGCTACAACCACTAAGCCACCCTTTGCTTAAAAGCCAGGGCCCATCTGAAAGGATGGGTGAATACAGTAACCTGACTATGAGGGTCCTGTAAGCCTTAGAGGCATTAGAGCTCCCAGCAGGTCTGTGACCCTACCTGGCACTTTCCTCAAGAGGCAGGAACAAGGGTGGGCCTTATCCTGTTACTCATCGAGAGCAACACATCGCAACCAGAAGAGAACATCCCCAGGTCCCAACGAGCACACCTCATCCTGACCTTTGTCTCTGTGCCCACACACTCCACCCCCTACCCTGGCTCTGAAATGTCCACAGTAAGGCTAACCCCTCCTCTCGGGCACTAGATCCCCTGCCCGCTCACCTACCAAAAACCATCATCCCAAAATGTTTCTTCCTCTCCTGCACCAATTTTCCCTCTACCAGACCATTCCCATCAGCATACAAACATCCTGCTATTTCTTTTACCTTAAAAAAACAGGTAAAAACCAAAAGGCGGCCAGTGTGACTAAGGGAGGGAGTTTTTTATTTAATTTAAACTTAATTAGCCACATGCGGCCACTGGCCACTGTAGTGGACAACACAAGGCCATCCTCACTGACTCCAACTTCTCTTCTCGCGTTCTCTTTGAATTCACTTGCTCTCGTGCTTCCTGAAATCGCTCCTGTCAAGGTGACAGATTATACTCGCGCTGCCAAATCTAACGGACCACGTCTCGGGCCTCACGTGACTGTAACTAACTGCAGCTTCTGACACAGCTGATCACTTCCTCCCTTGGCCTCCGGGACACTGCACCCTCCTGGCTCTCCCATCTCTCCAGCTATGCCTCCTCGGCTGGTCCCCCTGCATCTCCTCATCCTCTGAACAGTGCAGAGCCCCAGGTCTCAGTCCCGGCACCTCTTCTCTTTTTGGTTCTCACTCGTTCCCTAGGCGCTCACCGAGTCTCGCGGTTTTAAACACTACCTACACGCGAAGACTCCCAGATTGGCACCTCGAGTCCTAACAGCACCCCAAACTCCCTAACTCCTCTAACCATCTCTCTACCTGACATCACCACCTGGATATCTAATAAGCATCTCAAACTCACCCTGTCTAAACCCCAACTCCTGGCTTCCCCCAGACACCTGCTCCACCCAACAGTCTTCCCTATCTTGGTGGAAGGCAACTCCAGGTTTCTTGTTGTTTAGGCAAAAAACCTTGCATTTATCTGGGATTCTTTCTCTCATATCCACTCTATAGTTGGCTCTGCTCCAAAAATAATCTAGAATTTAACCCAATAACCTATCAGACCAGGTCTTTACTTCAACCACCATCTCTGCTTCTGCCCTTACCCTCTACAGTATACCCTCAACCCACAACCTGCCAGATCCTGTCACCATCAGACCCTCACCTTCCTCTGCTCTGCACGTCCAGTGGCTCCCATCTCACTGAGAAAAAGCCCACATGTTAAATACACCTTTACAATCGGACTCCCCCAGGAGCTCTGTGACCTCACCCTCTGTTCGTCTCCCCCTTGTTCAGGCCACTCTGGCCACCCTGATGATCTTGCTGCTCTTCAACACAATAGCTCCCACCCCGGGGCCTTTGCACCTGCTATTCCCTCTCTGAGCAATGCTCCACTGCCAGTTATGTGCAAGCCTTGTTCCCTTCAGGTCTTCACTCAAATGTCACCTTCTCAAACACCACACTCCCCAGGCCTAGACCTACTTCCCATCCCCTAATTTCTTATTTTTCTCTCTTATTGGAGCGCAGGACATTGTGTCCAGTCTGTCTCCTGCTAACTCCTCAGCACCTGGCACATGCCTGACTCTGGCAGGTGTGCATTCAATATTTGTTGAATGAATGGATCCCTAGGATACAGATTTCTCAAGCTAGAGATCATGTCACAATTGGATCATCATGGGCCCATCATGCAAGTCCCTAACATAAGGCCAGAGACCTGAGGTAGGTCATGTGCAATGCCCAGGGTGACAGGCTGAGAGCAGCATGGGCTCCTTGGGGGGCAGGCGGAAGCAGGCAGAAGGCAGGACCCACCGTGCTGATATGAAGAGGGAGGTTTTCCGTGTCTGTCTGCTCATCCTGCTCCGAGGAATCCGTCTCTTCCATTTGTTGCATCTCCAGCTCAGATGGAAGAAGAGCAGTCAGGTAGGGGATAGTGAAAGGTCTGGCAGCGATCACTGGAGGATTGGAAGAGAGGCATGATTCCGCTGTCACGGAGCCCTTGCAGCTGGCCGAGAGCCTCCGATCAGCGAGCACCACCGCAGGACAATAAAGGCTAACGTGCTCTGAGCACTTAACCACGGGCCAGGCCGCGTCCTACAGGCTTTACACGGTGTCTGTAATCCTCACCTCCACCCTATTAAGTAAGTACAATTATCAAACCCATTTTACAGACAGGGAACCTGAGACACGGAGAGGTTATGTGACAACCTCAAACACACAGAAAGTGGCAGAGTGGGATTTGAACTCCGGCCATATGACCTCAGAGCCCACTTTTACCAAGTACAACTAAAATCAGAGACAGCTGGGGCCAAATCCTAGCAAAGCATCAGCCTCGTGATCTTATCCCCAAGGTCAGTTAACCCCTCAGCCTCGTGATCTTATCCCCAAGGTCAGTTAACCCCTCAGCCTCATTTCTAAAGCAGGGATCTGGATCCCTTCGGCCAATATTGGACTTGAGAACTCCGCATGGAAGTGCACCTGCTGACCTAGAGGGCACTTCAGGTGAGTGAGCAATCCAATTATTCCAAAAAGCACTGAGGAGAAGAAGAAATTATTGATTTAAAAAGAAAAGAAAAGAAAAGAAAAGAAAAGAAAAGAAAAGAAAAGAAAAGAAAAGGAAAGAAAAGAAAGTCTCCATGTATACTTCCATGGTAGAATATCATTATCAGAAGACACTCTAAGATTATTTTTAATGTGGCTCAGATGTGGGGCCCTGCAGACAGAAAGAGCTAGGTTTGATGCTATCTGCTTGCTGCGTGACCTCGGAGAGGTTACTTCATTTGTCTTCTCTATAATCCTCGGCTTCCTATAATGGTGGTGGTAATGATTCCTAACTCAGAGGCTCACCTGAGGACTTCATGCAATAACGTGGAGGAAGTGATTCGCACAGGGCCTGGCACTTATGACTTAGCTGCTATGGCTCTAGGCCGAGGTGCACAGTGAGTAGGCAACAGGGGCCTGCCAACTGAAGGAATCACCCAAACCCCTCTGCCTCATTCCCCGGTGGAAACACTGAGGCCTATGGAGATGAAGGAACTTGGTCACACAGCAAAAGGGTAGGGTTGAGATGAGAAATTAAATGAGCTGGGCCCTGTGAGAGGACACCGTGGAGGACAAAGGCCAGAAGAGGTTCTGAAACTGCTCCCTGATGCCAGGGTCCCTTCTACCACCAGGGCTGCCGCCTCTGCTATGTAAGCCTCTCTGACGCCTGGCGCTCAGTCACCCTCGAGGGGACCTCTACTCCACGCACTTCAAGTGCCCAAATGCAACAGAGGCCATTCCTGTTTGGGAGTCATTGGTGGGACAGGCCCCCTAAGCCCTGGGAAAAGGAGGCAGAAATCTGAAGAACGAGTTCCATCTGCGGTAAGGACAGAGCTTATCTGCTTCTTCCTACCACGCTAAGAGACAGGGCAGATGGGTGTGATCTCAAAGGACAAGATAGGGCCTGCCAAGGGGAGAGACTCACATGGAAATGTGCTGACGTCATCTTTGAAAAGACTCTGGGTCTCGCCTGTCTTGGCCATGAAACGGGTGAGTGCCCGCTCCACGTCTCGTCTCTGGGACGCAGCCTTCTCCCGCAGGACCTGGTAGTCTGACACGGGCTCGCGGTACGTCTGAAGAGAGAACAGCAGAGACACCAGCGTGACATCTGCTTTCCTCGGGTCCCTGCCTTGCTGGTGCTATGTCCTCCCACCCTTTAAATAACCCACTACTCACTACCGTCACTGACAGCAGACGTCCCCCAGGGCAGTGGAAGGGCAGAAAGAAAGCAATGTAATGATCATTAATATTTACTTTTAACCTTAAAAATTAAGAAAGGTACAAATATTCATTACAGGGATTGATACCAGGCCTTCACTTAGCTCTGCTGACAGCTGGACTCAGGTGTCAGAGATGCATCCTGAAGGAAGAGTGGGAACCCCCAGGGAAGCCCTGATGGGGACACTGGGATCCCGCAGCACAACGTGGCGTCCTGCAGTGAGTGACTGCGCGTGGGGACTTGCAGATTGTACCTCTTGTTTTCTTCACCCAACCCTCACAAAACGGATGCATTGTCCCAAAAGATTCCCTCAAAGAAACAGACTGAACACATTAATTTCAGTGCAAGTGAACAAGAAACAGGCCTGACACCCGCCCCTACTCCTAACTTTGAGCTTTTGGGCAATCATGTTATGGCATGAAAAAATGATGGGGACCTAGTAAGAACAAATTAGCCAAAACATTTAAAATTATAAAGGTAAAGGTGAAACTTTAACAATGAAATCAGTCTTGCACTGCTCCAGACTCCTCTAAAGTAACTATTCTTTGTGATGTGGAGGTAGGGTTTTTAAAGGAGGTACCTGGAGACACTTGCACTGCTGTCCAAGTTAACTCAGTGTGTCACCTGTACAGTTACACTTAGACACAGAAATAGGATTTTCTGGCATGTTTAAAATCTTCCCAGAATGAAGAATTTGACGGGATTTTTGAACACACTGATTAAAAACATTAAAATGCAAGATTTTACAATTATTTTAAGACAACTGTTTGACATTTTAAAAGTTGGAAATTTAATAGAAAAATTTTAACAAAATTCTTTAAATAATTGGTAAATGAGAATAAAAAAATTAGTTTCATGGTTTATTAAGGGCAGCCAAAAATGCCATCTATCTTTGTATATCTTTGTCAACTATGAGAGCTGTTAAAGTATCAAAATAAACAGAACTTAGAATCAAACCAACTTAGAATTCCACCAAGTATTCAACCAAGATTTCAAAAAATCAAAAGCAGAGGCTGTTACATGGCTGCCACTAAAAAGGGGCAAACAAGTTTCCTGCACCTTTGATAAGGATCAGATTATCTTTTAATGTATGTTATTTTAGTACAGTGTTACATTATAACATTCATGTAAATAGACAAATACTAGAATATGTGCTTAAAGTTTTTACTGACATAGATATACTATAAGAGAGTTAGAAATAGTTGTGGATTGAATTGTGGCCCCCCCAAAAATAGACACGTTTAAGTCCTAACCCCCAGTCGCTCAGTATATGATCTTATTTGGAAACACAGTCATTGCAAGATGCAATTGGTTAGGGGGGAGGGTATAGCTCAGTGGTAGAGCGCATGCTTAGCATGCATGAGGTCCTGGGTTCAACCCCCAGTACCTCCTCCCCAAATAAATAAACCTAATTACCCCCTCCACCAAAATAAAGTAATTAAATAATACAATAATAAATAAGTAAGTAAAAAACATTAAGAAAAAAAAAGATGCAATCAGTTAACACGAGGTCACACTGGAGTAGGGGGTACGAATCCCACATGACTGGTCCCCTTATAAGAAATGGCCACGTGAAGACAGAGATATAGAGAGGATGCCAAGTGAAGACACAAGACTGGAGTGACACAGCGACAAGACAAGGACGGCCAAGGACTGTCTACAAAGCACCCACAGCTGGAAGGAGGTGGGGAAGGATTCTCCTAAAGGTTTCAGAGGGGGCCTATGGACAACTTGATTTTGGACTTCCAACCTCTAGAATGATAAAACAATAAACTTCTGTTGTTCTAAGCCACCAAGCTTGTGGCACTTTGTTCCAGCAGCCCCAGGACACTAATATAGAAACCACAGTCCAGGGCAATGGCTGTGCTGCAATGGTGGGTGACCACCTATTCCTCTTGCCCCCATATCCTGCGGTTGGGAGACAGCTTCTGAAGGACTTGCCCCAACACCCTGCATCACGGCCGTGTTTGCACCAGGACATGGTGTGGAGGTGGAGACAAAGGAAGCGAGTGGAAGCACCTCTGGGGACTCCTGTGCAAGTGGAAGCACCTCTGGGGACACTGCTCGATGCAAATAGGAACACGATGGACCATGGAAGACAACTCAACTTGTCCCACACAGACCCAGAGCTCAGTTATGAGGGGCTTCACTTCATATTACCAAGTACGTTTTAAATAACCTTTCCCTGATTTCAAAAATAACTCTTTCCTATCGTGGAAAATTTGGAAAACCCAGAAAAGCACACTCAAAACAATGGTACTTATAATCCCACCAAGAATTACTACCAACATTTTGTGGAACATGTCTTTTCTGTACGTGGCTAGTACTTTTGTGTTTGGGTGGGACAGGCAAAATTGTGCCAGCTTCAGTTTGTTAACTATATATTTGCCAGCAAACTGGAGACCATAATTCTCCTTTTCAATGAGGAGAGACATTCTGAGTTCTGAACTACCTTGTTGCCAACAAACTTCTGGACTCCAGCCTACCAGTCAATAGAACTGACTCTGCTTTTGTACCAGTCACAGCCCCTAGCGGGGCCTTGTCACTCACCGGAGTTTTGATGTAGGTGTGGGGGTCGGGGAACTCGGGGAAATGGCTGGGGATATGCGGTGGGTGGGGTCGGTTCTGTCCTGCAGTGAGGGCCTTGGGGGTCACTGGCTGATTGGTCACTGGAGCTGCAACAGAGTCACAACCAGTTACTTCTCCACCCCAGGCCTTGGGTCTCTACCCAAACCCTCCTTTTCTCAAAGTAAATGCTGGACCTCAATGTTCTATGCAAAAGGCACATTGCACGTCTATTGATAAAAGGTCTTTAATGGCTTGAGGCCCTGAAAAGGCCCTCCCAACCCCAATGATGCCTGGCCCTGCATAAGCTGGGGTGACAGACCCATCCCCAATGATCTGCCTGCCTGTCTCTTAGGGAGGTGAGTGGGTGGCTGTGACAAGTAAATTAAGCCGAAGAGCAGGCTGAAGAACCAGGGCAGTGAGGTGGGCTGCTGACTCTTTTCAAGAACCTGGGTAACAAAGACAAATCCTGAGCCAGGTAAAGTAGGTGTAGGCTAATGACAACACGAGGGAGCCGCAAGTGGCACCTTCCACTGCTACTCTGAGACAAGTTCTTAAAAAGATGCCAGCCTGAAAAGAGTGATGAAAACAAATCTAGTGAATTCTCCCCAGGTCCCACAAGCCCAAATGAGTGACCCCAACTCAGTTCATGGCACTCAGTTTGTCTCAGGCAGAGGTCATCAAACTTTGTGTGTGAAGGGACAGAAACTAAGTATTTTAGGTTTTGCAAGCCATACAGTCTGTCACAACTACTCAACTCTGCCATTCCAGCATGAAGACAACCATAGATAATAAGTGAACATGACTGTGTACTGATAAATGTTTATTGACAGAAATGGGTGGTGGGCCACATCAGGCCCATGATCTCAGGAAGAACAAGAACTCTCACATTTTTGAGCCCTGACTGCTCTTCTGGGCTGAGACACAAGAACCACAGCAGCATCTCAGGGACGGCTTCTGGTGACAGAACCTCACATCCTAATTCGATTAGCCCGAGTAAAGAGTACACTGTAAGTAGCCCTAAATAACGGAAGGGAGTCTGCAACGAGGCAGTGGCTACACACCAATCCCCGCCCTATTCAATGAATTCATCCCACCAGCATTAACTGAGCACTTACTGAGTACCTCAGTTGAGAGTTACTTACGGGCAGTGATGACCATCCTCTGAGATCGTTTTGCATAAGCAGGGAGAGTGTCCACATTGAAACCTAAGAAACAGGGAAACAAAAATCACTGCCCAGACCATGGGATATTGAACAAAGAAGAGGAAGTAATCCTGTGGCAAAGTAGCTTAAAAAACCAACTCAGGAGTTTGGCTGCCACTCAAAAGAAGCTCCAGCAGAATCCCCCAACAGGGAGTTAGGTGGTCTCTCAAAGAGGTTCAGAGGAGTGCTCTTTTGATGACTCTCATAAGCTAAAGGCAAACCAGGAGACTCATGAGGGAATTCAAGAACACTCAGCAGACGTGGCTGACTCTCTCATACCTCCAACTCAGTTGCACCAAAGAAATGGAAACTGGAAGTGTACTCACCCATCTCGACAAGGGTGACCACAATATCTGACAGTGTGGGCTGGGTTCTGGCTGTGTGCTCACAGTAAGACTTGGCACTCCTCCCAATTTCTGAAATGTCTGGGAAGGGATCAAAGGCATAAAGTCTTATTCTCAGTTCCTGAACAGTTAAACGTACAATTATCGCATGAGCCAGCGATTCCACTCCTAGGTATATACTGGAGTGAATGGAAAAGGGGGACTCAAACAGATACCTGTTCATCAGTGTTCATGGTAGCATTATTCACAACGGCTGAAAGGTGGAAACAACCCAGTGACCATCCACAGAAGAATGGGCACACAGAATGGGGTCTATACATACAATGGAATATTATTCGGCCTCCAAAGGGAATGACCTCTTGACACCTGCCATAATACGAATAAACTTTGAAAACATCATGCTAAGTGAAATAAGCCAGACAGACAGTCAAATATTTTAAGATTCCACGTTATGAGGTACCTAGAAAAAAGAATATCACAGAGACAAAAAAATAGGTTAGCAGTTATCAGGGGCTGGGAGGAAGGAGGAATGGGGAGTTACTGTTTATGGATACAGAGTTTCTGCTTAGAATGATGCAAAAAGTACTGGAAATGAATACTGTTGATGGCTGTACAACATTGTGAATATATTTAAGGCCACTGAATTATATACTCAAAAATGGTTAAAATGGTATAATGGAAAAGTATCTGAAAAAGAACAGTTTTATATATCTATCTATCTATCTATAGATATATATATATATATCTGAATCACTTTGCTGTACACCTGAAACTAACACAACACTGTAAATCAACCATACTTCAATTAAAAAAATGGCTAAAATGGTAAATTTTATGTTATGTATATCTTGCCACCAAAAAAAAAAAGGGGAGGTCTTATTCTCTGGCTGTCAAGTTTTTGTTTCTTCTACCCAAAGCTGAACCTCTTTTTAAGTCATGCTGAAGTCCTTCAGGGCAAATGGGAAGTATGAGGCTGGACTCATACTCATGAATGGACTTCTGAGGTTGATGGGCAGTTCCATGAAAACTCTGAAACTCTGCTGAATTTTGCATACCAAAAAAAGCCTTTTTCTGGGGACAAATCCACAGATTTCATCAGAGATAAAAGGAGACCCCAAAGGTAAGGACCCCTGCTCTAGGGGGCCTAATGGTGCAGAAGGAAAGAGCAAGGAGCGCTTGGTGGGAAGGCTGTCTAACTGAAGACCTAACACCAACTTGTCATGCTACCCTGAGCAGGTCACTAACTGTCACTACTGTACTAGCCTCCATCCATGAAAATGGTGGGCAGCATCTGTTTACCAGGGTGGGGGAGAGTCTAATTAAAATCCTGGTGAAATACTTTAGAAATACACCAGGTGGCAGTTTGGGCAGTTTCACCATTTGGGCTTTTTCTTACATATCAGCAGGATCCTAGGATGTCAAAGGATACACACAGAAAATGTAGAAAACATGAACTTTGCTCTGAACGCAAAGATACAGGTCCCTAGAAACAAGGTGATTGTAGTCAACAAGCACAACAGTTCTGCCTGGTGATTATCACTTACACAAATCCTAATACTTTGATATTCAGAACTATCGCCAGCATGGAGGCATCCAAGTCTCAGCAAGCCCTCAATGTAAGCCATCCATCTTTGGTATTCCTTTCACTGAAGCAGCGGATTTTTATACTATTTTCAAACCATTTAGTTCTAATACTCTTGGCTTTTCCAACACAACAACAACTCCATCCCCTTCCGTGGAAACCATTTCTTCTGAGAGAAATAAAGGCCTCTTGTCCAGTGGTATAAGAAAGAACTACTTCAACTATTAGGACCTATACACTCTGAATTACAAGATCTTTGCAAAAACTGAATTCTCATCTGCTGGGAATTATTAGTCCATTCTTTCTGGACAAAAGGTCTCAAAGTGTGGTCTGGAAATCCCTGGACATCCCTGAAATCCTTTCCAGAATACACAGGTCAAAACCATTTTCATAATGAGACATCCTTTGACTTTTTTACTCTCATTCCCTCCAGTACTTTTCCAGAGGTTCTATCACCTGTGACACCATCGTGGCTCTGATGGATAATGGGATGTGTGCTTGTGCATTCTTATGTTTTAAAATGTTCTCAGTTATTTTTCCTAATGTGGCAAAAAAAAAAAAAAAAAAACCTCTCTATATAAAGACAATGAATACTGAATTCCTTGGAGTCCTCAACATTTAAGAGTCTAAAGGGGTCCTGAGATCAAAAACTTTGAGATGGCTGCTTTAGGAAAACATTTGGTATTTAAAAGTTCAAAACATCAGCTGCAAGAAGTTACCCCACCCAAATCAAGCCCTTTCTGGGGCAGTCCACATCTAGTGACTGATCAAGATTGGAGTACAAAGGAAGGACCTTTTGAGCCTGATGTGGGCTACTCCGTGGGCGATAATCGCACCAGAACTAACGCCCCACTGAGCTGGCCTATCTTTGTTCGGCCTGCACTACAGTTCAACTTCTCTCTCTGCCTAAACCTTTCTCTTACTTCCATTCATAGGGTTGACTTCCCCTCCAAAACACCTTAAATAACCCTATCCCTCATCCCATCCTACCCACCCCCCCAAAAAAAGGCCCAAGCACGGAGCTACACTGCACATGCAGAAAGGCCTATGTAAGACCATTAAGACCATTCCAGATTCCTAAACTCCAAAATATTTCCTTTTAAGTGTTTTTTCCCAATTCTATAAAATTTATTCACCCTCACTCTTGTATCACATAATATAGCATGATTATATCATGTGTGGCATTTATTTTATGGGAATTAATCCTGACTCTTCAACAAAACTGTAAGTTCTTTGAGCATAGAGAACAAACAGCAATAATAACATCTACAAGTCATCAAGAGCTTAAACATCCCCAGCTTTGACTGTTTTACGTATACACCTCACTTAACATTAACAACTCCACAAGGTGCAAATTATTATCCTGTTTCAAAAATAAGCAAATTGAGGTTCAGGAGGTTTAGTGGTTTACCCAAGCTATTAAGTGGCAGAGTGGTAATGTACACTCAAGTCTATCTGATTCCAAAGCCTGTAAGTCACTTTACCATGTTCTTCTTTTTCTAAAATCCTCCCTAACATTATCACACTGCAGATACAGAATAGATGTTTGGTTGACTGGAAGAAGGCCTATTGTTTCCTGGTACTTACAGCTCTGCAGCATCTCTGTCAATGTTTCCACAGATGCTTTCTCAGCGCTCTCAAACCCTGCCTCTGTCAGCAAGGAGCTCACAACCACTTGCAGGGTTCGCCTCCGGGCCAGATGGTAGTTATCAGCAGGGTTAGTGGACTGCTTACTTCCTGATCTCTGTGAATCAGCAGCCCAGAAAGAGAACATTTTCATCCACATGACAGGGATGCAATCACATAGTTCAATACCGTCAGTGGCAAGCAAAGGTTCTTCTGCTAAATACTTCTCAGTGCTTAATAAGATGTGGTAGTCCCTGATACGCAGATTTATAGCTCTTGGCCAAATGAGCAATAATTGAGTACCCAAGGGGTTCTAAGTTCGGAGACAGACTTTCTGCCTACCTAAAACGTACAATTCCAGTAACGCAAAACGGCTGTTTTCTACTTTCTATTTCAGCAGATGATCAGAATATATAACTGAAGAAACATGCATGATGGGATTGAATTCATATCTATTTCCCAGAAAAAAAGTGATCTCTCTCGTTCCTCTCATTGCCACACCACTTCACTAACAAGGAAAATTAAAACAACAAACACCGCACGATGCAGAATACAGGGCAAACGATAACAGCACAGACAGTAGGAAAGCGAAGTATTTGGAAACGGGAATCCCTCCCAACTTTGGCGGACCAATAAGAAAGCGAAAACGGCATCATTGGACCAATCAGGAGGTGTTCCGGGTTCCCAACCCCCCCAACAGAGAACAGGCCAATCAGTACGCAGGTCCACCAACTCAGGAGGCCGCCGCCAAGTCTCGAGGAGGGGCGGCATGTACGGCCTGAAAGACCCTCCTCCACTCAGAGCTCATGGTGGGGCGGGATTTCTGGGTATGAGCTTGTTGCCCACGCTAGGGGGAAGTTACAGAATGCCCAGACTTTTTCGGCTTCCGCCCCGCGCCTCCCACCCTTACCGTTCCGGAGCCACCGGCCCCGGCAGTAGTCGCTGTGTCGGCCATCTTGCTCTGGCGTAATGCGCGCGGGCGCAGGGCAGGATGGGACTTGTAGTCACGGGGCGGGGCGGCGAGGGGGCGGGGCAGCACGCCCCCCTCTGGGCTTTCGGAGGCCCAGCCGGGTGGGGGATGCGTCTGGTGACCCCCGCTCATGTGACCTTTTGTGAGCGATGGGTTCAGTGAGCCCCGGAAGTGGTCAGGAAAGTGAGCCCTCGGTTTCACACCTATTTTAGAGTGAAATCGTTTTTCATAAAAAGCGCATCCCTGGAACGCTCCAAACTTGCCTGATTGTTAGCAACACCTGGCTGCGTACCCCCCGGTCCCCGTGGTTTACTCTCTGGAAGAAGGGTCTGGGAGTCTGTATTCTTAAACCAGGTGTTTCTCCTGAGCGGGAAATTTGGGGAAACCTTGCTTTGTGCTGGCGGCCCCGCAGCCCGCCAATGGCCCACTTGGAACTAGAGCCTAACAGCCACCTAGTCCAGGTGTTCCACTGCATCCTGCTGCCTTCTCGCCCTCAATTAATCCGCAGGGATTTGCGGGGCGAGCTGGGAGGCGCCGGCGGCAGGAGGCTGTCCCTAGCCCTCCTCACTCCCAGGACGTTGCGTCCACGCAGTGTCTGTGGTGTTCTGTAGTTCAGTCGCGGGTCATCTCCTGTGGATGGGCGTCCTTCGCGCACCGCGCCTCATTTGTCTCCGTTTGTGGGTGCTTGGTAGAACGCAGAGGCTAGATTCGAATCCCAGCAGTCTCGCCACCTGTGGGACTTGGGGCACATCACCTGACCTCACTGTACCTCAGTTTCCTCTTGTGAAACTGGGGTGGGATTGATAGCGGGGGGGTGGGGTGGGGGGAGATGAGCTAATACACGCAAAGGGTTTGTTACTGTGCAGACGTAGAGTAAGAGATCAAGAAACAGCGCCTAATGTTATTTCCTGCGTGGCGAGTGGATGAGTGGAAAACGTTCACAAGCAGTGTCTGGAAACTTGCGCGGCGCCTGTCACGCCGCTCCCATCTGAGTCTGCGGGGCATCCCCACCCCCCAACCTGGGGCACATGGGGCGGGGTCTTCAGACCTCGGTCGCTGCGCCTGGTGAACTGCCAGGAGGAGTCGGGCCCAAACCTTAGCTGAGCGCAGCACCCAGCCCCTTTGTCTCCCCCGCCCCCTCTTCCCCACTTCCTGCCCAGCTTTAAACTCGGGATTGGCGGCGCGGCGCAGACTTTGTAAACACGTCGTGCCTGTGGCTGTGGAGACTGGTTCTGTTTGGACGCCTGGGGGAGGGGCGCGTGCCCCTCCGCGAGGCTGGAGGTGGCGACCCCCCTCCTCTCCAGGACAGAGGCCAGAAGAGGCGAGAGAGAGTGTCTCCGGCTACAGTCGGTGCTCCGGGGGCTCACCTGCCAAGGAGGTAGGCTTGAGGGCTGGAGAAGCTGAGATACATGGTGTCAGCATCTCTTCGTGTGGCTGGACACCCGGACTTGGGGTCAGAGGTGGGTGGGTTAAGGAGGTCACCGCCCCCTCATCATCTCCCTGTTGTCCTTCCAAGATTGGCTCACTTTCTCTCTGAGTTGCACGTGGCTGAAGGGCAGAGAAGCCCCCCAAAGCCTTAAGATTTCTGTATGTCTACACAGTCCCCCTCCAAGCTGACCTGGAAGCCCAGTGACTTCACTAGGCTGTCTGCCATGGTTCTTCTCGTATCTCAGAGATCAGGGTGGGAGGCAGTAGGAGGGCAGAACCAGTGTGGGCAGGGAGCCTTGGGGTCCTCCTGTCAGCCAGGGCCGAGGAGGGAGTCCAAAAGACTGGACTGGAGGAGGGACTTCTCAGTGGTGGTCCCTCTGGTGCTGATGGGTGTACAAATGATGGCCTTAGCCTTTTCTGTGTCTTTTAATGTGTCAACAAGAGGACTAACTGAAGAAATTGGTTGCTGTTACTAAGGGAGCATTAATGTATGCGTTTGCAAACATTGATTGAGAACCTGCTTTATGTCTAGGATTGTATGGGATGCTGAGGGTGCAATGATGTTATTCCTCCACAGAGTTCTGATGTGGGTGATAGAATAACAGAGATAAGGTGCCAAGTTGGGGTGTCTGGAAAGGCTTCAGAGAGAAGAGGACGTTTGAGTTGGGTTCTGGATGATGAATAGTCACCAGGCAGAGAAGTGGTGGGAAGTCTTTGTGGGCACTTACTCATAATACAGAGCTGGAGTGAACCCTGCCTGTGGTGTTGCGCATTGGAATACAATGGGGACCCAGAAGCAGTTCTGCTCTCTTTAACTCATTGTCTAGACAGAAGAAATGGGAATGAACAGGGTGGGTTCAGGGAAAGGCACATTTCTGGGCTGATACCTCAAAACCCAGAAATTCCCAGCTAGGTGCGGCTGGGAGAGTCTACCTGGGGGTGACGTGACAGTTCACACAGTCTTAGGGCACTCACTCCCCATCCCTGGTTGCTAGGACTGTTTTCTCTAACAAATCCTTGCTCTGTGCCCCATACCTCAATTCTCTTTTGGACCTGACATGAGTGAAAAGAACTGGACCTCCCATTGCTTTCCTGCAGCTTCTTTTGCTCTTTCAGTTCCCAGGCTCACTTGAGAGATGGCTGACACAAGAGTTTGTGAATTCACTCAGCACCTGTCTGCTGTGACCGCCCTGTCTGCACAGACTAAAAAACATTGGGGACATAACAGTAAATTAATCAGTAATAAACTCCCCTGGACTTTAGAATTGAAAGCATCTCTGAGAATCCCAGCAAGATCCTAGTCTCTGTCCAGTCCTTGAGACCATGACCTCCGTGGTCCCAAATGCCTTCTCTCCATTTCCTTCCTTCAAGGGTTCAGAATACTGGCTGAGGCTTATCTAGTACTGTCAGTACTCGTCTAAATGTTTTAAGTATAGGGTCTCATTTAATCCTCCTAACAGTCCTGTGAGGTAAGCATTAGGATTATCTCCATTTTGTAGATGAGGAAACTCAGGCACAGAGCTGATACTTTTCCTAAAGAGGACACCAGAAATAAATGGCAGCATTGGGATTTAAACCCAGGTCACTTGACTTGGGAGGCCCTGTTCCTAACCATTAGGCTAGCCTGCCTCCTTGACTGACCACATGGAGTGCACACTTGAGTCAGACTTAGGGGTTTCTGAAAGGGAGTCCGTGGTCTTGTATCTTGGGTGATACAGAGGAGCGCATCTGTTAGCTGAGCACGGGCGCTGGTGCTGTTTACAGGGAGCCCCAGAAGGCCTGCAGCAAGGTTGTGGGGACCACACGGAGCTGGTACCCTTTCCTAATGGCCCTGTGTGTGTATGTGTGTGCGTGTTTTTTCCTGAGTAAGCCTCCCTCACCAGGAGGAACAAACCAAGGTTTGACACAAGAAAGATGCATGGAGGTGGTGTGCCAGAATCTGGGGAGATGGGAAGTCAGGATCCACCTTTTGTTGGGAGTCTTTAAGAAGAGCAGAGACCATCATATTCTAGGTTCTGAGGGGAACAATCCAGCCTGGTAGCTGAGTAAGGAAGATGGTTAGGGGGTGGAAGCAATCTTAAGATGCTCGCTCCTCTTCCCCATAGCTGCTGTATCCCAAAACTGCATCCCAAAGCTGCATCTGCGTATCCAACCCCATCCCTCCAGGCAGCCTGGGACCTTCCCTATGACGCCAGCCAGGCCATAGGGCGGAGGTTCTGTGGATTCCAGCCATTTCCTGAAACTCTAAGTTTCTTACCTGAGCCCTCCAAACAGATCTGGGGAGGCCCTGAGGCTGTCCCTCTCTGCCTGCAGTCAAACTGCCTCTAGTGACTGTCTTTGAGGGAGGGGTTTGTGTTGGGTGGAATGGGTGTTGATGCTGGGAGTTGAGGCTGAGGGTAAGCAGGACGTGAAGGCCAGAACTGTTCAGATCTCCAGGCTACTCCTCCCCGACACACACCCCTCAAAGGGTGGGGTGCGATGGAGGCCTTGGCAGCCCCAGCCCCCTGCCCCAGGCGCCCCACTCTTCGAGAACAGGTTGTTCTCTTGAGAAACCACAAGAGGAAGTTTAGGGAGGGTTGGGGGTGGGGAAAGTTCTGGGGCTCCTGCCAAGTTTCCCTTTCTCTGCTGAGTGGTAGGTGTGTTTATTTTGGTGTGTTTTTCTTGCCCTCAAAGACATTTAAATTTTAAACCCTCTGAGTTTCAAAGAGCTGTCAAGACCTGCCCCATTCCAGTGTGTGCAGTGTGTGGGTGTGTTGGGGGAGTCAGAGACACCCCTGGAAGTGGGACCACAACATGGTACTCATTTGTTGGATTTCGTGTGGGATTCGTGCTGGTTGAGGAAAGGCTGGCTGACTCCATAAAGTCTCTTTTTCTCTGTCTCTCTGCCCTTTCACCTTTCTCTTCCCCAAAGCACTTCCACAGCCCCAAACTCAAGAAAATGTGGTTATAACGGCCACTTAGGAGCTGAATGATGTGGCCAGGAGCTGCCCTAAGTGTTCTACCTGCCTTATCTCATTTAATATTCACCGTAACTCCTGGTAGTAAATGACTCTGCCCCAGTTTACAGATTAAGAAACTGAAGCCCAGAAAGGCTAAGAAACTTGCCTGAGGTTACACAGCTAGTAAGTGGCAGAGCCCAGATTTGAACACTTGTCTGTCTGACTTCAGGGCCTGTGCTCCTGAGGTCTGTTTAACCCCCAAAGCAGGACATCGACTTCCCCAGCATACTAGACCCTGCACAATAGGAGGCTGAGCTCCAGAGAGATTTTAATAATGGTGCTGCTAGTGTGGGGCGGCGGGGCGCTTGGGTATAGACTTGGAAGGGATTCCTTGGAAGTTAATATATTTAAAAAGGATAAGTGAGGGAAGGGAAGATGCAGTGGGTGAAAAGTTGAGGTCAAACTCTGGAAGTTTGAAGCAAAGGGGGAGACGATTTAAGAGGAATATTTTAGATGTGTTCAAACATTTGAAAGGTTGCATTTGGAAGACCTCAGATAGGGGACTGGTCGAGGCAGATTTTCAAAAAGCATAAAGACTATCTAGAAAATTTAATTGCCTAATCCGCTTCTGCAGAAGTGAGTTCCTCGTCTAGAGGAGTCTAGAGTATGTGCTTAGGAGGGGCTCCTGCAACTCTAAGCCCTCAAAGCCCCTTCCACCTCTAAGCCTCCCACCCGATTACATCCACTTCCCCCTTCCGCTGGGTCTCTGTTCCCTGGCTCCCTGACCCGTGGTGTTACCCATCTGTCCACCAGGTGGGGCTGTTGCCCAGCATGTCACTCCAGGGGCAGCTTGATGCGGTAAGGAGCGCCCCCTGGTCCTTCAGCCACCAGCTGGTTTCCTGGGGCCTTTCCCCAACGCCATCTCCAGCTATCTACACACCAGGGCCCAGAGAGCCACATTTGATCCAGCACAGCCCCCATAAAATGCGCTCTCTGGTCTCCTTCAGGCTTAGGCCAGAACATGCAGGCCTCAACTCCTGGGCAGGCTCTCTTCTCCAAGTCAGGGATCCCCTCTCTCCCCTCCTCTTTCCCCTGGCCGACGTTCCTTTGCCCTGGAGGTAGAAGGACCCACGTTCAGGACAGAGGGCAAGACCAGCAGCCCTCACGGGCATGGCCTTTCGTAGCCTTCAAAGGCATGGCACCCATGTCATATCCTCTCCGTTAAGGTCCTCAAAAGCTGCACCTCTGGGAAACTTTTTGCCCTCAGCAGCTTGACCAGTTCTCCCACCCTCCTTCAGTCTCCCCCTGGGAGAGCCACTCCTAAGGAGAGAGAGCCTGGGCCCAGGCGATGTCCCTAGGAAGGCGGGGCAGGAGAGGGTTGCTTGGTGCCTTGTTTGTTGGCCCAGATCTGTTTCCTTAGACCTTTAGAAAGGCCCAGAACCACTGGGGCCCCAGGGACACAGCAGGTGGGGCTGCGCATGTGCTGGGACAGAGAGTGCAGTTATAATCACAAAAGCCCTGTGGCCAGAGAGCGCCATGGAGGCCAGGCCCAGTGAAAGAGGCCACAGCCAGCAGTGTTCCAAGCACTTAGGAACTCCGGTACCCCCACCCGGCCTACAACTGTGTGAGTTAGAACACGCCCGTTTTATAGAAGTGCAAACCAAGGCAGCGAGAGTTAAGCAGCTGGCTTCCATTCACACAGCTGGACAGTGGCTGAGCTGCAAGTCTGACGAGGCCATTTGGCTGTAAAGTTGGCACACGTGACCACTAGCCCACGCTCCCTCCCGTGGAGTGGCTGAGAGAGCCTGGGCTCCGTGCAGAAACCACCCTGTTTGAGTCCTAGCTCGGCTCCTTTCTGGCTGAGTGAAACTCAGTTTCCTGGCCTGTCAAGGAGGCATAACCCTGCCTCCCTGGGTCCTTGTGAGGGTTGATCGTGCTGAAACTCGTTGAATGCTTACAGTCTGCCAAGTGTGGCTTGTGTTCTCACAGCAGCTCTGTGAGGGAGGCACTGTCTTATGCCTTTATGGGCCAGGAAACTGAGGCACAGAGTGATTACACAGAGTAAGGGGCTGAGGCTTCAGGGCCCACCGTCTGCACTAGGCTTGGGAGATAATAAATGCCAAGTGCCAAGCACGTCATGCACCCTTATACGTGGTGCCTCTGTCACTGTATTGTTGTCATAGTCATCTCCAGACCGAGCTCCCTTGGCTGGCATGGGGGCTGTCCCCAAACAAGGCGGCAGCCCTGGTTTCTTTCCTCACCATCCCACCTACGACTTCATCTCATCATTTCTTCTAGAATAAAAATCGGCCCCCAAGTTCTGACCTGTGGTCAGACAGTTGGACAGAACACTTGAAATTGGGACTGGCCCAGAAATTCCCAGTTCTGGCCCCAGCTTCGCCTGCTCCAACTCTCCCTCCCTCCTGTTCTCTCTCTTCCCTCCGGGCTGCGCCTCCTGCCCCCTCCCCCGGCCCCCCCCCCCCCCCCCCCCCGAGTTCTGGGAAAGGAAGCGGGAGCAGGGCCTCCGACAGATGCAGACCCTGGGCTCCAACTTGGGCTCTAGCTGGAGGTGTTAGAGGCTGTGGGAGGAGGAGAGGGCTGGTGGAGGAGGGTGGAGGGTGGAGGGTGGGAGGAGGGGGCACAGCTGGCCCCCCAGGCTGCCTGTCCCCAGGGAGGCATCTGTCTGTTCTTCACAGACTCTCTGTCCTAAGCTCCGGTTTATTAAGCTGACTCTGCTGCGTGCTGAGGAATCAGCTCTAATAAGACCCCGGGGAGGATTTCCTCCTCTCTGGCAAGTGGATCTTACAAGCTGTCTTTGAATCATGGAAGGAAGAATGCTTGTCCTCTCAGCGCCGAGCGGGCCCTCTGCAGTCACGGCTGCTTTTTCCTTTCCTTACAGCCCTGTTCCCTTTTCTCTAAGCGGGATCTACTGCAGAACCACAGATTGGAGACTCTTCAGAGGTGGAATCTATTTTCATCACAGTGAGAGGATCTTGGGGTTGTAAACTCTTTAGATGTACCAGGTGGCTGTGCATAGACCAGGGCATAGAACATTCTAGTTTCACCCCAGTCCTCTCTGTTTTTTCTTTCCAGTCAGCTGGTACCTGCTGGTCTTAGGGACAGCCACCATCTTTTCTTAGAATTCTGCCTTTAGGACCAGGCAGAGCTTTTCCTCTCGGGTCCCTTGATCTCCAAGGAAACTGAGTCTTTTTCTGCCCAGGCCCAGCCCCTTGGGTTCTAGTTCAAAACTCTTTACAGCCACTGAACGTGAGCTTGGTGCCTCCTGGGTGGTCCTCAAAAGTCCTGCTTCTCCCCTGCTTCTCCTACCGCAGCTTCTGGGAGTCATTCTGGGTATTCCTTATAGGAATCTATCGTGTGGATTTTTTCCAAACCCTCTTCGCTTCCTGGGCATGTGGCTGTGAAGACATTGGGGGTACTAAGAACATATCTTTGCACAATGTTTCTGTGTGCCAGGGGCTGTTGGAAGTCCGAACATATTACATGTACCGTGTGTAAATAAGTGAGGTCATAATCAATATGCATGTTTCTCTACTCATGTCTCATTTATTCCTCACAAGAATCCCCTGAGGTTGCCTTATTTTGCAGATGAGGAAACTGAGGCACAGAGGTTATGTAACTTGCCCAAGGTCATACAGCCAGTCTGTTGAGAGCCTGGCAGGTGAGAATACTCTGTCCAGAGTCAGACTTTTCTTTTTTCCTTTTTTAAAACATTTTTGTATTGAGTTATAGTCATTCTACAATGTTGTGTCAAACTCCAGTGTAGAGCACAATTTTTCAGTTATACATGAACATACGTATATTCATTGTCACATTTCTTTTCGCTGCAGTCAGACTTTTCATGCACACTGTGTGTGCGCGCGTGCGTGCGTATGTACGTGTGCCCCCCCAGCAGGGGGAGTGTGAGGTGACATCAGGTTCCCTGTTGAGATGTCCTGAACACAGCATCAGGACGGGTAGAGCAGGCTGGTAGGCCCCTGAGCTGCCTCTGTGGGTGACGGTGTATCTGTGTGTGATGTGTGTGTCTCTGTGGAGGTGTGGTGGTGTGGATACATGTCCCCCAGGCAAGCCCAGGGCCTCCTCTATCCCTTAGTGCTCTTGGCTAGAGCTGCAGGGTTGTCCCCCAAGCCAAGCAAGGTGGAAGGGAGGGAGCAAGGAGGGCCCCGCCCTGCCCCAGCAGGCAAGTCAGGTGCTGCACCCTCCCCAGGAAGCAGGAGTGGGTGGTGGCAATGTGAGCTCTGCTAGGTGGGGCTGGGGCCCTGACCTTTCTGGGGAGCCTTGATGAATCAACGCAACCACAGCCGCCCTAACTGCGGCAGTGCTGCAAACAAGCTTTTCCTTCGTCCTCCCCCCTCCCCGCCCCATGCTCATTTTCCTCTCCGTTTCTCTCCCCGAGTCTCAGGCTTTGGCAAGGGTGTGGCACCAGAGCAGCGGCTGCGGGCACACCTCTGGCGTTGGTGGTTAATATGGGTCCTAGTGCTGGACCTGCAACCTTCACCTTCAAGATACTCCATCCCAAAATGGGCAGCAACCCCACCTGGGGTGGAGGCCTGGTACCCTGCCCAGAGGACAGGACAGCACGGTGTAGGGCTCATGGGCTCACCCACCTGGTGTATGCCTCCAACAACATCGATAAGTCTCAGAGGTCTTGTCCATTCCTCATTTACAGTAGAGCTACATTTTATACCATGTTGGGTTTAAAGTCAGTGTGAAAACAAAACACACATCAACATTACTTTTAAAGTCCCCTTAAACAGCTCATAAAGCACAGTATGTGTAGTTTGGGCATTGTCTCCCATCTCTAAGAATCTCTAGCATAGCCAGTTTTCACTGGAACAGATGGCCGGGTCTTTGGTTGAACATCGTGCTGAGTTTGGGATAGGAGCCCACATTGTATGAACAATAGGTAGGTTTCTGCAGCTGGCTGGCATCTCCTGCAGTAGATATGACTGAATTTGTGACACTTTAATGTGCACATTTAAGAATTCAGTATGCATGTGCTCGTGGGCTCTTATGGTCTTCCTGGGCTGCGAGAAAGGTTTGAGTGGCAGTGCTGCCGGAATCTGGAGGAAGGAGCAGTTGCTCGTGGATGGATTAACCAGGAATTTCTCCTCAGAGGTGCCATTTGAGAAAATGAAAGAGGAGTGCACTTGATGCAAAAATATTCAGGAGCAATCTTAAATGGTGGTTGCCCTCGTGTCTTGTTACTTTTCTGACTTTCTGAGTTTTTTACTGAAAGCCGTATTATAGAAATAATCATTTTTCAATTCTTATTTCAATGGTGATTCTTAGGCTTATTTATTCTTTATATTATTATTATTTTAAATTTTTTATAATGCAAACTGCATTTATTTATTTATATTTTTATTGCGTTATAGTCAGTATACAATGTTGTGTCCATTTCTGGTATACAGCACAATTTTTCAGTCATTTTATATTATTATTGATGCTAAAATGATTCATGGCTGTTTCTATAATCAGTTATTTCTCTAACAATGATTATTCTTCATATGACCACTTCTTGTTTTTTAAATGGTTTTAAAAACTCCAGCAACACACTGGGGCAGGGAAGTAAAACCTGAGTGCGGGGAGAGGGCTGGGGCATTCCGAAGACCCTGTGTCTGCTTAAACTGACATGTCGGATCTAAGGCAGCAGCTCTCAAACTTTCTGGCCTCAGGACCACATTACACCTTGAAAAATTATTGAGGATCCCAGAGAGCTTTTGTTTTTGAAAATTGTAGCTACTGACGTTTACTTTCTAATAAGAACTATGAAATGAGAAATTTTAAAAAGACTTATTAATTCCTTTAAAGTAACAATAAAAATGTATTGCACGTTAATAGCATCATAATTTTTATAAAATGATAACTGCGTTTTCCAAAACAAAAAATATTAGCAGTGTGGCCTTGTTTTACATTTTTTGCAAATCTCTTTAATGCCTGGCTTCATAGAAGACAGCTGGATTCTCATATCTGCTTCTGCTTCAGTCTGTTGCAATATGTTGTTTTGGTTGATGTGTATAAAGAAAATCAGGCCCCACACTGATATGTGGTTGGGAAGGCAGGACCTTGCAGACTGGTCTAGGGGATGGCTGGCTTAGTGGGACATAGAGCTAGAAACTTTGGGGCAGTGGTGGAGAAGCCAAGCCAACAGTGTTGGGTTGGAGTGTTTGAACTTACATGGCAGGTCATGAGGAGCCATTGAGGGCTTTTGAGCAAAGAAGTGACATGATCAGAACTGATTTCTAGGATGGTAGACAAGAAAGAGTCTACACAGAAGAAAAAGGATGGAAACTAGGGTGATGAAGTAGAAATGGAAACGAGGGGGTGATTTGGCAAAATGTTTTCAAGGTAGCAGCAATAAAACTTGGTAGTTATTTGGGAGGAAGGTGTGAAGAGTCATCTACCTTGTGAAACTGCTCAGCCCTTCCCCTGTTAGGCGCCATGCCTACTTCTAAGATGAAGGATGTTGCCATATGTTGGAGTTTGCTGCTTGTTCGCCTTCTTTCCTACTAGGCTACAGTAGGTGGTTGGTAAATGAATGGAGGAGAACGCAAGGACTACCCCACGATATTTCAGCCTGGGTGAGTTGGTGCCATTAACAGAAATTTGAAGACCAGGAGGAAAAGATGTCCATTATCATTAAGTATCATCAAATAAAGGGTAGGAGGAGATGTCAAGCTATTAATAGAAAATAGTGGGTGGACCTTAAAATATACTTCTTGGCAAGGAAGTACTTTTTCCTAGGTACTAAAGATTTGGGGAGGAATATAAAAAACATCTAGGAGAGATTGCTCTTTATTGTACTTTGTTCTCAGGAACTCAAGTTCAGTTAGGGCAATGTTTTCATTTTAACTCATTTCATACACACGCCTACAAATACACATATACGTGTGTATACATACAACAAACAAGTTTCACTCACTAGATAGTGTTTACCCTTATTCCAGGTGATGTGCTTTTGATATTTTCTTTTTCATCCTGTTGTTTCATATTTTAAAATTGCTGGTCAAGATTAGCTTCATGATTTCATGACCCAGTAAAGCATCCTGACTTGCAAATTGAAAAAATACTAAGTTGATGAGGTATCAGTTAGTTTTTTTAAGGTTCTGTTAGCAACAGAAACAGATTGCCTGATATAAGGCAAAAGGAACTTATCGGAAGAAAGTTAGTAACCCATGGACTTACCAGAAAGGCTGGAAATTTTGGAAATGGGCAGTAACTGACAAAGTGCCTGAGGGCTGGGCAGAAGGACAGACCAGTCACCTCTGTCTGGCCAGGTCTGGTGGCAATGGACCGACCCACCCCTCCAGTTTCCATGGTGCAGATCAGGCAGGCTGGCTCCTGGATTTGCAGCAGCGGAGAGGTAACTTCCCAACAGTGCTGTTGGGAAGGGGGCTGTATGTTCAGTAGCCAAAAAGAATAGTCTACGGAAGGTAACACAATGTAGGCACATGAAAGGACATCTAATGGTGAGCGGTGCCCCAAACGATAGTGGATCTGAGTGGGCGTGTTCTTGCCTGCTGGTGGCCTTGCCATGTGGTAAATTCTCCCTTCAGAAAGCAGTTTGGCTAAAGGTATCAAAATCAAATGCTTCCCAAAAATTCTGACCCTCTGCCTTCATAAGCCCACTTCCCAGGCTCTACCCTAACTTGATTCTAAATGTGCAAAAAATTTTGTCCATGATGATTTTCATCAGAGTGTTATTATGTACAGTGACCACAATTTGGAGCAATTGAAGTGCCTCCCAGTAGAGCATGGTTAAGCAACGTATACTATATCTATTAAATGGAATATAAGGTAGCCATTAGAAATGTCAATTGCAAAAAATTGATATCACCGAAGTTACCTATATATTAGGGAAAAAAAATCAGGATACAAAATTGTACTTGAAGTGTATTTACAACTACACATTTTATACACACACACAGACAAAAGACTGGAAGAAAATACATCAAGATGTTAGCAGCAGTTTTTTTTTTGTGCAGTAGAACTATGGGTGATTTTTTCTTTACTTTTTCCCCCTTTTCTAAATGTTCCAGTTCTGTAATAATGAGAGAAATGCAAAACAAGTCATGAGTTGTGTTTTCATAAGTATATAGAAAAACAGTCTTTTTGTTTTCATAGCATCTCATTGGAGACAGTAGGTGCCAAGTAAAAAGTTGGCGTGAGGAGTACAGTGTGACAGCCCAGAGGAGGGCCTGGTGTGACCTAGGAGGTGACAGCTGCCACTGCGTCAAGCTACCAGCTAAGCCAGGACTATCTGTCTACCCTTCAAGTCCTGCAGCACCAATAAAGCTGAAATATCCCGGCAACTCTGGGGGACAAGTCAGGTTGTCATGGCTGTTGGGGGTGGGTCTGACATGTGATGACTCATTTTCAAGACCCAGCTACCCAGGGATGGGCACAGAGGGGGTCTGAAGTAGTGAGCAGGCATTTCTTTGGAGGGCCTGCTTCCTCCTTGTCCCTTTTAGCCCCTTGGAGCATCAGGAAACGAAGGTGGGGAGAGCAGAGAGCAGGACTGCATCCCACAGTATCTGCCTTCTGCAGCTCAGCAACAGGGAAGGAGGTGGAGTCTGGATTGAGCCCCAAGATAAGGAATATGCAGCAGCTGACAGAGAAGATCAAAATAAACAGCTGTGCCCCCAGGAGGATGAACTCCGCATTCCATTCTCTGACCCCACCCCCAATTCCCACTTCTCCCGAGTGCCTCCCCCCACCCCCACACATGCACACTCAGCATCCCCATCAGAGAGAAGGGCCTCCCCTCAGCCTTGGCTCAGGTCCCTTAGAACCTTCCCACACCCGCCTGCTGCCTTCACTGGAGGCTCCGGGGCCGCTCTCCAGCTGTCTGGAAGGGAGTGAGTGCTCTGGACAGGTGGCCGGAGGCGGATGGAGAGGAGCCTCATCCAGGGCCAGGCTCCACCTGCCAGACCAGGCCACCCTCAGACTCACACGTGGGCTACTCCAGGAAGGCCAGGGACAGAAGAGGGACGGTGGTGGTGGTGGTGGCGAGTCTGGGGAAGCTGAGGCAGGACCTGGGGCAGTGTGGAGCAGATGTGAGGAGGATGTGGAGTGGTCCTGGTGGCCGGGTCTGCAAACATCTGGTTCTCACCGTGGGTGGGCCCAGCCCTCCGGGAGCTCACAGTCCAATAGGGGCGACAGACAGCAGGTACCAGATGTGCCTCCTGAGGTGGTCACTGCTCACCACAGTGCCTAGGGGTGCTCCCCAGCTCCGCAGAACCCCCTGTAAGGCTCCCTGTCTCCTGAGGGTTCAAGTCACTGCCTCAGATGCCCCACGCTACTTTCTAGACGTGCTAACCTGGGATTTAAAATCGAGCAGATAGAAGGGGCAGGTATCTCTCTCCTAGAGCTGGGCTGACCCCTCAGGCCCCTGGGAGTGGTCATTAATACCCTTTTTCTTTTTCTTTTTCATTCTTTTAATTGAAGTGTAGTCAGTTCACAATGTTGCATCAATTTCTGGCTTACAGCATGTTTCAGTCATACATGTACATACATATATTCCTTCTCGCATTCTTTTTCATTATAGGTTGCTATAAGATATTGAATATAGTTCCCTGTGCTCTACAGTAGAACCTTGTTTATCTATTTTATATGTAGTAGTTAGTATCTGCAAATCTCGAACTCCCAATTTGTCCCTTCCCACTCCCTTTCCCCGTGGTAACCATAAGTTTGTTTTCTGTCTGTGAATCTGTTTCTGTTTTGTAAATAAGTTCATTTGTGTCTTTTTTTTAGATTCCACATATAAGTGATATCATATGAATACCTATCTTCTGTGTCACCCCCATTCCAGTTCCAACCTGAACAGCAAGACTCAGCTAGACGTGGGCACTGAGGGGCTTCAGGGCAGCTCTGGGTCCTACCATGTAGTACTTCCGTGTCCCAAAGATGTAGGACAAAACTCTGGACGTAACTCCTACACTCCTGAATGTGTACGTGGCTTCTGTCCTCACCTACGGAGGATCAAAACCAGGGGGCAGATGGGTCAGGGTTTGCCTTGATGTTCGTCGGGCGCCTTTGCGCTTGGTGGGAGGATTGTTGAAAGAGGAAAGTGGTGGTAAGCTCCCAAGCCCAGGTAGTGGACGGCACCCCCACCCACCCCAGTGCCCACGGAGGGTGTGTGTGGGGGGAGTGTCTCACGACCCTCTCAGTCCCTAATTGCAGGCAACCTGGCAGGGTCCCACATCACTGTACTTAAATGACTCCCCAGGAGTCCCAAGGCCCTCTGACATCTCCACATGTCCAGTGGAATGCTGGGCACCTCCTCCCTTGCAGAGCCACCCCCAGCCAGGAGACTCAGTGAATGCTTGCTCATAGTAGCCAGCACCGACTACGGAATTTGTAGAGCCCCTTGTTGGAAAAGTATTAAGGATTTCAAGATGGTGGCAACAGAGCATTAAACCAAGGGTGGAACCCTTCTGAGCACGGGGCTCCGTGTCCCTGCACAGGTCACATGCCCAGAATGCCAGCCCTGAGGGTCGCTAACATTCATAGAACCCTTGCTGTAATGCCAGACCCTCAGCTCAACCGCACGTGATCTCATCCCTGCCTCTGGGCCACCTCATTATCCCTATTGTGCAGACGAGGAAGTTGAAGGCTTAGACAGCCACATGGCTTGCTGAGGTCACCAGCTCTTAAGGGCTAAGAGTGGGGGACAGAACCCAGTCTGTCGGTCTACAGAGGCCGGGCTCTTAAGCACCCCGGGGCGCTCCAGCCCATGGGGGAGGGTGGTTGCTGGGCAAGGCAGCTGCGTCCTGTCCCCTTCTTCTGTCCTATCAGGGGCAGGAAGGAAGATGAGGCAAGAAACAGCAGCTGACGGTGCAGCAACAATGGCAGTGGTGGTGAGGGTGGCCGACCCTGACAGAAGTGCTGGGTGGAGACGGGGTGAGATGGGCCCCAGGCCGGGGTGAGCTGGAGGCAGCTGATAGACACCACAGCTGGGCCCTCCACCCTCTTGCCCAACGTGGGCATTGCTGAGCCCTTTCCTCTCCTCTCCCCTCATCACCTCCAGCTCTGCCTTTCTCTTCCTCTTTATGGCCAAGGTCTCTTCTCCCCCGCTCTCTCCTTCACCCCCTTTCCAGCCCCCCTCCCCTGGGGAGGTGACTCGGGGCTCTCCTCCAGCTGTATTCTCGATATTCCCACGTTACTCACCGTAGTAGTAACAGCCATGGTTTTGTGAGCACCTACTGTGTGCCAGGCATGCTGCTGGGACCTGACAGATCTAGAAACTTGACTTCCTCCACAAACCCGTAAACAATTATCATGAGCCACAGTTTATAAAGGAAGAAACCAAGGCTCAGAGAGGCCAAGAGATTTGTCCAGGGTTACCCAGCTGCTAAGTGGTCAAGAGGAGATAGGTGCTCAGATCTGAAGCCTACACCTTTTCTGCCTGCCGCCTCCCCCCCGCCCCCATCACTGCTTTCCCCATAGGACGGGGTTGGCCTGAGGAGGTGAGCATGGAAGAGCCTTTTCTTCCAAAGGAGGTGAAGAGTTTGAGAAATAGTCAACTTGAGGGAAGAATACATTGCGTACTGTGAGGGAGGGGGACACTCGTCTCCTTTGCATTCGCTGGGGTGGGTTCCAGAAGGTCTTACCTACCCGCAAGGCCCTCTCTAACACTTGGGAAGGCAGATCTGGTGGGGTGAGGTGACAGGGAACCGAAGGGCCGAGGACACGGATGAGGAGGACATGGATTTCTTTCTGGCACCAAAGAATGGGTTGTGATGGGTGTTGGGAGAGGTTAGACTGCTGTCACAGAGACCCAAAACTCAGACGCCTAAACAAATGGAACTTTCTCACATATGAGTCTGGGTAGGCAGTTGGACCCCTGAACAGGGTTGAGGACCCACATGCCTCCCAAGCTGTTGCTTGTCCGTGCCCCCCAACACTGAAGACAGCACACCACGACATTCCCTGGGTCCATGACCCTGCCAGTGGGAAGGGAGACAAGGGAAGGAGGGGGCACTACCCTTCCTTTGCAGGACTTGACCCCAAAATTACCAGATCACTTATCCCTTTGGCCGAAAGTTGGTCACCTGCCACATTTTGCTGCAAGGGAGTTTGGGGATCATATCTAAGGAGCTTCTAGTACGAAAGGTATGAGGAGGGGAAATGGATGCTGGGGAGCAGTTAGGAACCTTTGCCCCAGAATCTTGATGGGCGAGGCCCCAGAGATCCTGTGTCACATCCATGAGGACGGCCTTTCTCTGTGGAGCCTCTGAGAGAAGGGTTCTCAGCTGGACTTCTCTCTGGGGGAGGCCTGAGGCAGGGGATGCTGGCTCTGCCCTGGACTGCCTCATCTCTGGTCAAAGTAGAGGGTTCGATTCTCCCTGGCCCTGGCCAGAAGCCCCTTGGAGTTCCTCATAGAGTCCTTGTCCAGGAGCCCTGTAGGACCTGCCCCTTTGGGAGGCCTTGCTCTTCTCAGGTGGGGTGAAGAAGGGGCATGTTCCCACCCCTCAGTGATCAGATGTAATCATCTCAAGCATTAGGAGAAGGAGAGTTCCAGGGCCCTCAGGGCCAAGTCTCAGTCTCAGAGACAGAAAGTGCAGAGTTGAGGCAGGAGGTTGAGTTTGTCCAACATGCAGGGAACGGTTTCCCTCTCTGGAGATAGGAGTCTCTAGGTGGCTGGATGCCAACAGGCAGTCTTCTGGGCCCATTGTTCATTCCTTCTTTCATTCATTTGCTCATTCATTCATCCATTCAGTGTCTGTGTGAGCAGGGACCATGGATGCCCCAGGCACTGTGTTCAGTGTGGATGAAAGAGACAAGAACAAGGCAGACCCAACCCCTTACCTTATGGAGCTTATGAGCCCTCAGTTTCCCCTGTCCCCTTTCTGCCTCCTGGTAGAGAACAGACCAGGCCATCGCAGCCATGCTTGTGGCTCAGAGCTCAAAAGGCCCGAATGGAGCCCCTGAGAGCACGTGGCAGGCCCTCACCTGAGTGCTGGGGGCCCGCTGTCCTGGGGCGGCTGGGGCGGGGTGGGTGTGGGTGCCAGTGGGGAGGGGGCGGAACAGGCATTGGAGATAAGGTTTCACTTCCCTCTCACATACCAGGCGTGGAATCTGCTTTTTTCTCAGTTGGCAAGGTTTGTGACTTTTCTTTTGAGCTTAGAGGACATGTCCTCTCACAGCCCCTCATCCACCCTGGCTGTCCCTCCTGGGCTCCGACCCCCGACCCCTCCCTCCTATTACCTGTGGCCCCAGGTCACCAGCTGCATCTCTGGGCTCCAGGAAAGAGAGCGGTGTGGGAGGTGGAAATCTGTGTGGGGACACTTCCTCTGTGGGGCCTCTGGTCTCTGAGGCTCCTCTCTGGGCCCCCGTAGGCCCTGTAGTCCTCAGCGCCAGTCTGGGAAGAGGCAGCTGGCCTATGCCTTCTCCGAGAGCCATGCTGGCTCCCTGCTTCCTCTCACTGCACATCCCAGACCCTCTGTCTCCCTGCTCAGCTTGGCTTCCCTCACCTTATTCCCTGAGGCGTGCCCGGACCCCTCAGTGGCCTCCCAGTGTCACTTCATGCTCTCTTGCTACGGAGTGGGGCCACTGGCATGGAAGAGGGAGGGCTGAGAGCCGCATGAGAAAGTCTGCCTTGCCTTTCATGTCACAGCAAGTGGCCTGAACCCCTCGTCTCTCCCATCCCGTGGCTCTGTGCCCTGGGTGAGTTCTTAACCTCTCTGTGCCTCAGTGTCCTTATCTTTAAGTCGAGAATAATAATAGCACCTGCCTTACAGCGTCATTGGGAAGCTCCGTGTATGTGTGGTGCTCGGAACAGTGCCTGGCACAGAGCACGTGTCCAGCTGCTATTAAATACAGGTGTTTACTGTTATCATGAAAACACTGACAAAAGTTGGAGGCCCCAACACTGGTGTGTAAACCCAGGGATCTAGGCCAAATAAATAAATAAAACCTCAGAGTCACATGCCCCCACCTCTGTGATGGTCAGTAAGAGGGCAGGGGTCCTGTCTCCAGTCCATACTTTTGGCTTTTAGTGTCGGATTTGTACTTAGCAGGTGTTCAGCAGCGGGTGGTGGTGGGGGGGGGAGACCAGCATTCACAGGAACCCAAAGATATGGCTGCCCAATTATTATAACATTGAAATACAGTCTGTTTTTGTTATTCGCAATAGTTATGTTCTTTGAAGTCATTGAAAAGACTAAATTAGTGACTTGTGAGCCACTGTTCCCAACATTTTCATCAACCGATCAATACACTTGTTCTGTGTGTTTCTGTTTAAAGACAGCTTATTTAATATCTCTTGTTGATGCATTCATGTTGAACCCACGGCCAAGGGCACTGGAACTCGTG
Source organism: Camelus bactrianus (assembly GCF_048773025.1). Classification (NCBI taxonomy): domain Eukaryota; kingdom Metazoa; phylum Chordata; class Mammalia; order Artiodactyla; family Camelidae; genus Camelus; species Camelus bactrianus. Next base: position 27,699,405 of record NC_133558.1, on the reverse strand, counting down.
CCCGAACGAAGCTCAGCTGGCCCCCGTCACAGCCTTCTTGCATTTAGAGTCGTTGGCACGTCGGCACTACACGTAATGGGGGGGTGTTTTCAACAGAAAGGCTGAAAGTGCTGGAAAGGTGGCACTGAACAGACTGAAAAGGACACTTGTTCACAGCACAAGAGCTGTAACAAGAGGGTGGAGCCTCACAGGGTTCCATCTCAGCTGAGAACGTGCCTGTCAGGTGGCTCAAATTTTTCCCAGCTCTATGCATGTCCTCGAATGACCACCAGAGAGGCAGGAGTATTGACTGGGGAGTTACAGACAAATGTTAGCGAGTAGGCAAACTCACAGAGAATCCATGAATAATGAGGATGACTGTACCTCCACGCGGGATGATATAGACGTGATGCCCCCGCCCCAACCTACCCTCCCTTCGACATTCAGCATCTCAGGATGGGCAGCCGGGCCCTCCAGCACCCTGGACCGACTCTTGGGCTGGCGCCCACGCCGCACCACTGCTGACTCTTTTGGGTGGGTGGGTGAGTTTTGCTGCCCTGGCCAGCACTGGAGGAGGGGTGAGGAAGCCTTGCCCCACTGCCCCCCTCTCCCTTTGTCCTACTTCCCGGCTGCACAAGAGGCCTCCCCAGTGAACCAGACCCACACGTGCAACAAGGGAGCGGGGGGTGACATGAGCAGGCAGCCACCTGTGACTCCTCTAAGCCAAGTGCTGCATCAACACCTGGGGAAGACCCCCCGGCGCTTTGGGGGAGCCTGTTTTGACCTGGTCTTTATTTACTTCCCACCCCCCACAAAGGAAGTAAATAAATAGCTCTTTGTGTGTCTGTGTGGATGTGCGCGTGCCAGACTGTGTGCCTGCCGCACACCGTTAGAAACTGTGACCCAGCCCGAGAGGAAGTGGTAACAAAACGATTGTTTGTTTTATTTTCCACTAACCCTCCCATCCCTTCCCCACCTCCACCCTTTTAATATGTGCCCAAAGATGTTCCTTGCCAGCCTGGGATCCAATCATTTCTTCATCCATTTCTTCATTCACTCCTTCTAGTGTGTCCCGGGATACGCTGCTAGATGCTGGCGAGCGTAGAAGAAGTTATAGAGGAAAGTGAGGTGGGGAAGGGGCACTTTGGCCTGTGGGTGTGACTTTCTTCCTTGAAGGGAACAGCGGTTGTGATGTCCGCTCTGCGCTTCTTCCCTGCTCCTGTGGCTGCCTGCCTCCCCCAGGCCTCTGGAAGCGCTCGCCTGGATTAGTGTGTGTTTCTGCAGCATCACTGCTCAAAGACCATCAGAGGCTTCCTTCCCAGGGCCTGTGAAATCAAATCTGAGTTATCATGGTGCTCTGGTTCTCCTGGCATCTGGGCTCAACCCACCTTTCCAGCCCTTTTACCTGCCATCAACCTTTATCACCCTACTCCTGCCAACAAGAGTGCCTGGTTCATCCTGGGGTGTCCTTGCTTTCATCGCTTGGCTCATACTGTCCCCCTTCTCTGAATGCACTCTGTCCTCCTCCCATCCACCCTTGTCTGTCCAGATTTGGCCATTCTTCGAGGCTGGGCTTAAATTCACTTGGCTGCTCCCCACATATCCCGCCTCTTGGGGAGCATGTCCTAGTGTCCCAGTGTGGGTGCAGCTTCTCATCTCACTAGACTGAGAGCTCCTTGAGGACCGGGTCTGTGACTTAGCGTCCACTCTTCCATCATTCATTCATTCATTCAACCCATATGAAGGGTGACCGTCTGTGCCTGATGACTTTGGGCTCCACTCCCGGTTTCTCCAACGTATACCCCTCACTGCATGCAGTACCCCCTTAATAAATGCTGGTCCAACAAATGAGGCTGCAAGTATGCAGTCTTGGGGTACAAGCTCTCTGTGCTGTGGGCATTCCGTGGTGACGGAGGGCAGGGAAGGCTGGGTGTGAGGGGAGGGCTTCCAGGAGAGCTGAGCAGTCTCTGGAGTGAACAGGTAGAGTTTAGAGAGCTGGGAGATAGAGGGGAGGGCATGGCAGGAGGCATGATCATCTTGACCAGAGCCAGGGATTCTTGCTCTAGGCCCTCACCCCTCAGGTGTCCAGATCTGGGGAGGGCATTGTGGATGGAGGCTTGAACCATGCACAGCCATGGACAGGGTCCTTCTGAGGACCTGATCCACATAGTGAAGCAAGAGAGGACAGAGAGACAGCCAAGAATCTCCTGCATGTTGAGTCAGATGCAGACCCAGAGTGGGGCTTGGGAAAGTTGTGCGTTCATTCATTCATTCATTCATTTATTCACTCAGTCTTAATTTTTAAGGTTTTAAAAAATTATAAAATGAATGTTTGCTCAGTGTAGGAAATTTGGACAATATAGAAAAATAGGAAAAGGCCAGAAAAATTGCTCAGAGTTCTTACCACCCAAAGACAGCCCTAGTTTATTTGTGTTTCCTTCCAGCCTTCTATCTTTATTATTTAAATACTTGTCATGCAATAACTTAAACAGCTACTTAAATAATTGACTTTTATATTTACTATTAAGTTAAATTCATTAAATTGAACAGTAAAAGAATGTAATTATGAAAGTAAAACAAACTTTATCACTGTAAAAACACATTATAGACAGGAAGAAAATACAGGTGCAAATTTCGCCCCACCCACCTAGTCCTATGCTGCAGGGAAAACCAGGGCTTAGGGCTGGTATGTGGCCTTCTGAATCTTTTTTTCTGTGCATCTACACTCATAGTTTTATTCTTTTAAAATAAGAGCATAGAATGCTGTTCATAAACAATCTTTTTTATTTTTACAAAGGTAGGGTCACTTTGCATACCCAATGTTGCATGTCCCTTTTTGGACATTTTTTATGCTATGTAAATGTACATAAGTATCTAAAATTATACAAAATGAATCCATACCATTAATGCATTACATATGATACAGCTGTAGACTGCAGTTTACAACGGTTTGAAAAAATGGAGTAGTTTGCCTGAAAACACAGAAAGATCTAATTTGTACATTTTAGAACATGACTGAAATATCCCAGTGACTAATCAAAATGATTTAAAAACCTTAACACTTAATATCTAGTTGAAGTATTTTTAAAAAGGAGGGGGAGATACCTTGTTTTGTTTTGGGAATATGAAAGTGAAGGAAAAGGGCATTATTCTTAAATCTCTCAAGTGAAATGAAAATGGCCTCTCAAGTGCACATTTTAGGCTAAAATATAAAGTGCTAATTATTATTTTCAAAAAATAAAAAATTCCCAGACCTTGACTTCTATCTACATACCATTGCAACAGTTTTTTCTATGTCACTACATAGATTTTTGAATACCTGGGTTAACAGTCCACCCATATTTTACTCAATTGTTGCAGGATTCCCACCGACATTTCTTAAGCTCTGCTAGGCCATGAGACAAACCCTCTGCCCTCTAGAGCTCCCAGGCTGGTTGGGACCCCAACACTTGAGCAGTTTCCACTTAATGTAATAAATGGCAGGAGTGGATTCTGTGCTGCTCGCAGTGGCAGCTTGCAAGGGCTGGGGGCTGGGGGTGCAGTCAAGGAAGGCTTTGTGGAGAGGAGACATTGCTACACTGGGTCTTGAAGGACGAGTGGGAGGACCCAGATGTAGAGGCTTGACAGAGTGGAGGGGCCCCAGTAGTGATGTGACATATTATTGGCCGTCCCCGCCCACCCCCCAAGCTCTGGTGGTTTGTTTCTACTTTCCCTTTGGATGTGACAGATTCTGCAAACAAGGGCTCCAGCTGTTTATCAGGGGCCATCCCAGACCCAGGGGCTCCCACTCCCTGCTGCAGAGGCTGCAGGGCCCTGATTAAGGAAACAGCTGAGGCAAGAGACCCAGGGTGGAGGGCGGGAGAACCGGAAGGAAGGGCGCAGAGCAGAGAGGGTGCAGGGCAGGGGAGAGCCAGGGCGAGGGACAGGAACAAACCGTGCCTCTTTGTGCCTCCAGGGCGGGTCCCTGCCCTCCTCCACCTGGCCAGACGCTGCCCCATCAAGGCCTCCCTTCAGGGGGCACCTCCCTTGTGATTCCATTCATTCATCAAACATTTCCTGATGGCAGTGCTCAGAATTAATTCCTCTCCTTTGCTCGCTTAGCGAGGCAGCCTGTGGTAGTTGAAAGAGTCTGAACTTTGGAATCAGGAATCATAGCAGCAGGAGCTTTTATGATGCTTTTAACTTATGCTGGGCACTGCGATGAGCGTTGGAATCTATTTTCTCACCTCGTACTTCCCAACAGTCAGTGAGGTGGGAATTCTTATCCCCATGTAGTAGAGGAGGAACTGAAGGCCAAAGGGGTTAGTGTCACAGCAGAGCTTCACACCCTTGTCTGAGTCTCAGTTTCCTCATTTATAACAGGAGATGAAAATAGTATCTTTTCCCCAGGGTAGTTGCAAGAACTAAATGAGGTACTGCATATCAAGTACCTGGTACATCCAGTAAATGTTATCTCGTTATCTCCCACCCTCCCCCTTATAGCTTCCACTACTATCATTCCGTATCATCATTCCTTGGGAGGTGCCAGTTTGAGTTTATGTAACAGGGTAGAGTGGTTAAGAACATCCATTCTGGAGCTGGACTACCTGGGTTCAAAATGTAGGCTCAGATCCATGACCTTCCTTGAACAAGTTATTTTAACCTCTTTGAACCTCAGTTTCTTCATCTATAATATGGAAATGATAATGGCACCTTGTGTGTGTATTTGCTACTGATACTAACTAGACTGAAAACTTTCTGAGGGCTAGGTCAATTTCAGGAAGGTATCACCTGAGTTCTCACTGCCTTGATGAGGACGCATGTGGCTGAGAAATCCAGATAATGGTATAACAACAAGGAAGAGTACCCATACATTGGTTAGCACTCTTCTCCCTGGAAGAGAAGTACTGGCTTATTGCAGAAACTTTGAAAAATATAAAGAAGAAAATGAAAATGAACCATCATCTCACTACTCAGAAATAATCACTGTTAGTATTTTGGTACATTTCTTTCCAATCTTGTAGACAGCTATTTTCCTATAATTGGGATCATGGGCTGTATTACTGACCACAGGCTCTATTGTATCCCCCACTGACCCAGTTGTATATAAGATGGGCATTTTCAAATGCCATTAAAATTTTTTTTGAAATAAAGTTATTAATGACATTCTGTTTCATTTTGTTTTCCCTCCTTACACTGAGGCAGTTGGTTAATACATTGATACCATTCTGGAGGAAGGCAGCTCTGTCCCATCGCATATTTTCACCAGGGACTTAGGAGGTAACATGGGTGGCATGTGATCAGCTGGCACCTTTGTGTCTTATTCGTCTTGATGTCATGTACATTCCTGGGTCCAGAGCAGTTGTCCATTCATTCATTCCACAAATATTTATTGCGTATCCATTATGTGCCAGGCATTGTTCTGTGTACTTGGGATACATCAGTGAACAAAAAGGCAAAAATTCCTTCCCTTGTATAGTAAGGGGCAAGACTAGTAGGGCAGACAGCAAGCAGTATACACAATAAATAAGCAAAATGGTAAAGCTCATTAAAAGGTGGTAAGCATTATGGACAAAATGAAAATATGGACCTGGGTAAGGAGGATAGTCCTGGAGAGGGGGACATTTTTCCATTTTAAATTGGATGACACTTTAAAAATATCCTCTAAAAAAAGGTGGGGTGTGTGGGTATAGCTCAGTAGTAGAGTGCATCCCTAGGTTCCATCCCCAGTACCTCCATTAAAAATAAATGCTCTAAACCAGATGACCAATGTCAGCCTCACTGAGAAGGAAGCATTTGAACAGTGACTTGAAGGTGAGGAACTGGATTATAATGGGGTTGGGGGGGGGATGTGGTTCCAGCAGAGGGAACAAACAAAGCAAAGATCTTGGAACTACAGCCCCTTCGAGTGTTTGAGGAACAGCAAGACCAGTGTGGCTGCAGTGGAGACTCATTCTCGAATAAATGGCTGGACACTGGGAAGGATAGCCTATAGGCTGGTTGAGAGAGCCAGGAATTAGATCTCAACCGGCTGTAACTAATGGTACAAATGTAATAAAACATAAATTCCAACAAGAACAAAGTTTGCTCTGAAGTTAAAAAGTCCTTTGCAAAGTTACCTCCAGCCCCTCTTGTTTGTAGACTGGGCATGAACTGTAAATAAATTAATACAAGTATAAGGTAAGTGAGAGATGGCTTACATATTATAGGTACGCTGAATTGATTTATTCAGCAGGTATTTAGTGAATGTGTGATATGGGCCCGGACTTGTTCTAGGTGTTGGAGAAGAAGACAAAGCCCCTGCCTTCATGAAGCTTACATTCTAGTGGGTAGGGACTGATGTTCAGCAAACTCAGAGATATAATGTGATGTTGGGTGGTGGTAACTGCTGAAACCAATAGCAGTGAACTGTGGTTCACAAGAGAAAACTGTGGTTTAAGTTGAGTCTAAATTTATTGAGTGATTTGTGTAATGCAGTTACCAGCAAGCATCATTCCATCTGAGGCTGGCTGAACAGAATATTCAGCACTGCGGAGGTTGTGTTCCCTCTGCCTCCGATTGTCAAGCTGGACCTGGAGTGGTGCGTTTACCTTCTAGAAGGACATTGACAAACTCAAACTTGTTCAGGGTAGAATGACTAAGATCATGGGGTTCAAGTTTGGGGGTGCTGTAACACCATCCAGAAAACAGCACCAGGTTCAGTGGGTAGAGGTCCCAGGAAGGTAGATTTCAACTCAGTAGGCTGAGGAATTTTCTGATGGTCAAAATTGACCAGCAATGGGATGGGCTGTGACAGAGGGAGAAAGTCCATTCTCCAAAAGTGTTTAAAAGGAATGTGGGTTCACCTGTCTCAGGAGATAAATGAGGATATGATAAATCTGGTAGAAGCTTGGATTCGATCTGTATGGCTCCTTCTAGCTCCAGGTCATAATGTGCATAAGAAGAAGGAAGGATTTTCTGCGTATAACTTGTAACATAGATAATTCCACACCGGCCGCATCTTATTTCCACAATAGCCAACAACCGCCAGGGGCACAAGTAGAATCCCAACATGCAGAAATCAGGAGTGCTGAGAACTCTTTCACTCATTACTTTGGTGTCCAGATCTGGGCTCCAGAAACTTCAGAGGACTAGAGAAAGTTCAGCAGGAGGGCCATGGGCTGGTCAGCAGACTTTCTCCCTTCTCGCCTAGTTATTTTGATAATTTCAGATAAAGGGAAGTTGCAAGAATTGTACAGAAAATCCTCATATAGTCCACCCAGATTCCCCAAATGTTAACATTTTATCACACTTGCTTTATCATTCTATCTAATATATATATATTTACACACACACACACACACACACACACACACACACACACACACTGAAGACATAATGTCCCTTTATTCCTAAATATTTTAGTGTGTATACTTAAAACAAGGTCTTCTCTTACATAACCCCAATGGAATGATAAAAACCAGGAAAGTAGCATTGATACAGGGCTAGTATCTAATCTGCAGGCCTTATTCAAATGTCACAGTAGTCCCAATGATAAGCTTTATAGCCAAAGAAGAAAAAAGTTCCAGTTACAGGTTGTATTCGGTTGTCATGTCTCTGTAAGTTTCATTTAACCTGAAATGGTTCCTTAATTTTTCTTTGTCTTCATGACATCACTGATTTTGATGGACATAGGACTTTTAAACAAAGTCTTTTTGAAAAATGAGCTAAGACCAGGAGAAGGTTTTGACGTGAATCCCCAAGCTTCTTTGGTTTATTCATTGAGAATTATTTCCCTGTTCAAGATGCAACAGTGGTTCCATGTTGCTCACCCCTAAGAATCCACATGCCCGCAGTATTCATTTCCTAGGTCTGACATAACAAAGGACTTCAAACTGAGTGGCTTGAAACAACAGAAATATATTTTCTCACAGTTCTGGAAGCCAGAAGTCCAAAATCAAGGTGTTGGCAGGGCCACACTCTGTAGGAGAGGCTCCTTCCTTATCTCTTCCATCTTCGGGAAACCCCAGCTGTTGCTTGGCTTGGTGATGGACCACTCCAGTCTGCTTCTGTCTCCACATGGGCGTCGTACTTCTCTTCTTATAAGGACACCAATCATATCGGATTTAAGGGCCACCCTGCTGTGATGTGACCTCATCTCAATTACATCTGCAGCAACCCTATTTCCAAATAAGGTCACATTCTGAGGTACCAGGGGTTAGAAACTTCAACATACTGTTTAGAGGGGACACAATTCAACCCATCACCCTCCCCCACCTCATCTTTCCAGCCTAATCCTGCATTTCCTCCTGTGCGGTCCCTCTGCTTCAACCACACTCATCATCCCCAGGGACACTTGCTTTCTCCCAGACTCAGGGCTTCCTTCTGGCCCTCTCTACTCCCCTCTGCCACTGGGGGCTCCTCTTTTTCCTGATGATGACAACTTTCATTTGCCTAGTGCCTATTCTGTGCCATGCAGTGTTCTGAACTCTTTACACATAGCGTTCTTTTAACCCTATCTGGTAGGGACCACCACAAGTCCATTTTACAGATGAGGATATGGAGGTATGGGAAGGTTGACTTGTTCAAGGCTTCACAAGATGATTCTTTGACATTTTCCTGGCTTATTTCCCCCACATTCTTGAGTCTTTGCTGGTTGCTGTACAAGAGGTCTCAGTGCTGGTGAGCGTTCTAGTCAGTGGTCTCCCTCTCTGAGACCCTCCAGGCCTGGGAGTGCTCATCTTCCCCCACTGCCTCAGTTTACACTGATCCTACTGTGTGTCCTCAGTTCTCGGGTGGCAGTGGGGGATGGGATTTTATGTTTACTGTTTCCTCCTTCTCACTGGAGCCTCTGTACCTTAAACCAAGTGTGAGTGTCTCAGAGTGGGGCCCAGTGTATCAAATTGTGCCAAATTGACACTCCTGCAGAGTGTGTCAAAAATGCACAATCCAGGACCCCACGCCAGACCACCTGAATCAGAACCTTTGGTCGGGACACCCAGAGCCTGCCTCTTGAATAAACTTCCCAGTGATTCTTACGAGTTTGAGAATTGCTGTTGAAAGCCCTCATTGGATGCTTATAAAATGATGGATGGACTGGTGGACCCATTGACTGCTTGGATGACCTGCCACTGTGTGTTTCTATGGGGGACAGACCAAGAAGAAAGTTTTAAAGTTTCCCGCCAATTTTAACAGCTCAATTTTTCAGTGCACCTACAACTGCTTTAAAAAGGGACTTTTTTTTTTTTTTTTTTTTTTTTAATGAAGGTAGTTACTGCCCATAGAGTACCTAAAGAATGCTGTGGAATGTTGTAGAACTGAGAAGGTTCGGGGGTGCTGTATTGCTGCAGGGCTATTTCTACACAAGCTGGCCTCTCTGCAGCGTGTCCCCCTCAGAATCAGATGGGAATCAGCAGGTCCCTGACCCGGTCCCAACCCCCTGAACCCCCCCCACCCCTCGTCCAGAACTCTGAGAGCCTGGGGGTGACAGGAGACAGTTGCTCCACCCCCCAGAGGAGCCCAGCTGTTTCCTAGCTCCTCATTTCAGCCACCTGAACCCATTCACAGTTTTCCTGTCGGTTAACCCGGCCGCGGGGCAGTGTGGGAAGGGGCCCCTCTAGACAGGGTGGGGCTGCGTTTCATTTACTGGTGTCTTTCCTCGGGCCTCAGCTGAACAGGTGCAGGCAGAAGCAGCTGGGTGAAATGAGGACAGCCTTCCTCTCCTTCCCTTTCTCCTCTCCTCCAGCTCCCTCCTCCAACCCAGCAACAGTGAAGCCACATCCCATTTCCTCCCCAACATTCAAAAGCTTTTCTTCCCCACCGCCCCCTCCTCCTCTGCCCTTCATCCACCAAAGGGCAGCACACACCCCCTCTCCTCGGGAAGGACTGCTTTAAACTGGCGGGGGACATGGTTAAGGGAAAGTGGAAAGCCATGTTCGCAAGGCCATTCTCCCTTTCTGTTCTGGTGCTTTCTTTCTTTTCTTTTTCTTTTTTAAATTAAAGAAGGGAAGGTGGAAAGAGGGAAGTGGTGTCTTAGGAAAGGAGGGGAGTGCTGTTTCAGGGACTGGGTCCTCAACTTTACCTGCAGCCTCTAAGGCATTGAAGAAGACCGATTTTGAACTTGGCTAACCTATCCCCTTCAGGGCAGATTGCTGCTCCCTGTCTCCTAAAAGAAGGAGGCTTGTAGTGATGGGGAGTCAGACTCCTATCCACATTCTGGAACAAAGGTACTCAAAGTTGAATGTACGTCCACATCCCCTGGAGGGCTTGTTAAACTGGGATTCTGACTCAGTAGGACTGAGGTGGGGCTGGAGAATTTGCGTTTCTGATTTGTTTCCCGTTAGGTGCTGCTCCTGCTGGGTCAGGGACCACACTTTACAGAACCACTGTCCTAGAGCTCCCCTTAAGATTTCTGACAAGTGGGCTCTGCCTGGCCACTGTTGGGAGAACAGGTCACCCAAGGAAGTTGGGCCCCAGCAGTGGCCTTATCAGTCAGGCTCAAGTCACAACCTTGCCCCCTTGCAGTTTGCTCGGTTTGGATGGAACTGTGGCTTAAGAGAAGAGAACAGAAGGAAGACCCTCTCTGTCTGCTTGCTCCTCACTCCCATGGTCAGTCCCCTTCCAAGCAATGCGTCCTGCCATCTTGAATCTGTCGTTTCTATAGCTTCTTCTCTGCCAACAGTAGGGAAAGAGATGCCCGTGTTCTCTGAAGCTTACCCCTTCAACTACCTGCTATGGAAAATTAGGCAGCTGTTCAAATCATGAAGTCAACCTCTGTGTGGTGACTTGGGAGTGATCTACCAAGACACACTGTAGAGTGAAACTGCTCAACTATAGGTAGAAAATACTCTTGTTTTTGTAAAAACAACCAACCGTAAAGCTATAAATGAATATATACATAAATATTTACATGCACACAGACCAAAAAAAGTCTGGGAGGACCCTTTCCAGATGGCCAACAGAAGTTAGCTCAAGAAGATGGTAGATTTCACCTTTTATATTCTCTAATCCTGTATTTTAACAAGCCTATCTCACTCTAATTAAAAGCCAGTGAGCCAGTGGTAGAGTGCATGCTTAGCATGCACGAGGTCCTGGGTTCAATCCTCAGTAGCACCATTAAAAGTAAATAAATAAATAAAATAAAATAAAATAAAATAAAATAAAATAAAATAAAATAAAATAAAATAAATAAACAAACCTAATTACCTCTCCTCCCACCAAAAGGGGGAAAAAAAAAAGTCAATGAGCTGCAAATAATAGAAAATGTTACAGCCCTGGAAGGCTGTACTGTGAACTGTAGGGAGCAGGAGGTGGGGCTGAGGGGTCTATCACTGCACACGCAGACACACACTGGATGGTGTGAATTTGTTAAAAGGAGGGTTATTATTTCTTTAACTAAAAGGAAATATAGGGCATTAAAGGAAATAGATGCCCCCTCCTTTCCCTGGCAGCCCCTGCTAGCCCCCACCAGCTGCTGCCCGGAGCCCTCTGCTCTCCTCCAGCTGCTTGGCCATCTCATTCCTTCCTGTCACCATCAGATTTCTCCATGGAGTAGCCTTCACTTGCTGCCTCCATTTCTTCAACAGCCATTCTTTTGGTTGTAAAGAAACATTGCATGTTTTTGTTTGCCGATTGCCAGCATTCCAAAAAAGAAAAAAAATTCTGTAGCCTTAAAACAGCATCCACAAACAAGACCCGATCCGGTCCAGTCCTTTCTGCTCCTCACTGCACCGCACTGTCCTTTCATCATTGTAATCTGCACAAATGCTATTTTGTGTCCTGAAATTTTTTTACGTCATCTAATTTTGTAAGCCTGTCTGTGTATGGACATAGCATCATTTCTTCTCTGAATGGTACTGTGGTTGTTTAACCAGGCCCTGATTGTTAGGCCTTTGGGTGGTTTCCAGTTTTTTGCTATTTATTCATTCATGATTTAATCCCCTTCTTTTGGGCCCCACCTCCTGCCTTCTATAAAAACTGCCCTCTTAAAGGTCACTGCTATGGGTCTTCCCTCCAGATCTACTAGCCTCTTCTCAGTCCTTGACTAAGCCCTTGTCCTTACTTTAACTGGACTTGGCCTTGTAAACCACCCTCACCACCACCCACCAGCCCACCCATCAAACTCTTCATGAAATTCCAGCCTTCCTTTACTGGCTTTTGCCTTTTCTTTCTTTCTTTCTTTCTTTCTTTCTTTCTTTCTTTAATCTTTGTTTTTTCTTTCAAATACAGCCATTTTTACATTTTCATTGTAAAAATATAAAGCCACTAATAAATGGGCAATATAGAAAATAAATATAGATTTTTATTTTCAATTTCTTAATTGAATTATGAATTAAATGATTTGAAAGAATATGGATGTATATATATGAATATATATGTGTGTCTGTATGTAAATTATAAAGCAGAGGAGTAAAACTAGACCCATAGAATACCTACCCCGCAAGTTAAGAAGTACAGCACCACCAATTCCATGCACGCTTCCTGTGTTCCCCTTTCTGGGTCATCCCTCTAATAAATCCCACTGAGATACCCTGAATTTTGTTTGTTTTATCATTCTCCTAATTAATTTTAATAATTTGTATATTTGAAGGGGTTCTAGCTAGACAAACATATTATCTATTCGGGGGGAGCATATAGCTCAGTGGTAGAGTGTATGCCTAGCATGTACAAGGTCCTGGGTTCAATCCCCAATACCTCCATTAAAGATAAATAAATTTAAAAAAAACCTAATTACCTCCCCACAAGGAAAAAAAATTTTTTTTTAAATTATCTATTTATAATTACATTGTTGTTTCTTTTGAACACTATACTTTTGTTTTCCTTTGCTTTCTGCTTTATCTGGGAAATCCAATTTAATATCAACTAGAAGCAGGAACAGCAGGCATCCTTGACTTGTTCCTGAATTTAAAGGAAATGCTTTTAGTGCATTTTCCCACTAATAATAATGCTTGCTGTAGGGTTTTGGTAGATGCTCTTTAACAGTTAAGGAAATTTCTTTTTATTTCTAGTTTGTTGTTAAATTTTATCAAATGTTTTTTCTACATCTATTGAAATGATGTATGGGTGTTTTTCATCTGTAGATGCTATAAATTACATTAAAATTTTTATGTTAAATATTGATGTGCAATTTTTGACTGTTGATTTTCTCTACTGTTTTTCTATTTCATTTTGCTTTTATTTTATTGTTTTTGTTTTTCTGTTTTCTTAGGATTTATTCTGCTACTCTTTGTTTAACTTACTACTATCCTTGGTTTATCAATTTTGAATCCTTTTTTCTTTTCTGACATATGCACTTATGGCTATATATTTCCCCATAAGTGTTGTTTAAGCTCTATCCTGTAAGGTTTTTTTTTTCCCTTATTAGACATACCTATCCTAAAATGCACAGATTTTAAGTCTACCATTTTATGAGTTTTGGCAAATGTAAACACACATTACCATCATCCAAATCAACATATAAGATATTTTCCTAGAAAGCTCTGCCAGGCCCATTTTGGATCAAAATCCCCCTTCACCACCGGAATTAATCAGTGTTAGAATTATACTTGGCTAGAGAGTCATCAAATGGAGGTACACAATATGTTCTCTTTTGTGTCCAGCTTCTTTCACTCAGCATATGTTGTGTATATTACTTAATTTGTTCCTTTGTATTGCTGAGTTTATTCCATTATATGGGAGGCTGTACGCTATTGTTTACCCATTCTCTGTTGATGGACGTTTGGATTGCTTCCAGTTTTTGGCTATTATGAATAAAGCACTGAGGAACATTCTTGTACAAGTTCTTTGTGGACATAAGCCTTCTCTTCTCTTGGGTAGGTACCTACTAGTAGGAAAGCTGGGGCATCCCATAAGTTTGACTATGTAGTATTTTCATTATGATTTAGCTCTAGTTCTTAAAAAATTTCCATTAAGGTATTTTTCTTTGACCTGTAAGTTAACTGAAAGTGTGTGTTTCAGTCTCCACGCATGTGGGACTTCTTGTTGTTGTCGATGATGGTTTCTGACTTAGTTGCATTTTGGTTAGCTAATATGGGCTTTATAACACTCATTTTTTGAAATATTTTGAGACTTGCTTTATGACTTAATATGTAGTAAATTTCTGTGCTTAAAAAGAATATGTATTCGCCAATTCACACACACAGTATGCACATATAAACATTTAACAAGCTTGATACATATATTCACATATATACACATATATAGATAGATACATGCATATAGATATGGATCTCATGCTTGTTAATGGCACTGTTCAAATTTCCCAAATCCTTTCTGATATTTGTCTGTTCAATCTATCAATTACTAAAAAAGATGTATTAAAATCTCCTACCCTGATTGATAAATGGTAGGTTTATTAGTTTTCCTTATAGTTTTGTCAAATTTGGCTTTATATATTTTGAACCTTTGTTATCGGAGATGTACAGATTTATAATTACTGTATATCATTTTGGCAAATGATAAATTGTTATTGTAGCAAATTTTCAAATCATCATGTAATAACTATCTCTTATAATGCTTTTTGCCTTAGCACCTGTTTTATCTCATGTTACTATTTGGCGTCAGCTTCCTTTCAGTTAGTATTTATTTAGTATTTTTTTCCCATCATTTAACGTGCAGCCTCTCCATGTACTATTTTTTTTCTACGAATGCTTGTAATAAGGCTTAGGTTGGAAGTCAGAAGACCTCCTTCAAAAGGGTATAAGAATACTTGCTTTGCACACCCCCCTTTACCAGTATTGTGAGATTCAGATGAGATAAGGTATGTGAAATCACTCTACAAACTGTAAAATATTTTCCAAATTATTGTCATGTAACAAATGAGTGTCCTCAAAAGCTTGCTTAAAGCCATAGTGGTTAAGAGCTTAGTTGGTAACAGAGTCATGCTTTTGCATTTGCAGACACTATTTTATAGGGTGGCTGGATATTGTATGTTTTAAAAGTACAAAATTATCCAGGGCATCGTAAGTGTTCAGTAAATTTTAACTCAATATTTTTATGATTATGATTTTTATGTTACTGTTGCTTTACCTGAATGCTGTCTCCTCAACTTACCACTATATGACTATAGGTAAATTCCTTAACCACTCTAAGCCTCAGCTTCCTCATCTTTGAAGCTAGAATAATGATAACTACTTCATAGTGTTGTTCTGAGAATGATGTAAAATGATGATGAAAAGAGCTTGGTACACTGCCTGGGTACCATGATCTTGATCTTGAGGATCTCTTCTGGTATTAGAATTCTTTTCAATGTTGACATTTTCCTGATATCCTGGATCATCTCTAACCTCTTACCTGAGCTTGAAGCCCTTATTTAAAATGCTAGCGGAGTGGAGGGAGGGTATAGCTCAGTGGTAGAATGTGTGCTTAGTATGCATGAGATCTTGGGTTCAATCCCCTGTACCTCTGTTAATTAATAAAAAAAAAAACCTAATTACTTCCCCCCCAAATAAAATGCTAGCAGAGTATTACCACTTGGATATCTTACTATCAGTTTAAGTCTAAAGCTGAATTCTTCATCCTTTCTCTAAATCATTTTAGCTTCTTGTGCATCAAAATGATGGGCTTTTGTCAAGCCCTACCCTTAAGGAGCTCACCACCTAGTTGGAGACTGACCCTAAAACATCTGCTAAAAGTGCCGTTTTAGTAATTCATACAAAGTGCTTCAGGAGGCTCCACAGAAGATGCGCTCTGTGGGGAGGAGGGCGACCAAGTCAGGGATTGCTTCCCAGACCAGGGGAAGCCCCTTTCCCCATTTCCACCAAATGTACCCCAACCATCATCCGTCATTCTCCCAACACAGCAGACTGTCTTCACTTTCTCACTTCCAAGCAGTGACCCAGAGATCCAGCCTCCTTACTTCTCTTGGTGATACAATGTGCATGTTCTAGAGGTACTCCAGTAGCTTCTTCTGCATCTTACTCTGATTAACTGAGAGAGTGAGGACTATGCTAGGTGTTTTATGGCCAGGTCTGAAGAGGCAACATCATTGTTGCCCACATTCATTGGTCAGACCCAGTAGCTGGCCCCAGCCTAACTGCAAGGGAAGCTGGGAATCGCCGAGGTGATTCCCCTTTTCCCGTGTGCCCAGGAAGAGGAAAAGGGATTGGTGGGCTTCTAACCAGTCTTAGCTATAGCTGCCTCAGACATCTTTGACATAAGCCACTCCTGACTTGTTCTTTTTGCTGTTCTTCTTGTGAAGGCCTGGGCCACGGAGTAAAGGGGAATCACCTCGGTAGTCCCAGGTGTTCAATCCCTGCTTGCTAAGACCCACAATTTTTCCCTGCCATCTTGTTCACTTTAATAATCCTTCCAGCCAAGAAGAAATTATTTTGCCACCTGGACCAATGTTTGGCACATAGTAGGTATACAAGAAGTATTTTTTAATATTTAGCCCAATATTATTATTGGGTTTATATAACCCAGAACACTATCATTTCAACATGTAATCAACATAAAATTCTTTTTTGTTTTTGTTTTTAAAAAAAATTTTAATCGAAGTGTAGTTGATTTGACAATGTTAGTTTCAGGTGTACAGCAAAGTGATTCAGTCATACACATACGTACATTTTTTTTTTCTTTTCAGATTCTTTTCCATTAAAGAAGTATTTTTTAAATACATGGATTCTCTCAGCTCCAGGAGTTGCTTAGAGGTTATTTACAAGGGTGAATTATGCTGAGCACTTGAGTGGGCTGAGAGAGGAACTTCTGAACGCTACTTAATCAGGGATGGGAGGAGCTCCTTTTTGTTTGAGAACTTGTTTATTGGTCACATCTGAACTGCCCCTGAAAGCAAGTGAAAATCACCTTAGTGCTAGAAGCTTTCCAGCACTTCTGCTTCCTCCTATTGAATCAGAAAGGGAAAGTGACAAGGCTGAGCAGAGGCCCCAGGGGACTGGAGCTGGAAGGCAAGAATTTGTTGTGGCCTCTTAGTCCTTAGAGAGCCCGCAGAGCATTAACCAAGCTCCGATTCTGATGGGTTCACACTCCAGCTTGGCCATCTCTGTAGCTATGGGACCTTGGGACAAGTTACTTAATCTTTTTGTGCCAGTTCCCTCACCTGTAAAGATAATAATACCAACCTCCTCTGCAGGTTAATATAATAAAAAGTACAGACCAGGGGCTGACCCAGTGTCAGTGCTATGTAATTACGGATGTTGTCAGCATTAGGGTCAGAAAAGAACTGATCACAAGAAATCCTAAAATGATAGGCTGGAAGGGCCCTTAGAGGGGACTGTGTCTAATCCCTGTAGCGTCACGGGGCTGTTCTTGGTGTCCAGTCAGATTCTCATGCTACTTCTGGTTTTCAGCAAACATTGTGGTTCTAAGCTATTTGGTAAAGTAGGTGAAATTTATCTTAGTGGCTTCCCAAGTCTAGGCTGCCCCAGCTCAATCCCTGTCCCCCTTGCCTGTTTTGCCCCCAATCTGCCTTTTCTACCCCAGAACACTCACACTGTTCCCCACCACCCAGATCTTCAGTCTGCCACCCCCTCACCACCCCACCTTAGTTCTGCTGGATCTCTGTCCCAGGATCACATTCAGCTAGTTAATCTGATACAGGATTGCTCTGAAAGTACTAACTGGAGATGGTGCAAAGGTTGCTGCTTCTTAAAACGGTGCGTTATGACCGGGGCGCTTCTGGAGAAATGCCCCACCCTTTGTGTTCTGGTCTGTGAGAGGGAGAGATGGAGCAGCACTCCAGCTGGGAAGTTGGAGAGATTTAAGGCTTTCTACCTCTCTTAAAAGAAGACAGGTCCTCTCTAAGCATCCATCGTGTTGGCTGGGGTTGGTGGCAGAGACATGGCAGGGAAACATGGCAGGGACATTTAATCAGTATATTTCTAGAGAGCTAGTCGCTGGAGGTGGTGGGGCAGGATATAAAAATGGGTAAGCTTTGTCCCTGCCTTCAAATAGTGAGGGAAACGCAAGTACTCATTTAATAAGCATACGAAGTAAACTGTCATGTGCTAAAACAGTTACAAATCAGACAAGGATGAGAGATCCATCCAAATTGGAAATTTCAGATTCCGTGGAAAGCCTGATGGCAACCTTAGAACTGGCTCCCAAAGAGGATTTTTAAAAGTATATTTACCAGTACTAGAAAATCTACAAATACTAGAGCACAGAAAGAAAAGAAAATCACCCACAGTCTCACAATTCAAAGCGACCTCTGTTATTTGCAAATACTGGGGTTATAGGTGATTTTTGTTTACTCTACATTTTAAAAAGTTTTCTGTAATTGGTTTTGCAATAAAAAGTATGTATTTATAAAAACAAAATGTGTGAGGGGAGGGTATAGCTCAGTGATAGAGCACATGCTTAGCATGCACAAGTTCCTAGGTTCAATCCCCAGTACCTCCATTAATAAACAAACCTAATTCTGCTCCCCCGCCCTGCAAAAAAAGAAAAAGAAAAAGAAATGTAAAACTCAAAGACAACTCAGTGCTAACATTTCAGTGTTACCCTCCTAGTCATTTTGTAATACATCATTTAAGCATTCCATTCGCAAAGTTATGTATACCTGCTCTTTTCAGCTTCTCAGTGTTTGCCTTGCTGTTTTAAATGGTACATAAATATGACTGACTGGTTGTGGGATGTGATGTATGTAGTCATGTCCTTCCATTGGGCTGTAAGGTTGTTTACAAATTTTTGCTATTTTAACTAACCCTTTGTATGTTCCTGGGCATAAGTACTTTTTAAAATTAATAAACTTAATTTTTTTAGGTTCACAGCAAAACTGAATGGAAAGTACAGAGAGTTCTCATGTAATTCCTTGTGCCCACACATGTCCAACCTCCTCCACTACCAACCCCACCGTTGACATCCCCCACCAGAGGATACATTTGTTTCAGTCAATGAACCTACACTGGCACCTCTTTATTATCCATAGTTTACCATTAGGATTCACTCTTAGTGTTGCATATTCTGTGGGTTTTGATGTGTGTCCACCATTGTAGTATCATACAGAATAGTTTCACTGCTCTAGAAGTCCTCTGTACTCCGTCTGTTCACCTCTTTCTCCCTCCTAAACCCTGGCGACCACTGATCTTTTTACTGTCTCTAGTTTTGCGTTTTCCAAAATGTCATATAGTTTGAATTATACAGTATGTAGCCTTTTGACTTCATAATACGCATCTAAGATCCCTCTGTGTTTTTCTATGGCTTGATAATTCCGTGTGTGTGTGTGTGTGCGTGCGTGTGCTGAATAATATTCCACGTCTGGATGTACTACAGTTTTATTTATCCATCCACCTACTGAAGGACATCTTGATTGCTTCTAAGTTTGGGTGGTTATGAGTAAAGCTGGTGTAAACACCAGTATGTAGACTTTTATGTGGATATAAGTTTTCAGTTCATTTAGGTAAATACTGAACTGTATTGTATGGTAAGAATATGTTTAGTTTTGTAAGAAACCACCAAACTGTCTTCAGTGTGGCTGTACCATTTTGCATTTCCAACATCAATGAATGAGAGTTCCAGTTGCTTCATATCCTCACCAGCATTTGGTGTTGTCAGTGTTCTTGATATCTAATAGGTGTATCGTGGTGTGAAATAATAGGAAAATATATTGGTCCCTGCCCCCAGTTCCTGGCGCAGAGAAAACCCTTGTAATTTCCTAAGTGATAAGAGCACTAGGAGCATCTTTTGTTCTAATATTTGGTCTTTGACCCTGGTTCCCAATGCAGGGCTTCTAAATCTCTTGGAATTTCCTAGGTGATAGGAGAGTCTTTTGTTCTAATAAAACAACTCTGGGTGGGCTCCTGGATGGCCTTGGGATAGGAGTTGGCCACCAGAAAGACCAAGCCATGATTAGAAGCTTGGAATTTTTAGCCCCAGACCCCCATTCTTTAGAAAGGGGAGAGGGGCTGGAAATGGAGTTAATAATTGAGCATGCCTACACGAGGAAGCCTCCAGAAAAATCCCAATAGCATGGGGTTCGGGGGCTTCCAGGAGGGTGAACACATTCACGTACCAGAAGGGTGACACACACCAACTCGCTTGGGATCCTCCCAGACCTCACCCTATGTATCTCTTCATCTGGCTATTCATTTGTATCCTTTATCATATCCTTTAATAAACTGGTAAACTTAAGTAAATGTTTCCCTGAGTTCTGTGAGCTACTCTAGCAAATGAATTGCATTCAAAGGGGGAGGCCTTTGCACAGAAGTTGGAGAGAAGTTGTGGGTAACCTGGAGACCTACTGCTTGCAATTGGCATCTAGGTGTGGAGCAGTCTCATGAGACTGAGCCCTTAATCTGTGGGATCTGATGCTGTCTCCAGATAGATAGTGCCAGAATTGAGTTAAATTGTAGGACACCCAACTAGTGTAGCAGAATTGCTTGGTGTGGGGGAAAAACACACACATCTGGTGTCAGAAATGTTGTGAGTGTGGTAATAGTGTGAGAATAAAGGAGAAAGACATACTCCAGGAGGACTATGAGGTTTTTCCTATACAAGTGGTATCCCATTTTTGTTTTAATTTGCAATTCCCTAATGACATATGACATTGAGCATCTTTTCATACATTTATGTGCCATCTGTATATCTTCTTTGTTGAGATAACTGTTCAGGACTTTTGCCCACTTTTTAATTGAATTGTTAATTTTCATATTGTTGAGTCTTAAGAGTTCTTTGTATACTTTGGATAACAGTCCTTTATCAGATGTATCTTTTGCAAATATTTTATCTCAATCTGTAGCTTGTCTTCTCATTCTGTTGATATTGTCTTTCACAGAGCAGAGGTTTTAATTTTAATGGAGTCCAGCTTATCAACTATTTTTTTCATGGATTATGCCTTTGGTGTTGTATCTACAAAGCCATCACAATACTCAAGGTTATTTAGGTTTTCTCCTATGTTATCTTCTAGGAATTTTATAGTTTTGTGTTTCACATTTAGCTCTGTGATACATTTTGAGTTAATTTTTGTGAAGAGTTTAGGTCCAAGTATAACTTTATTTTTTTGTACATGGATGTCCAATTATACCAGCACCATTTATTGAAAAGAGTATCTTTGCTCCATGGCTTTGCCTTTCCTTCTTTGCCACAGATCAGTTGACTATATTTATGTGAGTCTATTTCTGGGTTCTCTGTTCTGTTCCACTGACCTATTTGTCTATTTTTTTCATTAATACCACACTGTCTTGAAGTTGGGTAGTGTCACTTTTCAGACTTTGTTCTTCTTCAATACTGAGTTGCTATTTGGGGTCTTTTGTCTCACCATAGAAACTTTAGAACTAGTTTGTCAACAGCCATAAAATAAGCTGCTGAGATTTTTATTGGAATTGTGTTGAATATATAGATCAAGTTGGGAAGAACTGACATCTTGATAATATTGAATCTTCATATCCATGAATATGGAATATCTCACTGGCTATTTAGTTCTTTTTTGGTATCTTTCATCAGAGCTCAGATCTCTCATTCAGATCTTGTACTTAAGTATATACCTAATGAAATAAATAAATATTTTATTTTGGGGGGGTGCTAATATAAATGGTAATTTCAAATTCCATTTGTTCATTGCTGGTGTGTAGGAAAGTGATTAACATTGATATATTTACCTTGTACTCTCGCAACCTGGCTATAATCACTTATTAGTTCCAAGGCTTTTTTTATTGTTGTTGTTGATTCAGATTTTCTACGTAGACAACTATATTATCTGTGAACAAATATAGTTTTGTTTCTTCCTTCTCAATATATATACCTTTTCTTTTCTGTTCTTGCTTTATTGAATTAGCTAGGACTTCCGGTACAATGTTTAAAACATTGCCTTGTTCCTGATCTTAGTGGGAAAACTGCAAGTTTCTCACTATTAAATATAATATTAGCTGAGGATTTTTAGTAGATATTCTTTATCAAATTTCCCTCTATTCCTAGTTTCCTGAGAGTTTTTTTTTTAAATCATGAATGAGTTTTGGATTTTATCAAAAAAATTTTTTTACATCTATTGATATCATTGTGATTTTTTCTTCTTTAGCTTGTTGTTATGATGGATGATTTTGATTTTTGAATGTTGAACCAGCCTTACATACCTGGGATAAATCTCACTTGGTAGTGATGTGTAATTTTTTTTTATGTATTTTTAGATTCAATTTGATAATATTTTGTTGAGGATTTCTGCCTCTACATTCATGAGATATTTGGTCTGTGTGTTTTTGTTTTCATTTTTTTTCTTATGTTTTTGTCTGGTTTTGATATTAGGGTAATGCTGGCCTTAAAGAATCCATTAGAACATATTCCTTCTGCATCTGTACTCTGAAAGAGATTGTAGAGAACTGGTATAATTTCTTCATTAAATGTTTGGTAGAATTTGCCAGTGAACCCATCTAGGTGCTGAATGTACTGCAGGGAGAAGGCAAACTTCATGCCTTTGGAGAGCTTACATTCTCACGGGGCAGTCAGACCATAAGCATCTAAACAAATGAAGATACAATATAATGTCTGACAGTGAAAGAATTAAGAAAAATAAAGCAGGGTCTGGGCATAGAGAGTGACTATGCTGGGGCATGTTGGTACCATTTTAATTGGGTTGGTCATGGAGGGTGGTGACATTAAAGCTGAGACTGAATGAGGAGCTGTAGGAAAATCTAGAGCTGTGGTGATTCTCAGTCCTGTCTGGTTGTAAGAATCACCTGGGGGAGTTTAAAAAAAAAATCCCAATGACCAGACCACACTTCAGTCCATTTGAACATGAGCCTCTGGAGATGGAACCCAGGCACCAGGATTTTTTCTTTTGTTTTTTTTCTTTGTTTGTTTTTGGGGGCACCAGCATTTTTTCCCATTCTTTTTGTTACTTTGCGGGTAATCAGGTTTATTTATTTGTTTATTTACTGGAGGTACTGGGGATTAAACCGCTGACCTCATGTATGCCCAGCATGCGCTCTACCACTGAGCTACACCCTCACACCCCTTGGGCACTAGTATTTTTTAAGTTCCCTGGGTGATTCTGATGTGTAGCCGGGGCGGAACCAGTGGTCTAGGGCAACTCTGTCCAACAGAAATGCAATTTAAACCACATAGGGAATTTTAAATATTCTAGTAGCCTCATTTAAGAAGTAAAGAAGAAACAGGTGACCCTAATTTTAATAGCAGTTTAATTTACCTAATATATCTAAAACATTTCATCATGTGACCTATATAAAAATTATTAGTGTGATGTTTTGCATCTTTTGTACTAAGTCTTTGAGATTGGGTGTGTTTTTACATTCAGAAGCACATCTCAGTTCAGACCAACCACATTTCAAGTGCTTGGTAGAAACTTGTGGCCATCGTCTCGGACAGAACAGAGAAAGAGCTTTCTGAGCAAAAGAACTGAGCAAATTCTTGAGTTTGAAGTACAACTAGGAGACATGGGTGGCTGAAGGGGCGTAAAGGAGGGTAGGAGTGGTAATAAATGAGACAAAGAGATAGGCAGGGCCTAGCATTTTGGGTTTTATTCTAAATGTGATGGGAAGCTATTGGACACTTTTAAGGCAAGAAATAGTTTGCTCTAATTTGCTTTTAAAAGAGCCTTTGGCTGCTCTGTTGGAAACAGTCTGCACCGAGGTCAGAGTACAGCAGAGAGGTCCAGATATAAGCTATTACATTAGCAGGAGTGAGAAGTACAGGCAGCTGGGATTCGAGAGGCCATGGGGCAGATGCTGAAAAGCGTTTGGGTTCACAGTAGGTATTCCAAGGCTGAACCCAGCGGAGTTGCTGACGGACTGTATGTGGGACAGGAGAGGAAAAGAACAGTCAAAGATGACTCCAAGAGTTTTGTCCTGAGCAAATGATGGTGGAGCTGGGTTTGGGGTGGGGGTAGAAATAGGTTTGGGTGGGAAATAAAAGTTGAATTTGAGCATAGACTAATCAACATTGAATGTGTCTTCTAAAATCTAGAATGTGTGTGTCGGCAAAGGCCCATGGGGTGTAGAAAAAGTGCAGGACATGTTCAAGCAATGGAGATTCCATAAGGTAAGAATATATGTTGGGGCAGGGACCAGGGTATGGAAAAACAGGAGATAAAACACACTGCAGTAGATTATAGGGGGCCTTGAATGCCAAACTAAGGAATTTGACATTTATTTGATAGGCATGGCCAGTAGCTATTGGAAAAGTTTGAGCCCTAACTAATATGATTGGAACCTAACTTTCTGCTAAGAATTCTATGTTTAATAACATGAAAAATACCCATGAGATAATTTTCACTAAAATTTTAGATATAGGATTAGAACCAAGTTTTTTTGAATCTCACGTATGAAAATAAAAGTCCCATGTATTAAAAAGAAACTGGAAGGAACACTATCAAAATGTTTAATAGAGATGGTTTCAGCAGTTGGTAAGACTATAGATAGGTTGGATTTTTTTTTCTTTTCTTTCTGCTCCTCTTTATTTCCCAATTTTCTTTCATGGAGCATAACCAATTTTATAGCGAGAATAAGTTTAAACTAACAACATAAATGTTTACAGGATTGGAGGAGTATTTTGGACAGAGAGAATGGAGGCTGGAATCTGGGTTAGGTTCATGGTTGCATCTTCCAGTAGAATGGGAAGAAAAGGATGAACTGGGGCAGGGGCCAGGGGAGGAGGAGACGAATGGAAAATGTACTTTTGGCCCTTGAATCTGATACATAAGGAAGCTTTACCGCAAACAAGCGTGGTGGTTAAGAGGATGCGCTCTGGAACCAGGCTGCTGAACGTGGCCACTTACTTGGGCAAATTACTCCCAGTGCTTTTTTACACTCTGTAAGTGGGAATAATAATTGTACCTATTGCGTAAGGTTGTTCTAGGAAGTAATTGAGCAAATACACATTACCCACTTAGAGCAGTGTTCAGCTCATAGTAGACACTCAGTCTACCAGCTACCATTCTTGTTACTTCCAGGGACCTGGCCTCACATAGTAGACACTCAGTCTACCAGCTACCATTCTTGTTACTTCCAGGGACCTGGCCTCAGTGGAATCGATGCTCAAGAGAGATACAGACTATGTATTGGAGTGGAGCGAATAGACAAAGTCTACTGAAGCATTGTTTCTAACAGCTTAATTTTTTATAAGAATATATTTGTGGGGTATAGTTCAGTGGGCAAGCGTGTGCTTAGCATTCACAAGGTCCTCGGTTCAATCCCCAGTACTGCCATTAAAAAAATAAAAGTAAATTTTAAAAAAGAATATATTTGTGTAGTATACATTTTAAAAAGTTTTTGGTAGTTAAAGTTTTTTTGAAAATAGATTGGGCTGTCTTAGAAATTGTGAGCTCCCATCATTGAAGGAGTTCCCACAAGCGCTGCTTGGACCACTGTGGGGGCTGGTACAGGACTGTGACTAGTTTTCATCAGAAGATGTACTGGGGTTTTTATATAACAAAGTCATTCCATTAGAGGTGCTGTCCTTTATTCAGAGCCCTCTCTCAGGGTTTGGTGTTCAGGTATTCTTTATTTTATGAAATACGATATATATAGACTAGGTTTTTTCCCTGATAACTTTAGTTGGCAACAGTCATACTTTTTGGTCTCCAAAATTCTGGGGGAAATTTTATTGGTCTTTGAAATGTAAATTTCTGGGAACTCAAGTTGTGGGGAAAATGAATAATTTGTTTAGGCTCAATTAGGTTGCCCCTGGGTCCCCTTCTGACCCTGAGAGTCTCTCATTTTAGAGCCCAGGCCGGACCCCTGATCCCAGTGAGTCATTCTGCAAATGTGAGCTTTGAGATGGAGGACTGGGGAGAGACTTGACTGGGTCCACAGAGCACTGCCACTTCAGCTGTCGAGAGTGGAAGTCTTCTGATGGGGAGGCTCTGGGCTGTGCTGTGGGGCCAGGAAGTGTGGTCCAGGTCAGTCCAACAGGATCTCCACCCCAAGGAGCTGATAGTCTGACATCATTCATGTACCAAAGACAGTTTTGTTTTCACAACTTCTTAGAGCCTCAATTTCCTCATATATAAAATGAGAATAAGATTGATAATTAGACTGTCTGACAGCTCCAGAGATGCCTCTCTCCTTCCTTCCTTCACCTCCACCCAGATCTGGAAAGAAAAATGAGACTCTGAGAGGTACACATAGGGTCAAAACAGAATGGATGCCAGTGAGGGGAAGGGTATAGCTCAGTGGTAGAGCGCATGCTTAGCATGCATGAGGTCATGGGTTCGATCCCCAGTACCTCCATTAAATTAAAGAATAATAAATAAATAAGTAAATGAAAACAGACTGGATGGAGCAGAGATGTGCAGTTACCTGAAAGAGACAGAATGGCTTCCAGACCAACGAGGCCTAATTGTCACTGGACCAGAAAATTAACGTATCTACTGAGAAAGGTCCTTCAGCCCTGGATATTTGTAAGAAAAGGCAAGAGGTCGCTGAGGGGAGAGACAGCCTGGCCTCGCCTGATGATTCTCCCTGTTGTGGAAAGAGTCACTACCCTGGGCTGGGCCCCCAACACTGGAACCCTGTTGGCCCCTCCCTTAGCTCACCCCCTTACCCACCAAGCCCCCTCTGATTCCCCTCTGGCTGCCCCTGGGGAAGGGCCTCTGGGGAGAGAGGGTGCTGCTCAGAGAGCCCGGTTCCCTTGTCCTGTCCAGCCAGCAGCTGTGTTTCCCGCCGTCGGTTACTACTTGGTTGTGTGGGGTGTGTCGCTGTCTTGGGGCTCTGGTTACCTGGAGTCGCCCCTCTGGACATGCTGACAGGTCACATTTTGGAGGCTGAGGTGTTAGGCCCAGGCATGGGGTGCCCTCGCTGAGGTTGTGTCACCTGGGTGGCCTTGAAGCTGCCTCCCCAGGCAACACCCCGTACCTTCCCCTCCCTCGTTTCACCAGTTCGGCTCCCAGTGGTCTTGTGATGATGAAATCAGTTAGTGGAGGAGAAAGCACTTTCTAAAGTGGCTAAGCATTATACACATGTAAATGACGACCATCATTTTTATCCTTGTTTTTTTTGGGGGGGGGTGGGTAATTAGGTTTATTTATTATTATTTTTTTTAACGGAGGTACTGGGAATTGAACCCAGGACCTCGTGCATGCTGAGCAAGCACTCTACCACTGAGCTACACCCTCCCCACAACCATCATCTTAAAATGGGATCCTGTGTGTTTAAACTCTGAAAAAGTATAATGTGCCACATGAATTACCCTAATTACTGTTGGGAGCTAAGACCGGTGGGGATTGACAGTTAGGCTCAAGATAAATTGCAGATTGGCACCCCCACCCCCCTGCCCCCTTTTCAGGGTTACATTGATAACAGTGGCAGAGTTCACCCAGAGGAAGAACTAAGGTGGGAACTGAACCGTGCTGTGGTTCAACAGGTGGCTGCCCCTCTGTGACCCCGGCCGGGTCGGGCTGTGTGGAGTGTGACGAGGGCGCTGGGGACCCTCCATCAGGAGCCCTCTGCAGGCAGCCGCTGCGCTTCCAGTTACGGGCAGTGCACCCCTTCACGTGGCTCACCAAACCCTGAGCTCTGGCTGCTGTTTTTCTGGACTAAAGTGAGCCCCAGCACCCCCCAGCCGCTCCCATTAGAGGGGAAGGGACAGGGTTGGCACCGCTCGACCATCTCTTCGGATGATGGACACCCCTGCCAAGGGGCTCATCCGAGTTGGGTGCAGGTAGGCATTGCTCAGCTGGAGTGGCTCAGGTGTACCTTTTCAAGGTGGTGACTTGGATGTGCACTTAAATTTAGAAATCACTTGGTTGAGGAAGGTATTAGAGGCAGGGTGGGGATGGGGAAAGACAGTATCAGATTAGCTGTGCTGAATACTGTTCTCAGGGTTTTACATGCAAAATCTCATTTAATTCTCACTCCCCAAATCCCTGTGGTGGACTTCATTTACAGTTGAGGAAACTGAGGCACAGAAGTCTTAGTCCACTTGTCCCAAGATTGTACAGCTATTAGAATGTGACAGAACCAGGATTTAAACCAGGCAGGAAGTCTAACTGCAGAGTCAGAGCTCTTTTTATTATTAGTCTTTTTTCCGACGCACACCTGAGGCAGAGAGAGACTTGTCAAGGTCATACAGCCGGTACGTGGCGGACTTGGGAGTCACACCCAGGTCAGTCCACCTCCAGAGCTCACACTGGTAACCACTGCTCTATTTTACATCCATGGCTGATATTATGATATTCAATCACAATAAATAATACAGTAACCTATATAATACAGTACAGTATTCTATTATAGTATATTATTCTATTGTAGTGTAATATTTTATTTATAATTTATTTAATGAATCCTCTATTGTTGGACAGTTAGGTGGTTTCCATTTTTTAGAATTTTAAATAAATGCCAAGATTTTTTTTTTTAAGAGAGAGAAATGGTAGGAATGTTGTTTGGTTTACCAGTTTATTTGTTTGTTTGAAAGGATTTAGAGCAGATGGGCTGAGCTATCAGAGGCTGGAAGAGTTGGAGGCTTTGAGTTGACTACTTGAATGGAGAATGAAATTCTGATTAGGAATGGTGCCAGTGTGGAGAGAAGGAAAGAATAGACTCTATGCTTTAGCCCAGGGATTTGGCATCGCCTGCTGAGATAGAACATTTGGAATGCATTTCAGAAATATCTGTCATTCCCACTTTGGATATTTTCATGTTCTCCAGCATTTTCCAGCCCAGCATCTCAGTGACATTGCCCAGACACACGTGGATAGGGCTGGGCAGAGGGTGAGGCCCTTCTCTTCCCCAGATCAGCCAGGTGCAGCCATCCGAAGTCACACCATCTGTCCATCCCATGTCCCTTGCTCCTTCTGCCCCTCTCCAACTCAGCCTCCCTTCCAAGGTACCCCTTTCGGTTTCTGTATCCCAGGTCAGAAGCAGAAGAGGAAGCTTGAGGACGTCATATGTGGCCATGACCATAATGGCCTTCATTTATTGAGTCCTCATCGTGGTACTGAGCACTTTCCCGGCCACAGCTCTCTTATCTTCACAACAGGACCACTGTGAAACCACCATTTGTAGAGGAGGAAAAGGTGGCTTCAAGAGCTTAAGGACTTGCCCAAGGCCATGTAGCCAGGGCTCATCTATGCTCCACAGCCACATCACCACCATAGCTACTTTTCAGCCTTCAAGAAGCACTATAAACAGAGGGCACTCTAGCTCTGGGTGGGGGGAATCTTCAGAATATTGGCAAGAACACATTCAGTAACCTGCATATGTGTACACCAGATGGGCTCACTTGTAGAGTGTTGGAACTGCAAAGGGTCCTGGGAGTCTCTGAAAAGGAAACTACCTTATTTTAAAATTCTGGCAAATGAGGTCCAGAGAGACCCACTCACTTGCCTAAGAGCGAGATGGTGGCCCAACCAGATTAGAACCAGACTCTTCTGATGCCCCCCCTGGAGCTTCTCCAGAGGCGAACAGCTCTCAGCTTTACTCTGCAGGGAGGATTCGGAGCAAAAGCATGAGTCAGAAGGGCAGGTTGAGGGGAAGCAGGAGTAGTTTGGTCCCATTGGGCAACGCTGAGGTGCAGGGGAGCTTTGGAACCACAAGGACCCTCCAACTGTCCACTCTCAAGTCCAGCACACACCCAAATTCCAATTCCACCGTAATGAAAAATACAAGAGGGGGTAATTGCCAGGACGACAATGTGGCCTGGTGATTAAGAGCCTGGGCTCTGACATTAGACAGACCAGGATTCATATCCAGGCAAGGGGCTTCACCTCTCTGAGCCTCAGTTTCTTTCTCCACACAATGGGGGTAATAACTGCATATCCTATGGGGCCACTGTAAGAAAGAAATGAGGTAATGCTTGTAAAGAAACTGGCAAAAGTTTGTGGAAAGAAGAGAAGACTCGAGGTTGCTTGAGTTGGTGGAAAAAAGAACATAAAACTGGTAACCAAATATATGATTTCAACAAAAGGCCAAGTATTTCTTAATTTCATCTGATTCATTATTTCTCACAGGCACTGTCGGGGTTGGGGGGTGCTCATTTCACATTCCCCACGTGGAGGCGGGCTGTGTCAGCGGTGGGAAACGGCTCTGTGACCGCTCTCCGCAGAGGGATGGGTTAGAGTTACTTTGGTTCAGGAATAACACAGGACTGCTTTTACTTCCTGTCTAGAAAGGGATGGGGGAGATAGAGAGGAAGGAGGATTGTTAATATAAACTTGAAATCCAGATTTTTTTCTAAAGTGCATGTCCTCAGCTGTGTGACCTCAAATGAACCTCTCACTGTCTCAATTGTCTCTTAACCACAAGGTCATTGAGATGGCCACATAATAGCCACTTTACATGCAGCATCTTATTTAATCCTTGATACAAGCCTGCGAGATAGATATTACCATCCCATTTTAGATGGAGCAGAAAACTGTGGTTCAGGGGAAGTGAAGTAACTTGTCTAAGGCCACACAGCACACCGCCAGCAAGGGGTAGATCTGTGATTTAAGTCCAGGTCTGACACTAAAGCCCGTGTGCTTTCCAGTCTGTCCAGGGTAGATTCAGATTTTGCTGGATCTAAAGTTTATGCAATTTGGGGAGCCCTCTTTAAGAAAACCAATACAAAATCACAAACCTAAAACGTACAGAAGTGAACTTTTATTTTGATTTTGAAATGAAATCATGACATATTACAAAAAAATTTTAAAGCTGAAAAATATCACAAACATCACAAAATCCAGAAAAATAACAGAATAGTTGTGTTAACCACATGATACCCCTCTACCTTCTTCCTAAATCTTTTGGCTGAATCCTCTTTGTATCTTCTTTTAACAATTTCCATAGAGAAAATAAAAAAGATAACCCAGTATTATCTAGCATGGTTGATTTGAAATTTTTTAAATTATTGATCGTTTAGAAAAGTTTATTTTAGCTTCGTAAGTCACTGGTAATGTCCTATAAAATTGGGATAGTTGTCAAATTTGGGAAAACCTCCATCAAAGTTCCTGCCATAGGTAAGCCATAGATTTTAGGGCAATTTATGTTTTCTGGGGTAGGGATTTCTCTAAAATAATCTTTGTATCGATGACCCTTCTTACCTTGTCAGCTCAATGTTGTCTTCATTGATAATTACTATTTTATGTCAAATCAGCAAAAAATTCGAATCTTTTCCAATAGCTTCCCCACTCTTACCGCTTGAGATGGAATGAAGATGGTTTACGTTAATAAAAGACTCATAATTAAAACTCCTTTTCTCATAAATCTATGACCTTTTAAAGGGAATTCATTACAAAATACCGGATGTGAAAACATTTGAAGCATTTGGATGATTTGGCCTAGAAAGGGGAAGGCTGTAGGAAGCAAATAAATAACCACCTTCAAGGATGTGAACCTTAGTGGGTAACAGTCACCAGGGTGCAGCTGAGCCTTTGATCCTGGAGTCTGGGGAGGGGCTCAGGTGGCTGCCCAGTTACCAGGTTCTGCAAGTCACTTTGAGCAGGTGTCCTAAAATGGATACAAAGAGTAATAGAGAAATCTGTGTGAGGATAGCTGAAAAATGCCTTACCATGGACTCCAAGTGTGAACCGTGGTCCAGCAATTGCTGGCAGGGCTGCTGGTTAGAAATGCAGAATCTTAGGCCCCACCTAGAACTGTTGAATCGTAGTCTGGGTAATTCTGTCCTGGGTAGTTCTGTGCAAGTGATTTTCTGAGAAGCCCTGGACCAGAGACTTCAGCAGAAACTGCCAGATGTGCCCCGTCCCAACTTGGCAGCTGGTCTTTCTTTTCCCTTTCTGTGTCCTTCACCTTGGGAAACGGCCTCTCTTCCAGCAGTCATCTACTGTGTTGATTCATTATATCTCTACTTCCCCTCCCACCAGACTGTGAACTAGAGGGCTGAGATGTGTTCCTCTTTAATTTCCAGCCCCTCTTGGTGCCTGGCACACAGGAGCTACCATGTATGGAAGCCTGCCGTGTGCCAAGAGCTCTGCCTCTCTCTCTCTCTTTTTAATTTAACGGAGGTACTGGGCATTGAACCCGGGACCTAGTGCATGCTAAGCATGCGCTCTACCACTGAGCGATTTCCCTCCTCCCAAGAGCTTTGCCCCTCTTACCTCACCCGGCCCTCCCCTCAAGCTCGTAGACTGAAACAAATACCCCCATTTTATACATGAAGAAACTGAGGCTCTGTCGCTTGCCTGGGGTCATGTGGCAGAGCTGGAACTCCAGAGGCGTCCGATTCCGAAGCCCTCAGGAGGGGATCAGGAAATGTCTGTCATGTCCCTTGTTTACTTGATTATTCATTCAAACATTCATTCATGTTCTTCTTTATTCATTGAAGAGACTCAGGGGAAGATGGGGAAGAAAAGCAGTAGAATCTACTTCCTCCTGGTGAACTATTTTGAGAACAGGTGCTGGGTGGCCACCGCCTTCCAGGGCGAGGAGCCCTGCTGCTGAGGTGACCCCCGTGAGTCCGGCCTTGGTGGCTCTGCTGTCCTGGGAGTGGGGACAAGACACTGTTCCACCGCCCTACCCTTTTCAAAATGTCCTCCATGACTCAGCAAAGAAACCATGGGTCTGAAATCAGAGATGAGGCCAAAAAACCCTCAAAAATGTTGTCTTTTCTTGGAGGAATTTCCCTTTCATGTCGCTCATTCCTCAGCCAGGGAATCCAGGAAGCCTTTGGCCTGTGGTCAGCTGTGACCCCCATTCTGGTTTCCTGGGACTCTGCCCTCCCCCCACCCCCGACTCCTCCCCAGGCCTGGGGACAGCGTCAGTTCTTCGGTGATCTCTCGTTGCACAGGGCTTGCTCAGCCCAAGTCTCCTTAGCTTGTCCTTAAATCATTAAATCCAGATCCTGGACCCAGATGATCTGGGCCCCAGTTCTGCCTCTGCCTCCTCCTAGCTGTGTGACTTTGGGCAAGTCACTTCACCTCTTGGTGCTTCAGTTTCCCTCCTCTGAAAAGTGGAGACAACAATGAATTTGAGGATTTACAAAACCAATTCATGTAGAGCATTTAGAACTACGCTTGGCACCCAGTAACTGCTGTATAACTGTTGTTGTTCTTGTTATTAATTATGACGCAGAGATTAATACCTGGAGGAGAGTAGGGTGGAGTCATGCTAACTTCCTCTCTTTTCATGTGTTCTAATCTCACCCCAGAATGTGTGTGAATTCTCAACTATTCATGTTGTAGAGAGCTGAAGGGGTAACTGTGAATGAGGGAAATACATTAATAAATTAAAAAGCCCCGGGCTGCCCTTTGAAAATGAGATTCTTGTAAATGGATAAGAGGCATGACTCAATAGATTGTTGATTTGGGAATAACCGCATTTCATCCTAGGAGGGGGTTGCTCTCTGAGAATGTCCAACCCTGGGATAGAGAGGTGTGCCTTCTGAGAGGGAGTTTACAGATAGACTGAGAAATTCAGTGTCAAGATACATAGACAACAGGGAAAGGAGAGTCATTTCTGGCTAGACGGGGGCTTCTGGCTCTCAGCCCTAGATGTGTTTCATAATCACCTAGGGATAAACATACAGAACCTAGGCCTTATGCCTAGAGAGTCTGATACCCAGGTCTAGGGGTGGAACAGGGGCATCAGAATCCCTCCCAAGCTCACCAGGTGATCAGGAATGGGGCCAAGTGGTAAATGGAGACAACGCAGTCATTACAGCACATACCATAAACTGGACATGGTATTGCATTTCTCCCCCTCAGAACCACCCCTCCAGGCAGCTAATATGATCCTCATTTTATATGTAAGAACACTGAGAGTCAAGGTCACACAGCAAAGCCCATGTTTTAATCCCCATCTGAGTCTAAAGGCCTAACATATTTTTGCTACATCTCACACTGCAGGAGGCCAGCCTGGAAGACACTTACCAGAAATGGAAATGAAGATCATCTGCTCTGATGTAAACTATAAAATCAATACATAATGGGTCAGAGCAAAGATATGCAAACTGATTTAAAGATACACAGAGGCTTCCAGAGCCAAGGAAGGCTCGACCTTAACCCGTGGCCTCTATTAACATATCTAAAGAAAGAATGCGTCAGTGGGGCTGGGGGGTGCTTGGGCCCATAAGTCTGACACTGTGTGGGATGAGGGAGGGGTCCCGGCCTTGCTGACCTCTGGCAGCATTGAAATCTGGCATCAACCCTTTCCCTTGACTTTCTTCCTTCTCTCCCGACCTCTCTGGATGTTGTTTCCTTCCAAGGCTCCTCTTTCTCCACCTGCCCCTTAAATGTGGGTGGTCTCTGCACTGCGCTCCCCCACATTCAGGTGGCAGCCTCCAGTCCGGGGCTTGGTTGCCTGTGCTGAGGACTTCAGAGATGTGTACACCTGACGTTCGGACTCAAGGCATCAAGGTTAAGGTCGGGGAGAGGGGCGGATGTCTGCAGCCAGGACCAGAATTCACATCCTAGCTGGGCCCTTGGCTGCTGTGGACCTTAGAAGTTACATTATAGTTTTTTTTTTTGTCTCAGTTTCTTTATCTGTGAAATGGGATAGTAATGCCTACCTCAAATGATTGTTGTGAGATTGAAAATAGACTAGGCTTATTTGTGGCAACATGGATGGACCTGGATGGAGATTGTCATATTAAGTGAAGTAAGCCAAAAAGAGAAAGAAAAATACCATATAACGCTTATATGTGGAATCTAAAAAAAAAAAAAAAGTCACAAATTAACCTATTTACAAAACAGAGACAGACTCACAGACATAGAAAACAAACTTACAGTTACCAGGGGGCAAAGGAGGTGGGGAGAGAGAAATTAGGAGTTCAGGATTTGCAGATACTAACTACTATATATAAAATAAACAACAAGCACCTACTGTATAGCACAGGGAACTATATTCAATATCTTGTAATGGTCTATAATGAAAAAGAATATGAAAAGGAATATATATATGTATAAATGAATCACTATGCTGTACACCAGAAATTAACACGTTGTAAGTTGACTATACTTCACTAATAACATAAAATTATAAAAGAGACTAGCCCCCCCAAGCACACAGTAAGAACCCTATAAATGGCTCTATGTATTATGTTGAGTTGCTGTGGGACCTCACTTGAATGTGGATACTTCAAAAGTAACCTGTGAAATAGAGAATTTTTTCCCCTAAATCTGTTCTCCCACTTAGATTCCTAATGCAAGGAAATAGAAACACCTTCCCTCAAATTGCCAAAGCCAGGATCCCAAGGGTCATCCTGGACTAGCCCCCCCACCCCCCCACCATGGCCACCGAGTTCCAGTGATTCTGTCTCCTGCATTTCTTTTGTTGTCATAAGCTGCCCTTGGAATTTCTCACCCAGTTATTACAAGACCCTCTTAACTGCTCACTCAGCTTCCTCCTCCCCAAGCTCCCAGTGCTTCTGTCCTCAGGTTCTGGTCCAGATTCAACCCTTTAATAGCGCTTCATTGCCTTTGGGGCACAACTCCGATTCTGCTGCTACCAAGAGCCCTCCCAGATCTGCCCTGCCTCCTGTCCAGCCTCTGTTCCAGCCGCTGTCCTGTCTTGCACCCTACCTGCTGGCAGTGCTGAGACACACAGCAGATATTTCAGGTTCTCACACCTCACTAAGCATCACTGTCTTCGCTAGGTGACACACACACACACACATACACAGGCTGGAATGGGTGGTCTCCTCCCAAGGTTTCTGTTTTTCCAATGAGACTCTGAGCCCTCAACTCCTAGTGGGCATCTCTGGGTGCCTGGTATGGGACAGGCTCTCAGTTGGAGGCTCTCCTAATAAAGTATAATATTGCTTGGTGTGGGTCGAGCACAGTTCTGTACACTTTACATCCTCACACCTCCATGGGTCAGCTACGTGTCATTCATCAGTTCTACTGTATTTATTGAACACTTCCCTCTGGCCAAGCCCTGATCCAGGCACTGGGGATGTGGCAGGGAAAGGAGGATGGGAATGCTGGAGGTGGGGGAAGGGATTCCCAATTTATCTAGGAAGGTTGGGAAAGCCTCTCAGAAAAGGTGAAGATTGAGCAGAGGCATGAGAGCAGGGGAAGGGAGCTGTGTGGGAATCTAGGGCAAGAGTGGTCCAGGCAGATGGAAGAGCCAGGACAAAGGGGGATCACTAGCCCCATGTGACAGATGAGGAGACCAAGAGTCTAGGTTAGGTCATCCAAAGTCACAGAGTAAGTGGCAGCGCTGGGTTTCAAGCCCAGTTCTCCTAACTCTTGACACGTGCTGTCAGCTGTTCTTCTACACTGTATTTTGTGGGTCACATTCGATGCCGTGGCTGAGGGCAGGCTGGCTCTGTTCATCATGCGAGACTCTGGATGGAGTTTGGTTTCTCATGTCAGGGGTCAGGGATGGCACGGGCTGATCAGCTGGCTCTGTAGTCAGGTTCACCTGTGGCTGTTTTTCTGTTTTGTCTCTCCGTTTCTTTCTGTGGCCTCTATTGAAGACAATTAGGTTGTGTCTACTCTCCAGGCAGCCTCCAAAAAACATGCTTTTTCCTGCAAAGCTCAGGACCAGACCCCGAATTACGGTGACTTGACCAAAGCAAATTCCCCCTGGCTGGTCCATAGTCAGAGTGGCCTCTGTGGGTTCTGTCTCACCCCGCAGCTTCCTGTAGACTTCAGCAGGAGGAACTGGGGTGAGCATCTTTGCAGAGGTGGTATATGAGCTGAACTTGAAGGACCTGGAGAATTTCAAGAGAGGTGGGGATGGGGTTTTTAGGCAGAAAGAAGTGTGTGAGCTGAGCAGAAGCATCGTGTTGGACTATGCAGTGGCTCTGGAGTATAGGCAGGAGGAGGGGGTGTGTTTTTCGGGAGAGGAGATAAGGTTAGAGGGCAAATTTAGGGTAGATCATGGCAGCCTTTTTGTTTTTAATGGCTGACTTTGCATGTCCATTTCAGATAAGTGGTCTGGATTTTTCCCTGTAGACATAGAGATTTTTAGGTTTTAAGAAGCAAAGGAAGCACGTGTGCATTCCTGAAGTTTTTGAAAGAGTGTTTGGGCAATAGTGGGGAACAGGCTGGAGAGGGTGAATGCAGGTAGAGAGACCAGTGGGAAGAGACTGTTGCAGCAGCACTAGGGTTTGGTGGGAGCGCCTGAGTCTTGAGTGGAGGAGCCAGATTCCAGAGACACTTTGCAAGTGGAGGTCACAGGATGTGGTTATAGGTTCATGTGGAAACTCAGAGCAAGAGGAGCTAAGAAAGAATAATGCCAGCATTTTCAGCTTGGGTGATCCCGTGGATCAGGGCTCACTGACACAGAATGCAAAAAGAGGGAAGGATAGGTTTTGAGTAGCTTGCATTTCGAGGCATCTGTGTGACATCCAGGTAGGGGTGTGGGCTGGGAGTTTGGGATGGAGGTTAGAGCTGGAGAAACATGACAGCTAAGGCTGAAGGAATAGGGGGAGGTCTCAGAGGTGTACGTTCGAGGAGAAAACCCAGGGCCTTAAGCCCTAGGAGATGTTTGTAGTTCTAGAGGCAGGTGGAGGAAGGAGGAGCCGGGGGATGAGTATTTTGATTAAGGCGTCACTGGGACCATTTGACACACCTCAGCACCCGCTGGCAGGCGACCGAGAGCACTTCTCAGGGAGGGTGCTCGGTTGACCTAGTCTGGGTTATCTGCTCAGAGGCACTCAGACCAGGGGTGCTTCCGGTCAGCCTGGGCTTGTTTACATGGCCTTTGTGCGGGCTGCTTTCTTCCTCTGCAAACGACCAGCCTCCCACTGCTGAGCAGAAGCTCGTGAAAGTGGGGATCCTGACTTCTCCCCCATTGCCCTCCAAGGAGCTCAGCTGAGGGCGTTGCACGCTGTAGGGACCAAACACCATCGAAGGGGGCTGATGACCAAGCAGAATGGGTGGCAGCGGTGCCCTTGGTCTGCTGCTTCTCCTTGAGTTCTTTTTTAAGGGGAACATCTCGTTTTATGGAGTGGGTAAAACTTGCTCCCTGAATCTTGAGTTGCTTTGGGCTTGCTTGACCCATCCATTCTGGATCGGATTTTTCCCAGTGAAATACCTACTAAAAGTTGCACTTTGAACATGAGATTGGCGGGGGGCTGGGGGAGGGGAGACTCCTCGCACTTTTCATGCATAACCTTCCTTACATTACTGTAAGCCTCAGAGGCAGACATGACTCCCCTATTTTGCAGATGAGGAATCAGATCATTTCACCCCTGTCACACAAGGAAGTGGTGGAGGTAGGATTCAGGCCCAGGTCTAACTCAGAAGCCCCTATGCGCTCAATCACTCATGCTCAGGCCTCCCTAGGTAAAAGGTGACCATATAATTTATTATCCAAACTTTTAAATGCTTTTTTAAAAGTCTTACTGAGATTATAATTTTCATTTCATAGAATTCAACTATATAAAGTATACACCTCAGTGGTTTTGAGTATATATAGAGAGACTTGTACAATCATCACCATAATCCAATTTTAGAACATTTTCATCACCCCAAAGAAAAAGAAACTCAGCACCCATTAGCATCGCCACCCCAGCTCTAGGCAACCACGAGTCTATTTTCTGCCTGTATAGATTTGCGTATTCTTAACAATTCATATAAATGGAATCATATGATGTGTGGTCTTTGGGTTGGCTTCTTTCACTTACCATAAGGCTTTCAGGGTTCATTCTTCTTGTGGCATGCACCAGTACATCATTCCTTTTATGAATGACTGAATGATATTCCATTGTATGGACAGACCACGTTATAGGAATTATATTTGTTCATATGTTGATAGACATTTGGGTTGCTTCCACTTTTTGGCTATCATTAATAATAATGCTCTGATATTTGTATATAAGTTTTTGTGAAGATACATGTTTTCATTTTTTCTTGGGTATATCCTTAGGAGTAGAATTGCTAAGTTATATGGTAACTGTGTGTTTAACATTTTGAGGAACTGCTGAAGTGTTTTCCAGAGTGGCGGCACCATTTTACATTCCCATCAGCAGCGTACAAGGGCTCCAATTTCTCATCCTCACCAACGTTTGTTATTCCAAACTGAGATACTTTTGAGAGTGAAGGGTGCACCATTAAGAATCATACCAGGACAACCAGTACTAACTGGAACATATTCTACTTAGTTACAAAAGAAATTAAAAGATTCAATTCCTGATTTCAGAGAACTTTCTGGCCACATTATGAGTCAAAGCCCCAAACCCACATACTTGAGTCAATTAAAGAATCAAGTAAAGGTAAATTATTAAGAAGGAAAGCAAAGCAAAGCACATTTTATTTTCCCCCAGGAGATTATATTCTCTTCAAGAGAAAAGAACTATCTTATTTGTCCTTGAATTGTTCCTGGCCCCAGGAGAATTCTGGCATTTGATATGGTGTCAATAAAGATCTGTGGAATAAATGAATGAATGAAAGAATGAATGATACAAACTCTCCTGGAGGGAATGTAAAAAAAAAAAAAAAAGAATGGTCATCTGGCTTGGATTTGTGAGTTTGGAGGAAGCATGGATCTTTTCTAAAAAAAAGTTTTTTTTTGCTCAGTGTTATAACAACACTAATGACTACTTTATTTTATTTTTAATTTATTTAACGGAGGTACAGGGAACTGAACCCAGGACCTCATGCATGCTGAGCATGCGCTATACCACTTGAGCTATGCCCTCCCCCCTCTAATGACAATTTTAAAAGGAAAAAGTAAGTAACCTACAATTTGAAAATCTTAAGCTGGATTTTGCAAGTGTGCAGGGCTGAGGAAAGAAAGGTGGAAGGGAAAAAGGCCTTCCAAGCAGGGGGGTTTTGCCTAGCAGCAAGTCTGGAACCCAGAGTACGTGTCTTTATCCTACAGGAAGTGAATGAAATTTGGTAATAAAAAGATGTGGTACCCCAGGAGTTCCCAATCTTTGGGAGAAAATCCAAGTACAATTTATCACAATCTTTAACTGGCTGTGTGCTCTTGGGCAAGTCGGTTCTCCTCTCTGTGCCCTGTCAATCCTTCTGGCTCTAAATTGCCCTGTATCTTTCAATCCTGCAACCCTGGAAGCTTCCTGGAATTGGTGGGCCAGGAGCTAGGCCTTGAAGGAAGACGCTAGATTTGAAGAAAGGGGCATGATGCCAGGGGTGGGTGATAAGGCCCGTAGTGGGCTGAATGCTCCAGCCGAGATAAAATGGGATTGGGTGCCTTGGCCCTGATGAAGGGGAACTTTAAAAGCCAGGCTAGTTGACTTTTAAATTTGACCTGATAAGCAGGTCCTTGGACTGGAGATGAAAGGAGTGTCTGTGAGAGATTAATCTGATGGCTGGGGGCCACTGATCCTGGATCGATCTGGAAGCAGGGTAAAGACCGAGAGGCTGTCAGAGAAGCTTTTGCAATAGTAACGTAGGCCTAGCCTTTCAAAAGAGGGTGGGAAACTCCTTCAGTCAGTCTTCTGATACACAGTGGCTTCCACGGAGTTTCATTGCCTTTAACCATAAGTAATTTAAAGCATTATTTTTATATTATAACAATTATGACTGTATTATGGACAAGATTCCAAATATATATACATTTCTAAGGCAGAATATTAGATGTGAAATACATTTCAGGCTTGCAGAAGGCAATTTTAGATTATGTGGCCAGATTCCTCAAGAGAGATGAATTGTCTCTGCTGTCAAGGGGGTTTACTTTGGTGGCAAAGTTCTCAAAATTTGCTAAAAGCCTGCTGGAGGAATGGGAAGGGTGGGGTCTAAGTGAGCTTCAGGGAATGGTTTTGTTGGGCCAGTTAACTAATTGGATACAGGGAGCCCAAGAAAGGAAGAAATCCAAGATGGCACCAGGGCTTAAAATCTGAGGACTCTTAAGAAAGGTTGTGCTACTCATGAAAAATGTACAAATTAAGAGAAGGGTGGGAAGATGATGGTCTACCTTGAGAACATTGGGAACGGGTGGCCTTGAGAACAAAGAACTGGCTAGGTTAGTCATGGAGGAACGTGTACCCCTTGGTCTTTCCCAGCCTTTCCTAAGGCCTTCAAAATTCTGTCCCCTGGCTTGGCATGTTTGGTACTTGGCCTAGTTTACTTTCGATATATCACTGCTAAGTAAGATATTCACTGTAGGGTTTTATTAGATGCCCTATATTAGACTAAGGGAGTTTTCCTCTATCCCTAATTTGCCAAGAGATTTTTCTTATTGTAAATGGATATTGAATTTTATCAAAAAGTTTTTTGGCATCTGTTCATGCGATCGTGTTTTTTTTTTCCCTTTAATCTTTTAGTGTGATGGATTATATTGACTTTTTCAAAATAATAAAATACCATGCATTTTTGGTATAAAGTCAATAACATATTGCCCTTTTATATATTGCTGCAGTCAGTTTGCTAATATCTTGCTTAGGATTTTGCATTCATGTTCCTAAATGTAATTTTCTTTTTTCATATTGTTCTTGTTTGGTTTTGGAATCAAAGTTACACTAAAAATGAATTGAGAAGTGAATCTTCTTTTTATATTCTCTGAAAGAGTTTGAGATTGAAATTACTTTCTTCTTGAATGTTTGCTAGAACTCTTTGCTTGTTTGCTATTGAAGTCTGTCCCATCATGTGAATGAAAATAGAGAAAGAAACTTTTGTGGGAGGTAAAGTAGCTTAAGCAGTAAGAAAAATACACTATCTCACACATCACAAAAAGTCCAGAGGTAGGTGATTCCAAGATTGGTTAATTCAGCAGCTCAACAACATCGGGAAGAGAAATTTGCTCTGCTCTTTCAGCTATCATTCTCAGGTGTTAGTTAGCTCCTTCTCTCAGCATTGCAAGATGGCTGCAGCTGCTCCAGGCATCACAGCAATATGGTTAAGAGTGTGGATTCTATAGCCAAACCTGGTTTCAGATCCCAAAGCTATATGATGTTGGGTCAACTGCTTAACTTCTCTGTCAAAAGGGATAATAATAGTGCTTTACCTCAGAAGTTTAATATTATATGGATTAAATCAATTAGGTTTTTGAAAAAACTCAGACTGGTGCTTGGCGCATAGTGAGCATATTAACATATCTTACTCCATTCTCACATGAGGCAGAAATGAATCTGTTTTCCTCTTGTACTTCATTTATTGAAGCCACTTGGTAGACTTACTTCACAACTTACTGGCCAGAATATGGAACTGCCCTTTCCTAAACCACCTATGGAAGTATCATGATTTGGTTTGGAGTAATTTAGATTTAACCTCTGAGAGCAAGGGAATG
Source organism: Camelus bactrianus (assembly GCF_048773025.1). Classification (NCBI taxonomy): domain Eukaryota; kingdom Metazoa; phylum Chordata; class Mammalia; order Artiodactyla; family Camelidae; genus Camelus; species Camelus bactrianus. The sequence goes on along the minus strand of NC_133558.1, from coordinate 27,657,493 downwards.
TGTGTTGGGGGGTCCATTGAAACAACCATCTGATACTGCAACCAAATCTTGGTTCTGTTTGCAAGGCCGAAGTTGGGGTGGCGATAGTGGAGGCTTTTGAGAGTCACACAAAGGGGGCAAGATAGGAGTTTCCTTCCTTCCTGGTTCTCTGTGGTGTTCCTGGGAATCACCCATTAGATCTGTCCAGCACAGCACAGCACAGTTTGCTTGGTGCTTGTTAACTCGAGCATTGCCTCATCTGGGCTCAGAACCACCCTCTAAGCAGTCTGGGCTCTTGTTAGCCCCTTGAATAGATGGGGAAACAGGCTCCCAGAGTTGAGGTTCTTGCCTGGTCTGTTTTTTCCTCTTCCACGAATTCCCAATTGTCTGTCATTTACCTGCAACCCTCGTAACTGCCACATTCATGTGCCTTCTCTGCTACTGTTTATGCAATAGTTTCAGAATTAACAGTTTTTCATTAAATAAGTATATCTTAAAAGGAAGGTTGATAAAATCCCAGGTTTGAGGTTCTGGTACACAGACACACACAACTTTAAAGTGAGCTCAAAACTGTTAAAAATATTTATTCAGGCTTATCTGGCACCTGACTGTGTCCGAACCCCAGCTCTGATGAGGCAGCACACGCGGCCGGTCTCCACCCAGATGTCCACGGACCTCACATTCCAGAGCGCAGCAGCCCCCTTCCAAGCGCCAGCCTTGTCACTTTGTTGGATAGCTGTTCCAGCTGTCAGGGCCCACTGTGCCCACCCTGTGCAGGAAGGCTGGACGTGCTCGTGACTGATTCCAGACCCCTCCCTCCGTCCCCTGCAGTCTTCAACCGCAGGCCAGGCCGCTGGAGTTGGTGGACAGGTGTCCCCGCTCCCTCACCCCTACCTCAGAAGCTGGCACTCCGGGCACGCACTTTCCATGTGTGGCCCATCACCTCCCAGAGCTCCCTAGCGGGACCGAGTTCCCTTTGCCCACAGTGGTAGCTCACTCAGTGACGCCCTCTTTACTGGCCTCCTTCCTTTCCCGTCTCATTTCCCTACTCTCGAGGGCTTCCTGGAATCCCCCCACCCCCCAGCTATATTACTTCACTTGATTCCTTGTCTCAGAGTCTGCTTCTGGGGAACCCAAACTAAGCCACTGGCCAGCTGTCCGGCGTTGGGCATTACCTAACTTTCCTGTGTCTCCCTGTGCCCGGCTGTCATAGGAGGGGAGTAGCAGCACCTGGACTCACAGGGTGCACTGGTGAAGGCCTCAGTGCCTGGCTAAGAGAAGGTGCTCAGCAAGTGAATCTATTATTATTATTACTACTGCGAATTCTCCGGTGTGCTACCATGGGTGGGTGGCCCATGGCTGGGGCCTACACTTTCTCTGGGTGCCCCCTTCCTGCGTCGGCCTTCTGCTGCCCCGTGTACTCCTGAGCTCCCTCAGTGCCCCTTCTTGTGCCATAGGCTCTCATGGAATTCAGGTGACCTGAAACACCGGCCCGCACCCTCCCCCTGCAGCCAGCCATCCCATCACACACAAACCACCCTGCCGACCTCTGGTGGCTGTTGCAGATGTCCAGGTAGAGAAGTCTTCTGTCTTAATCTCAGGATTCTCTATGATACAGGATTACCATCATCATCTCCTCCAGGCTGGAAGCTCTCAAAATGGAGGCTTCTCATCTCTGACCCAGGATTTGGTGCCAAGAGGTGCCAGTCAGTGTGGACGGTTAATGATCACAGCTCCCTTTATTGAGCACTTACTAGGAGCCTGGCACCGCTGTAGGCGCCTTCCACGTATTAATCCTTGTAGCCACCCTCTGAGGCACGTGCTGTTACTCTCCCCATTTTGTAGATGAGAAGCCAAAGACAGAGAAGTTAAGTAAAACCTGCCCAAGATCGCACAGCTGGCAAATGGCAGAGCCGGGCATCAGCCTGACGCCAGAGCCTTCTGACTTCTCACGATGCTTATCTCGTGCCTAGAATGAAGAAGGCTGGCTTCCTTGCTTCCCAGCTGAGAGCCCAAAGACCAGGTGTCTTTGCCAGGTGTTTTGCTGTAGCACGTTACACATCCACATCTGAGGCTCAGATCTCACCTCACCCTTAGCTGTGGAGCAGGAGCCTCAAAGAATGATTGGGCGGGAAAGCCTCATTTCATTTCTTCAGAATCAGACAGGCCAGCATGAGGGAGCAGAAGCACAGGTGTGACTGTAGAGGCTGTGCTCTAATTTTGTGATAAGGAGAGACCTGACAGGCTCAGGCCAGTACCTGAACTTTCTTTTCACAAACAATATATGTACCAGAGATTGCAAACTGCTCCCCACCCGTCAGATCCAGTCTGTAGAGCACGTGTGTGCCTTGGAGACAAAGGAAATGTATGTGACACTCATTACCACAGTGTAGCAAAAGACTGGGGCTACGCAGCACCCCCTGGCTTTGTGGGGGGACACATGCTGTGCACTGCACCCAGCCCCACCCCTCCCCACTGGCCCCCTGACTACGAATGAGTTGCCATTTTTCACATGGTTTGTGCTGGTGTTTTTCTTACATCCAGTTTGTCTCATTCATGTGTTCACTGATTCATTCAAAAAAAGATTTTTTGAACACCAACTATGAACCAGGCACCGTTTTGTTTTGGTGGGGTAGCAAGGGAGTGGACAAACTATAAACAGAACATGTAGGTAAAGCATAAAGAGGTAAGTTAGGGGTTAGTGGTAAGCAGAGAAATAAAGCAATGAAAGGGCCCAGAAAGAGTAAGGGTTGGGGTAGGATGGCCGGGAGAGGCCATATGAGGAATATGACTTGAGATAAAGCCAAAGGAAGTGAGGGAGAGGCCATGCGGATATTGAGGGCAAAACATTCCAGGCAGATGGAACAACAAATACAAAGGGAACATATGTGGAGGAGACCCCTGTGGCCAGAGCAGAATGAGTGAGACAATCACAGGAGTGAGTGGAGAGCCACTTAGGGCTGCTGTGTTGAGACTGGACTGCAAGGGGCAAGGGCAGACCAGGGATGCCCATCTGGAGGCTGCTACCCCAACCCAGGCGAGAGGTGATGCCACTTAGACCAGGATGGTAGCAGTGGAGACAGAGAAAAGGCAACGACTGGAGATTTATTTTGGACATAGCATCAACCAGAAATGAGTGATGGGAGACCAGTAAGGACAAGGGAGGATTGAATTTGGACCAGGGAGGTTTCAGAGGACCAGAAGAAAAAAGGGTGGATTCTGGACATATTCTCAAAATAGACCCTCCCTGCTCTGCTGGTGGATGGATGTGGGATTTGAAAGAGTGGGGTCAAGGATGACACCGAGTGTTTCGGCCTGAGCAGTTGGAAGCATGGAGTTGCCATGCGCTGATATGGGGAAGCTGGTAGGAGGAGCAGACTTCTCGGGGGAAAGCTTAGGATCTCCGTTTGGGAGAAGTTGAGTCTAAAGGTGCTTGTTGGACCCCAGTGGGGAGTTGCCGAGAAGGCAGCCTCCCAGGTAAAACAGAACAGAAAACAGGTCAACTCACATGCCAGCTCTAATTTGGTAGCACTGCCCAGAGTGCTCTGTTGACGTTTTTAAGGCCCATCCAGGCTCAGACGGAGTTTCTTGATCAATAAAGAAGCTTGTCTTGGGAGCCGTATAGACAAATAATGGCAAATTCTGGACAGAAGGCATTCCATTGTAGAGAGGGAAGAAAATGTGAAAAAATGTTATTCTATGTATTTTTACCTTATCCTTTAAAATTTCTTAGTATGTTCTATAATGTACATATACTATCTTAAGAGTGGCAGGTTTGAACATAGTTTATAAATTAAGTATTCTATATCTATTGGAAGAGTATGCTCAGTTTTTAATGAGGAATAGATGAACAAAGAGTTTTGAAGATTACTGATCTGAAATATTGTAGTACAGATGCTCAGAATAGTCATTTTGACTGGATTTCTGTCAGCCCAGAAGTGTCTCCTGAATCCTCAAAGAAAAAACAAAATTATGTTCACTTTTTTTTTTTTAATTGAAGTATAGTCAGTTACCATGTGTCAGATTCTGGTGTACAGCAGAAATGTCCCAGTCATGCATATATATACATATATTCGTTTTCATATTCTTTCTCATTAAAGGTTATTATAAGATATTGAATGTAGTTCCCTGTGCTCTACAGAAGAAATTTGTTTTTTATCTATTTTTATATACACCTTGGTTTAATGCTTGATTTGTCCACTATAAAATATGCATTTAGCCACAACATCACTACGTAATAGCTCTTCATCTGATCGGGAGAAAACAATCAGAAAAATCCAAATTGAAGCACACTGTGTATAAACAATTGCCTTTCAAAAATACCAGAGTTAGCAAAAACTTTTTTTTTTTTTTAAAGGGTCAGGAACTGTTCTAGAGTGAAGGAGGTTAAAGAGGTAACAATGCGAACATGATCTTGATTGGATCTTGGGCTGAGAAAGAAAAAAAGCTATGAAAGGATATTACTGGAACAGCTGGGGAACTTTGTATATAGATTGTGGTATTGTATGAGCGTAAAGTTTCTAATTGGGATTGTTGCATTCTTAGGAGACACAGGCTGAAATATGTAGGGATAAGGAGTCATGATGTCTGTAAGTAGGTCTCAAATAGTTCAACAAAACACACATAGGAATTTAGGTGAAGGGTGTGTTCGTGTTCACTGTTCTCCTGCAGCTTTCCTGAAGGTTTGAAATATTTCAAAGTAAAAAGCTGGGGGGAAATAATATTCGTAGAAGTTTCTCCACTTCCCGGAAAACTAGGCAATCCGGTAACGGCATATCGGACCACTTTTAGTATACTGGATTGTTTCAATGACCAGAACCCTCTCTTCTCCATCCTTTTTGAAGCAAAGAATTTGCCACATCTTCACCACCACCGTAGTAATCCCTGGCAGTTTTTATTTTCCTTGTGCCTCCACATCCACTGTGTTACATTTATTATCATAAATAGTCCACACACATAAAGAAGCTCGTGCCTTTAAGTGCCGCAATCACAACGAACTTTTTGAAAAATAGCTCACCATATGCCTGCTACTGTCCTGTGTGTTTTAGACTAATGAGTGCATTTCATCCTCACAGTCACTCTTCGGGGAGGTATTACTATCATCCCCATTTTCAGAAAAGGAAGCTAAGACACAGAGAGGTGGTATAGTTTGCCCAAAGTCACACAGCCAGGGAGGGCAGAGTGGCAGAGCGGCATGGCCCCTGGCCCTGCAGGATTCACCACCTCCACCAACTAAGTTTGCTAGGGCTGCCTTTCCAGGCGGGCTTCTGCTGCTCAAACTTTTGCTTTTCTCTGAGGGGTTCCAGGTGTATGTTTATAGGAGAAAGTGTATTCCTTGGGGGAGGGAGTAACAGTAATAATAACAACAAACTTACTGTCTTTGAATGCAGTGCGCCAAGCACGGGCAAGATGCGTTCTGCTCATTCAGTCCTCAGAACTCCTCTGTGGGGTGAAGGTATTACCATCCTCATTGGACAAAACAGGAACCGACTGAGAGGCTCCAGTGGAGCCACGCTTTGGATGCAAGCAGCCTGACCTCTCAGTCTTTCCCCAGCCCCTACCCAGGCTGCCTTGCCTCTACCAGTCAGCTCAGTGAGTCTGAAGGTAACTGAGCCATAGAATGTAGCCCGTGGGGTGAGGGGTCTCGCCTCTCCTGTTCACCCCCTTAGTTCTCAGATGGGGACCTTTCAGGGATGAAGAGGAAGAGGAGTGGGAGAAGGAAGAAGAGGAGGAAGAAAGCATTGTATCCTTCCTCCCTGGGGCTTTTCATCTGACCGGTGACATTCCATTCCCACCCCTCCTCTAATTTGCCATTTCATTGAGCAACTTTTTCTAAGTGAATGCACCTGGGCAGAGACTCCTCCTCCATATTGGCTCTGGTCAGTGCTTTGTCTTTTTTTTTTTTTTTTTCCTTTTCTTTTATGAAAATACAGGGAGAGCCCCTGTTCCTTTGAAGTGGAGGTGACTGAAGTTCCCAAGCAGATCAGCCAACCTTCCCGGAACTCTGCCCTGGCCCTGTGTTGAGTTCACCTGCCTCTTTAGAGGACAGATGGCTTGTAGCTGATCTTGGCCTGGAGGTCCAGGATGACTCTGCTCCAGGCCTGGCAGTCCCAGCCCAGAGTGAGGCAGAGGTATCCCTCAAAACACCCTGCTCGCCAGGAGCCCCCTTCCCTGGGGTGCAGGCTCACCCCCTAGCTTCCAGGACTGGGCAGTCTCTGTGGGCCCCTTCCTCAGTAACTCAGCAGGCACTCCTGGACCAGCACAAGAGGCAGCAGAATAAAATAGTTAAGAGCATGGACTCTGCAGCCAGACTGCCTGGATTGAATCCGACCTACCACTTACTAGCTTCGTGACCATGGACACATTATTTAGCCACTTGGAGTCACGGTTTCCTTTTTTGTAAAATGGGGGGAAATAATAGTATACTTCTAAGGTTGATGTGAAAGTGAGATGATTTATTACCTATCAGGTACATACAGTGCCTGGAACACAGTGACCCCTGCAGAAAGGGCTGATAATATTGTTGGTGATTGCAGCAGAGTGCTGGGTCCTGCAGGGGAGACAGGCATACAGGACACAGTCCTAAAGGAGACGCAGGACAGCATGAAAAAGGGTATCTTTTCGGAGGAGCTAAATAGACCTTAAGTAAGTTATTTAATTCCCTTGTACTTCAATTTTCCCATATGAAAATAATTCTCAGAGGGTGAGATGGTGGCTTGTAAACACCGTGCCCAGTGCCTGGCACATAGTTGGATCTCAGTACTTGTGGACTGTCTTCCCCTTTCCAGGAACTTATACTCCGGCTAGGGGGAGAGAGCAGGTCCACAACCAGCAGTGGGATCTGCAGGAGCCTGGAGGCTAGTGTTGGTTCCTGTGGCTGGATTAGTCTAGGAAGGCTTACTGGAGGAGGTTGGATCTAAGCTGGACCTGGAAGGGTGAAAAAATAAACTGAGCAGAGAGGATAAATGGGCTGACAAGTGATGGTCGGGGGAATTGAGGAGATGCGGAGGGCAATGAGAGGCCCTGTCACATTTTTAGAGGTCTGCAGAGAAGAGTCTGTTACTCTTTCCTCTTTCCTGTATCATCGTTTAACTGGGGTTTTCTCTGCTATCTAACTTAAATCCCTCTTGCTGTAATTGAAGGCCAGGTCTCTCTAGAAGTGGAAGACTGTGGTTACTTTAGATTAAAGAGCTTTTAGTGTCTTTCTTAAGCACGTTTGTGCCTGACATTGGGATAAAGATCAGGTAAGTTTCTTCAGACAAAAGTGGCAGGAATTCTGAGGGTCAGTTCCCAGTGAAAAGTCTTTGGCCATTAAATGAATGAAACAGGACAGCATCTAATTTGCAAGAACTAGGCCCAGGGTTGCTTACAGCAGGGAAGTGAGTGAAATAAAGAACAAACTGTTAAATCAGTACCATGGGACATACTGGGTGATAATTTGGGAAAAATAAGCCTAGAGCCCCACTTAATATGATACGCTAAATAAATGTAATGATTTACACATTTAAAAAACCCAAACTTTTATAGTATATACTCTTGAAAGTGCAGTTTTTTTTTTCAGATTTTTGGGGCCTCATTACAGAATGAAATGCCCTGAGGCAGGGCCCAGAAATCTGCATTTTCAACAAGCTCCCTTGGTGATAAAAAAAATCGTCTATAAATATTTCCTACATTTTCTTCTAGTATTTCTATAATTTTAGAGTGAGGAAGACATGATTCAAAGACGAAAATCATTAAAGAAACGATTAGAGATAAGGCTACATAAAAATAAAAACCTTCTATTTGTTGGAAAAGAAATCCACCAGGAGCCAAAAATGAAAGGCAAACAATGAGCTAAAATTTTTTTTGCAAAATATATGACAAAAAATATGAAAAAAGGTTCACATCCTTCAAATGTAAGAGCACTCATAAATCAATAGGAAAAAACAAGCATCCCTACAAAAGACTGGGCAAAGGGCGTGAATAGATAATTAATTTACATAAGAAATGTAAGTATGGAATAATAATATGTCAAAATATTGTTACTAATAAATCACTTTTCATCTCACCAGTTTTCTTTCCTTATTAAGAAAGTGTGGCATATATATACACAATGAAGTATTATTTAGCCATAAGAAAGAAGAAAATCTTGCCATTTGCAACAGCATGGATAAACTTTGAGGGCATTATGCTGTGTGAAATAAGTCAGAGAAAGACAAGTATTGTATGATGTCACTTATATGTGGAATCTATAATATAAGAAAACCAAACTTATAAAATGCATAGAGCAGGTTGGTGGTTGTCAAAGGCAGAGGGTGCACAATATGGGAAATGGTGAAGGCGGTCAAAAGGTACAAACTTAGTTATAAGATAGATAAATTTGGGGGTGTGTGATATCCAGCATGGTTACCATAGTTAATGATACTGTGTTGTTTACTTGAAAGCGGCTAAGACTTAAAAGTTTTAAAAACTTCTTAAAAGTTTTCATCACAAGAAAGAAAACTAACTAGATGAGGTGATAAATATTAACTAAACTTATTTTGCAGCAAATACATATATCAAATCATTATGTTGTATACCTTAATATAATTGATATATATCAATTACATCCCAATAAAACTGAAAAAAATTTCTGGTAATTTACTCTCTCATCAAAGATGCACAATCTTCTGACCTGAATAGTCCTACTCAATAATTCTGAAAGTTAAGAAACATCTTGTTTCAGGACAGGTCTGGTTTCTGGTTATGTACTTAACTTCAAAAGCCACTTTTTTTTTAGTCCTTCTGCACCCTAAAAGCCTCTAAATACTTCAGCATCTTTGCCTCTCCATACCTTCATATCTAATCTTTGTAATTTTAAATTCATTGTTCTCTTTAATGAAAGAGTGCAATGCAATGATTAATTAGCTAAAGAAACTTGTTTGTATTTTAGAAGACAAGAGTAAAGGACTTACAAATCAGACAAGGTAAACAGCACACATTCATGCTGACACAGAGCTCTTGAATTTAAAAATTTATACACATTACTAATAAAGCACTTTTCATCTCACTAGTTGGTAGCTTTTGTTTTTAAAATAGGTATCTAATGTTTGTTCATTAGATTGGTTCAGCCTTTCAGCAGGGAAATTTGGTAATAAGAACTGTATCAAAAGCCTTAGAATGTTTCACAACCTCAGATTGAGAAATTCCACTTCTAGAAATTAATTCACTTCTAGAAATAATCATGAGTGTGCACAAAGATACTACCACAAAAATATTTTACAGTATTGTTTCTAATAGGGAAGAACTAGAAAAAACCTCAATTTCCAACAATAGAGATTTGGTAAAATACATTATGGTACACGTACTCAGTGGTATACTATGTAGCCATTAAAAATAATGTAGAATATTTAATGACATGGAAAAAGTGTTAACATTATACTTTTTAGTGAAAAAGCTTACAAAATAGTTTGCACCAATCTCATTTAAAAATGTTTATTCATAGAATAATTTTAGAAAAATAAACACATTTTAAAGGTATATCTGCATGCTGAAATTTCAAGTACTTATTTCCTTTTGTATGGCTTATCTGTATTTTCTAAGTTTTCTACAATGCAGATGAATATTTCCATGATACGAAAATAACAAAAAAAGTATTAAATAAAAAAGTACAATTAATTGAGAAAATGCTTAGTATAGAACTTGCCTCTTCAATAGGATATCTTTTTTTTTTTTTTTTAGTAACTGACTTCATGTCTCCTCTCCTTGGAAGACCCCCAGGAGAGGCAGGGATCCCCCATGGCCTCTTGCCATTTGGAGCATTACTGGAGGCTTGTGTTTGCCTCCTGGTCATGTGGAATCCAGCTTTGGGAAAACTGCAAACTCCCAAAGTTTGAGCGGTAGAAGAAATGGAAATTGGAAGATTTTATAGAGTCTGAGCAAGAAACTCCTCCAGAAAGGATCTAGTTTCTCTGCCCATGTTTTCCTCAAACAGAAACTAAGGCCGACTTCAGGGTTTGTCCAAGGCCACACAGCCAACTTAATGACAAGGTGAGGCCTTGAATCCATGGCCTTTCTGCCCTGTTGTATTTCTGAAATGTGCTGATTTTGACTAGTTCTTCTCACTTTAATATGCACAGGAATCACCGGGGATCTTGTTGAGATGCAGATTTTCATCCAGCTGGTCCGGGATGGGCCTGAAAGTCTGCATTTCTATCCAGCTCTCAGGAGATGCGAACGTTGCTGTTCTGGGGATCAGTTAAAGTAGCAGTGGTGTAGAGCAAAGATTCTGGAGCCGACTGCCAGCTTCCCAATCCTAGCTCTGCCGCAGACTAGGTATTGTTAGTTACTGTGCTTTAGTTTCCTCAACTGCAAAATCGGCGTAAGACCTCATAGCCTTTTCGTGAAGATTTAATAAGTGCTTAGAACAGTCCACTAAGAACTAGCTTTTTTTGTTTTTTAAGAATTAGCTATTTTATTATTATATTTCCTAGAGCAAGGAGAGGGTGAAGCAGAGTTTGACAAATGAATGAATAACCTTTGGAGAAAAGTTCTTCCTGGGCGACTAGTCAGAGAAGCAAAATGGGAGGGCTCGAAGGTGGGGAAGAGGCCCACCTCTAAAGAACTCTCCACTGGGTGGTCAGAAGGACCCGGAGCGCCCGGAAGCCGGCCGGCCCGCGCCCCGCCGACCAATGCGGCCGCCCGGGGGGAGGGGGAGCGCCCGCCAGCCCTTTCCGTCCGGGCGTCGGAGGCCCCGCCCCTTGGAACGTCGCGACGTCCAAGCATTCCACGGTTGCTACTTGGTCGCGAGGGGCGGGGCGCCTGTCAGGGAAGCGGCGCGCTCGGCGGCGGGGGCGGGCTGAGGCTCGGCCGCGCAGTGCCAGCGCCAGCGCCAGCGCCAGCACCAGACCCGCGCCCCGCGCTCTCTGGCCCGCTGTCTGCGTTCTGGCTCGCGAGCCCGCACTCTCGGCCTGCCCGTGCGCTGCCCGAGTATGGAGCTGCTGTGCTGCGAGGGCACCCGACACGCGCCCCGGGCCGGGCCGGACCCGCGGCTGCTGGGGGACCAGCGTGTCCTGCAGAGCTTGCTCCGCTTGGAGGAGCGCTACGTGCCCCGCGCCTCCTACTTCCAATGTGTGCAAAGGGAGATCAAGCCGCACATGCGGAAGATGCTGGCGTACTGGATGCTGGAGGTACCGCCGAGACGGGTCTCCCCTCCCCCGCTACCTCTGTCCCCGGCTCCGGACATCCCGGGGCCGCCCTGTTGGGATATCCTGGTCCCAACAACGATCAGCAAGATGTTTCTGTGGCGCAGATCCCCGGGGCCTGGCCTTTCACTCAGGGACCCTAGCCGGCTGCCTCCGTGGTGTCCCTTTCTTTCACTTCAACAACCCAAACTCTGACTGCCAGTCGTTTGGCACTCTAACTAATCCTCTGTTCGGGTCGGGAAGCTGGACAAGGGCCACCTTCTCCCCTCCGGCTTCTCTCAGCGTCTCCTGCCTCGCTCCCCGGCCCGGTCCTCTCTGGAGAGCGCGCCTGGAAAACCCTGGGCGCTGCTGCCCCCGCCGCAGAGCCGGTTTCTGTGTCTGTCGCGGGGTTCTGGCGGGGAAGGCGGTGGGGGTGGTGCGCGCTGTTCCGGCAGTCAGGGAAATGAAAAGTGCGGGAGGCAGCGGCTGGAGTCTCCTCCCTTCCCTTTGGGTGTGTGCACTGGGTGGCGGTAATGGGGGTAAGGTCCCAGTTCTCTGGCTACCGTGGGTGACTTTTGTGCCCCCCTCACCCTGGGTATGGGGGAGGGCAGTCTCAGTTTGGAATCCTTAAGTAAGAGAGCCTCTGGCATACCCCCAGCCCCCTCGAGGGGGAAGGAGGCAACGCAGAGGAAGTGGAGGGGGGGCTCACCTTGGGGAAGGCGCATCCTGCGTATTAGTCGTTGTCACTGTAAGTAAACCTACCCACCTCCCATTCTTGCTCCCAATTCCACTTCCTTTCAGCGCGCCCCCCTCCCCCTTTAGTGCTGCTGCGTTTCCTATGCCCCTGCCCCAGAAGTGACTGTGCGCCCTCCCCCAGGTGTGTGAGGAGCAGCGCTGTGAGGAGGAAGTCTTCCCCCTGGCCATGAACTACCTGGATCGCTACCTGTCCTGCGTCCCCACCCGAAAGGCGCAGTTGCAGCTCCTGGGTGCGGTCTGCATGCTGCTGGCCTCCAAGCTGCGCGAGACCACGCCCCTGACCATCGAAAAACTGTGCATCTACACCGACCACTCTGTCTCTCCCCGCCAGCTGCGGGTGCGTGCATAGCTCTCCCCACCCCCAACACACACAGCCTCCTCACCTACCAGGAAAAGGAAAGCTAAGACCTCAAGGGCCTTTCTGCTCCTGGGGAGGGTAGCAGAGACCTTTTTTGGGGGTGGGAGGGGCGACAAAATATGGGACAGTGTGGTGTGATGGTCAGGGTAGCCCCCGCCCAGGCTTGGGCTGCCAGCATGAACTAACTCCCCTTCTCCTGACCTCCAGGGGGTGCCACTCCTTCCTGGTCTTTCCCCCAGATAGCAACAAGTCAAACTGCATGTCTGCTCTCACTAGCACTTTGCCTCTGGGTTTACACAGCCACCATGAGTTATTTATTGGCAGCAGCAGGACATGCCTACGCACCCCCACTGGAGTGGGGGAGTGGAATGTGCTTCATGTGGGGGAGGGGGCTGCCTTGGTTGAGTCTTTATCCCAGTGTGGACTTTGTGATCGAAAAGCCTCCCAGATCAGATTAAAGGCAGGCCCTGGTTGCTCTAAGGAAGGGCCAAGAAGTTTCATCCCACCTTCTTTGCTTCCTTTTATATCCCAGAGGAGACAGCTCCTTCCTAACCCTCTGTTCCCTAGCCTCAGTCTGAGGAACTTGAGCAGCTGCTTCAGGCAGGCCTGGTGGAATCATCTCTCCTTTCCCCTTTAGCCAAAGGCCAGGGCTGAGGGACAGACAGGGGGCTGAGCTACAGCTGCTTCCGATGTGATAATGATGCCCTCTCCCCCAGCCCACCCACTCTGACCAAGGTCTTTCATAACCCTGTGGGGAGCTGCTGTCACTCCTGTGGTTTGGGAAGTGGCTCCCTGGGCCTCTTGCTGGGAACTTGGGCTGGGCGCTTCCCCAGGGCAGGGCAGGGGAGTCACCGGCTCTCTTCCCCAACTGAGCCTGGAGAGAAGGTGGGGGAGCTGCCTGGATCTGGAAGAGGTTATTTAGGGTATGCAGATCCTCTCCCTGGGGGGCGTGGAGGGGAGGCCCCAGGGAGAAGGGTGAGCTGGCACCTTCCTCCACCTTGCTCTACAGCAGCCAAGTCTTCTCCTGACCCGGAGAGGAGTCTCTGGGCCCCATCTCCCGGGGAGGAGGGCAGCGTGCAGGCTACTGTGATTGGCTGGCCGGGAAGCCAGGGTACTGGGGCCCCCGAGTGCTGCTTGTCGAGGAACAGGATTCCTCTTCCTGCCAAGTAGCTCTCAGAGATGGGAGTAGGAGGCCAGAGTTGGGAATCTGGGAGGCCCCACAGCTCTTTGTGATGAATCTGGTAGTTTTTGGCAAGTCTGAATGTGGAGCTGGTTTCCAGGGCTAGTGAGCAAGATGTTTTTGGAGGGGTTTGGGCTAGAGGGTAGAAGGGGACTTCCTTTCGGTGAGAAGATTGGGATGGTGTGTGTGTACCTTTATGTGAGGGGAATTTTTCAGAACAGGCAAAAAGTCCTCGTCCCCCACTCCCTGGGTCTGAGCTTGGGGGTGGAGCTCCTAGACTTCCTAGAAGGTCAGAGCTGGACAGGACTTCAGAGAGCTCCAGTCAGTCCAAATCCCTGAGCCACAGAGAAGGTTGGGGCCCAGAGAAGGAGAGGGTCCTGCCTCCGCATCGCACTGAGGCTGATGAGGAGAGCTTGGGTGTTCTAGCTAGCTCAGGTGGCCTCTTAGGTTAGGGATGTGAGGGAAGCTGCTAAAGGTATGTTCTCCACTGAGATTCTCAAGAGTTGGCTGGATAGAGTAAGGTGGCTGCCATCCCTCATGTAGCACCCTTCCTCCCCACAGGGAGAGCCCCACTGCAAGTTGCCTTCCAGGTGTTTCCTTGGAGGCTAGGTGCTTTTCTGCTCACTTTGGAGTTAGGAGTTACACCACTGGGACAAGCACTGGGAATAGAACACTAGCTTCTCTGCCCAACTTCTGGCTCCAGACCAGGGTGTTTTCTGTGGGGCTCTGTGAGAGATTTAAGAGGATGACACCTAGGCGGGGGCCTGGAGCAGGACAGCTGGGACTGGGGGCCTAAAAGAGGTTGGGTCGGGTTGCCATTGTGACCTCAGTAAGGGGTCAAACCCATGAGTTCCTTCCTGAGATAAAACAATGAAGAAATCCTCATGTGTGCAACTCAGAAATGGGGCCCCGGCTGGGAAACCCAGACCAGTGGATTGGGGTGGGGCTCCCAGCCTCCCTCCAGGATCTAGCAGTGGTAGGCTAGGGCAGGTGGTGAGATGGTTTGGTCCATCAGGGATCATTTGGACCCATCCTGTCTTGCTTGGCTTACACTTCTCTTCCTGAGACTGAAACGGTGCTGGGCACTCTGGGTTCCAGCCAGATGGGTGGAGTAGGGTGCTCTATCTCAGGACCCACCCCTGATGTCCCACCAAGGGGATGTGGGTTGGGTTGGGCAACCTCCACTTTGAGGAACCTCAGGGTTGGCTCAGTGGCTGTGTCACAGGAGGCGTGGCCTCATGCTCACCCCAATTTCTTCAAAAGGTGTGGACTTGGCTAGGATGCTGAGTTAGGGGAGAGGCTGGTGGTGATCCCCCTCTGACAAATTCTTGGGATTATGGAGTCTTTCTGCTTAACACCAGAGGAGCCTCAAGTGCATGGTGGTGCTGGTGGTGTCTGCTGCTGCAGTCTTGTCTTTCAGCCCTGGCTGGAGAGGTGCTCAGAGGACATCAGGAGGTGGCCTGGATTATTGGCCTCCAAAAGATAAACCAGCAGGATTAAGAGAGGAATCCACATGAAGCATGTGGTTTTGGTACACAGGAAATAATCAGTAGATGCTCAAAGCAAGTGCCCCCACTGCTTCCTTGCCCTGGACTCCCCATTCCACAGTGCCAGTCCCTCAACTCAAGCAGTATTCCAGTCCTGATCTTCAAGTATGATGGGCTTCCTTCACCGTGAGACTTCGTTTTACTCTCTCCCCTTCCCTTTAGCCACTGACCCCACCCTCTTCCTCAACCTCCAGGACTGGGAGGTGCTGGTCCTGGGGAAGCTCAAGTGGGACCTGGCCGCGGTGATTGCCCATGATTTCCTGGCCCTGATTCTGCACCGGCTCTCTCTGCCCCGTGACCGACAGGCCTTGGTCAAAAAGCATGCCCAGACTTTTCTGGCCCTCTGTGCTACAGGTAAGAATCCTACACACATTTTTGCCAAGCTGGGGAAACCAGACTTGGAAGGGTGAGGGGTAACTAGGAGATTGTGGTTTATACTCTTCTCAAATTTCATTTGTAAAAATTATACCGTCAGCCCCCAGCCTCAATACAGAAAAGCAGCAGAACATAGAGTTGTATGGGATCTCAGAGATACCCCCGCCCCGGTATGCAGGTGTGGACACCAAGTACTTAGAGAGGAATGACTAGCCCAGGGTCTCACAGTGACTAAGTTGGGAGCAGACTCTGTTCTCTTAACCCTAATTTTGTGTCCACACCAGGGTGAGACTCACTCCCTGGTCACTGGCCAAGACCACTTATGGACACCATGACCCCAACCCTGTCTAGGAGAGCCCTCCTTTCCTGCCTCTTGCCCCTGCTGCTGTCTTGCACCACTCACTGCCGGCATTTTCCAGTACATCGCTGCTCTGTTCATACTCCTGGGCACTTTCTGGGGAATAGAAAGTACACGCTGGTTGTTATCCTTGAAATCTTCCTTGCCTCATGGTTCCCTCTTCCTCTTTCCAAGATTACACCTTTGCCATGTACCCGCCATCCATGATCGCTACAGGCAGCATTGGGGCTGCAGTGCAAGGCCTGGGTGCCTGCTCCACATCTGGGGACGAGCTCACGGAGCTGCTGGCAGGGATCACGGGCACTGAAGTGGTGAGTGCTGGGCAGTGGCCTCAGTTCACGAGACAAAGCTATTCCCTGAGCCTCCAGCAGAGGGAGCGGTCCATCCCTAATCCGGTCCCCACTCCTGATTTCAAGTTCCCCGCCCTTAGGGCTTCTGTGGCCTTTTATCTCCTGCCTTGGTCTGGAGAAGAGCATCTTGGGTGGGCTGAAGGTCACCGTCCCTGGGTACCCTTTTCTTACCAAATGGTGTGCAGAAGTGGGGGTGGTAGGGCATTTGGTGTCAGATGCCTGGCTGCTCTCACACCCTCTTGCCACATCCTCTTGCCAGTTTCTGAGAATTGAAGGCTGATTCCTGGGGTTGGGCTGTGGCCTAAACTCCCCAGACTTCCCTGTGTGCTGGGAGGCGTCCTCCTGTACCTGTTGCCAGATGCTATGGGGGGAGGGAAGTGCACCTTCCTCACTGTTCCCCCCCTGTTCCTAGGACTGCCTGCGGGCCTGTCAGGAGCAGATTGAAGCTGCCCTCAGGGAGAGCCTCAGGGAAGCCGCCCAGACCTCCCCCAGCCCCGCGCCCAAAGCCCCCAGGGGCTCCAGCAGCCAGGGGCCCAGCCAGACCAGCACTCCCACAGATGTCACAGCCATCCACCTGTAGCACCAGAGAGGCCCCCTCGAGTGGCCTCCAACAGCAGAGGAGGGGACACTGCCACCCCCCTCCCTGCCAGCAGGAAGGAACCACGCCACATCTGAAGCCCGAGGGGGCTCCTCCTTACTCACCCCTTGTGAGCCGAAGGGGTCAGGTCCTACCTATCCCTCAGTGTGCACTAAGGGGCCCATCCAGCTGCATCTGGTGGCCAGACGACTCCTTCTCCCTGCATCTAACCAGGTCAGCTCCTTCCCATTCTAGCTGGGGATGGGCCAGGCTGAGGCTGACCAGAGATGAAATTGAAGTTGGTAAAGTACCCGTACCAGCAATCGTTTTGGGAGCTCCCTTATCCCTGGGGCTCTCAACTGCCAAAATGCCCTGGTGCCTTGTAAAGGTGTTGCACCTTCTACTTACTACATTTAGATTGGGGTCTTTCTGAAGAACCCTCAGATGTTCCAGATGTGTGTGAGGAGAATCTGGACATCTCTTCTCAAGGCACTTGGAGGCCCCTGCATAATCCGTGCTCACAGCTGCTCCTAGAGGGAGGGGCCCGGCCTCTGTCTGAGGGGCAGGAACCAACCTCCTTGCTTTGCTTTCTGCTCAGCTTCTCCTGTGTGATTGAGGGGAAGGGGGGGAGGGGCACTGCCGAAGGAAGAGGTTGTTTTAATTTATTAATTGCTTTGAGTATAAGAGGGTGTGGTGGGGCCCATTTACCCCAAAAGTGGTGGTGACCCTGGTGGTTGCTGCATCCCTCCCCTCTGCTACTGGCTGGAGGACCTGTGTGGCCGAGGAGCTGCTACAGCCTGCGGTGGGGCCGTGCCCTCCTCTCCCTTTGGTCCTCTGCCTGGTCCTCCAGGGTGGGGGATGAAGCAGGGATGACCTGGAGGTGACTGAGCTCCCTGTCTGGAGAGGGGGGCAGAAGCCCTGTTGACACAGGTCTTTCCTGAGGCCACAGGTCCAGGCTGGTGGCTCAGGACCATCATGCTACCTTAATAAAGATTCTGGAATAAAACTGGCTTTGGCTTCTTGGATTGGGATGGGCAAAAACCTATTTCTAGACTGCATGGAGTAAAGAAGGCAGAAATCAATGGTCTTAAGCAGGGGTTGTCAAGCCTTGTCTATAAAGGGCCAGTAAATACTTTATGCCTTATGGGCCCTTTGGTCTCTGCCCCAGATATAGTCAGTTCTGCATTATAATGTGACGTGCACGTTCCTAAAAATCACTGCACCATGCAAAGTTGCACAATAAAAACCACAGGGCTCATGGGGAAAATGGGGCTTGAGGAACAATACTCAAAATCTTAATGAGTGACACATTTTTTTTTAAAAGAAAGAGGATAGCCATTTGTATATATTAAATGGTTAAGAAACACATACTACAATAAATATGGCCCTTCATCTTGAAAAACAAACACCTGAAGTTTGCTTGTGGAAACAAGAGGTCGGAAGGATGTGGAAGGCGGGTTGTAACGCCAGATGTGGGTGTGGCTCCCAACCCACAAGGTGAACGGGTAGCTGGTACTTGTTGGAGGTACCTGCATTTTATATGTTCTCTGGCTTGGCTCAGCTGGGTACAGTCTCCTGCTCTCATCTAGTGTTTCTCAAAGACAAAACTGCATATAAATGTGAAATTTGGGTGGAGGGTATATAGTTCAGTGGTAAAGTGCATGAAGTCCTGGTACCTCCACCAAAAGTAAATAAATAGATAAACCTAATTACCCCCCCAAAATATCCTTTAAATGTGAAATTTGCCTTATGATCAAATTCTTCCCAAACAACAAAGGTTCTAGCCAGATTGTACTCACCTCTGCTGCTGTAGCATCAGAGTGGACACAGAAAACATGTAAACAGTATTTTGTGGGGGTGGGGGCGTGGCTGTGTCCTAATAAAACTTTATGGACACTAAAATCTGAATTTCATGTAATTTTCACCTATCACAAAATACTGTTCAATTTCCCCCCCAACCATTTAAAAATATAAAAATCATTCTTAGCTCACAGGCCATAAGGAAAGGGACATTTGACCCTCATCTGCCAACCCCCGGGCTAAAACTTTCATTAGCTAAGAAACTTAGAAAGGGAACTGGTCTGGTGGTGACCCTGGATCCAGTCATTCCTGGGCCTAACCCTTCAGGCCTCTATCTCCACTTTCCTCTGGGGGCCTTCTCCTAGCTCTTCCATCCACAGCTGAGACTACCTTGAACAACCTCTTGACTGCCGGCATTCTCGCAAAGTAGCCTGTGTCGGGGGAATGCAGAGGAAAGGTCCCGCCTAGAGAAACAAACTTGCAGAATAAGAAGGGCAGGGATCCCATGTAAACCGCTCAAGGATATACTCCTACACAGAACAAGGCAGTAGTGCCCACCTCCAGCTATAGAGGGCAAGCAGAAAGATCTCCATCCATCACATCAAAACACTGAAGTTCAATAAATACCCACCTTTTGTTTTTATCCACATTCCAGTGACCGAGTGACAAAAGCCTGAGAAAAAGTGCCTATTCCAACCCCCAGCTGGGAAGTGGGAGTGCTAGGGTGTGGCATCTCAAGTCAGATCCCAGAACTGAGTAGGGATGCAGGCCCAGAATGGAAGAAGGAGCCAGCCAGACTTGGGCCTCCCTGACAGGTGCTGGGGAGTCAGATGACCGTGACCTCTCACAGCCCTCAACTGGGTCTTCAGCTGGAAAGGCTCAGTGTTACTTTTAGTCACCAACAGGAATCCTGGTGTCCTCCCACACCCACTCCTCAGACAAGGACAAGTGTCACTTCCTCACTCCATGGTGGCAGGAACATCTTCTACATCTCGGGGGACGGCACTCTGAAGCTCACGCCTGATCTCCGGAGACAGCTGGGGATGGGGCTGTAGCCGGAGCAGTTCCAGGAGGGCCTCTTTCTGCTCCGTGGCCAGGTCTGCCTTGTAGCGCTGGACCAAAGTCAGGAGGCACTGGTGCCAAAGCACGGGCAGCTCACGCTTCTCCGTTCGGAAGCCCAGGAAGTGGAAGACCAGGGCGTCCAGCACCCGGTAGGGCAGCGCGTACTTCTTATCCAGCAGCAGCCGCAGGAAGATGCTGTTGGCACCGCTGTACTCCATCTCTGCGATCTTCAGCATGGCTGCGCTGGGGGTGGGGGGGAGACGCTGGAGGAAAATTCTCTGCCTCCTCTTCCAGCCCTCGCACTCTGCTATTCCTAAAGGGGGAGTCTCCTCCATTCTTCTCACCCACTCAGTCTTACACCTGCCGGACTCCAGTTACCAGCCCTATGCTGAGTCACGCCAAATCCCTACCTCTGGTGCAGACTGCTGGTCTCAGTATGTCCAAATGCCCTGAGATCGCCACTCCTGACATACTTTCTTCCCATGTTCCCCATTCATTCACACAACTATTTACTGAGCATCTACCATGTGCCAGGCCCTGGGAGCCTGTTCCCGGAGGACTGACATTGTGGAGTAATGATACACCCACTGGCTTAAATGAGCCACAAATTCAGGCTATGCTTAGGTCCTTCCCTATTCTGTTCCCCCACCACTCCCTCCACCCTCACCAACACTACCTGGAATGCAGCACCGGGATGGAGCATTTGGTGATGATGCTACCTACGATGATGGCTTCCCGGAGGGTACAGGTGCCCGACTCGCACAGCGGGATCAGGATCCCTGAGGAGGGGCAGAGGGACAGTCACTCTGAGCCCAGGGTGAGATAAAGGAGGTACTGTAGGGGCTCCAGCCTCTCTCTTAACCGCCTCCTGGGCTCCCACCTTTAAACCAGGCTCCAGGCTTGAACAGAGCCTTCTTGAGCGCCATGTAGAGGTGGAAGTTGAGTCGTTTGTACTCAGCGATGTCGTCTCGCACCCGGGGGAGCAGCACCAGGTTGTAGAAGCGCTGGGCCATACGTTCCTTTAGGTTAGAGGCGAAAATCCTAGTGTTTTTGCAGGGAAGTGGGGGGAGATCATAGGTTACTTGGTAGTCACCCTTTAAATATCGCTGTGGACAGTACATGCTGGAGACGAAGGGCATGTGGGAATGAGCTGCATGCAACAGCCAGGTCAGATTAGAGAGGAAACAGGAGGGGCTGTGAGACATACCCAAACAGGGTGAAAACACTGTCGTCTCTGGGTGAGCCGGAACTCTCCCAAACAAGACAGGAACACAGCTGTTCACCTTCCTGTCTCCATCAGGGGTCCTCTTTACCCTGCTGTCACCCGTGCACACTAAGGGAGCCACCAACCTCTGAGGCCACCCTGACACCCCAGGGTGGTATCCCCATAGTTGGGAGCCTCTCCCCTAGAAACTCATCAAAGGAGATTTTTAACAGGGTCTTGGCCCCAAAACAGCAAACAAGAAAATGGTGACATGGAGAAGCACAGAACAGAGCTCTGAGGGCAGAGCTGGGATGTAACGGCAAAAGGAAGGAGAGCCCGTACTTCTCACACCCAGCCCTTCCCTGCAGAGCCAAGGCCGCCCTGATCCCCCATCTTCTCTACCTCGTGGCTTGGTACATGGCAGCTGCGGTCCAGGCCTCGGGCTCTGTGACGTAGAGGATTTGCTCCCAGTTGGACAGGGCAGGGATGATCTTAAACGCCTTGGGCAGTTTCCCACTGCGGTACTTGGACAACACCTGGGGATGAGAACAAAACTCATCGTCATTAACACATGCTGCTTGCCAGGTGCCATGTGCCAGTTATTTGTCTGGGTGCCTCTCATACATTAACTCACTCAATCCTCACAACAAGCCTGGAAGGAGATGCTGCCATCAGCCTCATTCTCCAGGGACCAGAGAGACCAGAGTCAGCAGGCAGCACAGCAGGAACCTGAAGCCGTGCACTCTGACCCTGAGCCCACTCTCAGCCACCAGGCCTTGTTTCTACAAGACGTGGGCCCCTACAGCCCCTGTGAGGGTGTCCCATCATGACTCTTACCTCCCGGACCCCTCGGTAGACCTCCAGGACCCGGGGGTCCAGCTGGGGCAGAGGGAAGCCTGACACCTCAGACATGACCGTCTCGACCTCCGTCTGCTTTTCAGTCAGCTTCTCCATGATGATGTCAGCCAGGGTGCGCCTGGGATGAGAGGAGGGAAGACCGCTTAAGTGCCGCACTCACAGTCCAGGACTTTCAGCGCCCCCATGGTCCCCCGTGAGCACCGATAAACCTGCGATCTGGCTGGGATGCCTCAGTCCCCTTCTGGGCCCAACCGCCTACCACAGAGTCTCTGCAGAGCACAGAGGACAGGGGAGTCATTCAGCTCAGGATGAAGCTGACAGCTGTGTGGAGGCTAGGAACCTGGACTCTGAAGTCAGTCCGCCTGGGTTCAAATCCTGGCTTCTCCGCTCCCTGTGTGACCCTGGGCATGCTACTCTGTCTCGCTATGCCTCACTTTCCTCACATGTAAGACAGGAATAACAAACTACCTGCCCTCGTAAAGTTAACATGAGGATTAAATGAGTTAATGTCTGTACGTGACTGCTGGTACAGAGCAACTGTGTAATCACTGCTGCCAACCGCGAAAACACCCACCGCTGATATGCTGAGGTCTCTCCAATTACAAAGTCCTGCGCTGACCTCTCCAGAGGGCCAGACACAGTTCAGTCATATACCAAGATCACCAGCAGCTGGGAAGGTAAGGGAGAGACTATGGCACCAACTTTCCCCCATTTTAATTCATTAAAATTAATGGAAATAGGAAATCAATGACCTATTTTTCTCAGCCTCCTTAAACAGTATATCAAACACAATCTGATTGTGATGATTCAGAATTATTGTTACATTGGGCCTTGGCGTAATAATGGCATCTTCAGGGGCTACAAAAGTCTATGGAAAGCGGCTCCCGTTTTCAGAGGGCAGGACTTTCCAGATGTTCTCTCACATTGTCTGTGCGACACCTGTGCGAGGTGTGGTTATTCCCCTTGTTCAGACCCGGGAACTGACACTCAGAGAGGTCAGGAACTCACCCAAGGTCCCACAGCTCTCAAGTGGGGGAAAGAGTCAAAGCCTGCTCTTTCAGGGGCTGAAGTTCAGGTACTTCACAGTACGTACGTGCCCCCAGACTAAGTGGCCTCTGACTGCTAATTCAGGTGGGTCTAGTCTGCTCTCTGAGGATGCCAGCTGCCACTCCTCAAGACTGTCAGGAGTCCCTGTTCCTAGGAGCTTTACTCCTTTATTGACAATAAGCTGGAAAACCATTCTGCCAGGTTGTCACAATGAGCAGTCAGAGAGGAGTCACAAACCTGAGTGAGAACCTGAAGGCTCTCTGGTGGGACAAGCACACACTCTATGACATCTACTCCAGCTGCTGGGCATCAGTCTGGGAAAGGGGCTCAATTCTTCATTTTGCCTCTCAAGTTTGCTGCCACAGAACTTAACACTGTCTTTTCACAGTATTATTAGCAATGGCCAATGCACTAACCCCAAACAGCCTGAAGAACCAAAAGCAATGTCATGCTAATATCGCAGGGTCAAGGTGAACTGACTGAGGTACTTTATCCCAGATTCCCTTTCCCTGGGCCAAAACCCATGGGCTCAGGAGTTTGACCACAGGAACTTAAAAGCCTGCATGTTTTGGACCTAGCACTTAACTATAGATGAGAATAAATCAGCGGTTCTAACTCGGGGTGATTTTTGCCTCCCAGGGGACATTTGGCAATGTCTAGAGACACTTTTGGGTGTCACAACTGGGGAGAAGGTCACTGCTGGTATCTAGTGGGTACATGTCAGGGAAGCTGCTAAATACCCTACATTGCACAGGACAGCCTCCACCAGAAAGAATTATTTGGTCCCAAATGCCAGCAGTGCTGAGGCTGGAAAACCCTGCATAAAATGAAGCTCAGAGTATGAAAGGGATCTGGCCAAGGAAATTGAGCTTACCACTAAGAAAACTGAGCATAGCAAGAACAAACGCAACAGGACGGGTCTCCCAGAGACAGAACAAGGACCCGAAGCTGTCTCCCCAGGTAATCCAGGCAGCTCTAAGTCAGGTGGCCAGAGGGGGAGGAGGTATTTTGAGTCTGGGTCATTCTCACTTAGAATGGTCCTTTGAGGATGGGCCACTTTTCTCAAGGCAGACCCCAACGAGAGCCCCACAAATGGCAATGCTCAGGCCCTTCTCAAAGGTAGGGAATCAAAACTCTGCCAGGACATACGCTTCTCTGTGTATGAGGTTGTTCCCTATAAAGTTGCTGCTGGGACCCGCTCTCCCAAATCCCAGGCTGTGCCAGCCTTACCTGGCAGGAGGGTTCTTGTTCATGAATATCTCAATGGCACGCTCATCCTCAGGGTCCACAGCCACCTCTGCATGGTAGTCTGGCCCTGTCATTGTGGCAGCTTTCTCCAGGGTGGGCCACTCCTCATCATCTGATCTATCCTGTGGCACTCCTGGACCTGGAAGAGGGATGATGAAACAGGTGAGCATGGCAAGCAGTGGGTGAGGAATCCAGAGGTTAATTTAACTTTAACCACCACGTATATGGTCCTGGCCTTATACATACTTGTAACAGACAGCAGACGTGTGTGGTGAGACACATGATGCACACGCTATCTGCTGGTCCCCATGAGTGTACAATCTTGCTTGAGAAACAGAATTTATACATATGAACCAATGAGACAGTGATAGTAATAAATAATAATTAACAATTATACTCAGTTATGTGGCACGAACTGTTCTAAACACTGTCTATTATCATCACACCCCCAGGAAGTAGGTACTGCTATACCCAGTTTCAGATGTGGATGCTGAAGAACAGAAAAGTGGTTGCCTAAGGCAGGCTGCCTGGGTCTAGATGTGCATTCTTCTCTCTTCTGCACACGTGGCGGGGCTTGGCTATATGCCAAAATGGTGGAGACAGTTTATACCACAGAAGGGACTCAGAAGGTGATGAGTGCTGCAGATGGTTAGGCTCTGGACAGGCAGTATGGGAACTGGAGGGGTGTGTTCCAGACCCAGGTAACAACACTGGCAAGAGGGCTTGTCTGTTAGGCAGTGGCAAGAAATAAGACTAGATGGGTAGAGGCCAGGGAGTGGAGTTGAGATTTCAATGGACGAACCCATCTGAGTAACTGATTACTGGAAGGCTACAGCTGGCTGAGCACCTGGGAAGGGATGTAATAATCTCAGTGGGGAAATAAAATGTTACCACATGAGCAGGTCATTAGGAAGAGAGGCAGTGTGTCAAAAGCTACATAAGGTTGGGAGGGGTACACAAGCCAGGCATTTTGTCTCTACATGCTAATAACTCCCAAGGATGCGCCTGTAGGTGGATCTCCCTTGGCTCCAGACCCTAACTCCAGCTGCTCCTCTACAAAGGCACTTCAGCCATCACGTGTCATCAACCAAACTCACTCCCTTTCCCTCGCAGGTCTACACTACTCACTGTGTTCCACATCCAAGTAAATGGCACCAACATCCAGCCAACTTTAAGCCAGACCCTGGGCAGCAGGCCTGCCTTGTTCCCTGCCCCTACTCCCAGCACCCAATCAATTACTAAGCCCTAGTTGACTGTACTTCACAGAATTTCTCAAAGCCTTCACAGCCCTGTCGAAGCCCAGGTCAGTATCATCTCTTGCCTGGATTAATTCGACAATCCCCTAACTGTTCTCCGTATTCTCCAACAGTCTCCCACTGTCTTTAGGGCAGCTTTGAATCCTGGGCATGGCCTCCACATCTTTTGTAGATCTGGCTCCTACCTACCTCACCATCATTCATTCAGCAAACACTGAGTGCCTGCTCTACGTGAGGCACTGTTCTAGGCACTGGAGCTATATTAGCTAACAAGAGAAACAAAAACATTTTGCCCTTATAGAGCTTACATTCTAATGGAGGAGACAGACAATAAAGTAATATAATACACATTAGGTTAAAAAAAAAGTGCTATGGAAAAACATATACGGCAGAGTAGAGAAGTTGGGAGTGCGGAGACAGGGTAGGGGTGTTGCATTTAACAGAGTGGTCAGGGTAGGCCTCTCTGAGAAGGGAAGAATGGAGGGAGGAAACCTACAGGCGTATGAGGACAGAAGGTACCACCAGGGCAAAGGCCTTAACTTGCCACGTTTAAGCAACAATGAGGCCTGTATAGCTGGAGTGAAGAGGGCAAAGGGAAAGTGGGAGAAGAGGTCAGACTGGCAACAGGGGCACGGCATATAGGCCTTCGTAGACCACTGTAATCCTCAAGCTGTTGAGTTGAGTGGACTGTAGTGGGTATGGGTTACAAATTAGGGGGCTATTGTAATCATTCAGGTGGGAGAGCACCATGGCCTGAACAGGATGGTGTTCTAAGGTGGTGAGAAGTAGTCTGACTCCAAACATATTTTTAAGATCAAATCAACAGGATTTCCTAATAGATCAGAAGTAGAATGAAGAGGAGGGGAGCCTGAAGTTTCTGTCTTGAGCAAATGGAAGGATATCATGGCAGTAATTGAGAATGAGGCAGAGAGTTGAGGGGAGCAGATCTGGAGCAGGATTTCTGTTCCAGACATACTAAATTTGAGATGTCTATTAGACTTCAAATTGGAGATGCCAAATAGGCAGCTGAAATGTAAGAATTTGGGTTTCATAAAAAAGGTCAGGGCTAGAATATGAACTTAGAAGCAGTTACCACTCATGGTATTTAAACCTTGAAACTGATGACAGCATCAGAGCAGTAAACAGAAAGGAACAGAAGAGGTCAGAGGACTGAACCCTATGGCACTGCACCGTTAAGAGGTTGGGGACAAAAGGAGCCAGCAAAGAATACTAAGGTGAGGAAGTAGTAAAACAGTTAGAAGCCAAGTAAAGATACAGGAGGCTAATGTTCAGCTGTGAACACTGCTCACAGGACAAATGAAAGATGAGCTCTGAGAAATGGATTAAGCAACTTGGAGGCCAAAACTCCCAGCGTGTTAAGAAAAAATTGACCATCTTTTAATTAACCCCTCTCCCTCTTTAGCCCCTAAACACTACTGTTCTTTCTGCTCAGGGCACCCCCCACTTTTCAGGTCTCAGCACAAAGGTCGTGTAATTTGGGAAGCCTGACCCCCAACACTAATGCTATTGTTATCAGAGAAACTGCACTTTCTCACGGAGTGTATTATTCTAATTGTCTATTTGTCTCTCTCTTGGTGTGGACTGAAAGATCCTGAAATCAGGTACCTGTTATCTTGCTTACTTCTTTACCTAAAACATCTGAATTCCTAGCACAGTGGTATGTACGTGGCAGACATACCATCAAGTAATTATAGAACAAAAGGATAAGTGCTAGAACTTATTGACGTTAGCAATCACTTCCTGTTGGCCTAACCTCGGGGCTGCCAGAAAGCGAGTGCCTAAAAGTAGGAGTGGGCGTGGAGGGCTCTGACCACCATAAATCCGCCCCAGGGCTGGGTCTCTCATTCATACCTCTGCAAGGGTGTAATACGTAATGCCCCCTTCTTTTAAAATATTATTTCAAGCTATTCCCCTACCGGACACCTTTCAGCCGTCCACCCCGACTACCCACCCTCTTCCTCGCACCCACCCCCACCACTCACCCAGCCGCGTAGTGCGCTCCCGCTGCGCCGCAGGCCTGTCCCCAGTCCCATGCTCGGCCTCGAGCTCTTCCTGCTGCTGCCGCGCTTGCTGCAAAATCCGTCGGGTCAGCCGCGGCCCAACGTACTCTTCCTCCTCTTCTCCGGTTCCGCGACCGCGCCGCTTTTCCCGGGCCCCTGCCCGAACCGCGTCCCCAGCCAAGATTTGCTCGGCCAAGGGCGCATGCTTTTCCTGGCTCCCGGCCCCGCGGGCCGCCTTGAATTTGGGCATTTTACTTGAAAACGTTGCCGGGAAGTTACACACGTGGGGACGAAAGAAGAGCCCTGAGTGCGCTTGCTCAGTTAACTCCAAGTTCCCAACAGGCCACACGGGGAGCACAACGCCCTCTCGCGTTCGGAGGCCGAAAGTACCACCAGCACCGCCCCACCTCCTAAAAGAGCTCACGGTTCCTGGAGCTGGATTTCAGAATAAACTCATTGCATTTAACTCATGGCTTCTCTAAGTGGTGGCAGTCCGAGCTACGCTTCCCTAGCTTCCTGGATCCAGGCCCAGGGTGCCCACCCAAGTGGGAATTCCCCGAGAAGCGAGTCGGGCAGTGACGTCACTGGAGGCGCCCAGACACGCCCCCTTCCCTCGTGGGCGTGTCGACTGGGCGCTCTGGTTTTACGTTATTTCCGGAGCGCCTCCCTCCACCGAAGCTTGCCTTAAGTAGGTGGCTTCACCTCGTGTGGGCTGCGGGAGAGTACTGCGTTTCAGCACTGCGTTTCAGCTGTTTGCTCTTGCCATCCTCCACCATGGGAGTGACTTGGTAGGACTGCAAGGGATTTGGCGGGACGGGGCATGGGGTCGTGAAGGGTCCTCCGAAGGAAGATCGGGAACAGGGCCCGCCTTCCCCCGGGAGCTGAGCAAGATGTCCTCGGAATGTGTGGGTTGAGAGGGCCACCGTGAGGGCTGCAGAATCTGCGGGACTTTTCCCGCGGAGACATGCCTCCTTCCTGCTGGAAGGCGGCAGGTTAAACGGTTTTATCTTAAGAATCCATCAATGGTCGTGTACTTCCTTCCTTTTTTTCTTGGTACATTTTCCTGCTCGTGAGGCCGTAATATCCCCGGGGTGGAACTTTAGGATCGGAAATAGGATGTCAGAACTGCAGGCAGGGCTGGATAGGTGGGGGATAGGCAACAAAGAGACATTCAGTATCTTTTTTAGGTTTTCACTTGCCCCTCCCTACAGCCGCCAAATGCATTTAGATCAGCTTGTATGTGGTTCTGGTTTGGGTGTTTAAGATCTTGGGTATAGAGGGGGTAAAAATCTATTGGGAATTAGGAGATTGGGATTCCAAGCATATCTCCTCTTCAGGACCTGCTTCCTACTATGTTTAATTACGCAGTTGGTTTAGTTTATACGGAGTTATTCCCTCTAATATGTTGTAAGTCAGGGTGGCAGGGAAAGGTATGGGCCAAATGCTCTTGGAAGCATTAGTTCCAAAATGCTAGATTTCAGGGCTTTAAAAAAAACATCGTGAGCATCTTTCCAGTCAGAGAGGGCTAGATGCCAGGATATCTGAAGTCAGTGGCTGCAGGCTTCTCATATAAGAGCCTGTGGGAACCCCTCCTGGTAGCCCAGGTCTCGCACGTTTGTCAGTGACTGCACAGTTGCTCCCTACACTTGACATCATGAGCCTCCTTCAAAGTCCTCTAGTGTAAAGGGGATATGAGGGATGAGAATGAAAAGTTTGCTACGCAGAGGTGTGGAATCCTGGAAGCCCCTGTTCTTTCAATAACAGAAGGCAGACAGAGGGAAAAGGCTCTCTGTTGGGACCTTTCTCAACTTTTCTAGACTCCTAGGGCTTCTGACCGCAGTAGCATCACCTTAGGGATCCTTTTATATTTCAAAATAAGGCATATCAGCATCATCATTGCTCGTTAGTGCTTTTTCTGATGGAGAGTAGTGACAATTTTTAGCAACAGTAGGACTCTTTATATCTTCATTTAGTTGATTATGATTGATCATAAAGTAATGTAGTGTCTCCCAAAATTCACTTACATATGACTGTCTTTATGGTTTTTATGTAGCGACATACCACTTGAATTATTACTTATTAATGTTTTCTTTTAATTCTATTTCTTTTTCTTAAAAAGCATTTTAACAGACAACTATATCCCTTGGGACATAGTCTGGTAGAGTGGTTAAGAGCACAGACATGGAGCCAGCTCATATGGCTTTGAATCTTGACTAAACAACACCAAGCTGTGTGACCTTGTGCGACTTATTCAACCCCCTCTGTACTTCAGTTTTCTCATTTGTAATGAGATAATAATAGTATATCTTATAGGCCTGATGTGAGGATTCAAAGAGTTAATTCACCTAAAAGCCTTTGGACACTGCTCGGCACATGGTTGGTGCTTGGTGATTGTTATCTCCTATTGTAAAGGAGAAGCCAGTTTCACTTACCATAGAAGGAAATCTTGGAAATAACCTTTTGTTTCATTGTTTTGATTAAATTCTGAAACATACTGTTGCCTCTCACTCCCAAAGATTATAAACTTGAGC
Organism: Camelus bactrianus; assembly: GCF_048773025.1. NCBI lineage: Eukaryota > Metazoa > Chordata > Mammalia > Artiodactyla > Camelidae > Camelus > Camelus bactrianus. The sequence goes on along the minus strand of NC_133558.1, from coordinate 27,627,845 downwards.
TTGCCTTATCCTTCATCCTAGGACTGTGCCTTAGGACTTTCTGCATTGATGGAAATGTGCTGTGTTACCACGTCTAGTACCCCAGCCCCCAGGCACATGGGGCTGTCGAGCCCTTGAAATGTGGGTAGTGCAGCTGAGGCGTTGAAATTTTAATATAATTTGTTTTATTCATTTAAGTTTAAATAGCCACACGTAGCTTGTGGCTACTGTGCTGGACAGCTCACGTTCAAATGTTAGGGATCTGGTAAAAACATAACGACCCCAAACTGAAGCTTCCTCCTTGATGTAGTCAGAACTGAAAGGAACACAAAGGAAAGCCCTCTCTCGTTATACGACTTAGTGTTATTGAGTGCTTAGTCTGTGCCACCTAAAATCTCTTGAATGCTGGCACACATGCCACACTCAGGAAATGCTGCGCTGGTGTGAGTGTCCCTGAGTCCGTGTTCCAGTTCTTAGCGGCGCTCTCCGGGACTGTGGGCCTCTATTTCCTCATCTTTAAAATGAAGGGCTCAGGCTAGGTGGTGTCTAAGGTAACTCATGGCTCAGTGAGTGCACTGGTGTCTCTGGATACTGACAGTTTGGTCCTTTCCCTTCCAGTGTGTCCCAGATGCCCGTGGCCGAGGGCAAGAGTGTCCAGCAGACCGTGGAACTCCTCACCCGGAAACTGGAAATGCTTGGAGCAGAGAAGCAAGGAACATTTTGTGTGGACTGTGAGACCTACCACACAGCTGCCTCTACCCTTGGCAGCCAAGGTCAGTGAGAGATGGGTATGTGGGGTGGCTGGAATCTGGTTTGGGGTTGATAGATGTTCCTGTTCATTGAAATCTTTCTGCTCTTGCTGAGGGTGGTATTCTTGGACGTGTGGCAGTTGTGTTTCTGAATTCATTAACTCTTGACTTCATCTCTTAGACTGGGCTTGTGTTGTAGTATTTTTGCACTTTGCACTTTAAAAGCAGTGTTTCTTAGTGTGATGGTGACTGACTAATTAATTGCTTCAGAATCATGTGGGTTACTTGTTAAAGGTGCAGGTTCCTGGCTCTGCTTACCGACTGACTGGTAACCATTTAGCCCCACAGGTGATCTTTATGCACTCTAAGGTTTGAGAAAGACTCCTTTTAGGCTCAGCAGTCTTTGTATATGATTCTTTTGGAGCTTTAGAGGTTTTGGAGCTTTCTGTAGAAAGGCTTCCTGTTTCTCCCACCCAGCCAGTGGCCTTGGCTTCCTCATTAGCATAACCTTGATCAGTGATCAGCTTTTGTTATAAATGTCTTTTGAGGTAAGATGGGCCGTGAGGGGTGGTGGTAGGAAGGTAAAGAGGATCTTTGGATAGGAGTTAGGGAATCTGGGTTCTTTTAGTCTTGGCTCTGCTGTAGCTTGACTGTGGACAGTTCCATGGCACAGTGACCAAAAGCCTAGATCATGGAATCAGATAACTGAGTCCTGGCTCTGCCACAGCTAACTGCAACTTCAGGTGATTCCTGCAACCTATGACTGCTGGTCACTTGCCTGTTTCCCCAGAGAAGCATTCCCTGCACTTCTCTTGCAAACCACATTTGCCAGTTCCCCTTTTAGTTATCTTTCGCCAGTGACAGGCACTGGGAAAGACTGAGGATGGAAGAGAGACCACAGTCTCTCTCCCTCTCCCCCTGCTTTGGGGAGTGTCTCTGGCTGTGGCTTTGTCTCTTCCTTGGTTTGAGCTCCTGTTAAGCAGCCCTTGTTCCTGGCTCTAATAATAGCACATCTTCTCTTTTTCCTTCCAGCCTCAGGGATGGTAGTGGCTCCCCGGGTTGCTAATCTTTTGGTGGTTTTACCATTCCCTTCATTTTTTCAGTTCTTCCACCTCCTGTACTTCCTTCCCTGTATTAAACCCCCTCTACTGAAACTGTGGGCTGTGTTTTGGCACCCTTCCCAATACAGTTCTCTTATCTGCAAAATGAAGATAATCACAGTACTTACCTCCTGGGGTGGTTGTGCTAATTAAATAAGTTAGTACATGCAAAGCACTTAGAACTGAGGTTGTCATAGAACAAATATCAAATAAATGGTAGCTAAGAGCTTTACTGAATTTCATCATCAGTAAAACTACAGTATTTTTCTTTTGCCTTCAATAGGAAGAACACAGGAATCAAAAGAGATAATGGTTATGAAAGCATTTGGAAAACAAAACACCTGTGTGTAGATAAAAGCTGGCATGCTGCTTCTGCGAAATTCCTTGGCCTGGGCTGTTTTCCCAATGGGCCCTTTACTTTCAACAAGTTACAATCTAGTTGGGGAAACAACACCTTTGAGGCAGACAGTGGGGCAGAATGGAAGGAGGTCAGGAGGTCTGGAATGGAATTCCAGTTCTGCTGCTTACCAGCTCTGTGCCTTTAGATCAGAAGTTCTCACACTGACTGGCATTAGCATCACCTGGAGGAAGGAAGGGAGGGTTTGTTAACACACAGATAGGTGGGCCACACCCCTATAGTTTCTGAAGCTGTTGGTGTGGGGTGGATAATTTGCGTTTCTAACAGGTTCCCAGGTGGTGGTGGTGCTGCTGCTGGTCTCAGAGCAAAAACCTTAGTTGACTTTCAAAATATTTTCGTGACAGTAAGAACACCCGCAGACTCACATAGTATGAGTTAAGTCTGTAATCACAGTGAGTCTGCACCAGGACAGAGTGGCAGATCAGCTCTGGGTGTCTTTTTACTGGAGGGTCAAAATGTTTTGAGCTGGATCTAGCAGGTGAAAGGTGTGAATTTGCCGCAGGCGGTCAGGAGAGTGTGGGGAAGGCTGGCACGGAGCCTGCTGTGTTCAGGAAGTGGCAGCACAGATAGAGGCCCTCTCACCCCTCAGTCTTCAGCAGGAGGAGGAACCCACAGAGCCTTGTGATTGTGTGTGCTGGGGGAGGGGCAGCTATCCCGGAGGGAGCAGCTGGGGTGAGGCTCCAGAGAGAAGGTTTACCCCATCCCAAGCGGGCCGGGCCCCCTCACTTGGGCTGCAGCCAGCCAGGGTCATAGCGCTGACACTGCCTGGTGTCTGGCTGACAGGCCTCCCCAGGCTGGCAGTGGGGGCACTGCTGCCTGCAGCTCTTGCCAAAGGTGCCAGGAGGGCCGGGGTGGTGGCACTGGGTCTCATTCCGGGCCAGCTTGCAGGACTTATAGCTGCCTGTGTCTGCAGAGTTTGCAGGGGCCACAGCTGAGAAGAGAAGGTGGTCACGGGAGCACTGGGAGGCTGGGAGGCAGACAGGTGAGGTGTCCACCCAGGCCCTCAGGGGCACTGGAGAGCATCCAGTCTCCTCACTCTCATTGCTCCCCTCTCATCCCTGTCTGAATCCTACCCTCTTCAGATTAGAATCTGAAGTCCAGGACCTATTTTTTCCCATGAAAGTGTTTCCCACTGACTCTTGTCCACTTGGATCCCTTCCTTCCCTGAAGTCTTCCCTTCCTTCCAAAAAACTCCGATCTATCCCAGGCAAGCACTTTTGTTTTATTATCTTTTTAAAACAGTTTTTGCTTATTTTTAGTGAGATTGTCAGTTTCTTGAGTTCAGGGGCTACATCCTCCACTTGTATGCCTCTTAGACGCTAGCGCAGTGCTGGGGATAGTTTAAGTACTTAACAAATATTTGGAATTGCAGCAGTCCGTTAACTCTTGTAGTGAAAGAACTTGCTTTCCTTTTTTTTTTTTTAACCTTCTATTTTCTACTAACCTGAATATATATGGCTTTCCTTCCTTCTTGTAGGAAACCTACAGTAATCAGTGAGAAAACACTCACTTCTCAGAGGCTGGAAGGGGTAAACTGGGATTTGAAACTGGATTTTCTGATTCTAGATCCGAAGTTCTTTCTGCTGTGGCTGTGCTGCTTGCTTTCCAAGTCGGCTAGATGTCATAAAATTCTCCCAGGGCTCCCCACTGCCTTCAGGATGAAGTCTAAGCTTGGGTGTGGAAGACATCACAGCCTGGCTCTGGCCTACCTTTCCACCTCATGCTCACACACTCCCCTTTGCCCCTTCCGTGGGGCTGCATCCTATGTTTTAAAGAGGGCGGAGGCTAAGGAAGGCAGGGATGGACAGAAAGAGAGCAGCTGCTTCATTTGGTACACTCACAAGCCACTACTTTCATTGTTCTTGTTATGTAATATATGACTGTGCAAAAGACCATATGTAAAGTCTGTGTGAGTTATTAATCAATCATCCATCTGTGAGCCCATCACTCAACTTGATTAAACCATTATCAACACTGTTCAAGTTCCCTGTGTACCCCTCACCTTCTTCTGTCGGGCTGAGTGTGTTTTATTTACCACATGCCGCCTCGCCTGCTCTAAGTCTCCCTCCCTCTCTAGAAAAGGCTGTTGGTGCGGGGGTCCCCCCACCTCCCCCCAGGACTGCTGAGGTAATGCTGGATTGCCGCTTGGCCTCATTTGGTGCATTGGACCCTCTTCCGGGGTTTGCTGACGGAGGTCTTGATGCTGAGAAGGATCTCCGTCCCTTGCAGGTCAGGCCGGGAAGCTGATGTACGTGATGCACAATTCCGAGTACCCTCTGAGCTGCTTCGCCCTCTTTGAGAACGGCCCTTGCCTTATTGCCGACACCAACTTTGATGTGCTCATGGTGAAGCTCAAGGGCTTTTTCCAGAGTGCCAAGGCCAGCAAGATTGAGACCCGGGGCACCCGTTACCAGTATTGTGACTTCCTGGTGAAGGTGGGCACAGTCACAATGGGGCCCAGTGCCCGGGGCATCTCCGTGGAGGTAAGGCCTCGGTGAAATAGGGGCAGATGTGCTGAAGGGTGGCTCTAAAAGATCCCCACCGCCTCTGAGTGCGAACAAATGTTTCTAGCTACCTGGGTCCTGTCTGCAGAGCAGCTGCCCGTCCTCTCCCTGTGTCGCCCTTTACACTTTCTTTAATCAGGTAGGGACTCTCTAGCCCAGGATGGGAACGAGAAGCAAGGTTCACAGCAGGCATAAAGCTTAGGAAGGCTGGCTCAGTAGAGATGAGGAGGGCAGGTAAATTATGATGTGCGGGGACCAGTCACCCATCACAGGACGGACTGGAGCAGACCAGGGCGACTTTTCAGTGCAGTTCACTTTGGGGAGGTGGCGCCTAAATCCTGTGTCCACACCCCTCTCCTTAGTATGCTCTAAGGTAGTCTCAAGTTGTGAAGCAAAGATGTGCCTTTCCTTTCGACATGCTGTCCACTTTCTCTCGTGGTGGAAAGGGGTGTGAGTGATGACTTCATCTTTGAGGTATATATTGAAAATGGCAGAGGGAGTATGGCAATAGCCGGCTCTGGGAGCAGTGAGAGTCTGCAGTCAACCGTGGTCCCAGCACGGTGTGAGATAAAAAAAATAAGTAAGCTACAAGGCCTGCCTTTTGAAAACTTACGATTTAGTAAGAGAGCAGGGCCCCAAAACACAAACTGTGTTTGAACTTTGTCTGTAAGAGATGCCATAAAAGAGGCACGGATTGCTCTGGGAATTCAGGCCAAAGAGCACTGCTGAGTTTGGGAACAATTGTGATGCCTCCTGCAGGAGTAGCATTTAAGGAGGGATTTAAAATGTAGAGACGTGGGGATAGTTAAATTCTGAAAAGCGTCCCAGGTGGAGAAAAGGGCATTAGTGGTAATTACTGCAGTGAAACTCCAGGGACCTCTAGGGCCAAGATTCCCTGACCCTGCTCATTTGTGATACACCTGGCATTTGCCGAGACCACAGGGAACCCCGTTTGTTTATCCTCCACATTTCCAACTTTCTAGTACAAACACACCCTAGCTGTTTCTTTACTTGTTTCTCCTGATTACCAGTAATTTCCCTCACCATCTCTTCAGTGAAAAATCAGGAGAGAAGAATGAGAAAGCCTAGGATGTGTATGCTTTGGCCCCTGTCATGTGGGTTGGGAAATGATCCCTTAGAGTCAGACCTGAGGCTGGATCTACCTTGGAAGTAATGTTTGGTCTTGAGGTGACTGAATGAGCATATGTCTACTTTGCCCTCTACTGACCCTCCCCCAACGCACACACACACCCCCACACTTTCTCCTGCTCTTCATTTTCTCTCTCAGAATTTTCCTGAGCTCTCCATGAATCTTCACCCAGCATAGCTAGAACTATATAGTTCTGACATAATCAAAAGGGGTCTTGATCTGCCTCTGGGTCTTGTGGGTTGCGCTGTGGGTTGGTAAACCCCAAGATGAGAATGTCACCGCCTATAGGGAATGATGCTGGGTGCGTCCAGTCGCTGGTGTTGAGTGGATATTTCCTGTGGAGCGGCACTATGCTGGAAGGTGTGTGTCTTTGGCTCAGGGCTGGGGAAGATGGGAACGGGGGCAAGAGGTGCAAGAGACTCTGATGACCCGTCCTTGCCCTCACTCGCCTTCTCTGTTCTTTCGGTCCCCAGGTGGAGTATGGCCCCTGTGTGGTAGCTAGTGACTGCTGGAACCTCCTGCTCGAGTTCCTGCAGAGTTTTCTCGGCAGCCACACTCCAGGGGCTCCGGCAGTGTTTGGGAATAGGCACGATGCGGTCTACAGTCCAGCAGACACCATGGTCCAGTACATGGAACTCTTCAACAAGATCCGCAAGCAGCAGCAGGTGCCAGTGGCGGGGATTCGTTAGTGACTGGCAGCTGCCCGGCTGAGCTCTGTCGCCAGAGGGACTGCACAGGAGGAGCAGGTGCTGCACCCTCAGGCCCCTGGACCCCAGAGGCCCAGGGCAGCCAGGAAGGATTCCCTCCCTCTCCAGTTAACAGCTTTGGCTCTTGTTCTGGGGCTCCGGACTGTCTCCCCTGACCCTCCCACACAGCCCCCCAACAGCTGTTTTCACCCTTCACCTTGCTGGACTTGGCCTGTCCTCAAGAATGGTAATTATGAAGAGAGAAGTTTGGAACTTTCCTGCTTTAGGGGAAAAGGTAGGCTGGGGGTGTCCCTCCTAACGTCAGCGGGGAAAGCAGGCTGTATCACCGACTGCTGAGAATGTGGCCTAGGCCCACAGTGGGCGGGCTGCGTGTTGTGTTTGGGTTGTGCTGTAATAAAGGCCTTTCCCTCTGCTCAAAGGATGTGGAGAAGGAGGAGGCACAGCTAATGTGACGGCTATGATTTTCTGACTGGTTGGGCTGAAGTGGCTTGTGGGTTGACTTTTCTCGGGTGTTGCCTGAGTCCTTTGAAGTCATCCTCTGGACATCTTTCCATTCTGTTGTGACTTGTACTAAGCCACAGGCTAAGCTTCTGTAACAAGGAACACCTGAAGTACTGAGGCTCTTAGAAGTTTACTTTTCTGTTTTCTAAAAGTATAAAGGTAATCAGATGGTCCAAGGCAGATTTAACTCTACAAGGTCGTCAGGAAGTCGGTTTCCTTCTGTCTCGTTCAGCCACCTCTGGGGTGTTGTCCTTGGGTGAGTCAAAGCCGACTCATCAGTTCCACGTCCACATTCCACCAGGGAAAGAGAGAAAGCAGTTTCTTTTTTTAAGGATATGACCTGGAGTTGCTTGAATCATTCTGGCCACACTTTACTGAAGTGGACTGTGGGACGTAGAGCCTCTTTTTTGGGTGATTGCGTGCCCGGTTACAACCCTGAGGGTTCTGTAACTAAAAGATGAAGGCGACAATGGGTGTGAGGGCACGAGAGCCCAGTCAGTAGCCTCTGCTATACGGAGCTGAATGGATGTGCCTAAGAATGTTCTTGGCTATTATTTTGCAGAGAATAACCTTGAAATTAAGCCATTTGGTCATGAGTTGGATTGGGAAAGGGCTGATGCCAGAGCCACTTTAGCTGGGTTAGTCACACTGGGAAGTCAGTTCCGCACCCCGGGCCTAAGCCTTGGCCTCACATCCTCTCCCGTTCTCCTGCACCAGAGTTTAGGGTTAGACAGTTGACTGTGCGTCATGGTTTCCTGAGCTCTTTCTCCTTGTCTCATCTGAGCCTCCAAGCTGCTCATTGGACCTGCATCGCCTGCCCACCCCACTCCTGCTGCAGAAATGTTCAGTCAGGCTAATGCTGAGGTACAGTCAGAGGTGGTCTTAGGAAACATGTTAATGTACATACTGCAGTGTTGTCCTCAAGGATACTGTCCCCCAGTGAAGGCACCTAAAGAGAAATTGTTTTCTGATCTAATGGCTCAGATCTAAATCTATAACAAGAAGCAGGTAGTTGTCAGGTTTCCCTTTTTAGCTCTGGCTGGCAGTTCAACTTTGTAACTGTGGAACTTGTCATCTGCATTTTTTGTTCTCACTCCTCAACCTCCGCCTACTTTATTTCTTTGTTTTGTTTTTACTTTTTTAATTTGAGGTATGTCATCAATATTATTTATACCCAGTAAAATGCAAAGATTTTTTATGTTTTTGGCCTTCTGACTTATGTTTGCTCTTGTCCAGATTTATCTATTTATTATTTTTCTGTAGGCTGCCTCAAATCTTTTATGAGATGAGACAGCATTTTGAATATAAAGTATTCTGGAAAATATACAGTAAATGTGACTCCAGACTTATGCATTACAAGGAGGGATTCCTAAAAACTAAAAAATAGTAGCCATTGGTAGTTCCTGCTCCTTCCTTCTGTGCTGTGCCTTCCCTCTGTGTCTCCTGTGCTGTCCTGGTTTTCTGTACCCCATTCCCATGCTGCCTCCTACTTGCTTTTCTCAGATCTTGAGTACCAAGTAGCCCCATTTCCCCCATTATGTATTCATGTCTCTGCTCCACTGAGGGACCACCTCCAGACTGACCACTCCTCCCCACCCCCAGGTCTGCCCCATGGTATTCCATAAATTGCTAATTCGGCCCAAAATTCAGGAAAATTGCACAAGTGCTCTTCCTCGAGAAAAACATTGTGTTTAGGTAAGGAACAGAAGTGCTTTATGCCTACATCCACTTACTGACATAGAATAGTATTATTGAAAAAAAATATGTTCTTACATAAAACAAATAGTTTTTATTTTAATAAAAACTTCACCCAGGACTTCCTTAAAGTGAAACAGGTATTACTTTTTCCTATGAATAGGTGGCAGTGAAGAATACCTTGACTGCTAGTACAATTCAGTGCCATTGCCTCAATTTGTCTTAAGGCAGCAACAATTTTACCTTTAGTTACTTTTGTATCATTAGTGCAAATGTCATCACAGTGACAAAGGCAAATAATGTCTTATTACTATGAAACTAGTTTTGATTTCAGGGGGACACCCTCCTCCGCCCATCAAAAAAAAAGTCTGCAGGGACATCAGGGCTCCACAGGACACACTTTGAGAACTACTGGTCTAACACATGCTCACAGCACTGAGAGTCTTTCCCCCCTGGATTGCTGTTTTGGGAGCACCCCTTCAGAAGTCTCAAGTGTCTCCAAAAATCCTTCACTCAAAAAAGCACCAATTATGTGTTAGGCATTTTGTTAGGGAAATAACATCGAGTAAGATACAATCTTTTTTCCAAGAATTTTCTTGAAGGGTTGGGGAGTAATTAAGGAGTTATAGTGTAAGATAAGAATGCCTTAAAGAAAATTCTGTTAAGGTGTTAGACAACAAAGGGGATGCTAAATTTTAGGTTTAACTCTGAGCTCTTGAGCCACATAGCAATTTCTCATCAAACCAATCCATCTCAGGCCTCTCCTTCAATCAAACGTCTTTATAATGTTTAAGTTAGTTACCTTTGGAAATGTTTTTACAGGCTTGGCTCCAGGCATAGTAGTTTCATGCTAGTGGTACACATGCACATGCTCTTCCCCGCTTCCTATTTTATTTGTTGTTCTTTGACTTTTCTTGCTTCTGTATTTCATATTTACAAGTGTGTAGCCTTGAGCCAGTGTAGCTGGTAATGCTTGTTTATTTCTTTTCCTTGCCCTTGTTTTCCAATTTAAGCCTTTTACCTTTTTCGGTCTTGGATTGGGGTTGGGTGATCTAACAGTGTTGGTCTTCTTTGGGGGAACGTCACCCCGCCCCACTGCCTGCCCTGCAAGTTATGTCAGGATAATGCACCCCGAAAGGCTGCTTGGGAAGGAAGCCTTTTCTGAGGCAGAGAAGACTTGTGGAAATAGCCCGCAGTTCGTTGCCTGGGGTCTCCATCCCCACCATCTGTTGAACTTGTTCAGTTTACTGCTGCGAACCAGTTCCTCGGGGGAATTTCCATAAAACAGCAAAATCCCGCCTGGGCCATCAGTGGCAAAAGACATGTGCTCACCCGCCTGGGAGCCAAAAGTAACTTTTGCAAACGTTGCCTCAGGAAACCCCACAGTTCGGAGGCTGCTTCTTTCGGACAGTCAAAAATAAGTCTTTTAACAGAACAAAAAAACAGACTGGATAGTGAGGAAGGTTTTACCCCCTCGGGAGTGGGAAGAGATGTTAAAGGAGCTCCAAAAGGAGTGCGGGGAGCCGTTGTAAAATTCCTTTACTGTTCCGCGGGCTGATGGGCTGGGGAAAAGGGGGCGGAGATGGGCTCGGGTGAGTCTCTGGCCCTTTAAGGAGGAGGGACAGCCGTAAGACTCTGTACCTTTAAGGGTCTCTTTGTCTGGAAACCTCCTTATTTACCATCCTGTGCTTCAACCAAACTTCGGCGATTCACAACGGCCCTCTACGCCGCCGCCCCTTACGCCAGGCTCAAACCGGCCGCGCGTCGGTGGCTGACCCTAAATTTGGCGGCCGCCGGGTGAACCCTCGGAGAGGATGTCTGTGCGGGGTCGCGGCCCAGCGCTGCGCTGTTGGCGCAATGCGGGGCCCGGGGGCGGGGCTCCGGCGGGCGGGCCAATGGGCGGACGGGGGCGGGGCCGTGTTCGGTTGTCTCGCGCCCTGGTGACAGCTCGCGCGTGCTGATGATGGCGGTAAATAGAGGGGGGTCGGAGGAGGGGGTGTAGGAGGTGGGGAGGCAGCAAAGGGGGTAGCTCTAGGGGGTGGGGGGAACGGGGACCGGGGAGGACGCGACGGCCAGGGAGCCCATTCTGAGACTCGGAGGCGGGGACAGGAGTCTCCGGCACACTGGCCCTCCCCTTTAAAGAAGCAAAAGCCTGACACACCGGGTGAGGGGCGACAAAGGCGGCGCGCGCCTCGCGGGCGGGAGGAGCGGCGGCAGGGGGCGGGACCGCGGCGCCGGCGGGCTGGGGGCGCCCGGGGCGGGGGCCGGCGAGAGGCGAGAGCCCGCAGTCCCGGCGCATCGGCCCTTTATTTTGGCGGGGTGGGCGACCACTGGGTTTGGGGTAAAAGCCTTGAGGGGAGAAGGGAAGGAAGGCTTGGGGGCGATTGAGGGGAACGGGTCTGAGAATGAGATGAGGAGGATTAAGGGAAGAAAGGGTTAGAAAGCAGGGAGAGGAGGAGTGAGAAAAAGACAGCCTAGGAGATAGGAAGGAGGCAGAACCCAGGGTGGATGAGAAGGAAGCCGGACAGGGCATGAGGATAGGAAGAGCGAGCCTAGGAGGAGGGCTTCTCAGGTTAGGTGTAAGAGGAGGGGTTTGGAGGGGAAAGCTTGGTAGGGGATGGTAGGAGGGTGAGGGTTGCTGGGGTGAGAGTTGGAAGTGGAAGGCAAGGAGGGGCAGAGCTGGGATAATAGTTGCGAGGAGAGGAGAGAGAGTGATTAAGAGCTAGACGTGACAAGGGTGTGAACTAGTGCAGAGCGAGATGAGCTGCAGGAGTAGGACCCCCGGTGGGGGGTGGGAACTGCGAGGTTCTGAGAAAGGTATGGGTTAGTGGAGGAGCGATGGGTGTAAATTCTTGAAAGTGAGTGAGCGAGGGTGAGCCAGGTGGAATTAGGTAGAAGTGTGGTGGAAATGGAAGGGTGAAAGAAAATAGAGATGAGAGATGCGTTTGTAGGACAATTCGGGGATCAGAAAAGCTGAAACGAGAAGAAACTGAGGATGTGAGAAGTGATGGAGGTCTGGGACAGGGTAACTGGGGAATTGTGTTAATTGACGAGGTTCGGCAAGATCCAAGGTACAAAACAGCGCGGTGAAGACACAGGGCTAAAAGCGGATGGTGAGGGGAGCAAGGGAGAGATGGGCCCCAGGATTTAAACGATGAGATGAGGAGAGAGCTCGAGGAGACCAGGGTTGAGGGAATGCTGGGGAACCCTGATGGATGTAGAACTGGAGTGGACTGCACTGGGGAGGGAATCAGGTGTACATGTTGTGGAGAGATGCTCCAGAAGGTCTGCATGGGTCAGGGCACAGACCCTGTAGAGAAGGATCAAGTGTAGGGAGCCTTTGGTGCAGAAGAGGAGGAACCATGGTGAGTGAAAAGACACTTAGAGATAGGGGGAAAAACCAGAAAGTAACAGTGAAGGTTGGGGGGTGGAGTGGTACGCAGGAAAGGGATTCTTTGTTAAGAAGAGAAGAGTGTGTTGAAACTGTGAGTCCTTTTGTCCGTAAAAGTAGGAAATTCCAGAAACCTCTTTCTCTCTTCAAAGAATCTTGAATCTGTTTTCACCTTTCATGGCTTTTACATTGACTTTCATGTCCACTTTGAAAAGATGAGACCTCAAGACCCATGTTGATTTGATTTTGTTCTTGTATGAATAATAAAGCATCAGCTGGATGCTGAAATGCTCTGCATTTAACTAGTGTTGTGATAATGGGGAAATGGGTTGTATTTCCAGTGTGGCTGTGTCTGTGGTATGACAGTGTTGTGTTGTAGCAGTGTGGTGCCCCACAAGCTCTGGGCAGAGTACTTCATCAACAGCATTTTCATTTTCAATGGAGAGTGCACTGTTGTTGAGAAAGAAAGATGTAAATCTTTTTGTTTTGTGTAACCAACCAGATTTCTGCCTAATTATTTTTGGTGGCTGGAGAATATAGAGAAGTCATTTCAAAGAAAGGCAAATAGCCAACCAGGGAAGTTTGCGGAGATTTAAATCAGGGTGGTAAGGGCCTTGAGTTCCTGAGCTGCCTTTAGCTTTGTGTGGGACATTTTGTACTGTAGTAGGCAACTCATGCATTTAACAAAATGGAATAAAGAAAGGGAGATTTGTAGAACAGTAGAGGATTTTAGAAGGGGATTTATCTTTTAGGTTAAATATTGAGTTTATGGGTAATTTTTATCATGAAAAACCTCAAAGATGATGCAAGCTAGAGTCTTGGACAGCTCCACTGCTGCTCCTGTTTTGTAGTTGTGAATAAAAAAGATGATATTAATATTTTCTAGAAGAAGCTTTTGATTTTTAAGACATCTTGGGCAATTAAAAGGAAGATATGAAGTTTGGGACAAAATTTATGTTATTCTTACCAAGTGTTTTGTTTTGATGGTTTTTATTGTGAAACTTTCACATTTAGCTAAGAATATGAACAATTATTACTTTGTATTTGATGGTGCCAAAGGACAGCATATAATTTACCTAAGAAAATGCAAACTGTTCTTGAGACTCTTATTTGAGGTTATTTCATTAATATACATTCAGATACACAAAGATGCTTTTTTTCCAAAGTTACATAAATTTTGGATTGCCAGTGTTTTGTGGGTGTTTGTATAAATGGCTAAGATTAGGTTAATGGCATTTGTGATAGTTAGCAAAGATTAGATTTTGATTAGTGGATATCAGAAACATCGGTTATTAATGTATATGAACAATTACAATCTTAAATCTTTCTGGTTTTAGCTGCTGTGTTCATGGATTCTGAATTCTGTTGAGCAGGTGTTCAGAGTGACTAGATTGATTTAGCAGTTTAACGGGATCTTTAAAAATTACTATTTTTGCTGCTAAGTTACAAGAGAATTAGTCCAAAATGTTAACTTTCAAGCTGAAGAGTAACTTTGGTGTGAGGCACCTGTTTCTGTGAGGAATGTGTGCGTATTCCTCTCCTTTCTAGATGTGTTTGGCATTGCTGGTTGGTTGTACTCTGCATGTGGTATTGCATTTTCACAATGTAATTGTTTTATACTTGATATCTATATAAATTATTTTAGACTTATTTGATACTGGTGAGGAAGAAAATATAAACTATAAGATCAACCAAGGGAAAAGGTTTGTTTGGATCTTGTCTTTTGTTTCTGTTTGCTGCCGTAGTGTGATACATTTAAGCTTCATTCTCATTTGTTCATCGAGTGGAATTCTACTCAGTTTATTTTGGTTACAATCTTATTTGCTAAGCAGAAAACTTTGAAGTTTATATATTCAGATTTGAATGACTAGGTGGTACATAATTAAATGTTTTTCTGGTTAATTGTAGATTCTTTGGATGGGAAGAGACCTTGAAAGGACCTCTAGTTTATCCTGCAACTTCAGTCAATATCCCACTTAAATCATTCCAGGTAGATAAAAATTTACCCTATTTTTTTAAATCTTCAGAGGTAATGTGACAACCTTTGTAATATTTTGCCGCATTTAATTATTTTCTTTATAAGAACAGCCTGTCTTGTCTAACCAGCACACACTTAATGCAGTATTTGTATTTGTTTTCTCTTGCCCCATTCTCAATTTTTGAGAAGAAAATAGATTCTTACTGTAGTATTAAAAAGACCCTATTTCTTCATAAACTCAGGAATAGTATTACCCACATATAGCGCTTTTGTGCCAGACACTGTGGTAAGCTCTTTGCAGATCGTAACTCATTTATTCCTCACTGCAGTCATGTGAGGTAGGCACTATTACTGTTCCCATTTTACATGTGATGAAATAGAGGCTCCTTGAGATTAAATGACTCGCCCAAGATTATACTACGACATTCTGCAACTACTTGTTTGATCATTAACAATCTTGTAGTATAGATAAGTGGTTTTGTTTTTTTTTTTCAAGTAGTAACTAAATTATACATTTATTCTTTCTTTTAGTTTACAAGGTAGAATTCTACCAAATGGTGGGGATGGGATTTGAACCTTGGCATTCTGTGGGCAGTCTACTCTGGTATTACCTCTGCTTGACTGTTGTGAAGTGATCCCTCACCATGCTCTTCTCCAGATTATTTTATCCCTTAACTAGTCTTGTTTTCAAATCCTTAAATTAGTCCTTTGGTTCCATTTTTAACCATTTTTCAGTTCCTTTCTAGATGAGGAACCTGGGACAAATACCACAAGGGCTATGTATGTTTCATGCAAAGATTACATCAAGGTTCTTACATGCTTGTATTTTTTTTTGTTACAAAATTGTTTATGAAATAAAACAACCCCAAATCAATAAAATGCCTAATTGCGTTGCAGGTTAATGGTTACTTGTCTCCCCTTTTAGCTAGAAAAAGGCCCTGTACTTTTCCTCAATGGGCAATAATCTCTCACCTCTATGGACTTGTTATATACCATACAAGTTTGCCGTTGTGAGATTGTTGCCCACTGAGGAAAAATGGAACTCGAATTTCAGTGTGGATATCCGTAAGCAAAATCTGTTCAGATTCTTGCTGGTTTTTTCTGTCTTCTCTTTATGCCTACATAAGCAGCATACTAAATACGTTTATAAGTGCTTTAACATGTTAAATAATTGATCCATTCTTCTTTTTTAAGACTATTTTTTTTAGAGCAGTTTTTGGTTTGCAGTAAAATTGAGGGGAGGGTACAGAGATTCCCCGGTCCCCACATATACATAGCTTTCTCCCCTATTATCCACATCCCTCACCAGAGTGGGTCATTTATTACAATTGACCCACTCGTTTCTGTTTTTTGTTTTTTGTTTTTAATGAAGGTAAAAACAAAAGGTCCTGGTGAGGTCCTGGGTTCAATCCTTAGGACTGAACCCAGGACCTCATGCACTCTAAGCACACATTCTACCACTGAGCTCTACCTGCCCTCGTTTTTTAAAAACAACTGATAATTCGCGTTTACTGAGTGCACAGCATGAGCTAAGTATGTGAATTGTTTGAAACTCACAACCCAAGGAGAAAGCTCCTTTGTTATTACTCTATTTTTTGTGATTTTGGATTTTTTTTTTTTTACATTACAATGTTTCAAACTTCATAGAACAGTTGTAAAAATAGTACAAAGAACTTCTATATACCCCGTCTTCAAATTCACGAATATTTTTTATTTTGTCCCATTTGCTTTATCATTTTCTCTCACTTGAGTACTTTTAAACAAGTAAACTTGGAGGGGGAGGGAAGGACATAAGGCCTTAATTAAAAAAAAAAAAGAGGGGAAGAATGTTTTGATTGTATCAGCAAGTGTTTGATTTAAGTCAAGGATGTGAAGCAAAGGAATCTAAAATTAGACCTGGGGTGAATTTTGTGGTTTTATGGTTTGTTGTCTTCAGTGTATTCTGAAAAACATTTTTTTACTTGTGAACCATGAGTTTGTAGGCCCCTCCCTCATCAGCAAAAACTGTCATGGTCTTGCCCCTCTGTTGGGGCCTCCTTAGCACCTGGCATGAGGGGTGATTATTATGTGCAAACGGGAGCCACTGGGCTGTTCAACTCCATGACTGAGACATATTTAGGTGAAATACATATTTTGCCTAAAAATCCTTATGTTGCTTCAAGGAGCTGGAAAAGATCTAAATGTCAAATGTACTGTCTGAGAAGCGTGGCTTGCAATTAATATAAGTAGGTTTGCCTTATAGTAAGGGGATGAATATAAATATCTTTAACATTCTGTTACCTCCTCCCAAAATAAACCTAAATTTGGGCAGTCTTTTTAGTTGTCATGATGTAAGGAGATTTCATTGACCCTGTCCCCACTGCCACCTTCCAGCTCATCCTTGATCTTTGTTCAAATGGTAGCCTGTCCATTTGATTAAAGTGTGACCTGCAGAATGAGGCCTGTCCGATTTCAGTGAAAGGACTATTAGCTGGATTCCAACAAATGTAAAATATAGCACTTGTGAGCTTCTCCCCACTCCCCACCCCCGCATAAGTGATCATCAAAGCTATGAAATATAGCTCCTTATTAAAGCTGATTGTAATAATTAAAAACACTTTGCTTTCATAAGGATGAGAAAATTACAAACTATTTGGAAAGCATTCTTTCTAGCCATGTGTTATTGTTTCTGACACATGAGCAGTTTTTAAAGACTATAATACTATTCCTTGGCCATTTACATGTTAATAGAAGTCTGAAAAGTAAGGCCGTCTTCTGGAATTTTCAGGGTTGTTTTTATTCTATGTCAAGTTGCAAACAGCATTCTGTGACAGGTATTTTCTCTCTTTGTCTTCTATTGAGCTAATTAGTAATTTACACTCTAGTAGCATCCCTTCCAGCCTCGCTGTGTGAAAATGCCTGCTACTCTGTGCCTTCCGTGCAGCCCCGGCTGGCAAATGATCAGGGGCAGATGTTGGTTAGCAAATCAGAAGGATCAGGGATAAAGTGTATTTTTGTGTTGTGTTTTAATAAATGTACAGGCTTTTATATCAGCCTTTCCTCTGCCATGCCGCCTCCCCCCACTCCCATTCAAATAGAAATGTTATGACCTCCTGTAATCCAGAGCTACTGCCCTTGATTCAATTTGGGATTGTTTTCTATTCTGTCTCCCACCCCCACCCTCACCCCTACCCCCACCCCCACCCCAAAACTGTGGGATTTAAGGAGGATTAGCAGGGCAGTCTGGCATAGTTGAGAGCCAGGAAGCTGGTCTTCACGGCTCCGGCTCCCTCCCATCCACAGATACAGAGCTTCTTGTCCTTGTCTTTAGAAGCCAGCGGTGCTTCTTGTGCTGGGCAAGTTATGTGAGGGCAGCACTGTGCTAGTGAGTTAGGAGGATACTTTTATATGACACTTGATTCTCACCAAAGGAAAGAGAAGCCCTACCTTTCTGTCAGCTTTTTCAAAATGCAGCCGTGAGTGACCAAAAGACAATTTATAGCTTGGCTTTAGCACTTTGTCACGTTGGTGTTCTGCTCTTTCCGTCTCTGATGTGGGGAAGGTGATATGTAGTGTCTGCCCTGTGTTCACTTGGCAAAGCCGTGTGGGCCTGTTAGTGTTGCAAGAGATTTTGACTTTGAAATAAAGTCTAAGGATCAATTTGTTGTGTGAGGAATATAAATTTAAATTGAGAATTAAAGGAAGGGTAGAGGGGGTTACTGATTTATCCGTTTTGAGGCAAAACCTTTCCAGAATGCTAGATAATTTGTGGTACTTATTTTTACATTTATGGATACTACTTTATCAGGTCAGAATCTCTGTTAGAGTTATTAGAATCTCCCTGACAAAAAGTGTTACCTGGAGTTAGCCACAAAGAAGATCAGTTAAGAAAATGTGTGAATCGCTTAGTTCAACCGTCATAGCTAATAGAATTATAATCATAGACATCTAGCCTTTGACAGTGAATCAGTACTTGTGAACATTTATGTTAGCATTCACTGAGTATGTGGGCTATACTAGTGTTTTGTTTTCATAATCCAGCATGTCTAGACTGTCCCTGTGGTCAGCCCCTGCTAACAGTTACTAATTTTTACCCTCCTTTTTCTGTGTTGTGATACAACCACCTTTATCAGTTGTCTTAATTGTGTTGGAAGTTCAGGGCTAGATACTAATTGCAGTCTTGTGCTTTAACACCTAAAAGAGGTCAAAGGTCAGATTAATAAGCAACATATGAAAAAGTGAACTATCAAAATGGCCTCATCACACAGAGGAGTGTTATGAGTAAGTAAAAATAAGAAAGTGAATGTATGACTATGGAGCTGAATATACTCTTTTAAAAGGAACATTTCTCAATTGTATGCATAGTGTGAAGACCTGATAACAATGCATTTCAAGTAAGAGGTAACTAAGTGTGCTTTAGTGAAGAGACCCAGCTCCTTTGTGGTGGCATCATTGTCCACTCCATGCTAAAATCCTAAATTGGTTAAACATTATCCGTCTCTCTAGTTATACTGTTAATGTGCTTGTTGAATTTTTTTCTGCATAGGCAGTTCAGCTCAGCATACAACTAATAATACATACAAACCCTATTTAAGCTATGGATTCAGTAATTCCAGTCATTTAAGTAAATATTACCATTTTTTACCTATTAGATTAAGAGATTAAACAAGTTGATAACCAGTAGTGGATAAGGATGTAGGGAAACTAATTCTCACACACTACTGATGGGAATATGTTTCCTTGGAGGTACATTTGGTAGTGGCTTGTTGGAGTTTAAAATGTGTGTACCCTGTGACCCAGAAATTCTACTTCTAGAAATTTATCCTATAGATATATTTATACACTTGCATGAAAAATATGAGTACAAAGTTTTTCTTTATAGCTTCGTTTACTCTGGCAAAAAAAGAAAATGATGTCTATCAGTTAGGGGCTGGTTAAATAATATATGGTAGGTTCATACAAAGAAATACTATTAAGCTATTAAGGAATGCAATGAATCTATTTGCTGATGTAGAAAGATGTCCATTAAGTTAATTTTTTTAAGTCATGTTATAGGATAATATGTATAAAATATTCTATTTTTGTAAAATGTTAAGGAGTGCTATTTAGGTGAATCTGGAATACTGACGAGTTACAATTTTAGAGCTTTCAACGTATGATGTCCTATGAGTTGCTACTGGATTTGTTTCCCAATATTATCGTGTATATTGGTTAACATTCGGGGTTTGTAAAAAGAGGGGAACAGGTAATTTGGGGGGAAGACATCATTTTCTGTGCCCATGGGATGTGGAAGAGGTATGTCACTGTGTACCGAATGGGTTAATCAGTTTTTGTTAGCAGTGCAGTGTAATGAATGAGCATATTAGGTACAACACCTTCATTGGCAGCCAGCAATCTGCTTGTGAAATATTTCAGAAAACAAAAATCTGGTGAGAAGTGTTCCTAAGCAGTTGAAATATCTTGGGGGTAAAATTACAAAGAACAAATAAAGTAGAAAAAAATCTCTACCAAAAAGAAATTGTTTCACCGCTGAAAGCCATGAGAAAAGATGTATTACCTGTGGGCTAAGATGTGACAATGTAATTTTTTTAGGGCGTTAAAGTGAGTTCTTTTTGTATTTTGAATTTTCCTTTAAGTTCATCATTTAAAGAACTTCAAGATATATTTTATATTTGATGAAAAAATTATAGAATTTTTTAAGAATGGTGAATTTCTTGTTTTATAGTGTATATTCTAATGTAAATTATTTTTCCCTTCCACTTTCAATTAAAATGTATCTTAAAACATGTATCTTTTTGAGGTTTAAAAAAAATAAGCAGAAATAACAAGAAAAGTTTATATTTAAGCATGGCTCTTGGCACTTAAGAGATGTTCAATACATTTTTATTGAATAAATTAATATATGCATGAATGAAAAATATTACTCTGAATTTGGACTTTATACCCTGAATTAGGCAGAGCCTAGCATTGGTGTATAAAGGCCTTTTGTTCAGCCCCACTTCCCATGCCCATTTTCCCCTTCCACCCCACAAGCACCCTCTCTAATGTGTTTGATATACGTCCTTGAATCTGTATGCATCTTTATAAAATATTTAGTAATGTTTTTTATGTATGTATCTTTAATTCTGAAATTGCTCATTATACTGCAGTGGTATAGAATTTGGTTGTAGAATTATCCTTGTAAAAATGCTGTAAATCTTACTCTAGTTTTTACTTTATTGGTCAGCAGTGTTTTAAAAAGATCTATGTGTGTTTTGGGGTGTGCATTTAACTAATTGCTCCTAACTGCAGCCTAGTGTGCATCCATTTCCATAGTGATGGATGCCAAGGCTACCATAAACAGGGCTACCGATTAACAGTCTTGTACATGTCCATTATGGACGCATCTGAGAATTTCTTTGGGATACAGAGTCCAGAGTGGCACTGTGGTATACGTATTGTCAAGGGCTGAGTAGTTGTATCAGTTTACACAACACAGGCATTGCATTCCCAACCTCCCCAACATGTGGTATTGTACACATTTCTAATTTTTGCCATTTAATAATGTCCTAACTGAGATGCCACTTCTTCGGATCTTAGAGAAAGTTGGGCAGCCGTTATTTCGGATTTGCACATGTATCTCACTCCTGTTTGTTTCAAGTCTCAGGAAAGGATGAGTGACTCTGGCTCAGAACGCTCTTTCCTTGTTTCAACAGGTTTGCAGTATTTGTGCTTTCCTTTCCTGAGGAAGCAATACAATTTTTTAAGTGTTTTCATTTCTGACCAAAATATGATGCAATCAGATTGTTCTGTTGACTTTGGTTTAATATCTGCCTGACTTGAGTGGAAAAGGAATTTTAGTTTGTTGACGTGATTGACATAGCCATAAACCATGAACTTTTCCCAGTAATGCCGTAGTATGTTAAAATTTTTTTCCTTTCCTTTTTCTCTTTTTGCTGGTTTTGTGGTTATGTCTTTTGAGTCAGTTTCTATAAGCAAAACATTATTTCCTGCTGTTAATTTTTTTCAAACCAAGCCATGCTCTATGCTAAGATGTAGAGTTTTCCATGTACTTTGTTTTTCCTCTGCCTTGAAAATTACTGTTTTTCTTTGGGTTTTTTTTTCCCTCAGAAATCTTGCTTGGGAAATCACAGTTTTAGATGTGATTTTAAAACATTCTTTTTAACCTTTTCAAGAATCTTTTAAAATTTAATATCTATCAAGTCTAAGTCTGAATATAGCATAAAAAATATAACTACCTGCTTTTCTCCTCCTCAACGTTCTGCCTCTCCAGAGACTTCCATTGTCTACTCTTCCAGCTGTTCATTGGGTATTTAATGCCATTTTTCTGAACAGTAGGCTTAGGCTGCTGTTTTTAAAAATCTGTGTAGGCTTTTCTCTAGACCCAAACAGCTCATCCCGGAATCCACCTTCCTGCGTATTCTAGATATTTTCTTCACCTCTCTGTGAACCTCGTATCTTCTCCCTTCATTGTTTATATATCAATTAAGCAATTCCTCCAGAAGGTTCCTAAGGAAAAGGTGCATAGGATGTAAATATGCATGTATGAAAATGTCTCCATTTTCTCTCAGACTTAATTTATAGTTTGATGCTCTCATACTTGATTTATATCTGGCTCTAAAATTCTAGATTGGAGAATACTTTCTCTAAGTTTAACAGGCATTACTCTATTGATTTCTAGCTTCTATTATTGCTAATGAAAATTCTGGTGGTGTTCCCCCCACCCCCCACCTTGGTTGTTTTAGGACCTTATCTTTGTCCCTGGTGTTCTAAAATTATATGATAATCTGTCTCATTGTGAGCCTTGTTTTATCTGTTGTCCTGGCACACTGAGGGCCTTTTCAGTCTGGAAACATAGATAGCCACCCCACCTCCCCGTCCCCCAGTTCTGGGAGATTCTCTTGAATTCCTAAATTCTAACCAACTGCCTCCTTCTGCCCCCGCCCCTTGTTTTCCTATTTTTTCTCTTGGAATTCTTATTTGTGTTTGGAACTTGCGGACTAATGAGTCCTTTAATTTTACCATCTCTTCTATTTCTTATTTTTTTGTCTCTATTCTGTTTTCTGGGAGGTGTCTTGAACTTCAGACTCTTTTAATTAGTTTTATATTTTCTCTATCATATTTTTAATTTTCAAGAGATTTTTCTCTGTTGCTTTTTAAGTTTTCTATTTTTGTTTCATGGGTGCAGTAACTCTTCTCTGATTATATTAACTACAGTTTAAAAAAAATTTTATGCAATCTCCAGTATCATCTCTGCACCTTAAAGTACCTTTACTTGATCATTTGTTTTGGACTTTCTTTTAGGGAATTTCCTTAAATGTATATTATAGCCTTGGCTGTCTTACTCATATTCCAGAATGAGCCATTGAAAAGCTGAAAGCTGACTTTGCCTGAGTGGGGGGCTTCTAAAAGTTAACTGGTGGTCTTCATTATAAGGTGATTAACCAGGGACCTAACTTTTTGGGTGGAAGGCAGCGCTAGTAGTCAGTACTTGTAGGTGTTTTTCTCCCATCCAGGTTCTTCCCTGGAGAGAATGCTCCAATCACTGGCTTATACAGCTGGCTACAACATTTGGGGAGCTGAGTGGGAAAAGAGCTGGGGTATCTACCTATCAGGACCTCAGCCTTTCCTTAATCCCCATCTTTTTAGACTGGTGGGTCTGCCTCTAGTTGTGCCTGAGTCCAGAGTCTCTTTAGTTTCCAGAGAATAAATTCCCTTCCTTTGACCAGTGACTGTTTGGAGTCAGAGTGGGAATCTTGGATAGACCTCACTGTGTTCTTTATGCAGCTCTGCCTCCTGTCCCCACTTTCGCAACTGTTCTGAGCTTTTCTGATGAGTCCCGGCACAATTCAGTTTGCTCTGGGATTCCCCAGAACACCCTCTTAGTTTTTGCTTTCTTTGCCCTGCTACATCAAATAACTTATCCATCTGCTTTTCAGCTTCCAAAAACTTTGTTGTAGTTGTTTCCTTTCCTAGTCTTTGTCCTTGTGAATCTTAGGTCTTTAATGCCATTTTAGTGGAGTTAGGGAGAGAGCAGAGGCAAATGCAGGTGCTCAATACATCACGTTTCACTGAAGATCCAAGTTTATTTCTCTCATGCCATTTCAACACAAGACTTAATAGGTAGATGGCTTACAGCTATTTCAGATTTTTGCTATAGTAACAGAATTGTACAAGACATATATTCATTTGGTATTTGCTACCCTCATGGATTAATGCCTAAGCTATAGCTTGCTATCAGAGAATGACACCTAAATGGCTTTGGGAAGTTTGCAAGTAGAAATTTAGGTCATTAAGTAACTTAAATGTTCTTTTACAGACATGGAAGCTGAGACCCAGAGAGCAGACATGGCTTACCTATGTTCACTCAATCCGTCTAGAACGTCTAGAACTAGAACTGAGTCTCTTCTCCGGTGTCCTTTCATTACCAGTATGGTTCTGTCTTCTCTCATAAAAGTAGCTGGAAATAGGAGCCCTTTACCATGGCTTATGTAACCCACGTGTCCTGTTAATTTAGTGTTGGCCTTAGATTGCAGTCGTGGAATTTTTTTTTAATCGCTCTTCTTCTTGTTAAAGATTGGGGTCTAGTTTTATTTGCGTGAGCTTTCAAACTCAAGAAAATTTGTGTCTTCCTCTTTTAAAGATGTCTCTATTTTAAAGAATTTATATCAAGCATTTGAAAAGTTTCTTTTTTTCTTCCTACTGTTGCCTTCTCAGTGGCCTCCAAAAGTTCTTTGTGGGGGAAGACAGAAACTCTTTCCTGAATATAGTTATAGCAGATAAAATTTATTTAGAACCAATTAGTATTCCTGTTAAAATGTTTAAATAATATGGGAAAGGGAAACAGATGTTGTAAAAATGTCAACAAGTTTCTTTGGAGAAATCCTAGAATGCTTTTTTTACTAATTTTTCAAAACTCAGTTCTCAGTTCTCTTTTTCCAAGACCCCTTCCTGCATTTTACCCTATGACATAAATCTTTTATGTTATTTCCCCTCCCCTCCTATATTTTGTACTTTGTACAGTTCGCCCTAGAACACCACTGAATTCATTATATGTTGACATAGTCACCATTCTTTGGTGATTTTCATTTATATGTAAAATCCTTGGGGACAGAGCCCTGCTTTATGCTTTTGAATACATTCACTTCTACATATTTATGGGGTGCCTTCTTTGAGGCATTGGACTCCTCTGTGGGTGCCAGAAACTTTGGGGTGCACAACAGGTCTCTGACAGATGCCTGATGGTTGATATCTACTCACCATCTCTCCAGTCACCATTACAAGACAATGGAAAGAATGAGCTCTGCTCTTCCTTTGTGTCACATTGCTGACGGTGGGAGCAGCTGGGAGCAGAGTACGGAAAGCCTGTTCTTCGGAAGCTAAGGAGTTGAATGTTCCCCTGTCTGGAAAGTGAACACGTTGAAACAGAAGCCCTCTGAGCTTCCTTACAACCTCCAGATTTCATGGTCATCAGGAGGTGCTCCTAGACACTCTTTAAAACAACTGACCTACAAAGGAAAATGTCTTGTAGGACTGAGTGGAATCCAGTGGAAAGCTTTCCATGACTGAGCTAAGCTGCTGCATACATAATGTGAAGTAACCTAGAACACTTAGAAGGATAGAGCATTGTTTTTGGTTTTTTTTAATTTGTTTTTTCCTCTCCCATTCTCTGAAGGTTAAACAATGCTTTATCATTATTATACTTTGGAAATGTATTAACTTTCACTTTTTCCAATTTTTATTTTTATTGCGAAATATGATATATGTGAAATACATTTTAAAGCATATGCACATTTTAAAGACTAGTAAAACGAATGCTGGGGTGGCCATCTGTAAATGTAGTTCTCTGGGTGATCCTCCCTATGACCCACCCCAGATTCACCACTATCCTGACTGTCATCAAGAAAGTCAGGATTTGCTTCTGTTTATTATATTTTAAATTCTAAACTTGAAAGCAAAAATAGCTCAGTTGAAAGGCCTTCAGTCTTTTTATATGTATATTTTATTTTTTACACAAGGTAATACTAGAAAAACAATAGATACAACGTTATTGATCACTTACCTCATGCCAGTGCCTTTTCTGAACACTTTACACCTTGTAAGTCCCCAGCAATTGTATGAGATAGGTGAGAAAACCGAGGCATGGAACTGGGAACGTGGTCCCACTGGAGTTCTAATCCAGCCAATCTGATTCCTAAACCTGCTCTCTTAACCACTGCCTAATTAGGGTGTTGTCTTATAATTTGAAGCAATTTTATATTTTTAAGACCTGCATCTGTTTCGTATCTTTGAATACTGTAACGAGTGGCCGTTAAGCTCTGCACTGTTTCTGCTGGAGCCGTGCAGCTGGGAAGCTCTGCAGGCTTTAGAGTTTGTTCAGATACGCTGGCTTCTCAGTGCTCGACACAGATACACGGTCTCTCAGTTTCTCTAAACCTAATTATATCTTTAGTATCGTCCATTTCAGAGCACTTCTAAAATGTTATTTTATAAATATTAGTTTTTTTATGGGAATTTTCAGGGAAAACCAACAATAGCCCTTATATTTGTAGTGTAATGAATAGTGATATTTAGGTTAGAGTTAACTTACTTTAGTTTTTAAAGGAAGAGTAATAATTATAGGAAGTATTTTTCTAATATAATATTTCAAAATTCTTTTAAAAATATTTCCACATTTGTAAGACAAGTAATTTTTGATACTTGTTTGGATATGATCGCCAAGAGATAGCTTCTTTATACAATAGTTACTGACTCTAGTGAATTAATGTTTTCTTTGCATTGTTTGCTCTGAAAGCAACTAGCTAAAGTAACAAGCCTTTATGTTTAATTTTTTTTTTTTTGCTTGTTTTGTTTTGTTTTGTTTTATGAGCGGGTGGCAATTAGGTTTACTTATTTACTTATATTTGGAAGAGGTACTGGGGCTTGAACTTGGGACCTTGTGCATGCTAAGCATGTGCTCTACCACTTGACCTACACCCGGGCCTCCCTAAATTTTAAAATTAGATACTGTTTCTGTAGAAGGAGTGCAGATTTACAGCTCAGTAATTCCTGGAACAAGGCATGTAAAGTGCCTTAGGATATTGCTAACTGCCAGCGAAGTTTTACCATGGCACAGAACTTCACTTATATAAACCTCATGTTCTTTGTCACTGTTAAGCAGTTACTGGCATTGTGCTAATTTAAAGCAATTATCTTGGGCCCCGGTGCTGCTGTTTTCCTGCTGTATAATATTGGACTAGTCATTTAATCACCAATTTGAGTATTCTTCATCTATAAGATGCCGCTGACACCTACCTCTTTGTGAGAATTAACTGAGCAAATATATATGAAAACTCGTCACACAGCATGGTATCCAGTAGAAGTAGAATAAATGTTTATGAATGTTCTCCTTCCATTATAATTGCTTTTCTGTGCTGACAAAATTTTTATGTGGTATTTATAAAATATGCTTGGTAATGACAAAATTAATGTTTTAAAAATGGTTTGAATGAATGCCAGCAGACTGAACTCTACCAATTAGTAATATTTATCATATGTGGGGGTTATAAAAAGCAGGATTATATTTAAGCACAGGGATGAAATAACAACTCCAGTGTATGCTACATGGAAGGACCTTTTGTGGCTGGCATTGCTGCTCTGCAAACTACAACTGATTTGGCATTGCTTTTGTTTGCATATGTCTTTCTTGGATGATTGGGGGAATGCAAGCATATTGTGCTATTGCTTTTAGGTCATTTTATTTTTGGTGAGAAGAAATTCACAATATGGCTAAGGTTGTGTGTCCTTTATTCCTTATTAAGCAGTTAATTAAGACCAGGATGTCATTTAACTAAAATAAAGACCCAGACACCAAACACATTTTAGGATTCTTGAACTCCACCTGATCAGGCTCTTTTATCCTAGCACATCCCCAAACCTCTGGAACAGTCGAATATCAACGTCTCTTCTCACTGGAGGGATGATCTAAAGTCTTTGCTTTCTTTGGTAGCAGGGGAAGAGTAGCTAACCCATGTGCAGCTCTTGTCAGTTTACACTGCACTTACACATTTTCTTGTTTGATCTTCACAGCACCCTTGGGAAGGAGTAGAGCTGATGTTATATCCATTTTCAAATGAGAACATAGGGGTCCCAAGACATTAGTGAGTCGTCCCAGGTCACACTGCTAATAAGTGGTTAACCTCGGGCTTAAACCCAAGCCTTCTGACTGTAAATCTAAGGCTTTTCACTCTTCCATGTTTTCTCATATGCCCCTTACAAATAAAAGACCCAGCTAGTATCTTATTAGATATGAAAGTTAATCAACAAGGCAAGTGGATTCCTAAAACCTTTCTGATTCTGACTGCCACACAGTCCTTTAGGGACTTAACTTCTCTAAGCCTGTTTTCTCATCTCCTTCAGAGCACTGGTTTAAGGATTAAGTGAGAATGCAGGTAAAATGGTAGTATGCTGCCTGGCACATAGCTGATAACTAACAAAGGTTTAGTTCCCTTCCTTTAGCTTTCTAATTTTAGAGCAATTTTCAGGACTTGAGAAGGAGAAAATCCATTCTTGAAAACTTTACTCAACTTTTACTCTACCCAATAGTAATGATACCAATGATGATGATGATGAGAGCCGCTGATGACACTTATAAGCCTTTAATGTGCACCAGACACGCATCTAAGCACCCTTACATATATTGACTCATTCAGTCTTCACAGTAACTATGAAGTAGGTATAATCTTTATTCTCATTTCACAAACACTGAAACTGAGGTACAAACAAGTTCCACAGTTAATAAGTGGCAGAGCTAGGATTCAAACCCAGGTTTTTGCTCTGAAGAAATACTGCACCAAGGACTAACATCAAGGTGACAGCAGCAATGCCCTTTCTTCAAGAGCTCTCTAATATTAATGCTGTCAGGTAAGGAATGTTCAGATGGCTGACCACATAGAATAGGTCCATATTTTAGGTAATCTAAGTTATCTAAAAAAAAAAATATATATATATATATATATATATATATATATATATATATATATGTTTATATAGTTAAATATAATTTTATATATCTCAAAATATTTTAATATATTACTGTATATTTCATAGTTTTAAAAGTTTAAAAAAACTGCTAAAGAGAATATTAATAAATATAAACCAGATAAAAATTTAACCAAGATCATACCTTTTTCAGCAAGGTCAGTCATGTTGCCCATTCCAAAATACGAACATTTATTATCCTATGTTGTACCTCGTCTGTAACTTCCAGTCCTGGAGGGCAGCAATAGCACTGGGATCTTGACAGCATTCTGCAAGGAACCATCCACCCTAGGGGACTAGACATGAGGGGTGGGGGACCCTATAGAGGGAACATATTTTCACAAAGAAAGTTCCTTCTAAGAGGAATTCTTATGTTAATTATTAGGATGACAAAATAGAGAGTTTTTCATATTGTTCTATGGTGGCATACTGTACTAATCTCAAGCTTATTGAGTCCTGCCTCCTGAATAAAGTGTCAGAAACCTAAAAGATTATTATGCATGTAATTTGTCCAAGTCCTACCTTTGACCAGTGCAATGTTCTTGTGTATAGAATGTGTGCCGTTTACCTAAGTCATGAACCCACCTAACACAAAGAGGTCACTTCCTGGCATCTTTCATTATTATGTATTTCACTTAGGCGAAAAGAATTTTAGCTTTTGAATCTCGATTATTTTTTATTACCATAAATTTGTTTCTGCTTTTCTGACAATTTGGGATTATATGCAAAGACAATGTATAATCTTTAAAATCTAAAACTAATGCAGAAGTGCAATTTTCAGGAAGTAGGTCTTTCATACTTCCATCTATGGGTCAGTCTATTCATAAGTGATAATCTTTGGTTGCTCTTAGCTGAAAAAAATCACATCCTTTTTTCACTCCTTTACCTCAATTTTGAGGGCATGTGGGGGAGTTCACTAAACTGCACTGTAATATACTGAGCCTGTTTTTTAATTTATAAAGTTCATGAAGTTGCCTTTCTCTTGCTGTATATCAGCCCGACCTTACAGATTTATTCTAACCCTGTAGGTAAGAGAGAAGAGGAAACCTAACCAATGGCTGTGGAGTAATATGGAGGAAGATGGGAAAAACTTGTTTAATGGGTAAGAAACAAAACTATAATAAAAAGTTCTTCATGAAAACTCCTCATAATAGTATTACGTATGACCAGTCTATAACAGGTGGCCGAGGTCGGTATACTGTTAGGGAGAGTGATCAGTCACTAGCTTTGTCTTATTGCCATTCTGAGCTTTCACCACTCTCTTCCTTCCTACCCGTGAGAACTTTTCAGTACAGTTAATTAACTAAAGCTAAGAGGGGACACAGCCATATTTGAAGATAAAGATGGGGTGTGGAGACCAGCACCCATACTGAAACTAGTCTAGGGTAGGTCTTGAAGCTTGCTGTGTGTGGAACAGAGTCTGTGTCTGTCATGACCTGTCAAGGGTACTAACCACCCCTTCTTGCTACCAGATACTGCCAGCTGCTGTGCGTTAGGCTCACCCCAGGATCCAGTTCATTTAGGCAAGTGCAGATTGTGTGACAGCTGTTAATCAAATAGAATTCCACAATAAAAGGGGTGACTAAACTTGTGAGATATAAAATTTTTAAATTCCACAAGTCCATACATTCTTATTGTCAGTAATTCAAACATTATAGATAACCAAAACCCCCTACCTGAATCTTAGCCCCCTCCCAGGTACTTAAGTGCATGATATGTCTTTGTGCAATCTTCATCTCTGCCTACTGGTTAAAAACTTGGGCTTAGGAACCAGATTGTTTTTGACTAGCATTGTTAACTTGACATTTGGGCACGTTAATTTCTCTGTGCCCCAATTCTTTGGGTAAAAGTGGGGACAATAAAATGCTGATCTCATAGCAATGTTGAAGATTAATTAGTTAATCCATATAAAAAACTTGGAATAATGCCCAGAATGTGGTGAGTGTTTGGTAAATGTTAGCTATAATTTTCATAGGTATCCCAGTTAGCATTTTTTGTACCAAACTTCCACAGATGAATCTTTTTCTGATACACTGTGGGAGTTAAACCACCTTGGATAAGGTTAACCATGGTGGCAAGGATTTTTAAATTTTTTCATAAACGTTTTCTTTTTGGCTTCCAGCTTCATTTTTCTCAGAGTATGCTCTAGACTATGTGTGAGAATACGGTTATACACTTCCAACTCTTGCTACGTATCTTACGGTGTAAAGGATGCTCACAGGTATATACTAATGAACAACTGTTTTTGGGGCTGTGATGGTTTGTTTCACCTTGCCCACAGAAGAACCTTTGTCAAAACAGGATGCACAATTCTTTTGTTTCTAGATAGCTATGTGACATTTGCTGTTAAGATTCCTTTAATCTATTCTGAAGGACAATTTTTGAGTTTCTTTTTTTCTTGTTTCACAGAATCATAATAGTTTGGAAAATGTCTTTGATACCTTTAACATGACTTTGCACTTTCTTAGGTGCCACCAATTACTTATTTTAAGAAGGAAGGACACTAAAACAGCTGTCTCTTTTTAATATTTCCCTCCTGTATTGTTCTGGGGCTTTATTAGATTCTGATGGGCTATTCTGTCTGCTGTTGACTATTTTAGAAGACAAATATACAAAAACAGAAGTTAACATGTACTGAGTATTATGTGTCAGGCACTGTTTTAAGTGCTTTACTCATTTACTCATCATCACATTTAATCCTGTCATCCGCTTACAAGGCAGATGCTGTTACTGTCTTCATTTTAAAAGCTGAGAAAAGTGAGGCACAGCTTAAATAACTTGCCCAAAGTCACATGGCAAGGGGCAGCTTCAGGATTCAAAACCAGGTCCTCTGCTCCAGAGCCTGTGCTGTTGACCTGTAGGGTACTGGCCTGGTAATAAACAGAACATTTGCCAAGGTGGATGTGGATTTAAATAAGATAATAAAGCCAGATATCTCTTGAAAAAGTCACCGTAACTCATCTATTTCCACTTGCTTGTGGAAAAGAAAATTTGAAATCATGTATCTTCTTAAGTTTGGGGAAAATAATGATGTAAGATGACGTGAGATTCATAAATAATTATGTTCTTGACCATGCTTAACCATTTTGCTTCATTACAAGCTGTAGTAGATAGAAATCACCTGAATCTAGCTAAGGACCAGTACATGTTTAGAGGTGAATTGATTTGTAGATTACCATTTCGTTGCTATTTGTAGAAATGTGCAGACACAAAGATTGAACTGTGCAGCAGTTTGGAACTGATTGGTAATTGGAAATTGCTCTTTTGTCCTATTAAATAATATTTGAATGACAGTCAGCAGGAAGTTGTACAAGAGAAGTGACAGGAGGAAGGTGACTTATGGGTCTTATAATTAGAATGTCACTTATAAGTGATGGTCTGAAAAGTAAATGTAAATTAACAATCGACATTTATGTAGGAACTGGAAGGAGTTATAGTATGTGGTTTTTGTTCTGAGGTTTGTCTTGTCAGAGAGACACTGGCTTTTCTTCATATAGCAATTCATTTCCTGTTGAAATACTGTGAAGTACAAAGAGTAAACAACATTTAAAGTAACAACAAGTACTGATAAAATGTCTTGGCTTTCCTGTAAAGTCAGACTCTCTCCTCTCTCCATCTTTTTTTGAGCATCCCTTCTGAATGTTCATCAAAGTTGTGGCTCTTAGTGTACATATCTTCTACAACAGTATCTTAAAGGCTTGAGATTCTTTCAGAAGTCAAAACTATTTTCATAACAATACTAAAACATGGTTGATGTGCAACCAACTGAGTACAGAAACAGATAGCAGAATCGAACTGTCTTCCTTATTCCAGACATTAAAAAGATTTGCAAAAATGTAAAATAAGGCCACTCTTTTCACTAGATTTAAAGTGAGAATTACTGCGGTTTGTTTCTACATCAGAACATTACAGTGACCCCAGTGTGGGCCAGAAAGCCACGGTGCTCTTAAAGGAGAAAGGAGGGTTTGGTTTTAAGAAGGAACACCATCCAACCTTGCCAGTGACTCCACTGATATGTCCAAAATTCAGAATGTTCTTTGTGTTGGTTACTCCCAACTTTGGGAGGACCAAAAGGATCTTTCAGTACAGCCTTTTATTTTTCAGTATTAACTGAGCATCTCTCCCCTCACAGAGCTTCCATCCCAGCCTGGGAGTCCTTTGCAGTGGTCACAGCTCCCTCTTCAGGGGAGTCTCAGAGTTCATGGTCGCTACTGTGGATGTTGAGCTCTGTCTGCTGTTTCTCAATGACAAGTACTGAGGATAGAATGGGAATTGCTTGACATTTTGTGATTTATTGATTTTTTAAAAGGGGGGCACCAAATGGTTTGGGATTTTTTCAAATTTTAAATTTTACCTGGAACCCCAATAAAGCAATAAAGGTGGGCCTGTCCGGTTACCCTTACTGTGGTTGTTTTAATCTTGTTTTGTTTTCAAAGTTAGTGCCGCTTTTGTCAAGAAATTTAACTTAAAAAAAATTCATTACCAACTGTTAGATTTATTCTAATTGTTTTTTATTATTTGAAGAAAAATGTCCATATATGTGTGAGATTTTCATTGCCTGGTGAGTTGCTCCCAAGACCCTGTAACTTGTTTAATAGACTTTTACACAGAAAGAGATTACTTGGCTCATTAGATCGAGTCACTTAAAGATGACTGGAAGGTTAACTAATGTGACCATCAGACTCCTACTCAGCGGCTAGATGTCTTTCATATCACTCACCAACTTCAGCCATTTCCAGATGCAGATGATTGGGAACACCATTAGAATATTAATGGAAAAAGAAACTGACATGCAAAATGTAAATGACCGAAAATTGTCTCTAAAGATTATTTTAATCTTTTTAATGTCCAAGAGTTCTGCATCAAACTTGGCCTTCCAACTTAAGGAATTCTCAGTTGTAACAGGAGTGCCTTGAAATAATTGCTTTCCTGCTCCTTCTACTGCTTCTTTTGTTTCTTTTCATCTTCTCTTACAGTTTTTATTTGATCTGCCATTTCACTTAATTTTTCTTTCACAGCTGTCACTGAAGTAAAGATCATCACCATATCAAGGTTTTCTTCTGCCTATAATGCTAATAATTTTTTTTTTTTAATGCCTGAAACATTATTATCTTTTAGATTTTCCTGGGAGCATGTTTCCTAGAGGGGAGCTTCATCTCAGTAGTTTTCAATGTATGTAAACCTGAGGGTAGTCTGGACAGTTTTACCACTTTCTCCAGCTTCAGATGTCACAGAATGGTGAAGCTGGGTGGGTTTTCTGATAACACTTAGCAGGACTTTGTCCAGTGACGCACTCTGAAGGAGAATGTGGTATCAGAAGGGTCCATTCATATTTTGGGAGACCAGTTCTTAGGAGGGTTGGACTAATTTACAATCAAGCTGTGAAGGAGTTGGGGTAGATTGTTGGGATTGTGTTGTTCCTTGCCGGAATCTCCCATTGTGGCCCTCGCTGCTACCCATGGATGGCCCAGACATCCTGGTAGTGAGTGGCATTGGCCAGGCAGGCACAGCTGCAGGGTTCCCAGCTGGGAGGTCTGGGGCCCAAAGCCAGGCCAGGAGCAACAGCCTCTCATCAGCCTCCATCCACTCCCTTGGCAAATTTCTGAAAGAACATAACTTCTGAGTCCATGCCTTCTTTACTTTCTGCCTAATTCGTGTGTAACACTCCCTTCTACCTTCTGGCCTTTTGGAGCCCCTCAGACCCGTCTTCCCTAGGAAAGCTTTGTTTACAGGTCCTGAATGACCTTCCTGTTCCTTCCCAGTGTTCTGTAGACTAGTAGCCAGAAGCACACAACTACAAGTGAGTTAGTAAAGCAAATAATATAAGCAGGTTCACATGTAGTTTATGTTAATTTATAATGAAAAATACTGATGCTATTATAACAATAGAGCTATATAGAAATAGCATTAAAAATAAAGTGGCTTCTATTCTGTAGAACAGTATTTCTCAAACTTCTGACATTTGTATACCACTGCATGGTTTTTACCACATTCCGGTAACATCTGTAGAGTTACTTAATATTTTTTCTATAAACCAAGTTACTTTTTTTTTTAACCTAAAACTCTACTTGAACCTCATCCTAAAAAAAAAATACCTATGGATTGATGAATTTTCAGTTTTTTTAGTAAAACATGCTGTAATCATACATGACTACTACATTTAAAGATAGCCTCTGGAGAGTTCCATGTTTGGATGAGACAGAGTAAGCACCCTCTGCCCAGTCTCTCACACTGAATGCAGCTAAAAATCTGGAGGGAACAGCAATTTGAGGACTCTGAAAAGTCAGTAGTAGCCAGCGGATTACGGAAGACCAGGATTTGAAGTGCCACCACGTGTCCCCTGGCCTGCACTGAATGCGGCCCAAACCTGGAAGTGGGCGGCAGCCAGGGAAAGAGAGAGCTGCAGGATAAACCCTCTAGCTTTGTCTTGAGTGGGAAAGGAGACTTCTGACACTCAGAGAAAGAGGGGTTGAAACCCCTTCCTTTAAAAAATGTCCCCCCATTTTCTCAGGCCCCAGGCCCCAGGCCATCCACCTTACGCTGCTGGTGCTGACAGTGATGGCGGCAGCGGTCCCAGATGCCAAAGACTCCTCAGGGAGGGGACCTTCTTCTCTGGTTGGAGAAGCTGCAGTCCTAAAAGGGACTCATCATTGTTTTCTTTCTCTTCTTTGTCTTCCTGCTGTCTAGCCCTCAAAATATGGGATAGAATGCAATAACAAAAGCCCCATCTTTCTGGCTGGAAGACAGAAAAGGGAAGCTCTAAGGAACTGGAAAGTACCTGGTAGGGGAGCTCAGGAAAACAACCCCGAAGAGCTGTTTGCGAACTCATGGTTCACCCCCAGCAGCACGTGCATGGATCTGATCCTCAACAGCATACCAAAAACTGTTAAAATTGAACTATGAGATAAATCACTGTTTGGGTCCTAGACTGGCCACTGGGTAGTACTCATGCCAGGCAGATCCAAATACCTCTACAAAGGCTCTGAGTGTGGAACTGATAGTTAAATCATACCTCACAGAAGGGTTGGTTGGGATTTTTGACCTGAATCCAACCCGGTTGATTGCTCACTAAAACAAGAATCAATAGCAACATTTTCCTTAGAATTTAAATGAGATGCAGGATCTCATAATATTCAAAATGTCCAGGATACAATATAAAATTATTCAACTTAGGAAAAGCCAGCAAAATTCAAGTAGTGTGAAAAAGACAGCTGACAGATGGCAGCACTAAGAGCATACCTCCCCCCTACACATTGATTATGTCCTTCCCTTCGATTTGATTGGCAAGCCTAGGCCACGTGCCCACTGCTGGACTTGTGACCATTGCCAGGGAGTGCCATGCACAAACTAGGTGAGACCTCACTGGCCCCACCCCTGGAGCTAGTGCTGGGGTTAGCTTCTCCTGAAGCACGTGGCCCTGTGGAGGAAGAGTGGCTACTCAGAGTAAAAGCAAGCAAACAAACAAAAAAAAAAACACCTACGTTCAGACTTGATGAAAACATATTTAACTTTGCTCTCAGATTTTATAGGAGTTTTCTATAGGAAGGTACAGAGAGGATTGAAAGGAGATAATCTATCATAGGACTCTATAAATTTCATTAAGCCTTTTGTGTGTTTTCCCTTTGTGTATGATTCTATTTTTATTTTTGAGGCAGATGGGTAAACATGCCTCGAGGCTAACTGTCATTTTAGCACCGAGATAAATAACCAGTTGAAGAATACAGATGTAATGAGCTATACCTTAGCCTTTGTAGCTGAAGATGACACTCACTGGCCAGTAATGCTATCTAGCCAGTGGGTCCCCACCAGCTGCCTTAGCTGGTCCATGATTTGCAGCTGCAGACTGTGTGCCGAGTTTGGCATGGTGTGCACCTGCCATCCTCTCTCCGGAAAGAAATACTCCAGGTGCTCATGGATGGCTCCCTAGGTTTATCTGCTGCTGTGATTTCTCTGAGTCCGCAGTGATTCTGTGTCATTTGAAGTTTTGCTTTAGTGTGTCTTCAAAGTGTTTTTTTTTTTCCTTTTCTGCTTGAGTTATCTCTGTTCAACTCATCACACAGCAGTTACTTAGGAATTTCAGAAAGCATGCTTGAGAGAGAAGCTGCAGGAAATGGTGGAGCTTATTAACATTACAAGTTCTTAAAGCCTTAAGTGTGTCAACTTTTGAGTTGTGCAAACATTTTTCATATGAAAACTGAAAGAAGGTAGTTTTAAATTGTAAACAAACCTGCAGCATTAAAATGGCAGGATTGGATTGTGAGAAACTCAACAGTTGGATTCTACTTGAAGAGTGCAATATTGTGATTTATATTGTCATTCTGATGACCAGGATGTATTTCTCATATATTTTTGCCTTTGTCCACAGTTCCTGGCCCACAGTTCCCCAAACCCTTGGGATTTCTTTGGTGTTGAATGATCAAGGTGTCTTTTGTTATGTTAATGTGGTGACTTTTGGAAAGCACCTAAGGAGGGGGCTGATTGCCAGTGGAGCAGACCTGTGAGTAGAGGGTAGAAACCTTCAGTCTCACCCCCTGACCTGAGGGGTGGGGAGAGGGGCCTGAAGTTGAATCCATTCCCAATGGCCAATGATTTAATCAATCATGCCAATGTGATGAGGCCTTCATAAAAACCCAAAGGGATAGGATTCCGCGAGCTTTCACTTTGGGGGAACCAGAATGCTTCTAGGTGACACTGTGCAGGGCCCCAGGTTCCACAGGTACAGAAGTCCCTTTGTTTGGGACCTCGCCCTGTGTATCTCTTCCCCTGGTTGTTGATTCATATCCTTTAAAATCCTTTGTGATAAATTGGTAATCTAGTGAGTAAACAGGTCTTTCTGAGTTCTTTGAGCCATTCTGGCAAATTAATCGAACCCAAAGAGGGAGTCATTGGGAACCTCTGATTTATAACCAGTTGGTCAGAAGCACAGGCAACAACCTGGCTTGCGATTGCTGTGTGAAGTGGAGGTGGTTTTGTAGGACTGAGCCCTTTACCTGTGGAGTATAATTTTATCTCTGAGTAGATAGTGTTAGAATTGAATTGAATTCTCAGACACTCTGTTACTACCCGAGAATTGTTTATTGGTGTGGGGAAGCCTCCACATGTACACACGTTGAACTGGGTCCAGGAACCTAACTTAAGGTGACTGAGAAGAGACAAGAGTAATATCTATACTTTATCTTTGGAACATTTGACCTACGTGGGTCAAGTAGAAGAAGAATCTCCACAGAGAGCAAGGTAGTCATAGTCTTAAATTTGTTGGCACTGCCAGTTTATGATCTAGAGCAAGTCACAGGGTCACTTTATATACTGACTGTCATTTCTTGAGCTCTGACTATGTGCCAGGCATTGCTGTAAACATTTTACATATGCTAACTCATTTAATTCTCACAGCAGCCCTATGAGATAGAATCTGTTATTGTTCCCATGTTACAAATAAGGAAACTTGGGCCCGAGAGATTATTTTCCCAAGGCTATGTATAACTAATAAGGACTGAGCTAGAATTCTAACCCAAGCAGCTTGGCTTGGACTTTCAATCACCATGCTATACTGCCTCCCAGTTTATTTGTAAATGACACACTAAAAATATGGACCATTACTATTTTACAGAGATGTAGGAAGCAGAAAATGAAATAATAAAAGTGCTTTTAGTAAGGAAATAGTGCTATGCAAAAGGAAACTATAGCCAAGAGCCCAACACTGGTGTTGGCAATTAATTACCTTCTCTAGGATTATAGTCCTTCGCTAGAGGACTATGACATTTAGAATTATAGATTCATAAGGTTAAAAGTCCCTCCAAGGCTTTGGTCTAAGAGGACTTTATCTAAAACAGTGGTTCCTAGATTTTTTTGTTGTTGTTAATTTCATATATCTATAAAATGCGCATACATACTCCAACCCAAACTGCCATCTGTTATCATCACCGTAGGAGAAAGGACATTTCACACCAAGAACATTGGAGAGATGTAACGAACAACATTTCCCAAGAACAAAACAGATAGGAGTCTTACCCGGCCAGTGAAATTATTGGTCTAAAGAGTAGTTGGGGAATGTATTAACCTGGACTGGTGGGTTTGGATCCTGTTTGGGTTAGAAGAAATTACCTTGGAGTAGAATGAACTCCCAAATGATTGCATCAGTCATATCAGTTGGAAGCATGTTGAGGAATATACCAGTTGAACTGTAGTTTACCTTGCTTCTTAGTAAAGCTTTGAGTGTTTGCTTTGGCAGCCTAACAAGGTGCCCTTACCTCTCCAGGTTCTCTGTGTTTAGTTCTCATTTTCCCTATGAGACTACAAACTCTGAGGTCACAGGTCTCATTTGTGTTGAACAAATGTCTAAATGCTTTTCCTTAAAAAAAAAAAAAGTTTGGGAAAAACCACATAAAATTACCATCTTATCCAGTTATGGTAAAAATGTGGTAAAAAGCAAAATTACCATTTTAACCATTTGTAAGTGTACAATTCAATAGTGTTAAGTATATTCACAATGTTATGAAACAGATCTCCAGAACTTCTTAATCTTGCAGATCTAATACTCTATACCCTTTTCCCCCTCTGTCCAGCCCCTGGTAACTACCATTATACTTTCTGTTTCTGTGAATTTGACTATTTTAGGTACCTCATATAAGTGGAATCACACAGTATTTTTCTTTTTTTGTGACTGCCATATTTCATTTAGCATAGTGTCCTTAAGAGTCATCCATGTTGTAGCATGTGTCAGAATTCTTTCCTTTTTAAGGCTGAATAATATTCCATTGTATGTATACACCAGTTTGTTTATCTGTTCATTCATTGATGGGGATCTCTCTGACGATAAGTGACACTGAGCATCTTTTCATTGCTTGGTAGCCATTTGTATATCATCTCTGGAGAAATGTCTATTCATGTCCTTTGCACACTAGATTTTAAATTAAATTAGGTTACTTGGTTTTTTAAATTAGGTTATTTGATTTTTTTCTTGTTGAGCTATAGGAGTTCTTTATATATTCTGGATATTAACCCCCTTATGAGATGCATGATTTGAAGATATTTTTTCCGATTCTGTAGGTTGCTTTTTCACTCTGTTGATTGTGTCCTTTGATGCACAAAAGTTTTTAGTTTGATGTAGTCTTACTTCTCTATTTTTGCTTTTGTTGCCTGTGTTTTTGGTATAATATCCAAGAAATCATTGCCAAGTCCAGTGACATGAAGATTTTCCTCTATGTTTTCTTCTAGGAATTGTATAGTTACAGGTCTTACAGTTAGGTCTTTAATCCATTTTGAGTTAATTTTTGTATACAGTGTAAGATAAGATTAATTCCTTTGCATGTGGATATCAGTGTGGATATTGGCATTAAGTGTAAAACTTTAGAACTTTTTTTTTAGGAGAAACTACAAGAGAAAATCTTTCTTATCTTGAGATAAGAAAGGATTTCATAAAGTATAAAATTATAAATGGTATATCACATGATTGCATTAACTATAAATCTTGTCCATAAGAAAAGATACCTTACACAAAAGACAAGCCACAGGCTAAGAGGATTTTTACGACACATCTAACAGCAGAGGCCTTGTGTCCAAAATATATAAAGAACTCCAATCATTTAATAAGGAAAAGACGAACAACCCAATCAAAAAACAGTCAAAGGTTAGTTGAGCTCTTGGAATAGGTGATACCTATTATTTCGTTGCTGCCAGTGTTAGATTTCTCCTGATAGTGCAGTCAAAGCAGTTTAGTTCTTATTGGTTCTGGTAAGTTCTTATGTGAGTGGTAGGTGTAGTGGTAAGTCTATGTTTTGTCAGTTCACAGAGAAAAAAACAAAATGGCCAACAGATATATGAAAAGATGTTCAACCTGAGTCTAGTAATCAGGAAAATGCAAACTAAAACAGTGAGATGCCATTTCATCAGACTGTATAAATCTAAAACTTGAACAGTGATCACTGACACTGGGTGAAGAGCAAGGTTTGGAATCTATAGTGCGGCTCAGCCAGGTGCTAGCAGTGTCACCTTGAGAGGTTTCTTTGTCTTTCTGAGCCTCTTTATTTGTTTAAAGATACTTAAAATGGGGTTAAAAATCATCTCATCAAGTTGTCATGAAGAATAAACAATATGTATTGTTTTAGAGCAGTGCTTGCATGAAGTATGTGTTTAATAATTGTAATTGATTTAATTATTTATGATGCCAGTTAATTATAAAAATAACAAAAAGTATCAAGTCCCACCCAAATTTTGTCCAGATGTGTTCTGCTTGGAGAGATCCTAAATAGAGAGCCACCCTGAGCATGCCAGCCAGCTGGCTTTGCACTCCATGCCCCCCAGTGGCATTGCCTTAGAGAAGTCGTAACTAGGGTCTAGACTTTAAATGTTCAGTTTCTCAGTTGTGAGAACAAGATATATTGAGCAGCTTCTTTGGAACTGGCTTACGCGGTCAAAATAATCAGAGCAAAGATTCACTTACAGTGAGAAATCTAACTGGTAAGCACACCAATACTTGAATTTGCTGGTTACTGTATTCTCTTCCTGAAGGCGAGCTACAT
The DNA here is from genome assembly GCF_048773025.1 of Camelus bactrianus. NCBI lineage: Eukaryota > Metazoa > Chordata > Mammalia > Artiodactyla > Camelidae > Camelus > Camelus bactrianus. The sequence goes on along the minus strand of NC_133558.1, from coordinate 27,587,157 downwards.
GGAAAATCCATTTTGGTTCTCTGTGGAAGGAATCAGTGCCAAGCGAGTCTGCTGAATGGTTATAGTGACGAATGGTATCAGGCCTATATGTGAGATCACCAGGCTCATTTTTTGTATTTACGAATTGGGGGACCTCCCCTCCTCGGCTGTGTGGAAGGAGCACTGCCTAATTATTGCCCTGAGGACGCCCCCTCACATTGCTGGCCTCCGGTCTGTGGTCACGCACAGGCTGACAGTCATTGACAGATGTATTCTTCCTGGCTCTCTGAGGTTATACCTGGCTCACACTGATTGGGCTTGGGGGTCACCAGAACTCCATAGTCACTCAGACCTCAAGATTTTGGTGTTTTTAACAGATGGATTATTGTGTCCACTCAGTTTTCTTCTTCTGAATTTCAATCTCAGAATATAAAACATTATCTGCAGTTTTGGAGACATTTTATATCATTGCCATGTATGATCACAGAGTGAAGATACCTTATTACTTATACCTATTCCATGGCATCGGCACCTTAATGGATCCTGCCCCCCTTTCCATTAAAGTCCAGGTCATATGGGGATCAGTTCTGTGAGACATTTTCTTTACTGGCAGACTCATAAGCTGGCCTCTTAGAATTAGTAATACATAAAATGGTCCCTTAGAGGTCTGTTGATTGGTCTCTTGGAATTTGTAAATCTACTATTTTGCTTCTGCCAATATTAGATGTCTTTTTTTTTCTGATAGTTCCTTTAAAGCAGTTTAGTTCTTATTAATTCTGGTACGTTCTTGTGTGAGTGATAGGTATAGTGATAATATACATGTTTTGATAAATTGACTGTAGCCGAGTTGGGTGGTTTGATGGGGACTTGACCTTTGGCTATTGGCTATTAGTGACCATGACTTAAAAATAACAAGCTGAAGTTTACTGAGATGTCAGACTCAGCACATGTTCAGAAAGGAAAAGTTTAACTTTAGAGTAGTTACTTTTCTAGTTATTCGTATGTGTTCAAAGCTACGCTTAATGAATCACATACATGCCTTGTTTCATTATATCTGAGTGGTAATATGACTTGATGGGTATGGACAACATTCAGCGTAGTTACTACAGGCAGCATGGGAAGGACGCAGGAAAAATGAATTCAATGTTCTCATGTTTCTTAGGGATCTCCCTCCCTGATATCCAATACCCCTAAAGGCTCAAGTTTTCTGCAGGGTCTCAGGCCCTGATTCATACTTTTCTTTCACTCTTTAGTTTCTTCCTTACTGCATTTAGCTATGCAGTGTCCTGTCCCTCAGCATCCTGCTTTCAGCTTCCTGCTATGGTAAACTAATCTGCACTTAATCATTAGCAATTGAATGGCTTTATGTGTTTCCCTTACAAAATTCTATATTTACCTTTAATGAGGATGTCAGTGCCTTGATCCAAATGGTGGGACTCACCGGCAGACCAGAAGGCTGATGGCTTTAAAATAGGGGAAGAGGCAGCCGGGACTTAGGGATTTAAACTACATGAATTTCGTTGCCTGGGTGTGCACAGGCCTTCTGTTCGCTCATGCCAGCTCACTACAGTTGAGTTCCCAGAAGTACTTCTGCTTTATTCTTATACGAGAGATGAGGGTTCATGCACAGTTCACGTCTTTGAAATGCCTTCTATGCCTTATTTGAAAGAAGGCCCCTTTTATATTTTTGCCATGCAGCACACTCTGTTGGACCTGTAAGTATTCAGTGGGCATACCCCCGCTGGAGAGTGTGAGCCAGTTTCAGTTATATGGCCAGCATTTTATGGTGCTCTGGGTTTGTTTTTTTAACATCTTAATAGGACTTTTACTATCCTTGTGCTGTGATGCTATTAAACATGTTTTAAAGACCTAAGAGAAATAGATAATAAATAATAAAACTCTTTAATTTGTTTGGAAGGGTAGTGATTTTTCTCATTTTTAATATAAAAATATCCTCCAATTTCTTGTTTAAGAAATTTCAGAATGAATGCCTTAAAAGATGAAACTGTCTGGGTAAAGTCAAGACCAGACAGTCGGTTACTGTAAGCTGCTCAATTAGCCAGCCCGACCCTAGGCCCGGGGAAAGCAGAAGTAGCTTTTGGGGGATGAGTGACAAGGTGGGCAAGTCAGCCAGTACTTTGTTTAGAGTCAGTCACTGTCACAGTACAGTTCCACGGCCATCTCATTTGAGTCTCCCTCAGAACAACTCTTTTACTGCTCCCTAATTTTACAGACTTGAGAAACCGAGGCTTCTAGTGTACCTCTGATACTTGGAGTGGTATGGAGGGAGGGGTCCTCCATCATCCAGCTTCACATCCCAAAACATACCCACACTCTTACTCTCACATTCCTTCATAGGCACTGGTGAGTACTAAGAAAGAGATTTTGCTGACCAGTAAGCTGGAAGAACATTAGAAACTGTCCATAAAGGAAAGGAAGATCCTGTTGAGAGTTGAAGGAATCTGCCCACAGATTTCCCTTCTATTGACAATTTTCGGTAGTGCCCCCCCCCCCCCGGGGAAGCAAAGTAGAAATTACCTTGGTACCTTGGCTGATGTGAAATTTCCAGTGATTGACCCTTACCAACTGAGGCTCTGCTCTATAGCCCCTTGCAACAAGCCGAAGAGGTCTGCACTCTGGTGGTAAGCTTGTGGAGAAGGGAGCGGGTTCCTTTTGCACTGATTGGTGCTTCTAGAATATAATCCCTTAGGTTCTCCGTATGCCATAAATACCATTAGACTGCCTGTCCCTAAATCCTTTTTTCTAATAAAGACGTAATAAACCATATATGCTCTGTGCTTATGGTCAGTCATCTTGCTGATGCCTGAATTTTTAAGATTATTGAAATAGTCTCCTCAGTGCTGTATCCTTTTTGAAAATAGATAACACGTGATTTTTTTTCTCCCAAAGGTATAAATGTTGATGACTGAGTTTTTTTCCCATCTTCACGCCCAGTTTGCTACCGCAGGGCATGTGGTGTTACCAGTTTCTTGTTTATCCTCTTAATTGCATGTGAGACAGAAAGAGAGAGAGAGAGAGATTGTGCCTGTGTAGTTTTTTCAGTTTTAATGGCGTATTACATACACCATTCTATGCCTTTTCTTTTTTCATATACGTATTTTGAATTGTACACATAGGCCTGCCTCTTTAAAAAACAAAACAAAAAACTACTGGTGGTTTCAGTTATATGACCAGTTTATAATTTATTTGGCCTGTTCTCAATTAAAGTGCCTGAGTGTTTTCTTTGTAGCCTCCAGTTTTCTCCTTTTGTGTGTATGTAACAAATACCTCTTTGTATTTAGCTTCTTCTTTTTGGAGATTTGTCTTCTTTGCTCTTGAAATAAAGTGCTCATAAGTTGTGTCTCCATTCATGCAAAGTATGATGGACCTCCGTCCCGACAGATGTGCTTTGGTGTATTGTTGGAGAAGGCACAGGAGTAAATATACTGCTGTCATTTTAAGAAACAGGACATCAGAATGATGGGGTTTCCTTTCCTTAGAACAGCTGCTGAAATCACGAATGCTGGCATCTAATCCTGACGATCCATTTGTAAATTCTAGTCAGATTTATTTTCTATTCACAGAAATTGTTCCTTTTTTTCCTTCTGCAGGCAGTTCCTAACGTATATGTGTGTCTTCCATACAAATGGCCATGTGTGGAAAGCCCTCTTCAGCCATGTGGGGAAAGTGGGAGGAGGGAGATTCCCAGTCTCACTGCCTGGGTCGCAGCTGGGAAAGTAGTTCTTGGCATTTCACGTTGAAACTTTGAATTAATTTTCTCAGAATAGTGCATTTGATGGTTAGCTTCCGTTGTGATAGCACTAGTATTCTGGGACGATGGCAAGGCTACGTGACGGGCCAAGTAGGCCCTTTAACTGGGCCGAGTGCTATTCGCAGCATTGCTTCTATGAGAATATGTATTCCAGATTCTCAGCTGGAATACAACCTGTCGGTCAATGTTTGTGAATATTGTACTGGATCTGTGTGGCCCAATTTTGCTTTGCCAGACATCACATGGCCTGGGAGTAACCTTTATCTGACTGGAGTCAGACAGAAATATTTGGATTTTTTAAAACATAATTTTTTACTACTGTTGGCTGTGACTACAGTGAACCTCAGAAAGGTATAGGATGTGCTCCTTGCCACCTGGATGATCAGAGTTAGTGAGGAAGAAGCAGAATTGCAAAAAAAAAAAAAAAAAAAAATTAAGAGACTTTCTTTCCTAATGAAGAAGGTAGTTTCAGAAAGAGAGCATTAGACTAAGCAAGTACATTTCAACAGATGACTAAAGTGACTTTGTGCCCCCAAAAGACAAAGATACTCAGGAAATTTCTGTGGGCCAAATTCTGGTGAAGTTTTTGAAAGAAATTTTGTGGGGCTGCAAAGCTGTCGCCACCTGAGTCTAAAGGGTGTACTTGAGGCCCAGACCCAAGGACTATGCAAGCGATCTGTGACTGACACTGCTTTGACTGGGTGTGTCGTGGCTGGTGGGGAGGTAAAATGACAGATGTCTCACAACTTGTCTAGTTGGTGAATGGTTCATATCTTAAGGTTTTCTTTTGCTATCAGAGAATATATATTGTTTGCTTTCTTTGTCTTTAAAATGTTTTTATGGAACTTTTCAAGCATATACAAAAATAAAGAGAATAGTTCATTAACTCCATGTGCCCATCAATCAGCTTCAACTATTATGAATGTTTTGACAATCTTGTTTCATCTCTCTTCCTGCTACATTTTCCCCCTAGAGTATTTTACAGCAAATTCCATACATCATAATATTTCACCTGTAAATATTTCAGAGATGTCTCTAACATAGAAAGACTGAAAAGATACAGCCACAGTACCACCATCACATCAAGCTGATAATTACTTAGAGTTCCCTAATACTTAGTCTATGTTTAAATTTCTCTAGTTTTGGACCAGAGGTGGTGGAGAGGGAGGCTGGAGGAAGGATTACAAAGGGACAGGAAACTTTGGGGGCTGAGGGACATGTTCTTTATTTTGGTCGTGGTGATTTCACAAGTATATTCCATACGTCAAAAGGTATCTAGTTGTACACCTTAAATATATGTAGTTCATTGTATGTCAATTCTACCTCAGTGAAACTGCTAAAAAATAGAGTGGCATAGGGTAGAGGCAAACAGTATTTTAAAGCATTTTCCCCAGTTACCTCAAAAATATCTTTTATACTTTTTTGTTCAGATCAGGATCTTGGGGGGTGGAGGGTATAGTTGAGTGGTAGAGTACATGTTAGCACGCACAAGGTCCGGGGTTCCATCCCCAGTACCTCCTTTAAAAAGTGAATGAATGAATGAGTGAATAAATAAATAAACCTAATTACTTCCCCTCCCAAAAAACAAACAAAAGAAAAGAAAAGAAAAGAAAAATCAATATCTAAATAAGAACCACACATTGCATTTGGTTGATATGTTTCTAGATTTCTTATAATTGATAGCAGATCCACCCACCCCCACATTTTTCCTTCATGTCATTTGTTTATTAAAGACTCTAGGTCATTGATCCTGTAGCATTTGCCACACTCTGATTTGGTGATTTGGCTAATTGCAGCCTTATGGTAGCATGTTCCTATCTCCTACATTACTTATAACCTGGTGTTAGATCCAAAGACTTTGCTGGACGCGGGTTCAGTTCTCTTAGCAAGCATACTTTATGGATACTGCTGCTGTGAGCCTCTTGTTGCGCTGTATCAGGGAAGCGTGTGATATCTGGTTGTCCTACTTTCAATGTAAAATTGATTAGCAGAGTCCAGTGCTATCAGCCTTAACCATCCATTGTAAAGTTTCCTGTCAGCTTTCACCTAGTAGTTTAAGGAGCTACTGCCTAGATCCATTATTTCATTAGGGATAAATTACTCACTTGTGTGTGTAGGTGTTTCTGTGTAATTTTTAATATATTGAGGTGTAATTTACATACAATAAACTGCACATATTTAAAGGGCACAATTCAAGAAATTTTGACATATATATACACTTTGACATGTATACATTTTTGATGACTGTCTGGCTGCTGTAGAGAACATAACTGTTTGGAGGCATACTGCAGGGACAAACCATGATTTTGGTGGTCAGATATTTGAAGGGTAACCCTGATTCTCTCAGAGGTAGAGAGAGAATTTTTCAATGTGGCAGTGGAGTAGAAGAGGGAACCTTTAGTTTAGACCTTGCTTAACAGTAGCTTGTCAGGGAGATCATACTTAAACAGCACAAGGTTGTAGCAGGTTGGCCCCTTTGATCTGGAAGCAGCACAAATTACTTAGCTCTGAAGCAGACCTGTTGAATCCTTACACAGCCAGCCTGGTTATCCTCCACTCTTGTCTGCCGCTTCTCTGCAGAGTCACAGGTAACATTTCTAAGTGTGAGTGTGTGTGTGAGTGTGTGTGTGTGTGTGTGTGTGTGTGTGTGCGCACAAGCGCACACACTCCCAGTATATTCAGTATTTCTCTGAATTTAATATGCTCAGTCTTCTTTGGCCACTTTGCCCCCAGCCTACTATCCTTCTGGAAAAAGAGATTAGGTTTTAGGCACAAACCTCTTTGGCAAGAGTATTAGATTAATGAATCAAAAAGTCTGATCCCTTGAAGGCCAGCTAGCTTAGCTTTGTTCCACAGATGGCATCTCCTTAACTCCCTGTCCGTCATCTTACAAGTCTTGATCACCAGGAGACTTGGATGAAACCGTGTGTATAGCTCAGTACATGATCATCACTGATACCAAACAGACAAACAAGTGCAAAACACGTTCAGAAGCTTCATCCTGCAAATAGCATTACTAGTAGCATACCGTGATGCAGGTATCAGAATGTGAAAATGGCCTGAGACAGCCTCTGCAATGAAATGGAAAGATTTTATATTCAAAACTATTTGTGGGACTCTGTGAATGTACCAAAAAGTATTGAGTTGTGTGCTTTAAATGAGTGAATTTTTTGGTGTGTCAACTATATCTCAATAAAGTTGTTTTAAAAAAATGTTTGTGGAAATGAAAATACATTAGTGAATAGAAATGCTACTTGACGTTCTAGGGACAGGTGAAATCACTGAGAAGAAAGTTGTGGACAGAACCTTAAGGAGAGTCTGCATTTCAAGGAAGAGACACACACGTGTGAAAACAGAGAAGGTATATTTACAGACGTAGGAAGAAAACCAGAAGAGAACAGTAGCCTAAAATGCAGCCGAGGGTGCATGTTCAATGACAGAGGCAGAACAGATGTGGATGGGGACTGAGAAAAGGCTGATGAACTCAGCTCTAAAGAATTTGCAAAGGCCTTTGAGCAAATAGTTTCTGTGAAATGAAGGTGTTAAGGAGCGAGTTGTGAGGAAGATGGAGCTGCACATTACTCTTGCCAGAAATAAAGTAGGTAGAAGGAGAAAGAGCCTAAAAATAGTGTCAAGGATAGTCTAGAGACAGGGCAAACTTGGGTCTGTTTTTTAGACAGGAGAGACTTGGGTATATTTGCAGCTGGAGGGGAAGGAGGTAAACAAAATGAGCAGAGACCGAAGGTACAGAGGGCTTACACTGGCTCATACTCCAGTTAGACAAGTTGGGATTTGGCGCAGAGCACAGCATTCGTACTGCGATGGTAGTCTTTGTCATCACCCTGCTCGGTAGCAAATCAGGGTTGTGTGCAGGCTGGCTGCCTAGATGAACTCTACTCCTTGTTCACTGAAGAAAGCAGATCCTAACGCCAGTGAGAGAAACTTTATCATGCGGACATAACCTTAAATCTGCTGTAACACGTGATTAGACAGACTCATTCTTGAACATCAGCGCTTGATTTCTGACACCAAATGAGTGATGTCACACATCAAGAGGCTCGGGCACACCCAGCACCTCGGCACATCATCGCCTGTGGCCAAGAGCTGCTGCTTAAGTGGCCTTCTCCCTCTCCAGAAACACATTTTGTTAGAGCTTCTAAACCTGTCTCAGAGAATTCAGCCTCTGCGGGAGTCTCTAACCTACAGGTTGTCCTCACCCACCCATCCCCCTACCCCCACCCACCCCACATTCATGGTAGGGAAGGGGAGAAGGGGAAAGGGCGGCAGCTGTGAGGACCCTGCACCCCTTTAGCCATCTCCCCCTCTACACAGACACCGCCCTTAGCCAAGGATTAACCTCACCCTTAAAAATTCATTTTTAACACGTGTTATTTGTAAAAATGTGTTCGCTGTGTCTTCAAGCACTCTGCAGGTTTTGTGGGCCATGTGACGTAGGGTACATGTAGTAGGTTGGAGGGTTAACATACCCTGCACTGTCGCATATGGCAGTGAGCAGAATCGCAGATGTTGACGATACCACGTAATTAGTATTCTTTTATGTAAATGAAGGCTGTCAGCATGTTACCATAGTGTCTGCTCTCTCTGAAGCTGGAATTTATGCCACTTGGTCTCACCAAGACCAGACAGGATTATTTCACTATCCTTAGTTAAGAACTGAGAAGAAATCAATACAATAAGAGGGAAGAAGTGGAAATCTCCCCCAAGTAGATTTTTCTAAATTTTGCTTATTTTTGTTTTTTTATTTTCCCCCCAGAAATTTTATTTCTGGTGATGCCATTACACATTTAAGATAGGCTAAGAAATTTGCTATTTGAGAATTATTGGAATAGTCCAATTAAAAGATCATATTTTCAAGTTATAGAGTTTTGAAAGGTTTTGTAGTATTCAGTTGTCTCTCTCATACAGAGACTTTTAAAGTATGGTGTGATAAATCTAGAAGTTTCTCATCAGAACAAAAGGCAAACATTGAAAAGATTTCATTACTTTCTTTTACTATTTGATGATATTAACTATAGTAGAATGCTTTTAAATATTGATTATGGTTTTTAGCTCCAGTTGATTCAGATTTTTAAAATAAAACTATGATACTTAAAGAAGCAAAAGCTAATATTTTGTCAGGTTTGCTTTCCCTGTGTGCAGATTGATCCAGGGTGTGCAGGACATTGACTTACAGTTACTTATCTCCTTAATGATGGAGAACTGTTAGGGCACATCATGTTTGTTCCCAGTTACACTGCAAGTCTGTCTCTTTTGGATACTGAGTGCCTGTCACACTGGATGATATATGTTTTAAGTGGAAATGTTAGGACTTCTGTGACCTGTGGAGATTATGAAGGAAAAGATGTCCATGTCAGAAAAATGTAAAATAGATTTCCTCTGTATGCGTGTGGATGTTAGGCCTTGTTGTTAAATAAAGTGGTCAGAGGGTGTATGAGAGGTGGGTGAAACATGCGGTCTTTCTTGAACTGAGTATACCCAAGATTCTGTTCTCTTTATTCTCTATTTTCTGTGTTGGCTTTTCTGTCACTTTTGAGTGATTTCCATTTCACAATCAGATGTGGTTTTCCCCTAGAGAAGCTAGCCTGCCTAGGTTAAATCAGTGTGGTGAGGTGCAGAGTAGCCCTGTGTTTTCCTGAATGGATTTAGTCTGCCATATGGCAGGTTAGTGAGTTGCTGCGACAGATTTATAATGGATAAAGGGCTTGCAGGAAAGGATGTGCGTGATCAGCAGATTTATAGATCAGAAAATGAAATCAGAAGAAAGAATTTCCAGAGTGCCCTTTCCATTTGACAGCTCTCCATGGAGAGGGTATGGAATGGTTTTTTTAGTGTTTTTCTATTTTGGCTTTTGGTTGTTCCAGCATATTTTTTCTGACACACGAGTTGATTTCATAAGGCATCAGTGTTCTGGGTGTTGTGGTGTTGTCCTCCTGTTCACAGAAATACTCTCTCTTTGTAGGATTTGAAGCTGTGCTGTGTTTCATGTGATAAGATCTCAGTAGCAATTAAATTCCTGAAGACACATCAAGGCTCCTGTGGGGCTAAAATGGGGATTTGTCAGGTTTTGAGTTATAAGAGGCTATTCAGACATGATTCAGCAAGTACTGAATCTTTCAAAAGAAAGAAAACAAAAAGAAAGGCTGTAGTGAGCTAAAGACCAGTATGCCCTGATGTATTTAAAAGTCTGTGCTATCTAATACTGCAGCCACTAGTCACATGTGGCTATTTAAATTAAAATTAAATAAAATTAAAAGTTCAGCCCCTCAGTCTCACTAGCCACATTTCAAGTAATCAGTAGGCACATGTGGTAGTTTGTGCAGTATTCAACAATGCAGATAAAAGAATGTTTCCATCATTGCAGGAAGTTCTACTGGACAATGTTGGTCTAAGTGAAAGATCTTGAGAAATAAACTTCTTCTTTTGATTTCTATGAGGAGTTCTTCATCCCTATATAACTTACTGGATTAATACAGCAGTTCTAAGGTTTTAATATACAAATGAATCATCTGTAAAGCTTGTTTAAAATGGAGATTTTAGACCCCTCCCCAGAGTCAGTTTCATCAGGTTTGGGGTCATAACTAGAAACCTGTACATATGACAGGTATCCTGTGGAATTCTGATGCTGGTAGGTGGTTCAGAAACTACATTTTGAAAAATATTAAATTATTGAGAAACTTGAGACTTGCCAATGTCTTGATTTCTTTCCCTTTTCATTCTTTGTGTGTTCTAATTTGGCTGTGCCCTACAAAAATAAACAGAAATGGTTATTTTAGTACCATTCCAGGCTGTGTGGGAAGGTAATTCTGACAGAACACCTTTGACCACTAAGAGTTTAACACCCACAAGTTTTGAAATTATAAAGGTATAAAAAAAAAAAAAAAAAAGAAATACAGCACATGATCTCCTCTGAAGGAAACTATAATCTAGTTAGGAAATGGATAAATGAGTTAAAGGGCACTTGGCAACTAGTCAACAATTAGAAAAATAATATAGTAGAAAGTAAATCCTCAAAATGCTCAAAGGAAAAGCATGATCTGACTTGATTGAAGGTAATCTAGGTTACTTTCCTTTGTATGATTTAAGGGTTTTTTATATGAGGACATGACCTCTGCCATTTGGAATGGGCAGTTTAAAAATGGGAAAGATCTCTAATTTGGTCCTGTGACATATTTGTGAGTAGGTCCAAGCCAAAAAAGGTATCTGGAAAATCAACTAAAGGGACCTCTCAGAGTGCGCTGGATTTAGAACTTCTCTGGGTGATCCCATAGTCATAGAACTGCATTTGCTCACAGAAATGAAAGTGGACAAGAAATGGAGGTGAAGGAAGTTCACTTTATAAGAGGAAATACCTTTAGGTAATTTTAAGTATTGGTATTAGGAAAAAAAAAAAAAAAAAAAACAAGACTCTCAAGGTTCCAAAGAATAAAGTTTTCTTTAAAATAGTTGTATAGCCTCTTCCTTGGAGAAATTGCCTATTAGTCTTCTCCGATGAACAATATTGAAGAAGCAATATGAGAAAGGAAAAAAAATTAAAAAGCTCAGTAGTTCAGTATGTTATCACTGCTTTAAAAAAAATCTTCACATATATCATCTGAAAAGTTTGCTTTTTCCTTTTGTCTCAGTAGTTTAGTTAAATACTGTAATACCAGTAGCCACTTCACCTCTAATCCGTCCTGAGTCAAATCTGTCTAATTCTGTACGTATCTGTTCTTTTAGTAGAGAAGGTGAAAGTTTTCCCATCCTTTCTACAAGGTGTAAATGTTCTTTTCAAAAAGACACATTTTCTTAGTTCCTCAGGGTTGCTATAACAAAAATACCATAGACTGGGTGGCTTATAAAAAACAAACATTAATTTCTCACAGTTCTGGAGGTTAGGGGGTCCAAGACGATTTTACCATATTTCATATCTGATAAGGAATGAACTTCCTAGTTCATAGCCATATGGCTGGCTCTTCACTGTGTCCTCACAAGGTGGAAGGGGTGAGGGAGCTCTTTTATAAGGGCACTAATCCCATTCATGAGGGATCATCCCCTGAGGGTCAAGCCATTCAAGACCTAAGCACCTCCCAAAGACCCCACCTCCTAATACCAACACCTTGGAGGTTAAGATATTAGCATTTGACTGGAGGCACAAACCTTCAGACCTTAGCAGACATATAAACCTGACATCCTTAGCCAGGTTCTTTGGACTCAAGAAAATAAAATACTTTGTACTGAGGAGGACTTTCTCTTTCTTACCTTAACCATATCCTGTTATCTCTGGTTTGAAATACATTGAAACCGACCCGAGCTTGTCTTTTTACTTGAGGGTCTTCATCTCTCCTGCTGGTATGTGAAACACTATCTATGCCTTCTTTCCTTTCCTCTCTCCTGTCCCTTTCTGCATGTAGCCAGGATCTTGTCAGAAGACAGAGAGGCTTTCACTTCCAGAACATCAACAGTTTAGAGATGGTTCAGAATATATAGATTTCTTTCCCCTCGTGGCCAGTTGGGTGCAATGTGAAATAGGGTAATGAGGTTTCTTAAGGAACACAAATCAGCCTTACATAAAAATTAGCTGATATTCAATAATTAAAACAGGCTTAGAAAATGTAAAATTTCACATTGGTGTTAAAGCCTCTCATTTAGTGTTTTATGAGTCTTACTGTTTAAGGAATTTAACTGTGCTTCTGTAATTCCCAGTCTGTGCCAAACATTTTTTTAAACTTCCTTCCAAAAGAGCTAATTTTGAATTAAAAACTAATGAATACTGACTGGTAAATGCCGGATGCAAGCCTTTCTAGGAAACTATTTTGCTGAAAGGTTTCTCTCTCTCTTTTGGGGGGCCCTGTCTTGCCAGGTTGAAAGAGTGGAGACTTCTATAAGACATGGATAGATGCAAACATGTAGGGCGGTTGCGGCTCGCCCAGGACCACTCCATCCTGAACCCTCAGAAGTGGTGCTGCCGGGAGTGCGCCACCACCGAGTCGGTGTGGGCTTGTCTGAAGTGCTCGCACGTGGCCTGCGGCCGCTACATTGAAGATCACGCCCTCAAACACTTCGAAGAGACTGGACACCCGCTAGCCATGGAGGTCCGGGACCTCTACGTGTTCTGCTACCTGTGCAAGGACTACGTGCTCAACGACAACCCGGAGGGGGACCTGAAGCTGCTGAGAAGCTCCCTCTTGGCGGTCAGGGGCCAGAAGCAGGACCCGCCGCTGAGGCGCGGGCGCACGCTGCGGTCCACGGCCTCGGGCGAGGACACGGTCCCGCCGCAGCGCGCCCCTCAGGGACAGCCGCAGATGCTCACGGCTCTGTGGTACCGGCGCCAGCGCCTGCTGGCCAGGACGCTGCGGCTCTGGTTCGAGAAGACCTCGCGAGGCCAGGCCCGGCTGGAGCAGCGGCGGCGGGAGGAGGCGCTGGAGCGCAAGAAGGAGGCGGCGCGGCAGCGGCGGCGCGAGGTGAAGCGGCGGCTGCTGGAGGAGCTGGCCAGCGCCCCTCCGCGCAAGAGCGCGCGCCTGCTGCTGCACGCGCCCCGCGCCGCCGCCCCGCGCGCCACCACCGCGCGCGCGCCCGCCGGGCCCCGCCCCGCGCCGCGCCGCGCGCCCGTCATGGCACCAGGCGTTACGGGCCTGCGCAACCTGGGCAACACCTGCTACATGAACTCCATCCTCCAGGTGCTCAGCCACCTGCGCAAGTTCCGCGAGTGCTTCCTGAACCTCGACCCGTCCAAGACGGAGCAGCTGTTTCCCAGGGCCACCAACGGCAAGGCCCCGCTTGCGGGCAGGCCGGCCAGCAGCTCGGCCACCGAGCTGTCGCCGAGGAGCAATGAGGCCGAGGCCTGCGAGCGCGAGGGCTTCTGCTTGAACGGCGGAGCCTCCCTCAGCAGGAGCTTAGAACTCATCCAGAACAAGGAGCCCAGCTCAAAGCACATCTCGCTCTGCCACGAACTGCACACCCTCTTCCGCGTCATGTGGTCCGGGAAGTGGGCCCTGGTGTCACCCTTCGCCATGCTTCACTCCGTGTGGAGCCTGATCCCCGCCTTCCGCGGCTACGACCAGCAGGATGCGCAGGAGTTTCTCTGCGAGCTGTTGCACAAAGTGCAGCAAGAACTCGAGTCCGAGGGCACTACGCGCCGTATCCTCATCCCCTTCTCCCAGAGGAAACTCACCAAACAGGTCTTAAAGGTGGTGAACACCATATTTCACGGGCAGCTACTCAGCCAGGTGGGTGTGTGCCAGGCCCAACCCCGGCTGCCCACCACACTGGAGCAGGGCTGGTATGGTAGGTAGGGTTCTCGTGAGAGCCTCCCCCAGGTTGTTATCCTGACTCGGGTAGCCAGCATTTGCCGTAACTATGCATAGTTGAGGGCGGCCACTGTACCTTTCATGGTACTGTGCGATGGCCTTGGTGAGCTTGCCTCCTATCTCTTCCCAGGATTTTTTTTTTTCAGGCAGATTTTTAACTTGCCATTATCTCTTCATTTTCAGTGAATGTCTTTAACCTTTAATGGTGATATGGGTAATATAATCTTCCCATTGTTATAATTAAATACCCACTGTTGGCATGCCATTCTTTGATCAGTTTTTAGAAATTGAAGTTTGCCTCTAACCTTGGTTCCATAGTTGTTTGAAAGAGCATTCTTCCTTCCAAGGCATTCTTTACATACAAGGAAGGGAGGTGGCTAGGAGGATGCCAAAGGCCTAAGCAAGCCTTCCTCCTGTTCCCCATTACCTTTCATTTCCTGGATCTTTAGCCATGTAAGGACATGAGTGAAGACTCTGAGATAAGGCTTCGTGAGAATATGTAGAAAGAATTTTTAGAGTTAAAAAGGTGAGCAACTTAAGAGATCCAGGTAGAACCTCTACACAGTGCTACTGAGGTTCTGTATCTTGGTATTTAGGGTTTTCAAAGAATGATGATTAGAACAGGAAGAGAAAGTGTATTTAGGGTTTTGTTTTTCAGCATGTGAAAGGAGTATTTATTGGTAGTTCCTCTACCTTCTTAGGGTCTGTAGAAAGAAGGTGCATCTGGGTAGGTTAGAGAGAAGGAGGAGGGCTAATCACAAGGTATTTTGAAGCTCTTAGGACACAGGGATCAGTGTAGGGATGCTGCAGGAAACAAAGGCAAGAAGAGAGGCAAGTTGGACTGGATGGAAGGAGCAAAGTCTAGAGGAGAAAGGAGTGTGAGGATGAGAGAAGCAGACAGGAATTTGCAAATTGTCCACCTCAGACTGGTGCCTCGAACGACTGCACAGTAACTTCCATCTGTACTACTGCAGCACTGAATGGTAGAGCATGCTTTGGGAAAGGAGAAATGAGAAAGGGGTCGGTAATAATCTTTGTGCTCTGTGGCTTTCCAGTTCCAGCTTGTGTCATAGTTAGAAATACAAACCAGAAATAATACCCTCTAATTCTCTTAAAGTTAATGTTTATTATTTTAAGATTACACTTAAAATTTTTTTTGAAAACTATACACTTACTTTTGGCTGTTATGTGTCTTTTATAAAGCTAGCAAAAATGTATGTGGGAAGCATGGAAGTTATATAACCTATAAACCAATCTTTTCATTCTAGGTCACATGTGTATCATGCAATTACAAATCCAATACCATCGAGCCCTTTTGGGATCTGTCCCTGGAATTCCCTGAACGCTATCACTGCATAGAAAAGGGGTTTGTCCCTTTGAATCAGACAGAGTGCTTGCTCACTGAGATGTTGGCCAAGTTCACAGAGACAGAGGCTCTGGAAGGGAGAATCTACGCTTGTGACCGGTGTAACAGTGAGTGTGGGGGGCGAGGGTGTGTGTGTGTGTGTGTCTAACTGGAGTATCAGTTTAAGCTGTTTCTTTTGTCCCTTTAGTCAAAAGTAACACTAATAATATTGAGCAGTTCTAGAGCATCTTCTAAAGATTTTTTCCTCCCATGTTCCTGAAAACAAGTATATGGACATTATATTTAAAAAACAAAACAAAACCTAGGAGTTGGGCCTCCTTTGATGCTGTGACTGACATAAGTTGTTATCTTGGGAGGCATTTGAAAGTATGGATCCTGAAATGAGGACTCCAAGAATGTGCGTGAGTCCTTAGCTTTGTAGTGTAGAGGGGTCCTGCTTAAATTCATGAATACAGAGTCTGACAGTTTTTATTTAATCTAAATTTAGGTGGTAGAGCCTGTTTGAGAGCTATGGTATCAGAAAAGTGTGCTATTGTTCTGAATTTGTAGATTTAAAGTCTGTCAGAAGTGATGCTAAGGATGGGTACAGTGAGACCAAGAAAGCAAGTCATGTGGTACATTGCTCTGGCAGATTCATAGTTCTTGTCTATGTTTATTTGTTTCTTCACATGCCTGAAAGGTTCACATCTTGGAAGGGGTCATAAGGAAGAATTTCTCTATCATGGCTTTAATTGTAAAGTGGAATTTTTTCCATATGGTTCTATGGGCATCTTATGCAGCCTCCCCTAGCCCTCATCTTGCCACGCTAACACTTAATGCTTTTGCTAACCCAGTGTGTACAGAGGAAATGAGAGCAAATACTTGGAAGCTGATGGGTTTTGGCATATAGAGATTTGGAAACTAAAATTCATGGATTGTGCAGAGATCTGAATTCAGTTTGCAGCAGTATGATAATTTGGACTACAAGTTTTGGGAAAAGCAGTCTTGCAGCCTTTTTAGTATGTTTGCATAAGATTTTTTATAGTAAATTATCAGAAACCTGTTCTCTCTGAAGAATCAATACAAAAATCAAGTCACACCTGATATCATTTTGCCATTTTAAAACAAAAATTGAAATGCTGTACTTCGTTAACTATAGATTCACCTGTCCTGTTCCATACTGAGATATAAAGGCAGTGACTTAAAGTATTTTATTACAGCAGTATCTGTGTGATTCACATAAAGCTTCTCACTTTTAAGGAGCAGAAGGATCTTAACAGCTTTAACTCCATTGTTTTCAGACCTGATAGATTAGTCAAGAAATACTTTTATTTACTTTTGCAAGAAAGGATTGTGTTTTTCTGGTTGCCAGATGTGCCAATTTATCAGTATTTCTCTAGGCAGGTTCAGAAAATAGCAGGGAAACAAAGCTTTGGTGAAGGGACATGATGCATTGATCTGCTGCTTATGAACTTTCCGAACTATCAATCTTCCACCTTTCTGTGTGGCCAGCTTAATCAAATGGAGGCAGAACTGACCAATCTCAATTGAATCAGTAATTTCTTTTTCTTTGTGAATTTCATTTTAGGGAAACAAAGCCAGATTCTACATTGTCTTCATCTTAGCTCACATACTCCCTCTGCTGAGAGTGAAAGTCACTGCCAGGATTCCCAGGCATAGCTGTGATAATTTTCAAAAACCCTGTTGGTGAATAGGAATGCAAAATAAGGCCAGGGCCCTCTTTAAATTCTCTTTCTGCTCATGTTCTCACATAACACGACTGCCAGCCCTAGTAAAAGCTGCAATCTAGCTGCTGCAATCTATTATGAGAAGCACCAGCTCCACATCCTGTTGTCACAGAAAGCTCCGTGATACCTCATCTGGCTGTGATTCACTACCTTTCACAGGTGGTACAGACAGACCTAGAATCAGATGCCAGGCTCTTCAGACACTGAGACCATGGTATCAACAGCTCAAAGACAATTAGCAGGCACCAATGTGGACCATGAACTAATTTTATATTCCCATCCATTCACTGATTTAATTAATATGATAACTGAGCAGTCAGTAAATGGTTCTAGAGAAGGCTTCTGGAAATTAAGGGAACTTTATTTCCATTGTTTATTTGCTATAATTTAGAAATGCATTTCACCCACAATTCAGTAGCTTTAGAAACAAAATTGGAGTCTCGAACACTGGTTCTGCTTTGGACTGGGTGAATTTGGCCGGCCTGTCAGCCTAGTCCTGCATGCCTGGCAGTGTGCTGTTACCAATAAACATGTTTCAGAAAATAGGTATGCCATAAAAATGTAAAGCCAGCAAAGTTTCTTTTCTATATATTTGTACAGGCCACAAGCAAATCATGCAGTGGGGGAAAATCTATTTAAATACTCGATCCTTTAGTAATCCTGTGTCCTCTAACCTTTTTCCTAAGCCTGAAATGTATGCATTAGTCCCAGTTTCACAGGAAAGGAAACTGAGGTTCAGAGTTTTGAATAACCTGTTTAATAGCGTACAACTAGCTGTGAGCAGGAAATAGAGTTAAACAAAAAGCTTTTTAAGTGATATATATGGCGCATTGTGATTTAAATTATAAGCCCAGATGTAAAGGCGTAGAACCCTAACGTATGCATCTACTCTGTGTGCATGTTGTCGCAGTGACTTTCTGTTCTAGTCTGTTAATAAAGGCAGGAGATCAGGTGTGTACCGTCCTAAACCCCTATCAATTTTGGAAGATGCTGATGCAAAAATTGGAAAGTGGATGTATCAGGATTAGGTTTGGTTGTTTGTAAGTCAACTTAAATAACCATGACTTAAAATGAGATGTAATTTTTTTCCCTCTTATATAAAAGAATTCTGAAGGACATTCTGAGTCTGGCTTGGTGGCTGCATGGTCACTGGGGACCCAAGCTCTTTGCATCTTTCAGCTTTACTGTCCTAGTTCAAGGCTTCCATCCTTAAGGTTGCCTCATGGTCCAAGGGGAATTCCAGCAGTTGCAAACAGTGGAAAGGACAAAGGATGCATCTTACAACTGAGTCAGCCTTTAAGCAGCCATCCTAACACTACCAATCAATCATTCCTTTCATTCAGCTGGGGCTTCCAGAGCCACACCATGCAGGCACATGGGGCTGGGAAATGCAGTCTTAAAGAGGGTCACATTGCTGCCCCAAGTAAAATTGAGGTTTAAATACTGAGAAATAAGGAGAATGCATATTGAATGCCAAGTCATTATCTCTGCCATAGCTGGAAAAGAATGAGTCTCCTCACAATCTATGTCTTATACTTTCCCAAACCATATAGGCAAACGACGAAAATCCAATCCAAAACCCCTTGTTCTGAGTGAAGCTAGAAAGCAGTTAATGATCTACAGACTACCTCAGGTTCTCCGGCTGCACCTTAAAAGATTCAGGTGAGCTTGCTCTGGGGCATCCCAGGTGGCTGTGCCCTGTGGGAGTAGCTGTTTCAAAGGCTTTGGCGAGGGCAGATGTCTTCTTTGGTGTTGGGAAAAGAAGCCTGTTCCTAGAGACCTTACGCTTTCCATGGAGCATATGGTTCACACCCAGGGAGGCGAGTTGATGTCAGCCAGGACTGGGCTTCTGCTCTGGTGGCCCTGTTTAATCGGCTAGCCTGCACTGGGTATGTGCGCTTGAAGATTTTCTACTCTCGCATGGGCTTACATAGAGTCATCTTCTGAATAAAGTCTGAGATAACCTGTGAAAAGAAGGGCAGGAGGTAAATTAAAAAAAAGAGTATTGCCTGAATTGCTTGTTTAGGGATTTCTAGTTTCAGAGAACATCATGGAACATTCACAGGAAATATACATGAACATTGATTACCACTGTCTTACTGATGTGAAAACCAAATCCAGAAGGTTACATTTTCTCAGTTCCCCATTTTACCTACCTCAATCTATGATCACACATGCCGTTTCTTACTAGTAAAAAGTTTATATCCATGTTCTAGGTGGTCTGGCCGTAATCACCGAGAGAAGATTGGGGTCCATGTCGTCTTTGACCAGGTATTAACCATGGAACCTTACTGCTGCAGGGACATGCTCTCCTCTCTTGACAAAGAGACCTTTGCCTATGATCTCTCCGCAGTGGTCATGCATCACGGGAAAGGGTTTGGCTCAGGACACTACACAGCCTATTGCTACAACACAGAGGGAGGTGCGTGCGCTTTACTCTGTGGGGTGGGGGACACGGAAAAGGGTTGGTTTGTCCACATTTCATTCCTTTCCTTTTATTTCATCTATAGGAGGATATTACATTCATTAAAATCCAATGGAAAGAACTATGAAAGATGGATTCCAATTTTGGATATATCACTAAGTAACAACATGAGATTGTTCTAACAGTTGACAGGAAATAACGTAAATTGCCGAGCGTGGTGCCTAGCGCATAATGGTCAATTAATGTTAGAGGTTGTTGTTATTAACACTTCTGCTGCAGAGCTCAGTTGCCTTCTGGGTTTTGCAGAAACAGTATGACCTATCTAACTTCATGGAGTAAAGCCGAGGACACTTACTGAGCACTGACTGTGTTCTTACGACCTCCCTTACCATGGGAGGTGTAGCGATACAAGGGCCCTTCCCAAGGAACTTGCAGTCCTTGTCCCTCAGAGCAGAGCCTCCCAGCTACTGCACTGAGGCAGGTGGGCTGCGGACATGTTTTCAGTTTGTACCCATCTTGAACCCCTCAGACCTTGGTGCAGCCAGAGTAAGCCTGTGAACAAGTAACCTTTTATTCCTTCTAAGTTTCCTTTAGCTCTCCTCTCTATTTAATTTTCCCCTCTCCTCCTCCTTGTCCCATCTCTTAGCCCCCAGTCTTCCATCTTTGTAGAAGGCCCTAATGGGCAGTGAAAAAGCCTGAATGAAATGAGGACAAAAATTTTAGTCACTTGATACTTTAAGCAGTATTGTGTTGGGGTTTGTGCGGTTAAAACCAGTGGTTTCAGGGAAGTCTCCTGGTTTCATCTACTTTTCTCTTCCTTCACCACCACCTATCAAGGGTTGGCTCTATTCAGAACTCCTCAGTTCCTTTCTTCATCTCCTTGTTTGCCTGCTGATTGGAAATATAAGTTGGGTAGTCATTTTCTCTCTTTCATTTGGTTTCCTAGGTTTTTGGGTCCACTGCAATGACTCAAAGCTGAATGTATGCAGTGTCGAGGAAGTGTGCAAAACTCAAGCCTACATCCTTTTTTACACTCAAAGAACAGTTCAGGGCAATGCAAGAATCTCAGAAACCCAACTCCAAGCTCAGGTGCAGTCCAGCAACAACGATGAGGGCAGACCACGGACCTTCCCCTGATGGGAGGCACGTATCAAGGACTGGCTTGCTTTTAAACTACTGGTGTCTGTACGTCTTTCCTCTTACAGGAAATAAGGTTTACTGCAGGAACAGATTACTAGATTTGCCTCATTGGGTCTAGAGCAGAAGGTGCCAGGTGACTATGTCCTATTGTAAAATTTGTAGTCACTTTCTTTTAAATGGGTTTAGAAATTCCCTCCTTTGATAAAAGAAGTCAAAAGGAGTAACTTCTATGAAGACTCATCAGTTGTTTCTGAATATAGAGGGATCTGGGTGGAGGAAAGAGGGAGTAAATTGGTCATATCCAGCCGTGTTTTCTTTCTATTACGTGATTCCCCTGCTAATCAGGACTCCTTGCAGCACCAGAAGAACCCTCCTGATGTGAGCAGCCTTCGACAGAGCACATGAGGCGGGGCCCTGGGCTGGCAGCTTGCTGGATGGGATTGATTCCAAGGCTAGAGGTGAAGTCTAAGGATTTGTTCCTACAAAGGAAGTAGCCCTCAAGGTTGAAAACTCGCAGACTTCCTTTTTTAGGGGAAAGCAGTTGAAGAGTGGAATGAGATGCATGGAGCAAATTTCCCCATGCAGAATGGGAGCTTTTTCATGTGTCATACTCTCCCTGGCTGCTGCCATCAATCATTTCGAATCTTCTGAGACTGGCATGAATATCCCTTCGTCTAAAGGAGTTCATATGGGGAAGCAATAAACTAGTACCTGACGTGTTCTCTGTGGCATGCTGAGCCTCAGGGCACTCCTGGCTACCCAGTTCTGTAGCAAATCCCTGGTTCAGGTCTAGGGCAAGCACATAATTTGATTTAAATTGGTCTTTATGTCAGTTGTCTAAGGCTTTCCCAGAACTCAGCTGGGGGGCAGGGCTGCCGGTAGTCCAGGGCCTATCTAAATGCCTGTCACCCATTCTCGCCCTGGTACAGCATACAGCTTGTCTTAGCCTGCAGCTTATTTCTTGCACCAGGAAGGCTAGAACATCCTTGTTCACAAGGTGTGGGAGCTTTTGCTTTCCTAAGGCTTAGGAATCTGCCTCCCATATGTCTGAACAGTTTATTGCCTATGGCCTTGGCCTGTTTCCTCCCAAATATGCTAACCTCTACTGTTCCTTTACCCATCCACACTCAATCCATTAGAGAAAAAAGCGAGAGTGCCCTGTCCTTAATTGCAGTGCTAGTAAAATATATTTTTTTTTAAATGGGTCAGTTTCTAAGTGGCACGAATTTGCCCAGATGGAAACCTTCTGCCCCATCAGGCACCACTGAATTTTTCCTTCTCAGTCCTTTGCTTAGACTCACCAGTAAAAGTGAATGCAAGCCGTAACTCTGATTGTGGGGGTGCACAGCCCGCCTCAGCCTGTCACTCGGAACGCTCATCTTTTGACTGAGTATATCATACTAATATTTCAATTCAGGTAGAAGTACAGTTGCCACTTGAAGGGAGTAGATGTGAAGGGAGTTTGGGGAGGGGTGGGAAGTTGGGGGAAAGAGAGGCTAAAGAATGAGGGTTGTAGCTTTAGCTGTGTTAAGGAACCACATTTCCCAAGCAAATCTGTAGCATTTGCTGTTGACCTCTTTTGAGATGAACGCTCCCATGGGACCTGCCTGACAGCACTGAGACTTGGAGGAAATCAGACAGAAAATGGCTCACCCTGATAAGGGGAGTGACTATATTTTAAATTAAACTTGCTTTTTCCAACACTGTGAGGTTTCTGTAATGTTTAGCTTTTATTTGGAAGCGATAGCGTATGGCATTTTTTATGCTGTTTGGTTTATATGGTCTACTGCAGGCTTCTTTCTACAAGCTTGGCCCGGGCTCACCCTCACCTGGACACTGTTTTAAAGTGTCACAGCTGCCCGCACGCCAGAGACTCTGATGTGAAGCTATATTCTCTAGATCTGCATTTCTAAGTTGGCATGATTGGTGATGACTTTTTGTGGCAATAGAAAAGTCCATTAATTCAAAAAAATTTTTTTTACAATTTTATACAAAAAAACCCAAGGAGAGTAAAAAAGGAAAGGAAAATATAAATTGTGCCTCATCTTGCATTGAATGCTATATTTGTTATTCTAGAAAAAGAGAACTTACAAATGGAGAAGTACTAATAGAGCATCTACTTCGTCCCTCAGGGTATCCAGGGGGAAATACTTAAGAAAAATAAACATTTAATGGAAAATTAAAAGATCTTCAATTTAATTTTTAAAAATAGTTTTATACCAAGTATTAAGGATTATTAAGCAGACCAAGAGCTTTGTAAAGTAAGTGCTTAACTTAGATGAGCACCCATGTGTCAAATTAATAAAATTGTTTAAAATGAGTTGGAGTAGAAACCAGCATCAGAGTCCTCAATGAGCTGCACACACTTGAAGGTGTCCCTGCAGTCAGACACCTCAGGTACCCAGAGGCAGCAGCACTAGACGCTGTTGAGAAGTTAGTATTTATGGAGATTTTTATTAAAGAAAAGAGTTCCCTGCTGCATAAGCCAATGGCTGTTGTGAGGGAAATGTCCCTTTGCCTTTAATTTATTTACGTATTGGAAGTAGATGAATTTCTTCGTTGCAGCTTACTTTAAGTCAGAACATTCTAAAGAGAAGAGAGAACCAGGTAGAAGTTGACTAGATGCTGCCAAATCAAACCCAAGATCTCCTAACTGAACCTTATGGGCCTGCTTCTCTCCCAGACAAGTAGTTCTAGGAAATCTTTGTAGTTGGCTGGTGTGTTTACTTCCTGCTGTAGCCAGCCAAGACGAATGCACCCTGGCCCTCAAAAAGGATTTTACCTCAATCTAGCTTGACCCTCATGCTTGTGGTTGCCTCTGAGATGAGCATCCATGCTAGTGTTTAAAAAAAAAAAAAAAAAAAAAAAGGAAAAGAAAAAATTAAGGCATGCCCCTCAACAGCCAGGAACTGAAGCTCTTATTAAATGGTAGGCAGACTTCTTGCCTGCTTTGATCCAGTCCCTCTCAGGCTGAGGGGGGCAGTGCCACAATGAAAAAAATTTCCAGATGTCTCTTAAAAGTGTCATGAATAAAATTGGAAACTGTAGAAGTGTTAATGCGTCCTATGGACTCAATAGCAGAGTTTATTTTTGTTTTTAATGGCAAGGCTTCTAGAGCCAGTGATTGTATGAGTTCCCCACTCTTGGCTATGCTTACAGTTCCATCCAAGTGCAAGAACTAATGAGGTGGGTTGGCTGGCCATGGGGCATGGCCCTAGCCAGACCAGCATAAACCTGAGAGAGGTCGACAGTAGTGCAGAATGAAAACTTGGTTGGGTGTGGGGGGTGGGATGTGGGTGGGTAGGGAGGGAAAAATGGAATTTGTTTTACTTACTGATAAAGCTTTGTGAACTAATTTTATACAATTCATAAAATTTGGTGCCTTGTACCCAATTATGGTTTGCATGGGATTTAAAAGATTAAGGGAAAGGATTCTTTCTTGTCATTTCAAGTGGCAAATGGGTCTGTATAGTGTAAAGGACATATATCAGACTTTGTAAAAGCACTTCATATCTCATGTGTGAAAGCAAATTATTCTTACCAGCAAGTTCTGAAATTTTACTGTAATGTCCAAAATCTTTGTATTTGATTATTCAGCAGATGTCTCCTTTTCAAGGCAGACTATATACCCCATTCTTTTTCACCACCCCTTTTATGTTCCAAACATTAACTCAGGCCTTTTTAAATCAGGCTGGGAGGGCTACCCCTTCCTAAACGTATATGTATTCTTGTCTGGGGTTATAGCTTATGAATGGAAGGATTGCTTTTTCTAGCTGGTTGGGAGAGCACAAATGTTGAGAAAAAGGTCTTTTAGTTTTTCTAATACTGAACAACTTATGGTAGAAGTCAAACAAAAATGGTTCCTCCTGAAGTGGTACCTTCCTTAGTTCTGAAGTTCTTTTGCACAAAATTTTAGGAAGCAGTGTAGAACACAATCCCCCATATGTGAACCTTTAGATTGTAAAGCAAACCAGTACACTGTGTAATATGCAGGAGAGAAGGCTCGAAGACTGTGTGCCAGCCCCCCGGCCCTGCTCCCTGGCAGGTGCTGATGGGTACGGTGCTGAGTGGCTGTGGAAGATCAGACCCAGCCTGCTCACCTGCAGAGCTGTAAACACAGCATGTTCCTTTCACTCCCAATGTAAGATTTCCACTGAGCTCGAGACTTCAAAGGATGTTTAAAAAGCTCACCACTTGAAGCACATTTGATAATTGGGTTCCTCAGCCTAATTACTGACCTAATTAGGCGAGGCAGTTATATCTTTGGAATAAAACCTCCCTTGGCCTCTTAGATTTTTACTGGGTAAGCGTGCATCTCAGATTCAGATTCTTTTTTGGAGTTAGCACTAAAGCTGAAAATGACTAAATATGACTGTGAGTTTAGTATCTTCCATGTTTAAATTAACCTTTTTCTTGGTCTACGGCTTTGACTTTTAACCACTGTGTACTCATTCAACCCACATAGTGCTCTAAATACACCATGGTTACTAGAGCACTGAGGCCAATGGTCATTTTTGTGGACTCTTTCCATATTTACTTCTGCTGGCATGTTTCTATTTCAGATCTAACTAGGTAAGAGATGTCATAGTACTGTGTTAACTAGCCTGGGCTAAACCCGAATGAAACAATGTAAAACTGACTTCCTTTGAAGAGAAATGTCATGTGTTGAAACAGTAAAAGCCAGCACTTTAATTTACAGAATCAGTGATTATTCATCAGAATTTTTGAAAACTGTTGATTTGGTAGCTTTATCTGCTAAATTCTTATCACTTTCAGGAATTAAGCCAATGTAAATGAAACTTTACCTTGCCAGTTTTATGGCTTTATATACCAACCAACAGTAACACTATTACTTGAAGCTAAAACATTTGAGTGAAATTTGAATGCTTTTGGAAGCTGCCATGTCTTAATCTTGGCCAGATTTTGATTTTTAGCTTTGAAATTTTTTTTATCAAATAGAACTGTTCACAGTTTTGAGAGCAGGTAGCAGACTTCAAGGATGTAAGTTTCATTCTTATAAAGAATAAGAAGTGCTGGCATTTTGTCTTAGCAGTGGTGTCATGCAGGCTGAAGGGGCTTTTGGGTCTGTCAGGGCTTAAAAGTTTCCTTCTTGGTCCCATTTCAAACCTAAGCCTTGCTTCATATGTGTTACCCTTCCTCATCTTAACAACCCAGTAAGATATAAACCTGTCAGAGCATCTGTTACCCCCATGTAGACCCTTAAAGGATCTTGCCTTCATGTTAAGCCAGACACAGGCCTGAATTCACACAAGCTCAAACTCCCTCCTAACAAATGCTGATAAATGCTCATAGACAATGGTGCTTTTCTTTAACATATAAAAAAGATCTAATTCTCTTAACAGCTTTCTTAATCAGATTTATGCCAGCAGGGTCAAGAAGGACCATTTTATCCTATTTACCTTTGGCAAACAGATAGCTAGACAGTATCTGTCAAATGTTAACAATAGGCTACTGTGGTGCATTTTTACTGATCCTCCTTTCCGTTTCATGTCCTTTAATCCCACACCAGTTCCACGGGAGACTCAGCACACAAAGGCAGTATGTAGTTTTTTAAATGCCTCAAAGCACAAATCAACTAGAAAAAATTGCCAAGGGGAGCCTGTTTCTATGTCCATACCTTTCTAAGCCTACATGATTCTTTCTAGGTCAGTTCCTTACATAATCCATTCCCAAAGAACCCAATTCCTGGACAGTGGCATCACCACAAAAAAATTTAGGGTCAGAAAACATCTATTTCCTTGTGAAGGAAGCAGCTTCCTCAAGCGGTGTTACTTTAATGCCCACTGCCCAGGCTTACCTTGCCTCCACCTGCACATCACTACCCTCAAAGCCCACCGTATTACAGGGACAATGCCTCCCTGGTGCCTGGAAAACCCACCTGGTGCACTAAAATGCTATGCAACACCAAATGGCTTCTTCCCTTAGTACTACTCAAAAATGGAAATTCCTCCAGAATAAGCTTCATCCTATGTTAACATCAACATATGGTGGCTACAGTTTGTTTCTGTTTTTTATTTTTTTTTTAAATGTGAAGCAAACCATTCTGTTACAATCCATATTTGGGGCTTGTTCCTGTATCTTTTTTGAGTCTGAAATATAAATCATCTTTTTATGATTTTTGTAAATCTTGACTTTTTACACCTTGTTTTTGTAAGCCGAAGTTTCTTATTAAAAGAATAAAATGGCTATCTTGGTGTACAGTCTTTATTTCAGATATTTGTTAAAATACCATTAGATTATTCCTCAGGGCAAGAGCAAAGATCATCCCCTGCAAAAACTTAGGAACTATGTACAGAATTTTACAGAACAGAGGACACTTTAGCTGAAGCCTGCCTACTGACCAGTGAAGGGTGTTCTGAGTGGACTCAGCAAAGAAAAGGAAATCAGGCAGGGAAGGAAATCAAACTTCAGCTGTCATCAGGGCAAGTCTTGTGATGGTCACAATTGGAGGCTGTTTTTGGAAGGTTCGAGTACAGCACAGGGGTTCCGTGTGTCTGCAATCAAACAAGTGGCATTAGAAATGTAAAATCACTGGAGGGAAATTGTTAAGAGACTCAAATACCTTGCAACATCTGGAAACACATTTAACTAGAAATAGCCAAGGGTTTTACATCAAGTCTCCTTCCTATTATTTTGTGAATAGTTGATATAAATTATTTCTTCTCGCAGCTTCTAGGACTCCTAACACAGGCAGACAGTGGTTAGTACTTACCTTTATGGCTACACCCCTGGCTGAGGTGCCATTAGGTCAATGTCACTCAAATTCCTGGCCAGCCAGACTCCCGCAGCAAAGAGCCCCAAATTGAGGATTAAGTTCCTGAAAAAAAAGAATGTATTCCATTAACCCTGAGTCACATGTCTTTGGTTAACAACTATACTGGGGGAAAAACCTTCCCAAGGCAAAAAAACTCTGTTTAGAATTTCAGGAGCGTTGATCGTGCAGAGCAGGTTGCTCAAGACCCACATGACTATTCAGCGTTCATTTCTATGTCTAATAAGAGCAGGATCAAATGCAAAGGCCAATTAAGCATTCGTCCAGGGCCTGTTTACCGTTGGCGTCCCCTCTCCGCCCCGGGTTCCGGCGGTCTGGGTAAGATTCTCTAGACAGAACCTGGGGACATAAAAGAGAGCTTTGGCCGCAGGGGAACTCTCCCGGTCAAGGACCTCGGCAAAGCACAACCAGAGCCACTAGGTGGCAAGATGTTGGCGGTATAAAAAATCCTGAGGGGCCAGCCTCGGCGAAGAAGGGAATTTGAGAGGTTGTGTATGTGGGCGCGAAGGACCAAAGAGGGACCGAACTCCAGGGCTTTGGTTACCTCCGGAAGTCATTCCTATCCGTAGCGAAGCGGTAGACGCCCCGAAGCCAATCTCCCACGTTGTCTGGAATTTCTGGAGCTTCATTTGCCGAGGCCGCAGTGTTCACGCTGACACCGCTGGAAGCCATAGCAGAAACTCCGCGCTCCGCGAGGCCTCTCACCACGCACTGTGTCCGCGCCGGCGGATCACGCAACTTCCGGTCTCGCACTTCCGCCGGCTACCAGCCTGCAGAGGGCGCGGTGGCTCGAACCAGGTCCCACCACCAGGAGGGACGGAGCGCCGCCCTGCTCCACCGTCCCCTGGTCGGGTTCCACCTCCGGCTCCCTCCAGGCCTTCGGCTTGCTCACCCGATCACCGTCACACGTGGTCTCTGAGTGATCGCTTCATTGGCTCAGGAGGAGGATGCTGGGGATGTGGCTGCCCAGCCTATGGGGTTGGGTAAGGGCTCATTCAGCAGAGGATGCATAGCTTTGGGGAATGGGGTTCCCCAATAGAGTCTCCATGAAAAGTCAAGAGTCATAGCGCGGGCTGAAAGGAAGCACTCCAACTTTGTCATCCCTCCGCCTCCCCCAGCCATGACCTTGATGGTGTTCAGTCTAGGAATTTTACAGAGGGAGGAGAGCTCTCGCCTTACAGATCACACCCCCTGCCCCCAGCTCCCCCGACCCTCTTTTCTCCGGGCTGCGCCACTAGCAAATGGCGCAATGCTTCCTGGAGGTGTCGCTGTCCCCAGTTTGGAGACTTCTGGAGGTCTCCCAGGGCCCAGGAAGGCGCTGGCCTAAGAAAAACCCTTCGGGTTCCGATTCAGAGGAAGAGGAGCAGGTGGGGCAGGGGGCGTCCTCCTTGGGATTAAGGGGCGTCTCCAGTAAGCCCTGCTCTTGTCCTTTGGGTGCCTCCGCCTGGTCCCCAGCTCGACACTCCTGTCCCGGGCTGAATCCAAGCATTCCCCTCCGGGTTTCCAAACCGGAGCTGGCGGCCGTGGCGAAAAGGGCTGCCCGGGAGATGGTCGCGGCGTTCCGCGAGTCACGTTCCCCGTCTTCAGCTCTGCCGAGCCCCGCCTCCCCTGTTCCAGGCCAGGTCAGAAACGCTCATCTAAGACCTGAGTTTCCTCCTCCCAGACCCCGGTGGGACCGCCGCGAGAAGCCAGTCCCAGTCGGGGACCAGCCTCCTGCCCCGCCCCCGGGCCGTGCGCGCCGCCGCCGCCGCCGCGGCGAGTCCTCTTCCCCCTCCCCTCCTCCGCCCACCAGAGGGCGGCCGCGGCCCCAGCGAGTCCGCGCCGCAGCCCCAACTGCGGCGTAGGGTGGGTTCGGGAGGCCCTTGGAGCGCTCCGGCCAGGGACGCGCGGTGAGAGCTGCGGGCCCCAAGGCTCGGGTCTGGGGGTGCGGTGGGGGGACGGGGCCGCTGCTGGAGGGGCGGGACGGCGTGGGACCGGGGCGAGGGTCCCAGCCCGGGAGAACCCCCTCCGCAGCCCAGCCCAAGCCGCTGCCCTCCTCCCCTTTGCACCTTTTCCTCCCTTACCCGGGGACGCCCTGCCTTCCAGCATCGGGGCCGGGCTCGAGCCGGCATTCGAATAGCGACTCTCAAAGCAGCTGGGGCAGCAGGGGCCGCCCCCCGGCAGGGCATAGCGTCCCCCGCCCAAGGGCCCGGCGCAGTCCTGGCAGCAGAAGTGGTTCTCGTGCCAGCGCCGTCCCTCCGCCTGGGTGCAGCGCCGGGAGAAGATCAGCTGGGAAAGGGAGAGGGGAACGGCTCATTCATTCATTCACTCATTCATTCATCCAGTAACTACGCCTTATACCCAGTTAACGCTGAAGCACGTCTACAGACATTCCCATCTGATCTACTCAACCACTCTCAGAGACAGGGAGGGCTGATTGGCTTAGCAGGATCCCCCAGCTAGCAGGTGGCACAGCCTGAAGAAGTGCGACCCGGGTCTCCTGGATGCCCAGGGTTGTGTGCTGCCTCTTGTGTGGACATTAAGAGAGCTCCTCGCAGGAGCAGGCACAGCACTGTGCAGCCGGCATACTGAGATGAACATCTGTCCAAGAGTCCCTGCTCTGGGGAAATTCTCTCAGTCCAAGAAAATTTGGGAGACTCTGGCTTGCAGTGGGGGAGGGCACAAAGGCAACGGGTCCCACGTCCCCAGAGCTCAAGTCAGAGCAAGGGGAATATGAAGGTCCCAGGCTAGTTCCTAGATCTCTGTACCCCACTGCGTGGTACTGGAAGAGGCGTCCCTTTACATCCCCCCGCGTGGGACCTTGGGCAGACCTCCTCCAACCCCTCCCAGGCCATACCTGGTCACAAGCTGGGCAGCGGGGCCGCAGCAGCTCTGCGTGATGACGGCCACAGTAGAGACGCCCATCGTGGTAGAAGTAGATGAGGTTTATCAGGGTCTGGCCACAGGCCTGGCAGGCAAAGCAAGCCCGGTGCCAGCAGCGCTGCTCTCCTGCCCGTGCTGCGAACACTCCGTACTCCCCTGGCCTCAGCTGCTCCCTGCACTGCTGGGCGAGGGTGTTGGGCTGGTCAGAGGCCGCACCGCACCGCACCGCACCACCCTCCTACCTTCCCTCCTGGCTCTTTCATCACAACCCCAACCTAACTCTTCTCCCCATACCTCTGGCAAGCCCAACTCCACTGCAGGCTCCACCAAGAACCCCTAAACTTGATTTCCATTTTTCCTAAAGTTTGCCAAACTGTCAATCCCCAAACCCTTTTCCCCCTCCAGAGTCCCAGAAGCCAGCCCTTTCTGCAGAAGAGGGCAAAGAGAGGAGGAAAGGAAATACGGGGGGGGGGGGGGGGGGGGGCACTACATACCTTTTCACAAATGCATTCTTCAAGCTTGGGAGGTACCAGGCGGGCCACCCCCTGTCCCAGGGCCTCCCGCCTCCGCTGGGCACAGAAGAGCCGCAGCTCAGCCAGCTCCTCCTCCCCAAGGGCCAGGCAGTAGCGCTCCTGCAGAAATAGGTGTCCACTGTGACTGGGAGAGCCCCAACAGGCAAGACTGAAGTTTGACTGGAGAGAGGAGGTTTAGCTGCTGGGTCAACGGAAGGTTGTAAAAACTTGGAGAGGTGCAGGAGATAAGAGCCCAGAAGGACACTGAGAAGGAGAGGGAAAGACTTACTGGACTAAAGTCCACCTCAGTCTCACTCCCACCCACAGGAATGGTCATCATTTAGGTCCTGACAGCCCTACCACACTTAGATCCTGGCTCCCAATGAGCTGTAGCTCAATATCACCTCCCACTGTATTTTTCTTCTTTCTTCCATATTCTCCGGCCTGTCCCCCAATTCAACTGTAAGCCTTTAGGCTGGGCATACATAGGGCCTCAATAAATACTTAACAACCATTCTTTCTACATTTGTACATTCCATTATCGGTTTCAAAAGCTGTTCATGTCCATTTTCTCATTTGCTCTTCACCTATGCATTGTGGTGGGCAGAACCGATGTTGCTGCATCCATTACATAGATCTGACAACTCGGGCTGCGGGTGGGGATGAATTCCCCCAGTTAGGCCTTAAATCCATATCCCCTGACTTCTGGACCAAACTTCTTTCCATAGTAAGTAAACAGAGGGAGGCAAGAGAGAAAAGCTGGGGGTAGAGAGACCCACATCGCTGTCCTGCGGAGGGAGCTGCTGCAGGAGGGTCCGGAGCCCAGGCCAGCTAGGGGCTTGTTTGGTGTCCAGGCCTGGGGACCCCAAACTCAGATTTTCAGGACACTGAGAAAACAAAAGGAGACAAGTGGAGCTAGATTTTTCCTTCCTTACATTTCATTCCTCACCTCTTCATTGCCACCTCTTTTTGAAACTAGAACAACACTTCTAAGCACCCCCCTCCATTTGGAGAAACCCCCTTCAGAATCACAAGGGGATCTTGTGATCCACTCCAGTATTTCTGGTTTGATTGAGGCAGGTTGGGGGGCACCCCCAAAACTGCTTCCCTTTCTATGCTTGAAATTACTCCCCTTCATTCCTTAGGGCAAAGCCTCTAGGTTCTGCTTTGACAACACAGACCCCTAGGAGAGTATTCATGTATTCTTATGAGTAAGTCCAAAGAAGTTGAACACTTATGTCCTAAGGGGGCTGTTGAGGGATTCCTGCAAAGAGAATGGGCTGCAAGAAGCTGGGCACAAAGGCTAATAACTAACTCCCACTTGTTGCAAATGGGAGGAGATCCAAGGATGGAGGGGATGTTGGTTTCAGAGGGAAGGGCAGGACTCCTACCACCAGAGCAGAGGTCTCCTCAGGGTCCTCCGCTGGCATGTGGCCTGGGTGGCTGTCTGAGTTGACTGGCGGTGGATTTGGCTCCAGAAGGGTAAGCCTTTCTCCTTGGTGGGGACAGCCAGAGTTCAGCAGCGACATTGGTGGCAAAGTCTGCACAGAAAACAACAAGATGCCTCCCATTTATCTGGCCACTGCAATGTGCTTAGCAGGCAAAGTGCTTTACAGGCATTATCTCCTTCAGTCTTCCCAACAACCATGTGAATTCGGTGGTATTCTTGTCCTCATTTTACAGATGGCCGAACTGAGGCTTGCTGAGCATAAAGGGTCTGCCCAAGGTCACACAGCTAGTAAATGGCAGAGCCAGATCTTGAGGCCAAGTCTTTCAGCTCCAGGGTTTCTGAAGCTCAAACTCTGGGGTCTCCCAAGATTGGGATGGCAGAGACAGGAGGCCCACGGGGAAGGAGAGGGCATTCGGCCTTTCTGGTGAGCCTTTGGGCAGCCCTTGTTTCCCACCTCCCTGGCCGTAACTCCCACCGTTCCTCACTGTGTTCTCAGCACCCAGTGAGCCTGCTTCCTCACCTCTCCCCGCTCAGGCCCACTTTTCTTGTCGGTTGGGCCAGGTGAAAGGACCACTGCACCAGGAAATCCTTCTTAGCCTCTCCAGCCCATACCAGCTCTCTTTTCCCTGAGCTCCAGAAGTAAGTAGAATGGATGTGCCAAGATTTAGCACCTAATGTTTCTCTTTGCTCCCTGTGTCTCTCCCAGCTTCTCACCTGGTCTATAAGCTCCTCAAGGACAGAGGAAACTCTTGTGCTTCTACCTTCTATCTGTAGTGGCAACTTCATTAGATAATTCTAAGTGCATCTCTTCAGCCCTTCTCTGGGAAAGCTCTACTACGGCCACAGTATCTCGGGGTTGGGAGGTGACTACTGAAGTAGAAATGGGGTGGGCTCTGCCCTCAAGAAGCTAATAGACTACTGGGTAAGACAGAGATAAAACCAGGTAGGATGGGGCCAGGGCTCTGGGCAGAAATACACAGTACCCTAGGAAGAAGAATAACCAGAGCAAAATTTTCTAGAATGTTTACTCTGTGCCAGGGATCATTCCAACATGTTACATAATATAATCCATCCTCACAATAATCCTATGAGGTAGTTTCTATTATCCCATTCTATGGTTGAAACAAACGAAGGTTAATTAACTTCCCCAAGGTCGCATTAGAAAGCTAAGGGAAGCTTTAGATGAGGAGGTTCCTTTTGAGAGCTGGGATGGATTCTGACAGCAGCTGGGCACAGGAGGGCATCATCAAATCTGTGGCCTTTGTAAGACTCAGTTTTGGGGCTGGGAACAGAGTTTGGATAATAACAATTATATTGCTTCCCAACCCCTAGTCCCCTTCCTGTGCCACCCATTCCTGCTTCCTGGCTCTACACCCATCTGCTTCCTTCCTGTTCTGTCCCTCAGGTCAGGTCAGGTTTCCTGTGGAAGGTAGCCAGGATGGGCTGTTCACACTCAGGGCCAGGAGTAGCCACTTCCCCTAGCAGCACTGCCCCTGGGGCTCCAGGCAGCAAGAGGTGCTTGGGGGAGGGGGCGGGCACAGGAAGGGGAGCATCTGGGGCCCTAGAGGGGACTTGCGACCTCTCTTCCATGTTAGTTCTAGTTTGCATGAAATCGTTCCACAAAGAAGCAAACCTCTGAAATTAGCCCTCACCCCTCACCCTTCATCCCGCCTGGGCAGCATAACTCCACCTCCACTTAGAACCAGAGCCCACCTTACTAACTGGCTAGATTCCTTCCAGAAGTCCCCTCCCCCCCTTAGAAAGGGGACAAGGCTGAAAACCCTCTAGCGCCCGCGTGCAGGTGAAACTGGGCTCAGGAATTCTACGTTCCCAACCCACCCTTTCCCTGAAGGGCAGGGTCTAGGGATTGGGGAGGGGGTGGTGGGGAGTGGTGTAAAGGGATGGGAAAGTTTCCAGGGACAGTGAGAGGAAAAAAGGGTAAAGTGTCTGGTCTGGCCTGGCCAAGCCCCCTCTCGACAGAGCCCGTTTTTTCTTGGGCTTCGCGGGGCCCACCTCCGAGGCGGGTTGCGGTGTGATTCCGTCTGGCCGCTGGGAGTTTAGGGGAGGGGATGGGACTCCGCTGGGATCTCACCCTTGCTGCGCGCCGGTGTCCGGGCTGTTCTGTACAGACCCCGCCGTCGGGCCCCTCACCCAGTCTCCACCCCGAGGCCTCGGCGCCAGCCTCTGCCCGCCCAGCCCTCCCTCTCCCACGCCCCCAGTGGGCCCTGCCCACCTCTCCCGGGCTGGGCTAGTAGAGCCGGACGGCTCGGGGAGGGGCCTTGAGCTGCAGACTGAAGGAAAGCATTTGTAGGATCTCGGGCAGGAAGTGTTCAGGCTCCACTGTCCCCACACCCATAGGCTTAGCGCCGAGACCGCGTCCTTGCGGGCGCGGAGCACACGACCGGAAGCCACCGTTAAGCCGGGTCCTCAAGCACTAGCTGAACAGAACGCCTTTCGGAGCCCGCAGGTCCCTGCAGACCCTCCTTCTGGTCTCCTGGCCGCGCCTCTCTCTG
The DNA here is from genome assembly GCF_048773025.1 of Camelus bactrianus. Lineage (NCBI taxonomy): Eukaryota > Metazoa > Chordata > Mammalia > Artiodactyla > Camelidae > Camelus > Camelus bactrianus. The sequence goes on along the minus strand of NC_133558.1, from coordinate 27,552,311 downwards.
TGTGTCCCCACCTCCATCTAGTTCCCTCCCCCTTGTCCCTCCCCTCTTTCTGGGGTCCCTCGTCCTGCCCTTCTCCCTTGCGTCTCTTCAGGCTTCCCTCCCCACCCATCTTTCGTGTGTCTGCCCACTGCCCCTGGCTCCGGTCTTTTTCTGATCCTGAAAGTAGAAATCTTTGGTCCCACCTCTGGTCCCCTTGGCCCTGCCCGAGTCCCGCCCTCGCCCCAGGCCCCGCCCCGCCCCCGCCAGGCTTGCTCAGCCGCTGGCGCGGAGCGCCCTCTGGCGTCTGCGCATGCTCCCCGCTCCCTACTGCAAAGTCCTCCAAAGGGACTTTCTAGGCTGCGCGCCGGTCGCCCCCGATCGGGTCCGCCCGCCCGCAGCGTCTCGTTGGTGCTGCCGGTGACCTCCGACCCCGCGGCTCCGGGGAGGTGGAGGCCTTAGCTCCGGGCGGGCGGCGGTTGCTACAGCGGGACCCGGGAGCGGGGCCCGGCGCCGCCCGGGCCGCGGGGCGATGTGAGTCGGGGCGCGGCGGGGCGGGGGCGAGGCGGCTCCACCGAGGCCGCACCGCGCCGCGCCGCAGTCTCCGCTCCCTCCCAAGGAAGCCCCGGGCGGACGGGCGGTGGAGCCCCGGGGCTGGGGGCGGGGATCCAGGGACGACGCATGGCCCCAACCTCCTCCATTCCTCCCCGGTATCGAAATTCCCCTGTCAACCCTGCTACCTAAATTTGCCTTTGACCCCCTAGAACCACCCCACCCCCACGTCTCGGACACACCTTCGCGTGTCCTGGAGCCCTCAGAACCCCCTCACTCCTGCGAATTCCCCTGATAGGTCCACAGAACTACCATTCTCTCCTGGATGCCCCCAAATTCTTCCACCGCCCTGAAATTCCTGAGTCTTCATACCCCCTATTCTTGCACCATGCTCAAATCCAAAAAATTTGCCCGGGTCTCTCTCATACATTTTTAGCCCCCAAAACCTCAAACTTCCACCCCCAGTCCACACCTATCTCAGACCAGAGCCCCCTCCTCTGTCCCACCCGATGTAACCTCCCTCACTGGGCTGTCATGGTATATCCTGGTATCTTAGAGAGAAGTGAAGGGGACAGGAAAAGGTGGAATACCCTCCCCCATCTTGCACCCTTTAGTTCTTGGTTTCACCCCCAGACTCCCTGTTGGTGGCTCAAGCCTCAGTATTTACCTAGCTGCCTGTCTTTAGGCTCTGCACACCTTCCTTAGCTTGGTGCCCCCTTCCAGAGAGTAAACCAGATCAAGAGGGTGGAGGTCCTTTTACCTGGGAAGTTGTCCAAGGATGCAGAGCACAAAGGGCCCTGGGAGATGACATTGTTTTACCAGAGCCAGGAGCATGGGATTTCAAGAATCTGCAGGGTCCTAGGTTATCAACTTCTCCATCTAGGACTCACATTACTGAAATTTTGGTTGATTGTTAGCATTTATGTTAAATTTTAGGCCTTTCAGAGCTTGGAGAACAGAGTATCTATCAAGCTTCCAAATGTGAGATTGAAGGAGGTTGTCCTCGAAGAGGAAAATGTTGGTTTTAGTGATGTTCTACATATTTACTTCTAGAGATTATTTCCCTTCAAAACTAAGGCCTTGGGATGAGAGTTGGAGGTGGTGGTATGAGACTCTCCCATACTTAGTAGCAACAAAAAAGACTAGAATAATGGTTTCCTGAATTTTAAGCTAGCACCCTTTCCAATACATCACAATGTCTTTTTGAGAAAGCTCTCTGTAGAATTCAAGTTCTCTGCAAAGGTAAGGTGGCGATCTTAGTATTAGTTGTAACAGGATTCAGATGGGGGCTAGAGGTGACCTAAAATGTCGTGGGCTGCCTCAGACTTCAAACTTACTGATGCTAGGGGAGTCTCTCCTCAGTCTGTGGTCGTGGAATTTGTGTTCTCTTTGCCCTTGATCTGACTTTCTTCATTGGTGTTTCTATATTACTAGGACCTGGAACAGATATCCAGGTGGGATGGACTGACAGCAAGTCAATTTCATTAGCAGTCAGGGGTGAGGATGGAAGGTTTCCACTAACCTGTGGTCTCTGTCTTCTATGCTAGGTGAGCCCCAGGTGTGTCCCAGGGAGATCCAGGTGACTTCTCTGCAGACTGCTTGCCATGATGCCCCACCAAGAACGGCGGGAATAAAGTGGGGGTCGTTCCCCATGCCCCTCCCATGGTCAGCTCCCCGATGGCCTGGGTGAGGTAAGAGCTGTGTATAGGAGCTACTTTTCTGAAGTTTCCCAGTTTAGGAGGAATGGAAGGTACAGGTCAGGATTGTTCAAGCTTTACACATTCAGTGGAAGTTTGAGAAGGACATCTAATCATACCGATTCATTTCTTGCAGCAAATTGCAACTCTGTCACTTCTGGTCTGGATTGGTCCATGCGCTTGCTTGCTCCCTTAGGTCACTGTAGCCTAGTGGTATGCTCTCTGTCCTAGGCACAGGCCCGACTCTTCTGACATCTAACCCAGGTGCCATAATCTAAGAAGGAAAAGCCAGATATTAAAGCTTCTGGTCTCCCCTTTAGACAAAAGGGAGAAAACTCAGTGGGGTTATCTGTTTGTTTCTTTTTTTTTTAATTTTTTTGTTTCTTTTTTTTTAAATTTGTTTTTTTAATGGGGGAGGGTAATTTTAGGTTTGTTTATTTTTTAAAACAGAGTTACTGGGAATTGAACCCAGGACCTTATGCATGTTAGGCTTGCACTCTACCACTGAGCTATACCCTCCCCCAGCATTTTTTTTTTAATGGAAGAAATACCTTCTCAAGATGATAAAAATAGTGCTGTGTTTAAACGTTCAATCTTCTGAATGTATCTTTTGACCATAATGTAACATCTCATTTGAAGAGAACATCAAAAAGATAAATTTGAGGTGGATGTTGGAATGGTGGTGAGGAAGGAAAAGAGAGGATTTAGATGATGTGGGAAGAGTGAGGTGGAAAAGGAGGAGCGAGGAGAGAGGTCCAGGCCAAAGTGTCTGGGACGCCCAACTTCCAGTTTCTTTGCTGAATCTGGATGAGGGCCCCCAGCTGGCACCCAACTTCTGATGCAAATCACTTCTGCATCCCTACTTTTATCCTGGCTTTTCCTGCTGCTCAGGCTGCCCTTCCCTATCATTACCTCAGGCTGGATCCTACATACTTCAAGGTCCAGATAAAATGCCTCTGAAAAGCTCTCTCCATTTCCCTCCCATTCATCCCCCCCACTCCGGGTCAGCATTAATCCTTAACATGTCCTAACTTGAATTAATGTTTATCCCGTGTGTGTCTGGCCCTGGATTGAGAGCGTGAATTCCTTAAAGGAGGGACTGTGAGTCTTAGACAGAGTAGGTGATCACAGTGAGGTGGTTCTGCCCGAGTTCCCCAGAGCAGGGCTTTTTAGGCCTGACCTCGATGACCTTCCGTCTCTTGTGTTTTTCTCTAGGGTGGGCCGGCTGCTCTGACACCATGGGGAGCTGCTGCAGCTGCCTGAACAGAGACAGTGTCCCAGACAACCACCCCACCAAGTTCAAGGTACCCATAGTCACCTCCTCTTCTTTGTTCCCAGCATGGCCTCCTGGGCTCGGCCAGAGCTGCTGAGTTGTCTCCACCTCCCTAGAGAAGGTGAAGTGACGGGCTGAGGTTGTGGGCTCACTAAGACTTCTCAAGCTCAGGACCTCAGAGGAGGCCTGAGGAAAAGAGGCCCAGGCCACTGCCATTTTTGTGGATCCCGATGTTAACCAAGACTGAAGACATGCTGTACTAGTGTAGCAAAAACTGCTTTTAGGATGTTCACTCCTGTCAGTGTGTCTTTGTAACTTTATAGCCTTTTTGGAGAAAACAAAAGTCTGTGTTTGTGAATTAATATATGTCAAGTATTTAAAACAGTGCTTAACACATGGCAAGCACTATATTAGTGTTTGCTGTTTGCTTTGGGAAGCTAAGGCCAAGCAGGATGGACCTGCGCACCCTCTCCCCCGGCCCTTCCACCTCCCTGTAGGGGGCGCCCCCTCCTCAGTCGGCATCTTGAGGCCCAGGTTTCTCCTGCTCACCAGAAGAGGGAGCCCACAGCGAGGGCCTGCAATTGGTGGAGGCCTAGATATTTGTTCTGCCTTGGGCTAGACTTTCCCAGGTTTGGCCCAGAGAACTTGTTGTGGGTCAGCGGCACTGCTTCATCCGTGTCCCAGTAACCTTGTGGCATTCCCAGGGGCTCACAGACCCAGACACGCACTTGTTGGACTCACTCATTGACCCTTCTGTCCCCTGCCCCACCCCCCAGGTGACGAATGTGGATGACGAGGGGGTGGAGCTGGGCTCCGGAGTGATGGAGCTGACACAGAGCGAGCTGGTGCTGCACTTGCACCGGCGCGAGGCTGTCCGCTGGCCTTACCTCTGCCTGCGGCGCTACGGCTACGACTCCAACCTCTTCTCTTTCGAGAGCGGCCGCCGGTGTCAGACAGGCCAGGGTGCGTACCAGCTCCTGCCCCGTGCTGTGATGGGGACTTGTGCACCCGGGACAGGTACTGGGATTGGAAGTCTGTTGACGTGGCTGGTGTTGCCCAGAGAAGGGAAGGGTCATGGCCAAGAGCACACGGAACTAAGTGGACTACTAGGACTGTGCTGTTTCTCTTCAGTCACTGCAGCCCCAGCCTGAGTCAGCTTTGTCAAGATGCTAGTTGCACAGCCTGTGGGAAGGAGCCAGTGCTCCCAGGCCAGAGTCTGCCTGGGAAGACTAGAGATTCCTCCTTCCTCCCTCTGTTATTCTACTTTCAAGGGCCCTGGTTGCCCCCTAAGTAGGCACAAACTTTCTTCTGAGCCCCTAAGCCATGTACCCTGGACTCTGTGTGTAGTGAAAGGCCAGGCAGGGCTCTGGCTGCCTTTGGGATGTGTGGCATGGGAATGATAGATTTGGGAAGACCAGGTTCTGGGGTCCTGGTGCACACAGTAACCCTCATGAGGTTAATCTTCATCTCCTATCACCTGTGGGCAGTGGACTGTGATGTGCTCTGCCTTTCCCCCCCTTTCTCCCTGCAGCCAGAGGTCAGGGAGGGGTGGGTTGTTCCATAAAGTCAAGGCTGGAGCCAGCCATGGCTCTTTGAGGGGGCGGCATGGTCTGGGCTTATCTTTGAGGTCCCAGACCTAAGCTCTGTGGAAGAAGTCCCGCACGGGATTGTGTTCACTGCAGTGTGGGCTTGTGACTGCAGTGATGTAATGAGAGCACTTCTCTGATGAGGCCGTGGACACAACAGTGCATCTCTGGGGTTGTGTTGGCTGGGGGAGCCTTCCCCGCTGTGCATCTAACCCTTGGAACTCATGAGGGAGCGGCAGTTAACACTGGCTGAGCAGAGAGAGGGGAGGAAGGGCCTTCCGTGCTCCCAGTGGTGTTTAATCCACACTGGGGATCCCAGGGAGCTCCCTAGGCCCCAGTACAGAGTTCTCCTAAAACTCCAGGCTTTCCCAGCCTTTTCTAAGCTCTTGGCATGTCTTGGTATGAGTTAGAATAGAATGAGGAAAGAACAGTCCTTTCTCTTCCCCTCCCTTTTATCCTTCCCATCCCATTCTGAAGACCTTATAGCTCAGCCTAGTTTATTTGTCTTGTTTAGATACATACACACATATATATCCCAAGTAGTCTCCCCCGAGTCCTGGGCCCCACTGTTACAGAGGGGTGCAGCATTCCAGGCCGGACCCAAAGGGCATCTTTGGATCCCCTGAGTCCTGAGTGCTCAGCCCAGTCCTGCTGTCCCGGGACTATGAGTTGCTGCCTTGGAGTTTGAGAAGCTGTGAGGCTGGCTGCGTGGAGGAGCCGCATTTGTCCTCTAGCAAGTCGGCCCACACTTTCTTCCTTTCTGCACCAGAGTTCAAGCTCCTTGAGGTCAGGAGCCTATACACAGTAGATGGTTGCTCTCTGGCCAGGTGCTGGGCTAAGTATCTAGTGAACAGCAGTGAGCAAGCTTAGAGGCTGATGGGCGTAGAGCTGAGGGCTGGTGCCCTGGCGGAGCTCAGTTTTCTGGGGAGCAAGGGGTGGCAGTGAGAGGAGGAGGGGGACAGCATGTGAGGTGGAGTCATCACCCATCTGACTGGACCTTAAGACGATAGTGATGAATAGTGTGTATTGGAGGCAGGGGCAGAGGCCTGGACCAGCTCCTCCCTTAGCTCTTGGATTTTGGAGGCTGCTGGGGAGAGTGCTCAGGATGAGGGCCTCTGTCGCCCCCTGCAGGCCTGGGACTGGAGTTCAGGGACATTTCCTGAGCTTCGTGTTCCTGTTCAGCCTCTCTGGTCCTTCTCTATAGGACACAGGATCATGGGAGCCTCATTTCTTCCTCTCCTTCAGGGATATTTGCATTCAAGTGCTCCCGGGCCGAGGAGATCTTCAACCTCCTCCAGGATCTGATGCAATGCAACAGCATCAATGTGATGGAAGAGCCGGTCATCATCACCCGCAACAGCCACCCTGCTGAGCTCGACCTCCCTCGGGCCCCCCAGCCTCCCAACGGTGAGGAGACTCCCCTCCTCGGCACCCTTATACTCATGCACACACATGCACAAGCACAGGCCCAGGAAGCACCAGTCTTGGGGCATGAGTCAGGCAGGCAGGTCGGGGGATGGCTGGGTGAGCCAGGCTTCCAGGACCGTCGTCCATCATCAGACAACTCCTGGGGTTGGATAAGTCCTGGCCTTGGCCAATCAGGTAACTCAAGCTGAGGCTGGAGAGTCCAGGGCCTTGTATTGACGGATGGTCGGGGAGCAGACAGGAAGACATTGGGTTTCCATGGAAACAGCAGTCTGGAGCTGTTTCGCTTTCTTCCTTCTGTCTACTGGGTCATACCCAGATACCTTTCCTGATGGCTGGTGCAGGCATCTCTGCCTGTGACCGTGTTCTGGAGAGGTTCCCACAATTTCTGCTCGTTTGTTCACTGAACCCACACTGAACCCTTGCTCTGTGTCCTGCACGCCGTTGGCTGGCTTGTGGGCAGAAGAAATAGAAACAAGGTCCTTGACTTGGAGGAGCTTCCCTGGAGCTCACTGGCAGAGCTGGAGTGAGGTGAAGGGATGGTGCAGTGCCAACACGGTGTGCCTGACGTGCTTCAGATAAGGTTATGATGGGGAAGTGGGGTTCATGCTGAGCTTTGAGGGAAAGGGCAGGGTTTGAAGAACAGATACAAGGTGAAGATAATGGGGGATGGTCAGTTCAGCTGGGCTGACCCCCATGGGGGCCTTGGGAGTGTCTCTCCCCAACTTGGCAGAGTCCCAGGATGCCACACACACGGTAGCAGGTGGTTGCCAGGTGGTTTAAGGCCCCCTCATCGCCTGTGTGCCCAGCTCTAGGCTACACCGTCTCCAGCTTCTCCAATGGCTTCCCTGGCTGCCCGGGGGAGGGCCCACGATTCTCAGCACCCCGGCGCCCCTCGACAAGCAGCCTGCGACACCCCTCGCTTGGGGAAGAGTCCACCCATGCCCTCATTGCCCCAGACGAGCAAGTGAGTGAGTGGCTACCCCGCATCTTCCCGTGGTCTGGGTGGGGAGCGGGGATCAGGAAATACTGCATCTCCTCCCAGCGAGGATCATGGGAGGGAAGAAGATGATAGAGTCCCTTCATGTCCCAGGAAAGGGGGGCAGCTTCCCTGGAAGGTTTGGGGGACAAAGAAGGGGGGGAAACGCCAGCTCTTTTTCCTGTACTTCTCTTCTCTCATCGTGTCCCCTCCATTCCTCCCTGCCCTCGGACCCTTCTGCCCTCGGACTCTTCCCCGCAGTCCCACACCTATGTCAACACACCGGCCAGCGAGGATGAGCACCGCAGGAGCCGGCAGTGCCTGCAGCACCTGCCTGAGGGCCGGGCGCCCCTCGCCCCGCAGGCCCGGGGTCCCGACCAACGGGACCCACAGGTGTTCCTGCAGCCGGGCCAGGTGAAGTTCGTGTTGGGCCCCACCCCAGCTCGGCGGCACACAGTGAAGTGCCAAGGCCTCTGCCCCAGCCTGCATGACGCCCCCCAGCACAACAATAACAACGAGGGCCCGTCCGAGTGCCCGGCCCAGCCCAAGTGCACCTACGAGAACGTCAGTGGGGGGCTGCGGCCCGGGGCTGGCTGGAGACTGAGCCCAGAGGACCCGGGCTGGAATGGCCTCGCTCACCGCCGGGCCGCCCTGCTGCACTACGAGAACCTGCCCTCGCTGCCGCCCGTGTGGGAGAACCAGGCCCAGCCGCTGGGGGAGGAGGCCGGGGATGATGGAGACTCACGGGACGGGCTCACCCCCTCGTCCAATGGCTTCCCCGAAGGCGAGGAGGACGAGACCCCACTGCAGAAGCCCACCAGCACCCGGGCTGCCCTCCACAGCCACGGCAGCTTCCCTGTGCCGCTGACCCGCCGCCGAGGCTCCCCGAGGGTCTTCAACTTTGATTTCCGCCGGCCTGGCCCTGAGCCCCCGAGGCAGCTCAACTACATCCAGGTGGAGCTGAAGGGCTGGGGTGGAGACCGCCCCAAGGGGTCCCAGAACCCCTCAGTCCCCCGAGCCCCTGTGCCCACCACCCACCCTGCCCGCAGCTCAGACTCCTACGCCGTGATTGACCTCAAAAAGACCGTGGCCATGTCCAACCTGCAGAGGGCTCTGCCCCGGGATGACGGCACCGCCAGGAAAACCCGGCACAACAGCACCGACCTGCCTCTGTAGGGACTTCCTTCCGCCTCGCCCTGCCCAGCCTCTGCCTCCGCTCCTGCCGAAACCAACATGCCCAGGGCTCAGGGTTGCTTCGCAGAAGGGCCTGGAGGTGGGACCAGATGCTTCCCCGCTCTGGCCAGAGTCCCCAAAGATATATATATCAACCACTGAGTCTCCTGGTGTCCGAGCTGGGGACAGATAAAGAGGCGAGAAGGGAGCCACGATGTAAACTGTGAAGGGTCCCGTGATTGCATTTCGCCCCCTCCCGTCACGCCCATTTGTCTCGTCTGTTGTCTGTGTGGTTTTTTTGGTTGAAATTTGGAAACATTTTGTACCTGTTGATTTTATTTATCAGTTTATTTTTCTATTTATTGTTTTAAATGTAATTTAACATATTTATTATTAATATAATTATTTTTAAATTCCAGCTTGGTGGATGATGTCACATTCTTAGGGAGTCTTTTCTGGCATGGTGCTGAGCTGGGAGTAGGGGAGGTCTGACAGAGGTGGGGCTTTGTTCTGGGAAGTGTGGTGTGATTGTAGTGTTTGTGACAAGTCACTACCATTTCTTTTTCCCCTCCAAGAAGCCCTGGCCCAGAACTGAACGTTGCCAGGGATAGTTGCTTGTCAAAGTAAAGTGACAGGACAGCTAGAGTCCTAGATGCAGAAAGGAGATCTGTAAGGAAAATGGCCCTCTTGAGATAAAACCCTGACCCTCTGAGGTTGGCCATGGGTGGGGGGATTTTGGGGGGTGGAGGTTACACCAGATTCACCTTCTCTGGAACCCCTCACTGATCCTCCCTTCTGCCACCAGGTGGGTCCCACGAGTACCACTCTCCTTAAACCCCTTGGCCCAAAGGTGGACCCTGGATCCTCCTTCAGCTCAGCCAGCATGGCTAGCTCAAAACTAAATGTTCAGAAACAGCAAAAAAAAAAAAAAAAAAAAAAAAAAAAAAAAAAAGGGGAAATGGTGTAATATGTGACTAAATAATCTGGCTTACAAACTGACTTTTCCAGAGAAGTGCTCCCTGGGAGTAGACTCTTTGGGGCGTCTCTGCCTTATCGCAGGGCTGGGGTCCTACCAGAGCCACCACATCTGCACCTGCTGAAAGCCAGGGGTCTGCTCTGCACAGAGTCGAGTGCCATCCACCCAGGGCTGTGTTTGTAGAAGCTCCCTTTCCCAGTTCTGAGGCTGCTTTGTTCCTCTTTTCTCTTACCAGCCTTCCTGCCTCCAAGACTCCATGTCTATCTCAAACCGCTGAATAGTTCATCTCAAGGAACTCCAGTCTGTGATGAGACACTCAGGGTGCTGGTGAGGAGTGGGACCAGTGATTGTTTGAGACTTAGGGACAAGCCTTCTTGGCTCTGGTCGTTGTTTGTGCCCCATCTCCCTGCCCTGTGGAATAAGCAGAACTGTCTTCACCAAGGAATATTACACCTGACTCCCTGCCCTCCTGGTGTCCAGAACACCGCTGTCTGGGCCTGAGTTCCGTGTATACCCTCTACCCTGGGTGGGGATTGGACCAACCAGCTTCCAGACCCCTCAACCTTAGGTGTCACTCTCAGGGAAACGGACAAGGAGGACTGGCCACATAGGATGTGAGAGGCCCTTCAACCTGGGGCTCAGCATGCAGCTGGCACCAAACCCTTCTCTCCTTTACCTCCTTTTGATCCCTGGAACTGAGCGATCACCCGCAGCAGGCTAGATTTATGCATGTCTCCCCACGCTGCGGGGAAGTGCTGTCCTCTCTCTGCTGCTCACCCAGGCAGCCTGCTTCTGCTTTCTCCGTGTCCTCCCAAACTCCCCCTATTCTTCCGTTTGGCCTCCACAGTTAGGAGCAGTGGGTTCTCCAAACAGGATCACCAAGATAGGCAGGCATGGCCATGCCAGGACCAGGCCCAGGGACCCTGGCCGTGCTAGTGACTTCCCGCTTACTCGTGGACCCTGATGTGGGGAAGCCAGGAACTTGGCTTGAGTCAGGAGACCAATAGCTTACTCGGCTATTATCTGGGCTCTCTTGAGCATTTGGTTACCCCAAATGGGCCTCATTCAGCCTTTGCACTTGGAAAACGCAGAGCTAGTTGTGAGAAGTAGCCAAGGATATGATGAGACCACTTTGGAAGTAGGCAGACCTGGGCAAGTTGTCTTAATCCAATTGTTCTCCAGGAAAAAACAAAAAACAAACAGGTAGTCACAACTCTTCCGCCCCCAACACTAACCTCAGGCTTATTGCTGCTCCTCTGCTGAACAACTCGAAGGAGCAGTTCATGTATTCAGTATCTTACAATAACCTATAATGGAAAAAAACAACCAAAAAAAGAATATATGTATGTACATAACCAAGTCATTTGGCTGTACACTTGAAGCTAACACAATATTGTAAATTAACTATATTTCAATTTAAAAAAAAAAAGGAGCAGTTCAGCCTTACTCTCAGGGGTCGCCAGAGCCTGGTCAGACCTGGGGGGTTCCCCCAGAGCAAGTTGTAATCCTTCAGGCTGCATATTTGTGGGGCACTGGGTGGGGGTCCAGGATATGTCCCAGGAATTGGCTCCCAACCCAGTGTGGCCGCCAACCTTCCCTGTCCCCTCCCCAGGTCATTGCCTCTAACCCATGAGGTCAACTGCAGGAATTTTCCTCCGTTGGGGAGGGTGGGGTGTGAGTGGATGGCTTTCCTGGCGGGAAGGGGTGGGCAAGAGTGATGCCCAAGGGGGTGACCATGGCTCCTGTGTTTGAGCCTGCCCTGCCAATGTCGGGGTGTGGTGTGCAGATGGAATCCGTTTCCAGCGCCATCATCATCCAACAATCATCACCTATGGGGTGAATGTTTGCTGAGTGCTCAGTTCTCTTCTTTAGAAACAGGCCCTTCCCACCCCCTGGGCTGCCCTCAGGAAAGGACAGGAGCCAGCATCCTGTCCAGGAGTGACATTTCAGGTCAGACTAGGAGGGGCCCTCCCAAGCCCACCCCTGGGTAATAATAATAATAGCACTTTGCAAGGGTATAAACACAGGCGGCTTTCCACAGGGCCTGATGGACCATTTATCTCTCTCGGCTCACTGGGTGGGATTGTTATCACCACAGTGCAGAGGAGGAAGCAGGCCAAGAGGTGAAGGGACTTGCCTCAGGCCATGAAGTTAATTAGTGGCTTGAGCTGGGGCTGCCTGCCAGTCGTGTGTCTTTCTGAGTCACAGCTCCCAACCTGGCCCCAAGGGGCTTTGTTCCCTCGGGTGGGCCTCGGGGATAACATGTTGGGTGCTGCTCCATGTAGAAGTGGGCCGGGTGTCAGCAGGGGCTGCATTCCAGTGTTCCCCCTCAGGAATCCTTCTGAATTCCAAGCCGGGGCCTTGCCTGGTTAATGACAAGGTGAACCTGCTTTCCCCTGGGGTCTGCCCGACGCCCACCCACCAACCCTGTCCCTCTGCTCTTTGGGTGCCTTGGAATGGCTCCCCTCCCATGGGTGGGTGTGCAGGGGGAGGCCTGACCTCGCCTGCCCCCGCCGCCCTCTCCTCCAGGCACCTCTGCCTCCCAGGAGGTGTCAGGTTGGGCCAGAACCTCCCTTCAAGGGGAGTCATACACACAGGTAGAGGGGGTTTTATAATTAGGGTCCCCCCTGGAACTCCAGAAGGCTATGAAAGGCTGAGGCAAGGGTGAAAGGGGCTGTGTGGGCCCCCCAGGGCTCTGTGTTTACGGAATCACAGAGTCCAGGATGGAATCTCATAGATCAACTGAGCTGGGGCCCACCTAGGGATCCTTTTGACAGGATTCCTGGAGAAGCTTCTCAGGTTTCTGCTCACACATGTCCTGGATGGGGAGCTCACTGTCTCACAAGTGCTCCCTCCACTCGAGTCTTTTATGATGTCTCTAATACTGTCCCTTGTTAGGTCCTCATTCTGCTCACGGACCCACACATGACTAAGTCTAGCCTCTCTGCCAAGGGAGCTGAACTTCGAAACTTGGCATCATCACTTACTAACAACCTGACCTCTTCATGCTTCAGTTTCCTCCTCTGTGACACAGGGTTAAGAACAGTCCCTCCACCATGAAATTGTTGTGAGGAGCAAATAAGAGGATGTCTTCCCAGCAGGAGCCGTGGCAGTGAGCCCGTATAAGTGCACAGTAAACAGCAGGTATTTTCACCTGAACATGGTCCTTCCTGCATAACGAGAAAAGTATCCTCCCCTCTGTCCAGCCCTCTGTGCTCTGTGCTCTGTGTTTGACACAGAACTGACCAGGCCTGACCCTCACCTTCCTTCAGCCCAATGCCATCCTTGTTCGAGACATTACACTTCTGCCCGAGTTAGCGTTCACGTGATTGGCCCTTCTTGCTCTTGGGGCCTTAGAGCTGGCCGACACCAGCCAGTAACTTCCACAGTGTTCCTCACCCCTTAGTGGCCACCTGATATTAGAGTTCTTGGTTTGTTAAATCAAATTCCAAGCTGTCCATTCATTTAGCTGACATTTCTTATTGTTTATCTGGGTCTGTCCTGGAGTTTAGAGGCCCCAGCTCTCGCTGTGAACCTGGAGGTGATGGGAGAGCAGAGATGGCGGCGGGGAAGGGGTTTCCCGTGGGTCACAAGAGTTTGCTGTGGCATGTGGGGTTCTCAGCCTAGCTCTCCTTTTGCCCGCTCTGCCTGCCCATGTTTGGTAGGAAGCCTTCCGACCACCTGCCTCACTCACCAGCTGAACCCCCCTTTTGGCCTCTCTGGGCTGTTTCTCTGGGAATGCACATTCCTGTCCCAGGGCCCGGTGGATGCCTGTGGAGAGGGGCTGGGGGGAGGTCAGGTGAAGGAGAGCATCACTCGTGCTCCAGGTGTACGCTGTCATTATGCTTATTCTCAAGGGATTATTAATATAATGACTGAGCTAATGAGCAGTGGAGGGGGGGTTGGGGGTCACCTTAACCCCACCCAGTGCCTGCTGATTGACAGGGGTGTTTCCTCAGCTGTCTCTCCTCCTTCCTGTCAGCCCCTTTAGTTGCGGGGGCCTGGTCCCTTGGGGGTCCCATGGCCTCCCTCCATCTTCCCCTCCTGTAGCCTGGCCTGGTTCCCCTCTGGGTGAGAAGATTCTAGAAAGAGTTGGCTGGGACAAAATGTGGGGGTGACGAGATGGGGAACTGAGGACTCTGACTCTGGGAAGAGGAATGTAAAAGCAATGAAACCTCTAATCCTGACTGCGTGTTGCCTGGGCTGGGGAGAGCCGGGCAGTCTGCGGAGGACTTGAGAGGAGATTTGAACAGAGCTGGAAGGAGTGGCTGGAGGGCATCGGGCATTGGGCTGGGTGGGGGTAGGGATGTTTCTAGGTGTTCTTTGAGTTGCCTTGCCTCTCTGGCCCAGACAGGCTTGTGGTGGCCTCTTTCCTTACTAGCTCCTTTCCGCCTGGGATGAAAGGGCCTAAGGAATCTATCAATGTATTGCTATATCAGGGTTGGGGTTGGGTGGGACCATGCACATTCATACAAATATGGTGGCCTTGATTTCCCAAGCCTTCACTGGACACAACGGCGGGTCCAGGCTTCAAAATCTGGGTCATGGGGGCTAAGTCCTGACAAAGTCCCATCTCCCCAAAGCTCACTCTCTAGTTGGAGAAGTGAGGTTCACACAAGACAGGATGATAGAACACGTATCTCTGTCATTTGAAAGCTGTGTGACCTCAGGCAGATCACTCAACCTCTCTGAACCTGTTTCCTTATTTATTAAGGGAAACAAATAACATTTACCCGACAATGCCATTGTGTGTTAAATAAGAAAATGCACAGGAAGTGCTCAGTGGGTGCTTGACACAGGCCCAAGCTTCATTCTACTATGGTTGTCATAGCAACAGCCAGATGATGTGGGGAGGCCGGCTGAAAGTGGACCATGGTGGGGAGGAAGGGCAAGTGTGAACCCTAGAAATTAAACTGCGGGCTTGGGGTTTAGGGGAGAGGAGTGGGTGGGGCAGGAACGGGATGGTCAGGGAAGGGGGAGGCAGAGGCGACTACACTTAGTAGGCTGTGGAACAGCCAGCCGCGGGCCTGCATGTGATGGGAGGGGGCTGCTGTGGGGCTCGGATCAGACCAGGTGTGGGCATTCACCTGGCCACTCACTCACTCAACAAATATTTGAGTGCCTGTTATGTGCCAGGCACGGCGATGGGTGGGGACACAGCAGTCATCAGGACGAATAGGATCTGCCCTCATGAACTTACATTCTCCGGAGGGTGAGATGATTAACCAGCTAATTAATTAAATGAACAAGTTAGTTCCGTTTTGAAGCTTGGAAGAAACTGCAGAAGGCGCAATGTGATTGAGTGGCAGGAATGGGCCACAGGCCAGGGAAGACTTTATTGGGGAGGTGACAGTGGAGCAGAGGTTTGAGCGGCACGAAGACTAAGTGAACAGCTAAGGAAAGGAAGGCACAGACAAAGGGAACAGCAAGGGGGAAGGCCCTGTAAGGTTCAGGAAAAGTGACAAGGCCCAAGGAGGCTGGTGCAGCTGGAGGCGGGGAAGGGGAGGGGGCTGGGGAAGAGGACACAGGGGGAGGATCCGGGACACACAGATCCTGTGTGCTGGGGAGGCCACTGGATTAGCTGTTGGAGGCTTGGGAGCAGAGGAGACCTGATCTGAGTTCTAATGGGATGGCTCTGGCTGCTGTGTGGAGATAGGGGGCCAGGAGGTGGGTGGAAAGGGTAGAAGTGGGGAGACTTACAAGGGGGCTGTTGAGGTAATCTAGGGGAGAAATGACAGTGGCTTGGAGCCCATTGGTGGCAGGAGAAAAGGAGAGAGGAAAACAGATGTGGGATATATTCTTGGAGGTAGACCCAAGGGCATTGGCCAGGGAAATGGTGGGGTGGCGAGGGGTAGGAAAGGGACAGGAGGGATTAAGGAGGGCTCTGAGGTTTGGGGCCTGCTCCTTGTCCAGGCCCTGCAGGGAGGGATGCCTTTTACTGAATGAGAAAGGAATGTGGGGGGAGGAGGGACAAATTTCAGCAGAGGCCTGAGAGAATGCCCCTTGACACAGTGACCCATCCCTGGAGCCGGAGGTTAAAGAGCAGGGTCCTCTGGGCACTGTGACTCAGAGCTGAGGCTCCACCAGCGCACGGCTGGGCCAGGCCTCGCAGAGGCCCACCTTGCTCCTCCTGTGCCTGCTGGACCTGCGACCGGGGTGACCTGGATGCTGAGCCCCCGTCCCACCCCGGGGACTTCGGGAGGTGAGACGGCAGCGATGCAACTGGGAAGGGGTGCTCCTGTCCAGAGCGGGCTTGGGGGAGCTCAGCACAGAGAGTGTGACCCATATAGGGAGAGAGTGACTGGAGGACAAGCCACTGGCGGCTTGGGCCAGCGCTGAGCAGTGGTGACACCTTCTCCTATAAGGGGACAAAGGTAAGTCCCTCAGAAATCCTCTTGGAGCCTCAAGATCATGGTCTCAGCTTTCTAGAATCTGAGTGGGGTGTGCCCGGACTTGGCAGGAAGCTGGACCAAGTTCAGCCAGATCCCTTCCAGACCCCTGCAGAATCTGGGAAAGGGGATGTTTAGCCAGGAGAGGAATAGGGGTGGCTTTGGTGAGTATCCAGGCCTCTGAGTCCTTTCTCCCCTCCATCACTGCTGGTGCATGACGACCCCTTGAGGTTTGGGGCCTCCTTTCCTGCTCCAGGCCTTGGTTTGCCTGAACAGGAGCCAAGCCCTCCAGATGCCAGGATGTGGGGGAGAGTTGGGGTGTCTGTCAGTACCTGCCAAGAGGGGTCCCTCCCAAGGCCACCTGTCCCTAGCTCCCTGGCCTGGATCCCTGGCCCCCACCTTGCCCCTAGGTGTCCCACTGGAGGATCCCTGAGCAGAGGGAAAGTCCTGGCAGGCTCTGCACTGGCCCTCACAGGCCCACCTTTCCAGAACCCAAACTAGGTGGGCCGGGATCTGGGCTGGGGCCAGCCCTGGCTCCACGGCCCTGGGACCAAAATCACCTGTCTATCTGAGGCCTGATTAGGGGCCATGGGGTGCGAGAGGTTACAGAGCTTCCTGAACCCATTATCAGTGTTTGGTTTGGGACTTTTGGAGCAGGCCCTGTTCCTGCTCCTTATCTAGCCCCAGTGATTAGATCCTCTGGCCTTTGATATGCCTCAGTCTGGGACACAGGACTCCCCTCCCTGCCACCCAATCCCCAAACCCCAGCACTCCCCACCCAAGGAGACCTGGTCTGTGGCCAAGTCCAGCTCCATCCAATTAACACCTCCCTACAGCCTGTCTGCCCTCCCCCGGCCGTGCAGGGTCTCAGGAGGACACGGGGCACAGGAGCACAGGTTCCTGGCCCCTCTGGACCGGCCTGGGGACTTAAAGGATAGACAGGTCAAGAACATTAGGGAGTATCTGGAAGTTTCCAGCCCCCACTGCCAGGTAGGCCATTCTCTGGGGGAGGGGGGGACTGAGGGAGGCGGTGCAGATGCACAAGGTGACCCCATGAACAGGGCAGTTGGGACTGGCCTGAGGTTGATTGTCTTGTGCTAAAGTCAAACCACTAGTGCTCATTTCCACCTTGGGAAATGCAGTCACACAGAGGGGCTTTCCCTGGTTCAGACACTGTGCTGAGAGGGGTCCTGGGCAGCTTACCTCTTGGCAAAGGCTTAGAGGGGACAGAACCAGTGATGAGGGGAAGCCAGGAGGAGGGCAGGGAGGAGGAGGAGGGAGGAAGAGGAGAGCAGAGAACCATGTGGAGGAAGAGGGAGGAGGGGAAAAGGAAGGGGAGGAGAAGGGACGGGATGGAGGTGGAGCGTGGGAGGTCTTCCTGTCGCCCAGCTTGGAAGAAAGTGTGTCGGGACAGGTGGAGACAAACGGCTGTGTCTGTCAGGGAGCAGAAGCTGGTGTGCAGCCCAGGGACATGCAAGCGCATCCCCGCATGTGTATGTGTGTTTTTGAGTATACATCCTGGACAGTGTGAGCGAGGGGCCCTTTCAGCATTTTGCATCACACATGCGCGCGCGCGCACACACACACACACACACACACACACACACACACAGCCCTGCATAGCCATGTTGTCTAAACTCTGCACTCTGATTTATTCTATTCTAGTTAGTAGCATTTTAAAAAGAACCCTCTTCAGGACCTATCAGATTGACTTCACCATCAACTGCTGGGATGAGACCCCTGGTTTGAAAGGCACTTTGCATGAGGGGGTCTGCATGTGGAGAGACCGGGCACAGGGCATCATGTAGGGAGTGGGGGAACTGAAATCACGGTGGGAGGCTCTGAAGTTATCCTCATCTCCTGGCAGCCCCTTGCCCTTTCGTAGGCATCCCACACAAGGACATTTGGGAGACTCTGTGTCTTCTTGTACAAGTGTAGTCACGCACTGGGCTCCCAAACCCCACCCGGCTCGCTTGTACTAAGGGTCTCACACTTTGCCGCCTTGTAGCCTTTCCCCTGAAAGCTCTCCCAGCCTCCCTGGCCCAAGCAATTCAATTCAGACCCTGTCCCAGCCCACACGCCCCAGTCTCCTGCCCAAGTCAGAGACCGGGATCAACCTTTGTCCTCAGGGAGCCCCAGTCTAAGGGGAGGCACAGCTCTGTCCCCAGGGAATCCCAGTCTGAGGAAGGAGATATAACACTGCCCTCAGCTGTAGTCAGAGGGGAGGTACCTTAAAGATTCAAGACAATTGGGAAGTCATGTATAAGAGTTCAAGCCAGGCCCTGAGGGAGCTGTTGGAGGTTGGATCCAAGAGCCTATGTGTCCCTGGGGGCCTGAGGCCCAGCATTCTCAAAGACATAGTCTCCCTTGCGGATGTATTTCTATGGAGACATCAGCATGAGGACCCCTCCTCAGAATTTCATGATCTTCTTTGACATGGGTTCCACCAACCTGTGGGTGCCCTTATTTCCGGTGAAAGTCCAGACTGTCCTGAGTGTCACAGGGCAGTCACAGGGGTTCCCTGCAGGGACTAGAGAGGGTGATGTGGAAGTGAGAAGAGAGGGAGGGAGCAGGAGCCCTGATCTCCAGTCCTTGCTCCCGACGGTCAAGCACACGCTCTTCCAGCCTGAGCAGCCCTCTACAGACTAACTCTTTGCTGAGGCCACTGCTTCTGTTGCTGTACAGGACCTGCATTGTCACCAGGGTCCTGGGCTTCCACACGGTGACATCAAATAACTGGCGGTGGCCAGGGCAGGGGTGAGCTGGGAGTCTAGCCTCCTTCCTGCTGAGGGAAGCTGCAGGGCTAAGGCCTCTGGAGAGCCATCCCCAGGGACATTCTCCTCCTGTATCCAGGCAGATCCAGGGCTTGGCCATCACGAACCACGGGTTTGGCCTGAGCCAAATGTGGCAGGAAACCACTTCTAAAGCATCCAGTTTGATGGGATAAAGGGCCTGGCCTCCTCTTCCATCTCTGCAGTGGGGCTGCCACAGGCATGAATGGCTTTTTAAAATGGAGCCTGATTCCAGAACCCACGATTAGTTTCTGTCTCACCAGGCGAGACACCCCTGCTACTTGGAAGCTGCCTCCTCTGCTCTTCAAATGATCGACCATTATGGACAGGAGCTTGTGGCCATCTGGCTAGAAGCCTCACCCTGAGCCAGGGGCTGTGGGGGAACAAGAGGAACAGGAGGCTGGCAAAGAGGAACAGGCCTGAGGGGTCAGCTCAGAAATTGGGGTCTAGTCACCCTGCAGCTGCCTCCTCCAGAGTCTGATGGTGTCTCTGGTCTGCACCAGACAAGATGACACTACCACGGGAGAAGTCACCTTTGGGGGCGAGAACAGCCAACTGTCCACAGGCGAGGTCTCCTGGAGCCCTGTGGTTGCCCGGGTTACTGGAGATCACCTTCCAAGGGTAGGGAGATTCAAATCCCATTTCCCCCACCAAGGGAGGGGGCCTGGGGGGCTTTCTTTTGGAAAAATACAGGGCTTTTCCCAGCCCAGGGCAGACCCGGGGACTGACCTGGGCTTAGAGGGCTAAGAGGGAGAGTCTGCATGAAGGCTGAGGGGGGAGGGATGGCATGACCTCTGACCTCTAATGGCTCCTCCTGCAGGTTGTCTGTAGGGAACCAGGTCACTGACTGGTGCTCCCTGGGCTGCGTGGCTGTCATGGACATAGGCATCTCCCTCATCATTGTCCCTGAGAAGATTCTAGGTCAGCTGACATAGCTTATCAGGGTCTTAGGTAACAGCTGAGGAGAGGGAGGCAACCCCCGGCCCCGGCCCCCCAATCCACTGTCACTGGGAAGTCAAAGGACACTGACCTGAGGGGCTTCTTCCAAGTCCCCTGAGGGTTTGTATGTCATTTACCTGCCAGCTGCTTAATCTCCCTGCCCTGCCCCCTCACCCTCAAAAGCTCCCCCAGCAACAGCCCTTTCCTCATATTTCTGCCCTACTTGCTTGGACTCCGTCTTGGTGCCTTCACTGGGGCATTTATCAGGGCTGGGGAAATACCTGCCGGGCAGGGAAGAGGAGGGTTGGAAGGTTGGAAGACAAGGCGGGGAAGGATTTGAATGCAGGGTGGATTTCTGGATTGTGGGACCAGCTACCTCTGCCCCCGGAGCCCTGGGGGAGCAGATTCTGACCACCCGTCTCCGCCTCCCTCATGATTTCTTCAGTTTGTCACCAACCGCAGCAGTGGCCAGAGCCTGCCCACTGTTACCTGCATCATCAAAGGCAACCACTTCCCCCCTCGGCCCTTAGTACCTCATCCCTGTGATTCTCCCCATCTCCCTCCCCCTTCTCCGTACCTGGCCTTGGGGGAAAGCCCCAGGGGGCCAGGTGGGAAGGGAGCACATTTGTAGCCCATAGAGTTCTGGGACATCAGATTTGCATAAGATCTTAGCTGTAATACCAGGAACCTCTTCCACAAGGGTAATACCAGGTACCACCATTTATCCAGAGCTTTCTGAGATGCAAAATGTGTAGTGGTTGAGGTCCCATCCATCTGCATTGGGATCTTTGTTCTATCACTTCTGAGCTTTGTGACCTTGGGCAAGTCATTTAGCTTCTCTGAGCCTCTATTTCCTTATCTGTAAAATAAAGACAATACAGTGTTTATCTCATAAGCTCCTGGTGAGATTAAATATACTGGTGGATATAAAGCCATTAGAGCAGGGCTAGGCTCAGGTTGAGCACCCTGTAAGTGCTGGTGACTGTTTCTGGTTCAGGTGCAGAGCCAAGGGTCTGTGTATATTCGTTCTTCAAGCTCTCATGATAGTCCTAGAAATGAGTGCCACCATCATTCCCACAAGTGGTCACTCAGCCCCTTCTTAAACCCGAGACTTGGCACTTAAAACGTGTGGGCTGTCCCCATTCCACTGGCCCAAGATGTAGGGCGGACAGTGGGTCCTCTTTAGATTACTCAAACCTCCAAATGTTGTGGGCTGGGCCCCCCTTCTCTCCCAGCCTTCGAACTTGCTCCTAATTAATAAATATACATTTAGTATCTTCTGTTCTCCACTGAGGGGGGCACAAAGATGGGAGGAGACACCACCCTTCTTTCTGAACACCCGTGATTAATTGCTTATGTATGAAATGACAGCTAAAAGTGCAAGATGTGCTCAATGCCATAGAGATCAGTGTTTTTCAAATTACAGCTCATAACTCATTAGAAATCAATTTAGTTGATTGAAACTAGCACTTTAGAAATCAATAGAGTAGAAAAATTAGTGTTCATTACATGTACTATGGATTAGAATTTTCATGGGGGTGAAGCTTTTGTTTTAGTTATATATTGTATGTATGTGTACATAAGGCTATAGTGTAACTTGTATTTTTAGCTGTGGGTTGTGGTAAAAAAAAGTCTCAAGGGCTCAGCTCTGGTGATCAGGCCTCTGTTTCCTTTAGTGGGCCCCTCTACTATACTCCAGCCTCACTGGCCCTATCACTGCATCTTTCCTACCTGAGGTCCTTTACACATGCTATTTTGCCTACCAGAAATATTCTTTTCTCACTCTCTTCACTTGCCTAACTTGTATTCATTGCGCAGAACACAATAATGGATCACATTATCCTGTTCCCTCAACAGATGGGGAAACTGAAGCTCAGAGAGGTTAAGTGATTTGCCCAATGTCACACAGCCAGCTAGAGGTGGGCTGGGGTTTGAACCTAGTCTTCTCTGATTTCAGAGCTCAGATTTTTCCTTAACCCATGAGACTTACTTGCTAACAGCTTCACTCCTTTCCTCCAGGTCAGTGCAGTAATGGTCTCGGGGGGTTCCAGCCCACATACCTGCTCTCAGAGAGCAGCCAGCCCCTATGGCTCCCTGACGACATCTTCCTGAGGGTCTGCTACTCCATCTGTGTTGTGGGCAACAACAAGGTGGGCCTGGCCGCTGCTAGATAGACTGGCTCTGCCTAAGTCCCTGGTCAGAGGCACGCCTTCTGGGAAGCTAGGGAGCCCCCATATTTTCACTCATTCCAGCCAAACTCTGTTTCTCAGGACTGAGCACTGAGAGACCCCAAATGAAGCAGCTATAGGCTCTGCCTTTGGGTTAAATGGAGGGGGGTCAGATCACTTTGACTTTCATGCCCACTCAGTATAGGTCATTGGGTCCCAAATATGTCATTCAAATACCACCCTGATGATTTTTGTATTATCTGCATGTGGCCACTGGTTAGAATCTGCTGATGTGGGGATGCGGGAGAGGCCACGCCAAGTCTCCCTGCCAGCTCTCCGGCTTGGGCAAGGTGCCATTTCTGGAGATGTGGGACAGTAGTTCAAGAGGAGGTTGAGCCGGCAGTGTGGACAGAGCCAGACAGGGAGCCCCCACTAGGCAGGATGACTGACCCTGTGCTCACAGTGTTCCCACCTGTCAAATGGAAATGGCCACCTCTGGGCAGTGCTTTGGTAGGAAGAACAGGCTGGGAGTTTCTGACTAGATTTCACATCTAGGAGACTGCCCCTCCCTGTGGGGCCCAGGGCTGGAGAGGAGGAGGGGAGGGAGAAATCTGACACCTAGTCTCCAGGGTGGGCCCCCCCCCCCCCCCCCGGGCCCTCAGGTAACTGCAGACTCTGACCCTCTGCACAGTGGCCTGCCTGGGAAACTCACTCTTCGGTGACAAGGATTTCAGGCTGCAATCTGCCACTTCCTGACATTTGTCGGTTAGGAGGGTGTCACGGACACCTATGAAATCATGGCTGTGATGAATCTGATACACATCTGAGCTGAAATCTATTATAATCAGTACACAGCTATGCAGAAAAGACATGTTCATCCTCATTGCCCCTAATGTCATCTCTGCTTCTCTGCTGAGGTCGACAGTGCTATCACGGATGGATGTGCAGTGTCTGCATTGGCCTGGGACTCCCTGAGCAAGGACTGCCTCCCCACTTCACCTTTGGGGGAATCTCTGAGGACAGATGTTCTGTCTCCTTGCTTCTCTTCCTTCTAAAAGACTTTAGAAAACTTTCACTTGAGGCTTAATACACATACATACAGAAAGGTGCATGTATCATGAGTACAGAGCTCACTGACTTCTCACAGACCCACGTGACCGGAACACCATCAGACCTCCCCAAAGGTCCATTTTCTTCTTCAGTCCCTTCCCCCAGCCCTCTGCCCGATTTAAAGAAAAAGATTCTAACTCAGCTGGTATTTATGGAGGGCATGCTATGTGCTAGCACTTTTATAACCATGGTTTTATTGGATTATTACAGCAACCCTGAGGGGCAGACGACTAACCTTGTCTTACAGTCAGGGAAACTCAGGCTCACAAAGGGTAACTTAAGTGTCGGGGTCAAAGGGTCAGCCAGTGGTGGAGATTGATCTTCTAAAGTCAATTCCATATCACATGTCACCATCACATTCTTTAATGTGTGCAGAGAGAGGGGAATGAAGAGTTAGAAGGAAGGCCCAGAGTTCATCAGAAATAAATCTGCATGGACATCTCTGAGGTTATTTGCCCCAAAACATCCCTTACTTCTTCTGGGAGCTTATCCTGTTTACATTCTTCAAGATGCTTCCTGAGATTGCTGCCACGTTCCTACAGGGCTCTGCCAGCTGGCCACACGTGGTTGGTTCAGGGGTGGGTACCTAACCGAAGAGGGGCCAGAGAGCTTTCTTGGGAATTTTGGTTTCATTCTTTCTCTGGAAATGTAAAACTCAGCTGCAGTGGCCAGTTAGGAGAAATCCAGCCTACAGTGAGAGAGAGAGAGAGAGAGAGAGGAAGTAAGAATGAGAAGCAAAGGTCCTGATGGTGTTTGGATCCCAGACTCCAGTTGATCCCGAGGCTCTGCCCCATCCTTCCCCTTCCTGCAGCTGGGCTGCAGTATGACACACCTTGCCATCCATCCAAAGCATCCCCTTTCAACCTAAGCCAGATAAGAAGCTGTTGTCTGCTAGCAAAGGTACATTAATCAATAGACCAGAGAAAACAACAATCTGGCTATTTATCCATTTATACACAGAGAGATCAGTTTCCAGCTATTTGAGGTATAGATGCATAAAATGGACTTTTCTGGGGAATGGGGATAGGGTAACCTACCTTGTGGGGTTTTGGGGAGGTTGTCTGATTAAACAAATATAAAGTACCCTGCCTGGCACAACTTCAATGATGGGGTATTTTGGTAGGGGAGGAAAAGCCTATTTTAAAACCTTGAACCTAACTCTCCCTTACAGTAGAGTTCTAATTAATAAATGTAGAAGGAATGATGGGAATAGAAAACACCGTTAGGCAAGCATCACAATAATGACTATTGCAGGTAAGAACCAATAACAGATATTCAAATTGGTGGGCAGAAGAATGATGAGACCCGGGATACTTGTGTGGTCTCAAAGTGTCTCCTCAGAAGACACTTATTCATTATCAAGGGAAAGATAGTTGCTGTAGAGTAGAGAAACCTGGTAGACCTCACTGTAACCAAGTTACTAAGGTTGACTCACCAGTAATAAGACCCACCCACATCATGCACCTCCCGAGATCATGCACTGAAAAGGGTATATCACCTCGGTGGCTTCTGCTCCAAAATGCACGCCCTCAATCTCATCATGAGGAAACATCAGAATAACCTAAACTGAGGGACATTCTACAAAAATAACAGATGAGTGCTTTTTTAGAAGTAGCAAGGTCATAAAAGACAAAGAAAAACCAAGGAACTGTCACAGATTAGATTAAGGCATGAAAACGAAATGTAATATGGGAACCCAGATTGGATCCTGAATCAGAAAAAGGACATTAGTGGGGAAACTGGTGAAATTGAAATAAGGTCTATAAATTGGTTAATAGTATTAGATCAGGGTTAATTTCCTGGGTCTGATCAGTGTACTATGGCTATGATGTAAGATGTTAGCATTAGGGGATTCTGGATGAGAGGTATACAGGAACTCTCTGTACTGTGTAACTTTTCTGTAAGTCAAAAATTATATCAAAAGGAAAAAAAAGCATAAATCCTTGAACTTGGAAAAAAAACCCTCAGATCCAGTTTGTCCCCAGTAGGTTTGATTGAATTAATGATGTAAATATAAAACAAAATGTAAGGAAAAAACTATGAAACCAAGTTGATAGCGGACTCTGTACCTAAAATTTATATAGACAGCTGCCAAAGATGTAAGGTTTATAAAATGCCTGTCCCTAGAGATGAGGCGAGGGCTCTTAGCTCTGTGAACTTACCGCAGGGATCAGAATAGACAGAGGAACTCAGACCCCTGGCCCCATCTCACCCACTGCAAGAGATCCCTCTTCTAGTGTTCCTCGAAAAGTGCTCCTTTAGCCTCTGCTTGAATGACTCGGGTGATGAGAACTTCACTACTCTCTTCCTTTGGTTGATGTTCAGTTTGTGCCCAAGAGCTCTGATGGAAATGAGAAATTAGAATCAACCCACATGAATAGGGCTAGGTAATGCTAGCTACCGAGATATTAGAGCACTGTGCAGCCACTGAACGTGGTAAGAACATGGCTTATCTCAATTCTCGGAAGTGTGTACGTAGTAATCTGAAGTAACAAGAGCAGAAGTAGCATTTACAAACTGATTACAGCAATGTCAAAATCTAAGTGTGTACATTAAGAGCCAGAAGATAATTTAGTCCTTTAGAATGGTGCAGAGAGTTGTAGTTTCAAGTTGCCTTGAATTTTTTTCAAGTGGTATATGTATAGAATTCAAAATGAAATTTTGTATCCAGAATTTAAAAAACAGAAACACCTCTATTAACGGACTTGGGAATTGTCATTTCAAGACTGAGAATGGTGGTGTGGAGCACTAGTTTGGGAAGAATCCTAAGGCCATGTCTCAACACCATGGGCAAGAGTGATCTGTTTGATTAGTGATGCCTGCCATGGATGAAGAATTAGCAGTTGCAGTGAGCATGCTAGTAGCTGTCATCTCATTGAGACACGCCCAGCAACCAGTGTCACTTTTATAGTCACTCTGAAAGGTGAATGAGCTGTTTAAGGAGCCATGTGAGGGAAAAAACCTCTTCTTCTGGTGACAAGTGGTGGGATTTAAGGCAAGTCACTGGGATAGAAGATGGTATAAAATAAATACCATAAGGGGAGGAAAAGCAAAGTCCTCCATGAAGGGACCAGTTTGAGAGTGGGTGGGAACAGGAGGGAAGGCTTTGTGGCATTCGTACTGGGTCTTGAAGGATGAGGGGATTTTGCAGGTGGAGATGCTCGGGAAAGGTGTTGCAGGTGGAGGGCCAGCATGGATAAAGGCATGGGGGTTCAAAAACAACAGGCCTCCTTGGGAGCAAGTGAGGAGGTCGTGATGACTGGAGCACAGAGCGTGTATAGGCTAGAAGTAGAAGATGAGCATGGACATGCAGGGAGGGGCCCGACTGAGTGTGTCCTGAAGGCCAGGGTGATGGGTTTGGATTTTATTTATTTGGTCCCAGGGAGGCTTTGATGTGTTTTGAGAGAGGTGGTGCTTAGAAGGAGAGGAGACCAGAGGTGATGAGAAAATGCCTCTTTCCTGGGAGATCATCACTATGAGAGGACCCCAGCCCCTGGATTTTGACACAATCCCTTTGGAGCATGGGGTGGAAATCGGAGCCCTGGTATACTGGGATGAGGGAGATCTAATCAAGCCCCATGGAGAACAATCCCATGGGCTCCATCTATTGCTCAGGATTTCCTGAGCTCTGGGCCAGGTACAGGGAGGGGAGAGCTGCAGTCTCTGCCTTTTAGAAGTTTCTAGTCTATGGAGTGAGGAAATATACCTCTGGAAACAACTGGAAACCGATCCTAGACAGGGTGTGATCCGTCACCAATGGGAGGGCCCCAGCTGGGTGTGCAGTGTTTAGGGGTAGATGACAAATTTGGTGGGGAGCCAGTAGGTCAGGCTTCCTGTCCTTGGTGGGAGGTAGCTCTGGATGACTTCTAAGATTTCCTCAGACTCTGCGCATCCCTGGCTCTAGGAGGAGAAGTCCTGAAGGATGGGCAGAACATGGACACGTAGAAGGAAGAGAAGTGGGCATTCCAGGAAGGGGAGTCTGGTGGATAGTGGTGCAGTCCAGGGAAGACAAGGACTTGGGTTGTATGGGGACACCGAGCTGTCAGGTCAGGCTGGATAGGCAGGGGCTGCTGAGCTCCAGGGCCTGGTAGCCAAACAGGGTGCCCTGGCTCAATGCAGTAGGCCAGGGCTACGCAGAAGGGATGTGATGTGACTGGAATTTGGGGACAGTTAGCCTACAGTCATCAGACTCCTAGTGTCCTTCCAGATAAGGAAAGGGTCCTTGGAGGCCCATGTTGGGGAGTCTGGTTGGACTCATAAGACTTAGGGGACCCCATGGATTCTGCTATATTCATTCTATGAATATAGGATGTGGCATGATTCCAAGGATCCTATGACTTTCTTTTGCCTACTCTTCCAAATCTGCAGATTCTTCCACCCCAGGGAAAGCACTCCCCCCTTACCTTGCCTTCCACCCAAGTCCAACGTGCCCCTGGAGACTTCAGGGAGGAATGCAGGGAGCTGATTTGTCCTTGAGACACAATCAGGCCGGTACCTCTTTCTCTGTGTGCCAGGCCCAGGCAGACTGCTTGTGCCCCCGCCATCCTCCATTACAGGGCTCGGGGAGGCTCTGGGGCTCTGGCTGGGCAGTGGCTGGACAGGCCTGCCAGAATGGAAAGTCTCCACTGGCAGGCCTGGTTTTGGCCTTCTGCCTGGGGCTCAAGGGCCTGACAAATCTCTTTGGAGCCCTGAGTGAGGGGTACAAGGTGGCAGAGAGTGTACTGGCATGGGGACTTTTTTCACTCATCCCAAAATGGAGAGTTCTTCTGTGCCAGGTAAGAGGATGCTGGGCCAGCTCCAGGTTACCTCAGGCAATGAGAAACTTGGAGCAGGGCATCAGGGAGGACCCGAGGGGGAGGGACTGAGGACACAGCAGATCAAGCTTGGGAGCAGGAGAAAGGGCAACAAGGGCCGGGGTAATGGGGGACAGAGGCACTTTAGGAGAACTAAAGACACGGGCAGAGATGCAGTGGGACAGAAGGAGAGAGACGATGAGGAACAGAAGCAGGGGCCTGCATGTCCCCTCTTCCCGTGCCCCTGCCCAGGCCTCCTGCTGTTCCAGACTAGTGCGAGAGGCACAACTAAAAACCAGTGCAGCTTACACTGTGGGTATGTCCTGAGCATTTGCTGAATTAGAATAAAAATTTCTCCAAATTTCTCCTTTTAACCAGGAAAGCATCCAAAGCTTCCCCAAACAGCCCTGATTTCAGCCACTGGCGATCCAGCCCTGCGCTAACAATACCGCCATCATCACCACCATCGGCATCACTCTCAGCACCTCCGTTACTCCATTATCATTACCATTATCTTAGCTACTGACCCCATCATCCCCCAGACACCGCTATCTGCATCCCTCAGGGACTTGGGGATGCTTGCTGGAACGAGGACTTGAATCAGAAACTCTGAGTGAATCACCCATAGACTAGGGATCCTCAATGGTTTTGCTCCTGAAAGGGACATTTGGCAAGGCCTGGAGGCATTTGTGGTTGTCACAACTGGGGAACTGCTGCTGGCATCTGGTGGGTAGAGGCCAGGGATGCGGCTAAACATCCTACAGTGCCCACAAAACAGAGCTTTTTGTTCCCAAATGTCAGAAGTACTTGTCTGCAGATCATATGGCCCTCACTCTACCCTCCTCTGGCCCTCACCCCAAAATGCCCACATCACACCTCTGGTTCCCGGACGAGGAGTGATCTTTGCCGCTCCATCTTACGGAGACTTTGTTCTCTTATCGCTGGCACCTCCTGGCCTCCATGTTTGGATTGAAAAGTCAATAAGATGAAAAGTCCTTTGCAGCCACCGTCGCAAGAGAAAACAGAGAAACAATTGATACGTGGAGCCCAGGGTGCGCCCAGGATGGAGGTCATGCTTGCCGAGGGCAGGGAGGCAGGGCCTGGGCTGGGTCCCGGGGGTATAAAGGAGGAAGGAGTATTACTCGGGCCCTCACTGTGAGTGACGGCACAACTTCGCCGCTGCGGCCAGTTGGGAATCAGCATCATGAAGTGGATGGTGGTGGCTCTGGGCTGCCTCCAGCTCTTGGAGGCAACACTGATCAGGTGAGTCTGGGGCCTGGCTGCTGGGGCAGGAGACTGGAGTTCTGCAAGGGGAGAACTTCCTCTGCTCTGGGATTCCTGCCAGGGGCAGGGGAGGCTCCCTGAGTCAGTGTGGGATAGGACTCAGAGGTGGGAGGAGATACAGCCTCTGTCTTCAGCAAAGCTCCAGTCAAAGGGAGAAGCACCATCCTTTCCCCTACTGATGAGAAAAGATGGACCTGAAACAGAGAGAGTAGGGGTGGCTACCACCCAAGCAGACCCTGGACGGCTGGTACGATTATTATCTGGAGAGGGACATATTTGCTAAAAGTTTCCTTAAGGCCCTCAATTTATTTGGCCAATGCCAAAATCATCAAAGCAGAAACACCCAGTAATGTAAACTCTACACGCTGAGGTGTCGGGGTGGCACGGCTCACAGGACATCAGGAGGGCTCTCGGCCCACCACACTGCCTGCTATTCCATCACTAAAGAGAGGTTTTTGTTTTTGTTTTTGTTTTTGTTTTTTTTGGTGAAGAGATGGCACTTCTCAGAAACTTCTTTAATAGGCCAATTAGTTCACAGTGGTGGCATGAAGCTACTATCAGCCTTCATAGCTCAAGGTGAATGGGTTTAGTAGAGATTTCCGGAGAATGCAGAGTCTTGAGGGAATGGGGAAGAGATGGGGAAGGAAGTGAAAGAAGCAGGAATTCCAGAGCCTGGAGCGAGGCCTGGGTGGGCCCGCAGAGCCCTCTAGGCAGTGGCAGCAGGCAGGACTGGGAGGACGTGGGCAGAAACCGATAATTCACAAGTTCTAGTTCCAGAGCTGATTTGGGCTCCAGCCCACTCAGGCCAATTCCTTCGGTGTCCCAGTGTCCTGAGAGGAGCAGGGATTAGCCCCAGGCCAGACAATTAGCAGCAGGTGCAGAACTAGGACCCTGTCTTCTGAGTCCCTGTCTAGTGCTGTTCCCCTGAGCCCACGCTCTGACATATTCAGCTGGTGCCAGGTGCCTGAGGGCCACCACACAAGAGGACTCTCTTTGGGGTGAATTTTGCCATCTCTAAAACCTTTTTAAAAAATTCACATACCCGGCAAAGGGTGATGTTGGATGTCCCTCTCCCTTTCCTGGGAAAGAGTTCATGGGATACCTGAGAGTGAGGGACCAGGGTGGGATGAAGATCCTTCGGGTGGGCTGGGGACATGCATGGGTGAAAGGAATTGTTTTCTGAATCTCAGAGCAAGTCCTGAGAAGGGTTTTGAAAGAAAGAGAAAGAGAGAGAAAGAGGAAGAGACACAGAGAGAGAAAGAGACAGAGAGAGACAGCCTGAGACAGAAATGCCAAAAGAGGGAGACACACAGACACATACAAGAGACAGAGGGACAGAGTGGCAGGAAGCCTGAGGCATGCAGTTAGAGATGGGTAGAAAGAGACAGAGGGAGAGAAGGAGAGAGAGATTGGGGTATTAGAGATGTAGGAAAGAGGGAGGCCCTGCACTGATCCCAGGCCTTCCGCAGAGTCCCCCTGAAGAAATTTAAGTCCGTCCGCGAGACCATGAAGGAGAAGGGCCTGCTGGAGGAGTTCCTGAGGACCCACAAGTATGACCCCGTCCAGAAGTACCGCTTTAGTGACTTCAGCGTGGTCTCTGAGCCCATGGCCTACATGGATGTGAGTTCTGACCCTCTCTGGGGCTCCCCATCTCCCTGCTGCCAAAGGCTGAAGGCTGGGCCAGGGCTGTGAGCTGCACCCTTCCTCTCTGCACCCTCCCACCCGGCCCCTGGGGCCTGCCCCCCTCTCTCAGACCTGCCAGGCTGACAGACCTTTGCGGCTGCCCCGGGCAGGCATGGACCGGGGGTCTGTGGATTCTGGGCAAGTGTGGAGGGCAGGCTCTGGCTCCCACGTCTGGTGTGGGCTGTGGGGCGGGGCTGGCCACTCTGCTGCTCTGCCTGTGGAAGAGGCTGGGCCTGCCTGTCCCTAGATCCCCCAACCCGGAGCTAACAGCCTGCCCCATGCCCTCTCCCCGCCCCCTACCCCTAGGCTTCCTACTTTGGTGAGATCAGCATCGGGACCCCACCACAGAACTTCCTGGTCCTTTTTGATACTGGCTCCTCCAACCTGTGGGTGCCCTCTGTCTACTGCCAGAGCCAGGCCTGCAGTGAGTGCCGGGCCGGGCAGGGGAGGGTGGCGGGCAGGGCCGGGCACTGACACCCTCTGAGGAAGGGCTGCTCTTCATAAAGACTGCTGTGGGTGCTTCAGTACTGGAAAGGACCAGGGACTTGTCCAGGGCCACTGAGCATGCCCAAGCCAGAGGAAGAAGCTGTCCATGGAGCTGGGCAGCCCCTCTGCCTTCCCTACTCACCAATATATATTCCTTCACCTCCTCCAGCCCAGCCCTGCCCACTCCACTCTGTTCTGGGCTCTTCCATTCCATCCCACTCTGTTCTACAACTTTCTTTCTATTCTACTCCACCCCACTATTTACTAAGTTCTTACCGAGCATCTCCAAGGGACACGGGAGAACAATATAGATGTGGTCCCCCTTCCTAAGGCTGTATTTGGAGACAGGAGATGTTCACTTCCCAAGGCTGCCTTGTTCCCTGCCAAAGCCTTGGGGGTTGAGTCTTGACTACTCTGGCCCAGAAAGTCCCTCGTTGGCCCCACCCTACACTATCTCAGGATCCCGCTGTGGCCAGCTTCTCAACGGCAGGGGTGAGACGAGGGTCAGGGAATGCACCAATGCCCTGGAGGTTCATTCACTCTTTCATCTGGTGAGCAATTTCTCGGCACTCACCGAGTGTCAGGAGATCTGCTAGGGGCCAGGAAGACAGAGATAGAGTCTATGCAAACTGCCCACAGGGAGGTCACCGTCCTAGGGCATCCCAGGGTTCTCTAAGTCAGAGAGGACTTTGGGGTCAAGGCTGGCCAGTTCCTGTGGGCCTACCAGTGCTGGCCACCACCTGACTTGGTAGCTGGGGGTTGCTGAGGCCCCAGGGTGTGAGCATAGGCTGCAAGACAAGTGGGCAGCTCTGCGGGCCTGAAAGTAGGCCAGCCTGACATCCTGAACTTTCCCTCCCTTGCAGCCAGCCACACACGCTTCAACCCTAGCCTGTCCTCCACCTACTCTACCAATGGGCAGGCCTTCTCCCTGCAGTACGGCAGTGGCAGCCTCACCGGCTTCTTTGGCTATGACACTCTGATGGTGAGTGATGTTGGCCGCTCCTGACCCCAGGACGTGGGGAAGGTAGACTGGGGCTGTAAGCTGGATTCTAACCTCACAGGTCTCAGAGTCTGATGGGGAGACTTAGCTGGGGACCCTGAAATATATGGAAAAACACCAGTGCTCTACTGTACAGGCCAGGAAATCAGTACAATAAGGGCTCATCTATTCACACACTGAACCCTCCCTGAGGGCCATCAAGTGCCAGGCACCAAGGACACCACCATGATTGGGACAACCTGGTCCTTTTCTTTAAGGAGCTTAAAGCCTAGGGAAGGAGAAGATTGGGTTGAGGGGTGCTACAGCAGTCAGGGAAGGCTTCTCAGAATAGAATGTGGCTCTGGCAAAGCTACCAAGAAGGGAAGAAGCAGAGGTGTGGGAGGTTTGGAGAAGAGTCTTGCAGGACCTGGGGAGGAGTCTGGGGAGGTGAGTGGAGTTACATTCACCACCTCCCATCCTCTGTGCTTCTTCCAGGTCCATGACATCAAGGTCCCCAACCAGGAGTTCGGCCTGAGTGAAAATGAGCCGGGTACCAATTTCCTCTATGCGACGTTCGATGGTATCATGGGCATGGCCTACCCTGCCCTGTCCACGGATGGGGCCACCACCGCCCTGCAGGGCATGCTGCAGGAGGGCGCCCTCACCTGCCCAGTCTTCAGCTTCTACCTCAGCAGGTAAGGAACTGCCTGGTGGTCCCCCCGCTGCCAGCCCACTCCCCCCACAGTCCTGTTCGGCTGAGGCTCAACACTGGGGTTTGGAGGCCTCCTAGCAGGCATTTGGCAGGGCCTTCCCTCCTGGGCCTCTGACTTCCCCACACCCCCACTCTGCCCCACCCCTGCATCTGTCCCCAGCCTACTCGGACTCCTCTTTGCATTTCTTGGCTAGGACAGAATTGCTCCTTTCTCTGGTTGAACCCTGCTTTGAGTATTGCTGTTGATTCTTTGTACCTCTTGGGTTTGCCTCCTGCCCAGAGCCCCAGTGAGCTCATTTCCTTCTGATCAAATGTTTTCTACCTGGACACTTCTTTTGTGTAGTTATCTATTGCTTCATCTCTTTTGATCTATTGTTCTAGCCAGGCCCTGGAGTCCTCCGGGCTAGGTCCACCATGAACTCCTCACGAGCTGTTACCCTCACCACAAACACAAGCAAACATAGTTATTCATATGGATGGGCTCCGGAGCTGGGCGGTGGGGTTGAGGGTGCGGCCTGAGATGGACTTTCCTTCTTTCCTCTCCAGAATTAGACAACCATCTTCTAGAGACAGTCAGCATCTATTCTCTGGGGCTTAGTCACTTCGATCTGACTTTCAACAGTATTATCCTGGTCCTAGTGTTGTTGACTGATTCTCCACCTCTGTTGACAAGTACTCTGAATTTAGCCTTTAGGCGCTCGGCCCAGTTCCACACCAGATTCACTGCTGCCTAACAGGGGAGGTCCTGCCCTCCCCTGCTCCCGGGCCCTACCTCCCTCCAAATCCAGGAGGAAAATAATAAGCCAGGCCCGAGTCAGGCTCCCGTTGCGTTCCACCAGCAGCATGAAGTGAAAGGGAGAGGAGAAGGCGGTGTGGGGCAGGGCAGGGGCCAGATGTCTAGCAGCTTCCCCAGATGCAACACTTTGTGGAGCAGCAGCATCTAGGAACCTGAGGCACAAGGAATTCTGAAGGGCCCAGCCTGGGAGCTGCAGTCAGAGGTTGGGAGACACTGCCCCGCCCTCAGGGAACCCAGTCTGAGGGGAGACACAGCCCTGTCCTCAGGGAGCCCCAGCCTGAGGGGAGACACAGCCTTGCCCTGAGGGAGTCCCATTCTGGAGCCAGGGCAGGACCTCTGTTTCCCTCTGAGTGTGACTGCTCAAGAGAGAAGTCCTTTTCCACAGCCACTCCCTGATTCACCTTTCACTTTACTTCCTGCAGCCAGCAGAGCTCTCAAGACGGGGGAGCAATTGTCTTTGGGGGTGTGGACAACAGCTTGTACACGGGGCAGATCCACTGGACCCCCGTCACTCAGGAGCTGTACTGGCAGATTGGCATTGAGGAGTGAGTCTGCAGTGGGCCTGGGGACGTGGTCTTCCTCCGAGCAGGCTTTGAGGCACTTCATGCCACATGCACACATCCAGGTACCGCTGGAGGGCCGGGACAGAGGACCCCAGAGGCCTGCACCCTCACAGACTTTTGGCTGGAATTTCAAAGCCCAGCTCAGCCTGGAGAAGACAGGTGGGGTGGGGACAATAAAGGAAGGGGCAGGACTTGGAATCCCAGACATTTCAGACCCTGTAGTCCAACCCGAAGGGCTTAGAGATTAGAAACTGGGGTGTGTTGGCAGGGGGGACTAATTTGCTCCAAGTACTTGCAATGAATCAGTAGTCTTGGTCTTCAGTGTTTCTAGGACTGTCCCTGGAACTTTTTAGAAAGAGATTCAGTGGCCATTTGGTGGCCTTCGACGGACTCTGGTATGAGGCAGGGGGATGGCTGGACTGACCTCTGCATAGTTCTTACCTTTCTGAGGTGCACCTTGATTCTGTTTCTCCCTCAGTGTGGGAAGGCCGAGCCCCCAGATGCTCTGAGCTGGGAGGTCCTAAGGCCACCCATCTCCTCACCATTCAGGTTCCTCATTGGCGATCAGACCTCTGGCTGGTGCTCCCAGGGCTGCCAAGCCATTGTGGACACCGGCACGTCTCTGCTCACCGTGCCCCAGCAGTTCATGAGTGCCCTTCTGCAGGCCACGGGAGCCCAGGAGGACCAGTACAGACAGGTGTGTGTGGTGGAGGAGGGCCCCTTCCCTAGGAGAGGCCAGCCAGGGGGCATTTATGGTTTCTCCTGGGAGCACAGGAATAGCCTGATTCTTGGCCTCCATGTTT
The DNA here is from genome assembly GCF_048773025.1 of Camelus bactrianus. Lineage (NCBI taxonomy): Eukaryota > Metazoa > Chordata > Mammalia > Artiodactyla > Camelidae > Camelus > Camelus bactrianus. The sequence goes on along the minus strand of NC_133558.1, from coordinate 27,517,177 downwards.
CTAGCTACCCCAAGGCACTGGAGGTGGGGGCCTGGGGATGACTGGGGCTGGGGGTTGACTGGTGGCTTGAAGGGGGCAGATGCTTGTGCTAAAGGGATATAAGGAGGTGATTACTAAGCAGAATTTCCTCTGAGCTTCTGCCCCTCAGAGGAAACAGGTTAAATACCTACCAGGCTTTGTGGTAAGAGTGAAATAACTAGAATATGGAGCCAAGCCTGTGAGTGACAAGGGATAATCCTTCAGTCCACATCTCCTTTACCTCCACAGGGCAATGCTCCCTAATTCCTGTCCTGTCCTGAGTCCACCAAAGTGTTTGCCTAATTAATGCATTCCCATTAACTTTGGAGGACTAATGGGCTATGCTTTCTATAGACCTATGCGTTTTATTTATTTTATTTTATTTTTAATTTTAATTTTTAATTGAAGTATAGTCAGTTTACAGTGTTATGTCAATTTCTGGTGTACAGCCTACATATATTTGTTTTCATATTCTTTTTCACAAGTTACTGTAAGATACTGAATATAATTCCCTGTGCTATATAGTATGAACTTGTTGTTTATCAATTTATTTATCTAATATATATATTAGTTAATATCTGCAAATTGTAAACTCCCAATTTATCCCTCTGCATAGATCTATGTGTTTTAAAAGCACACAATCTCTCTTGGGGGAAATTCAGGCAAGAACCATGTTTTGGAGTGGGAAAGATGCTTGGGTCTCCCCAAATCCCACCCTCTGTAAGTGAATCCTCATGTGTAATGCCAGCAGTGTTGGTGTTGCAACCTCCAGTCCAAAAGCAAGCCTGGGGCTCAGGCCTGGGAACAGAGGGGCTGAGGTGATGGGGCTGGCAGGTGCTCTCAGGTCGGAGATGAAGCAACCTGGGCCCCCGTTCCTCTCTGCAGTTTCTTGTGGACTGTAACAACACTCAGAGCCTGCCCACCTTCACCTTCATCATCAGTGGTGTGCAGTTCCCTTTGCCACCCTCCTCCTACATCCTCAATGTAAGTCCTGGCCCCTGCAGGCTGAGCCAGCGGGGACACGAGCAGGGTGGGAGGGAAGGGTGGGGAGCCACAAATGCTCAGTCTCCTTACCTTGCCCCATTTCCTGACTCCTTGCAACATTGATTTATTTTCCCCACTCATTGATTCTAAACCCCATTTTCTGGAACAAGGCTGTGAAATATTATTTACAGTAATGATTATTAGTAATTAGTGGGGAGAGGCACTAGGCTGTTTGTCGAGCGCTTACAAAGGTCAGCCACTGAGTGAAGCCCTTGGCCTACCTTATCCCAATTCCTTCTCACACATTCAATAAGGGAGATACTAATTTCTATTTTACAAGTAAAAACTTGGAGGTTCAGGGGCGTAGGTATAGTTCAGTGGCAGAGCACTTGCTTAGCATTCACGAGGTCCTGGGTTCAATCCCCAGTACCTCCACTAAAATTAAAACAAAACAAACAAAAAACTTGGAGGTTCAGAGAGGTTAAGTAACCGACCCAAGGCAATACAGCTAGTCAGGGTGAAGCTAAGGTTTGAATCCAAGCTGGTCTGTCTCTAAGGCTTTACCACTAGGCTGACCTGCTCCAAATCAGGAGCAGGAGGGAGGCCATGGGCTCTCAGGGAGAGAAGACCCTGCAGAGCTTGCACCCACCCTTTCCAGAAATCCTCCCACCAGCCCTGGCTCTGGGGGCTCCGCTGGCCTGCGAGCCCTCAAGGGCAGACACTCTGGCTCCCCTGTTTCTGCATCTATGCTCCTGGCCTGGGGCTCAGGGCTGAGCAGCGCCCTGTCCATGTGTGAGTGGATGAACAACTATTGCTCTTCTGTGTTGTACAGAATGACGAAGGCTACTGCACCATGGGGGTCGAGGTCACCTACCTGCCCTCCCAGAATGGCCAGCCCCTGTGGATCCTCGGGGACGTCTTCCTCAGATCCTACTACTCCGTCTACGACATAAGCAACAACAGGGTGGGCTTCGCCACTGCCGCCTAGACTCAGGGCCTGGACGCCTGGGCTCCCTCCTCCCTCTCAGCCCCCTGCCCCACGTGGGGCTTTCTCTCTGTGCTTCTGCTCTGCATTCAGCCTTCCTTCTCTGGACTCTGGACTTTCTCTAACAATAAATAGTTCTTCTCCACGTTGGCCAGCCTGTGTTTCTAGAGGGCAGTTGTAGTCTGTAAGGCAGCTCCTGGTCTCAGGGAATGGGGAGAATGAGAGTCAGAGGCAAATGTGCCTGTGCTGGACCATGTTCTCCTTGAGTTGTGAGGTTTCCAGGGGGTCACTGAGATTCTAAGAGAAATGGGGCACAAGGTAGGGCTTAGGGATGGGCTCTGTACCCTCCAGAGTTTGGCGTCTGTTCACAGCTTCTCTCTAGGGAGGGATGACAGTGGGAGCAGTGGCATTGAGGCAGGGTATTCCTTTGTGATGGACAAATTAAAATGCTCTGCTGCTTAATTTACCAAACAGCCTCCAGAGTTACCCCATGCATGTCCACTAACAGTGTAATTAGGGGTCCAGTGCCTCCCAAATCTTAGGCCTCCATCTCTCTATCTGTGATCAAGTTTGCAGAGGAGCTTTCAGAGTAAGGCTGGATGCCAACATGCACCTCTAACAGTCGTGGGTCCCTTAGGGAGGAGAGTGATGCCACCAAAGCCTATTTCCAGGAGGGCTTCAGAAGGTCTTCAGCTGATCGTATTTTCACGCAGATCCCTGTGTCCCAGGGCCTGTCTTTGAAGAAGGGCTACCTCTCAACCATGGACAAGAGGGATAGCTACTTGAATCACATGAAAATCAAGCCCATTTGTTCTAACCAACTGAGCAAGAGGTCTTGTCCCTCTGGACTTCATCCCTGTCCTCCTTAGGACCCACCCAGCAAGACCCAGAAACCTGAGGCAACATGGTGTAGGGAGGTAGGGGGGAGGCAAAATCAGAGAATGACAGCTCAGCACCCTGTAACTTCCAGCAGGGGAAGATGACATGAAAGGTCAGAAAATTTCTGTTCAGCAACATGGTGGGGGGTGGTGGTGGCGTGGGGTGAGGTAACTGCAAGCTCGGAAAGATTAAGCATGGGGAGGGGGGAGGTTATAAATGGAGTGCTCATGATGGGAGGGGAGGCAGGCTCTATATTATAGTCATATTTCACTTTGTCCTTCACCAAGCTGAGCAACCTTGTCCGTATGCTCAAGATCAAGGTCTGGTACCACACTCCAAACCAGGAGGGAAACTGAGGTTTGCACAGAGGGGTTTCTATGGCAACATCACACCATCTGGGACCCTACATCTTTCCTAGACTCCAGGAAAGCCAGCCTGCTGCAGGCCTCTCCCTCGGGTCAGACAAGCCACAGGATGTATTGTAGTGGACCTGTGATTCAGGACATCACTAATTGAGAAGAGAAAGACACGTTACAAAAGGGGCAGAAACGAAGCGGGACAAATTTTCGAAATTAACGCCAAGTTCCTACGGAGGCCTGAGCCCACAGAGCGGGACTACAAATCCCGGCGAGCCTGGCAGAGCCGCAGAGAGGACTACGGTTCCCAGCCGGCGCCGCGGCAGGCCGGCCAGGGGCGGAGCGGGGCGGGGCGCGGCCGCGGTTGTTGCGTGCTGCCCTCTGCCGGGCGCGGCGGGAAGTTGGTAAAGAGTGACAGCAGGAGCCCCGGCGCCCGGCGCGGGGCTCGGTGACAGCGGAGGCGGCGGCCGCGGGTTGGACGTAGAGAGCGGCGGCGGCCCCGACGGCAGAGGGAAGGGCAGACGGGGCGGGCCTCCCTGGTGGCGCGGAGCCGGAGGAGCCCGGGAGGGGGCGGCCAGCCCAGCTCTCGGGCCGGACACCTGAACTTGGGACAAGTTGCCGGAGCCGCGGGGCGCGGGCGGCGGACGGATTGACCTTCAGAGCTAGGTGAGCGGGGCCGGGGGGCAAAGGGTGAGCGGAGGGCCCGGAACCCCCGACCCAGGCTCCCCGGCTCCGATCCCGTGGGTTCGGGAGACAGGTGGGTGGGTGGGGGTATCGGCTGGAAAGGGGAGCGAGACTGTGAGCGCCCGGCTGCCGCCCGCCCCGCTGTCCGTCTAGCCCGGGACGCCCGGCGCGTGGTCGGGGCGGCGCTGCCCGCGGATCCTGGGAGCCCCTCCAGCCCCTCCCTTCAGGCTCGGGCCGGGGGGCGTCTTCTCTGCGACCTTATGTAACCAGGCGGGAGGGGCCGGAGCGGGCATGGGCCTTCCCGGCCGGGGAACTGGGAGTCGAAGAGGCGGGAGGCGTGGGAGTGAACTTGCAAGAAGTTTGAGGGCGTGTGGGCTCTGCGCCCACTTCTCCACCGGACGCGGCTGGGGCGGGTGGCACTGGGGAGGGCGCCGGAGGTAGGGGAGGTGTGCGGGGGCCGAGTCCGGCCGGGCCAGGCCCTGCCTGGATGGTCCGGGGGAGTGGGAGGGCCGGAGCGGCGCCACGCCCCGGAGGCTGGGCTGCGGGGGTTGGTGGTGGAAGTACCATCCCTCCCTCCCTTCCCGTCCCTTCCTCCCTCCTCGGTTTCTCGAAGGAGCCGCCCCTGCCCGCGTACCCCGGTATCCCTGAGCGCAGTCTTTTTACACCCCTTGCATTATTCCACGACTTTAGGGAATCCCAACCCCAGAGCTCACCCAGCGCACGCCCCTCTTTCTGCCTTCCTTGAGCTCCCAGCCATCTGCCCGCCTCCCCCCAACCCCGAGTTACCCCACTCCGTCTCGGTCCCGAATCCCGGAAAACACGCCCCCTTCCCCCATTCCCTGAGTCCGCACGGCTCAAACCCAGGCTGCCCGCCCTCCTCCTCAAGCCAGCGCTCCATCTCTCCCCTCCCGGTACCCCAATCTGGTATTCGGCCGTAGCGAGTGCGCTTGCCTCCTCGAAGGGAGCGGGCTGAGGCCAGCTCGGCCCCACAGCCCCTCGGCCCCCTCCCGCCCGGGGTTCTGGCTTCACGCACGGCTGCCCCGAGCTGCTCTGGGTTGCGCGAGCAGGTTCGCGCCGCAGCCGCCTGGCGCGCCCCGGCCCCGCGCCCGGGGAGAGGAAGGGAGGGAGGAGGGCTCCCGGGGCGGGGCTCGTCTGCGCCAGATCCCGCACTGCCCAGGGCTCCCTTACCTTCTTCGTATTCCCTGCCAGCCCCTCACCGCTGAGTCCTACCCCGATCCCCCTCCACTCCTGCCGTCGTCCTCTAGCTGGCCTGTTCTGGGGGTGGTTCTGAGCGAACAGTTTCTGGACTAAACTTCGCGTTCGCTGGGGAAGTGTCAGTTAATTGCCGCCCGGCCCTCACCCCAGACGCTGAGAGAGGGATGCTTGGTCAAGTAGGGAAGGGGACAAGGCCAGTGCAGCGCGCGCGCGCGCGCTCGCACACACACACACACACACACACACACACACACACACCCAACACCTACCTTCCCCCCGCCCCCCCCCCCCCGACTCTTCTGGGATGTGGGCTCAGGACCCTGCTGTCTGAGATTCTGCCAGCCCAAGACCTGGCACTCTTGGGCAACCGGGAGGGAGGGGAAGGTAGGGGGGGTGGTCTCTGGTGTCCTTCAGGACTTCCAGATGTGAGTGCCCTCAGATCAGAAAGCACTTTTTGGTTCCTTGGCCTGTTCCTTCTGAGGCCCTCTCTGTGCCCAGCCTGGGAGACAGCCCCCAGGCCCTGCCCGCAGGGAGATCACAGACTGGGAGACAGCCAGCAACAGTTAAAGGCTGGCCATAAGAGGCAGTAGAGGGAAAGGGCTGGTTGTCTTGGGAGCCCAGCCTGGTAATCTGAGGTGTACTTGTACCATGCCTCAGTTTCCCTAGCCGGGGGGGAAAATAGCAATTCACTTGGCCCCCTTCTTTTTGCCTGCCTCCTGGCTTCTGGGACTGGAGAGCAGAGAACCAGAGAGTGTAAATGACAGGCTGTTTGGGGTGACTCTCTGCTCTGCCTGACTGGGAGGGCAGCCAATGTTGCTTACAGTTTACAAGGTCTGTTACAGCAGCAGTGCTATTTTGCCCTCAACTCAGCTCTGTGTAGTGTAGCCAAATGGGAACCCAGGTCTGCTGGTTCCGGGTCCTTTGGAAGGGGCGCAGGATGAGGGCAGGGGACATCTCCTCAGGTGAGCACTCAGTCCTGGCCTTCCTAGGGCTGGTGGCGGGACAGCTCATAGTCCGAGGTGGGCAGAGGGTGGGCCAGGGCAGGCGGGAACCCGTCCAGGATTCTGGGATGGTGGGGGTACCCAGTGCTCACCCCCATGGCCAATGAGGCCTCTCTTTCAAGTCAGCTGGAAAGCAGGTGGGAGGGGCCTCCCAACCCTCAGGCCTGGCTGCTCTTTGAGGGTCTGACTTCTGGCCCTGATCCCTCCTAGGGCTCTGTTTATGGCAGTAATTGCATCATTAGCCAGAGTTTATAGAGTTACTTAGCACCTGCCCCCACAGGGAGTGGCCCGGCCACCCCCTGGCTTCTGTCTCTTCTTTTTCAAAGTCAACGTGGTTTCTGCCAGCAGCAGGGGTTTCCCCAACCGCAGCTGGCATGAAAGCCAGGTTGGGCCTTTGTCCTAGGGATGGAGGGTAGTCAGCACTTGGGGCCCAGCTTGGGGCTGCCCTGGAGATGACCGTGGAAGTGGAGTTGGCCTCCTCTGATACAGAGGGAGGGAGTTCAGGGTTCCCAGAACTACCAGAAGTGTCTATATCCCAGGATGCAGCAGGCATTTTTGCATATAATGTATGTATCCTCATCTGAAAAGTGGGAGATAAAAATGCACACATGTCGTAGGCTGCTGTGAGGAATCAGGTGCCTGGTACATAGTGAGTCCAGGATGCTCCTGTGTATGTCGGTGTCGGGTGTGTGTAACTGATGGGGGTTTGTGTGTGTGGTTGTGAGATTACAGGTGTCCAGGTACATGTATACAGATGCATTGTGTACATGCATGCCTGTGAGAGAGTAATGATAACCTACTGTTACTAGAATATTTATCTATTCTCTTTATGCTATAATAGAACAATATTGTAATAAAAATTAGTTATAAACAATAGATGACAACATTTATTGTGTATTTACTCTTCAGAATGAGGTAGGAATTATTATTTTCATTATACTGATTCAGAGAAGTTAAGCAGATTGCCTGAAGTCACACAGCCTAGAAGTGGTAGGGATTCTAACCCATGCCCAACTGATGTGAAAATCCATGTTCTCAATCCCTATGGAAGACCACTTCAGGGTTTCCTAGGAGTTTTCTCTTTAAAGGCAGGATGTGGTGGTCCAGGAACCTTCTTTTCCCCATCCAGGGTCTCCTGATCTGAAGCCCCTGCCCCAGAACACATCTGTCTCCTGGCTACTCTTCTGAGCTGCTGACACAGGTGACAAAGGACCCTGGCGAGAGCTCTCCTGACCACCTGGGGAGGGGATGGGTTCAGACGAGGCTTCCTGAGTCTCCTTGGATACCTCAAACATTAACTTACAGTGAGCCCTCAGTAGGTACTTGTTTAACCAGATGTAGAGAAAAGGCTGCAGGGACCATTGGGTGAGAGGAACACAGGAGACCCCACGCTGACAGGCTCTGTTGGCTTTGTCAGGTCCTTGCTTCTCGCAGCCTCCGTTTCCATGTCTGTGAACCTACAGCATCTGTGGGGTCCCCTCCAATGCAAGCCTCTACCGTCTCCAGCAAAGGCACCAAGACGAGAGAAGCTTCAGAAAGGGCTGGATGTGAGGTGCGCAGGGGTGGGGGGCTGCTGAAGTCCACTCAATATAGCCTTCCCTAAAGGCTGGCTCTGTGGAGCAACCAGCCAGGTTTTCTTGGGACACAGCCATAGCCACCATGTACTGAGCACTGGGCCAAGAGTACCCTAGCCAGGGTGTGGTCGAGAGCATGGGCTCCGGAATCCCAGCTCTGCCACTTACTAGCTGTGTGACCCTGGGCAGGCTGCTTAGCAGCACTGTGCCTCTGTGTCCGCACCTAGAAAGCAAGGATTTAGTCGCACCTACCTAACAGTGCTGTAGTGAGTGAGGCTGGGATGTCGGTGCCTGCTGTGTGTAGAGGGCTTCAGACAGTGTCATGCTCAAAAAATGTTAATTATCCTAATTAACTCCTATAACTTCTTTATTTCTCATTTCCAGGTGAGGAGATAGAGGCTTAGAGAGCTCTAGGGGGAGAAATAAAGAGCTATGGGTTACAAACAGGCCTCTCCCATGCGTCTGACATCCTCAAACAAAATGCCTTTCACAAGGCTTTGCAGACTCTGTGGCTACAGTCCCCACCGCTCCCTGTTGTGCCGCACCCAGCCTGGTCTCCACAATTAACAAGACAGCAGACTGGGCAAGGCCTGCAGCATCTCTACCACCCCTGTCCTGCCCTGCCCTGCCCCTTGGGGCTCCTTGGATAGCATCTGGCCTGGCCACTCCTGACCAGAGGCTCTCCCCTGCCCTTGCACTGCCTGCTCCTCCTGCACTCTGCACCAGAGATACGGATCTTCTTGGCCGAGATATCACTGAAGGCAGAGCTAAAATCCCAGCAATAAAGCAGGGTCTGGGACTTACAGTGCCCACAGGAAGTGCTTTACTTGCTCTAGGGTGGTGGGCCTGTGGGTGAGAGCAGAGGACAGCCAAGAAGGGCAGAAACAAGAGGCAGAGTCGTCACCAGTTTTCTTCCCTGTCTCTTAAGTGTGAGCATAAGGAGGAAGAGAAATGAGGTCTGCGCATTCCCACCCTCGTCCAGCTTCCTTGGGGCCAGAGTGCCTCCTTGGCCCTAACCCACACTGCGGAGGTCCTGAAGGAAAATGTGAGGCCATGGGGATTAATCCAGGAATTTCAACAGACCATCCAGAAACCCATGGTCCATATTCCCTCGTCCCAGCCCATGTTCATACTAGTCCCTTCTCCTGGTGCCCCCTCCCCTGCTCCCCTCCCTGTAACCAAATCCTGGGAAAGGCACACCTTCCCAGGAGACCAGGGGACTGCTCCATCGGACTGCAGCTCTGGTTGGATATTACAATGACCTCGGGAGCTCGTGAAGAATGCCATTGCACCTGAGTCTTGGGGGAGGGGCCTAGATATCAATATTTTACAAAAAAATTTCCTGGAATGATTCTGATGCCCTTTCTCTAGGACAGTGGTTTTCACATTTGAGTGGGCATCCAGATCACCTGGAGGATTGTTAAAACAGATTGCTGGGCCCCACCCTCAGGGTTGCTAATTGAGTTGGTCTGGAATCAATAGGTCTACTCTAGGTCTACAAATTCCATAGGTCTGGAATTTGCAGTTATGACCTGTTCTCAGGTGATGCCAATGCTTCTGGTCCTCAGACCACACTTTGAGAACCTATTGCTTTGTGTCTACCCAGGCCAGCGCTTTCTGTTTCCTGGGCCTCTGATTGCTTCAGGCCTCTTAGGCCTGTCTCCTTTTCGAAGCCAGGTCCCCAGGGGTAGGGATCACCCCCAGTCTCTGGTATAGTCAACCCTCCATCCCCCACAATGGCTCTCTGCTCCCACCTCCCGTTAAACTGACCCGTGTCCAGTCTTGGCCCCACCTTCCAGGACAGGCGTTTAGGAAATGCGTATTGCTTCAGGCCGGGTGAGGTGGACAGCACTAGCCCTGAGAGTCATCAGAACACTGGGCAGGATCGGAAGCTCCTGCAAAATTGCTTACAGCCAGAGTAGCATTGCTGGAATCAGGAGCAGGGGGGTGCGGCGAGGGGGTGGGGAGAAAGGGGGAGGGAAGGAGGGAGAGGTGTCCACAGCAGCCACTCACTTTGCTGAAGTGAGCTGTAGGTAGCCCCAGCGTGTTTTTTCTCCTCCCCCCCGTGGAGGGCATGTGATCACTGTCTGAACTGCATGTTTTTGTTAATAATAAAAATGATAAAACACGCACAAGAAACAGTCATTCCCTTCTCCTTTCCTCACCTAGACTGGACACGTGGGGAGGGTGGGTGGGGGTTCACTGTTGGGAGTAGTGACGCCTCTATCATCTTCCTGGGTCTGGAGGGCAGCAGATAGTCCAGTGACCCGGGGGCTCGCACCAGGGCCTGCTGGGGCAGAGTCTTCCTTGGAAGCTGAGGGGGTTGGGGGGAAGCCTGGTGGGAGGTGAGAAGAGATGGTGGCCGGTCCTGCAGCCCTGCCAGCGGTGGTGAGATGAGCTTGGCGTCTGAACCCCTCAGTCTACAGATGAAAGGACCACTCATAGGTCACACTCTGAGCACGGGGGTTGGGCCTGTCTTGTCTGATGCAGTATCCCCAGTGCCCAGAAGGGAGCCTAGTATGTAGTGGGTGCTCAGTGCATCTTTGTGGAGTGAGTGAGCATGAATTGGGCCCCAGTCATGTGTTCAGAAGTGAGGACACACTAATGCTTTACCATGGTGTCTGCTGTGCAGGAGTGTCACCATCTAAGACCCGGGGATTGGTTCACAGGGACTTGGACAAGGAGGAGCTCCTTGCCTCTGCTGAGATGATCCGGGCCCAGCCTCACTCTGGTGTGGGGCTCACAGCCTGTCCCTCCCCCCAGCCCCTGCCCTCCCCCCCAGATCTACCAGCAGGTCTGTGGGGTGGGGCTCCGGTTTGTTTTCTCCTGTTTGCAGAGGGAAGTCACAGCCTGTCCTCCGCCTTGTTTATAATTGGTTTGGGGACAGCACCTGCCTCAGCCCTCTGCTGTCCCTGAGGGGTGCAGAGTGGCCAGGAGGTGACACACTATCCTGTCCCCCCCCCTCCCCTGCCGCCTCTCGTCCCCTCCCTGCTCTGGCCAGGTGTGTTCTCAGCTGCCCCAGCCAGTGAGGCACCAGCCAGCTTTGCTGCAGGCTAACTGGGGCGGTGGGACTGTGGGCCTCTGAGGCTGGCTGGCACTGCCCTTGCGTTGTTGAGAGGAGGGGGACTGAAGCCCAGGGAACTCGAGGGACCTGCTCCAGCGCCCCATGGCCTTGAGCACCGTTGGGGTCAGCAGGCACAGGCTGAGTGCCTCCCAGGTGCCTAGCTCTGTGCCCGCCAAGCAAGGTGGGTGGGAATAAGGACATGGCTCCTCCCCCAAAGCTGACAGCCTGTAGGGAATTTCAGTGACTGCAGAGGACAGAGAAAGACAGAGTAACACAAGATAGTCCAGAACCATGGACCAAATGACTGGTCAGTGTGTTGACGTCTGGCCCTTTGGTCCAAAGAGCATTCCTCTTGGTCCAGAGAGAGTTTTTACAAAAGGGCTCAGGCTGGCGCTGAGACCATGGCTCAGCCCTTCCCACTCTCTGAGCCCCAGAAAGGGCAGCTCTCCTACTCCCTGGGTCCTCTCACCTCTGCAGGCCCAGGAGCCTTCCCTCCTGGATAGGGTCCTTCCTTCCAGGAGGCTGAGGCTGCTGAATGCGAGGTGAGGCCATGGGGAGGCTGCTGGCCCCTGGGCCACCCACCTGTCACTTGGAAGCCCTGGACTGTGGGGGATGTGGTGCTAAATCAGGCTCAACAACTCAGGCCTCTTTGGACCTGCCTGTGGCTTGGAACCCAGGGGAGTGTATCTGCTCCCCACTACCTCGCCTCCAGCACCTCTCTCCTCCCCTCTTTCCCCTACCTTCCCGCATCCCCATCCCCTTAACCCTCCATCTAATTCCATGGCATCTGGAACATCAGCCCTCTCCTGCTCTCTGTCCCCCTTCTCTCCATCTTTATTTGTTTTTCTGCCTCCCTCCTTCTTTTGGTGTCTTTCAAGGGTGTCTGAGACCTGCCTTGCTCCCCCAGTGCCTTCCCAGTGTGGGCCTCCAAGCTCTGTTGTCAGGGACCCAGAGGAATGGCCCGGGACAGGGGGAGGTGGATGTAAGAGAGAGTCCAGCTTCATGCAGCCCCCTGGTCTTGGCCACCAGAGCATGTGGTGGCTGGGATGCCCTGGGGTGGGTGGAAGATGAAAGGGCCGAGGGGTAGCCCAGGCCAGCTGGAGGAGCCTCTCTGCAGACAGCCCTGGGTATCGCTGGCTCCTGCAGACCTGTGACTAACTAGAGGTTCTCATCTGGTTTGTTTGGCCTAATCATCGTGTTTTCAAAACCAGATGTGAGAAGAAAATATCAGAGCCTCTGTTTCAATGTACTGATGTCTCATTCTTTTCTCTCCCCTTTTATTGTGAAATAGAGCACAGTTGCCAAAAAGGGTATAAACCTGTCTGGATAATGTAATAAATAATTATAAACGTGACCACTCAGATGAAAAAACAGAATGTAACCTGAATTCCAAAATCAGCTCATGTGCCCCCACCTTGGTTATAAGCCCCTCCCCGCGAGGCCACCACTGTCCTGGCTTTTAAGATAATCACTTCCTTGCTTTCCTTTATCATATAACCACCTGTACCTGTGTCCTTTAGCAATAGAGTTTAGTTTTGCCTGATTCTGGGTTTAATATGGCTGGAATGACCTTGAACCTGTTCTCTCGTCATGCTGCGAGCTTCGTCCATGTTGTTGTGTGTCGCAGTGCTGAGCTCCCGTTAATTGCTGTGGCGTAGCCACTGTATGAACTTGCCGCCGTATTCATAGCCATCCAGCACACACTGGTGGGCATTTGGGTTGCTTTCCTTTTTTGGCTACTGTGAACAATACTGTAAGAACATCCTGGACTGTGATTCCTAGTGCATTGGTGCATACATCTCTCCAATCTATATAACCCAGGAAGGATCTGCTAGAGCACAGGGTATGCAGTGAATATTTCAGCATTAGTAAGCACTGTGTCAAGTGGTCGCACCAATTTTCTCCTCACTGGCGGCACCCGTGGGTTCCTGTTGCTCCGTATCCTCACAACACTTGGTGTTGATTGGGGGACTCAGTTCTGTCTTGCTGGTGAGCAGGTGACAGTATCTCGTTATGGGGGTAATTTACGTTTCCCTTCTCATCTGTTTTTATGTATATTTGCTCACAGGCATGATATGTCATATGCTGGTATTTATAAGTAGCTTCTGAGAAAAAAAGCTTATTTGGGGGTGCTCAAAATTTTTTTACTCACAGGAGTGTGTGATCAAAATAACTGAAAGACCACTGAAATATTGAATGCCAGGGAGGGGATGGGTTTGTAGGGTGGGGGTGGGGAGGTGGTCTTGGGACAAGATTCCCAAGTGGCAATGCCTCCAGTGGGGCAGCTCTGCCCAGAGGCTGCTGAGCCCACAGGGCACTCCCCGGCACCTTCAGGCCCCCCGCCTGGCACATGTAGGGCCGGAGCCCCCAGCGGATGCCCTTCAGTTTAGAATTGGCAGGCGCCTGGCTTTCAGGTCCTTCTAGGCCAGTAGTTTTCAACTGGGAACAGTTTTGCCTCCCAGCGTACATCTGGCAATGTCCGATGGCATTTTTGTTTGTCACAACTCGGAATGCTACTGGCATCTAGTGGGTAGAGGCCAGGGATCTGCTAATGGTCCTAAAATGCTCAGGACAGCCCCCACAACAAAGAATTGTCCAGCCACAAGTGTCAGTCCTGTTGAGGTTGAGAAACTCTCACCTGGGAAAGGAGCCAGGAACCAGATTTGCCGTGAACTCGCCGCACAGCCTGAGGGAAGTTACTGAGTGCTTTGAACCTCAGCCTTCTCATCTGAAAATGAGAGTAGCCAAGGTTGCTGCCCGCTGCCCTTTGTGGGTTGCTGTCGGGACTGGGGAGAGGATGGCATCTTTGGGAGCATCCCTGCAAAGGGGCCCGTGGCTGGGGTTTCCAGGGGAAGCAGGGCTTCTGGCACCAGCCTGTCCCTCACCTGTGCTCCCTGTCCATCCACTGAGCTGGAGGCATCAGGTGACTGGCCATGAGCTTGGGCCCTGATTCCTGCTACCCCAGGCCTCAGAAGGCTGTGGGAGAGCCACTCTGAGGGCCCCAGCCTTTTGATGAGGGCTGCAGAAATGAGGGGCTCTCTGGGGAGCCCTGGGGCCCAGGGCAAACCATGCCTGACTTTGTCCTCAGGCGGGTGGGAGTCCAAGGTTGTGTGCAGTGATAAGCGGTGCTTATCCGACTCCTTATCTGAGGCCCATTGCAAGTCTGGGCCGTGAAGGGTGGGAGCCAGAGCTCATCCTTAGGGGCTTTGCACACCCAGGCCAGGCTCCTACTCACTGTTTGTGTCCTTCCAGAGTTTGCTATTCCATGGAGGGCCCAGGACTGGACCAGAGTCCGGCTGAGAGCTCTCCAGGCCTCTCTGAGCTCTTTGCCCTGGGGCTCACCTCATCCTGTGCGTCTCCTCCTCCTCCGGGAGCCCTGGCTGGTCTTCCCTCTGCTACCCTGTCCCTTCCTGAGACACACTCTCATGAAAGGGCCTGGTAAACTCATCCACCCCGGGGTGTAGATGACTAATAACAGCTCAGTGACTGCCAGCCTTTCTTGACAAGTGGAATCTACCTACCAAAGATGGGACTCCCTTAGCCACAAGAAGGAAACACTAGAGAAATGCCGTATCTCTTAGGCAGGCTGTTAGAGAAGTGCTTCAGGGCCTGAAGAACCTCTGAAATCGCATGTGTAGCAAGAGCCTTTTCCCACAAGTGGAAAGTGTGTGGTGGCTCCAATCTCCCCAAAGCTTCTCGGGACAATGCTTGGTCTCAGGGTCCATTTCAAGGTGGGCTGTAGTGACACTGTGGATCAGGTGTCTGCAGGCCCTGGGAGGGCGGAAGGCTGAGGTCACAGGTGTGCGGTCAGTCAGGAAGGTGATGAAGTGTGGGGCTTCTGGCTAAGAGGGCACACGTGTCTCGGGGTGGGCAGGGGCGCAGGCAGGGAGGATGTGTGGGCTAGGGTTTGGCCCGCATGGGACCTGGTGGGATTTCTGCAAATTCTTGCCCCGCTGTGCCTGTCTATCTTGGTGCAGGGGCAGCATGGCTGGGGGCCCTGTGAGGCCGAGCTGTATGGGTGGGTGGGTGGATGGGGCTGTCAGAGGCTCAGTCTGGGAGCAGGGAGGGCACAGTAGGTGGCCTGGCGCCCTGGGTCCATGAGATGGGAGCTGGGAGACCATCCACGTTGGGGAGAGCTGTGGCTGTGAGAGGCCTCCCGGGCGTGTGGTCCTCTCTCTGCTGTGAGTAATCCTCAGCCACATTTGCAGCTCCCAGGGGATTGTGTAACTTCCTCTCAGGCCAAGGTGCAGGGGGCTGGGTGAGAAACAGCACTGGGGAAAATGAGGAAACTGGGGCCGGCTCTGGGGCAGGGGCACAGCCCTGGGCCCTGGCCCCCGGAGGAGCTGAGCATTCCTGGGGCCCCCTTCCAGGGGGCTGCCTTTGCCCAGGTATGTGGGCATGTGTGTGTGTGTGTGTGTGTGTGTGTGTGTGTGTGTGAGTGTGTGAGTGGGGATGCGGTCCTGCAGGCTGTACTGGCATGGGGGTATCTTTTGAGCAGGGTCAGGGCTGGGGAAGCAGGTAGTGCAGGGGAGGGACTCCTGCCCAGTCTTGGGGGAAGCACGGGCTGGTGGACAGCGTGTAAAGTCAGAGTTGGAGGAGCCAGCCTCTGAGGAGCAGTGCAGCCCAGGGCAGTTAACTAAGTGCTCCCTGCCTCCTCTCCCCTAGGCTTGTATGAGGCTCTGGTGAGGAGGTAATGTGTGTGATGTGCTCAGCCCGGCACCGGCCAGACCACGGTTAATACATGTTGATGTCAGGGGTGGGGAGCAGATCCTGGATGTGAATCTGGCCCCGCCGCTTTTGCAGCTGTGTGATCCTGCTGCCTCAGTTTCTTCTTCTGTAAAACGGAGATGACAGTTACAGTGCCCTCCGTGAGGGTTCATTCTGAGGATTAAAAGACTGAATTTGTGTGGAGTGCTCAGAGCAGCACCTGGCACCCAGTGAGGGGTGCTCTGCACAGGTTAGCACCTTACCTGTACGTGAGCATGTTTGTGTGCAAATGCCACAAAACCATCCAGGTTCACGGTGATTATTTCTGATGATGGGGATTTGAGTGGGGACCGGGGATATTGATAAGAGCTCACATGTCCAGGACTTACTCCATGTCAGACGCTGGGCCCAGTGCTTGACCTGTCCTAGCCCCCTGAACCCTCATGGTCGCCGTCTGAGGTGGGTGCTGTCATCACCCCCATTTCACAGATGGGGACCTGGAGGCACAGAGGGGTCAAGTGACTTAACCGGGCAGTGACATCAGTGAAGGGGACAGCAGTACAGTCTGCCTTAGCCCTGAGGTGGACCCGCAGCCCCCATCCCAGCCCCTTCTCTGGGTTCTGCTGCAGGCGGGTGAGGGGGAGGGAGCAGGGTCTGTTGCGAGGGGTGTGAGGGCCAACCTTGTTGCCCATGGGCCCTGGCCCAGGAGCCCTGTCTTCTCTCTGTGCCATCTCCAGTCACATAGTCAACAAAAACAAAGAATGTCATTAGCGTGGGGAATGGCTTTTTGGTTGCTGGAATTGGCGTAGGCTTCCTTGGGCCGAGCTTCCTGCCGGTGCGTAGACTTCCTAGAGGAGCCGAAGACCACTCCCCGAGGGGGCAGGGTGCTGCAGTGGTTCTGAATGTGGCTCCAGACTGAGGCAGTCCTGGCTTTGAATTCTGTCTGGGCCATTTACTGTGTGACCTTGGCCTCAGTTTCCTCACATATAAAATTCCTCACAGTCCCTACCTCCTAAGATGATGGTGAGGATGAAATGAGATCTCATAACAAAATGCTTAGCACAGGCCTGGCCAGAGTAAGTGTCTGCCACATGGATGCCTCTATCAGGCACCTGCTACAGACAGGGTCATGTGCCAGGCAGGGAGCTGGGCTATGCAGATATCCTGGGAGCGCCGTTATTGGAACTGTGGATCAGGGCCACTGATTGGACCCCAGTCTGGCCATGAAATCAGTTTAGTGGCTCTCAATGAAAATGAAATGAAAAGGAAGTCATAAATTCAATGAAAAAGAATGATAGAAAACATCCAGTGTGTTGCCAGTTTTGGTAAGTGTTGCTTTGTGAGATTTTTTTTTTTTTGGTTTCATGTTCATGTATCTGTGTACCCACACTCCATGTGTGTTACACTAGGTCAAATAAAATATACTTCTCTGCGAGTCATGGTCAAAATATTTGGGGCCACCACCTTAGGGATCCTCTCCCTCCTGTGCAGTGATGTGTAGTGATTACACCTACTCAGTGTAAGACCCAGCACCACGTGTGGGAGCTGGACTGGGTGGTGGGGCCCCGTTCATAGCAAAGTGGCTGAGTGAGCAGGCCCTGTGGGGGTCAGCAGAGGCAGAGGCAGGGGGAGGTCAGGGAGGGCTTTCTGGGTGATAACACGTGTTGGTGGAGACAGTGAGAGGAGGCAAAGCCTGGGGTGAATGGTTGACTTGGGGTCTGGAGATAGCCACCTTAGGAGGTGGGGGCTTCCTGTCAGCGGAAGGCTGCAGGGCCAGGCCTGGCCAGAGGTAAAGGTGAGGGTCATCTCAGGGCACTAGGTGAGGGCTAGGCACCTGTTCCCTGGCTGGGGTGGGGTGGAGTGGGGTAGAAGAGGACTCAAGTTAACCAATGCTCCCCTCACCCCAAGACTTGCAGGACCTGCCCTGACTGGGTGAGACCCAGGGCTCAGATACTTTCTCTCTTCCCCTGGGCCCCTAGGAGCCTCCTGAGTCTTCTTTTTGCTGTCCCAGCTGGCTCCAGTGGGCCTGGCCTGGGACCTGGCTCAGCCCTGAGCCCTGGTCCAGAAGCCTTTCTATGACTTAGATCCCTGCCCGGGGTAAGTCGAGGCCTCTGTTTCTTCATCTGTAAAGTGGGCATGTGTATTCCTGAGCACCTGGCTCTCTGGGTGATGGTGATGCCATCTTGTGACGTAATGGGGATGAGCTGGCAGTAGGAAGTGTGCCGAGCTCTGGGTGGGTTGCTACTGTTCTCTCTAAGGCTGGGAGGGCTGGAGAAGGTCATGAGGCTATCAGCTGCCTGGGTGGAGAGCCCCCCCACCTCCCCACCCCATGACCTGGGGCCATGGGACAAGGGTGGGGAGAGGCCTGTGACCCATGGTGAGCTGGGGATATCCCCGGCTCTGAGGGGAAGGTGGCCTTTTAGGGGCCTCAGAGGATGACACCCAAATTTGGCCTAGATTTGGGAAGCCCAGCCTCCAGAGCCCCCACCTCCATGGGGTACCCAAGGAGCCTGCCCTTAGAGGCCTGTGATGCTAGGTGGAGGGGGCTGCACCCTGGGACTGATTGGCAGAGGCCAATTTCCAGGAAACCATGGGTGTCTTTGAGCCTGCTGAGCCCAAATCCCGAAAGCTCAGGCATGGATGTGGTATTTAATGACAGGTCACATATATTGAGCACCTACTGTGTACCAGGCACTGTGCTAAGCACTTTTGCATGTTTACGAGTTTATTCTTCACAATAACCTAACACACAGGTCTTTTTATCATCCGGTTTTATAGATGAGGAAACCGAGGCTCAGAAGGGTGAAATCTCTCTCCCTAGCTAGTGAGTGGCAGAGCTGGGCTTGAGGTGATGAGTTCTGGATTCAGGCTGCCATGGTTGAAATCCAGGCAGTAGCACTTGCCAGCTGGGTGACCTTGGACAAGAGCCTGAACCTCTTTGAGCATTTGTTTCTGGCTCTGTGAAATGGGCACAACCACAGCGTCCTCCTCAAAGGGTGGTTGTGGGAATTACCCATGATCATGGAGGTCAAGTGCTTCGCTGCACTTGTGGGAGCTGCTCAGTCATTTCTCCTGCCTGCACCAGTAACCCCCCATGTGACCCTGGGCCCGTTCTCTGGTCTCCCTGGGTCCCAGTCTCCTCAGCTGTGTGACAGAGGCTACTGACCTCTTCCCTGCCCTTCTCAACAGGAGCTGAGGGTCAGATGGGATCAAAACCCTGGGTGGGTCCTGGGGGAAGACTTCATAGAACAGAAACGCCAGACTCCTTGAACCCCCGAGCTGCCAGGAATTTTTCAGGGCTTGGTGGTAACTGCAGGTTCTGATGTGTTTTGTTTGAGCCTCCTTCAAGCTTTCCTGTTTCCTGCTGGCCCATGCAGGCATTTGAAGTGCTGACCCCAGATCTACTCTGGGGTTTCCCAAGCTGTGTTCTGTGGAGGGATTTGGTGATCAAGCAGATGTGAGAGAGTATTGAGTAAAAAAAAAAAAACAGTAAAATGGGTTTCTTTGCTGCGGGATTTCTCAGAGCCTTTGATTCAATAATATTCATTGTGCGCCTCCAATACGTGGTTCTGATATACTCCAAGTTATCTCAAAGGCCTAGTGCTCAAAGCTCCATTTTCCAGATGGAGAAACTGAGACCTGGAGCGAAGCCACAGAGATGATTTTCCTGGATCATGCAGTTATCTCTACCAGAGCTGCGACCAGACCCCAGGGCCCCTGACTCCATGCCCAGTGCTCTGTCCAGGACACCTGCCTCTGCCCCTACTTGCTCTGTTCTCCTCAGAGAAGTGTGTGTGGTGTTACTCCCTCCCTGAAGGCTCCTTGGCTTTTTCTGGCCCCTTCCTCTGGCTCCCAGCAGCATCAGAGGGTGTCCTGTTCCCTCTGGATGTTGCTGGAAGATGGGGCTGTGCTGAGGTTATGGGATCCTGGGAGATCTTCCCGGGCTGGTGAGCGACAATAAGGCTTCTCCTGGCTGTGGGGCCGTGAGCAAGTGGATTAGGTTTTCTGAGCCTCAGTCTCCTCAACTGTAAAGTGAAACTCATCACCTCATCTACCATCTGCAGTTACTGAGAGGTTCAACTCTGACACCCTATGAGAAGGTGCTCTATTCATCTTCAATTTGTGTGCAGATTGTGTGTGTGTGAGTCTAGCAACTCCAGTCATTTCTGGGATGATGAAGTAATGAGGGGGGTCCCTGGCCATGGGATCCCCCCAGTTCACCCCCCATGTCTGATGTCTGCCCTTTAGTATATTTCTGGCTCTCTCTGGTCTATGTTCCCCTGGTCACGTAGTAAGTGGGCCAGTCTGGCTGACGCTACGGACCCATTTCACAGGTGAGACGCGGGAAGGGAGCCTGGGGAACGGTTTCCTAGTGTCCTGCGGGGAACTGGTATTAGAGATGGGAAAGAAATTCGATTGTCTCAGGGCCTCAGTACAGCTCTGCCTTGGGCATGGCGGTCTTCTCCAGATTCTGCCCACTCCTTTGATACGACCCCCCTTCGTGTAGCAGAAGAGAGCTTGTGGGCGTGCCCGCATCTCTTTTCACACTGCAGTTGGGATGGAAATATCCCAGGCCCTCTGCTGGCTGTGGGGGGCTCTGAGAGAAAGGCTGAGGGGTGGGCCAGGCTGGCTTGGGAGGTGATGGTGCCTCCCTGGCAGAGTGTCCTCTCCTGGAGGGCTGTTTGCCCAAGTTATTCTTAGCACTGACTCATTATAGAGACTATTTTCAGCCTTGTTTCTAAGTGTTGCCAACATCTGGTGCAGCCAGTACCGAAGGGGGTGGGAGTGGCAGGGGCGACCCTTTTGGGCACTGCTGGGGCCTGGAGCCTCTGGCAGGAGAACAAGGACAGAGTCTCCTGCCTCCTGCACCTGCCGCAACTTGAAGCTGGGCACGCAGTAGGCGTCCTGTTCATGCTTGTGTGATGTTGGCCGGCCCACAACCTCATCCTTCCAGCTCCTGTTGGGTGGGGAGGTGGGGAGGTGGGGTGGATGTTACCATCCAGCCGGAGACAGGAGCTGACTGTGCTCATCAGGTGGACTTTCCCACGTCCATCCCTCAGGGGTTCCAGTTGGCCTCTGAGTGCTGAAGAGGGCCTCGGAGGAGGCAGCAAGCCCCAGGCTAGGCCCCTTGTTACGGCCACCACCGCAGGAGGAGCCAGCAGTCATTATAGAGAAGGCAGGTGCTCAGTGGTGAGGTGCGCAGGCTCCGGGACTAGACTGCCTGGGTGCGTGTCCTGGCTTTGCTGCTTCCTAGCTGTGTGACCTTGGGTGAGTCATCTGTGCCTCAGTTTCCTCACCTGTGAGATGCGGATGGGAGTAGAGTGTCACGAGGATTAAGTAAAACACTAACACACGAAATGCCTGACTAGTAAGTGCCACAGAGTAGGGAGCCGGTCGCGTTGCCTCGATTGCTATTGTTATCATTGCTAGTGAGACGCTCTGTGCGCTGTCCTCTTGCGGTGAGCTGGGGAGGAGGCAACTTGGCTGTTCTCCGAGTGGGGTGAAACTTGGCATGGGGCTCGGAGGGAGTGTTTGCACCCAGGCATTGTGATGATGGCGATTTCTTGGGGCTTCACCGAGGGGTCAGGGGCACACAGGTGGGTTGGAAGGTGGGGTTTTGCCCTTCACCAGTTGGGTGAGTCACGTAACTTTTCTGAACGTGCGTTTCTTTACCTACATGACAAACATGAGACTATGTAGGCCACAGAGTTATAGTGGGAAATAAAGCCTTTGATGTTCATGGAACGTTTTGCCCAGTGCTGGGCACATGGCTAGACCTGAATCCTCGAGACTTGCTTTTCTTATCTTGCTGTGTCCCTTTTCCATGTGGGGGATGCTGTGCCTTGGGAGTCGTGGACAAGAGCTTGGAGGTTTGGTGCTCTGGGCTGGGGGTCCTCACCCTCCCTGAGTTATGTGATCCACGTGTGGTGCTTGCCTCCCCTGGGCTTCTGGAACATGTAATACGGAAAGGCCAGAGAAACTTGTGGCTTTCAGATTCTTTCTCAGAACCCCAGGGGTGTTTTGGGGAAGGTCTGGGAGCATCAGGGAGGTCCCCAGTTGGAGGTCAGGGGGTCTGGCCCTCTCCTCTCCCCACAAAGCTGCTTTATTCTCAGGTTTTACATTTCAAGGTTCCATGTAACTTTTGTCTGAAAACGGGGCTCTACTGTTGAAAGCAGCCAGGGAATTCCCGGATGGCTGACTCCTCAGGCCCCTTGTTGTCTGACATCTGTGCCCTCTGACTCAGCATTGACTCTGGGAGGTGACCTGTGCCATGGGCACCTGGGCATCGATGCTCAGAGGGTGCTGGCACTCCCCACAGGGCGCTGGGGCAGAGAGGGAGCTGCCAGGCTGCTGCTCAGGGGAGAGGTTTGCATGCTTACTGACTGTGGGACGTGGGTGCCCCGAAGACAATACTCAGTCCAGCTGGCAAAATCTCACAGGAAGGAGCGAGGGCTGAGATTGGGCAGAGAGGCCCCTGCCCCAGCACAGGCACGTTCGGATTTGAAATGAAGTGGCACCAGCACAGCATCCTGGGACAGCGGTGCCTCTGATAGGCTGGCAGGTCTTCCCCTCCCCTGCACACTCTCACCCCGACTCTTTTTTCTCACTCCTCCCTCCACCTTCCCGTCCTCTGCTTTGTTTGACCAGTCCTGAGCTACCCCAGCCCTGCGGGCCAGGCTTAGCCTTGCTCATACATTTAACAAAGACACTTCCCCAGCCTGAGCCTCAGTTTGTTCATCGGTAAAATGAGGATGATGGGCTTCCAGTCTCAAAGCCTCTGTTCTCAGGGCAGGTCTCACACACACACACACACACACACACACACACACACGCACGCGCGCGCACGCAGGGGCCCACAGGTTCCCAGGTGAAGATCGGAGTGCTGCGGTGCTCCGCTGGGGGACTCCAGGATGTGTTGGGCCCAGGACAAGGCTCGAGTGGGAAGATGGGGGCCTGTGGGTGTAAGAGGAAGGCGGGCATCCGACTGTGTCCCCTGGGTGGGGAGCTGCCACCATAACTTCTGTGTGTGACCCTCTGTGAGTGTGGGTGGCAGCCCGCACGGACACATCTTTGTGTCGTTATGACAGGGTGTGAGACAGTCCGTGACTTGCGCCAGCCAGGGAGCAAGGGCAGTTATCTCCTGTTGCCGGGAGCGTCCTGGGCTCCGAGGAAAATGGGAAGTGACTCATGCAAAGGGACCCCTCCCCAACTCCCCATATTGGCCACAACCTGAGGCAGAGGGTGGCCTGGCTGCCTCTCTTTCCCCAACTCCCCAGAGGCCCGTGTCCCCATCCTTCCTTGCCTCAGACTCTGTATCTCACTCGGGATAAGTGGCTGCCTCAACTTGGCAGTCTGACACTCCTCTGGGTGGCATTTGTAGCGGGGGGGGGGGCATGCCTGCAGCTGTACGAGTCAGTGTGCCTCCAAACCTGGCTCAGGTACTCCCCTGTACCAGAGGAAGTGGCCTCTAGGCCTAGCCTGGGATGCCGTGGTCAGCACCGAGAAGACCTGCCAGGAGGGCCAAGGTGAGGCTCCACCTGCCCACCGTCTGCCATCTCCGGCCATCCTGGCTGCAGCCACCAGTGACTCATGTCCCTGGGTTCTGAGCCAGCTCCTCTCCTGGGGCACCAGCGCAGGGCCCCAGCAAGCCAAGGAGGGAGGAAGGAGGCCCTGTGTATGGAGAGGGGTCGCAGCAGGCCTCTCTCCTGTTTTTCTCCTGGCCCCTGTGGATTTCACCTTCTCCTTTGCCCAGAGGAAAGGCTGTAGCCCCTGATGACATAATGGGTCCCAGATGCCTAACAAGTGAACAGCCTAGCATGGCCGCTAGAATCAGGAGTCCCTCTTCCCCACTGCCCTCCACCAGGCATGTCCCTATTCCATTGCCCCGGCTCGGTGGGGTCGTGGGTGGTGCCTGGGCCACCTCCCCCCGCCCCATGGGGCTGGGCAGCCTGGGGGGGTGGGGAGGCCCTCTCCCGGGAAATGAATTCCTGGCCTGACCCCAGATGCCGGCCTGCCCAGCTCTGTGCCGGGGTAGCGCTGGGTGCACACACAGCCCCATTGTACGCCCGGGCCCTGTGCCCGCCATGGGCCTGGCACCAGCTCCATCAATAGCAGTGGCTCCGTCAGCCCCTCAACACACCCTGCCAGGGCCTGAGCCACTGGCCCCTGGTGAGCAGGAGGTGGGAGGGCTGGTGATTGGGCTGTGAGTGTGTCCTGAGTGCAGGGCTGGGGACCATGTACATACCTGAAGAGCCAAACACAGACATTTGTTTCTCTCATCACCTGTGCCCCATTCACATGAGGAAACTGAGGCATCAAGAAGCTTCAGTAACTCACCCAAGGCACTGGGGTTTGAGCTCAGGCAGCCTTGGTCCAGAGTCTGCTCTGCACCATTTACTGCACCGCGCACCCAACCTCCAGGTCAGGGCTCAGGGAAAGGCAGGGCTCCTTCTCTCCCCAGCCCAACTTTGGGGAGTGAGGCAGGTTCCTCTCTGGAAAGTACATGTCCCTAGGGTGGAAGGGGACCCCGGAACAGTAGTGTCTGGAGTCCCTGTGTGCTTGTGAGAAGTATGGTAGTTAATTTTCAGGGATGCTACTGGTGGCTGGGCAGGCAGAGCAAGTCTCCAGAGTTGGAAGGCGGCTCTGTGCCTCAGTTTCCCTGCCCCACAAGCACTGTATATGCCCTGTGCTTTTAGGAGAGCAGAAGAATACAGAGGTGAGGTGTGGCCAGGGCTGGGACCTGGACCCTTACCCCTTTCCCTGTGTCTAGTAGGCCCACAGGAAGCTCCCCTTCCCCAACCTAGACCAAGGCCTCCTGTTGCTTCTATTCTGAGAGTCCGTCCTGAGCTGCCCCATCTCCTCAGGTTTCCCAGCCTGAAGAGGCCTCTGAGGCCAGGGAGCCAGCCAAGGGGGCAGCCTGGCTCTAGATGGTGAGGGCATCCCGTCTCTGCCGAGCGCCCAGGCCCCTCAGGCCAGGGTGGGGGTGTCCAGAATCAGCTCCTATGGGGCTCAACTTACCCCTCATGAGCCTCGACCCCAAGGGGCTGGGCAGAGCTGAAGCTCCTCCCTCCTCCTCAGCCCAACCTCCTTGTCCCCTGTCCATCCTGGACACAAGGCCTGGCTCCCCTTCGATGCCACCTCAGCCTTCTCAGCAAATGGACAGGGCAGCCTGCAGGGGCCACGATATTGCGAAATGCCAGCACTGGGCCTTGGGGACAGGTGGGGACGAGAGGGAAGAGAGAGGCTGGAAGGGGACACCGAGGCTGGCTCCCTTCTCACCTTGTCCTGGAGCTTGTCTGCTCCGGCTCAGCTTTCTCGGTTTATGCCATTCCCCCCAGACAGCCAACAGCTCTCCATCCAAGCCTGCAGCAGGGCACATCAATCCAGAAGGGCTGTGTTTGAGTGCCCTCTACCTGGGAGGTGCCGAGAAAGAGAAAACCTGGGAACAGGCTTCAGGGAGCTTCTGCTACAGCTGAGAAAACTAGACAGAGTAACTTCTCTGTGCCTCAGTTTCTCATTTGTAAAATGGGTACACTAATATCTCCTATTTCCCAGTATTGTTGAGAAGGGCAAATGAATTAAGACATAATAAAGCCCTTAGAAACAGCTCCTGACAAATGGTAAGTGCTCAGTATAGGTGTACTGGTAGTGCTTGTAGTGGCCATCATCATTCTAGTAGAAGTACAATATATAATACCAGGTAGTCCTGTTTTTCCCAAACTAGATTGTGAGTATCAGTGAGGGTGGGACTGTCTTATTCACCTCTGTATTTTGGGATCAGGCACAGAGCCTGGCTTGGAACAGATAAAGTAATTATTTTCAAATGGTGATCAGAGGAGGGTGAGGTCAGAGTGGGCTGCCTGGAAGAGGTGGCCCTGGAAGCAGGACTTCCAGAGATGAGTGGGCATTAGACAGTCTGTGGGAGGGGGATAGGGTAGGGGGAGCATCTGGAGGCCTGGATTGTGTTGGGGAGAGAGTGAGGAGGTCCCCTTAGCTGACTTGGTTAAAGTAGGGAGATCCTGGATGCTGTGAAGGACCCACTAGGGAGTCTGGACTTTATCTGGTGGACAGTGGGGAGCCATTGGGGAATGACCTTTCTTTGTTGCTCAATCCGTTTTGTTTCTGCTCTCTTGTTCTCTCAGGGCTGTTTTCTTTCTCCACTTCTCCAAAGACAATAAACTCTTCTTTCTGCTCTTCTTTCTTCTCTCTAATCCCTACTCACCCCCATCCCATTGAGCCACACTCTGTTCTGCTCAGCTGTCCTGGCCTGCTTCCCCCACCTGCTTCTGTCTGGCTTCCCCTTCCTCTCCCTGGCCCCTGACCCACCTTCCCTCGGACTGGGGTTGGCTGGACTTGGACTTGAGGGGAGAGGGATACTCGCATGGTGTGACACCATGGTGGGAACCAGTGTGGTGGTGACTGAGCCCAGGGGATACCCTCGGTTCTGACATAGCCTGCTAACCCCTTCAGGGAACAACCATCCCCCAATCATGTGGCTAAGGCTCATTAGGAGAATCTTACTTTGCATTTGTCAACCTGATGAATGGAGAAACAGATTTTCCTAACAGATAAATTAGAGAGTGATGGGCCTTCATTTTCTTGTTATTAAATTTAGCCTAAAAGGATATTGAACCAGATAGGAACCAGACTGTAGAAAACTAGTGTCTCTTCTGTCTCCTTTCAAACATCCATCCATCTATCCATCTAATATATCCATGCATCCATCATATCCATCCATGTACCCATTATATATCCATCCATCCGTCCATCACTTCATGCATTATATCCATTCATTTATCCATTATATCCATGCATGCATCCATCCATGTATCTACCAAATGTTTATTGAGCACCAAATTAGATGCTTTATATTTAATCCTTACAGAAACTCTCCAAGATGGACATTATCCTCATTTTGCACATGAGGATACTGGGATCCTGTGAAGTTAAGTAAGTTGCTGAAGGTCACTCAGCCAGTAAGTGACAGATCTGGGTTTCAACTCTACTTACATCAAAACACATGCTCTTTGTGCTGGATCAGATGGCCTCCCTGGGTGTCCCTAGCGCTCATTTTGAGTATGAAACATAACAGCCATGCTACTGCATGAACGGACAGGCATGCCAAGATTCTAGAATGCTGGAGTTCCATAGTTCTGTCCTAGAAGCAGCCTGGGGGTGGAGAGAATGCTGGGCTTCCAGTCGAATTCGTATTTGCTACTGGTAACCTAATGTTGCCGTCTCCACCCCTGCAACGGAGGCTTCTTCATCATGTAACTTGCAACCCAGGCACGTCCTTGTTTCTTCTCTTCATTTAGCCAGCTCTGCTTCTGGGGGCAGCCCTATCTCCCACAGGTAGGATAGTTCTAGGTACATGCTTGGCCACTGCTTCCAGCCCCACCAGTCTCCCGCAGCCACTGGGCTCTTGTGCGCCTGCCTCTCGGCTTCTCCATAGGATGACTAGCCCTCATCTTACTCTGGCCCTTTTGCTGGCCTTTTGTTAAGCTATGGCATTAGCTGCACAATTCCAGGTCAAAACTGCCTCCTCAGGCCCTATTGGCTGAGAAAAGGATGTGAGTGCAGGTGGTTGACTTGGGAGGTGAGCCCAGGAAGCATTAGTAGTGGAGTAGGTGAGTGAGACATGGAAAGGAAGGAAGCCTGTAAGACGTGTGTCAGGGAGCAGGTCACTGCTGTGGGCAGCTGTGGCTCAGTCTCACTAGGGATCTTTGTAGAAAGTGCATTATCAAGGTTTCTTTTCTTTCTTTCTTCCTTTTTTTAAAGTTGAAGTATAGTCAGTTTACAATGTGGTGTCAATTTCTGGTGTACAGCATAATGTTTCAGTCATGCATATACATGCATATATTCCTTTTCATATTCTTTTTCATTATAAGTTACTACAAGATATTGAATACAGTTCCCTGTAGAACATGCTTTGGAGTTACCCAGCCGTGGGACAGGCTGAGGGAATTGGATATTCCCCTCGGTCTTTGGCTGGGGGGGCCGGGGTGCTACCTCCCTTGGCTCTGGCACATGCAGGTGCTGGCAGTTGGAAGTGCTCAGGTGGGTAGGAGGGACTCACCGAACACAGGCGTGGTGGTCCAGCCAGTCCCTTGGAGCGTGCCTCTTGTCAGGCCCTTTTCCCATAGCTCCCTTCTCTCCATGCCCATGAAGCTGCTACCTGCCAGCTGCCTGGGGCAGACCCTTCCCACTGGGGCCAGTCACCGGTACCAGATTCACTGTGTTCCACAGATACTTAAGGAGCACCTACTACGTGCCAAGTGCCAGGAGAAGAAGAGGAAGCTGTCAGGACCCCTCTGGATGTTCACAGCAGAGGAAGTGGTCCAGTGTGGAGGAGGTCCTCTGCAGGTGCCAGACACGGCAGCCCTTTCCGGCCCATCTGAGGCGAGCAGACTCCTTTGAGCTCTGCGTCCTCTCCGGGAGGGTGGGGCCAACATTCTAGGCAGCCACAGAGCCGAGCCACCTTCGAGTCCCCTCCCAGCTCTCCCACGCTGAGGCTGTGATTGTAGCGGTTTTTCTGACTTCCTTTTCCTTTCTCTGCTGCCCCTGCCTCTTCCCCTCCTGGGGCCACTAGGCCCATGGCGGCCACGTGGCTCCCTTTTAGTCAGTCGGGAACTGAGCCTTCTAATACCCTCCCTCCGTGTCTCTATGGGGAACAGGATGCAATCTCGGGCTGGGAGAGGAGAGGGTCAGCTTCTTCACCCTTCTTTGTCCCTGGTGAAGGCCCTGCCTGGTGCCTGCTTCCTGCAGAGGGGCCTCCTCCTCCTTGGCTCCTGCTCCCACCCTACAGACTCACACTAGCTCTCTTGCCTTAGGGACCTGGGGAAGGGGCAGAGTTAAGAGAGGGAGGTGGTGTGTAGGTAAGGCCTCCTGGTCTGGGGGCGTGGGGGCGGGGGAGGGCAGGAGACAGGGATGGGGCAGGTGCCGGGCCTGGCGAGTACACACACTACACACGCTCCAAACTCCATACTGGGCCACAGGCAGGCCTGCCAAGTCCCAGTGCATTTGACTCATCTCTCCGGCCGCCACCCACAGACTTTCCCCTTGATGTTTTCACTTCCAAACCAGGTTTGGTCAGGGCGCGTGTGCCAGGGCGGCGGGGGCAGGAGACTGTCAGCCTGGGCTGGCCAACCTCGTTTCCTTTGACATTCTCCCCCTACTTACCCGTGGCATCTGTTTCCCACCCCTTGGGCAGGGCCGCTGTTGGCAGAGTGAACATCTATCGTGTACCTGCCCCACTTGGATAGAAAGGTGGCTGTACTTATTTGGGGCAGGAGTGTCAGGGTGAAGGCTGGGAGGACACAGGGGATTACCTGCAGTGGGATGGAAGGGGGCGGCTTATGATGAGGCTTTCGGTTTGTTTCAGGTTGGAGCTTAAGCAACTCTGATCCAGGGAGGAGATATAGGCAGCCTCAGGTCAGCTGCCCGAGTCTCACCCCTGTGGGGGAAGCTGGGGAGTCAGGAGGACACGGAGCTATGATGGTAGGAGATCACAAATGGGGAGAACCAAGTGACAGATGTCCCTCCCCAACCTGACACGCACAAAATCCAGGGTGCTCAGTTCCTTTCTCTGCCTGACAAAGGACAAAGTGCTTCTTGTGGTGTTTTAGGACAGGAAAAAGGGTGGGTGAGCTGCTGTGTGCCTCCTGAGAATAAGACCACTGTGGGGTTGATCACATAGCTGTGTGTGTTTTGGTGGGGTGGGGTGGAGATGGGGCAGGTGGAGGCAACTCCCTCACTCCATTGCCTGGGGCGGGACATGGCTGTACCAGGTCATCTCTCATGTGGGGAGAGGTTGGCTTTCCCGGCAGGTCTTCTCTGGCTTCCAGAGGGACGTGGGCTAGAGGTGCCAGCCGGAGCGAACCTGGGCAGGGCAGGAGCGAAGCTGAGTTCTGGGTCTGGGGCCCTGGGTTGAGTGAGGGCTGGGCGAGGAGCCCCTCGGTTTGTGTCCCTACAGACCATTTCCAGGAGCCCAGCCCACGGCAAGGCTGGGCCACAGGGGACCCAGCCGGGTGAGTGCCGGTAGCTGGGGGAGAGAGCCTGCGGTTGTCCGGCAGTCCCTGCCTGCGCCGGCCGCCCTGGCCTACCCCCACCAGGCATGAGTCAGACCGAAAGCAGAAGCTGCCAGACATTGCGCAGGGTGAAGCGAGGCAGAACCAGCAGTGCTATTTTGGAACCTGGTTAATTCCCCCTCCTGTCCCCCAGCTCTCTTCACTCAGGGCTCCCACCCACTCCTGGTCGCCAGCTCTCTGCCTTCCTCAAGGCGACCGTTGGGGTGGGGCTTGATGTCCCTGGCATTTAGGGGGTGGGGGGATGTTGCTTAAAGCTCCTCCCCTTGCCGGACGCCCCCTCCCTGGCCAAGAGGTGCTGGCTTCTCTGGAACCCGCCTTCTGGGCTTCAGGAGGGCAGAGCGCCCCCTCCTGGTGAGAGCTTGCAGGCAGGGGAAGGGATGGTCAGCGGCTTTCGCCACTGCCCCCCCTCCAGCCACTCTCAGGCCAGCTATCCGCCGCCTCTCCCAGGGCTGAGAGTAGACAAGAGGTGGGAGCCTCTCCCGGCAGTGACTCTCAGAAGTTTGGGAGGGATTTCCAGACCCGGAGGGGAGATATTTTGGGGCCAAGGGCCTTTCCAGAACCCGTGACATCACACTCCCTGCAGCAGCCCCCACTGACCGCCTAGTCAATGGTCTTTTCTTGGGCATCCTAGGCCTACTTGAGGCCCCACATTTTAGGGTTTCTTTGGAGGATGCATGAGCCTAGGGGCCCCTGACAGTCCAGTCCACAGTGGTGAAAGAGGTCCATGGGTGTGTGTTTCTGAGCTGAAGATGAGGATATGTAGGTGAGAATGTTACCCACCTGTGGTCGGGGCATGCGGGTCCCTACTGCTCCTAAAGCTGTGTGTTTTGTGAGAGGGTGGGCTTTGCTGTTGCTCCGTTTGAGTGTGTGCGTGGGAGATGGGCGTAGCCGCTGCCTGCTGTGTGTTGATGTTTCTCAGGGAAGCCCTTAAGTCAGCGCTCCACCCAGCTATTTACCCCCTAGCAACCTGGAGTGGTGGGTTTCATGCACTGGGGCGGGGGGCTGTCAGCAGGCATGTTGCAGGTGACCGATTAGAATGTGGGTCCCTGTTAAGCTCAGGTGAGCAGGACCTGGGTTTTTCATTGCTCAGCTGGATTTGGGGCTTAGGCAGGGGAAGTGGAAGGGCTGAGTAGTGTGGGGGGAAGAGGGGTCTCCTAGGCCCACTGCAGGGGCCCCAGCACCCCCACGCCTCTGTGAACCACATGGCATAGCACACAGACCCAGCCTGGCCTCAGGGTTGTCTGCTCTCTGCTGGAGCCGATCCTGGGTGGGCAAGTCCTGGGGCAGTGTGATGGCAAGTGTGCATGTGTGTGCAATGGTGTGTGTGAAGGAGATGCTATGTGTGTACATGGGTTTGTCTCACATGGCCTGTCTGGGTTGCTTTCCCACTAGGAAGTGAATCAGTTTTCAGGCCATTCCCTTCAGACAGAGACTTTTTCCCCTCCTGCCCGGGGCCAGAGCCCCAGGACCAAGAAAGCATAAGTCCAGAGCTGGCCTGCAGCCCTCTGTTCCCACATCCACCTTGGCTTCTGGGCCTGAGAGTTTGGGCTGTTTCATTACGGGGTTCAGAAGGGCTGAGCCTGTCCCTTAAAGTATCTCTCTCCATCAGGGGCCTGCACCTCCCTGCTCTCCCCTCCTGCTTGTCACCAGTTTTCACACTTGGAACCACCAGGTGATAAAGCCCCCAGCAAGCTGCAAGTAGAGTGACTTTAATAAGCCCACAGATTTCCTCGGATGCCATGCTGAAGTGCAGGTTCTGACTCTGTAGGTCTGGGCTGGGGCCTGAGAGCCTGCATTTCTAACCAGCTCCCAGGGATGTGGTGCCTGTGGATCCCACCTTGAGTAGCGAAGGCTTAGAAGGCCCTCATTCATCTAAACTCCAGCCAGATGGACACTGCTCACCCAGCCAGGGAACGAACACTCATGGGCCACCCCCTAGGTGCCGGGCACCTCTCACACTTCAGCTCCTTTGATCCCCTCACCTACTCTGAGGGAGGTGGTGTTACTACCATCCTATTTTGCAGATGGGGAAACTAAGGCTCTGAGAGGTTAAGTACCTATCCTGGGTCACACAGCTGATAAGTGGCAAAGCCAGACTTGAACTCCGGCCTGTCAGGTCAAGAGCCTGTGAGAAATCCACTAAACTCAGCTGTCTTCCAGAGAGCGGACGCAGAAGGATGAGATGCAGTGGAGGGCGATGGGTAAGGGCTTGGACTGCAGCTGTCAGGGGGCAGCAGGGGCAGCCCTGGGTAGGTCTGGGGGCAGTACCTTGAGGGGGAGGAGGGACTGAGTGGGGAATAGTCCTGAAAGAGGCCAGAGCTAAGTGGGGCTGGATACCAGCCCCACCTGCCTAGTCCAGAGCACCCTCTGCTAATGGGCTTATTGCTCCCTGCTTGCTTTGTCAGGCCCCTTTCAGACTGACTCCCCGCTTGGGCATCCAGCAGGCTGCAGTGTCCTGTGTCCTGGACAGGCGGAGGCTGGGTGTGCAGACCCCCACACCAGGCACTTCCGCTCCACTACCTACCAGCGTGTGACCCTGGGCAAGTTGTGAGCCTCTCTGCCTCAGCTGCTCCCTCTGTGAAGTGGGGGAAATTACTACTTCCCCAAGAGTATATGCTTTGAGGATTACGTCAGTAATATGTATCAACTCAGAACTACACCTGCTGCATAGGAATCAGTGCGAGTAGTAACTAGTAAATGAACACCTGCTGGTTTGTACCCGGAGACCACGGGCCACCTTCTGTGAACTGTCATCAAGGCTTATGGGTGTTTTTCTTCTTTCCTTTTCCTCTCCAATCTTCTAGTGTCTTCTTTTATTAGGCAAAGCCTGGATATTTCGGTTATAAAGAGGTTGTTTTCAAAGTACTCAGCGACAGACTAAATTCTTAAAAATGAAGCCAAACGGTAGAAGTTCATGGTAGTGGATGAGCGACAGGGAGGCTGGAGACTGGAGAAGCGAGCGAGGGCGTAGGCGTGGCAGGGAGGAAGCAGAGGAAGACCCCAAGGGCAGGGGCAGGAGCCAGGCGCCGGCGGGCGAGCTGTGGGCCCCAGGCCTGGGGCAGGGAGGGCCGGGTTTGGAGCAAGGCTTTGAGTCGGGAGCCAGAAGCCACTCCGTGTGCTGGCTGTGTGCTCCTCGGTGCCCCTGGCTGCGTCCTCTCATATAGGGAGTCAGTGAGCCTTCCCTGCCCAAGTGGCCAGCAGAAGGGCTGGGGGGCGCATCTCTCTCTCCTGAAGAGATGGACAAGCGAAGTCTGGGTCCCTACAGCTGATGCAGCTCTGGAGAGGAGTTCCTGGGTGTTGGAAAGCAACGCCCGACTCTCCTGTCCTAGCCCCACAGGCTGGTTCTGCGACCTGGTCCGGGACACATCCGCGCCGCCCAAGCCGTGCACATGCGCAGACAGAGCAGGAAGGGGCCGGCCATGGGTCCCCACCAGCCCCTTCACATGATCAGTCAGGGGTCCAAGGCCCGGAGAGGGGATGGGACATGCCAGAAGTCACAAAGCTGGGTGGTGAGAAAGTCAGATGCAGTTTTTCAATCCCACTCTGCCCTTTCAGAACCGACTCATTCAAGATGGTCCAAACTGTTGGGTCCCAAACCCATGATGGAATCTTGAGCCTTGTCTTCCCTGGTGAGGGGGTGAGGAACATCAGTGACCTATCATCCACCAAAATTTAGTTGATCTTCCCTCAGCAGGAGGATGGGAGCAGGTGGGCTGAGTTGGGCCACGGGGGAGGTCCTGCGGGGGGGTGGGGGGTGGGGCCCTTGGAGGCCCAATCTTGAAACCCTTCCCTCGCTCCTCAGGCCCTTTTTCTATCTCGGGGACCATCTGTGTTGTCCTCCCCTCCCTGCTCCTCCCTCTGCACATACACCTCAGCTGTGGACCAGTGCCAGATCTCTGGTCCATATAATCGCATTTCTGTCTAGCCAGTTTGATATAATTTCCCCCTGAGGCCCTCTCGTGGCCCTTGTTAACCGCCTCAGTGAGATCCAGACATATGGTCCCCTGAGCCCTGGGCATGGATGCATCTTGGCTGTTTAGCAGAAGAGAGTCTACAGGTGGGCGGAGCCTGGCCTGTGTTTTGGGGCATCTGGGAGGGTGGAGAAGTGTGCAGGCCTCTCTGGGACCCTCTGTAGAGTTTATCGAGGGCAGCATGAGGTGCAGGGAGTGAGACAGGGCTGGGAGCTTACAGGGATGATAATCCATCTACATGGGTCTTCCCTGTGGGCCTCTGGTTTCCTCATGAGAATGAAGCTGGTGGGGGTCACACACCTGAGAGAGACCTGGGCTTGCCTACCCACTTCACTGTGTTCTTGCAGTGTGGCCTTGGGCAGGTCCCTTAACCTCTCTGAGTCATGGTTTTCTCATCTGCCAGAAGTTCTGCTTGTCTCGTAAAGTGTTTGTGGGGGACAGATGAGACTTGATATGGGTCATGTTCTTAGTGCAGTTCTTAGAGGGGACCCAGAGTGTTTGCTGAATGAGTGGACAGGTGGCCACTGAGCATGAGATGTGTTGTTGGACGACCAGCCTCCCAGGGCCCCAAGTCTCGTTCTGAGAAGTCTGCTGGCTGGGATGGGGTGGAGATCCTGAGGAAGAAAGCTGACTTCTCTGGGAGCTTCCCTGTAGCTGGGGCGACTCAAGGTGACCAGAAAACAATTGGAGAAGAAAGCAGTGTGGCCACAGGCAGCCCACTCAAGAGGACGGGGTGTCCAGGATGGGGTGCAGGGGAGAAGGGAAACAGAGGGGTTTCAGCCCCTCACCCACCTCCAACCCAGGAGAGAGGCGGCTGCCCACTGCGCAGCAGGGTGAGGGTTTCAGCATCATGTGTGTCTGTGTATGTGAGAGAGAGACAGATAGACAGACAGACAGAGGGTCTACATGTGTGACTGGGCTGAGTCACAAGAGTGGACACCTGCCAGCACCTTTCTGGCTTCTCCCCTCCGTGCTTCCCTCAGCCACATGTCCTCCTGGCCCCATGCTTCAAAGCTCAGTGGCATTTCTCCCACGCCAGGGTCCAACTGATCCCTATGGGACAGGATGGGCGCCTCTCTGGTCTCGGATGGCCTTTGAAGCTGCCCCCCTTGCCGCACAATTGCCTTGCCTTGCCCCGGGCCAGCCAGGAGGCGCCAGCTCCCACCCTTTCCTGTGGGATGTGAGCTGGGACGTGGGGATGATGGGCCTGAGCTGTGGGCCCTGGAGGGGCTGGGAGCAGCAGGCTGGGAGCTCCTGTGGCTGCCCTTCGCCTCCTCTCTCCTTCCTTCCTCTCCTCCCCACCTCCTGCCTGTGTGCAGGCTCCTCTAAAAACAAGCCCCTGGCCATTCTCTCCGAGGCTGCAGCCCTGCAGCCTCCTGCAGGCGCACACTTTCTAGGGCGAGTGTGACTCCCAATTGCTTGTTCTCAATGTTGCAAGCAGCCAGAGGGCCCACTGTTGCCTTTCATGATCCCTAGGGGACCCAGGTCAGCTAATATAACTTAGACCAGCAGGACTAAGTACCTTCAGTGTGCCGGACACTGTGTGAGTGCTCTGCCTACTCATGGTCTCTTTAGAACCCAGAGAGGCGGGCAGCACTCTTCCCCAGCTGCCCCTCCCAAAGTACTGCAGTGAATTTTGTATAATTTTGTATAATACAAGCTTTGGAAAAGACAATCTTTTAAAACGCAAGGCTTTTGGAGAGTAAACAAAGAGGGTGCCCAGTATTGGGAAAAACTGGCCAAGGCCTTTCTGCTTCTGGCTGATCGGTAAAGAGAGACGGAGGCTGGGGTGACCATCGGGCAGTGCAGCCCCTGCCTGGGGCCTTGATACGGTGTGTGGACAGTAAACAGTGACTGAATGGTGAGATCTCCCCTCTGCCATGATTTCAGCCTTGCAGAGGCCTCCACACCCAGCTTCCCTGCTTAGGTCACAACAGCTCTGTGGGACAGGTGGCTCCAGCAGGTATGCCCCACTTGACTGATGGAAAGACAGAGGCTAGGCTCAGACACTGAGTCAGTCCCAAGGGGCTGGGACTCACCCCCAAACATTCTGATGCCAAGTTCCCACAGCATCTTGTGGGCAGGATTGGTGGCTCCTGAGGATCTTATGACACCTCCCCCTCCCCTGGCTTTCTTTGGGTCCAGCCCAACTGATGCCCCCAGGCCCTGCGGGGACCCTGATGGCCTTGGTAATTTGGAATGGCCTTGTCCTAAGGCGTGGGGATTGTGTGGACATTTCTTGGTCCCTTTCCTAGTTCATCAGGCCTTCCTTTGCCCCCTCCTCTGCCAGAGGGGCTCAGAGAAGACAAAACAAACCCCAGTCCTGGAATCGTCCCCTCTCTTCCCTTCCCAAGGCTGCAGGTTAACCCAGGAGGTCCCGGGGTCCTTCTCCCCTGCCTCTGGGAGCCTCAGCACCTGTCTGGGAGGCCTTCCTTTAGTGGCTGGTTTGATTTCCCCTCCATAGAAACTGGGCAGCTCCCACACAACTGGTAGTTTGTAACAGACTAGATCAGAAGAAAACTTCTTCCGACTACAGAGAACGTGATAAACGGCTTAACCAGGCATCCCGGCCTCTGAGCTTCCACACTTTGTTGTTTCAGCCACCAGACATATTTTTCTTTTTTTTCTTTTTTCTGGGAATACAGGAAATTATCTCTGCCCTTTGAGGAAGGGCAAAGTTTTTTCTGCTTGTGTTTGGGGATTCCAGACCATTCCATCGTCCTGGGCACCCCCTGGCCCTCGGGCTGGATGAAGGAGATCAGCTGCTGGAACCCTTTGATTGTAGAGGGGCTTCTTGAGTGGGAACCTCTAAAATCAAATGTAAAGACCTTGCACCAAGTGCAGGACTGAGGCCACACCCTGAGCCCCAGGGCTAGGGTAGTGGAGCCAGACTGCCAGAGTCCAGCCTTGTCACTCATTAGCTCTGTGACCTTTGGCAAAGGACAGCCTCTCTGTGCCTGTTTCCTCATCAGTAAAGGAGGGGACAGTATTGGTGCTCACACCATGAAGTAATTGTGATAATTAATAGATGCTTTGACCCAGACTGGCACAGACTGAGTACTCCATAAGCATTAGCTACTAGTATAAAATATTTTTCCTGATTAGAAAGATACATGTGTTCATTATAGAAAAAGAACATTCCAAAAGGTACAGAGGAAAAAAAATCACTCATGATTATGGCATCCAAAGAAGTCAGTGATGGCTTAGTATATTTCTTCCCAAGAGGTTTTTCTCCACATATTTGTCCATGATGATGATCAGATTTTATAGACAGCTTTGCATCCTGCTTTCTGTCACTTGACATATCTCCGTGTTACTTACTGTAAACATAATTTTCCATCAGGAGGAACACAACATAATTGAACCATCCTATTCTGGACATTGAGATTCTTTTTGATTTTTCTGTCTGTAATGTGAGGGGCATCTTTATGCATAAAAGCCTTTTCTGCATTTGAGATTCCCCCCTCAAGCTAGTGGATATGTATTTTTTAAGGCTTTGATACATTTTGCCAAATTGCTCTTCCAAAGAGGATGTACCACCCTCAGGCAGTTGTGTTGAAGTTGTGTTGGTACCAAAGGCATTTTAAAGTCATAGCCATACTTGGGTAGAGGCGGGGAGGGTAATTTGCTCAACTCTTTCTTTACATTATTTAAGGTCTGCCCTCATTCTTACATAAAATGTTAATGAAAGTATGACACACATACAGAAAAGTGTACAAACTCTGTATGCATTTTCATAAACTCCCATGTCACTAACACTTGCATCAGATTACAGAACATTCCCAGTCCCCTCTCCCCCAGCTGTCCTGTGCCACCTCCCTGTCACTCCCTCAAGGGTTACCAGGATCCTGACTTCTAACACAAAAGATTGTCTTGCCTGTTGTTGAACTGTATATAGATCAATCCCGCTGTGTGCATTTGGCTTCTTTTGTTCACCGTTATGTCTGTGAGAGTCATCTGAGTTGTGTGTAGCAATAGCTGGTTCACTCCCGTTGCTGAGCTGCATTCCAGTGCACGGAGGTACCACAGCTTCTTTATCCATCTTCCTGTTGATGCACATTTGGGTGGTGTCCAGTTTTGGTCACTCTCCATAGTGCTGCTGTGAACATTCTAGTCCATGTCCTCTGGATGGTTTTCTACTGGGCAGATACTTAGGAATGGAGTTGCTGGCTCACGGGGTCTATGTATCTTCTGCTTTCTGCTCCAATTTTTAGAGAATCACCTGGAAAGCAGAAAAAGCCCTAGGGCAGTTCAGCCCCCACAAGCAATTGAAGGGACGTGCCGCCTCACCTAAGCGCTGTTTGGCAGGCACTACATGGAGATCATGGCCCCTCTGAAGGCTCATGTCTGGGGCGGTAGTGGAAACTGGGTCCCTGGGTCCCAGTCCTGCAGTTGCAGCTGGCATGTGGCTTCTGACCCTGGCCTGGGCCGCTGGAGCTACTCATTGTCCTCAGCCAGGGTCCTCGGCTGGCCTAGCAACCATTGCACTGAGCAGGGCAGGTGTGTACAGGAGGACCCCCAACTTTGGACATGATTGTCAGGATTGGGCCCCTCACAAACCCTTAGAAGCTGCCCTATTTTCCTTGTTTTAAAAGAATCCCACAAGTAGCACATCACATCCTGAGTTAAGTGCTTCAGAAGTGGAATGAGAAACTATAAAAATCCCTTTTTACCACTCCCCACTCCACTGCCCCTCTCCGGAGGTAAACACAATGAACAGTTTGGGTGCTAGAGGACCCCATCATCCAGGTCTGTAAACCAGGCTGCCTCATTCAAATTGCTGTCCTGCTCCTTATCAGCTGTGGAATTTTGGGCAAGTGACTTCACCTCTCTGTGCCTCAGTTTCTCCCTGAAAATTTAGGGTGATAATAGTGGTCACTTCCTAGGGTCATTGTGAGGAACAGATGAGTTAATATTTGAAAAGCACCTAGCTCAGCCCTGACTAATGGCAAGCATTCAAGAAGCACCCTGATTCTTCTAGCCTTATCTACACATTTACTCATTTCCTGCCTGAGTGGGCTCTGGCTGTACATTTTATTGTGCAGTTTGATTTTTTCCCACTCAGTGCAGCATCTCTGAGATTTTCTTTCCTGTATCTGAGACTTTCTGTTCTGGGGTCTTATTTCTCCTTGCTCTCCTCCAGGGTCCACTAATTTCTGTCTTTCCCCTCCCTCTGTCCACATCTTCCCTCGGGACAGGTCCTGACCATCCTGTTCATACTAAGGTGTAAATGACTGATGAGGGAGCCCCCAACACAGGCTGGTATGAAACCAGCTCTGGCCCCTGACCACACGGGGCACAGTTTCTGAGGGGAGCCAGGATCCCCCCTTTATCACATGCCTAAGGTCCATTAGGGACACTCGCTGTCTCCTTGAATCCTCACAAGACCCTGTGAGCCAGGTGCTATTATTGGCTCCATTTTACCGAGGAGGGAACCAAGGCACAGAGAGGTTAAGTGGCTTTCCCAGAGTCCCCAGCCAGTATGGACAGAGCGGACACTTCAGCCACCTCTGTTGGACAGTGAAGCTCATTTTGGTCACAACTAAGCTAGAACCCACAGACAGCTTAGGGAATGTAGAGGCAAGTGGGAGGTTCTGGGTGAAACGTGGCAGGAGGCAGCGCGTGGGTTCTGAGGGTGCAGAGTGGGGTGAAACTTAGTTGAAACTTCAGTTCCTGCTATGTTTTCCATGTGATTGGATAGAGGCAGGAATTCTCTGGGGCAACAGACCCCCTGGTCCCCTCTGGAGGAGGGGCCAGGGAGAAGGTTCTTTCTTCAGGGAAACACCTTAGCCCCGGTGTCTGCATTGTAGAGGGCACTCAAGCTCCTGGTGTTACTGAGTACACATGTGGTGGACCCTTTCCAGGTGTGGTGGGTTTGGAGATCAGACAGTGGGGAGGGTCTGGGGCATTTTATATCTCCCCGGTCCCTCCTCTCAGCTCCTCCTGACCAGACTGGGCACTGGGGGAGGCTGTGCGTGGCCCTCAGGCTTTGAGTGAGCAGGTGTGTTTGGTGGCTGGGTGGCGGTGTGAGGTTAGCATGCCCCGGGTCTCTCCTGGACCATACCATCTGCCCTTCTCAGCCCTCAAGTCCTGCCCTTAACCCCACACCCATCCCACCCAGGCCACACTCAGAGCAATGAAGGCTGGGGGCCAAGGGAGGGGACTGGGACTCTGTGAGGGGGGATGACAGCTTTGACAGTGAGGTGAGGGTGGCAGAGCCACTCTCTGTCAGAGGACAGGGCACAGGCTAAGGCTTCTGACACTCTTTGATACACAGACACCTCACTGCTCAGAATTCTCTCCAGTATCCTCTCCCAGGAGGCTCTCCCAGATCCTGGGTGTGTGGTGGGGCAGAGATTCCTGCGTCCATTTTACAAATGAGCAAACTGAGCCAGTGAGAGGCTGAGCGGGGCTGAGCCCAGGTTCTCGCCTGGCCCAGAATGGGTGCTCAGCCCTTTGTCAGAGAAACAAGGGGCTTGTTCTCCCCCAGTCCTCCCCGTGCCGGCTGGCACTGCCAGGCCCAGTGTCTGCACCTCCCCCAGCCCCCGGGGACCAACTGAAGTCAGATTGTTCCTGAGGAGGAGGGGCTCCCAGCACTGTGTGTGTGAGCGGGTAGGGGTGCAGCTGCAAGGGGAGCGGGCTGGGCTGGGGTCAGAGCCCATGAGGTCTGCAGGGATGCAGTTGGAGTTGGGGGCAAAGACAAGCTACCCCTCTGTAGGAGCACAGGACTGGGGTGGAGGCTGCAGCTGGGTCCCTGCTACAGGACAGAAGGGGGAAGGGGGTGTCTACTCCTTTCTCCTTGGGGACAGTCCTGTTGGGAGCTGGGCAGAGAGATTTCTGGGGCTGAAGCAGCCCCTTCACTAATTCCTGGCCTAGCAGGGCAGAGAAGGGAGGAAGGGAGGGGTAAGGGCGGCTGAGTACTCAACCCAACCCTCGAGGTGAATGGTGCCGCCTCATTTTGTTGCTTCTACCAGAGGGAGCCCTGACTTAGGGGTCAGGTGGCTGGGGCTCCATTCCTGGTCCTGGATCAACCAGACATGCAACCTGGGACAAACCAGTTCTGCATGGAGACACGGTGGTCTGCAGACCCCCCACCCCCACCAACCATGGGCTGGCGAGCCAGACTGTGGGATTGGGTCCCAGCACTGTCCCCGCTGCAAGATACTTCACCTCCCTGTGCCTCCTTATCTGTAAAAGGAGAATAATAACCAAAGCTACACAGTGGGGCTGTTTGAGGTTAAAGTGCTTGGAACACTGCCCAGCACACAGTAACTGCTCAAATAGATGCAAATTATTATTATTTCCTTGATCCGGTGTTTCACTGAATATTTGCCAGTGCCTTCCACTCATGCTGACTTAGTCTGATGACTGGCATTAGGCAAGGCATGTCAGCCTGTGCTGCTTTCCTTTGCCATCCCCAGAGGTCTGGGTCTCATCCTGAGGACATTGGGGCACAGCTCTGGCCTCTGGTCTACACTGCAGCTGACCCCGGCAGTCTTGTGTGATCCATCACTCACCCACTCAGCCTGCCAAGGGTAGTGCACTGTGTGAGACACATTATTTCCATTTAACGCTCTCACCAATCTTCTGAAACTCTTTACAGATGAAAAAACTGAAGCTCAGAGAGTTTAAGTGACTTGCACAAGGTCACACAGCAAAGAAGTGGCAGATTCAAGGGATTCAAGCCCTGTTTGAGAGCACTTGCTCAATTACAAAGTCATTCTGCCTCTTGCAGTATCACTGAGATTGGACCCTCCAGCCCCTGCCAGGACCTTTATGGTATCTCTCTCGGGGTCCCTGCACATCTCAGAGATTCTTAGTGCATCCCAGCTGGGAGGGACTTTAAGAAATCACTCAGTCCAACATTTTCATTTTGTGGATGAGGAGACGCAGGCTATAGAGGGGAAGGGATGTGCCCAGGGTCACTCAGTGAGCTAGGAACAGAGTGGGCTCAGCTGCGGGACTCATTCTGTCCTGTCCTTCCCCTTTCCAGACTAGGCCTGGAGGCCTTAGTCCCCTGTTCCCCTGAGATCCATCAAAGATCAGGGCTGATGGGCTGGGTGGTGGTAGGCCCTACCTGGGCCCTGGCAGGATCGGGTGCCCTGAAGTGGCCCTCCATGCGCAGTGTTATAATGACCTGTGGGCTTGCCTTTCTTATTTACTGGACTGTAGACACCACCAGCTCAGGGACTACAGCTGGCTCACTGCTGTGTGGCCAATGCTGGGTCACAAATAGTCGTCATTCCCTGCACACAGAGGCCTGAGGCACAGCAGTGAACCAGACAGACAAAATGCCTGCCCTCAAGGGAGTTTGCATTCCTACTGAGAAAGAGATAAGAGGATGAATGAAATAACTAAGGAAAAATGTGTAATTCTTAAGATGGTAATAAGTGGTATGGAGAAACATAAAAGAGGGAAGGGGCATAGAGTGTGTGTGTGATGAGGAAGCTGGTAGAGGTTTTGCAAATTTTAAATAGGGTTGTCATAGAAGGTCTCTATAAGGAGGTGACATCTGAGCCTTGGAGGTGAAGGAATGAGTCATGATGGTGTCTGGGGGAATGGCACCCCAGGCAGAGGGAAGCGCAGGTGCAGAGGTCCTGGGGTGGGTGCCTGGTGTCTTTGAGGGACTGAGTGTGGCTGGAGCAGGAGGAACAAGGAGAGTAGGAGGTGATGGGGTACAGGGGACCATGAGGTGGGGACAGATCATAGAGGGCTTTTTATGGTAAGGACTTTGTCTTTTAGGCTGAGTGAAATGGGAGCCCTGGAGAGTTCTGAGCTGAGAAAGGGACAGGATCTAACTTGGGTTTTCACAGGATCCCTCTAACTACCAACTTGCAGGTAGAATGTCATGGGGCAAGACAAGATGAGGAGGCCTCTCCAGGAAGTCAGATAAGGCAGGGGCTGGGCCGCACTGGGGGCAGTGAGGTGGTGGCAGAGGATGTATTTGAGGTCAGCTGTGGCAGGACCACCACGTGCCATGAGAGAAAGAGAGGAGTCAAGGTTGACTCCATGCTTTTAGGGCTGACCTACTGCAACAAATGAAGAAGAGGGAGTCTCCATTTCTGGCCCAAGAACCAGGGTACTTGGGTCTAAGTCTTGGCTCTGTCACCTGCTTGCTCAGTGACCTCAGGCAAATCTCTCCCCATCTCCTGTAGAGTGGGTGCTGTCCTCTTTGTCCTGGTCCCTTCCCCAAGACCCTGTGCACTTTGAAGGGGACGTGTGCCTCCAACCTGCCCCCTCCCGCCCGCAGGGAGCCAGCAGCCGCCATGGCGTCGCGCATCGGGCTCCGCATGCAGCTCATGCGGGAGCAGGCGCAGCAGGAGGAGCAGCGGGAGCGCATGAAGCAGCAGGCCGTCATGCATTACATGCAGCAGCAGCAGCAGCAGCAGCAGCAGCAGCAGCTGGGGGGGCCGCCTACCCCTGCCATCAACACCCCCGTCCACTTCCAGTCTCCGCCACCAGTGCCCGGGGAGGTGCTGAAGGTAGGCCTGCTCTGGCCTGTCCCCTCCTGCCCCAGACCCAGGAGCCCCCGCCTTGAGCCCTTTGCCTTCTCCCCGCTCCCAGGTGCAGTCCTACCTGGAGAACCCCACCTCCTACCACCTGCAGCAGTCCCGGGACCAGAAGGTTCGGGAGTACCTGTCGGAGACCTACGGAAACAAGTTTGCCGCCCACATCAGCCCTGCGCAGGGCTCCCCAAAGCCCCTGCCAGCCGCCTCCCCCGGGGTGCGGGCCGGACATGTGTTGTCTTCCTCGGCTGGCAACAGTGCTCCCAACAGCCCCATGGCCATGCTGCACATTGGCTCTAACCCCGAGCGGGAGGTGAGTGAGGACCTGGCCGGTGGCTGCCACCGGCAGAGGTAGGGCCAGGTGCTGTGCTCCTGGGACTCCTAGTCTAATGTTGGAGGCAAGGTACTGCTCTCAGGGACCCCAGTCTGAGGGGAGACACAGCCCCGTCCTCAGGGAGCCCCAGTCCAAGGGGAGACACAGCCCCGTCCTCAGGGAGACCCAGTCTCCCAGAAGAAACATCATCCTTACTTTGGAAAGCTCCGCTGGGGAGAAACAGGAGACTCACGCAGGAAAGCCTAGCACACCTGCAAAGCCATGTCCAGACAGCAGGTATATAAATCCATCTTCCTGGGCAACTTGCCTCCTTGGGAAGAGCCCTGGTCTGGGCCTCGGAGCCTGGGGGACCCAGACAGCTTATCCTCTTTCTGAGTCTGTTTCCTTCCCCCCACCCCCCACCCCGATGAGCAGGTTAGGGGAGGGTGGGCTCCAAAGTCCCTTTGGGTCAGTGGCTGTCCGAGTGTCCCTTTCCCCCTGCCCTTCTCTAGGTGGGTTCCCCTAACACAGACTGTTTTTTCCCTTTCAGTTTGATGTTATCGACAACATTATGTGTCTGGACGATGTCCTGGGCTTCATCAATCCTGAAACTCAGATGCCTAACACGGTACTGCTGGCCAGGGCGGGGTGGGTGTGTCAGAGGGAGGGGCAGAGGCCCTGCATTGGCTGTGAGCCTGGAGAGAACTAGAAATGCGTCCTTGCCTGGGTAGAGCCAGCACCCTGCTGCAGAGATGAGGGTCGCCTCCATCAAATCGTGTGATGAGGGCCCAGGGCCAGGCAGAATTACGAATCCAGGGAAGTGCACCTTAGCCTGTGTGCATGGTGGGGCTTCTGCAGGGAGAGGTAGCTGGGGGAGGCTTCTTGAGTTGGGGTGGGGCCAAGAGGCACTGGTGCTGGGCCTCAGTGGAGGAGAGCAGTGTGGCCACAGGAAGGCCTGGAGCTGATGAGTGCCTTTGGGATCTGGGTACCCCGTCCTCTACCGAGTCCAGAGCCTGTGGCCCTCACTCCCGGGGGCAAGTGATATCCAGTTGGCTTTATCCCCTCCC
The DNA here is from genome assembly GCF_048773025.1 of Camelus bactrianus. Taxonomy (NCBI): domain Eukaryota; kingdom Metazoa; phylum Chordata; class Mammalia; order Artiodactyla; family Camelidae; genus Camelus; species Camelus bactrianus. The sequence continues at coordinate 27,472,766 of NC_133558.1, read as the reverse complement.
TCCAGCAGCCTCCTGGAAGTGTTAATGTTCTCTGGGCTTCCCAGGCATAGGTGGGGTGGCAGGTGGGAAGGGGCCAGGCTTGGAATCAAGAGGCCTGATTCTGGCTTTGGCTATGACCTTGGGAAGTCCCTTAACTGCTCTGAGCCCCTGGGGATGATGCCTTTTGCCCACAGAATTGTGGGGAAAGAGGTAAGGCAAGAAACCGAGGACTAGCTCTGCGCAAGGCGGACAGGTATTTACACTTACCAGGTGGGATTGTGGCTGTCCCCGCTTCTTTTTTAGAGATCCCTGAATCTCAGCTGCTTACTCCCGCCCCTTGGCCTGAGCCTATAGCCCTGATCCTGGCCCACTCCCAGACCATTGAAGAAGAGTCCCTGGTCCTTGTGGTGGGGAGTCAGGGAGTAAATCTTCAGTCCCCACTGCCCTTGTGACATTGCCCAGTGGCTCAGCAGAAGCTGGCCAGGGCCAGTGGGCCTGCACCCCGCTGCCAGCAGGGGCATCGAGGGCTGGGAAGGGAGAGATGAGAGGACAAGCGTCTGACCCCTTTAGTGGTTCCTGTGTCCCCTGTAGGACTCTGGGCCTGTGGTTTGCTCTGTGTCTATCTGTGGCAGGAGCTGGGGAGGTCTTTCCAGAGCTCAAACCTGTCCTTGTCAGGCCCCTGTTTAAATCCCATCACAGAACCTCAGGGTCTCTGCAGGTGGAACCTGCACTGCAGGTGCTGGCAGCTCCTCTGCCTGCCGGCATCCAGCTGTGACCTCCACGCTCCGTCCAGCCGCTGCTTCTTGGCTCAGCCCTCCCCCCTGCCTCACCACACCCTCTGGAAACCTTCAGATTAGGTGCCCCTCCTCTGGGCTTCCTGAGGCCCTGGGCGTAATCCACTATCTCCTCTCTTTTTTCCACTGCTTTTCTTTACTGGCTGGTTGTTCCTTGAGGGCAAGGACTGCATCTTACTCAGCTCTGGCCTCTGCAGACTTTCAGGCGGACTTGCTAGGTGAAGAGGCCCAGGCTGAATGCTGAGCTCCCTGGCACTGGCTGCAGATCCCCTAAAGCTGAAACTGCGCCCTACGTGTCCCAGCATAGCCTCCCCCTGCTGTCCCTGGGAATCGCTGTTCCTGGGATGATGAGCCCTGGGGAGAGACCCCTGCAGACTGAGGGCTGCTCACCGGGTCCCTTTTCCCACCTCATCCCGCAGCTGCCCCTGTCCAGCAGCCACCTGAATGTGTACAGTGGAGACCCCCAGGTAACCGCCTCCCTGGTGGGAGTCACCAGCAGCTCCTGCCCGGCTGACCTGACCCAGAAGAGAGAGCTTACAGGTACCACCTCCCCGCCTCCCTGTGCCCCAGCTCCCGCCCCTCCCTCTCCTCCCCTCCCTCCCAGCTCCTCTCTCCTCTCCTGGCCTCCAGATGCTGAGAGCCGGGCTCTGGCCAAGGAGCGGCAGAAGAAAGACAATCACAACCTCAGTGAGTCTCCCCAGCCCCTTCTCCCCGCCTCTCCCTTCCTCCCTCTCACCCGGCTGGCTCCAAAGCCACTCTGCCCTGTGCCGATTCTAGGAAGGATTCCCCACCCAAGGCCTTAAAATCTTGGCATTGACTGGGTTCAGCACTGCCCTCTTCCCCTTCCAGGAGGGGGTGGGAGAGGCGCTCCAGGGAAGAGATATTCCTGAAATTCCCAGCACTCCAGAGAGAAGGAGTTTATCAGATTGTTTTCTTTAGGGTGGGGCACCTGGGAAGGAGTTCTGGGCAGAGGAGGGGGTCCTCCCTAGGCAGCTGCGCGGTGCTGCAGCCTGACCCCCTTCATTGTGTCTGGACAGTGCCCAGCCCCCTCACCCCAACAGGCCTCCCATTTGGTTGCCGTCACCCATTACTTCCCAGAAGGGTTAAGACGCCCCTCCTTGGGCTGGGCCCTTTGCCCAGGTGAGGTCCCCATCCCTCTAATCACTCCCTCTGGAATGTGTTACCTTTAGTTGAAAGGAGGCGGAGGTTCAACATCAATGATCGCATCAAGGAGCTGGGAATGCTGATCCCCAAGGCCAATGACTTGTGAGTGGGTTTCTTGGAGGAAGGGGAGGGGCGGGCAGCAGTTCACAAGTATTATCTGCACCCAGTGCCTTGCTGGTTGCCAGGGGGAAGGGATGGGAAGAGAATCCCTTGGTCACTGCCTTAAAGGGCTTATCATCTATTTGGGAAAAGAAGATCCCTCCATCGCCCAAATAAAGCTCAAGACAAAGGAGCAAAAGTCCCAGAAATGAGTCTGGGGTCAGGAGGGCTTCCTGGAGGAGGAGTTATGCTGGGAAAGTTTGGTGAGGGCAGGGAACTGGTGCAGAGGTGGTCCAGGGACAGGAGTAATGAGAGTCGAAGACAAGTGTGGGTTTTGGTGGCAAGAATGGAAGGCCTGGGGAAGGAGGCTGCTCCAAATTGCTTGGTTCCTGGGATTATGGTTCCATAGATGTCTGGGAGGGTCTGTTCTGTACAGACAGAAATCAGCCTCTTCCATAAATAGGGATTGGCCTGGTCTGGGGTTTGGGGCAAAGTTGGGACAGGCAGCATAGGCTTCTAAAGCCAAGGCAGGGTTTTATTTCCACCCACCAAGCTCCTCTGAGCACGCCCCTCTGACTGCCTGGCTGCAGGGACGTGCGCTGGAACAAGGGCACCATCCTCAAGGCCTCTGTTGATTACATCCGGAGGATGCAGAAGGACCTGCAGAAGTCCCGAGAGCTGGAGAACCACTCTCGGCGCCTGGAAATGACCAACAAGCAGCTCTGGCTCCGTATCCAGGTCTGGCCCCTGCACTTGGGCTTCTTGGGTAGCCCTGACTCGTCCCAGTGCTCGCACTTCTGAAGTTGAAGCCATGGGGATGATGCCCATGAGGAGGGATGATGTATCAGTCAGGAATGGTATAGTTTGGGAACAAACCCTCCCCAGCAACTTTAAGCAATAACTATCAGCCAGAGGTTCTGTTCGGTGAGACCCTCATTCTGGGATCCAGGCACACCTAGGGCTGGCTCTTAAAGCCATGTGTCACTCTTAGTGTGACACTTGTCCTTCTCACAGTTGCTGGATCAATGCAAGTACATGCGGACACCTAACCTCAAGGGGGCAGGAAAGTGCAGGCCCACCCCTGTGGGAGGCAGAGAGCCGGAACTATTTGGTGGGCAGTGCTAAGAATCACCGCAGGGGGCAGGTAAAAGCACTGAGGCTTGGGAGAGTCAATCCTACCACCTAGAGCCTCCTAGTCCTGGCTCTGCATTGAAGGCTTCTTGTCCTCTTTGGACCTGAGGTAGGTCATCTATACGAAGGGCGATTGGACTGCAGCTTTAAATTTTTTCTATTTCTTATGGTAGATAATACCATTTACATTACAATCCAGCACACATAACCACAGTCAAAGTGAAAAATCAAAGTTTCATGAAAGAACCCTCATCCTTAATAGATGCAATGCATTCTGATAATTTCTATGCTAGTCTAGTCTAGGCAAGTCTATTTCAATTTAAAAAAAAAAATTAGAAAGAGAGCTGGTTCGGACTCACTGTAGTGGTTTCACAACCCACTAATGAGTTGCGACTTGTAATTTGAAAAAACACCAGTCTAGACTCTACAGCTGCCCTGCGCTTCTTCCCAGCCGAGATATTCTGTGGTCTTGGGTGCCACGAGGGGAGGGGCAAGGGCTGAAGCCGGGCTCAGGGGGCTGCCAGTGCCCATGGGTGTGTGCCTCCAGCGCTCCGTCTGCCCCACCTGCAGGAGCTGGAGATGCAGGCTCGCGTGCACGGCCTCCCGACCACCTCCCCATCGGGCATGAACATGGCGGAGCTGGCCCAGCAGGTGGTGAAGCAGGAGCTGCCCAGCGAGGAGGGTCCTGGGGAGGCCCTGCTGTTGGGGGCCGAGATCCCCGACCCCGAGCCACTGCCGGCTCTGCCCCACCAGGCCCAGCTGCCCCCACCAGCTCAGCCACCCCAGCCACCGTCCCCCTTCCACCAACTGGACTTCAGCCACAGCCTGAGCTTTGGGGGCGGGGGCAGCGAAGGGCCCCCAGGCTACCCTGAACCTCTGGGGCCAGAGCACGGCTCCCCATTCCCGAACCTGTCCAAGAAGGATCTGGACCTCGTGCTCCTGGATGACTCACTGCTACCCCTGGCCTCCGACCCCCTCTTCTCCACCATGTCCCCCGAGGCCTCCAAGGCCAGCAGCCGCAGGAGCAGCTTCAGCATGGAGGAGGGTGATGTGCTGTGACCTGGGCAGCGGGGGCAGGCCTGGGGGCTGGGAGGGCTAGGGCCACCTCCCTCCCAGCATTCAGGCTGCACTTGTGTGTGAAGTAGCCACCTGCCCCGCCTCACTCCTCCCTGTCAGCCCCCTGTTTGGACTGAGTGCCTGCTTGGCAGCCTGTGGGGTCAGAAGCCCCCCACCCAGGGGCAGTCCTCTTGATGGGGCTGGGCATGAATAAGCCTTTAACCTGGCTCCTGGAGGTGAAATCACAAGAGCAAGGGAGGGGACAGGGTACACTGGAGGCCAGAAGTCCTGTCTTCTGAGCCTGGTTCCCCCCACCAGTGAAGGACACATTGGAACAGAGGGTTCAGAAGTTCCTTCTCAGAGGTAGTGACTGGTCCAGGGGGTGCCCAGGCCTGCCTTTCTGGGACTCTGATGGCAACAAGCCCGTCCTCCAGCCTGGCACTCCCTGCCCCTCATGCAGGTGGGGCACCCCCACCCCCTTTGGTGCTAACAGCTCTCCACCAGGTGGTGTGAGGGCGGGGGTGGCCAGAAGAGGGGGCGCTGGGCTCAAGTTAGAGCGTGGGGTCACTGCTGGAAGAGCAGTTCCCCTCCAGGCTCCCCACTTTGTGCCTTTAGTAAACACTGTGCTTTGTACCTGCCTGTCCTGTCTCTTTGGAGGGGGTCTGGAGCTGACAAGAGACAGGGGAGGATTCAACCCAGTGGGCTTCTTTCTGGATTCAAAATTCAAATGCCCCCGATGGAGGTCAGGGTCAGGGGATACAGACCGGAGGGACTGAGTCCATCACCCTGTTGCCCCCAACTCCCAGCCATACTGGAGATCTAGCTGCTTAGGGGGCTTGGGTGTTGCTGGGGGCACTGTCCCTCCTCGTGGCCACAAGGTGGCGCTGCAGCTACACTGGTCACAACTCCAGCTGTGGCCTGAGCCAGCTGAGCCAGGTGATGTGGGAGACCCGGTTGCTTGTAAACCAGGTCTACTATTCTTGGCTGCTGTCTGGGGGCACTGTTGGACCAGGACACCCCTGGCCCTGAATGGGGCTGCATGTTTCTCCTGTTCCCCACCCCCAGTTCTAGTGGTAACCTCTCCAGGTTCTTTCCCCCTCCAGCGGAGGGTCAGCCTGCTCTGTGGAGGCAAGGCCAGCCCTCTGCTCTCTGACTTTGTGACTCTAGCAAGACAGGCTCCCTAGGAAGTGAGGGGGTGTGTCCTTCTATGGGTCTGGGGAAAGAGGGAGCCACGTGAACTAGTTTGGGAGGAGACAGGAGCACAGGATGCTGGGTGGAGTCAAGCACGTGGGTTCTACTCCTGGCTCTGGTGCTGTCTTGGCAGATCCTTTCCTCTCTCTGGGCTAAAGTCCGCCACCCCCTAATAGTTCCCAGAAGCCTCGGCTCTAAGATCCTGGGGTTTTATGGTCTCACCCAGCATAGGGAAATGGGCTTGGGGCAGAGAGAGGTGAAGAGGGAGTTTCCTGAGCCCTGGGAGTCTGGAGGGGAGTGTGGAGAGGGTCTCTGGGGGCTTTGTCTAGTTCTCCCTCTACCTCCCACAGTCTCTTTAGGCAAAGACCAAAGCGGCTTCCTCCTGACAGGGCCCTGAGAGGCCAAAGGGGTCTAATTAAAAGAGAAAAAATTCCAGGATGAAGATGGCTGAGAGGGCAATTTCCTCCTTGTAGAATGGGAGATCAAATCAATGTTGGAGCAATTAACACATAAGGGAGAGAAGGAAAGGGGGCCAGGCGTGTGGGTGATTGTGGCTTGGATGGGGATTAATCTCAAGGTCAGATGGAACGGTGGATGACCTTAGGGAGTTGGAGCCAGCCCAGGGGCTGGCTGGCACCTCCTTCCAGTTCCAGGCCCCACCCCACTGCCAGGACCTGCCCAAGGCCTGGGAGCCCCCTTCTCAGCCCCTCCTGGGACAGGACCTGGAGTCTGGCTGGGAGATACCTGGTGAGGGAGGGGTGGGGGTGTTGGAATCCCAAGGCCAGTAGTTCAGGTGATTGAGGACTCTCTTACCCCCATTTGTTATTCCCCTTCACCCTGGGGACTGACTCAGTGGAGTGGCAGAGCTGCCCACCTGTTCCCTCAAGCAGCCCCTCAAGACCATGGTATCACCCCCCTCCACCTGCCTGCTGGCTTCCTGCCGAATGGATTCCTTCAGTCTGGCTACCACCTGCACCTTGGGAAGCAGGGTCTGGACCGCCTACTGGGCAGCACTGAGGGTGTGAGTGGGGGTTCTGCCCACAAGAGGGCGCCACAGGGCCAGGAGCAGGCAGCTGCCCGCCCATCTGGTGGCAGCCAGGGAAATCTCAGCTTAATTATGCATTCCAAGCTGTATGCCTGGGGGCCCTGCAGTCCTAAGAGTTCAGTTAAGGCAGGCACAAGTGTTGCCTCCAGAATTCCAACAAGCCGCCAAAAAGCATTCGTGTATCTGAGACTGGTCTTCATGACCCTTAGTTTGGGGTTGGAAGGGAATTGGCTGACAGCTCCTGACTAGTGGCTATGAACATCTCTGATTAAATAAGAAGAGGATGTAGTCTTTGTCCATGCCCTTCATTTGGTAGACAACACTTTTCCAGATGTCGGGTCCATGAGGGGGAAATTATTTGTAAAAAGGTGGAGTGGGTGAGGGATCGTGTGAAAGCAGAAATGGACCTGTTTAACTGAGGAAGCCTCTTATACTGGGAGTTGGAGCCGAGGTCCGCAAAGTAAGACAGAGACTCTCATCAGGACGTACACACAGGAAGGTGGCTTTCCACCCTGCATTCTGCAGAGCCTCTCCTTCTGGTCGTTTGGACAGAAGGCCAAGAGTGGACTCCGGGCCCTGCTGAGGATGGCACTGGCTCTCGGCTCCTTTAGTGCCTACCTCCTCAGTGTTAGGAGGTCCTGGCCGTCCAGCGGTGTCTCCACCAAGGCCTGCTCCACTGTCTGTAGAACAGGGCTGTCTGGGAAGCTGGAAGTGGGGTGAAGCCTGGGGGTGGAGGGAGGGGAGGAGTAGGTTTCCATCCTTCCTTTAAATCAGAGATTCTTCACTGTTTGGAGCCAGTGGCTTGGATGAAAGTCTGATACACACTGGACCTTCCCCTCCCCTCCACACAGTCTCCTAAAAAACGAACCCCAAATTTAACCCTCTTGCTCCCAGCTCATGCCTCTTTCCCCATCGCAGAGCCCGTGCCCCTCCAAGCCACCTGGTATGTCGGCTGGAGCAGCTAGAAAGGGCCCTTTCAATTTGCCTCCTGCCCCTCACCTCCCGAGATCTTCGCCTCTGGGGGTCCAGCCCCCATCCCCCTCTCAGGCTCCTCCAGTCTCATCTTTTTTCTTTGCTCTCTCTTTTCCGAGGGGGGCAGTGGAATTTATACAATATTTAAGCAGCCAGAGCTGAGTCCGGGAAGATATTATTAATGTAAAAGGGACGGGCTGCAAATGCTTTTGGACCTGGTTACAATTAGAGGGTGATTTTTCTAAAGGTCAATGAATTCAGATAATATCCACAGGGGGGAGAGAAATTTAATACCTTTTTAGTGAATTAATTAATTATAATATTATATCGGCTTGGGGTTCTTTTCCAGAGTGATTAAGGGAGCGATCCGTCTTCTGTGAGGCCAGGGAGCGGCGCCTGCCGCCAGTGAGGACCCTGTCTCGGGGCTCAGGATGGGGCCCTTCCCTCTCCTCTCACCCTGGTGGTGGCTGGAGCGGCTGCCTGCCCGGCAGCAGGGGAGGCAGGCTGGACCCCGTCCAGGTGAGGGCAGGTGCAGTGACTGGCAGTGACTTTTCCCTCAGCCTGCGTCCGCAGGCCCGCCCCCCTCCAGCTGCCTTGTCACTGAGCCTCTCACCATGGCTCGAGAAGCTGTGGTGTGGCTTATGGCCTCCTCTTTACACTTGGAGAAACCGAGGCCCATGGGGGTGGCAGAGCTGGCTGGAAATAATGAGGAGGCTCCTCCCACCTCCCACACCAGGTCTTCTGGAAAATCTCCAGTGGCCTGTGAAGTTCCTCTTTCAGAAAGAGGCTCTTTAAGGGCAAAGCATGTGCCCAGGCTCTGCCTGCAAAATGAAAATGCCCCAGGAGTGCTGATAAGTCAAGTTGCTGTGAAGCCTGGAGAGGAAATAGCTAAGATTTCTGACCCCGGAGGGACCTGAAAGCGACCGAGGAGAGGCGTTTCTCACTTGTGTGTTCATTCATCCATGTATTCAATCACTCAGTCACTCAGCAAACATTCGTGGCTACCTGCTCTTGCACCATCGCAGACAGACTGAAATAGCCCTTCTCCAGGCCCCACCCACCACATCTTGCGCCCCAGGTGCTCACCTAAGTGATGGAGGGTGGGCTGGGGAGACCTCCATGGTCCTTTTTCATCCAGACGGCAGACCTCATCTCCACCTGAGGGCAGGAAGACTGGCTGGGAAATGGTAGTCATTCAATCACTCAGCAAATCCCAAGCACCTACTTAGAGCTGGCCTTGGGCTGGGTGCCTGGGATGCTTGGGTGGATAAGGGACAGTACCTACTCACTAGGAGACAGTCCCCAGGCAAGTGGAGGCAGGGAGACAGACACATGAACAGCCATGATTCAGAGAGGGATTTGCAGGAAGACAGAGGTGATATTAAACTGGATCATGAGGGAGCAAGGAGAGGGAGGGAGCATTCAGGTACGGGGCACACAGTGTGTGGAGGCCAGATGACTGGGGGCGCCTGCGGATGGCAGTGCTGGTGAGACTGCCGGATGAGGCTGGTGGGCCCAGGCATTGAGCAGAACTATTCCACGAGGCGCAGGTTCTGGGGCCAGGAAGGCAGGGAGCAGCAAAACCAAATGGGCATGTGCTGAAACGTAGCTCTGACAGGGCTTGCTGTGGGGGAGATAGTCTCTGCCTCAGTTTCCCCTCCTGGAATGGGGGTTGCCATCTCTACCTCCCAAGGTCGTTGTGGGAATTAAAAGAATAGCCAAAGGGAAGTGCCAGGCACAGCATCTCACTCCAGGTGTGGCTCCAGATACTTCCAGATGGCCCTTGAGGGGTGGCTGGGTCAGGCCCCTGCCCCTGACTGTGTCCTCAGTTCCTTTTTCCTCCCAAGGGGGTGCCAGCAGAGGCCCTAGTCTGGGGGCCTCTTTGGGGCAGGAGGGGACCAGCGTTTCCCTCCCCTCCTCGCTGGGCCTCCGTGCCTCGTCCCTCTCCTCCCTCTCCGCAGCCCCTTGGCCCTGGCTGCCCCCGCCCCTCCCCCATCCTCTCCTCCTTTTCCGTGTGCGGCGGGCAGGGAGGGCCTTCCCATTGTACTATCTTTGGGCCCTAAATTAAAATTGATGACATCTTGAAATGAGCAGTGAGGGTAATTTTGCTTCTGAGCCGGGATGCTAATGAGGCTCCTTAACGGCGCGAACGCCGAGCTGACGGGTCGTGTGTCACGCGCCGCGGCGAGGGGGGTAATGGCCGCGGTAAGTGCCGGTAATTACAGCCTGTCTCTCTGTATTTTGGCAGCCCTGGTGGGAGAGCGGGGGCTCAATCACCGCCGGCGGGGGCACCCCCACCCACCGCGGGGCTGACAGCCAGAGATACCCGCCTCACCTGCCAGGCCCGCATCTCCGGCCCCACCGAAACCAGGGGCCTGGGGCACAGCGCCCCCACGAGGCACACAGAGTGTGCAACAGACGCACACCACCACACGCGTGTTACACCCACAGCCCTGGCACACACCTGCAGTGTGCACAGCACTTACACACCTGTGTGCTCACTCATTATGCCCCCCGCACCCTGTGAGCACACACAGCTCCAGGACACACCCTCATTGCACGCACGAGCGTGGGCACACAAACACATCCTCAAATAGCACCCCTGCGCTGAGCGCCTTCTGTGCTCTCATGTGGTCCCTCTAATCCTCCCAACTCTCTTGTGAGCTAGGTATGATTATTCCCATTTTGTGATGCAGAAACTGAGCCTTGGGAGATGAAGCAACTTGTCCAAGCTCACACAGCTGGACAGAGGCAGAGGCAGGGGTGGAAGTCAGGTCTGTCTTACTTTGCAGTCTTGGCAGCCACGTTTCCTTGTCTGTGTGCTGGCATGTCTCTCAGTGTGCAGACACACGCATGCCTGCATCATCACACACAGGTCGCGTATCTCCTCTGTGCACCCAAACACACCTTCCAATGCACTGCTGACACACAGGTGCACGGGATCGTGTAGCGTGAACACACAGATACACACACAGGTGTACGTACTTGGATCACGTAATGTTCACACTCCACATGCACACAGGGTGCCAGTCAGGCAGCTGCTCCAGGTTCTGGCATCTTGATTTCTAAAGAAGGGGAAATAAGTCCTGCTCCACTTCCCTCCTGGGTACTTAACTGTTGTTAAGGCAGAGTGACAGCTACACAAAGGACTGTGATGTGCCCTCCTACCACCCCTCTGCAGAAATACACACCGGGTGCACACATAGACATTGTACACTTGTGTACATGCTCTGGACACGTTGTGTCTAAGCTCCCCATGCATGCAAGATGCAGCCTTGAGACACATCTCTGCATGCACACGATCCACATGCAATGAACACACATGCGCAGCCCAGGCACAGAGCCCCAAGTGTGTATAGCAGTGAAACTGGAAACTCCACAAAGCCCATTGGTACTTGTCATGTGTGTATCCTGCCCATCCCCCTGGCAAATGTTTATCAACATGATTACAGTAGAAGGTAAAAGCATGGACTTTGGTATTTGACTTCCTTGGTTCTTGGCCTGGGTCCATCGCTTTACTTGCTGTGTGACCTTGAGCAAGTTACTTAACCTCTCTGTGTCTCATTTTCCTTCTCTGTAAAATGGGATAGGGATGTTGTGAGGGTTAAATGAGTTAACAGATGTAAAGCACTTAGTGCCTGGCACTTGGTGAGCTCCCAATAAACGTGGGGGCAAGGTGTATGTCTGCGACAAAGGATGCACATCAAGATGTGACAAGGCCTGAGGAGCTGGGCAGTGGAAGGCAGAAGGCGGAGTGCCCACTTCAGGCTGGAGTGGTCAGGGAGAGCTTCCTGGAGAAAGAGGGCTTTGGGCTGGGCCTTGAGAAGAACTGGGGCCACTGTTTATTGACCACCTACTCTGTGCTGGACCCTGAACTAAACACTGGGTATGCATTAATCCCCTGAGTCCTCTCTGACCCCCAGGAGGTGGGGACTGTCATAGTCGCATTACTGATGAGGAGAAAAAAAGCATGGAGAGACTTGGTAACTTGTCCAAGGACAGGAAGGGCTTAGATGAGAGGAGAGGAGGCTCGGGAATTCCAGGGTGGAGAGCAGCATGTGTCAAAAATAGAGCAACAGATGGGAAAACACCCCATGGGGCTTTCCCTGATACACTGTAACAGTTTCCAGATAATGAGAAGGGGTGAGCATCTGGAGGGGCATTCTGACCTAATTGCTGTGTCTCTCATGGTGACACTAGGGACCTGGTGGGGGTGGGAGTGGCTGGCCCTGCCCCTAAATGCTGGAGTATCTTCACCTCCCCCTACCTCCCACAAGGACCAGTTAGGAAAGGAGTGGGTCATCCTGAGCATCTCAGCCCTGGAGACCAGGCCTGGCTCTCTAGAGAGGGACCAGAAGAGGACTCAGGAGGGCAAGAAGGGTGGGAGGAGGTAGCGAGGTGCAGGGAGCAAATCTTTGGCTCCCCGGAAGCCAGCATGGCTGCACCTCAGGGGCTGATTCCCCGGACTCCACAATAAGGATAAATGCTCACCAGGGAACCCAAGGCTCTCCTCAAACAGGCCACAATATCCCTTTTGGCTTCACGTCCATTAAAGCATCCCAGGGCTTGACAAGCTGGTCCACTCACCGTACTCCAAGAGATCAGAGATGTATTTTTCAGTGTTGGCACAAGCTGTTCCCACCTGCGGTGCATTTTTCAACACCCAGCCAACAGAAGGGCCCCATCCTCCACCGGCTCTGGGTTCAAGCCCTCTGGGGCCCCTCCGCCCGGGATATGTATCTCAAGTCCTTTGGCCAGTGGCAGAGCATGAATACGGAACTGCGCCTCATCTGGGTGGGTAGTTATTTGGGTGGTTGGCCTAAAGCCCTGTCCCCTGCCCTCTGCAGGTTCCTCTCTGTCACCTACTCCCAATCCCTTGGGTCACCTGCCCCCTCCACACCCAGCAGCCTTTACACCGGACACCGAGTTGCCTTAACCCCTTTCCCTAAGTCACAGTGTGCCCAGCCACACTCACCACAAGTAGCCCTGACCCTCCTCCTCCCACACGGCTCTTCTCTAGAACGTAGCGCTCTCCTGTCAACCTGGAGAAGGAGCGTGGCTGGGCAGGAGGAGCGGGGCTGTGGGCTTCTGAAGCCCCCCAGTCGTGGGTTAGCACCCCAACTCCTCCCCTTCCTGGCGGTAGGAATTTGGGGAAGTCCTCCACTCACAACTCTGTGCTTTTGTTTTTCTTCTTCTGCCAGGGGAGGGGGTGCTGACAATCCAACTCCTCCGAGGCTGAGGATGCTCTGGGATTGGTGTGCCCAGCAGCTGGCTGATGGCAGGCAGGGGAGGGGGTGTCCATTGTGGGATCATGTCATTTATTGTCCAAATCAGGACGCTTTAAGAGTGGAAGAGGGCCCTGCGAATAATTACATCAGGGCAATAGGTGAAAAAGAGGGCTGTCCTGGGAGAAGCAGGACATGCAGGGTTGAGCCCCTTCCTGCCCACACCTCTGGTGGGATGGGCTGGAGCGTCTGTGTGACCCCCATGGCCAGGAGGTCTGGCTACCTCGGGGCCCTCAGGAGCCAGCACGGGCTGGGGCTGGGGAGGCATATAGAAAAGGACACAGCTGGGAGCAAAAGCCTGGGAGGGGGAGGCGCCTTCCCAGAGGCTAGGGAGGTGGATCTATTGAGAGCACTCCCAAGGCTAGACAGGGGAAAGGAAACCTGAGAGGTGGGAAAGAAGGAAAGGGGACCCCAAATCCCAAGATGCTCTCCTGGAGGTACAAGCAGCCTCCATTACAGAAAACAGTGACTGCCGCCCTTACAAAGCACAGAACAAGCACCTGCAGTCTAGCACCGGGCACTGTATCCTATGTTGTAATAACCTATAAGGGAGAAAAATCTGGAAAAGAATAGAGATATATATGTGTGTAACTGAATCACTTTGCTGTACACCTGAAAGTAACACAACACTGTAAATCAACTATACTGTAACAAAAATAAATAAATTTTTAAAAAAGCACTGGCTTTGCAAGGCAGACATGCCTCTGAGCACTCTTCATGCATTGGCTCATCTAATCCTCACAGCAGGCCTTGGGGGTTGGGAGGTGGTACTATTATTCTTCCCATTTTATAGAGGAGAAAGCTGAGGCACAGAGAGGGTGAGAGTAACGCACCCAATGCCACACAATTTAGGAAGAGTGGGGATCTGAACCCAGCAGCCCGTCCCTGTTCCCTGAGGCCCTGCTCCCTGCTTACAGAGAACTTAAGCTGCGTTGCTGGAGGCAGCTGGCCTCATGGGGAGGGGCAAGTCACCTTCCACTCCAGGTCCCATTTTTGAACTTCGTGAGGCCTGGGAAATTCTGCAGGAGGCAGCAGGACTGGTAGAAAGTAGCTTGGCTTTGGAGTCAGACCTGGGTTTGAATCTGACCCCATCACTCATTAGCCATGTTAACTTCCTGGGTGCGTTTCTCACTCTTGTGGAAGCTCTGTCTCCCTGCCTGGAAAATACCTGTTCTGTTGGGTGTCAGAGGCTCTAGACGCTAAGCTGTGGAAGGCGACCGGCGCGAGGTGGGTATTTCATGAGTGCTGGCTCCCTGTCCTCTCACTCTCCAAGCTTGGCCTGCCCTGGGCTCCCCTCACCCCAAGGGGGCCGGAACTCTGGGTTCCAGAGCCCACGATTCCTTCCTGATTTGGGCCAGGGGTTGTGAAGGAGGAAGGGCTGCAGGCTCCTGAATCTGAGATGCTCAGAATGGTAGAACTTGTTGTTATTTATATTATTACCACAGAAGGGCACCGACTTCAGGCCAAGGCAGCGTGAACCCCTCCAGCTGCCCCTCTGTGATCAGGACCGGCTCAGACGCTGGGCTGGGGTTGGGGGGCTCCTCTTACCTTGGGCCCCTCAGGTGCCTTAGCTGGTAGGTTCTAGAAAAGGGAAGGAGGAGAGGGGAGGCTGCTTCCTAATGAATGATTAGTGTCTTCTGAGTGGCTAATCATGTGGTTCCGTGTAATTAAGAAGCTAATTAGTGCTGTGTCAATTAAGGTTTAATTAGTCCCTTATTTGGAGAAGCCTGAAAGACCCTCATGCTGGAAGCTTCTGGAATGGAAGGTGGGTGGGGATGGGGAGGTGGCTGCAAGGAGAGACATCGCGTGTTGCAGAGGGAGCCCCTCTTCCTCTTGTACCCCCTGCAGCTCTGGGATCAGTGATTTATTGACCCCTGGCCCCACCCCTACTGGCTCTGGTCATGGAGATTTGGGGGGGTCCATGAGGCTCTGCCCTATCACCAGGATTTTCTCACCCCCACCAGAGTGATGACGCCCCTGCACAGCTCCTGTGGAAGGGGGCCTTAAGGTACCGCACCCTATTCTCCACAGCTGCTTAAGTGGGTAACTTCAACTGCGCCCCCTTGAGGAAGATAAGGAAACTGGGACCACGAGAGGTTAAGACACTTGCTCAAGGTCACAGCCAGTTAAGTGGCAGACATGGGATTCAATCCCAGGACTGCCAGGTTCTTTCTTCTTGCTTTTCTCTCCTCTGCCCCATACATGGGCACCCCACCTCTCCTTGTTACTCAGCCTTGACCTGGCCTGGTGGCTGGGTGCAGAACCACCCTGGTTCCCTCGCTGCAGACAGGAGGCGGCAGGTAGAGTGTGGTGTGCTGGACATAGGGGCCCCGTCTGCTTGGCTGTCCACAATGAAGGGACTTGGCATGACAATCATCTTTGGAGCTGTTTCCCTGAGGTTCTCCTGTCCCCTGCCACCCTGTCCCACTCTTTTCCAGAAGGGCTCCATCTCCTAATGCAGGACAGCTTCATTTTCTGTTGGGGTCCAGAGCTGCTCACGGTTTCGAAGAGAAACCACTCTCCTCCCAGTGCGCAGAATCCCCCTGCCCTGTTGAAAAATCTGAATAGCTTTATTGAGGTATAATTTGCAAACAAGAAAGTTTGCTAATTTTCAACGTACAACGCAACGGTTTTTAGTACATTTAGAGTTGTCTGGACATCACCACAATCCAGTTTGAGATCATTTGCATCACTTCCAATCAGAATCCTGTACCCACTCGCCGTCACCCACTAATCCGCCCTACCTCCCCTGAACCAGCCCCCTGGCCCCACCTCCCACCTCCTTTCTCTATTCCTCACCTTTCTCCTCTTGATTCTGTCATGAGCACCTGGTTTCAAGGTGAATGTCTTTGCTGAATGAATGTCTTTGCTGAATGAATGTCTTTGCTGAATGATTCCCCAATGCTTACAGGATGAAGACCACACTCCTTGGTGGTGCTTCAAGGATTATTGCACTCCCAGCCCTTCTTTCCTTCTTTCCTTCCTACTTCCTCCACAGGATGTGGGCAGGATGGCTTTTCTGGGCAAGTGAGGTCATGCAGTCTGCTCCCTCCCCTATGCCTGGGTGAAGACACTCAGTACCATCACTCTGGGGCCCAGAGTCGCCATTTCATTTCTCTTCTTTCTTTTTTAATGGAGGTGCTGGGGATTGAAACCAGGACCTTGTGCATGCTAATCACGTGCTCTGCCACTGAGCTATACCCTCCACACCCCCCATCATTTCATTTCAACAATCTTTTCTAAGGCTTTTCTGGAAGCCAGGCCCTGGGCTAGGTCTAGAGACAGGGAGATAAGACAAATTCACACCCACAGGCAGCCTGTAGTTTAGTTGGAGAAGAGACAAGTGAACAGGGCTTTAGAAAACAAAGTGGTGAGGGCTTGGGGCTCCTGGGGACACAGGACAGGCCCCTGGTGCTACCTCCTGCGCTGGTGCTTGTGGTGGTGATGGACAGCAGCCTCTGTCCCCTCCCCTCCACCCCCTAGTAGCAGGAGTAGCAGGAAGAACCACCGGCAGGGAAGCAGAGCGATCTGGCTTGAGGAGGGGAGGAAATGAAAGAGAACGAAGATAATTGTTCCCGTTTGACAACTTTTTCTAATTAGGGACCAATTATATCCTCAGGTACCTAATAGGGTTCCTGGTAGCTTCTCTAATTTGCTAGGTAATTACTGGCCAGTAATTTTACAGGATGAAATTTGGGGAAGAAATATGTTATTACAATATTTTGGTCTTCTCTGTGCTGGAGGCTTTGCCCAGAAAACAAGCTAAGTGATCTGAGCTCTCTCTTCTGCCTCTAAACCCCATCCCTCGCTTTCCCCCGGCGGCCTGGCCCTCCTCATGCTGTCCACTGGTCTGTATCCTCTTCCTGGTGCCCGAGCTCCAGGAGCTGGCAGTCCCGTTGGAAATCATCAGCCAACATCACAGGGATATGGGGTCATCTATATTTTTGCCTCTGTAGCATCCAGCCAGCTTTTGGTGACATAGAATTACTGTGTCAGGAAGGGGACTCCTTTGAAATTTGAATTGCCTTGGCACCTTTGTTGAAGATAAATTGATCATGTATGCATGTGTCTATTTTGGGACATTCTATTCCGTTCCACTGATCTTTCTGCCAGTTCCATCAGTCTGTCTGTCCCAGTGACTGCAGACTTGTACATCAGATAGTGTAAATTCTCCAAGTTGTTCTTTTTCAAAGTTGTTTTGGCTATTCTCCGTCATTTTCCTCTATATATGAATTTTAGAATCAACTTGTCAACTTCCATGTAAAAACCTGCTGGAATTTTGATTGGGCTTCCACTGAATCTAAGGATCAGTTTTGGGGAGAATCACTATTTTAACAATATTGGGTTTTCTGATTCATGTACACAGTAGATCTTTCCATTTCTTTTAGTTCTCTCAGCAATGTATTTTAATTTTTCAGTGTCTTGAACATTTTTTGGTCAGATTTATATAAGTATTTCATAGTTTTCAATGATATATGTTTATATATAAAAGTGTTTTTCTGGTAATTTTGGACTGACTAGAGCTTTATCAATTGTACTGATTTTTCTTAAGGAATCAGCTTTTGTTTTCATCCATTTTCTCTATGTTTTTTTTTTTTTTGTAGTTCATTGCTTTCTGCTCTAATTTTTATTATTTCCTTCCTTCTGCTTATTTTGGGTTTCACTTGCTTTTCTTTTTCTAATTTCCTTAGGTGGGATTTCTGATATTGATTTGAAATCCTTCTTCTTTTCTAATAAAGGCAAGTAGTGGTATAAATTGCCCTCTAAGTCCTGTGCTAGCTGCATCCTACAAATGTTGACATGTGTTTTCATTTTCGTGCAGTTCAGAATCTTTCCCGGAGTGTGGTGGTGGTGACATTGGGAAACCACGGGAGGACCTCCTCCCTCCTGACCCCGGGCGGGCGGGTGTCCAGGCCCGGGACTGTGGGCCGTGCTTCCTGCCCATGCAGCCCCACGGCTGATGCTCTGCCTTTGGCAGCGAGCCTGTCAGCCCAGGCTGGATCAGGAGGGGCAGCAGCTCAGACTCCCAGAACTGACAGGTGCCTGGCTGAAAGGATGGACTGTGAGGAACTTTCAGAGGCTGAGGGCTCATTGTAAGACAGCTGGGAACGTGCAGACGCAGACGGGTGGTCACTCAGGGACTCCGCGCTTTCAGAACCAGAATGTGCCAGCAGCCTGTATGAAGGTGGCAGCCTTTGCTCTTCCCAAGGGAGAGGATCTGATGGGGCCAGTGGCCGTTGTGTCTGTCATTTACCTGTTTGTCTTCAGATCCAGTCCCTGCCTTTCCTCTGCTCTGCGTCACAGGGACAATGAGCCTTGCAGCCTGCGTTTCTCGGGCTCCTACCTCAGCCAGTTTCCATCTGAGTTCAGCTGGTGGAGGCTGCTGGAGGGTGGTGGTAGGACAGAAGTTAGGGAGAGTCCAGGGTGTCTGTTTCCCTCTCTCTTTGACTGGGGTGGCCCCTCCAGAAACAGCTGTGTCCCCTCTGTGGCTCCTCCTCCGCAAGACAGCCTTATTTCGTGGGTGCAGCTTCAGCGAGGCAGCCCCTGGTGTGGGTCAGCTCCTTCCACATGGCCCTGACTTCTGGAAACCATCAACATCCCTAACATCATCTCCTCCTGTTTTCCCTCCATCCCTTCCCAGCCTGGCTAATCTCCGGGGCTCCTCACCACCCCCATTGGCTTCTCAGTTTTTCCACCCCCCACTAAACCCATTCCCTGTACGAACCACCCCCACCCCAACTCCCGCAAGGACACAAAATTTGGAATACTCTGAATTTTCATAACTGGTCCCAACTCATAGAGCCATCATCCAAAATGGAGTGATCCTTCGGCTAGAGTTTTGGGACAAGACCACAAGAGATGGCTGGCTTCTTTCATGGCTCAGCCATCCATCCCTGGTCCAACCAGGCATGAGCAAGTTCAGGGCTGCCACATACAGTCCGCCTTCAAGGGGGACCATTCACACGGAGTCAGTGTGAACAGTGGCCCCTAGGGGTTTTCAATGGGAAGCACTTCTCTGGGCAATCAGGCTGGTTTCACTCAATGTACCAGCAAGATGCAGAGCAAGTTTTAGTAGCAAGAGCCACCTAAAGGGGCCCTGTCTCCTTAGGAGGTGGGGTGTGTCTTAAGCATCTCTTTTTCTTTTGTCTTCTCAGCAACCTTTCTCTCCTTCTAAAACAATATCCTGGTTTTGGGAAACTGCTCCTCTTCCCCTCCATGTGGTTCTAATGAGGCTCTCAATTACCAAAGCCCCCTCCCAACAGGAGTAAACAGATGACCCAGGCCAATCAATCATTGTATCCAATGCTCCTGGCAACAGAGATCCATCTAGAGGATGGACGTGCGATCCCAGAGAGCCATCCTGAGTCCTCTCCTGGGATTGCAAAGTCCTTTTTCCCACTGGGGTTGCTGGCACCGCTGATTCATATCCACCTTGCTCTCCCCCTATCCACCAGTGGGGAGGAGATCTGTCTGTAACAGGAGGCACTGAGGCCAACATACAGGGAGTTACAGAGCTGAGACTGAAGAAAGGAGAGGGAGAGAATCCTGGTAGCACTGGGTCCCCAGCTCCCACTGATTGCTGAAGATCTTTCTTTAGTTTTTCAAATACCAGAATGTTCCTTCCAGCTATGTGAGCCAATAAATTCCTTTTTTTTGTTTAAGTTGGTTTGCATAGGGTTTCTGTCAGTAGCATGGCAGTCACAGAGCTCTCTGGATTCCTGGCCAGGAAAGTGAGGCTTTGGGGCACACTCTCCATTCCTCTCACAAAGCAACAAATGTCACGAGAAGGGAAATAGATCAGTCAGTATCTTTTCTTTTTTCTTTTCCTTTTTTTTTTTAAGATTCCACATATAAGTGAGAACATACAGTTTTTGTCTTTGACTTACTTTACTTAGCATAATGCCTTTAAGTTCACAAATGGTAGGACTTCCTTTTTCATGGCTGGATAATATTCCATTATATATACCACAACTTCCTCATCCATTCATCCATCTATGGACACTTATGTTGTTTCCATGTCTTGGCTATTGTAAATAGTGCTCCTATGAACATGGGGGTGCATGTGTCTTTTAAAGTTAGTGTTTTCATTTACTTTGGATATAGTCCCAGAAGTAGAATTGCTGGATCATATGGTAGTTCTGTTTTTAATTTTTTGAGGATCCTCCATACTGTTTTTCTTACTGGCTGCTCCAGTTTACAATCCCACCAACAATGCACAAGGGTTCCCTTTTTTCCACACTCATGCCATCATTTGTTATAGCTTGTCTTATAGATGGTGGCCATTCTAACAGGCGTGAGGTGATATCTCGTTGTGGTTTTAATTTGCATTTCCTGAATGACTAGTGATGTTGAGCATTGTTTCATGCACCTGTTGGCCCACCTGGAAAAATGTCTCTTCTGGTCCTTTGCCCATTTTAAAATTGAGTTATTTATTTCTTTGCTATTGAGTTGTATGAGTTCTTCATAGTTTGGGAATATTAACCTCTTAGCAGATATACGGTTTGCAAATATTTCTCTCCCATTCCACTGGTTGTCTTTTCACTTTGTTGATGGTTTCCTTTGCTGTGCGGAGGCTTTTGGTTTGATGTCGTCCCACTTGTGTATTTTTGATTTTGTAGCTTGTGCTTCAGGTGTCATATCCAAAAAGTCATTGCCAACACCCATGTCAAGGAGCTTTATTCTTATGTTTTCTTCTAGGAGTTTCATAGTTTCAGCTCTCACAGTTAAATCTTTAATCCCTTTTGAGTTAACTTTTGTGAGTGATGTAAGACAGAGGTCCAGTTTCATTCTTTTATATGGAAACATTCAATGATCCCAGTACCATTTATTAAAGAGACTATCTTTTCTTGAGTTTTCTTGGCTCCTTGTCAGATATAATTTGACCATAAATACTTGGGTGATTCCAACCACAGAGGTGCTGAGCACTTGAGTGGGCCTGGCATGTTATAGAAACTTGATAAAAATTTCTAACAACAGCTGAATGAAGATTAAACAGACTATGGAGCCTGGTTCATAGTAAATATGGTGGCCAGTTTCCAAGATGTGTGAGACTCCAAGGCCAGGTCATAACAGACATTGTGGCTCCCATCTGGTTCTCTTGGGAGCACTCATTGTGGGGAAGTCAGCAGCCAATGGTATGAGGACACTCAGACAGCCCTCTGGAGAGGTGTGCCCTCAAGGGGACATTAACTGAGGCCCCTGTTAATGGCCAGCACAGACTTGCAGCTGTGTGAGGGAGCCACTTGGAAGTGAAGCCTCCAGTCCCACCAAGCTTGCAGATGACTGTAGCTCTGGCCGACACCTTGACTCCAGCCTCACAGAAGACCCTGAAGCAGACCCACCCAGCTCAGCCACGTCCTAATCCCTGACCCACAGAAACTGTGCAAAAGAATAAACCTTCATTGTGGTTTTAAGTTGTTGATTTGGGTCTACTTGTTACATAGCAGTAGGTAACAAATACAGTACTTACTCACTCAGTATGAATCCCTTCTTCTTTCTGGCAAGACCCGTCTCTTCTGCACTACCCTCTCCACCACGTGAATCTCACTTCCCAGAAATGCTGCCAGCGAAGTCTTAGGATGTGTGGATCTGCTGTCTTGTATAAAGACTCTGTGCCATCCAAAGGAGAGAAGAATTCAGAGTGAGGCTTGTCCTCAGAGGCATCAAAATCCCATGTCCTCTTCAGGATACAAGTTGTCACACAGGGTGGTGTAAAAGGAAATATGACAAGCCAGGCACTGAGAGAGCTGGGTGCTTATCCAGCCAGGGTGCTAACCGGACTTGGGATCTTGGCTAAGTCACTGAGCCTCAGCATTTCCTTATGTAAAACGAAGGGACAGGACTGGATAATCCCCTTGCTTCTTCCCATTCTTATGTGTGACTTAGGAATATATCTACATCTACATCTGTATGCACATCATCTACATCTGCACCATCATCTACATCTGCATTTACATCTACATCATCTACATCTATATCTATCTAATCTTTTCTTAAAGTGCAACATTTACACACAAATTGCACACATCATAACTGTACAGCTCAGTGAATTTTTACATGCTGAACACATTCATCTAAGCTGCACTCAAATAAGATATAGAACTTTACCAGCCCCCTGGGAAACTGCACACCTCCTCCCAGGCCTACCTCTTAAGATAACAAAGAGAAAGTGTAATGGGAAAGAGTGATTGACTTGGATCAGGTTGGTCTGTCTGCCAGTCACTGCACACCCATTACAGGTGACTGGGCCCACCTGTCTCTTCAGGCCTTACTGGTGAAGAGCTCTCTAGCTCTCTGTCTGTTGGCATCTCCACCCCTTTTACTCCTTCCTTCAGCAGCTCAGTCAAGTGGCATGTGCCAGAATATTGACACTCCTTTGGGAAAAGCCCTCAACCCGTGATTGTGGGTTTGGTGTATAAATACTTCAGCTCCCTCGAAGGCAGGATTGAGTGCCAGCTGCTCACAGTGGGAACCCATTTGATAACACCCTTTATTAGCTGCCTTCCCTCCCCATCTCACTCCCCACTCTCCTACTGATGTTTCCCGGAATCCCCTCCTAAACAAACGTACTTGCACTCAAAGCCTAGTTTACAGCCTGCTTCTGGGGAAGTCAACGTGTGACCCGGTCTAGACAAAGATTTAAGTAGACCTGCTAGCAACTTCTTGAAATGCTTTTCCCCTCTCTGGTGAAAGATTTAGGAGAAGAATGTCTGTCTGTCTGTCTCTCTCTCTCTCTTTTTTTTTTTGTTCTGTGTGGATGCTGTGTGATCTTGATGCCTGGAGCTGTGGTAGCCATTTTGTGACAAGGAGGGAAGACATGGACCACATGCTGAGGATGACAGAGCAAAAGGATGAAATCCAGGCTCCTTGACAGTATCTTTGAGTTTCCAGTTTGCTTGAGATCACCTACCTATGCAATTTTTGTTAAGGAGATAATGCACATCCTTACAGATTAAGCCATCTTTATCTGGGTTTTCTGCTGCTTGCAGCCAAACTCATCAATTACTGGTACAGGCCTTGTCCCAGAGGCGTTACCATCAGAATGGACACTCCCCTCTCCCATATTGAAGCTCCCAGTCAGTGGCACCAGAGAAGGGCTAAAAGACAGGCTTGGGGTGGACTGGGGTGGGTGGAGGGTGGCCACAGACTTGAACTCCACAGGTGACTGAGGACGTGGAGCTGAGGATCTAGGGTGCCAGAAGCAAAAGGGACATATGGGCAGCAGGTAGCTGAGGTCCCAAGGACGGGGGGTGGGAAGGGCAAGAGCCCATTAATCTGGCCAGGGTGAGCGTTGTTATTGTTATTATTATGAAGCATCTCAAGGCTCACACTCATCCTGGCCTGGCCAGGCCCCATTAATGGCCCCATAAATCCCAGCCATAAAGAGTAATGGGGGGAGACAAATGAGATAATTAGGAATAAATCTCACCGAGGTCTCTATTCAGCAGCGTCCCCGGAACGGGCCAATCTTCCGAGCCATTAGCCGGGCCCCTAATTAATGCCGAGCTGCCCGGTGCTGTGGATGCTCCAGGCACGGGAGGGCCCCAGCGCCGAGGAGGGGCAATGCCGCTCCTGCAGCCCAGGCGGGTGACCTTGGCACGAGCCCAGGGACGCGTGCCCACAGCCTGCCTGCCTCGAGTTTCTGCCTCCAGGGCCTTGGGGATGCTTTGTCTGCGCTGTCCTGATCCATCTGCCTTGTGGTCTCTCTGCCTCCTTTCCTCCATCTTGCTCCATCTCCCGTTTACCTTCAATCTCTGTTTCTCTCTTATCAGACGGTCCCTGCGTCATTGAGCCATGGAAGGTCTGACTTAGCAGGAACTGTGGGGGGCCACCTGTAACCACCCTCCTGCATCTGTCCTCCCTGCCACCAGTCAACACCAGGGCAGGGACCCCATTGACACCCCCTACCCAGAACAGTCCTGAGAACAGCCCCCCTCCCCCACCGCTGCAGTGCACGCCCCTTAGGTGGTTCTCAGAGCGTCTCTCGCCTGGGGCTGGGAGCTCTCTCCTTGTTACCCTGTCTGCCTCTAGGGCTTACCTCTGCCTGCAGGAGCCTGAGACGGAGCCTCACTCTCCTCCCAGCCTTCGGATATTTGAAGGCCTTAGTCCTCGACTTCCCTTCCTCAGCCAGATGCCCTGAACGGCATTAGACAACTTGTGTTTTCCAGCCAGGACTCCCCCACCCAGGCACCTCCTCTGGGCGCACCCATAGTGACTTCTGTTGTTTAACCTGCCAGCCTCAGCCCTCCTTTTGGTCATAGCACCTCTACTTCTTTGGGAAATTTGACCACATGGTTCTGGAGGTGGTCAGCCATGTCACCCACCCTCTCTGGCCACAGAGGCCTTGCCCAATGTAGCCCTCTGTCCCCTGACACGGTGACTAGCCCAGGGGTGGGTCTTAGCACTTCTCCTGGGCCCCCTGAGGTGGCAAAACTGAGAAATGCCAGGCAGACGCAGCAAGTGAACACCTCTCTTTCCCACCTCTGAGCCCCGCTTCCTGTCTGCACTAGGAGGGAACGAGGCTGTGACCCAGAGCTGGCAGGAACTGAGGGCTGTAGAGCGTCAGGGAAAGGTAGGAGAGCCAGGCAAGGGGCAGGGAAGGCTGGGAGGGGCTTTTCTCTGGAGGAGGTGGAAGGAGAGGGGAGAGCCGGGGCAATGGGGGAGGGCCGTGGCCACAGGCACCATCCCAAGCTTATCTGCTTGCCATCCTTGGAAAGTTGGAATGCGACAAAGAGCATGAATATGGAGGGGACAAGGGGCCAGGCCTGTGATCTCTGTCCCCACTGCTGCTCCCACATGTGCCCTGAGGCTCCTGTCCCTGCTTTTCCCCCGCGCCTCCTTGCACGGGCCAGTCCTGAAAGGACCACACTCCTTCCCACTGCTCAGCAACAGGCAGTGTCTGCAGCGACTATCCTGAGAGCCATGGGGAGCAGCCCTGACTCCCCACCACCGCCTCATCTTCCCACGGGAGCTGGCAAAGGCCCGGGGCATGGGGTGGCTTAAAGGTGTTCCCCTCCTGGCCCAGGAGCCATGGGGTGTCAAGGTCTGACTCCAAGTTGGCCCAGCTCTGGGTAGGAGCACAGGGAATGCCAATTAAATGTGCCAGAGAACAGGGAGAAGCTGGTGGAGGCTACGGAGGCAGAGGGGTGGGCCGACCACCCCTTCCCTCACAAGCCAACCCCTGGCTCAGCTGCTTGCTCTTGGGTTTGGCACACAGGACCACCCAGCAGTCCAAACAGTCCTGGCCAGGGACAACTCAGGCCTGGCCTCGCCACCTTGTCCTCTCACAAACGTGGTAATGCCTGTCTAGGGTTAGACACCCCAGGGCCTGGGGGTGGCCCTCAGGAAGTCTCCCGGGACCGGGGGGGTGGGGGTGGGGAGTGCTGGTCTGCTGCTCCACCAATGAAAGGAAACCAGGCTACTTCCCTGGACGTGGTGGCAGCCATTAGATTTCCACTAGGCTCATTGCTGTTCCCTCGTACACGTGAGGAAACTGAGGCCCGGAGAGTGACAGCGACTCCTCCCCAGCCCCACGGCAAAACCTGGCTCAGACCAGCTGGTTAGAAAGCAGAGATGGGGAGCCAGCAGGGACGGGCCATGGTGTGGAGGGGAAGGGTCCAGAGCCAGGGCTTGCCTGAGAAGGGTCTGTGGGCAGAGCTAGGGGGTGGGTGGCCTCTCAGGTAATTGCCATCTGCTTCTCAGCAGAGGTGAGGGCCACCTGGGCAAGGACATGGGAGGTGGGGAAGGCAGGGCAGGCGTGGGAAGAGGGGGAGCAGACACAGGGATCAGGCTGAGCGGGGTGGCTGTGTGGGAGGCTCTGAAAGGTGCAGTGTGTGAGCGCCTGTGTGTGTATGCCTGGTGTGTGTGTGTGTGTGTGTGAGACTTTGTGGAATGTACGTGAGCGCGTGGCTGTAAGGAGAGTGTGTGAGTTTGTGTGTGTGTGCTGGTGGAGGCTGGCTGAATCCCGCCCCCGTCTCGCCCCGACCCAGCTCAGCCTCTCGGGTTTCAGCCACTGTCCTGCAGCAGGAAATCACTATTTGGACTGCAGAGGTGCCTCTTCCTGCTGGGCCCCCGCGGAGGGGAGAGGCCGGGGAGGGGGCCTTCCTGCCCACCTGGACCGATCTCGAGTTGGTCAGGAGCACCCCCCACCACAGTCCTCCCAGCCGCCCTAATGTCTCTCGGACACTAGCCTTGGAGGACCTGGGTTGAGTGGGGACTGAGCGGAAGCCCTCCTACCATCGTCTGTCCCTCTGTGGACAAAAAGCCACAGCAGTGAGAGAAATGGATGCTCCCTGTGGCCACGGGAGCTGCCTGGCACCCCTGCTCAGAGGTCAAAGTCACAAAGGCATGTGCCCTGAGGCCCAACAATCCCACCTTCAGGAATATTCCATAGATACAGCTTGTTGGTACAAAAGGACTTGCTCATGCAATCTTGCTTATAACAGAGAAATTAATGGAAGGGATTAAGCAGGAGCCAGGCAGCGGGAGCGTGGCTCACCCTTCAGGGAGGCTCCAGGCTGCTCTTCGGCGTGCTGATTGGGAAGATGCCCAAGACACGAATGGTCAAGTGATAAACATGGTGCAAGGTGCATTCTGACGTTTTTGTAAAAAAAAGAAAAAGAAAATGACACGTATAAATGCTTATATATGCACGGATTTAGACTTTTGAAAACTTTGTACTGTGGGCATGCAATAACTAAGCAAAAGAAAAAAAAAACTGAGATAAATAAATGAATGTTGAGGGGCCAAGGAAGTGGGGCTTCTCTCCTAGTTTTGATTTTGACTTTGTGATTCTGGGGAGGTCACTTCCCCTGTGTCCTGAGTTTCCTATGTGGTCCAAGAGGTCAGAAAAACTTGTGTTGGCAAAGTGAGGCCTGTGAATATGTGTATGAGTCGGAGGGGGCGACAGGGGAGTCCTTCTCACCACCTCTTGTCACCTCCTCCTGTCACCCTGCAACGCACTCCCAAGGCCGTGGGCTGCTCCATCCTGTGGCATTCCTTAAGAGAGTTCAGGTTTCCTCTGGCCCTTTTTCTGAGCTGCTCCTTCCTTCCAGAATCCCTCCAGGCCACTCCACCCTTTATTCCTAGAAGCAGAGCCCACCAACTTCCCAAGAGGTCCCCACTTTTCAGGGCCTTCTTCAACCATGTCCTCCCCTCAGGATAATCCAGGTCCAACCATGAGACATCCTCTCACTCACCCTGGACCCCTCCTGGCTTTCTCCAGGTCCAGGACGTGGTGGGGAGGGGCTCAGTGCAGACAGCCCTCCCCACCCTCAGCCTCCGTGCTCAGGTCTGCCCCTCCCCAGTGCACCAAGTGTGCTGGACACATGGCCTCTGAGGCTCCACCAGTCTTGAGAGTTTTCTTCTATCTCAGGCGCTCTGGCAATCAGGGGACAACTGAGGCTGGGCCACGTGACCCCAACTCAGGCTAAACTCTCCTCCCAGTACAGCCCAGGGTAGCCCCCTCCACAAGCACTGCTCTACCACCGATATAGGCGTCACCCTATGCCTTGGAGCCATCACGGCCTGGAGAAGCTGGAGTCAGCAGGAGATTAATTAATCAAAACCCGAACACATCTGTTGTTAATTAATTCAATGCCAAGGCTTAACTCTTCCCTTTCTGGGCTGCTCCATCCCTCTGGCAGGAAGAGGGAAGTAACAGTGGGAAGTGGGTACCCCTCTTCCTTCTTTCCCTTAGTGGGGAATATGAACAAGGGAGGGGGCCCCAGAGGCCAGGGAAGCTCCACTCATTTGGGGGCTTTGTAGGGGGTTGTGGGGAATGTTTGCTTTTGAGAGTCGTAGTCCATGGCCATCACTCATGAGTCCTAAGGAAATCTGAGATGGACAAACATCTTTATTTACAGCAACAAATAGAACAGACCCTCCCTCCATTCCCTCCCTCCCCCTTTCCAGTCTTTTCTATACTGGTTCCCCTCCCACCCACCCAGGCCCAAGTCCAGCCTTGCCCTCTCAGGTCACTGTTTGGGTGAGGCCCCCACAAGATCCCAGGAGAGGAGATGAGGGAGGGGCTTGGCTGAGGTTGGGTGGGGTGTCTCTTTTCACATTTTGCTGTCCTCTAAGCTGGGGGGGGCATGCAGGGGAGGCAGGCACAGGGCAGTGAGAGGTAGAAAAGCGCACAGCCCCGGCGTCCCAGCCCCCCCACGTCCCTGCCCGATCCCCCTACTTTCACAGTGTTCAGCAGCCCTGGCAGTTAATTCAGGAGCGGTCCCCCCACCCCCAGGTCCTAGGTGCTGTTGTCCTGGGAAACCAGTGAGGTGGACAGGCAGCCCCCTTCACCGGGCTGGGGTTCCAAGAGGGCGCTGGGTGGGTGGGAGAGGCCCAGGGGGAGGGGCAGGCCAGCCGTGTGCGACAGCCAGGGATGCTGCTGGAGCCCGCGGGTCAGGAGGAGAAGCAGAGCCCGCAGCACTCCATGCAGATCTCCAGGCAGTCTGCTGATTCGCAGCAGGCGTCCAGGATGCCGCAGTCCAGGTCACAGGGCAGGTCGCAGTCGGCGCACTCGCCAGAGCCGCAGCAGCAGCAGCAGAGGCATGAGTCCTCGGAGCTGCACGAACCGCATGTGGCGCAGTCCAGGACGATGTTGCACAGCGTCAGGAACTCGCAGAACAGGCAGGACAGGATGCAGTGCACGCAGCAGTCTGCGGGCGAGACGGCCAGGGGCCGGGGACCAGCCACAGTGGAGTCACTGAGTGCGGGAATTATGCTCATACAACACGTCCCACCCCGCTCCGTGAAAGGGGGAACCCACCTTCCAGGTGACAAGCCCGAGGCACAGAGAGTTAACGTGGAGCAAGGGTCTGAGCCCAGGTGGTCTGGATCCCAGTCCCGGTGTTAATGACCCTCAGGCATGTATTTAACGAACCCATAGAGTTCCAGGCACCATTGTTCTAAGTGTTGCATGTACATTCAACTCATTTAAACTTGCAATAACTCCTCAAGGTGGGGCTATATTAGCCTCTCTCCGTAGATGAAGAAACTGAGGCTCAAGAGAAGTCACTTCAAAATCTATCCAGAATCCTACTCCTGCTCATCTCTCCCTGTCGACAGTGTAGGCTGTGGCCACACTGGCTGCTCCTGGCCTCGTAGGCACTGCTCCCCTTCCCCCTATGCTCTAGTCACTCTGGCCCCTCCTTCCTTGCCCAGATATCTCCTCTTGGGGAACTTCCCTGAACTCCCTCTTTAATATTGCAAGCTGCCCGCCCCACCCAGCAGCCCCATCCCCTCACCCTGGCCTGCTCTGCCTCTCTTCCTAGGACTTACCACCCTCCAGCACTTACACAGCTCTCTCCATGTACTGAGGTGTAAGCACCACGAGGGTGGGCATCTGTGTCTGTTACAGTCCCTAGAATAGTGCCTGGCACATCACTGGTCCTGAGTAGATACACGGAAAGCCAGCTAACCCATGATCCTGCCGTGGGCACCGAGCTGGTAAGTGGTGGAGCAGGCTCCGCAGCCCGTGCTCTCAACAGCTCAGCATGCTGTCAGGATGCTGAGTTGGCACCCCTCCCCGGGACCAGGCCACGGGCAGTGTCCAGGGCCCCTGACCAGGTGGGCCCCTGGCACAAGGCTGCTGGTCCTGTGAGAATCTCACCCTGCCATGGAGGGTCTGACGCCCCCACCCACTTTCCTCTGTACAGGGAGTAGGGGCTTGTGCATCTGGAACCCCTGCCATCTGTCTGCAAACTGGATAAGGGAGTTCTTTCCAAATGCAAATCTGATGAGGTCACCACCTTGTTTAAAACCCTTCAAGGCTTCCTATTGTCCTCCAGATGAAGTCTAGATCCACTGTATAGTTTATAAGCCACTCCCACCGTTCCTGCCCCAGCTCCTGTCTGGTTGGAGTCTCACCTCCTGCCATTCCTCACCTTGACCTTCATAATCTAGCCACACTAGCCTGTTCTCATCTCTGTGCTAATGCCCCCTGACTAGATTCTCCTACTGGTCTTTTAAGACTTGCTCAGACACCTCTGGAGCCTTCTCAGACTCCCCGCCCAAGCTTTCTGGGCTGGTGTGGGTGTTACCCTGTGTCCACAGCATCCCCGTGTGTGGCACTGTCACTTACCATTCATCAAGGCACAGGGTGATTACCTGTTTGCCTCTCTCATTAGAGATTTACGAGGCCATGGACTGGGTACCCAGTACACAGCACAGTGCCTGGCTCACAGCAGATGCCCAGCACACTTTAAAAGCATGAATACCCCCTACATAAATAAGACTTGGGCAGAATCTGCTCCATGGGGTGGGAAGGTTATGTACGCGTTATGTGCAAATGGGCACACCGAATCCTGTTTGGAGAGGACCAGGCCAGGGTCCCCCAGCATGGACTGAAATTACTTAAAAGTTCCGGGGTGAAGGTCAAGTACCTCTGGGTTATAGGCAGCCGTCACCCACACTGAACTGACACCTGGTAGGACAGGGGAGCTGGCTGCCCAGGGGAGCTGGCTGTCCAGGGGAGCTGGCTGTCCAGGGTGGCCCTGCAGAGGTCCTCCATGTGGCGAGAACAATGGCTGATGTATCTGGGTGCCCTGACCTCCCACTAAACCTTGTGGCCCCCACCCAGCCCCCAATTAAGGAGCTGATGGAGCATCATTTTATTCTGCTCAGGGTTCTGCTCTTGCTAAACAGATGGCACAGTCTTCAAGGAAAATTCCTGTTTCCAGAAATGGGGTGACTTAAGCTGAATCAGCCCAGATGGCTCCAAGGATGAGAAGGGGCTGGCCTTGAGAACTCAGTTATCCCTCACTTTACCCGACAAGTGTCATCAGCAAGGTTCTCCAATTTAAGAGTCTTGCATCAGACTCCCTGGAGGGCTTGCTAAAACCCAGACTCCTGGGCCTCATCCAGAGGTTCAGATCTGGCGGATCCGTGTGGGGCTGAGATGCCGCACTTCTAACCTGGTAAAGATGCTGCTGGTCCGTGCATCAGACTTTGAGGAACCCAGCTTTGGAGGCTTCTCCCAGGGAGAGGCGGGAGGGGGTGCTCACCTTCCTGTGCCTGGAGAGGGATCTGGGAGGCAGCAGATTTGGTGCTGCCCTTGCTCTTCCTGCTGCCCTGGCTGCCGAGAGATGGGTGTGTCTGCAGCTTCCGGTGGGCCTTGGGGCCACCCAGGGCACCGTTTCCCGTCCTCCTGGTTCCGCCCAGCTCCGAGGGGTGTCCAGAGCCATTCGCCACTAGTGGGGTGCAGCTCAAGGGGTTCCCCTGAGGCTGGCCTAGAGGGATGATGAGAAAAGGCAATGGAGGAAGTGTGTGTGTGTGGTGGGGGGCGCACAGCCTCCTAGAGTTCTGCTCTAATCCTGTTCGCTTCGTTCCCAGAGCCACCACAGGTCACCTGGCTGATCTGTTTTCTCCAGATGGGGAAACCGAGGCCCAGAGAGCAGAACTGACTTGCCCAGAGGAACACCACGAAAGAGCAGCTGAGTCGAGCCTGGCTCCTGACCCCCCAGCCAGGCCTCATTCCAGAAAAGACAGAGCTGCAAGGCAAGGGGAGAGGCTCAGAGGCCTGCACCCCACCTTCCTACCCAGCGTGAACTCCACTCTCCTGCTCTTGGGGTCCTAGGATCTCGGCAAAAGTGGTGGTAGTCGGGGTGGAAGGACAGCAGGGAAGTAGTTAACCATCACCTTGGCCCCTGCTCAGCCCCCAGCTGTTTTTGCCCTTCGTACACTGGGTGATTTATTGGAAACATCTGTTTGGGGATGAATGCCCTGGCCCTGGAATCCAGGGGCTCCTCACAGCAGCCCCCCTGTCTCCTGTTCCTTCTGCCCCTAGCCCCTGCCTCCCATCTGGCCTCTGTGGGGTGGCGGCAGAGTTTGCTGAGGGGCCCTTGGGGTCTGGGCGAGAAGGGAGAGAAGAAAGGAAGAGGGAGGGCAGCAGGGAGGCCCCAAAGCTGGGAATTCTGGGTCCCCATCCCGGGCTGAGGGACCAAAATTTGGCTTTATCAGTGGGGTTCGGGGAAGCTGGACACAGAGATCCCCCCAAAACACCCAGTTCCTTCCCTCACCTCTTTCAGTCTGCCCACCTG
This sequence comes from Camelus bactrianus, assembly GCF_048773025.1. NCBI lineage: Eukaryota > Metazoa > Chordata > Mammalia > Artiodactyla > Camelidae > Camelus > Camelus bactrianus. Next base: position 27,441,013 of record NC_133558.1, on the reverse strand, counting down.
GATGGCATGGTTCTGCTCTCAAGGGTTGAGGGCAGTGGTCTGTGTGTGTGTTGGGGGAGGAGACTGAGAGGGCATCGTGAGAGCTTGGGGACCCCTTGGTTGCTCAGGGCCCGTGACTCCTGGGTGGGACCCTCTGGCCCTGAGGACCTTCGGTAAACATGTAAACATGGGGCATGTCCACTTCTCAGGCACTGGGGTCTGGATCCCCAGCTCTCTCCAGACCAGGCCTCTGGGTTTAGACTGTGGCAGGAGGGGATGTCTGGGGGGCCCTGGAGGCTGAGGAGGGTGGAAGGGGGCTTCGGTGCTTCCCTTGACCGAGGGGCCTGGGCCTTCTAGCAATGGCAGCAGCACAGCACTGGGCACTCGCTGCACGCTGGCCACGGTTCTGAACACTTGCCAAGGGAATTATTCTCAGCATCTCCTAGGGCAGTATCCTCCTTTTACAGATGAGGGAATTGAGTCCCAGAGAAGTACAGTAACTTGTCCAAGGTCACACAGCTAAGGACCAGAGGTGGGATTAGCCTGGAGGCTAAGAGCTGGGGCTCTGAGGGCAGAGAGGCAAGGAGGCTGGCAGAGATTGGGAGACCAGGGACTGAGGAATAAGCGGCTACTATCACAACCATCACTACACTTACAACTAGCAGCTGACACGTTTTGAGCTGTAACGAGGTGCCAGACACAGTGCTGAGAACTGTATGTGTAGAAATTTCCTTAAACATAAAATAGAGCCACTATTACTAGTCCATTACACAAATGAAAAAGCTGAGGCTCAGCGGTTATAAAACTTGGCAAAGTTTCCACAGCTAGGCAGTGGAGCGGGGAGAGGATGGAGACTGGGAGAAAGGAGCTGAGGACAAGCTGGGGAGGCAGGGAGAGGATGGGAGACAGGACTCTGGGGAGGCTCCATGCTGGGAGCCTTTGGCCCAGAGCTGTGGCTGGTGCCTGCATCTGTGTAAACAGGGGTAAGGACATGGGAAGTGGCCAGGCCTGAATCATCCTGCCCCCACCTCCTGGCCCCATGGTGGGTGACTGGGCTGAGTCCTTGGCCAGCTTTGGTGCCCCCTGCCCTGTTGCCTAAACACGGGCACAGTGACCAGAGGGCGGGAGTGTGTGGTGAGCTGAGGGCCCCAGGAGATTCGTCCAGACACAGAGCTCGCCTGTGGCCACGGCCATGGGGGTGGCCGTGGGGGCTGAGTCACAGAGCAAACACTCAGGGTGCAGAGACACAGGAGTGTCTGTCCAACTCCATCCAGGCCCCCTCCTCTGTGGCCCCGGCGCTCACCTCTTTCTCTCAGTTCTGCTGGTGGGTGTGTCTGGAGGAGGCTGAGGGCAAAGTGCTTGCAGGATTTAGTAACCCTGACTTCCAGGGAGTCCAACTTAGCCCCAGATGCCCTGGCTGAAGGCGGCTCCCCACTTGGCCATGCCAGCTGAGCAGCAGGCATAGGAAAGGGCCCTGGGCCAGGAGACCTGTGCTCCCCAGTTTGTGTCCAGGGCAAGCGGGTCTTTTGCCTGTTTCCTCACCTGTAACACAGGCTTGGCAAGAGCCATCCCGTTGCCTGACGGCCGCTGGTTTGGAGAGCACGTGAGATCATTCAGGGAAAGAAAACTGGGAAGTGCCAATGTGTCCATAGATTCTGTGCATCTTACTAGTGATTAGAAAATAATTCTGGCAGCTTCATCCCCTGCTTCTGAGGGTGACGGTGGCAAACTTCCCCCCTCCAGGACCTCCTTGGAGACATTAAGCCAAACCTGGGAAGAGCTGAGTTTCCCTCCTTTCCACCCAGAGCAGCTGAGGGTGTCTCTCCTGCCAGTTTTCCCGTGACACCCTGACGGCTGGGGCGGCCTCGGGCTCCAGCTCCCTGTTCTGGGCCGACTCCCTTCTAGAGGTGAGGGGCACCTCCTCTATAAACCTCACACTCTCTTGTCCTGAACCGTATTGCCTGGAGCCTGTCCACGCTATTTTGAACTAATTTTATATGAATCATTTTGTGTGGCGGTCTTCTTCCTAGACAGCAAGGACAGCGGCAGCGTCACACACCTTTCCACTGCCCTCACGTCAAGGTCCCACGGGCACCCACGACATTTTGGCCAGCCCATCTGGATTGCATTCTCTAGTGCAACCCCTACATGTTGCCACCCCGATTCCCTGGTCCCCCAGGACTCACGTGTCACAGCTTCTGTGGGGACATCGAGGTCAGTGCTGTCCAGGCCCAGGGGGGCCCCAGAGCCATTGCCTTGGGGCATGTTGGGTGCCGCCTCCTCCAGGGAGCCCTCCTCTAGCGCTGCCTCCACAGGGTGAGCAGATCCTGTCACTACCTCCAGCCCAGGCAGGAGGGATGGGGTCTGGGCTAGGGAGAAAGCAGACAACCAAGGGACATTTTCCTGGTGCCCTCCTGTTTGCCTGGCCCCGGTCCCTTCCCATAGCCCAGAATGCCGTGAGCCCTCATTCTTGGTCACTGTACCAGTTACCCAGCCCTTACCATATCTGGCAATAGTGCCAGACTCCAAAATAGAAAGTTCTCAAACCACAGCCCATGAGTGAGCAAGGGCGTGTGTGCATGCATGTGTGTGCGCACACTGGCAGGGAGAGGGGCCAGAGATGTGCAGTGTAAAGGAAAGTGGGGGGAGGAGGCAGAAACACAGCTGAGGAGAGAACAGACAGACGGTCAGCGATGGAGAGACAGGGACAGGCGTCAAGAGTGACATGGAGAGAGAAAGAATCAAAGGGATAGTGAAAGGTAGAAGCAAAAAGAGTGCATCAGAATGCAGGAGACTGGGCGGAAGGAGAGAGCCCCAGAAACCCAGTGACAGACAGCCCGGGACAGGCGGGAGGCTCAGCACTTGAGTGAAAATCAGTGACAGAGAGAAAGATAAAGACGGGTCAGAGGCAGAGGCGATGGAGAGGAAGTGGGATACAGACAGAGCGAGAGGGAGACAGACAGAGAGAAACTGGGTCAGAGAGAGAGTCAGAGAAGCCTGGGGCGAGGCAGAGGGGCTATGGGCAGGAAGAGAGACAGGGAGATGGCCCAAGAGGGCTGGGAAGAGGCAGACGGCAGCCACATGTAATTACAGTGAGTAGCTTGGCCCCTCCGTGCAGGGTGGGCGGAAGGCAGAAATGGAGCCACCTTCAAACCCACAGTTCCTGAGGTGGTAAGACCAGGGCCGCCTGGGCCCAGGGGAAGAAAGTTCTGGGGGCTGGGGCTGGGAGGTGGGCAGGGAGGCAGAAAGGAAATCGGGTGCGGGAAGGCCTGAGGGTAGACAGGGTGGGTGATGCCTGGGGTCACGGGGCCAGGACCCAGGCTAAGCCATGACAGCCCCCAGGTTGTGCAGTTGGAAGGATCAGGGCCTCAGGAGGGTGCCCCTCCCCCATGCCATGTTGGGAGCAGGGGAGACAGAAATGAGAGACTCAGAGGCCAATGGGCTGGGGAGAGGAGAGCGACACAAGGAGATGGAGAAAAAGATGAAGAGAAAGGGTGATGAAACCCAAGAAGTAAGAAATTAGCACCCACCTGTACATACCACACACAGAGATGGAGACACACCCACAGGGACAGAGATGGAGAGACAAAGGCTAGTCTTGGGAATAGAAGAGGAACCAATCACAGTGCACAGAGGGCCTTACATAGGGTGCCCTTCTCTGGCTGGCTCCAAATGAGAGGGGCTGGGGGAGAAGGGGGAGGGAGGTCATTAGAGGGATCCGTTCAGGTTGGGCATGCAGGTCTGGGGGGTGGGAGCATCCTGAGGGGAGGGGACGATCCAGGGGCTCAGAGACCCGAGTGGTCCTTGTTTCAAAGACCCTGGCCTCGCATGGCCTCGCATGGCCCGGGGGCCCCACGTGGGTCACAGGGAGAACAACAGGCATGCTCACACCTGCCCAAGGAAACCACAGGCCCTGCCTGCAGCTGGGAGCTGGGGCTGGGAGGCAGGAGGGGCTGAGGCTCCTGCCACCCCTGGTGCCCACCAGCTCCATCCATTCCTTGGGCCTGTTGAGAGCCCCCCTTACCCCCTGGGTTATGAAAGGTCAAGTGGCTTTTCGAAGATCACAGGGCTAGGGTGAGGGGGAGCAGACCCCCAAGGGGGAGCCAGGCTGCCTGCTCCATGGCGCCTCTGTCAGCATGAAGAGGGAGGCTTACAGCTTGAGTCTGAATTCCCAGGGAAGGAGGGGGCTGCCCAGCTCCAGCCTCTGGCCCCAGAGTCCTCCTACCAGGGCCCCCGAAGCTGAAGCCAGAGTGCTGACCCTTCCAGGAGGTGTAAAGACAAAGGCCTGAGTGAGGAGCTGGAAGACCCAAGGCCTGGTTTTTACCAGATACCAGCTTGGGTGAGTTACCGGAACTTGGGTCACCTTGCATGGGAAGGGGGTTCACAATGCTTGTCCCTCAGGGTTTCAAAGAGTAAATGAAACACTCAGCAGTGCTGGCCTGCAGGGGCCATTCCCGCACCCCTCCACCCACCCATCCCCCTCCCTGCCCTCCCTCCTCTCCCTTCCTTCCTTCCTTCCTTTCCTCCTTCCTTCCTGTGCTGTTTGGTGTAACTGGCCACGACGCACCTCCCAATACGTCAAGCACTGGGTGGACCAAAATGAGAAAGACCAGGTCACTGCCTCAGGAGTTGGGGGTGGGGGGCAGTGACATGCACCGAGCAGCAAGAGTTACAGCAGAGGCATCTAAGAACTGCGGAAGCACAGAAGATGGGCACTTATCCCAGGGGTGTGTGTGTGTGTGTGTGTGTGTGTCTAGGAGGCTTCTTGGAGAAGACAATGCCCACACTGGGTCTTGAATAATCAGTCAGCCAAGAAGGAGGACAGGATATTTCGAGAACAGCCGCAGAAGCCAAGACCCCAGTGAGAACAGCAGCGGCGTGAACGGCGGGAAACCTAGAATGATAGCCGGGGCGTGGTGGGCCTTGGAGTCACTTCCCAGGCTTCCTCCTGAGGTCACCAGGGCACACAGAGGTGACACCGTCAGTTCTGTAGTGGAAAAGAGCCAGGATTTGGGATCTCTTGGCCCTCAGGGTTGGAGACAAAGGAAGGTGAGAAAGAGGGGTGAGGGAGACTGGTCCCCACCTCTGCCCTCCTTCCCTCCACGTCGCCACTTTCTGGGCAGTCTCTCCTAATAGTCACTACATGGCTGGTGACCTTGAATCTGGTGGGAACAGGAAATTACAGAGAGCACAGACTAAGTTCTGAGGAGGCCCCTCCTGCAGGAAACGTGCCATTCTGGGGTGAGCATCAGACCTTGGAAGGAAACCAGGGAGGAAAGAAAGTCTAGTCCAGTCATCTTGACCTGGAAACACAGAGGAACAGACCTTCTGGAGCCAAGAGGGCAGCAGAGGAGACCCAGCAGACGCTTGGAGAAGCAATATGGAGGGCTCAGAGACATGCAAGTAGACTGGGAAGGAACAAGAAGTGGCAGGAAGACCTGCCGCAAATGACATGCTGCCCAGGTGCCCCGAAGCCAAGATGCTGGACCAAGAAACAGCTCTCGCTGGGAGCACATGGAGCAGAAAAGCCAGACAAGAGGAAGAGCCCATGTGCTCAACATCAAGAGACCCAAAGAACCCAGTTTTCCTTCTTGTGACCAGAAGAACCCCCATCCAGCCACAGAGGGGAGGGCATCTCTGCGGAGAAACTCCCGGATGGCGGGGAGGCCAGCCAAGGCCAAGGGCCATTGTGTGGACAAGCAATTCAAGTTGTGCACGAAAGCATCTGTCCCGGGGGACGGGGGTGGGGCTGGAGTCCCTGGTTGGGGTCTTGCCCTCCCCGGAGGTGACATCTGCTCACCCAGCAGCACACCTGCTCCATCTGACCCGAGAGCCACCTTTTTCTAATGTGCATCATGCTGGTGGCATCTCTGAGCAGAAGGCCCAGTCCTGCACCTCTCTCAAGGGTCCCCATCTCCAAAGGGGAAACACAGAAAGGCAAGAGCCCCTCTGCCTCGACACATTTTCACCCCTACCACAGGAGAAGGTTCTGGTCAATGCTCTGAGTTCTGGAAAGATAGCTCCAGAAGAGGGTGGAAGAGTCACGTTTAAATCCATAAGCCTGAGAGGGAAGTAAGAGATTCAAACTTCAGCCGGATCCTGTGTGCTCCCTCTGCCTGCTGCTCCTGGACCGAGAAGGAGTTGGGGGAACCTCTTCTAGGTGGGACAGATTCACTCCAAGCCTAGAATGTGCCCTTAGGGCCCTGGGCCCTGAGCTCCATCCCTGGTCCCTCTAGCCCAGCTCTCTCCTCCTCCTTGGAGCTCAGGCCATCTCTGCAGAGAGACAGCCAGGATATGATCTGCTCAGAGAGTAGTGACTGGAATCCTGCATTCCAATCTCTCCTTGGCCTGGTATTCAAGGCTTCATTCTCCATTTTCAACCTAATCAATGGACAAGGATCCTGTGTTCCTGGCCAATCAACCTCTCCGTGGCCCCAGGATACCAATGGGCCTTCTGCCTGATCCAACTGAGTTTATATTGTTTCTATTGACCAGAAGGTCCTACCCTTCCCCTCTCCCCAAATCTAACTCCTCCTTCATGACCCAGCTGGACCTTCACCTCCAGGAAGCCTTCCCTGATCCTCAAGCCAACAGTGCCTCCTCTGAGTGGCCCACTTATAAAGAACTTAGTGCCCAGGGTTTCCTGTTGTAAATACTAACTAGGGAGTGAAGTCCAGATCCTCAACTAGACTGCAGGCCTCCCCAGCTCACTCCCTGGGGTGGGGTCAGGATCCACCTCTGCACACCCAGTGGGCACTCAGCAAATGTCTGCTGGTGAGGACTGGGTTCTGCAGTTTGAATCGCCCCCGATCAGCGGAAGGAGAGAGATTGAGAAGTCGGGGATTAGGGGTGGCACCTGGCACCAAGAAGGCAAAATTGTAGACTAGCTTGATACTCACATGTGACACATGGGTCACAGTCTCAGGCCACCAGGCTGAGGACTGGAGAGAGCCTGAGCTGACCAGTTAGGCTGGGTCCGGTCGATTTTATTTTAAGTCTGAAGGCTCCAATTCCCCAAGAAATTCAATTTAGAAAATTTAGAACCAAAAGCAGGAATTTGACGATCCAGCGCTGAACAGAAATCTGCTGTGCATTAGGAAGCCAGGCTACTGGGGCTCTTGGGAGTGGGTGGGGAGGAGGCCACTGGGGGAGCCAAGGGTGTGGGGGCTTGGCCACCTGCCCCAACCAGAGCTGTCCTGAGTCCCCTTGCACCCTGTCTGCATCTTGGGCGGCTGAGGGAGGGGCTGACTTGCTCCCTGGCTGTCCTGCCAGCAGGGCCCCTGGGGGGCAGCGCCATGGCCTTGCTGTTCTGTCAGTGCTCAGCAGGGCGCGTGGGGGATTCTGGTCTCAGCCTCAGGCGTCTGTGGGGTTTTGGCTGGGTCTCCTGCGGTTTGGGCTTCCTGGGCAGCAGGCTCATTCTCCCAAGGCAGCAGAGCCAGGCCTTCTCATGTTATGAAAGCCACATTGTCTGGCCCAGCCCAGGCTGGGAAGGGGGCTCAATGGGGCACTGGGGGGGCCTCAAGTTACAGCCTAGGGCTTAACCCTCCCAATGGCCCACCCTGGCCCTTGTCCCTGCCCCAGCACATTCAGCCCCTCCTTTCCCTGCTGGGGCTCAGAATGGGTCACACAAGGGAGAGAATCTTGGAAGGAGGTAGTGGAGGAGAGAGCAGAGAAAATGGATAAGCCGAGAAAGAAAGCACGGGAGAGTGGGAGGGTGGGAGAGAAGCAGGAGGCCAGGAGCGGGAGAGAAAAAGTTCCCAGACACAGCAGAGCCTTCCCCGGCCCATGCCCTAGCTCTTTCTCAGGCTGCAGGAGCCCAGTTCTTGGAGGAGTTTATTCCCCAGAAGTCCCTGCTCCAGGGCCCCCACAGAGAGGGGGAATCTGAGGGCTGGCGGGATGTACAGCAGACATATTAGCCTCATGTATGTGCTGGTCCCTGGCCAGACACCTCCCACTCGTCCTCACTCTGCTTTAGGAGACACCCGCCCCCATAGCCCTGGGTGTCCAGAGTGCCAGCGTCCACACCGGGTAGACTTGGGGGCTTGAGACTGGCCTCTCTGAACAGGCAGACCAGCCTCTATGGGCGGATGTGGATACTGAGGCCAGAAAGGGGAAGGAACTTGTCCAAGACCATGCAGGGAGTTAGTGTCAGAGGTCCAGGACCAGACCTCCATTATTCAGAGACTCAAAGAGGGGAGAAGCAGGTAATGGGGGTGGGCAAGAGGAAGGTAGGAGATTAGATTCACCTAGAGCTGGGATTAAAGGCATGAAATCTGGGCCTATACTCCCGCACACCACCCTCCTGCCCCTGAACAAATCCCACATGTACCTGACTTCTCCCAGACCCTATGTTCCGCTGTGGGCCTCAGCCTACATTTGGACCTGAGAGCCACAGTCCCAGGACTCTCCAATCCCTCCAGACGCCATCAGGGAGTCACCAACCCTCCCGGGGTTGGGAGGCTCCTGCAGGAATCCCAGGGAGGTTACAGACCCTGTGAGTTGGAGGGAGGGGCATTTCATCCGGGTCGTGGGCACTTGGTTGGAGTGAGTGCGTGAGAAAGAGTAAGAGAGGGAGTGTGTGTGTGTGTGTGTGTGTGTGTCTGTGTGTGTGTGTGTGTCTGTGTCTGTGTCTGTGTGCTTGCAGGGTAGGAGTGGCGGGGACTGGCCAGGCTCGGGTAGGGAGGAAGGCGAGCGAGACGAGATGGCAAAGAGGGGAGGGGCCGGGTCCTGCAGACGCTTGCAGCGGACAAAAGTTTTCGGGAAGCGCTAGGCTCTGGTTGGGTTGGGGGAAGGGAAGGAGAGAAAGATTCAGACACCCCCACCCCCACCTGAGGCCCCCATAAATATTTACACACTGGGCAGAAACGGTTGGGACACAAATCCCAGACGGACAGACAGACACTGCGGTGTGTGTGTGTCTGGTGTTGGGAGTAGGGGGAACTTGGGCCAACTTGGCATGGCCGCGGCCTCCGTTCGGGCCCTGCCCCCATTGCCCCAGCCCTCCACTCTCCTTGGATTCGGTCCCCATATCCAGACTCCTTGCCCTCACCTCCACCCAAGCTCCCCCGAACCATCTCCCCACGTCTCAGGGAGGAGGGGGGAGAATTACCACCCCACAACCCCAGCCGCCTACCCCGCTCCAGTCCAGCCTCGCTCTCCATCCCTGGTCCTACCTGGGTCCGGGGCTGCGCTGGGGGCTCCATGGGGCGCATCGCAGTGAGGGGGTCGCTGGCCACTCACCGGGGACATCGGCCCGGGACCTGCGGGAAACAGGGCTCAGCGGGCTGGGCGGACGGTCCCCGCGAGCGTGCGGGGGGAAAGGGGGCCGGGCAGGGGGCGATCCGGCAGCAGCCACGCGCCTCCCCGCCGCGCGCCTCCCTCTTTCCAGCTTGTTCCGGGCCTGACTTACTCTTGCAAGCTGAGCGCTTCTCTCTCGCCCTGCGGGGATCACCACGCGGGGCCTGCCATGCGTGCCGGCCACGGGCGCCCCAGCCCAGGAGCCACTAGGCTCCTCCGCGCTCGCCCCGCGCCCCTCCCCTCTCACTCGCTCCTTTCTCCCATTTCAGCGCCAGCACGCGCCGCTCGGCCCCTTCCTTCTGCCTTCTCTCCCTGCAGCCCCCTCGCTCCTCCCCTGCTCGCCTCTCCCCTCCCCTTTTCCCCGGCCCACCCTCTCCCCGCCCCCTCCTCGCCTTTCCAAGCGCCCCCCCACCACGTCCCTTCCCCCTCGCCGGGCTAGGCGCTGCCTGGGCCGGACACGTCTGTCTGTGGGGCGCCGCTGCCGAAGCCCCGACAGGAAGCCGGCTCCAAGCTTTTCCTCACCGTTCTCAGAGCTGGGCCCTAGTCTCCCCAAATCTCCGCCCCCCTCCCAGGCTCAGAGCCCCGGGGGGCTGCAGAGCGGGCCACGCGTTTCCCTTCGCCGGTCCTACACTCTACAGAAGTTTTCGTAAAAGCAAGAGAACGCGAGAGGGAAAGCACGGTGACCACAACCACCTCGAGCCAATTGCCTGGATACTTGTGCCCCCAAATCTCGTTGTCCCAAAAATGGGAGTGATCACGTTTCTCAGGCACCGTCTGCCCACCCCCTCGGTCTTCGCCTGGGGTCCTACGCTCTGGCACGGACCTGGCGCCAGAAGTTGTCTCTTCGGGAAATCCGGTTAGTGACTATCTAGCCTCCCGCGTCCTAGAGAAGCCCTGAGCATCCCTAATGCCCCGACCCCTACTAGCTGTGCGTGGGAATTTGGGTCAGAAACCTAACTTTGCAGGCAGAGAGGTTCTCTAGTTCAGCCCTTCTTTTGGCTCCAGACTGGAATCCTAGGCCTTCCAACTTGCGGGTGCGCCGGAAAGGGGAGAGAGGGAGCCCCTCCAGGCGGGGGCAGCTGGGCGACACATTTGGAATTGTGAGCTGGATCCCTTCTCAGGGCCGGGGGTAGGAAGGAGCCACGCACTGGGAACGGGGGGAATTCAAGGACCCTCAGCGTCGCCCAGGGACCGGGTCCTGGAGGACAGGGGAGGGCTTGGAGCCTTTGGCCCGCTGTGTCGGGGTGGGCGGGCCCGTGCGATGATCCTCAGGTGGGACTGCCCGCTGGGGTGACAGCCTGTCGGCTACGCTTGACCGAGGACGCCTCGGAGCCGAGTCTGGGCTCCCCACCACGAAGGCCCGTGAGCAATTAGAGAGGCGGAGGCGCCAGGCCAGTTCTCCCGGTTCGCCTTCCAGCCCGGGCTTGAAGCCGGAGCTGGGATGCCGGGGCCGAGCTAGGGACTCGAGGCCTCTCCTTAATGTCCCCCAGCCCCCGCAGTCACTACTCACAGCACTCGTAGGTCCTCGCGGCGCCGTCGTGGCCAGGACCGCCGTGGTCCCCAAGGCTCTCGTCACCCGAGGCCGAGTCCCCTCGAGAAGCCCACGTGGCTGCTGGCGGAAGAGGGGGCCCCGGGCCGGGAGGTGGGAGTCCCGCTCCCGGGGCCGGGCTGCCTGCTGCGGGGCCTGGCCTGGCGTCCCGGGAGCCAGCCCAGATCAGGCTAATTTCTGGAAGCTCCGGGGAGCGGGGCGGTCTCCCCCTTCCTGGTAAGGGCTGAGTCACTGGGACGCACCCGCCGGGCTTGGCGACAGCAGCATTCTCACCGGCTTACCTGGGCCTGCGGGCTTGGCCTCATCTGCGTCCAAGGGTGGAAGTGGGAGGACGTAAAGGGGGATGGACATTATCTCCAGGGCAGCCCCACGGTCTCTTTCTGTCTTCTCCTGCACGTGGGGCCTCCTCCCCAACCACAGATCCTAGCACCGCACCACTACCCACCCTGCTTCTCAGTCTCTATCCAGGGCCTCTAAACTCTGGATCAGCTCAGTCTCCTAGCCTTACAGTTCCAAGTCGCTTGCTTGGGATTAAAAATCCTCTGAATCTGACCCAGTACTAACTAATATGCCTGTTGGAAATGTAAAATATGCTTTAAATTTAATCCCAGATTCTGGTTATACAGGTGTGCTCAGTTTGTGAAAATTCAGCAAGCTGATCATTTAAAGTACAAGCACATTTTTAATGACTGACTATTACACTTGAATTAAAAGTTTAAAAAAAATCAACACATTGAAATTAACATTCCAGGACAGAGCACAGTAACAGTGTGATGGCCAGGTAGTGGGCCTTGGCATGGGACTCCAGTTCAGATTCCAACTGTGCCATCTACATGTTTCCTTCGGGAAGTCCCTTTACCTCTTTGAGCCCACAGAAGAGATGATCACTGGGGCCCTCAATGTAGAACCTAATAGTTTCACTGTTATCCAGGACCAGGACTAGTGAGGTAACACTTACCTAATGCCAAATTGAGGAAGGTGCCAAGAAAAAACATTTTAGTTCAATATTAAAAAATAAAAAATAAAAATAAACCAAATCAGCAAATTACAGCCCTGCCAGCCAGCTACCTATTTGTATAAATAAAGTTTTATTGGAACCAGGGCAGGATTAGGGTGAATTGAGTGAGATAGGATCATACAAGTTCAGGGTTAGGGCCTGTCTTTATTTAAAATTTTGGCATTTTGTTCATTATGGATTTTTTGCATTAATTTTAATTTTTAGATATATTGCAAGAAAATATGGTTTATCTTAGTTACCGAGTTTTCTGATGCTCCCTAAAGTTTTGCATCTGAGCCAAGTGCCTCACTTACTCTCGGCCTTACACACCTCACCCTGTTCCTGGCCTATTACTGTCTCCTGAAAGACCTGGCTAGGACCCCAGAGTAAATGAGTGGAGGCTGAAGATGCTTCCACCCCCCACCAAACACAACACCAAGTGGGCTCTGCATTCAAGCCCAGGCCTAGCTTTCCTGGGGCCCACAGATCAGTTCAGAGACAAAAGCAAAGTCCTTACAATGGCCTTCACCCTCCATTACCTGGGCTCTACTGGCCTTCGCCTTAATCTCCCCTCACTCATTTCCTTCCAGCCTGGCTGCTTCCTCAGTTTGTTTTTTCAGCTTGCCTCGTGTGCTTGCCTCAGGGCCTTTGCACTTGCTACTCCTTCTGCCCAGAATGTGCTTCCCCTAGATAGTCACGTGGCCCCCTTCCTTGTTTCCTGTGCTTATGTCCCCTTCTCAGAGAGGCCATCCCAGACCCCTCACTCTCTGTCTCCTCCCACCACTTTTATTCCTCATATATCTTTTTGCCACTTTTCCTGTTATGTATTTGCTTGTTGATCAATAGAATTAAAGCTCCAGGAAAGAGGGGACTTCGCTTTGTCTGCTAGTGTGTTTCCTAGAACTGGGTCTGACACAGAAAGCTCAGTCAATATTTCCAGTTTCACAAATGGGAAAACAAGAGGCCAGAGAGGGGAAGGGGCTAGTGCAAGTCACGTAGTGAGTTAGTGGCAAAAGCTTACTAAATCCCAGATTTTCAGACTCTCAATTCAGTGCTCTTTCCTGCCTCCTGGGGCTTATCCTCACCACCCCCTCCATCACTCCCACAGCCCTCCAGACACCTAAGGGTGACAGTGAACCTGCGCAGCTCTCCCATCCAGTCCCTGCCACACAATGCAATTACAGGCCCTGGCTGGGCTCCAGCCCTTGGTGTCCACCCCTCCCCGGTGTCCAGCAGGCATGCACAGCTCTTCCCAGCTTCCTGTCTGTGGCACAGGGCCAGTCGGTGGCTGGGCTGAGTTCCCCATCTGGACCACAGCTGCAGTCTCCGTGCCCTGGAGAATGGAAGATGGGACGCTGTGGCACAACCTCTCTGCAGAGGGCTGTGTAGATGGGGGTGTGTTTGTGTGTAGTGGGGGGAAGGCTGCAGACAGGAACGGAACAGAACACCCTGATAGGAACTCCCTCCCTGATGAGCAGAGTAGGGGGAATGGGGCTCTGATCCTCCCTTCCTGAAGGAAATGGCATGTAACGGCGGGAGGGGAGCTCTGGGCCCCAAGCCTGATTCTAGTCTCTTTTCTATTCTTGGTGATGGTGAGGAAAGTGGTGTTACGTTCAGTACGCATGAGTTGGGTGTGTTCTATCTGCCAGCCCCTTGCTAGATATTTCTAGATTTGTTGATTCTGTGAATACCCACACAATCCAGATAGCTATTATCCCCATTTTACAGATGAGGAACTGAGGCACAGTGAGGCAAAGTGACTTGCCCATGGCCACACAACTAGCAGCTCATCGAGCGGGGACTTGTACTGCATTTTCTGAAGCCCAGGGCCATGCTCATTCCAATTCCTGACTCGGCCTTTAGCACCGAGAGAGAGAACTGTGGTCTTCTTCTGAACGTGTCCCTCACCTCCAAGCTGGCTGTCGGAGATGGAGACATGGTCCTTGGCGTCCCTCTGTCTCGCTGGTAATTAACATCGTAGAAAGAGTGGGGCTTGGTTTGGTGTCATGGAGACCCAATTTACATCCTGGCTCAGTCACTGCTACCTAGCTCTGCGATTTGGGGCGAGTCATTTGAACTCTCTGAGCTTCCAATTCTGTTGTGTAAATCCAGGGGGATAAGTTCTCACATCACAACTAGGGAGAAATTAAGTGAGCACCTGGTACAACATCGTAGGCTCTCGGTCAATGTTAACTCTCTTGCCCAGCACTGCCCTCCCCAACCCTCACCCAGCAGCAAGCAAGGGGAGTGTCACAAGGCATGTCCGTAGTCTCAAACCCTTACCTGGTGCTCATTATGTGACAGGCACAATTCACAGCCTTGACAACCAGTTTAGTAGACACAACATTAAGTATCAATTAATATTAAATACCAGTATCTCCCCCATTTCACAGGTGAGGAAATGGAAGCACAGAGAGGTTAAGCAATTTGCTTAAGCCCCACAGCCTTCCCTTCAGCACCATCTTCCCTGGGAGGAGGGAGGAGGCTCAGGTCAGCCCTGAACCTCCACTCTTGTGTAGCTCCTCTTCTCCTCGTGGTAAGTTAATTAACTCTGAACTGTTAATCATGTATAAATGCCCTCATGCACTGGCCTCCAAGCTTTTTTAAAAAAGTAGTTCAACCTATAACAATTATAAGTAAACCTGTTAAAATTTTCTGGACAGTGTCAGCATTTGTACTTTTTTTAAAAAGGAGACAATTTTTTAGAGCAGATTTAGGTTCACAGCAAAACTGAGTGGAAAGTGTAGAGAGTTCCCACACACCCCTGCCCCCACCCCCTGCACAGCCTCCACTATCTGTAGCCCCCGCCAGAGTGGTGCGTTTGTTACAATGGATGGATCTACATTTGTCACATCATTATCACTGAAAGCCCATAGTTAACATTAGGGTTCATTCTTGGTATTGCACATTCGGTGGGTTTTGACAAGCATCTAATGACACGTATCTACCACTATAGTATCATGCGGAGTATTTTCACTGCCCTAAAAATCCTCTGTGCTCCACCAATTCATCCTTCCCTCCCCTCAGCCATGACAACCCCTGATCCTTCTTACTGTCTCCAGAGTTTTACCTTTTCCAGAATGTCGTATAGCTGGAATCATACAGTATGTAGCCTTTTCAGATTGGCTTCTTTCACTTAATAATATATACTTCATGTTCCTCCAGGTCTTTTCATGGCTTGATAGCCCATTTCTTTTTACCACTGAATAATGTTCCATTGTCTGAATGTACCAGAGTTTATTTATCCAGTTTTTTTTTAAACTGAAGGACATCTTGTTTGTGTCCAAGTTTTGGCAGTTATGAATAAACTACTGTAAACATTTGTGTACAGGTTTTTGTGTGGATATAAGTTTTCAGCTCATTTGGATAAATACCTAGGAGTGTGATTTTTGGAGCACATGGTAAGAGTATGTTTAATTTTCTGAGAAACCTCCAAACTTTCTTCTGAAGAGGCTGTGCCATTATGCATTTCCACCAGTAGTGGTTGAGAGTTCCTATTGCTCCCCATCCTTACCAGCATTTGATGTTGTCAGTGTTTTGGACTCTTCCCATTCTGATAGGTGTGTGGTGGTATCTCATCGCCGCTTTAATTTGCATTTCCCTAATGACATGAAGCTGAACATCTTTTCATATGCTTGTTTGCATCTGTCTGTCATCTTCAGTGAGGTGGCTCTTCAGGTCTTTTGCCTGTTTTTGAATCTGGTGGTTCATTTTCTTATTGTTGAATTTTAAGAGTTTTTGTATATTTTGGATTACAGTCCTTTATCAGATACGTCTTTTGCAAATATTTTCTCCCAGTTTGTGGCTTGTCTGCTCATTCTCTTGAAAGTGTCTTTTGCAGGGCAGAAGTTTTTAACTTTACATCCAGCTTATCAATTATTTCTTTCATGAATCATTCCTTTGGTATTGTATCTAAAAATTATTGCCAAACCCCAGGTCAGCTAGTTTTCTTTGTTATCTTCCAGGGGGTTGGTAGTTTTGTGTTTACAGGCCTATGATCCATTTTGGTTAGTTTTTATGAAAACTGTCTAGATTTTTTTTTTTTTTGCATGTGGATGTCCAGTTGTTCCAGCATCATTTGTTGAAAAGAGTGTCTTTGCTCCATTGTGATGCCTTTGTTCCTTCATCGAAGATCAGTGGACTGTATTTATGTGAGTATTTCTGGGCTCTCTATTCCATTCCACTTATCTGTTTGTCTGTTCTTTTGCCAACACCACACTGTCTTGATTACTGCCGATTTATAGTAAGTCTCAATGTTGGATAGGGTCAGTTCTCTGACTTTGTTTTTCTTCAATAATATGTTGACTATTCTGGGTCTTTTGCCCCTCTATTTTTTAACAGCTTTATAAAGACATAATTCATATATGATATAATTTACCCATTTAAGGTGCATAATTTAATGGTTTTTGCTATATTACATTTTCCATTGTTTTAAATTGTGGTAAAATCTTTATAACATAAAATTTTCCATTTTAATGATTTTAAGCGTACAATTCAGTGGCATTAATTACTTTCAAAATATTGTGCAACCATCACCACTATCTATTTCCAACACTATTTCATCACTCCAAATGAATTTTACAACTATTAAGCAGTAACTCTCTAGTTTCTTATGGCGGCCGTGACGAAGTACGAAAAACTAGGTGGCTTAAAACAAGAGCAATTTATTGTGTCACAGTTCTGGAACCTAGGAGTCTGAAATCAAGGTGTCATCAGAGCCATGCTCTCTCTGACAGCTCTCAGGGAGAATCCTTGCTGGCAATCCTTGGGTGTTCCTTGGCCTGTAGATCCATCACTCCAGTCACACAGCCGTCTTCTCGCTGTTTCTTCACATCACTGTTCCTCTGTGTCTGCCTGTCTCTGTGTCCAAAGGACACCAGTCATGTTGGATTAGGACCACTTCTAAAATGACCTTATCTTAACCTGGTTAAATTTGTAAAATACTCTATTCCCAAATAACATCACATTCTGAGGTACTGGGGTTTAGGACTTCAGTGTATCTTTTTGGGGGGACACAATTCAATCCATAATACTCCCCATTCCTCCCTCCCCCCAGCCCCTTGCAACCTGTAGTCTACTTTCTGTCTCTATGAATTTGCTTATTCTAGATATTTCATATAAGTGCTCTAGAATATTTGTCCTTTTGTTTATTTCACTTAGTACAGTGTTTCCAGGTTTCATCCATGTTGCAGCATGTATCAGAACTTCATTCCTCTTTATGGTTGAATAATATTCCATTGTATGGATATGTCACATTTTTTAACCCATTCATGTGTTGATGGACTTTTGGGTTGTTTTCATCTTTTGGCTGCTATGAATAATCCTACACTGAACATTGGTGTACAAGTATCTGTTCAAGCTCTGCTTCCTCCAAAGTATTTTGCCTCTGTCACTTTAAAAAAAACGCACATTAATCCTCATATGTACCACTTACTTATGAATTATATATCTGTGCTATTATGTTGCTATATATGTACATAATAAATATGCTTCAAAGTGAAAACATGAAACAGAGTAAATATGAACAAATCCAACATAAACAGAGGTAAATAGAAATGAGTGTTTCTTCTTAAATCCCACTTTGGAGACCATGATGTACTGCTCTTCCTGAAGGGATAGATGTGATTGGCAGATGGCCTTGCCTTAGCGTACTGGTTGCAGCTTTTTCTGGATTCCATATTTCTTTGACAAGTTAGTGAAAGCTATGGGCACTCTCAAAAAACTTTCCTCAAATAAGCATGGCGTTTCCAATACAAGTTTGGAAGATTCCTAGACTCCCAGAAAGCCTCATTTAAGATTATTTGCCTTAATCTGAAGGACTGCTTCAGAGGTAGAATTTCAGGCATCTGCATAGAGGACATTTGGAGGTGGGAAGAGAGAATTTTGTTCACTTCTGTGGCCCTGTTTCCAAGTCTATGTGTTTTTTTAAATTAATTAATTAATTAAAAAATTTGGGGTGGTGTAGTTAGGTTTGTTTATTTGTTTGTTTATTTTTTTAACAGAGGTACTGGGGCTTGAACCCAGGACCTCCCTTGTGCATGCTAAGCACACACTCTACCACTGAGCTGTACGCTCCCCCCACCCAAGTCTATGGGTTTTTGAGGACAATCTGACATTGTTGAAGATAAACAAAGCAAAATAGATGGAGGGTGGAATTGCATCAGATATTCAAAAAGTGCTTCTGAATGGCTAAGAGCATAAAACAGAACTCACCTGTTCCTCCCATTCACAGACCCTAACTGGAGCTTGGGAAAGGTAGTTTGTAGGCTTCCTGCTGAACACAGGAGGGAGGGAACAAAGCTGAGCCAACAGACTCGCCACCCACCCCCTCCGAAATAGATCCATGTGGACCGCTGCATCTTCTGTCTCCCCTCACCTGAGTACGACCTCCTTGAGGACAGAGTGCTGTTTGTCCGCCACACTTTCTCCAGCACCTGGAACCAGCCGCCTGCCTGAGTCAGTGCTCAGTTAGACTCTTCTCCCTGACCAGGCTGTCCTCCCACGGACAGAGAGAGTGAGTGTTCTCCACTCTCAACATTCAAAGTAACCAAGGTCCAGAGAGTCATGACTTGCCCAAAGAGACCCAGCTGCCAAGACATGCCCATCTGACAAGTCCCAGGAAGGCTGTGGGCCAGGACAGGGCTGAGTCGGCGGCTGCCAGCACCCCACTCCCCGCTGCGCCTCCCCGTCTGGCTGCCCCGAGCAAGCCATGAGCCTCACTGTGGATGTCACTTTCTTGTCTGCATGTGCTGCTGGAGCTGACGCCAAGAAGGGCTGACTCAAGCCGTGACCTCCTCAGGGCCGGTAACTTCCTCCTGCCCCAGGAAATAGGGCATCCTGGCGTCTCTGCCAACAGGGCCATGCTAGAGGTCAGGTAGTCTGGTCAATTGAGGCAGGCGGGCGGGAAGAGCCCTGAGCGGGACCCTGCGAGGGCCCCTCCCTCCTCTGTTCCCTAGGGTGGAGAGCTCCACCGCAGAGTCTCTGCTATACTTATGGTGACCATATTTCCCAAACCAAAAATTGGTACCCATGGTTAGACACATATGACTGTCCTTATGAAGAAAATGGGAGAGAGTGTTAGAAACAGGGTCTATCTCAGGGTTTCTCACTCTTGACGCTCTTGATATTTGGGGACTGGATAACTCTTGTTATGGGACTGTCCTGGGCATTGTGGGAAGTTTAGCAACATCCCTGGCTTCTACCTACTAGATGCCAAGTTGTCACAACTGACAGTCTCCAGACATGGCCAAATGTCCTGGGGAGAAGGGGGTAGGGAGGAGGGTGGTGGTGGTAGCAGAAGCACTCCAGTTGAAAAGCACTGGCCTATTCCCAAAACTCAGGGTGTATCTCCACACTGGACATGCACAGTGAGGCCAGGAAATGGTGCCCAGTCTGGCAGTAATATATTTCCTGCCCCTGAAGGACAGAGGTAGAACCCCGGCCCTAGTCTGAAGGAAGAGACAGATTCTGACCTTGAGAAACTTCCGGGTTAATGGGGGAGATTGGACAGCCCCTAGAGAAGCAGGAAAACACAGTTGTTAACAGTGTGGACTTTGGAGCTAGAATCCAGGATTCAAATCCTGGCTCCACCATTTACAGGGCAGGTTACCTCTTTGTGCCTCAGTTTGCTTCTCTGTAAGATGGGGATAATGATGGCACTGGTCTTGTAGGGTTCTGTTACATTATTTATGTATTATTTATTTGTTTCTCTGATTGACTTTATCTTTTAGAAAAGTTTTAGATTTACAGAAAAATTGAGATGCCAGTACAGAGTTCCTGAGTATCTCACAGCCAGTTTTCTCTGCGATTAACATTTGTTATAATTAATGAACCAATATTGATACATTATTAACTGAAGCTCATAGTTTATTCAGATTTCCTTAGTTTTCCCCTAAGGTCCTTTTTCTGTTCCAGGATCCCATCCAGGACATCTCATTACATTTAGTTGTCATGGCTCCTGAGGCTCCTTTTGGCTGTGACAATTTCTTGACTTTACTTGTTTTTGATGAACTTGACAGTTTTGAGGAGTACTAGTCAGGTATATTGTAGGACGCCCTTTATTGGAATTTGATTTTTTCTCATGATTGGACTGGGATTATGGATTTGCAGTGGGGAGGTCCCAGGGGGAAAGTGTTGTCCTCATCTCATATCATCCTATCTACGGGACTTGTGACAGCGGATGCGGACCTGCATCACTTGGCTGAGGTGGTGTTTGTCAGGTTTCTCTCCTGTGAAGTTACCGCCCTCTTTCCTGACTGTGCTCTTGGGAAGGAAGTGACTGTGTACAGTCCACACCTAAGGAGTGGGGAGCCTCCTAAGGAATTTGTGAAGTTCAGAAATGCATATTCCTTAGAAAAGTCCCTGGCAGATGGTCACCCTTCCTAGTGATTTGCTATTGTGATGACAATGGGGAGACCCTCTGAAGAGGAAACTGGACAGTCCCCACAGAGAAAACGCATTCAAGACAACTTGTAAAAGAATAGACTGTGTCAGGCAGAATAATGACTACCTCCCTCCAAAGATGTCCCAGGAATTTATGAATACGTTGCCTTACGTGGCAGAAGGGACTTTGCAGTTGTGATAAAGGGTATGGGTCTCGAGATGGGACGATTATTGTGAATTATCCAGGTGGGCCAATCTGATCACATAAATCCTTAAAAGTGGAGCAACTTTCCCTGCTGAAGGTACAGAGGGAAGATACTCAACATCAGTGGCTTTAAACATTGACGGCTGAGGGTCGGAGGGGTGGCAGCATGACTGACCGTTGCCAGCTTTGAAGACTGAGGGAGGGGCCCCGGGCCCCAGGGAGGCACCCAGCCCTGCCAACGCCTTGAGTGTAGCCCCACAGACCCACGTTGGACCTCCCATCTACAGAACCGTAAGGTAATAAGTTTGCAGTGTTTAAAGCCGCTGACGTGGTGGTAACTGGTTAAGGCAGTGATAGGAAAGTAACACACGTACTGACAAGCGTGGGGCTAGAAGTGGAAAGACAGTCCTCAAGCAGAAATTACCACTTACTGACTGCGAATGAATCAGCCTCCCAGCCCTCGTGCCCTGCAGACTCAGTTCTTCCGAACGGTAACAACCACCACCAAGGACACTCCTGCTGATGCTGCCGTTTCTCGAGAGCCAGCCTCGCACCAGGCCCTCCACTGGGGCTTTTAAAACACCGTGTCATTTCATCTTCATACCACACCATCCTGTCTCTGAATTTATAGCACAGACAGAGGGAAAGACTTCTGCCCGTCTGCCCTCCTGGGTCAGCGCCCTGCTAATTATTACCTCTCTACAAGTTGGAGGTGGCTCTTCAGCAAGCCAAAGTCCCTTTAAATCCCAAGAATCAGTTAGAGGAGGTATGTTTGCTATCTTAGAGGCCTCGGTTCAAGACTCCCTGGAAACTGTCCTTGTAGATTATCAGACATTGCCAGAGCATCTAGAATATCCTGCAACCATTCATTCATTCATTCATTCAGTAAACATCCATTAAACACCAACTATTGTTCCTCTGCCCTCAAGAAGCTCCAACTCTACGGAGGATTGGGGCTTGAACTGGCATAACCACAACCTGTGTGGAGTAGGACTGTGGCCTTCAGGAGGCATGTCATGCGTGTGTAACTGGAGAGGAGGCACCAGGATGTGGGAATCCAGGAAGGCTGCAAGGAGGTGGCACATTTAATTTGATTCTTGAGGAATAGGTAGGCTTCACTAAGCAGAGATGATGCCAGTGGCCTTCCAGGTAGGACAAAGAGCACCAGTTAAGGCACAGAGGTAGAGAAGTGGAGGCGCAGGGGTTAGATCCTTCTGGGAAGCCTTTTCCAGGAGGATGGGAGAGGGAGCAAAGTCAGCGGAGGAGACGGGGAAAGTGGTTTGAGAGCTAGCAGGAGAGACAAGGAGGAAAAACCAAGCCCACCTGTAACATTTGTAGGGCCTGGTAAAAGCAAAGGGCTCCCAGCCCCCAGCCTGCCCTCTCCCCCTTCCTCTTCACCCTCTCAGCTTGTCCTGCAGAGTGCACGCACTCTGCAATGCACGCACATTCCAGCCATGCACCCGAGCTCTGCCCACGCCCTCTATCTGCCAACGGGCTGCCCCAGATCGTGCCTCAGGCCCTGGGGCACAAACACCAGTCCTGCTTCACCCTTAAGAGGACAAACCAAGGGAGGAAGCCCTTGCAGGTGCTGGACGGGGGCCTCAGGCTGTCTGGGCACAGATGCCCAAATATTGGGTCCCTGGAGCATGGCCTAGAAGACAAGTCACGTGCTACAAGAAGGCATGTTTCGTTGGCCCCAAGAGCTCCTTGTTCTGTCAGGGACTCTGGGTGTCCAGGTCTACAGGTTGTTTGGAGAGAATCATGGAGGCCTGAAGAAGAGGTTTCCTCCACTGTCACGTTCTCCAGGGAGGCTGAGTGGAACAAGGATTAAGAAGAGGCCACGGCATTAGAAGGTGGCCCCGGGCTTTGCGAGAGAGCGGAGTCTGAGCAGGGCAGGGTGTGCAGAGATGTGGGGTGAGTGTGAGGTAAGGGATGGGAGGCAGGGAGCACAGAGCCCTCTTTCAAGAAATTTGGCAGTGAAAGGAAATAAAGCCCAAGGAAGGGAGCACAAGGCGGAGGGAGAGAGAGGGAATGTCTGTGTGTGTTTGTGTTTAGAAGGCTGTAGACAGGAATATGTTTTAGTCTGAGGGAAAAGAGTCTCTGGAAAGACAGAGGGGCTGAGAAATCAGGAGGAAAAAAAAAAAAGGAATGAAGAGAAAAATATGCCCCCAAAGTATCTTTTTATCATTAGCCAGGGGGTATGATGGCCTTAAAAAGGGAAAGGAAGGATTCCTCCTTCTCTGAGCGAAGGTGGGAGGAGAGTGGGAGCTGGAGGGAGTCCTAGCTGGGTGATCGGGACTGTCCCTGAAATAACCCATATTTATTGAACACCCGCTCACTGTGGAAACCCGGGCGCTGTTTTAGGTGCTCTGCCTGTAAAACCTTAGCCGTGTCTTACAACAGTCCTCAGGGGCAGTACTGTTATTGTTCCCTCCATTTGACAGTAATAGAAATGGAGGCACAGAGAGGACTAGTAGCTGGCCCTAAGTAACACAGCTAGCTAGCAGTGCTCTTAGACGTAGGCAAAGGGGCCTCGGACCGGGAACCCACACTTCAGAAGGCTCTGCCTGTCACAGCCACACACAAAAACAAGTTTACCAACAGAATGGGACTTTAGCTCCTGGCCATGATGAAGTGGCAGGGGCTAGGTTTACTCTCCTGCCTTAAAAAGCTAGGACTCCAGAGGAAATATATGAGACAATGATTTTCAGACTTTGGACAAAGGCATCGTGGGACTGATCCCTGAGAAGGAAACAAATGAGGTGAGCCCTGTAATTACCCCAGCTCCCCGCCCAAGGCGGTTTCCAGGCTTCAATGCAGGGAGGAGGGAATCCAAACAGAGCTTGGATGTCTTGCTGATTGAGAAGACAGATTTAGAAAGGTGCTAGAAATTCACAGGGCAGAGTCCCAGGGAGGGGGAGCCGAACATATATCCAGAGACTGGCAGAGGTGTCTCCTTGAGCCTGGCTGAGCACTGATTTGCACAAACATGAAAGGAAAGGCTGGGGAAAGACCCACCGAAGGCAGAGCAACGCCTGGAGAACACACGGGGCAAGGATTAGTTTGCGTCCCCATCAGGCAGAGTGGAAAGCCCTTGTAATACATGGGGCATTGCGTACAGTCCTCAAAGGGGGATCGCCTTAGCAGAGGTCTAAATTAACCTTCGACTGACAGCTACTCTGTATCTATCCTAAAAATCTTAAAAGCAAGCCTCAAAAGTATACATCTTACTCCAAGTATGTTAGCTATGTACCAGAGCAAAGTCTGACACTACTTAAAGGAATGCAACAAACTCTTACACCAAACCATAGAAAATTCACAATGTCCAGCCTCTAATCAAACTACAGACCCATGTCCCTCACAAACATAGATGTAAAAATTCTAAACACATTTTTAGCAAATCAAATCCAACAATATATAAAAAGGATAATACATCGTGACCAAGTGGGGTTATCTCAGGAATGCCAAGTTGGTTTAATGTTTGAAAACCAGTCAATTTAATTCACCATATTAACAAACTAAAAAAGGAAAACCATGTGATCATTTCAATAGATGTAAAAAAACTGTTTGACAAAATCCAACATCCATTCCTGATAAAAACTTTCAGAAAACTAAGAATAGAAGGAAAGTTCCTCAATCTGATAAAGAGCAACAAGCAACCACAACAGGCACGTAAAGACGTAGAAAAGTATGACCCATGGTCAGGAGAAAAATCAGTCAGTAGGGAGAGATTTAGAAATGAAGAGACGAAGGGATCAGCAGAGAAAGACATTGAAAGAGATAATATAAATGTGCGTCACTCATATGCCTCATATATCTGAGAAGGTAGAGAAACATATGAACATGACGGGGAGATAAATAGAAGAGTATAAAAAAACCCAAGAGGGAGGGTATAGCTCAGTGGTAGAGCACGTGCTCAGCATGCATGACGTCCTGGGTTCAATCCCCGGTACCTCCACTAAAAACAATAAATAAATAAACCTAGTTATCTCCCTGTCCCCCCCCCCAAATCCAAATGGGATGTCCAGAAATGAAAGATATGATATCTTATATAAAAAATACACTGGATATAATTATCAACAGGTTGGACACTGTAGAAGAAATGAGCAGCGAGTTTGCAGATATAGCACTGAAAAAACAAAACATTCAAAATGAAGCCCAGAGAGAAAATTTAAGAGGGGAAAAAACATAAATAGAACATCAGTGACATTTGAGATACTATCAAGTTATCTAACATATGAATCATTGGAGACCCAGATTGGGGCAAACAAAAAAATCTGTTGGAAGGAATCAGGGTAAAAAAATTTCCAGATTTGATGAAAATTGAAAACAACAGATTCAAGAGGCTCAACGAACCCAAGCGGAAGAGGACTGGAGGACGACCACAGAAGGACACAACGTAATCAGACGGCTGAAAACCAGGGACAAAGGGGGAACTGTAGGAGCATCTAGAGAAAAAGGAACACAGCTCATACAGAGGAACAAAGAAAAAAAGTGACAGCATATTTCTCGTGGGAAACTCTGCAGGCGGCAAGACAACGGAGAGACATCCTTAAAGTAATACAAGAGAAAAAAAAATAAGAAACCATCGACCTAGAATTCTATACTTAGTGAAACAAAGCGACATACTACGTACCGGCTAGACCCTTTGCCTACTGGACACCGCTAATGCCCGGTCAGAGATGGCCAGTGTTCTCGAGGAGTTAGAGACAGGCTAGCACTCAGCTGAGTTCGTTCTCTTTGATGGTACCAAAAGGACTGAAAAGGAGTTCAAAAGGCAAAGTTACTTTTTGCCATACAATCATCTCTGGGACACCAGTAATACAGCCCCAACTGTCTGGGAAACACTATTCTGGGCCAGACTCCAAGAGGGTGCTAATCTGAGTGGTCAAGCCAAACTCCCAGCACTCCCCATCACCACTGCGCCAACCTTATGTGCTGGTGCACTGTCTCCAAAGTCAGCCCCCAACAGCCTCTCCCATTCCTGTGCCACGTTGCTCTTCCTACCAGGAGACACAGGCTCTCGCCCCTTCCCTTGACTCTAGGCTGGCCTTGGGGCTGACCTGGAGCAAGAGAACTCACCAGAAATGAAGCTGTGCCAGTTCCAGCCTAGAAACTGACTGCTTCCACCTGGACTCCTTGGGGCCCTGGGCTGCCGTGCAAGAAGTCCATCTAGCTGGAACTGGTGCCCACTGCTTCCCAGCCCCTCCAGCTGAACTGCCAGCTGAGCGCAGCCAAATGGTGACCCCACCACCATCACAAGGACCACCGGTACTGTCCAGCTGAGCCCCCAGAATCATAAGAAATAGGAAACAGCTGTTGTTTTAAGTCACCAAACTTTGGAGCAGTTTTTACACAGTAACAGACAACTGATCATGTGCCAAGCACTGCCGACAGCCTTACGCATGTTATTCATCTAATCCTCACAACATCCCTGGGAGAATGTTACCTTCAGCTCCATTTTACAGATGGGAAAGCCCAGGCTCAGAAGGGCGACATCACCTTGCCCACGGACTCAGAGCTAGAAAGTGCTAGAGCATGGATTGGACCTAAGTCTGTCTGACTCCGAGACGGGCAGGGCAAGGGGAGGGCTGGGAGAACAGAGGAGAACCCATGTTCCACAACAGGAGGGAGAGAGAGGTGTCGCCCAATTTGCTCCCGTCAAGAACTGTCCCGGACTGTCTGGGCACCAGGCAAGTGCATATCCATCTGAGGAGGGCAAGATGAAATGGGAGATCAGGTTCTGCATCGCGGGTTAACCCCAGGGGAGACGGGTTCCATGGCCAAGAGCTCTTTGACCCAGGCAGACTCCAGCCCCCGACCCCTCCAGGCACCACCAGACTTCACATGGTCCCAACTGGATATTATCTCTGGAAAGGTCTCCTGGTTTGTCTAGCTCACCAGTCCGGGGACCCATGTGGCCAAGCTTCCTGCTACCCGGTGCCCATGCTGTGATGGTTACCAGGCTGCCCACGTGGGGCATCTCCCTGGCACAGAGCTCCCTCCTGCCTGTGTCCTGGCATCCTGCCCAATAGTCTTCTCATGTCACCAGCTAAACCTGAAATTCCCCACCCCACTGGATGCCGGATGCTTTGATGGATGAGAGGGGACCTTAATGACACTAATATGTCCTTGGGCACGTAGAGCCAGCTCTAGGATTCAGAGCTGGGTGGCCCTGGGTCCCTCCAGGCATCTGCTTGCATGAACTTACCAGCAGGCAGGTGGCATTCCTTGGAGGCCGGGAGGAGAAGGGAGGTTTCTGGTGAAGTTGCCTGAGACAGAGGGAGAGATGAGAGGGATGATGTGAAATCAACAGAGAGGGCTATGAATTCTCGCTCCCAACCTCCGGTCCACTGTTCGACTCTAGACATGTCAGAGAGCTGAAAGCCACATTTCTCAAAACTTGCTGGCAATAGGGATCCAATAAGTGCGAATGAGTTTCAGCCTGATGTGGACGCACTGGGTGGTATCTGGAAGCAGCAGTGAGCGCCCTTTGTGGCCGCTTTTGCTCACGGGGAAGGTGGAGGAAATGTGCTTTTTCTGCTGTGGCATCCCAGGGCCATTCTGTAGCTTCCTGGCTGTTGAGAGGCCAGTTTGGCAGCAGCAAGAGCAGCTTCCTGATCCTTGGCCAGCAGCCATGGGGTGTGATCTTGAACTCTGAGCTCCCATGGGGCCTCAGAGGAGTAGCCTACTGATGGGTCCTGGGTGGCCACCTCCTCTTTTGGGAGATGCTGTTCTCCCGGCCTGGGCAGTGCCACGCCCACCTCTCTGCCACCTCCTCCTGGGTGCTTGTCTTCCCTCTTCTTGTTACCTTTCCTCTCTCTTTAAATTCTCTTCCCCAAGAGAGCTGTCACTTATCTGCAGATTCAAAGGCAGCCCCCCCCCACCCCCGGACTTGCAGGAGGATGGCCAGAGAATCCAGAGGTTGACAGCCTAGCCTCAGAGCTGTCACTCATCCCCTGAGCCCTGGAGAACCCGCCCTTTCTTTTGTGGGCCTCAGTTTTCTAACCTGTAAAATGATAGAGTTGCAATGAAAGTTCCCTCCCAGCTTGAACCAATAATGATTCATTCCACAAACATGTAATTGAGGGTTTGCTGTCTGACAGGTACTGGTTTAGGCGCTGAGGCAACAAGACAGATGAGGCCTCCTGTCCATGTAGACCTTGCGTTCTAGAAGGCAGGCTGATGAATCAGTCTGGAAGTAGAACACAGACAGCTACCTGCCTTGGTTGGAAGAATCAAGCTATCCCAGCCTTGTGAAGAAAAGCGGCGGTGTCCTCGCTCCCTGCGCACCACTCCCACCCTGCACCCCACCTCCTCCACCCCGCCCCCCAACCCACCACCTGTCCCCACCCACCTCCACCTGGCCGCCCCCAGCCACTCCCCAGGCACCACCACTTTCAATTCTTTTAAATGCTTCCTTTTGAATTTTAGCATCTGTAGAAAAGAGACTTGCATCGCTACTTTTTGATGTTTCAGTTTTAGATGCCAGTTACGTTCTCACTCTATAAGATGTGGATTACGTTCTCTTTTATCCACCCTGCCCCTTATCACCTTCCCCCAGGCCGCCTTCCTGTCTCCTCGTTCTCTGATGTGGTTTCATCATCTGCTTGGTTAGATGGGGGACTCAATGTCTTCATTTTTATGATGAAGTGTTATTTATAGCTAAACCATGTAGTATATTATTTTTTTTCAACATTTTGTTCTCTCTGGAGCAAACTGCCCTTTTTCATTTGCTTCGTTTTCCTCGTACTAGATCCACTCTCCAAATCTTCACTAGTAGTGTAGATCTCATCCCAATACGTCCAAGTTTTAGGCATTCTATGCATCTCAGCTTCTTGAAGAAATCAGAGCCCTTTGACTTCTCCAGTCCAACCTGGTGGCTCCACTCCTGGCAGGGGGTCCTCACCCCTCTCTTATGTTGATCTTCGACTTCCTTTTTCTTGTTTGCTGGGGGGAACACATCCTCTCCCCTCCCACTGTGAGAAACGGTGAATGGAAGTTACAGTTGTGGGAGATTTTGCTCGTCTTGACATGTTTTTACCCTTTAAACACTTAATTCTTAGTTTAACAGGGTATGGAATTTTAGGTTGGGAAAAAAAATATTCTCTTAAAACGTCAAAGGCTATACTTCATCATTCTCTGCAACAGTGTGTTTAACAACCAGAGCTGTTTGGAGTCTTGATCCTTTCCTGTGATTTAGCTGTCTTTTTAGAAGTTTGTAGCACCTTTTTGTCTCCAGTGTTCTGAAATTCCATGATGCCATGCTATGCTTTGGTGAGGGGACATTTTTATACACTCTTTGGCCCATTCAGTTTGGAAACTCATGTCCATCAATTCTGAGAAATTCTCTTGTGATACTTTTTTCAGGGATTTTCTCTTCTCTGTTTTTTTCTTTCTCTTTCTAGTTCTCCTGTTATTTAGTTGTTGGTCTTCCAGAAATTGTCCTCTAGTTTCATCGTCTTCTGTTTTCCTTCTTTTTTTTGTTTGTTAGTTTGCTACTGTTTGGGAAGATCATTTTTAACTTCCAGTCTTTCTATTTAATTTTCAATCCTGTTAGATTTTTAGTTTCTAAGATCTCATTTTGTTCTCTGAGTGTTCATTTTTGTAGCATCTTATTCTTGTTTCACGGATGCAGTTATCATATTTCTCTGAGGATAAATAATTAAAAAAAATTTCTTTCTGTCTGCATAATAGTGTCTTTCAAATTGCTTTCATCTATCTGTTTCCAGCTCTGTTTTTCATATTAGATGCTTTTCTCATATGTCTGTGAATCGTTGGGTTTCTATTGGAGAATGGAACTCTAAATGCTTTGTGCCTTTGCTGCCTCTGGCCTTTAGAAACCCTACAGCTAATCCCCCTGTAGTGGTCCTGCCTCTGCGGCATCAGTTTCCCCCCGCCCAAAGACCCTCTGTTTTACCCACGCCAGAGTATGTGATGGTACAGGGAGGGGAAGGGACCTGGAGGACTAACTGCTCCTTAAACTGACTTTCAATTGGTTTGCTTGGTTGTTTTTTTTTAATAGACTTACTTTTTAGAGAAGTTTTAGGTTCATAGCAAAATTGGGTGGAAAGTGTAGAGAGTTCTCATACACCCTCTGCTCCCCTCCCCGCCATCCACATCTTCACCTGAAGGGTCTGTTTGTTACAGTTGATGAACCTACATTGTCCCCTCGTTGTCACCTGAAGTCCATAGTTTACATTAGGCTTCAGCCTTGGTGTTATACACTCTGTGGGTCTGGACAAAGGTATAAAGACAAGTACCCACCATAGAGTCTTACACCAAATATTTTCACTGCCCTAAAAATCCCCTGTGCTCCACTGATGTATCCCTTCCTCCTCCCGACCACTGGCAACCACTACCTTTTTACTTTTTAAAATTCTCCCTTATCCCTACTTGCAAGCTGTGCCAAGCAGCCTTAAGCCCGGGCGGGGAGTGGGGGTGGCTGTGATGTAGGGTGTCTCAGCTGCCCTCACTGCTGGCTCAGGGCTCGGATTTCTCCGCCTGTCCTCTCTCCAGCTTCCAAGAGTTGTTACTGTTGTCCTCTCCCTTGTTCTATTTGTTTCTATGAGTCTGTACCTTCAAAAAAAAAAAAAAAAAAAAAGTCCCTCTGCTGTGGTGCAGCAGGGCTTCGGGAGGGCCTGGAGGGGAATGCATGGACATTCTGCTGTCACCTCAAATTCACCTTGACCCTGACCACCCCCCTCATCTCCTTCTGCAGAATCAGCTCCTCCTCTGTGTGTTCTGATAACTAAGGTTTAAAGCACAGGGGCTTCTTTGCGCCTTTGCTTCCCTAGCCTCCTGCTTGTGGAGCCAGGCTCTCCTCTGTCTTCCTCTGGTGCCCCGCCTGCTTCCTTTCCTCTCCGCGCACAGCCAGCGCCTCCCAGATCCGCTTCTCACACCCAGGCCTGAACGAATGGCCTGTTAAGGATCTTCAAGCCTCCCCACTTCACTTCTAACCTACAAAGTGTCTGCGAATCAACCAACAAACCAACTTGCCCTGGTCATGTTATTCACGGCTCAAAAATATTTTGTCTAGAGTGAAAAGTCCAAATTTCTGAGGTAGGCAGGCAAGTTTCCACAGTGACTCCAGTCAGCATCTCCCGGCCAAATTCTCCTGTCACGACTGCTGGGCCTGGGCCGGGCCTTCTGAACGCACTGGCCCCTTCCCGACTCTGTTCCCTCCGCCCCGTGCACCTCTCAAGACTCAGTCCTACGCTGTCTCTGATGCAAAGCTTCCAAGTTACCCCTGGGAAGTCGCCCGCACCGTCCCCTGGGTTTCCAGTGGCAAATCCAATGTTGTGCGGCCGTTTTGAGGTTTACATATCTGTCTCTCTTAGAGCTTCTTTGAGGGGAGGAACTGTGATTTATCCATCTCGTACGTTCAGGGCTTCACTCAGTGTCTTGTGTGCATTAAGTTCTCAATAAATGTTGACTCTACATTTACGCTTCATTTTTTGTCTGTGTCTCTTCTTTTCTAGGCTGCTGCCTTCATTGTCACCGTATTAATACCACTTTTATAGGAAGATGGTTTTAATAATTAAATTCCTTGCAAGTGTCATTAGAAGGACCTTCTTTGTGTCAATGATTGGTCACAGCCAAAGGGAAAAGGGTCTGTTCTTTTGCATGTTGCTTTAGCTTGAGTATCATCTTGCTCCTTTACCCATCAGTGTTCCTTCCCCCACTGTTCCGTAAGCCCCCTGAGGGCAGGGTCTGCCCCAAGCTCTTCCTTTCAGCCTCCCCCTGGTGCCCAGCACCAGCCTGGGTAGAGAGCAGGAGCTCAGGGAATGTTTGTAGAGGGACCGTGTGTGCTTTGAGGTCCAGGAAGACCATGGGCCAGTCTGGGGTGACCCTCTGGTGTGGAAGCAAAATCAGGAAGCCCAGCTGGGCCGAGGTCAGGCCTGGGGGGAGGCGGTGGTGAAGGCGTGATGGCGAGGACCAGCGTGGACTGTGGGAGAAGCCCACACAGCCAAGTATTCTCTGGGAAGCAGGAAGAAGAGGAAGATGAGGAGGGAGGTGAGTTGGGGGAGGAGAGATGTGTGTGAACAGAGTGGCGGTTGGGTGGGGGTGGCTGGTTCAACAGGGGAGGGGTTCGGGGTGGGAGGGCCTCCAGGATCAAGGCCTCAGGGCAGCATCTCCACTCCAGGGGCTGACCCCCCCCCCCATTCCCTCTGCCTCCTGTTCTCCTGGGTCTGCGTGCATGTCAGAGCTGCCTTCATCTCCATTGCTGCTGAGACTGCCCTCCTCCCCGCTGTGTCATCAGGTCCAGACCCAGGCCTCTGCCCCTGGATGGGGTCCCCTCCTTCCCCACTCCCCGTGTGAGTCCCATGATTGTTTCCAGCCTCCCGCTCCCAGAGGGGGCCGCACCCCTCCTCCTGAGCCGCTGGGGCTGGAGTCCTGGGGGAGATAATGCAGAAGGAGCTGTGAGAACCGCCTAGTCTGGTGGAGGAGGGAGGACCGCTCATACACACTCGTGGGAGCATCAGCCTGAACCTCTGTTGCCCTTTCCCTACCTCCTTAAATATATATCAAAACCCACAAAATCATTATAGCCCAGAAAACTATAGAAAACCCCTTTCTTGACACTCCGTGGCAGTGTTTCCTCTCCTGCACCTCTGGGGTCCTCTTCCTTTGTGACTAAACTCAATGAGAGAGAGATGACACACCTGCCTCTGCTTCTACTCCACACACTGACTCCTTCGTGCGTCTCTCTTCTGCTCTTACTCTCCTCGGAAACCGCTCTGTCCGAGGGTGCAGAGACCACCTATGGCCAAGCCCGTGGTGGTGATGGCGGTGGTGGGGGTCTCCCAGACCTTGTCTTCTGCGAGCCCGGTCCCTGCAGAGCCTCCCCCGCCCCCGCCTTGGCCTGAGGACTGTGCTCTCTCCCGGTTCTCCTCCTCCTTGCCCCTCAACCATCTCTGCCTTCCTTCACAGCCACGCCTCTTGCCTCATGATCAGATGTGGGCCCAGCTGGGCTTCACCAAGGTCCACCTCCCCAGCCCCCGTGCAGGGGGCCAGCTTGCTGGGCTGCTGCTCCCTGCAAGCCCAGTCTAACACCCCACCTCTTCCCTGGCCCTCTCTTAGGCCCAGATGGGCTGAAAGGATGAGATTTCCTCCTCTGGCCCAAGATACACACCTTGGAATCATTCTTCTTTTGTTTTTAAATGAAATATTCCAGCCACACCATGGTACAAGGAATCATGGAATGAACCCCTGTGTTCCCACCACCCAGCTCAAGAATTAACCCTGACTGACATACTGAAGCCCCTCAAGAACCTCCCTTCCCCAAAGAGACAGCCACCGTCCTGAATGTGTTATTTATCATTCCTGCAAATTCTTTAAATGTTTGCCACATAAATGACAGCAGTCTGTGTATCTTTCTTCCATTTTTCCCTCCCTCAGAGGTACCCTGCTGACACAAGTAGCTCATGCCGATTCTTTTCTGTGCAGTCGAATGCTCCATGGTGAAAATGGACCACACTGGACGTCCCCCCTCCTGGGAAGAGACATTTCAGATACACCGGCTGAGGTCACTTGGGACCTCTTTTCTCTCAAGCAGCTGCCTGTCCCATCTTCCACTCTGCTAGTCAAAAAGTCTCCCCATATCACCCGCCAGAGCAGCCTTCCTGTTTAGGACTCACATGTCACCGCAGTAGCCACCTGACCGGCCCATGTGGGCCTAACCCACTCGCCCACAGCTACTTCCTGCCCATATCTGATGTCCGTCCGTTTCTCCCTGCTCTGCACCATCTTCTGGTGCTGCCTCCAGTCCCCAACTTGGACCCGCAGCTTGCCTTCAGACCCCCCACAGTCTGGTTCCCGCCTTTCCGGGATCACCTCCCAGCACTGCAGCCTCTATGGTCTGGCTGTCCCCAGATGTCCTAACCTGTCTCACCCCTGCCTTCTCTCAGTTGTTGCCTCCCCCCAACCCCCCACCCCCACCCCCGCCTTGCCAAGCTCTGCTGCTGAGTTTTATCTTTCCCCTCAAGGCTCCTCCTGTCACTCATCTGCTCCAAGAAGCCTGCTCTCAGAACACCTCTGAAGGCCACAGCCTGTGGTCATGGAACTGCTGATTTCACCCCTGCCAAGCTACTTCTGTGTTTATTTAAGTGCAAGACCGCCCCCCTCTGATGTAAACTCCTCAGGGATGTAGGGCGAGTCTGAATCTTCAGCGGCAGCACTAGCAGCGCCTACACTTCCCAGGTATCAGCAGGTGTAGGCCCGGGCACATGTTTCATAGCCACTACTCCACTTAATTCTTCCCTCAGTCTTCCAAGGAGTCAGGGATTCTCATCACCACTTTGGAGATCAGGAAACCACCCTGCAATTCACTTGCCCGAGGCCCAGCCCTGCCCAGAGGATGCAAATGTGGGTTGGCAATGACAGTGGTGGCCTGGCTGCTGTCAGGCCACTGGCCCCCTTGCCCTGGCCTCTCCCTCCTCACTCAGCTCTTTGTTTTCTGCCACATTAACCTTCCCAAAGCTCCATCTAGGCTCCTCTACAAGCCTAGAACATCTCTCCTCTTCCCTCTTCCTACTCGAGTTTCCCCTTCCCAGCTGCAGCCTCCCTTCCAGGGAGTCCTCCAGGACCACATGAGTCCCCCTGACCCCTCTGGTAATTGGCATCCAAGACTGCATTTTATTAAGAGCTATAATGTACTGTGGGCCTAGTATGCACTAGACACATTTTTATATGCTGTATTAATAATCTTTTCCACAAGCCAGTGATGATCACCCCACCCCAGTCTATAGATGAGGAAACTGAAGCCCAGAGAGGCCAAGAAGTTTTCCCAAGGCCACAGAGCTAGCAAGTAGCAGAGGCAGGATCTGAATCCCTGCAGGGCCCAAGTAGTCTCCCTTGTGGGACTCGGCATTCAGCTGGACTCCATCGGTTTTCCAGCCAGGGACGCAGCTCTCCGAGAGCAGAGTCCTGTGCTATCTGGTGTCCATCCACCCCCGTCCCTGGGCTTGACTCCCTCCTGAGCCTAGGCAGCACCTGATGTAGGCAGCCTGGTTCCAGGTCTGAGAGCAAGTGTGGCCCTGACCCGTAGCAGGGGTAGAAGCCTTCGACTCAGGGCCAGAAGCTCCAGAATGCTCGCCCCTTCTGTCCCACCCCTGTTCATTTGGCCCATCTTCCAAAGGTGGCCAGTGCCCCCTCCCCACACCCTGTCCCTGGCCCCTCCTGGGTAGCACAGAGGCCCTTTCAGCCTTGGCTGCCACCGTGACCGCCCTCTTGGGAGGGGCTATTTTTCTAAACTTTTGAACCTGAGGTGGAAGCAGACCGCAGGTGTGGAGGGGACCTGGGCCTGTGTGATGGGATGTCACAGTGACTACTGCATGGCATGTGTCCCTGCTCTGGGTGGCCACAGGGTCATTGAAGGCTTTCAAGATGGAAGGGACCTCTTGGTGTAAACATATCTGATCAGCAGCACGTGTGTGTTCCCGTGTGTCCACGCACGCACTCAGGTGTATGCGTGTGTATGTGTCTGCGTGGTCCTTGTGAATCCACCCCACCCCACCCAGGGGCCTCCTTACCTTCACTGCTCTGACTCCTTATTCCAATAGAAGCCCCTGCTTCCAGTTATTATTTTTATGGGGCATTTCAGCCTTCTTTCTCTGGTTCCCTCTGTCCTCAGTGCTTATTCCAAGGCCCTCATTCTGCCTAGACAAGAATGGCAGCTGGAAAACTCTGAAGCCAGGCCTGATTCCTGGCTCTGAGGCACTCTGTACCTCAGTTTCCCCTTTGGGAGACTCCAAGAAGGGGTGAGGGGAAAGCCAAAGTGAATAGTGTCGCTAGAAAGCTGAGACTAAGCCACCAAGCTGCCCCTTCCCTTCCCCCACTGCAAACACAGATTCCTGATTCTTAACACTTCATCCATTAGCCTCTGACCCCTGAGTTTCTGTTTCCTCATCTGTAAAATGGGGATAGTTACAGTAGCTAATGCAGAGCTGTTGTGAGAATTACATGAAGTATAAAGCTTCTAGAATAGCTTGTGTTACGTGGTAAGGGCGCACTCCACGTTAGTAATTACTATTACCATTAACAATCTTTACTGGGCCCTTTGCGGTGCCAGGGTACTAGATCCAGAGACGCCTTCTCTCTAGCTCTCTCTAATCTCTCTTGCCTTCTCCTGACTGTTCAGGGTGCCCCATAGGTCGGTCACAAGTTGGAGGGGGCTGGAAGTCCTCAAACAGCAGAAGGAACCCTTTTCCTGCCCTTGGCTAGAGACTGCTCTCTGGGACATGGGGTTGTAGAGCTGCTGTTGTCCCAGGAACCTGAGTGCCCTCTCCCCACAGTCCCACCTCCCCTCTTCCCCTGGAGGGCAAGTTTGCCCAAAGAGGAGCAAGTCCACTTTGTCTAGAGCGCCCTCTGCTGGCCATTGGCAAAGGCCTTGGGCAAGGGGGACAAGTTAAAGGTTAGGGGAAAGACCTGACCAAGAGGGGAAGGGGTCTTCTACCCAATGCAGAGCCCAGAGTGCTACCTTCTTGCCCTCAAAATGTCCAGCTTGGGGTATCCTTTTCTTTCTTTTTTCTTGCTGGCCTGAGAACAGTTTCCAAAAATAGCTTCTCTTCCCCGTAAGTGCAGAAATACTCAGACCAGGACAAGTGGACAACCTGCTCCCAATAGCTGCACGTAACAGTAGGAAAGAGAAGCTAGACAACATGTAGAACTTCCTGACAGCAAAACATGATTGGGGTGGGTTGGGGGAGTTGGTTCTTATTTAGAAGAAAGGAATGATGTAATGATGGGTGTGTGTGGGGTGCTGTCCTATGTGGGATCTGTCAGATCAGTAAGGAAAGTAATTATTGCATCTATAAGCCCAATGCACTCAGAAGATGGAGCTCCGCAGCATCCTTTTGTTTCTTAAATTGTAAGACTTTCTCCTTTACCAATACCTAGGACAGATCTTTATGCCATAACCAAATGCACTGACCAGACATTTGTCACATCCCTGTGGGGAGGAATAAAAGAACTCCAGTAGAAGCAAGATAAACTGAAGTTAGACCACTGGAAGGACTGTCCTGAGTGAGGCTGGGTGTAGTCTTGTTCCTTTAGAGTCTCTAGCATGGGAAGGCTGCTCCTAGGGCCAGATGTAGAACAACTTGCATGGGTAGGGTAGGGAGCTGGGAATTTGGCAGACAACACCTCTGGATTCTCTAGAAGGTTGCTGGGTCCTGAGGGGCAGATGGGGAGGGGAAGTGGCTGCAGTGAAACTAAGGGTAATTGCTTTATTGCATTGTAGAGAATGTTGTTGTCCACACAGATGACTTGAAGCTATTTCTACTGTACAGAACCACTGCAGCCTCTCCGGAGGGTGAGGAGGAGCAGACTACAATATTAGCAGTGCTTCCTCTTTATTATAAAGTCTGGTGGGTGAGCAGGCGTGCGGAGGGCACGGACTCTGAGACCGCATGCTGAGCTCCCCTGGCCTGACCTCGCTGGGCCCCTCCTGAGATGTGCTAAGGAGGGACAGGGGCTTCACCTCAGGCGCCACACCAATGCCCAGAGGATTAGGGCGGGGGGGGGGGGTGGTGGACACAGAGAGAAAGTGGAGAGAGAGACAGGACACAGATGACAGTTGAAAGGAGTCTGTAGGGCTCACAGGCTTGAGACCCAGAAGTCAGCGGAGGTGCCATATGAAATGCGCACTCCTGCTGCTGCTTCCTGCTCTACCTCCCCGACCCAAGCTTGGCTTTCCAAAAGTTCCAGCAGTTTGGGGGGAGGGCGACTGATTCCAGTTCTGCCACTTTCTCAACACCTTCCGCTCTTCCTCTGTACTCCCCCTAAGTACACACACTTCTATCTGGGCCCTGTCCTGGAGAAGGGTGTCTACAAGCTGACCATGGTGTTGGGAAGAGGGGACTGGTGGATACTCCGTGACAGGCACCGGCAGCAGGTATGGAGTCAAAATTTGATATGAGCTGGTGTGGCAGGATGAGGGGGGGCCTTACCTTTAATAACCTGGGCCTCTTCCTCCCTCCCTTCTCTCCTCCAGCTATCTGGGGTCCCCTAGACATGGGCTAGAATAACCCCTTCTCCGACCCAAGCCCACCAGTGCTGACACTGCTCCCAGGGGTAGCCATGCATCCAACAGCCCTGCCACAACCATCTCAATGCCACTTCCACATGTGCATGCACGCGTGTGTACACACACACTCACACCTATCCAGGTAGCCCCCATGAAGACATGGGTGATGGGCCCAGAGGGCACCTGGGCAGGTGGGCAGATGTCTCCAGGGGTGGTGGCCCTGCAGCAGGAATCCTTTCCAGGCCTGGAGGAAATCTACCCCCACTGAAATTGCCCAGCCAGGAACTTGCATTTCAAATCCATGAAGGAACTGGGGCAAGGAGTTGCGACTTTGGGAGAAAACAGAATGTTGGAGAGAACTGGTTTGAAAGAAAATACCAGAGAACGCCAAGAGTGGAAGAGGGGGGGACCAGGAGTTGCAGAGGAACCGGAAGGCTGTGGAAGGCTGTGAATGTGGAGGCTGCCAGGGCACAAGACCACTCACCACTTGCAGGACGCCCCCTATAGGGCGCCTCCTGCCAACTCCCTCCGCAGCCCAGGACAATCTTTGCGCTGTCACGCCCCTGCCCTCCCTCACCTCAGCGACACACGCAGGGCCCGGTGAGTAGAGGACGTTTAATATTTCTGTGCTGGTCAAACAGAACACAGGTGGGGAGTACATAGGGAAGGGGGCAGAGGGCCCCCTGCCTCTCGAGAGGGGTGGCTTGTGAAGGGGTGTATGCAGGGATTTCTTGGGAAATAGTCCAAGGAATCTTCTCAGCAAAGGGGCCTGGCCTGGGGTGTCATCAGCATCTAACACACCCAGTCCTTGGCCCTAAGTTGGGGTCCCCCATAGGGGGTCTGTGGAGAGTCTCACTTTTTTTCCAGCTCTTTGGCTGGAATCCACATTCCCAGTGTGATGGGGACTTGGTCCTGGAGAGGGGTCTGGAGAGTCCCCAGGGAGCAGCCCAGGGTTGGGAAGAGGGCTCCCACACCCACTGCCCAAGGGGATGAGGGCTGCCCACCTCCTCCCCTCTGCCCTCTTTCCTTCCCCCAGGCCCAGCAAGACCAGAGGGAAGGTGAGCAGGGTCCTCAGGGTGGGGTGGAGGGAGGGTGGAGAGAGAGGGTCTTGGCCACCAACAGACACTGTAAACTTTGGTTTAAAACAATAACTTAAGTGGAGGGAGGGCTTCCAGCCTGGGGCCAGGGTGGGGAGGAGCGGGAGGAGCTGGGGGTGTGGGAGGCGACAAAGGAAAAAGCCAACGAAAAGTTTTGGTTTTTGCTTCCGGCATAAGAAAGGTCTTTGGTCATCCGTGTAACTGGGGGACAGGGAAGGGGTGCCGAGGGTGGGGTGGGGGGAAGACGCCACGGGGGACCTGAGGGCTGGGATGGGAGAGACCTGCTGGGTCCCAGCCGCCACTGTATTCACCCCGCCAGCCCCTCAAGCCTGGTTTTAGTCCCCACTTTCTATGACGGAGGCAGGGTCTTGGCACCATCTCTGGCCCCAACTCCAGCCTCCAGGGTCACTCGGCTGCCTTCAGCAGCTCCACCTCCATAAGTCCACCTGGCACAGGCCTCTCTTGGGAGAGGTGGGCACCAGGGCCCCTCCTACGGTTCCTGCCGTGGGGGACAGCATCCAGCAAATGGGGGTGGAGGCCCAGTTCAGCCTGGGGGGAGGGGCTGGAGCTGGACGCCTAGGTCCACGGCCTCCCCGGGGCACACGACTTGTCCCATGCCAGCTGTGGCTTTCGAATGGGCCCAGCTTCAGGGGCAGGTTTCTTTTGGAGCTGCTCTAAGACCCAGGCCAGGGCAGGGGTAGGAGTGGAGCTGGAGTTATTTTTTCACAGTATGGGCAAGAAGATGGAAGGGAGCACAAATTAGGGAAGTGGGGGTCTCTGGCCAGAAAACACTGCCAAAGCCAGGTGCAGGAGGGGGCCCTGGGTTTGAGAGGTGGCTTAGCCCCGCCTGCGGGTCTCCATGGCGCTGAGGGGCCCTGTGGGGAGAGCTGGTGGGGGAGGAGGGCCCTGCGGCTGCTGGTGGTTGCGGGAGGCAGGCGGGATTCGGATGTAGGGGAAGGTCTGAGGAGGGGTCTGGGCCCTCCGTGTCCTCTGCCGGTCCCAGACCAGGGGTTCTGTGTCCCCTCGCAGGCGGGCCCTTCTCTGCCCCCCTGAGGGTCGTAGGTCAGTCAGGTCACCTTGGGAGTTGCTGGCCCAGCACCCCCATCTGAGTCCCGGAAGTGCCTTGAGGTTCGGGCGGGGCGTGGAGTGGGGGTAGGTGGGGCCTGGGTTGGGGAGGGAGGGGTCTCACCCCTGCCCTGCCTGCCCCTAGAGGCCCTTAGGACAGTTC
Source organism: Camelus bactrianus (assembly GCF_048773025.1). Classification (NCBI taxonomy): domain Eukaryota; kingdom Metazoa; phylum Chordata; class Mammalia; order Artiodactyla; family Camelidae; genus Camelus; species Camelus bactrianus. The sequence continues at coordinate 27,401,250 of NC_133558.1, read as the reverse complement.
CTCTCCCGGCAGCTCCTCCTCCAGGTCCCTGTCTTCTGGAGGCCCTGTGGTGCTGGGGTTGGGGGGCCCCAAGAGAGGGCCTGGCCGCCTGTCTTCCTCCGCCTCGGCCGGCTCCTCTTTCACCTGCACCTGGTGGCTGTGACAGAAGGGAGGATGTGGGCACCCTGGGGCCTTCCCCTGACGCCCCCACCCCATCCAGAACCTGGGAACACGAAGCGGGGTGTCCAGAGCTTGCCTCTAAAGGGCCCCATTATCTCTGAGCCACTGGGGCCTGGCATCTCAGGTCTGGTCTCCCCAAAGGCTTTCTTCTAAGGAAGGGAGATGTGGGGATGGACAGAGAGAGGAAGGGAGACAGAGGATGGAGGAGGGAGAGGAAGGAGGGAAATAAAAAGAAGGGGGAGGAGGAGGATATGGGAGAAGGGAGAGAGGGGACCAAGGAGGAGAGAGGCCACTTGTCCTGGGAAGAGAGCTGTCCAGGAGGTGATGAGACAGGGATCCCAGCTGTGGGGGGAGAAGATTCTTCCTCCCTGATGTCTGGGGGCTCTGGGGTGGGGTGGGGCCCTGCCGCGGCTCACCTGTACTGGGGTGGGGAGAGACGAGGAGGGCTGCTGCTGCCGTTGCTGGGCAGGGGCTCCACGGGCGCGCCCACGTCGTCGTGGCTGAGGGGCAGGAGGCTGCTGGTGGAGCCGGGGTTCAGCATGCCGGGGCTGTTGAGGAGGGGGAAGCTGCTCTCGGCCAGGGCAGCCTGCAGGGCACGAAGTTGGGGCCTCAGCGGGCTCCACCCAGTCAAGTCCTGTCCCTTCCCCACCCACCGAGAGCCTCCTGCAAGCATGGGTGCTGGCGGGTCTAGAGCGTCCCTCCTAAGGCCAGAGTGTTGACCCTGACCTGCCTCCCAGCTTTCCTGGAAACCTGGCCCGACTTATTTCCTCCCCAGGAGACAGAGGACCCACAGATGGACAAGCCAGGGAAGGGGGTGTCATTGGTTACTCCAGCCTCCCTGCTCTGTGTCCCGCCTCTGCCAGGGAGGGTTGGGGAAGGTCCCTCCTCCAGGGCAGAGTGCTGAATAGAAAGTGAGGGGCGGGGGGCCGAGGGCAGCGAGTGGGCACTGGGCGGGCCAAGTCCACTACCTGATAGCTGGCGTTAAGTGCTCCATAACTGAGTCCCGAGATCATGTTCTTCACCAGCGTGGGGCTCCTGAACAGGAGAAAGGCAGTGTTTCGTTCATTCATTCGCTTACTCCTCACTCAGGCCTTGACCCTGAAGGCTGGCTCCATGCCAGGGACTGCCTGTTCATTATCTTGGGAGGCTAGAATCGGCTGTGCCCCGTCTTATCCAGTCCTCCCGCTGACCGACAGCCCCCTTCCCAGGTGAGCTGCTGAGGCTCCCAGGGGCTCAGAGCTAATGAGTGGGAACCAGATCCCTCCAGGAGTCTGTCCTCACATCAGGCTGCCAGCAATTTTTCTCTCCACTCTAGATTTCCCAATGTTTGGCAAGGTCCAAGTGACAGCCTCCATAGTCCCACATCTCACCATCCACTTTCTCACCATCCTGAACTTGGGGACAGCTAATAAGCCCAGTGCTCAGCCTGTCCTCACATGCTCCAAACCAAAGGCTATTCTGCACACAAAAGCGATCAGGAGTTGGGGCAGGAAAAGCAATGTTTCAAGGCTGTCCTTCCACAGTGACTAACCCCAGTTAAGAGAGCATCTCAGAGAGGTTAAGGAACTGGCCTCAGGTCACACAGCTTGTGAGAAGTAGAGATGTCATTTGAACCCAGGTACTCTGAGTTGACAATGGGACATGAAGACACCAAGCATGTAACTGGCATGTGAGGGCATTGGGAGGGAGATGGCTTTCCTTCCCTTTCTAGGTCCTAACCCTACCCCAGCCCCCACAGCTACTGAGGGTAAGAGACACTCTTGTCTGGGGAGAAGAAACCTGTGAGGGGAGCAGGCACCCACAGATACCCATCTAACTTGCCTCAGACCTCTCTCTCCCTCCTCACAGGCCTCTGGCCCAAGATGCATAGGCAATCGAATGGCCCGTGTTGGGTGTCAGGGTGGGGAGGTGGCCAGTGCTGGAAAGGAAGTCGAAAGAGGAGGCTCCTGTTTCCACTGAAAATGACGGTAGAGGTCAGAGACTCAGCTCTGCCCGGAATCTGCTGTGTGACCACTCTCCAGCCCCTTGCCCTCTCTGGGCCTCCTCTCCCTGTAAAATGAAGAGGTGGGGCCTGGGGATTTCACAGGTTGGCTCACCCTGTGACAAGATAGGAGAGAGTGGCTCTGGGGACAACAGCCCACTCACCAGCAGCCACACTGGTGGCCATCTGTTTACACCCCATCTCTGGCCATGGCTACTCTGGGCCTCTCTTTCTGATGCCAGGTCCCCCCCAGCTCCTTCCCTCAGTCAGTGGCAAGTGCAGAACAAGACAGAAATGTCCTCTTCCTAATCATCTGTCACGTATAGATTCCATGCTCTCCTGGGCTCCTCTGCCCACTTTCTCCCTGCTCCACCCCTACAATGGGAAGGGTCTGGGGTGCAAAGGTGCCCAGGAGATGCATGGGGGGTGACCTCACCCATGCGGTCATGGGAGTGCGCCTGGTCTGGGCCCACATACCCCGTCATCTTTGGCGGCCTCCGCTTCTGGTACTCCCGCTCGTCCACTGTCCACACAGCGCCCTTGACGTTCTCCACGCGCACGAAGCACTTGTGTAGGCTGAGGTTGTGTCGCACCGCGTTCTGGGGGCGCAGTGACAAGGAGCAGGTGCTCAGAGGCAACCCCTCCCCCGTTCAGGTGAGTACAGATAGGAGGGTCCTCGTGTGCCACCTTGTCCCACCTTCCCCAGCCCGGCAACAAGCGGGGGGAGGGGACCGGCAAGAGGAGACGCATGAGGGGCAGAGGGAAGGCCCCTCTCCGCCCTTGGAGCCAGAGGCTCCCAGCATCGTCACCACTCGTTATATTATGTGCTCCCTTCTCCCTGCCACATTTTGGAAAACTCTGTCTACACACTGAAAGATACCGAGTTAGCAACAGTCTGTTCTCCCATCACGGTTAATTGGACGTGTGGGGCTGTTACTCAGGGCTTCTGACTGGCACGATTGCACACTCAGGCCCTGGCACCTCAGGGAGACTGGGACACTTTATCTTGGGGGCATGCAGAGTTTCCATCAAGCCTTTAAAAGTTTTGGGAATAACTCAGGAAGCCTCACCGCAACCTTCCTTGACCCCCCTGGAGTGTGGGAGCCTTGATTCTGGGCTGTGGCTGGGAAGAGACAGCTTATTGAGAGCATGAGGTATACAGTAGAAGCCTAATACATACTTGTTAAGGTAAGTAAGCTGGGAGAAAGGAGAGCATGGGTTTAGTGGCTGTACAGCAGGAGGAGGAAGGAAAAGAGGGAAAGTCACCTTGTCAGTCCCACCTCCTCCCGGCAGGATAACTTCAGGAATTGAGGTCATCTGGTTTGTAGGACACTTGGGTGAGGGTGGGGGTGCTCGGCCCAGTTCCCCCTGGGAGTCTGGGCTGGGGCCCTAATGCACCCCCCCCACCCGCTCCTGTCCCTGCGTTCTCCTCTCTCAGCTTCACCACGCCTCCCCACAGCTGTCCCTGTGTCCCTGTTACCTGTCCCCCCTTAGCCGCCCCCACCTCGTCTCCATCCTTGTCTCCTCTTTACATTTCTAAACGGGGAAGAAAGCAGGCTGGGCAGGCAGCCCGTGCCCCTGGAGATCCCCTCTCTCTCTCTCCCTTCCAACTCTTGCCACTTGCAACTGGCCCGATTTCATTACCAATTTTAATTTGCCTCTAATTAAATCCTGTGTATTTTTCCGACTCGCTTGCTAATCCACGAGGGAGGCGGGCGGCTGGAGTGGAATCTCTTGGAGCGATAATTACAAAGGGCCTAATCACGCCGGGGCTCCTGCCTCGGAATAAATTTGCCCGCATTACGGGGCTCCGATCCTCCGCTTTGCAAATGAGAATGACCCCAATTTCCGAGGATGGCCTCACTGGGGCTTTTTTCCCTCATTTCGAAGCCTGATTCGTGATGAGAGACTAATTCGTTACGCTGAAACATTAACGGCAATTTAAGGGGTCTGGCGGGGGCTGCGTAAACAAAAGGACGGGCCCACAACATGGGCCCTGGGAAGGGACGAACACAGGGGGAGGGCTGGCGAGGACCATCAGCTTGGCAGATGGCAGCTCTGTCCCCAGATGAACGGCAGCTGGCCTGGCCCACGCCAGCTCACGATCCTTCTGCCCTGGTCTGAAGTGGACAGCATCCCAGGGTAGGGGCCAGAGAAAGTCAAGGAGGAAGGAGGGAAGGAAGTGGAAATAGTTGAGGAGAAAGGGCAGATAAATGGGTCAGAAGTGGGAGTGGAAAGGAAACTGAGTTGGGCATAGACCGGGTGCGTTTCCCAAGTGACATGAATGGAAGCTTGGAGGCAAAAATCCTGAAGGTCAGAGTGGACCACAAGCTGAGATGGATTCTGCTGTGCCACAGGGAGGGCACAGGAAGTGCCCTAAGTGGCAGAAGTAGCGGCAAAGCACAGCAAATGGGAAGGTCGTTCACTCAGCTGGCTTCTTGCTGGGACATAGACTAGGTGAGGGGAGATGGAGGTGAAGACCTGGGAGGGAGACACAGCACTCAGATGACCAAGGCTGGGCCACCAGTCAAAGGTGGTATGAAGGCCAAGGAGGCTGGGCAATGGGAGGGGTGGCTTTATGATGGTCATCAAGGGGTTTAAGAAAGTCACCTACACCAGCTCTTCCTGATCTCATGAAAGGAGAGAAGTAGAAACTGCAGAGAGTGATGCAGTTAAAAGAAAAGGAAAAGAGGGTAGGTGGGTAAGAAGCACTCTGTCCCTAAGGAGGAGATTGCCTTATGGAAGTGGGGCTCTATATCAACTCCCCTAAGGGCAGAGAATTAATATACAGGGTTAAAGCAAACGTTACGTGACAATCACAATGATCCTTAATGTTTGTAGAGGGCCCTAACATTTACAAAACCTGGTATCCAAACTGGCCTGCAGGTTGGAGACTGGACGAGGTGGCTCCTACTGGCTAAGAGAGAGGGCCAGACTGTAGCTGGCAGGAAATGACATCACTCATAGCCAATCAGAGCAGCTGTCCCAGCCTCCCAGCCTCTTTCCCAAGCTTTGGGAATTGGGCCTGGGGATATGGAAGGTCATGGAGCACTCTTCCTGTTGTACTCAGCACACTCTGGAGGCAGAAAAGTCTGGACCCTGTGCAGACCCCCACCTTGTCCCAGGCACTGGTGGGGAGGGGGGCCCAGTGACACTGGTTGAAACCTGGTGGGACAGGGGAGGAAGGCTGCTTAACTGCAGCTTCTGTGCTGGCCAGCAGGGGGACTCAAGAGCCAGGGATCCAATTCAGGCTCTGGGATGGGGAGGCTAACCCTGGTGTCCATCTTTTCCCACAGGGTGCTGACGCTCCCTTCTCCTTCCCCTTGCCCCTTCCCAACTTAGAAATCGCCTTCCCACCCTCCTGCACAGACCCTAATATTCTCACCCATCAAATAGACGGACATATGTTGGCCATAAAAAAATAAATGGCTTAGCATCCCAGCCCACATCTCTGTGTCTCATTTTTCTAGGGTCCCTCCCTTGCCTGCTTCTGGTCCCCCAGGAAAACTTATGGCTGAAGGTGTTGAAATGACTAATTGGATGGAGACAGCTATCTTCCTGTCACTGATGGCAGGGCTGGGAAGAGTGTTTCTGTGTTCCCGGCCCCACTGTCTAGTCCAGGGTCTCGGTCCATCCATGTGTCTAGGCCTGCACACCACGCACCCACCCAGGGCTTCAGAGTGAGCACCTTTAGCCAAGGAATCCAAATCCTTGGGGTCTCCTGTGAATGTAACCCAGGCCTCCCTACCGTAGGCTCAGGCTCTACCGACTCCTAGAGGCCCTACTTCAGGGGGCTGTGGTCTTTGGGGCCCACGGGGTTATATTCCAGAGAAGTGGAGGTGGAGATAGAAACGCCATTTCTGCAGAAATGGAGATCTCTCCAAGGGGACTAACTGTCAGGCAGCCTTGGTCTCAAAGGGATGTGGAGGTGTCCAATGCTGCCTGGGGCCCTGGCGACGAGGAAGGGGCGCATCTCACCTTCCAGGTGGCCGTGTTTCTCCGGAAATAGGCGAACATCCTGGTGAACCAGTTGTAGATCTCATTCAGGGTCAGCTGCCTGTCGGGGGTTTCCAGGATGGCCTGTGGGCAAGGAGGAAGCGTGGGGACCCTCAGTCTGGGCCTCCAAGGGTCACAGGCCTGAGGGACAAGACTGTGTGTGTGTGTGTGTGTGTGTGTGTGTGTGTGTGTAAGACAGAAACAGAGACAGACTACGAGTAACCATAAGTCTATCAGAAAAGAGCCTTATGGGAGTGTGTGTACATGGAAATGAGAGAATAGACGACACAGGGGGTGTAAGTAGCAAAAAATAGTGTGTGTGTGCCTCCAGAGACATGTCCCCATGACCAGCAGGCTGGCTCAGGCGAGGCCTGTCTGAGGGGCCGTCTGGCTGAGAAGGAAGGAAAGTGCAGGTGTGAGCGGGAGAGGTCAAACGTGACATGGAAAGCTATGCCCTCTGGCCCCAGGATCCTCCCCGAGGCGGGGCCCCTGAGGGAGGGGTGCAGCTGGTGTGCCACCCCCAGCCCACTCCGTCTACCTTCCACACTCACCTGGCGGATAAGGGAGGCGTAGGTGAAGGGGGGCCGGACATCAGCGTTCTTGTAGAACTCGTGATTCTGGGCCAGCTCTGCGGGAGACAGGCAGAGGATGAGGTAGCCAGAAGGGGGTACCCAGCCTAGGGAAGGGTGCCCCTCCCTGCGCCCTTACCTGAGGAGATGGGGGAGCAGAACTTGTCACTGCTCCTCCGGCGGGCAGGGCCCCCGCTGTGCAGGGAGGCAGAGCCCAGGCCAGGGGGCCGTAGGGGAGTGACAGGGGCGGCGGCCGAGGTTGGGGGGTGCACAAGACCATCTGGGAATGAGTCGGCTGCGGAGACGGTCACCTTGGAGAATGAGGAGGAGCCGGGGACTGGGTTCAGCTGTGAGCAATGGGGAGGATGCTGAGACCAGCGCCGAAGGGTGGGGGTCTGGGGGGTTGTCTGGGAAGGCCGCAGGGAGGGGAGTCACTCACTGGCTGGCTGAAGGGCTTGGGCTCGGAGGGCCGCATGTGCAGGTGGGCCATCATGGCCTGCAGCCGCTCGCTCTCCTTGGCGAGCTGTGAGGAGGCAGGAGGTGAGCAGGGGCTGTGTCTGGGGGGCATCTGGGTCCTTTTCCTTCTCCACATCTTGAGCCCTTATCCCCACCACCACTCGCCCCCGCCCCTGGGATCCTGGCTACCTCTGTACCCTGCTCCTGGAAGGCCTCCGCTCTTGCCTGACCCTCTGGCCCTCACACCTGCAGGCCTCACTGAGGGCTGCCTGCTCCATGACACCCTCCCCACTTCTCCAGACTGGGTGTCCCCAGCCACAAGTCCAGCACACTGTCAGGGGGCCCTCTTCCCAGCAGCACACTCCTTTCCTCCCCATCAAGGGCAAAGGCTGTGGCTGAACAACACCCAAGTTCAGTGGCACTTGTGTGTGAGTGTCCTCACGCACTGAATGGAGACGCAGGAAGGGATGAACGAATCATTCACCCCTATTCATAAATTCAATAGATCTTTCACAGCTACCTTCTCATGCAGGGCGCTCTGCTAGGTACCAGAGGGAAGGGGGTAAATACTGTCTGACTGCCTGATGGACGGACTGTCCTGAGCGGCCTCCTGAGTACCGTGTGTGGTAGAGCGCAGACTCTGGAGCCAGACTGCCTAGGTTCTAATCCCAGCTCTGCTACCCACTGGCTGAGTGACCAGAGGCGAGTTACTTCACCTCTCTGTGCCTCTGTTTACTGTATCTGCAAAGTGGGCGTAATAATAGTGCCCCCAAGATCAGGTTTAGAGGATTCCTTGAGTTACAGAGGGAAAGTATGTAGTATAGCACGAAGTAAGTGCTCAATATGTCAGTTATTCATATTAGTTTTGTTGTTTTTATCAGTATGAGTCTCTTCGAGACCTCCCAGCAGAGATGCCCCCAGTCCTGGTTTCCCCCTCAGAATCCAGCTGCCCGCACCTCACAACCATGGTAATTAGGACCTAGGAAGCATAAGATGAGCCTTCCATGAGGCCCCCAAACCCCTCCTGGAAAGCCAGTGCCATGGGCGGGGCAGGGGCAGGAGCCCCCCAGGTCCCTCCCCCGCAGCTGGGGCCACACCTGGATCTCCAGCTGCTGCACCACCTGCATCTGCACGCGGCACTGGGCCGTGCTCCGGTCGTCCAGGGCGTGCTCTGTGTTGAGGTGTCTTCCAGGAGAGGAGGGGTGGAGAAGAGAAAGTTGGTTCTCCCGCTGTCACCACCCTCCCACCCCATCCTCTAATCCCGCCCACGGCCTGGAAGGCAGACAGACCAAGAGATACAAAGAAGGGAAAGGGAAGGAAAAAAAAACACACACACACATAACACGGGACAAGGGAGGAAGCTGCCTTCTCGTCAGCCTCCTTTGATGTCTTTGCTAAAATCCCAGCTACAGAGAGATCTAATTGCAGATGAACTAATTAAGTAAACCTCTGACGAAGCGTGAAAACAATTTGTTTGACCCTGATGCTGCAAGGGTCTGGGAGACAGCGGAGTTAATCAGTCAGTGACAGAGCCTGGCACGGCTGTGGCAGCTGGCCGCCTGCTGCCAGCCGCCTGTCCGCCAGGCCCGAAGGCCGTCACTAGGCCATCACTCTCCAGGCTGAATCTGGGGGAAGCTGGGGAGGGCGGTGGGGGGAGTCCTCTCCTTCTCCCCGCCCTCCCAACCTGGCTCTGGCAGCCTGGGGATGGGATGAGGAGGCTGCTGGCCCAGACACAGACTGGGGAGTGGGGAGGAATGATTAAGGAGTTGATGGGGAATGAATGGAACTAGGGGAAGAAATGGAACTAGGCCCCCCATGGGGTGAGGACAGCAGGGCAGCTGGTGGCTGATGGCCCAAGAAGGGGCAAGCTAGGTGCTAGGCTCAGGGCTGAGGGGCCCTGCAGAAAGGCTGCTGTCAGGGGAGGTGGGCTGGGAGGCAAAAAAGGGTGGGGGTGACACCTACTTGATAAACTGGCCCAGGTCTTCACACAGGGTCTCACAGCCTGGCCACTTGCACTCTCCGTGTCCGTAGAGGGGGTGGGAGCCTGGCGTCTCCTCGTGGGAGGAGCTGGGAGGGCAGGAGGGAGATGGCGGTCAGGGACCCTGAAGACCCCAGCAGCCCTGGGGCCAGGCCAGCCCCAGCTCTCCTGCTGGTGATGTTTTTGTCCCTGATACGGGTTCCCCAGAGGCTGAGCACAGTTTTGTGTGTCTTGGGAGAGGTAAACTTCCAGGTCCCTGAGCTCTGCTCCTCCCTCCCAGCCTTCAGGGTCAAGGCCAGGCCCTGGGCAGGTCTGTAGCACCTCCTCCTGGCCGGAGCCCCATACCTGTCTCTCCGAGGTGTGAGCACAGTGGGCTGTCCATTGGGCAGGGTGTGGTGGGAGAGGGGGGGTGAGACTTTGGGGGGGGCGGCAAACGAGGTAGCAGTGGTGGCCGCGCCAGTGAGGTCCAGCCCCTCCTGCTTGACGCTGTCCTCGGCGGGCTGCCCAGGGGCACCCTCGCCCTTCCACAGCTGGGGCAGGTCCGTCGGGCACACAGCTGCTGCCGGAGGGAGAGAGAGGGGAGGCTGGCCGGGCCCCAGGAACGCGTGGGGGCCCCCCACCTCACTCCTGGGAGCAGAGGCTTCCAGTGAAGGCTGTGGGACTGGGGCTGGGTGGGGGGCGGGCACTCACCTTGCGGGAGGGTCTGGAGGGGCCCGGAGGCTTGGTTGGGCTGCAGGCTGACCAGCCCCTGTCTCTGCAGGTTGAGCAGGTGCTGCTGCTGCAACTGTTGCATCTGTAGGAGCTGCTGCTGGAAGGCCAGCTGCTTGTTCCCCAGTGCCTGGTGGGGGGCCCGAGGGGGCAGGCAGAGAGGGGTGCCATCAGCCTCAGGAGTGCCATCTGGCCCCCACCCTGCGGCCACCCCCTCCCAGGGCCTGTCGGCCCCCGGAGCTGTCGTTGTGGCGTCCGCAGCTGCAGCCTCTCTGCTCCCAGCCCAGCTTCCATAGGGCTGCATGCCTCCTCGCAGTAAACACGCATGCACGCACACACGCACACACGCACGCGCGCAAACACACACAGCCAGACCCAGACACGCAGCACGACGCCCTCCCTGCTCCCGCCTCCCTCCTTCCGCTGCTTCAGCTCCCGCACCGCAGCTGTGCTCGCCTTGGGGAGGGGGGGCGGGAGGAGGCTCTCATCACAATGATGGATGAGCCTGTCAGACTCCGGGGGCCACTCTCGCCTGGCGGGCACCCTTCCCACATGCCTGGGGTGCCCCCCTTCCGCTCTGAGGAGGGGGCCTTCTCCCCTCCAGCTCCTCTCCTCTCCTGCTTCTTAGATACAGAGAATCAAGGAGTCTGATGGGACTTTAACAGATCAGCACCAGCAGGTCATCAGGACCCAGGCTAGGGAACAGTCGCCGCCCTCCACACTTCTCACTCTGCTCTAGATGGCTGTCTCCTGCTCTGGCCCCGGGTCCCCCCACCCACCCCCGCGAGTACTTCACACAGGCACTGACTGACAAGTCAGCCTGTCAGCAAGTCTTTTCTGAGCCCCAGGAGCCAAGCATGTCCTGGGGGCTTGGGAGGCAGGGATGGCTCTCCCCTGCCCTGGAGGTGGGGTCGGGGGCCTGGCTATTCAGTAAACCTGGCCTAGATGCAGAGAATACAGCAAATACAAGACCTTTGAAGGGGAGGCTGAGGGACAGAGGGAATGACTGGGCGTCAGCAGGGCAGCCTTCCGGAAAGAGGCAACTCAGAACTTGGCTGTGGTTTGGCCAGCAGGAGGGAAACGCGTGTCTAGGACCTGGGGTCGGCGGCACTGCAGGGCCTGGTATGGAAGCTCAGCAGGCACTGTGGCCCAGGTGGGGCAGTGGGTGTAGGCTGGGGAGTTCCCTGGAGAAGCAGGGCAGGATATTCTAGGGAGTGGCAGAAGTTAGGGCAGGGCTGAAGCGGGGCAGGGGGTTGCTGAGGGATTGAGGTTCTCAGGACCAGACTGGAGGGCTGAGGTGCTGGGTCACTAAGAGGCAGGAAGAGGGCAGGACAACATGGCAGCAGTCATGAGCGAGGGCCATCTGACACGCACACACACCTACACAGCCCTGCTCAGACAACACAGGGCTCAGCCCTTCTCTCCTAATGCAGTAACACAAGGCATGGAGAGAGGACTGAACACGGCCGAGGGGAGATGGAGAAATATGGGCCTCTATCTCCTCACCCCCCTGATCCCCTCCCCCAGCCTTTCCTGATTTTTCCAATATCCCGACAAGGCCATTCTCTCCTGATCACTTTGGGACTCCCAGCCTTCGACCAGGAGAGGACTGGGGCTGCAGGTGAGGGACTGGGGTCCTTTGAGGGGCACATCTGGCCCTGCCTGAGCCCCTTACCTCTTTGGGTTGCTGCTTCCCAGCCTGCTGTTGGGTGAGGAGTTGTAAGTGGAGTTGCTCTTGTTGCTTCTTGTAATATTCCTGCAGCTGGGGGTAGACAGCAGGGTGGGAGTGAGTTAGCAGAGGCCCCCAAAGCCAGGCCAGCCCTCTCATGACTGGGCTGCCACAAAACAGATGGGCCAGCAGGGAGACGTCTGCTCGCCCCAGTCTGCTCTGAGAGGGTCCCTGAGCAGAGCCTGGACGGAGAGGGAATGGAGAAGGGAGAAGGGAGCTTCATCCACAGCTCCGAGCCCTCCCTCTCCCTTGGTGGGTCAGGACAATGCCAGGATGTTCCAGTAGCCTGCTCTTCCCTATGGGTGGGGCCAGCACACTGTGAGGGAGTATGGGGGGTCAGGGGGGTCTGCTGTGGAGAGGCTGGACCTCTGACCTCTCCCCAGCTGTCCTGGAGGAACGCAGATCAGTTCGGCCTAAGCAGTCTCTCTGGTTTCTGCCGCGGCTTTGGCCCTTCGTGATGTTGGTGGTAACCAGGGTGGGAGTGGGGAGGCCAGTGCCTGGAACACCCCGCCCTCCTCTCCCTGCCTTTCCAGCTGCCCTGGGGCCAGACTCACCTGCTGGAGCATGAGCGCTTGCTGCTGCTGGAGCAAGGCCTGCAGCTGTGGGGGCGACAGGATCTGCTGCATCTGTTGAGGGGTGAGCATCTGCGGCGACATCATGGCCACCGACACGGGCACCTGTGGGATCCGGCCCCGTTAGCCCGCTCACCTCTACCCAACCCGGGGAGGGCCAGCACCCGAGGCCCCGCCCATAGCATGGTGGAGCAGCTCCGGAGTGAGCCTGCCTGTGTTCACATTCTGGCTCTGCCACCTGCCAGCTGCGTGTCTCTGGGCAAGAGACTCACCTCCCCTATTCTTGGTTTTCTTGTCTCTGAGATGGACATAGGGATAGTGCCTGCCTCTTAGGGTCATCATGATGGCTAATGAGTTAATATTTATAACAGAGCCTGCAGACAGCAAGTGCTCCTAAGGGTTGGCTACTATAGGGTACGCTATCTTCTGTGCAGGAAAACTGACACTGGTCGGTAGAATCCATGCTTTGGAGGGTTTCTCCCTCAGTGATGGGGAAGGGCAGCACCTAGCCATTCTCGACTCCTGCTCAGTCTGTTCTAAGAAGCTGGGCCTGGCCGAGAGGGCAGTCTGCAGCCCTGGGAAGGTGTCAACATTGGGCCCACATGGAGCGAGGACCTGGACTTTGGCCCAGCTCACACACACGTCACATACTCCAGCACATCTGTCTAGGTGGCACACACAGTGGCCCAGAGTTGACATCCAGAAGCATTGTCAGTGTCATCCCATGTGGTACGAAGGTGTGATCTGGTCCAGGTGGGGCAGAAAGAACACCGTGTGGGGATGCAGAGACAGGTCGCTACTCCTAGCCCTGCACTGAACTTGCTGTGTGACCTCCAGCAAGTCACCTGCTGTCTCTGGGGTGTCAGTTTTCTCAACCATAAAACAGGGATTGGACTACAAGAGACAACTCCTTCCGGCCAGAACATGCAGGCTTCTCAAAGTAGGGCAGCTTTCTGCCCCTTGTCCTGGGTTAGGCCTCTACAAGAGGCCCAGAGAATCGAGCTACAGGCAAAAGGTTCAGAGAAAAACAGTATCATTCTTTTCCCAGTTCCCATCTCCCCTGAAACCCCCAGGCTTGTGCAGTCACAGCCAGGGAAGGCCAAGCTTCAACGCTGTCTTGTTGCCCTGTTTTAGAAGGACGGGTGTCCTGACGGGGGCAATCTTCAAGTCACACTTGCACAAGACTCTACTCTAAGCTCCCGTGTCACTCCCAAGCCCAAGCCAGGTGCCCACACGGCAGGCGCTCACTAGGTGTGTGCTCCCCTGAGCTGAGTTACTTTCTCCAACAGTTCAGCCTTAGGGTGGGGAGAGAGGGGTCCTGGTAGCCCAGTCAGGGAGTGGGTATCCTGCAGACTTGTCCTGGTCAGGACGGGACAGGCCCCTTTCGCTCCTGGCCCCTTTCATCTTCCCTAGCCCCACAGTAGGGCAGGAGGGGAGGAGCTGGTTCAGTTCAGGATCCCTGGCGGGGGCAGGACTCGGCCTTAAGCCACCAGTGAGGGAAGGCCCATGCAGACAGGCAATGGGGGAAGTACAGTGGATCCAGTGACATCAGGGAAATCTCACTGCCCCCACTCCTTCTTGCCCCAGCCCTGGGCTCCCCTCCTTTTTCCGAGCCATCTCTGTGCAAACATCCCTGGAAGGGGCAACTGGCTTTTTAGCCACGGCCACACCATGTGAATAAAGGCTCTGAGGGGCCTCTAACGAGGAGCCTTAAGGGGCAGGGTTGGGATTCACACCCAGGTCTGTGTGCTTCGTGGTTCCCGGTGTTCCCATGTCCCATATGGTCTGCCCCACCCCAGAGAAGGTCCTGAGAAGGGTTAGGAGAGTGTGTGGAGATGGAACCATCCTGCGAACTGAACGGGTCAGTGAGGCTGGAGATCCCAAAAGCCAGCCCCTCTTCTTACAACTGTCTCCCAGGGAGACTCGGGGAAGCCAGGCTGCAGGGCTGTTCCGGTCCCCTCTCAGAGGGGCTTGGGGTGGGGGGCAGACAAGGGCCCAGATCCACCCTCTTTGCAGAACCAGCCCATGTCCTTTGCTGGGTGTCCCCGAGGCAGCTGGGTAGCTGCTTACCTGTCCATTTTTCCCCCCTACCCTGGGGGCAACCAACATGGTGGTGCTGAACTCAGTTCTTGCCCAATATCGACTGTTCTTTGAAATCACCAAGCCTCACTTTCTGCATCTGCTAACTGGGGGGTCTGGAACGCCTGCCCTCCCTACCTCACAGGGCTACTCAAGAGGACGTTGCTGGCGGCTGATTATGTGCCAGGCACTAGGCTAAGCCCTTTGTGCATATACTCTCCCTGAATCTTCACAGCAACCCTGGGAGGAAGGGACCATCATCGCCACCATTTTACAGATGAGAAAACTGAGGCCTGGAGGGACAGTGGGAGAAAGGGTACGTGAAAGTGGCTTGTACGCCATGAAATTCTACACAAATATAAAGAAAATTACTTTTTAAAACCTGGGTTTTCCTTTTCCCTTCTTTCCCTCCCTTCCTCCACGAGTGCACGTTCGGCATGCCAGAGCCCCAGGGGCATTACGAGGCAAGGACCACTTCAGACACAAGCTCTGGGCCTCCCATCTTCATTGCTGTGATAACAGAACTAGAGGAGACAGATCTGCCCCCAGCAGGGAAGACTGAGTCCAGACACCCCGGAGATCTTTCCAGGCACCAGGGGTGTGAGTCACTGCAAGTGGCCTGCAGGAAAGGATGTGGCATTTCCTTCCTTGGGGCTTTCCTACTTGGAGGCAGGGGAATGGAAGAGATGACCTTGGAAGGCTTCCCTGGCCCCTGCCATTCCTGCCAACTGGCCGAGCAGCTGGATGGAGAGGCGGCTGCAGAAATCTGGACACATTACCTTGTGTGTACTTGTCTTGAAGATGGCCCAGGCGGGTTGAGAAAGGTCACTGAGATGGCCGCTGCCTGCTGATCTCCCGAGCTGGCTGAGCCTGTCTCCTCCCCTCACGCCCCTTGAGGGTTCTGGGAACTGATCTGGAGCTCCCCTGGTGTCCCCACTGACCCTTCACCAGACTAGGATGTGTCAGGATGGGCACCGTCAGCTAGTCAGCTCAGCAAGGCCCGTGAGTCACCATCGGGAGGGCAGCCAGGGCAGCAAAATGCTTACAAAAGCCTGGCAGTGTGAGCCCTGGGCGGAGTGCCGACAGCAGCCTCCAGCCTCTCCCTCAGGGGCCCTGCTCAGGCCTGGAGCCCTCCACCATGAACATAGTATGCTGGACTGGGAGGAACAGGGATGGTACCTGAACTGGAGGAAGCTTATTTGGAAGCTGAGTGTTGGGATGGATGCAATTTGGTGAGAGAATCAAGGCCCTAAACTCAACCTCTTAAGTATGGGGTCTAGGGTCTTTGGGAGAGTGGGGAGAGTAGGCCAGACCTTAGTTTAGGTTAAAACTTCCTTGCAAATGACCAGAAGGTAGTCCTCGGACCTGGCTGGAGCTATAGCAAGAAAGATCGTGGTGAGACACCAAGAAGAACTTCTAGAAACAGCAAGGAAGTTGAGAAGATGAGACAAAAGCCGGGCACAGCTAAGGGGCCTGCTCTAGCCACCCTTCTGCCCAAACTCCCAGCTACCTGTGCTTCCTTCTGTGAGTGGCCTCTCCCTGCCTGGGGCCCAGGCCCTGGCACAAACCAGGCAATCTCTAGGCTGGAGCTGGAGACCTAATCTGGTTTTGGAAACTCTTCTGAAGCTGGCTGTAAGAAGAGAGGCTAGTGAACATGGCTGGGAGGTGAGTGGGCAGGAATCTTGCCTTGAGTTGGGGAGTACAGCAGTGTCCTGTGGGGACCGCTGGGAAAGGTGCTGCCATTGATCTGTACTCATTTCATTTGAGCTCCAAATCAACAAAATGCACGCTTCCTTATCCCCCACCCTCACCCCTGCCAGTCTTGAGCTCACAGGAGAGGTATTTCTAAGCCCTATACCCTACTGGGAGACAGAAGCCCCACTTCTAGGAGACTGTGAACTTGAGGGTGGGGATGAGACGCAAGTAAGGTATCCAGGGTTGGAGGAGGAAAAGGATCACCAGTTGGGGTTCCAGGTTCCTGGAGGAGTTCAGACACGACCCCAAGAAGCCCCAGCTCCCTGAGCCCAGAGAACCATCAGGCTAGGTCTCTGTACTGGGGACTGCTGTTCGCTACTACGGCCGCGTCATGGCGCAGGCACGAAAGTGTGAATTCTGGAGCTAGTTGTTTGGGTTTAAATCCTGGCTCTGCCCCTTGTTAGCTGTGTGACTTTGGACAAGTTTCTTAACCTCTCTGGGCCTGAGTTGCCTCATTGGCAAAATGCGGCTAATAACAGCATCTATTCCCGAGGATGGTGAGGATAAAATGAGACATTTGTAAAGTACCTAGTGCCTGCCCCATGGTAAGCACTCTGCAAACGTCAGTTGTCAGTTTCAGAAGGACTGTTTGTCGACTGATCTCTCTCATTTTGTGGGGTGGCCTCCTAAGGCAGATTCCACAGCCTCCCTCCTTCCTCAGTTATTTCAGATCCTACCCTCATATCCAGCTGCAAAGCCCCTGATGCCTGATCTCAGTCCCTCTACCACCAAGCTCCTTCCCCCATACTTGGGTCAGCAGACCCGCTCTGGGTTGGGGAACATGCCTACTGTTCCCTAGACTAGCCCTCTCTGTTCTTGGAAGTGGGTACCACCCTGGGCCAAGGGTGGGAAAAACTCCCAACAGTAGCTCAAGGATCACTTCAGACCCAGGAAGTATTTGGGGACGGGGTGGGGGTTCCTAATTCAGAGACCCAGTCCTGACACCACGTGGGTGTGAGACCCTTCTATACTCTTCCAATTCAAGAACTTTCTCTTCTTCCCATTGGTGGCTTTCTGGATTCTGCCCTCCCCTCCTCCACCCAGGCCACTCCTCCCCTTTGCCCGACTCCTCCCCTTTGAGGCCTGCCTCATTAGGCTGGAGACTTTTAAAGAAGGCCACTGCTTCTTCAACTTCTTCAAAGCACTTTCTTGCAGAACGTAGGCTTGTTTTGCATAAAACCCAGAGATGCCCTCTGAGCCTCAGAGCACTGGACTCTGTCCTAGGACAAAACTCAGACCCGGGTCCTTCTCCGGGCGCCCTGCGCCCCACCCCCGCCCCGCTCCTTACTTCCCCCAGTCCCTCAGCACCCCATCCCCCAGGCTCCAGAGCTTCGCGCCCGGATCGCGCTCACTCTTCCTCCCTTAGATAAACTTCCTTTCAAAGCCTCGCTTAATCCTCTCCCCAATTCCAAGCCTCCCTCTCCTGCTGCGGGGAGGGTGGGGGAGAGCGAGGAAGCTCGGCTGCGGGCCGAGGGGGAGGGGAGGGGCTGCCCGTGGAGTTGTGACCCACCCCGACTCAGACTGCAATTCTCCCAAGTTCTTTGTGACACAAAAGGTAAACAGAAGGCCTGGCTCGCCCCCGTCCCCCACCCTCTCCTCCCCTCCCCCAGCCAGCCAGATGGGCCTGCGCGCTGGGGGGAAGGGAGTGGGGGAAAAAAGGGCAGATTGTGCAAAGGAAAACAAAAGAGACAGAGAGACATCAAGAGACAGGAAACGCGGGGAGACATACTTGGTGGGTGAGAGACGAAGAGGCGGGGATGTGGTGGCCTCAGCAAGGGCGAGAGCCTGGGAGGGGAGCAGAGAGGGACGGGCCTAGTGACCCACAGGGACTGAGAAACTGACAACTCAGAAGTGCCCGGGAGAGACCCTGAGGGCAGAGCCAGAGAAGAGGAAGCCGGCAGAGAAATGAGGGACTAAGGGCTGAGTCAGACTCAAACTCTGAGCAACAGACGCTGAGGCTCAGCGGAGAAAGGCCCAGCGGTCAGGTGCAGGCAGAGGCGGTGTTTCCCCACCACGTCCCACTGGAAAGCTGCTCCCTCCCTGGCACTGGGGATGGGCCAGAGCAATTCTCCAGCCCGTCCTTCCCCTCCCTCAGTGCCAAGCCCACCCTCCCGCCCCGGCCCCAGCCCCAGCCCCAGCCCCAGCCCAGCCCCAGGGGCGTCCTCCTCACCTGCACAGCAGAGGCCGACTGCTTGCTCTCATTATTCCCTGGGGAGCTCAGGCCCGAGGCTTGCTGCAGCAGGAACTGCCGGGCCACCTGGAGAGCCTGCAAGACAGGGGGAGTCAGTGCACCCAAAAAGGGGAGGTCAGGGTCGAAGGAAGGTCTTGGGGGTGAGTGAGAGGGTCACAGGGTCCACCTGCACTACGGGATAAGGATAAAGGTAGGAGTCACGGGAACAGTCAGGCTTCAGGGATCAGAGCCTACAGAGAGTCACTCTGGGACCTGGTGAAGTTTTGTTGGGACTCAATGGGGCAGCAGACGGAAGGGTCAGTGGTCAAGCAAGGACCACTGGTGAAAGGACAGCAGCGGACTCAGGGTATTAACAGGTACTATTTCTTGAGCATCTACTGTGTGTCAGGCACTTTATAGGCAAGATCTCATCTAATCCTCTCCCAGAGCGTGTGAGGCAGGGATTATCAGTTCCATTTTGCAGATGAGGAAACTGAGTCTCCAAGAAGTAACATGCCTAAACTCACACAGCTAGGAGGTGTTACTTGGCCAGTAAGCCTGGCTCCAAGGCCATCTGCCTCACTAGGTGGTCTGTCTGGGGGCTAAGAGAGTGCACTCACTTGGAGTCAGAGCACACGGGGGGGGGGGGGGGGGGGGGTAGTTGATGAGGGTGGAGTCTAAGGGTCTGAGCACTACATGGCTTTCTGAGCCTGGGGGAGTCTGGGCATGTGGCCTTATGGCACTGGTGGAGTTTGATTAAGTCCTGAAGGGTGTGTCACACCGCCCATAGTGGTCAGGGCTTGAAGGCCATGGTGGCTTAGACTGCACTCTGAGCTGGTATGGTCATGGGAATGGGAAGTGTATGGAGTTTGCAGAAGTACCTCCGGCCAGTTAGTGGGCATGGGAGGTGGGCAGATGGGCAGTGAGAGGTTGAGTAGGTCAAGTGGGAGGAGGCCTAGAAAGTTCTCTGTTAAGTTAGCCAAGCCCTCCATCCTCCCCGCTCCAGGCCAGGGAGGGGGCTCAGAGGCAGGGGATGTGGGGACCTGTCCCGAATTTACAACCCAGGAGCACAAAACCTGTCTGCCTCCAGGTTCCTCAAGGACCCCGTTGGGGGCCAGAGCAGCTGTGTCCAGGCCTCTGACAGGGGGCTCTGGCATCAGGGGGACCGAGTTTGAGTCCCAGCTGTGCCACAGCGAACAGCAGTGTGGCCTTGGGCAAAGTTATTCCCCCTCTCTGTGCTTCAGGCTTCTGATCTGCAAAACTGGGCCACTCCCCACCTCCAGAATGCTAGCGGGGTTAAAGGACCAATGCTTGGCATTTAGTTGGCATTCGAAAAGTGTCTGCTCCCTTCCCTTCTCGTGAATCCTTCACCTCCTCTGGCCTCTCCCCAGCGCACCTATTAAATGAAACGTGCTACCTGCAACTCCCACTATCCCACCTCGAGCACCGGCAAGGTGGACCTGTGAGGTGGGACACGGATGCACTCCCACACCCCGCCACTCAGCAAACACTGCCGGGCCTGCTGTGTACCAAGCATATATACACATCCCCTTCACAGCTCTTTCATTGAATAGCTGAGCTTCCCTGAGGCTTAAGTCTAGTTTACCTTAGGATGGTAGTACCTAAATACACTCGCTGTGTCTATGGGACCGCGTCCCAGGCAGACCTGGGGTCCAGACCAGCATACTCCTCACCAGCCCCCGATCCTAGGCCTCCCTCACCCGCCTCTTCCCAGGGACCTCACACCCTGCCTGTGTTTCTTCAAGATTCACATCAGAAAGTAGAAATCTGACCTTCTGAGTCAAAGGCCCTAAGAGGCTGTGGGAGGGGGTGCAGGGTGAGGAGAGGGAGGTGGCCAGGTGGTCATTTGGAACGGGCCTCTGCCTCTATGGGCCTCACTTTTAGGGAAACCCCTCTGGGTCTAATGACACAGGTTGGACAGATGCTCTTTGTCCTCTGAAGGTAGAGGTAAGGGACAGGGGTCAGAGGGCGAGGTGGGGGAAGAGGATGGCTTACAGGGGCTGGCCAGCCCAGGCAATCCACAGGGGACACTGGTTAGGGTAGGGAGAGGAAGCACCCTGGATCCCTAGCAGGGAGAAGGGAGACACCGGGGAGGGTTTTCCAGGGGACAGTGGGGGAGCCCCATGCAGTCTCCTGGTGAGGGGAGTGGCCTGGGGGAACTGTTACTTTGTGGTCCCCTGGAGCATGAAATGTACAAGATTTATAGGAAAAAATGACAGGGCCTTGCAGTCTCACTCCTGTGAGACCTCCCAGTGACAGGCCCTTGCCGCCCCGCCTCTCACTTTCCTGCCCATTAGACCAGATGACAGGGCACCAGGTGAGACCCTAGGCCTGGTCAGGCGGTCCCCTCCTCTGACCTCCCGCCTTCCTGCTTCCTATGTGCCAGGGACCCTGCTAGGTGCTGGAGATGCAGAGAAACAACGTGGCCCTGCCCCAGGGGCTCAGGGCCTGGTGCCGTGGGGATGTCTGTCAGAGACTGAGGCAGAGGTGAACACTGGCACCAGAGCCCAGATGAGGGACGACACTGACTGGAGGCCAGAAGGTCGGGCTCACCGGGTGGACGAGAACGACGAAGGGTGTTTCAGGCACAATGATCCCCACACCACAGACGACAGAAATGGCTGGGGAGTCTGGGGAACTTGAAACCATTTCCAAGGGCAGAAAATCAAGTTGGGTTTAGGGCAAGTACCTGGAGAGGCTGGAGGAGCCCTAAGTCAAATCCTCCAGGCACTGCATTCATTCCTTCTTCACTCACTTGGATCACTCACATTCACAGCAGCCAGCCACGTACTGGCGCTGTGCTTGGAGAAGACGGGGAGGTGACAGTGGGCAATGCACACTCTTTTCATATAATTTTCTTGCAGCCCAGCCTTGACCCAATTTGGGACTCGGTGCTACCTAGAGATCACCCTGTAGGTGCCCAGGGGTGGGGGTGATAGGCAGACTCTGGGTTTGGGGTCCAGATACCTCTGAGTCCCGGCCCCATTCCACCCCACTGAGGGGCCATTGCAATCTCATGCACAGCCTGGTGAGGCCTAGGAATGCGCCTTCCCCTAACTGGACTCTTGGGTGTTTTCAGCTGTCTGGATGTGAAAAGGAGGTGCAGTTGGTTGAAAAGTGGGGAGATCAGAAAAAGAATCTCCAAAAGAAAAGTGGGCTCAGTTTCCCTTCCCTGAGGGCTAGAGATACCCAGATACAGCCTTGAGTGGTACGAGGCGTTTAGAGTCCCACCTGGGAGACGGCATCATGGGAAACCTGGGGGTAGGGAGGGGGCTCAGGGCAGAATGGGAAATGGGGAGCCATTTGGCCTTTTAAACCTCATTTTCCTCCTCCCTCCATCCATCAAACTGAAAACCAAATGCCCAGCTCTGTGGGATCGGGAGTAAGGTCTAGCTTTTCTCTCAACAAGGCAGTACTGGTCCATTCAGTGCCTGGACCCTGGTCAAAGGGATCTGGATCCAAATCCTGGCTCCACCAAATACTGAGTGACCTTGTGTAAGTCACTTCACAGCTCTGAGCCTCAGTTTCTTCCTCTGTAAAATGGGAATAACCCTGCAGTCAGCTCACAGATTTGCTGTGAAGAATACACGGGACAATGTACGTGTACTCAGCACAGTGCTGGCTGAGTACAGGGGGTCAGGCACAGGGGGTCCTGGATAGACATTAGCTACTGTGATTGTGATTATTAATCTCTCACCTTCCCAGGCAGCTCCCAGTCATTTGTCCAGTGCCACCCAGTAGGACTTGTTAACCAATCTCTCTTCCATCTACACCCACCCCCATTCTCCCTCAAGCCTAAGAACTCAGTCTCACTAATGAAGCCTCACTCTCCTCCCCCCACCGCCCATTCAGAAGTCATTAGCAGGATCTCCACAATTAGGAACAAATGGCTTATAACGGATGGCATCCAGGGAGGGCAGCTGGGATGGAGGGGAGTGAAGCTAGCGCTTTGAGGGCAACAGGGAGCCGCTGTGAAAAGAAAAACAAGTCTTGGGGCAGAAGGATCTCTCATCTTCGGGGTGAGACCACACTCTCATTTCTGTCTTGGAGAATTCTGGGGAGGAGGCACCCTCTCCGTGGCGGCCAGGTGCGGGGCGTTTACTGGAGGATTCCCAGTCTATGCTGGGGCCCCAGCCTTACTCCGTGAGTGTTTGGGAAGGTGGGAATGTGATGTTCAGGGAGACAAGCTTGAAGGGCTGAACTTTTGAGAACAGAGGAGCAGAATCACACAGATCGCAGACGTGGTGAACTGGGGTACTGGAGGGCATCTAGTTTAGTGTTTTCCAAATTGCTGGTCATGATCCAATGGTGGGTCAAAATATCAACTTAGAAGGTTAAAAAAAAAAAAGGAAAAATACACACAGGCACACACATACGTGAAAAATATCAGAATTATTAAGTAAGCATAAGCATTGTTTCATGCAAATCTGTGTGCTGGGGCCCCAAGTAAAAGGGATTTCTTACTGTAGACTCAAGCAAAAAGGTTTGTGAAACACTGATCTAGCTCACTTTACAGATCAAGAAACAGAGATACGGAGAGGGGCAGGGACGTGCCCAAAGTCACACAGTGGCAGAAGCAGAACCTGAATCCCCGGGCCTGACCCAGGGCTCTGCACAGGGAAGAGGAGCGGCTGGGAGCTGGGTAAGCAGGATGGAGGACCCCCAGCAAATTCCAGCTTAATTCAGACTGTGGTGAAGGGCAGCCAACATAAATCAAACCCAAACTTCTTTTGTGTGAATCTAGCTAATTTTGGCAAAACTGGGATCGCAACTGTCTTGATAATTAATTTCAGCTGGGGGCTGGCTAGACTTAGAGGAAGGGACACTAGGAGGGTGTTTTGGGGGCTGGCCCATCCCAAACCCGAAAAGCACTCCCAGGAAGGCCCATCACCTGCCCCCCAGAAGATGACTTTTGATTCATTTATCTAGAATTCAGTCGGTATCCATGGAGCTCCACAGGGCACTTGCACTGTCCTAGACACTGGGGACACGCTGTATTGGCTTTAACGGGGCTCACATTGTAGGGAGATGAGACAGATGCTAAGACAGAGAGAGAAGCAAGCTGGGAGCCGGTGGTAAGCGTTCTATAGCTGATGGCTGGCTGGGTACTTAGGCTGTGTGGCCAGGGAAGTCCTCTCCTAGGACACATTTAGGATGCGGGGCCACTCTTTCAGGAGAAGGTATTCATGATGGAGGAAGGAGCTGGTGCCAGAGCCCGGAGGTGGGTATAAGCTTGGTGCATTATGAACCAAAAAGGCCAGTGTGGCCAAGCTGAGTGGCCTGAGAGGAAGTCCTAGAGGTGACCAGCGGCCAGACTACAGGGACAGTCGCTTTTTATTGCATTCTACATTTGGGGAAGAAAGGCTGGAGGCTTTTAAGCAGGAAGTGATACAATCTCTGAGGGTAGATACCTAACCCACTGCTAGTAAATAGTAGGTGCTTAATAAGTACTCATTGACTTGAATTAAACAGGAAACATCGCTCCATCTACCCCTTGAAATACAGGTCCTCTGGGACCAGAGGGAAGGGGTGCAGGGAGAAGGGTCAGAGGTCAGTGGCCCCAACCACTGAGGGTACTGACCTGGGGGGATCCAGGTTCTCCACCAGCAAGGCTTTGTCCTCCAGCAAAGAGACATAAAAATGAAATTACACAGAGAAGGTGGGGCAAGGAGGATGGGGGAGAGACCATAAAACCCCCGAAGTGATTCTACACCTTTTTCCCTTGGAAAAAAAAAAAAAAGCTTTTTGGAAAAGGCTGTAAATTTTTTTTACACCAACCTCGTAAAAATGACATCGGCGCATTCTCAAATTAGAACCATTAAAATGAAAACCAGCAACACACAGATACAGACGGGCCCACGTGGGTGGGAGGCGCACAGCCTGGCTGCACAGCCCGGTTTCAGGACCCCTTCCCCGCCAAGCATCTTGAAAATGCGTCCTGTCCACAAAAGAGAATTAACAAATGAACCCAACAGTGCTGAAAAGGGCAAGGCCCTCCTGAAAGGCTCCTTCCTCCCTCCCTGCACGCCTCCAGCGGTGCTGATGTAGCCTCAGGTTCTCCAGCCCCTTTGGGGCCAAAACCAGCTCCACCAGTAGGCATAGCAGTGGCATCTGGGAAGGAGCTGAAATAGTGCGGGGAGGGGGGCCTGCACTTCCCCGTGGGTCCCCTTCCTCGCTGCTTACCACACTGCTTGGAAACACTCCTCCCTGATGCATCCTGGTAACTGGAGTTCTCGGGGAAGGGGGTCTATTCCCAGGTCTGGGTTCAGAGCCACCATCAACCCAGCCACTGCCCTCACAGTAGTCTCTTCCGCAAGGGGTTGTAAATGTGGGATTTAGAGTGGGGGCTGGGTGGGGCATGCAGTTCCCTCCCCACAGGCTCCCACTGGGGCTCCTAAGAATGAAGGCACTCTCAGGAGAAAACCTAGCTCCCCCACTAAGGGGTGGTCTTGGGGTGTGACCCACCCCACTTCAATCCTTACCCCTCAGAAGAGGAAACATTCACCCTCACTTCCCCAAATTCTCCCTTCTGTCCCCAAACTCCTATCAGTAAGGACAAGAACTCTGGTATAAAAAGAGAGTGAGAGAGGGGATGTCAGAATTCCCCATCAAAAGGGAAGCCCAGGGGTAGAATGGGCTGACTCCCTCCAGAGACCCTGGGCCCCTCCTCTACCTTTCTCTCCTCTCTTAGGGAAACTTCCTTTTTTGTTAGACTAGGAGGCAGACACACAAAACAAGATGTCTTTGGCTTAGTAACCCAGGAGGGGTACAAGAAGGGGGATAGGTGCCCTCCCCTGACAAATCCACTCACAACCCTGCCCTGGTCCCTGCCCTACCCAGCCCCGCCTCTCACCCACCCTCTAGTCCCAGACAGAGGAGGGAGCGGGGAGTTTCTAACGCTACCCCACAGCTGTTGGAGAGTCAGGGACTTAACGGAGGTGAAGTTTCTAAGTCTGCCCTCTGAGGAGTTCGGGGCCCCAACTCTCCCTCCAGGCCAACACCTCCTGGGGAGGGGCTCATTCGACAAAAACAAAAGGAGAGTCTGGAAGGTGTGGGACCAGAGATGAAAGAGCAGAATGTGGGGCAGGAGGGTGGGAGTCTCAGAGACTGAAGAAATGCGCTCCAGACATGAAGACGAAAGACAACTGTTGACAGCGTGTGTGCAGTGGAGGGGGTGTCTGTGCTAATTCCCCTCTGAAGACCTCCCCCATCTCCTTGGCTGGGGCCGAGGAGAGCCAGATGGGGGAGGAAAACAAAAATCTCTTCCATTCTTCCTTTCCCCCATCGCCCAACTCCCCGACACTCCCCGACACCCCCCCATCTCTATGGAGCAGGGTGATTAAAAGCCCATCAATTGCAGAGCCCCCCAACCACTTTGAACCTCCTCACAGGATGTGAACAGGGCGGGATTTGGCCCTGGTTGCCATGGCAACTGTGGTGGGAGTTCCCAGACGCTAGGCAACCCTCCCGTGACCCTCGCTGACCTGTCACCCCCGCAACCTGAGGACAATAGGAGTGCAGGCTCTGGAGGCCCAGGACGCCTTTCAGCCCAGCCGCCAGCAGCTCTGCCCGCCCCCACCCCGCCTGGCCCAGTCCTCCTGGCCCCAAGTCCAGCGAGCATTCAGCCTGGTCCCCAAGACCTCCCTAGGCCCTCCGCCTCACCTCCCCAAAGCCGGCACACGCCTCTCCCAGCCCTGGCTGCCCCCGGCCAGGGAGCGCAAAGGGTACTTGTGGAGTCCCTGGGGAAGGCCCTTCACACTAGGAACATTTTCATACGGTGAAATCAGATCAGGTTAAAATGCAAGGACAACCTTCCAAGAAAAGAGTGATCATAAAGGAGAAATACGGGGAGGTGCTGAGGAAGGGGACTTTTTTTGGTGAAAGAAGGGAGGGGATTGACGGGCGGCTGGCAGTCCTGCTGGGTCTGGAGCATTCTTTAACAGCAGCTAGAGATCACCAACTCCAGCTGGCCAGCAGGGTGTATGTTTGCCTTGTGAATGTTACGTTCCAGGGCCCTCAGCAGCCCCCATACTTCTTCTCAGGATAGATTCTCCATGAGGCGGGAGACCAGGTGAGGTGGTACTGCATTGTCACTACCAAAAGCGGGGCTGGAAGGAGGGAGCGGGAAGCTGGGACCTTGACTGCTAAAACAGGGCAGCCAGACAGGGACCCTCCTCTAGTCAGACTGGGCCTGGCAGCTGGCCGTCCACCCACCCCTGCCTCTGTTTAAACAAGCTCCCGGACTGCTGTTGCGTGGAAACAGGCGCCTGCTCTTGTTCCAAAGTGACGTGGCTGCCCTCTTCAGCACTGTTTGTTTCAGCCTAAAGTCCTGTCACCAGCCTGACTTCTGACTCGCCCCGTTCCTCTCTCTCTCTCCTCTGTCAACTCGTTACTCCCAAAGGCCAAGACTGCATTTCCAGGGCTTGTTTATCCAGAGCAGAGGGGCAGGGACCAACAGACCGACAGATGGACAGAGGAAGAGGGGCTTCAAGAGCCATGTGGACACAAGGAGGTGGGACCAGGGCAGCGCCCCGCAGACCCACTCCCTCTCTCTGCCTCTGTAGTGGCCTCTAGGGCTGCAGGCAGTGCGGCTTCCGGTGGTTTGTTTTAAGAGCACTTTGGGGTTGGGAGGCAGTGCTCTCAGTCACTCCCAGCAGTCATTTATTTAGCACCTACTAGGTGCCAGGCCTTGCTCCCTCCGGTTCCCTTGGGGACTGTGAGTGTGGTGGGAGCTGAGCCCTGGACTAGGAGTCTGGACACCTATGGTCTAGCTGTAGCCTTTCCTGGGTCACCTGGACAAGTCAGTGCCACCTCTGGCTGCCCCTCATCTGCAACATGGGACTACTGATACCCATCTCCCAGGGACAGTGAGGTGATTAAGTGACACAGCCTACGTGGATGACCCAAAGCACCTAACAGAGGTGAGGTATTTATTTGTCCTCGAAGTACTTCCTGGTTGGGGCTGAGAGGGAGGAGGCGCCCCTTGGGCCAGGCTCTCTTTCCTCTAGTCTCTCTACCCCACAGAGTCAGAGACATTTTTTTCTTGGGGTGGGGGGTGGGGTGGTTCCAGAAAGTGTTACCCTGAAGCTTCCCTTAAAGCCTCACTCATATGCTGGAGATTGAAGGATGGCCCACAGACTGTTTCCTTTTAATTGAACATTTTGTAATTTTAATTTTGCAGGGTTCTTTTCATAGTATGGAGCCAAGAAGACCTTTTTAAAGTCTCAAATATTTTCCTTGGCCCCGGGTACTACGCCCATCGTGAGCCCAAATGGATAAAACAGCCCTCCCTCTGCCTGCCTCCAAGTCTCCACCCCAGTTTATTTGTGAAACAGATACAGGATTTTCCAGGACTTTGGGATATTCACCAAAACAAACAGGGATAACTGAAACGTGGAATAGAGATGGTAAAACACAGCTTGAGTGCAATTCAGAACAGAGATACCTGATCGGTACAGACGGTTCTGTCTCTCCCCACCCATCTCCCCACTTACCTGATATCTGTATCCACTTTTCCCTTTAAATAATTTTTTAAAAGAAACTTTCCAGTTTCAGGATTCCTCCCCAGCCCTCCCCCCACATTCAAAATTTTTCATAGCTGTCTACCTAGAGGTGCAGGAAGGGAAGAGTTTTCACCCATAAAAAAATGGGAGCCCTTGGAGATTTCTGGTGAGGTGTGTTTTGTTGTTATTTTGATAAAGGGTAGGGGTTCTGCCCGTTGAGCTTCTGTCCACAGTATATGGCACATACTCTGTGGGTCTCTTCCCCCTGAGAACCTGCTTAGGAGGGTTTGGAAGATGCCAGCAAACTCCTAAGGACCATCTCCCTGGGGAAAGGAGACAGACCCTTTCTGCTCAAGCTTCCAGTGTTTGCAAGAGGAAGTGATTTTTTAAAGTTCTCAGTTCTGTTCACATCCATACTGACCCGTCATTGTGTATAGGGATTTCATACCCAAACTGTATCTGACCCTAACAACCCCTGTACTTCAGGTGCCAAGAGACCAAGGATTGGCCTCAGGGAAGCCCAGTCCTGGCCAAGGTTGACTGCTGATAAGAGGCAGGCTGGGGCTTCACCTGGCTTTGTTCAGTTCCTGAGTTAGTGTTGGCTGACCAGCTCAGTGCAGAGTGCAGGTGCCGGGCTTCTGATGGTGCTGCTTTCAGTCTGACCTGTAGCTGTGAGAGTGGTGGGAAAGCGTCCCTTAGCAGCTATGGAGTGAGGGGAGGAGCCCCAGGGTAAACCTGGGAGAGAGCATGAGGGCAGCATGAGCACACACATAGGTGCACACGAGGCAGGGGTGGGGCACGGGCGGGGAGGTACATGCAGGACCCAACTTTTCTGCATTCTCAGCAGAGCCCCCAAGGGGCAGTACCACCAGCAGTGATTCGAGGAGCAGAGTCAAATAAGACAAGGAGCATCACAAGGCCAGGGCAGGCTGGGCCGGTTCTCCTGAACTTGTCAAGCATGATTCTGTCTTTTTCCCAGGTGGGGCGGGGACCTGGGGCCCCTGCTCTGTCATAACCCAACTAGGCTCCCCACCCTAAGGCCTCTAGATCCTCAGAAAGGCTCATCTTAAGCTCCTGAACTCTGCAGTTTAGGGTGGGAATGATGGAGGGGAGAGAGGGAGTGGGGCACAGACAGGGGTTCCCAATCTGAGCCCTAAAAATGGAGGCCTGCCTCTGCCTACTGCTCTTGGCCTTTCCCCAGCTGCATTGACTCCGGTGCCTGGAAGTTTAATCTCTTCACAGCTTGGATCAGGGGCCCAGGCAGAGGTGGAGGTGGGGAATGTTTTACAATACAAATAAAGTGAAGAAACCACTGTGTGCACAGTCCCCCTCCCCCAAAGAGCACACACCTAGAGCAGGGTCTCCCTCCCCCAGCCCTGTTTGTTAACTTCGCCAGTGTGCAGACGGGAGAGCCCAGGTGCCCAGCCACCCAAGACACACACCCTCAAGCCTGCTGCCTGGGCGTCCGTCTGCCCTTGTGGGCATTTCTGAGACTCTTCTAAGCTCCGCAATCTCAGGGCCCCCCAGCCCCATTTCTCTTTCTGGGGGTGCTGCTCTCCGCACTGCCTTAAGGCGACCATTAGAATGGGAGGGCACAGAGGGGCTCCCATGTTAAAGTGAAGCGCTCGGCAGGGAGCAGTGGCCCCCAGGTGGCCAGGATGTAGTGGGAAGAGGCCTGGCGCCCCCTCTCCCCATCCTGGGGGGCTGGGGAGGGGCGCCAGCTCCTACCTGTTGCTGCTGAAAGTGCAGCAGCTCCGCAGGGCTCATCTCGCCGTTGCTGTCTGCGCTGGCTGCCGCGTCCCTGCCGTCCCTGCCCGCACCGCCTCCGGCAGTGCCCGCAGCCCCAGCCCCGCCACCGCCGCTGCTGCCGCCGCCATCAGCCTGCCCAGAGAGGCTGCCCACACCGTTCTGACCAGACGGAGCCGACCTGATTGTCTCCGAGGCGGATTCCACCATCATGTCGCTCTATCGGGACCTGGAGGAGGAGGAGAGACACGGGGGAGGGGCTGAGACTCGAGGCTGGACGGGCAGGGCAGGTTCCAACCCAGGCAGCAAGCCCCCAAACAACACAAGCACTACCACCTAACACCCCTCCTCAAGTCCTGGGGTGTCTTCTCCTCCCTCTCAACTTCCTGGAGACAGATCCTGAGACCCCTGTTGGGGTGCAGCCCCTCCTAATGTCACTCTCCCCACAGGCCCAGGCAAGGGGCAGCTCCAGAAAGAGGCTGAGGCCACCCCATGGCCCTCCTCCCCAACATTTCCTCGATTTCCAGACTTCCAGATCTCAGCAGGAAAGGGGAGGAAGCAAGCCACATCCACCGACACCCCACACACTAGGGTCCTAAACCTGTCCAGGCCTCTTGGCATAGGGGAGAGGAGAGAAGGACCAGGTGAGGGTCTTGTAAGGACTTAAAAGCGGATGAGCTACTCACTGGGGACCATCATATTGCCATTCCCCCCAACACCTGTAATGGTCTTTGTATTTATTCCCTTGTAGACGGAGAGTTCCCTCAGGGCAGGGCCTCCTTCCTGGCGACACAGCAAAAACAGCTGCCATGTGCCCGCCATGTGCCCAGCACCTAGTTGGAGCCAGACCCTCAGCTGGGCCTAGAGCCATGCTAGGAAGGCAGCCAATGGTCCCACTTCTCTGACCTTCCATTTTAAAGCCCTTAGCCTAGCACCTGGCCCAAAGCAGACACTCAGTAACATTTATTGTCTCTGTAGGCACCAAGATCCCTTCATACGAGAATTGTGGGACATAGTTATCGTCCTGATTTTACAGACGGGAGACTGAGGGTCAGAGAGTTAGAGGGTTTACCCAGGTCAGAGTCAAGACCTGAATCCTGTATCTTCCTCCACCTCCCCCAATGGCTTCCCAAGGAGTGGCTGAGACATCCTCAGGAAGAAAGAGGCTATGCCTGGGATGGCTGTGGTTTGTAAGAAGAAGGCGGCCTGAACTTCCTTCTCCAACTGACAGAGGTTGCACTATCTCAGGGGCCTGTGCACATAGACTGTGATGCAGATGGGGGACTTCAGTATGCTGAGCTGTTCTCACAGTCTGGGGTCTCTACTTATCCCCAAAGCCACAACTCCTTGAGAGGAACATAGATTTCAGCCAAACAGGACATGGTTGGTATCCGCCACTGATCTTTGATATGTCTTAAACTCCCTAAACCTCAGTATCTTTGTTTGTAGAAATAATTAATTGCAGCCTCTCAGAGTCTTGTGAGGAGTAAATAAAATAGCACACACAAAGCACCTAGCAGAGTAAGTGCCAATAATGACCATTCCCTTCTCCACCTGCCCTGTATGTAAGGGTGAAGACCCTAGGCTCAGAGAGGTCAGACCTGGTCTGGGTCACACAGCGATCAGAAGGTGGAAGCCAGCCAGGGTTCTTTCCTCCTTTGATTCCCTTTTGGCCTCGGCAGACCCCACAACCACATGGTGTCTCTGACTCAATAAATAGGTGGAGGAGGGCCTTAATAGGTAGTAGATTAGAAGAACTGCTGGAAGAGATTGGATTATTTCTTTAGTTCCTTTTCCAAGGTAGCAGCTCCCAATTTCTCTTTCATCCTGGAAGAGCTCTTTCTCCTTGCTCTACTGGGCCACTTGCTCTGATTTTGTCCCTGCTATTAGCAGAACAGGGAGGACAGTGAGGGTATCAAGGCAGGGAAGGGGGTTGGGGGACAGAGCACGGCTAAGGGCCCCTGGGGAGCCCATCAGTTTACACGGGTGCCACACTACACTGCTCTTATGACTCTAGGTGTCTCCGTCCTAGTGGTTCTGTGTGGCCTCCTGCTGGCGCATCCCATGTTTGTGCATTTCTCTGTGTGTTCCTAAGGGCTTGTCCCTCCCCTGCCCCCAGCTGCTGCTCCCAATCCTGGGTTCTGAAAGGAGCTGGGCCAGGGGCAAAGGCAAGGTTGGAGGTGACGGTTCGGAAGAGATTGAGTACTTGGGTCTCAGGCCTTAATGGCCATATCAGCCCGAGGGCCAGTGGCTGCCAAATGATGGATGGGGTGGGCACCATCCTCCACCAGCCAGAGCACAGGGCTCCAGCCCCCTCCCCACAACCACCCACCCCAATCCCTCCCAGCAGCCTACAGAGCATCTTCCCTCATTCTGGCCTGGGCTCCAGCTACATGAGGTGGGTGGGGAGACAGCAGAGACGGCTCTGCTCTCCCTCTGCCCGACACTGGCCCTGCTGGGGGTGGAGAGCAGCTGCCTCCCTGATTCCAAGGGGAGCTTCCCAGAGATCTGAGAACTCCTGGGCCTCAGGGGACAAAGACCAGAGCCTCAGGGGTGTGTGCGCACAGGAGAAAGGAGAAAGAATCAAGCAGTTTCTTCCCTGGAGTAAGGAGAATGCTCCCTCCACCCCTTTCAAACACACACACCATAAAGTTGATCAGACAGCAAGTTTGAAAAAAGGGAGAAAAAAAGGAAGAAGGATGCAAACAGAGGTATCCTTTTCTTTTCTTTTTATTGGGGGGGGGTGTTTTACAGAGCGACACCCAGTGAACAACATAATTGCCACAACGTGGCAGTAATAATAGCTATTCAAGGGCCGATCATTCATATTAAACAGGGTGAAGCAAGCCTCTCATTTGCATGCTTGAGATTACATGCATTTGAAAAGTCATTTCCGAAGGGTGTATGAATGGCATTAATTCCCATGTGGCTCGCTGCTCTGCCCCCTCCCGGGGCCTTCACCTCCTCCCCTGTTCCTGCCCGCCCACCAACACCCATCCAAACCTGCCAGGCATCTCCACACCCTCACCTCTGCCCTGAGACACCTGCCTTCCCTAGGATGAGCACACTGGCAGCCTCACACCTCCTGCTCAGCTCTCCACCAGGTGTTGCAATAGCACTGGGGTGTTCCCTGCACCGTGCTGAGCAGACTATGGGTGCCTAGGGCCCAGCCAGCTAGGGATGGGGCGGGGTAGGGTGCTGGAGGCAGGCTTTGATATCAGTGCCCTGCACCCACAAGGGTGTGGGGTCTCAGGGAGAAAGCCAGTGTCTGTTGGAACCTGGACTCTGGCTAGGGAAGGCAGGGGCCTGGGTGTTGGGGCCTAGGCTCAGCCACAACCAGCTGTGGATGCTTTGCCTTCCTGCTTCTCTGGGCTTCAATTTCCCCATCTGTACATAGAGAGGTGGTCTTGAAGATCTCTTCTGACTTGGAAGCTCCAGGAGCAAAACTCCCTTGTCACATGAAGCCAGTGTTCTAGTGGCTGGTGGGAGCCACTGAGGGTCCATTTGAGTCACAGCTGTCATCCCTTTCCCAAAGGGATATGCAGACCTCAAATTTCCCAATGCAGACCAGGGCGGCCTGCTCTGGTACTAGGGGGAATCCTCCAAGAGCCCCCTCCCCATTCACTCCTGCCCTTCCGCCTCTCTCCGGATACTCCTGCCTTCCCAATCTCCACTCGTCCCTTAGTCACCCATCTCCTCAGCAAAGAGCTGCTGAAGGCCTGCAGAAGAGGAAAGACGCTCTGGGAATTAGACCATCTGTTTCCCAGGGCCAGCTGTGTGGCCCTGGGCAAGTCACTGGATTGCTTTCTTCCTTCATTCGGACCGGTAAGGAGAGGAAATCAGGTCTTTCTAGGATTCACTAAAATTCTCATTCCCTTCCCAGCCTTCCCTGAATCCTCTCCTATCACGAGTTGGGGGCAGGAGAGAGCGACGGATTTCTGTCTGGGGCGCTGGTCCTGCCCTGAGGCAGGTCCTGGGCTTCCCTCTCTCTGGGTTCCCTTGGGAAGCCAGGGCATCTCCGAGCCTTCTGCCAGGCCCCGACGCTCCCGCAGACGCCGCCGCCGTCGGAAGGAAGGAAGGAAGCAAGGTCAAAGCCACAGCCGCGTCTTCCGCTCTGGGGGAGTCTGCGGGCCGCCAGGGACTCCCACTTCCCCTGAGGATCCTGGCCCTTCGAAGATCGCGGGTGCGCAACGAGTGCCGCCTCGGAACGCGCCGGGTCCGCCTCTGAACCCTCCCTGGCCGGAAGTGACGAGTTCCACCTACCCTGGGGCCAAAGGGAGGACCCAAGGGCTAGGGTGCTTTCGGGGAGGGAAAAAGGGACGGGAAGCCCCACACGCGGAGAAACCTTTTGTGCCTTTTCCGAGGGCCCATATGGTATACGCAGTATTAATTACCATAGTTTTTTAATTAACAACCGCTTAATCTGAGCCCTAACATTTGCCACGACACCCCGCGCTTCGCCGCGAACCCGCGCCGTCCGCCCTGCCAACTCATCAATTAATTTTTATTGACGTTTTCTTCCCCAAACAGGCACAATACCAGGGTTTTCCAATTAACACCTCCGCGATCTCTAATTAGTGCAATTAACAGACTGATGGATGCCCGGAGTTTACCCGCGAGGGAGGGAGGGAAGGAAGGAAGGGGCGGGGCAGCCCCCAGCGCGCTCTCGCTCCGGGCGCGCGCCCTCCAGGGCGCACACGTGCCTGCGCGCAGCTGGAGAGGGGGCGCACCTCCAGCTCTTAGGAGAGCTCGGCGAGTGGGGGCGTGATCACAGGTAACCTGTACCCAGAGCTATGGTGGTGGTTTGAGCTGAAATAGGAGACACCGTTTTCAGCCCTTTGGAAACCTAGAATCTAGTCAAGGCACTAGCTGAAAGCCTAAGACAAGAAGTTGGGAAACTGGCCTCCAGCCCCAGCTCTATCACCAACTTGCTGTGTCCCTTGGGCCAAGTTGTTCTCCCCTTTCTCTTCTGTATAATGGGAGAAACTGGGCTAGATGTAGCCATATGTATACCCCTATTAACTTCCAAGAAAGACTGGGAAGCAGACTGCAATAAAAGACCGATAAAGCTACTTAAAACATAACATCATGGGGTAGTAGGAAGGGAGAAAAAATGGGCCAGAGGATCTCAAACTTGAGTGTATCAAAATCATTTTGGAGGGCTTGTTAAAACACAGATTGCTGGGCCCCAAGCCCACAGTTTCTGATTTAATAGGTCTGGAGTAGGCGTGAGAATTCATTTCTAAAAAGTTCGGAGGTGATGCTGATGCTAGCTGTCCAAGGCAACAGGTCTCCAATGATGAGCACTAGCTTCAGTTATAAGCTTCCCAGTCGCCAAAACGAGATGATCCATCTCCAAGACCCTTCATTCAATCAATGTGGATTTAGTGCCTGATCGAGCCAAGCACTGAGAACCCATCTGCAGGAAACTGAAATTCAATCCTGGCCTTCTACATGCTTATAAGACTCAAACCAGTGCAGGTGTCTTGGATGCTTTGAGGGCAACTGGTTAATAATGGAGGTCCTATTCCCCCTCCCTTTTTTTTCTCTTGGTTAAATCTGGTATCTCTTTTTGAAAGTTCAGCCACTAGTGGAAGTCATTCTTCTCTCTCCTTTGATGCTGGTCAGGAGAATATTTTACCAGCAACGATCCTTCATTCACTGGTTCAACAAATATTTAAGAACCTACCCATGTGCCAGGCTGTGTGTGTGCAGATCTGAACAGAACAGAGCACAGGCCCTGCTCTCTGAGCTAATGTTCCCAGGATTTGAGGCAGATGATAAGTAAGGACACAAATACATAAGATCTAACAAAATAAATTCTATCAAATGTGAGTACAGGGAAAAAACAGGGGGATCTAATTTACATAGGGTGGGGCAGGGAAGGCTTCTTTTTAAGGAAATGGCATTTATACTTAGAAATGAAGAATGGGTGGGTGTCAGTCAGGCAAAGTTTACAGTGAATACAGAGGGAACAGCATATGCAAAGACCCTTATTTTTCAAGAGAAGTTGCTGGTTTCAGACTTTTCAGGAGCAAAAAGTCTTTGAAAGGGACACATTTCTAGACACTATAAGAATACACACCAGTGGGTACCACACAGAACAGAGCATGAGGATGTCTTCTATCTCCCTCTTTCTGTTCCTTTCTTTCTAGCTGTCCTGCTATCAGATCTTACTTGTGTCAAGGGACAGAAAGCAGAGGGCTTTTCAGAGCAATAAGCTCTGGCATTACAGGTAACTGAACAAAACTTCTCAATCTGCCATCCCAAGGCCCAGGAACACCCTTTCCTATTCAGCTCAGGCCCCAAAGGCCCCCTGTTTTCAGGCCACCAGGTTAGGGGAGGGCTCAGACAGCAGCCACTTTTGGCCTCAGCTTTTCCTAACCAACTGCTCTTTTGCCATCCTGACTACTGACCCTTCTCTGGTCACTTGGGTACCTCTACAATTAGAGCATGAGCAGTGAGGTCACCAGCCTGAGCCTTAGTTTCCTTATTTGTCATATGAAGCTCATACTAATAAACCTTCCTTTCAGTATGGCTGTGGTATCAAATAAAATACATTCATGAAGGAAGGCACTCAGGGAAGAGTATTTACTACAATTACTAGAACCCAGCAGGTCCAGAGCCCACCCCTTTATCCCAGCCCTATGGTTTGGCACTTGAGGAAAGTGAAGCAGAACCCAAGGGTTAGGATGTCTCTATATCTCCAAACTGATTCCCAAACCAGAACAGGCTTACATGAGTCCCATGACTACTTGGCTCTCTGATCAGCCCAGCAGTCTCTCCTCCAGCAGATGGGGCTCTCCGAGGCCCAGAAAAAGCTCAATTCCTCTCCAAGCCCTTGCCCTCCCTGTACCTTGGGGCTCTCCCTTGTGGGGGTCAGAGGCTGGCACCGTCAGTTTTCCTCCCTGTTCCCACTTCAGCCCGAGAGTCTCCCTAAATGACACACTAGGAACTATCTGGTCCACCTTTAGAAACCATTCAAAGTCTCTTCTTAGCATAGACCGTCCAGGCCCAGGAGCTGGTGGAAGTGGCAGGGTGAGGACACGCCTCTCTAAGAGGGGGCGACAGCCTCTGATTTGGAAGGTGAGGCAAACACCATCGTGGCTTGTCTGCTCCAG
Source organism: Camelus bactrianus (assembly GCF_048773025.1). Lineage (NCBI taxonomy): Eukaryota > Metazoa > Chordata > Mammalia > Artiodactyla > Camelidae > Camelus > Camelus bactrianus. The sequence goes on along the minus strand of NC_133558.1, from coordinate 27,364,707 downwards.
GTCCTCTCCCAAGCTTCAAATTACTTTACTTTCTAATCATAAAAGTAAGACATCTTGGTAGAAACCTGAAGAAAATAAACAAATAGTAACTGTAAGTCTACTACCCAGGTTATTCCCTTTTGGAACCCACTCCTCGCCTCATCCACGTTCACTCTCTTTGGGCATATTAACATTTAAAACGTGAAACTGGGTTCATAATCTGTACATGGTTTGAATTTTCCTGTTTTCCCACTCACCATTTACTATCATAACCATTTCCACATGACATCAAATATTTTAAAGAGCAGTTTTTAGTGACCACAGAGTTGCTTGAATGGGTTGTATGTCCCAGAATTTACTTAGCAAACCCACTAGAGTTGGACACCCAGATTGTTACCTATTTTTCCACTATGACACTGCAATAAACACCCTTATGCGAACAGAATACTCTCCAATTCTATTTGATCAGGATACATGTTTTAAGTGGAATTGCATATTTTTAAGGCTCTTGATACATTTATTCTCTAGCGGACATCCATAAACTCTGTACCAATTTTGCTCTGCCTTCAGCAATGCACCCCTGTCCCAGAGGTCTCACAAGCCCTTTTTTTTAGTGATCATCCTCCATTCTCCACAGCTCCTTCTCCAGAAGATTCTCAGATCCTGCAGAAGGCATTCAGAACCCAACAATACTGACTCCGTCAAACCTGGGAGCGTAGCTGGGTGATGGGCCTCTGCTGTGCACAGCTGGTCCTGGCATCTGGGCACACACAGGGGAATAAAACACAGCCCTTGCTTTTGGGGGTGAGGGGAGGCTTACTGTTTGGTGGAGAAAGAGAGACACATTGGCAAACACAAGCATTAAAAAATGCCCATACCTAGGCTCTACCCTGGTTCAATTCATTTAAACTCTCTGGGGAGTGGACACAGGCATAGATAATTTTAAAAGCTTTCCCAAGTATTCTAAACTTCAAGAACAGCCAGGATTGAGAACCTCTGCCCTACACAACACACACAACTTTAGAAATATTATGTTAAGTAGATACTGGGGGAGGGACTACAGGTTCCTGGGGGCTAAGGGGTAGGGGTCTGGGAAGGCTTCCTATAGGAGGTGACTTCTGAGCTCATGTCTTAAGGAAGTGAAGCCTGGGCACACAATCTATGAATATATTTTAACAACAACCATTCCACTCACAGAGCCCTTGAAAGTCTTTTCCCATACACTGTCACACACATCTCACTCTGACAGATGAAGGAACCACACTTCGAAGATGCTCAGTGATGTGACTAGGTCACCTGGCTGCTGGGAGTTTGACCCAGACGGAACCCCTACAGCATTTCTGACTCCCAAACCAGTGCTCTCCATGCCCCTCCCCCAATTTCACCTCAGAGATGGCAAAGCTGGGGGGCAGTGGAGGTCATTCTGGAATCTCCCTGGAATCCAAACCTTTCCTCACCACCACCCTTTACACTGGCTCTGGCCCCCAAATGCTCCCACCAGGCCCTAGCAAGGTGGGCCTCCCTCAAGACTCCTTCTAAGTACCATGACCAAAAGGAAGAATTAACAATAAGAAAAAGAAAAAAGAAATAGAACCAAAGATCCCACTCCATCTCATTAAGAAAGTAAACATAAGAGCCATCTAAGTGTCTAATTAAGCTTCTAATTAGTCCCTGCTTGTTACTAATGCAAATTAGATTACTCCGCTTAACTACAGCATGTCCACAACACCCTTGTTAATTGCGGCCTTTTGAAATTAAATTACTCCCTAATTAGCATATCAAAGCCATTGATTCGGAGCTGGGAAAGATGAGGGCAAGAGGAGCCGAATGCCAAGTTTGGTTAATCAGAGATAGCTAATTAAATAGTGCCGTCTTTCGTGGGGGGCCTGCTGGTTAAGGGGTGAGGTACTCACCCAGGGCCTGAGTGGCCATCTGGAGCCTGGTTCTGGTAGTGCCCTTAGCACCAGGGGCTCCCATGGGCACAGGAGGGGCTCTGGCCAGCCTGGGACAGACCAGTGTCTGGCCCTCTCTGGGCCCCTCAATGCTCTGCCTAGCCGGCCTCTGACATGCCCTGGCCCCTCTCTTTGTCTCCCCTGATGATATCTAGGGGTGGCACTCACAGGGATCTTGGGTACCAACTCACGGGCATCCAAAAAACACATCCATATTCAAATGTGCAAGATTCAACATCCTCCCACAGCTCTCCCTGTTCCAGGATGACTTTCAGAAAGGTGACTTCTGCCCAGTGCTTCTCTAGTGCCCACCTGTGGTTCTACTCTTGGAAGAAAGTCTCCCCTCCCCCAACAAAAAGTATGTAAGTTTGGGGGGGCAGGTAAGAGGGTGATGACTTCCATACAGGGGCTCACCTGGGCAGAGGTGGGCTGGTTTCAGCTTAGAACAAACCCCTCAAGACACAAGAGCCTGTAATTCCCTCCGTGATAGAAAGAAGGGGGAAAAAAATCCACTGCCGTCAGTTCTTAAACAGCTGTGTGAGAATTAGATATGTGCCAGAGTGCCCTTACAGAGACTGAGCTCTCCTACAGACCCTGCAGAGTCTGCAGACACCTGCCTCTCTGAGCTCCTCCTAGAATACCGAGGACAGGCAACATCTCTATGACAAAATTGCTAATCAAAATGCCCTCAGGGGCTAGATGGGTCCCCAAGGAGGCCAAGTGAGAAGTGGAGGATGCTCAATCCCAGTCTATCTTTACCACACAGAAATGTAGGCTCAGAGTTTGGACAGGGTTTGGGTTTATCAAAAGAAGCCAAGTGGGGATATTTATGTGAAATTCACCACTGTAATAAACTTTGTGTGGGCCGACAAAACACATAAGAGGTGAGGTTAGTCCATTTGTGACTTCAGCCCTTATGGCTAGCATTCCAGAGAAGCAGGTACCAGTCAGCTGTGTGACTCTGGACAAGTTACATCACCTCTCTGGGCCTCTCAAACAAGAACAAGGAGGTATGTGAAATGGCAAAGCACAGTTCCTCCAGGGTCTGGTCCCATCTAGTTATACTCTGTGTCTGCCATAATCCCTTCCCAGACTGGGATGTCTTCTAGAACCTTCTTCCATCTTCCATGCAGAAAGCAGAGTCTGGGCTTTCAGGTGTCCTTGGAAATTCTGAGGGCTCATTCCTACAAATGCCTGACCTGGCTGTTGGGCAGTTAGAAGGTGCACACCTGTGCCCTCTGCCCCTACATTTAAACAGATTACCCTGTAGGGGAGCAGCAGATCCTAAATGCCTCTTCTAAAAAAGACAGAACTTTCACAAGAACAAAATCCTAATGACTGATAGGTCCCTAGCCTGGCCCTTCAGTGTCCCCCTCCCCCATCTAGGGTGTGGGGGGAAGCAGGGGGTGGGGGGGATACTCTGTCCCCAGCCTTCCCCTAGTCCCCAGTACTCCTCTCCAAGTTTCTCACCAGCAGCCCCTGCAGCACACATGCACACAACATCAGGGTCAGGGCCAAACTCCTGAAGGGTGAGGTTTTACAGATTTAAGGAGAGATCAAACAGGGCCTGGGGAGAGGAAACCCTCCCCATCCACCTCAGGCTCAGAAGGGTGAATCCCAGGTAGTGCCCAATCCATGGGTATCCATACAAGCCAAACTGGGCTAAAGGGTCCATAGCTGTGGTTTTATTTTAGAAAATAAGTGGAATTTAAAGCAAGGTAGAAAAAGAGAAATGGGGAGGGGTGAGGCTGTCCTGGTATGAGGGGGAGGACGGAACGGTGCTGCACAAGGGCCAGACTGCAGCCTGCCTCGCTGAGCTCTCTCTCCCAACGAGATTCAATTAATTGATAACAAGAGGCATCAAATTAATTTCTGGAGGATGTGAGATTCTGATGAAGGGAAATCTCGTCGATGGGGATCGGGTGGGAAGGGGCGGGCAGCGCCCCCTTTAATCAGGCTCCGTGACCTAACTGGGGAGGAGGAGACTTGCCTGGGCCGCACGGTCGCCTGCCCTGCGCTCCACAGCGCCCCACAGCGCCCCTTTCGGGCAGGACCCGCGGAAGCAGTGGGCTTCGGAGGGGTGGAACAAAGGGGGCCAGTCTCTTCTCATCCAACGCCCAATCCTCCAACCCCACAACCAGCAGTTGTGGGAAGGCGGGGAGTGGGGAGTGGGGGTACGGCGGTGGAGGGGAGTGTGGGTCTCCCTCACCGACTGTACAGTTAGGAAAACCGAGGCCCAGAGAGAAGACCGTCAGGCCTAAGATCTGAGAGAGAATAAGTAAGCTGGTAGCAGTGCGCTTACACGTGCCCCTCGTGCCCCTCATGCCCCTCACAGGTGAGTCCCAGACTAGCAAAGTCATCCCCAAGCTCAAGGAGGTCAGCAAACAGCGTGGGAGACCCTCCCTGTGGCTAAAAGACGGGCCACCCGCCCCCTCTTCCAGAGTTCCTTGAACCCCCAGCTCCCCCAGCATCTTCTCAGCACTCCTGGCGGTGGTGGTGAGGGCCGCACACATCTGGTGCGTGCGTCCTGGAGCTCTGGTCTCAGAGATCAAGGAGCTTCCTGCACCTCGCAGCACTGATGCGCTCGAGGAGGCTCAGGGAAACACTGGCTGGGCTGGCAACCCAGAGCGAGTGCGCTCAGCAGGGGCGGGAGGGGCGGGAGACCCGGGAGCCACGGCTCTCCTGGAAACCCGGGAGCCTTCCTAAAGGAAGGATTCTCCCAAATGGACCAACTGTACACCCTCAACACACCCACTCTGGCGAGCGCCCTGGCTCCCACAGAGATGCGGAACCCTCAAGAAGCTTTGCAGCCCAAGCCGCCACTTCCTCAGCCTCCTGCAAACCCTGACCTTCCCATCTCTCCCCCAAATTCTCCCCATCCGGGTGCCCTTTTCATCTAGGATGGAATACACATCTGCCCAAAGAACCCCCTGAAGGAGAGAAAGGAGGAAGTATATGCTACCCTCGTTTGGACTAGCTTCTTTCAGCCTGGGTCTCCTGAAGTGTGGGCTCCAGAGCCAGGGACCCAAATCAGAGGGAGCCCACCAGGCAGGAGAAACAAGAACAGAAGCCCCTTCACTGACCTACTGGCCAGTGTCCCTTCACACAGCTCAGCCCTCCTGAAGGCTCTCCCAGGCCAGCACCAGCATCCTGTACCGGCTGGGGAGTATTAGGACCAGAGCCTGCCTCCAGTCACCAGCACCTATGGGAATGATCGGCACTGGGGTACTTGCTCCATTTCTGATTTTCCAAGTTGCAAGAGAGCCACCTCTTATTAAACCTCTACCTAGACTCAGGCAGGCCACTGCACACAGGGATCACTCGACAATGCTGTGGAATGGAGAGGAGTCGCGCCTCCATTCCCTGACCCACCCTGCCCTCCAGTCACCATGATCTGTCCCTCCTTTACTGGTGGTGGGAATTCTGGGTAACTTCCACCCACTGACCCTGCCTACCTTGAACGTGAAATGCAGAGGGTCACTATTCCACACAATCCACTTTGTTACTGTCTGAGGAAAACCCACCATCTGCATGGGACCCCAGGTCAGGTGCCATCAGAAACTCCTAGTGAAAGAGAAAACACCATTTCCCCCTGTCCTACACCACCAACGACCCCACGCACCCTCAGATCACAGCTCCAGAGGCTCCAGCTGGGCAGAGTCTGGGGCCCAGAGGGAGGTAGGCAGAGCTGCTGGGATTTGAGGAACAAGTTGTATGGCTGTGGCCAGGGCTCAGGGGAAGAAAGACGCAGGGCTGCACTGGAGCAAGGGACAGCCAGGCAGACCCTGAGAGGGGGAGTCCTGGGATAAGGATCAAGAGAAGGAAGGGCACTGGCCTGGCCCAGGCGTGGATGGCTCCTTCGAGGCACCAGAAGCTTCGACTCTATGGCCTGCACCCTGTGGCCTTGTCCAAGAGGCACCTTTTGTGCTGGGAGCTCTTAATTTCCAGCCAGGCAGGCATGCCCCAAGGCACAGGGCCTGCCAGGCAGCATCCCACAAGGCCACTGCATCAGCAAGCCTCGGGATTTGGAGTAAAGAGGGTTCCCGCAGTGATCCTGGCATGGTGGATCTGGCCGTGGGCAAAGGTGTGCATTTCTACGGAGAATCCGGGAAGATGATGCTGAAAGAGGCCGCAACTTCACACTCAAAGTAAGTTTCTTTTTGCTTCTTCAAGATGATCTATCCAAGGGTAGGTCCCAAATTGATCTGAGACTAGCTGCCAAACTTGTCTTCCACAGGCTGTGTCAGCCAGGGTTCTAAACCATAGACATTTCCCTTTTAGGAGAGAGGTGGTGCCAAACACTTTTCCTCCCATTTTTGTCTCCATGAGCACTTTATGATGCTCCTGGATGGAGGATGACTGGACCTTTTAGGGGCATATGCAGGTGGGAAATGCCAAATTTTCACCCCAGACCCTCTTTAAAAGGAAAGACAGGAAGAGGAACCACAGCTTTCTCATTGGAGGGCTGAGGGGAGACCTTGGCCTGAGCTTCTGAAGGAGGGAGGAAGAAAGGCAGGCCCTCCCATCCCCTCCTTTCTTGCTTCCCCAGAGCAGAGGCTCAAGCCCTACTGGTTATGCTGGGAGTTCTAGGAGTCCCATACTTTAGCCTCAGCTCTACCACTAACTGTATAACCTCAAACAAGTTGCTTCTTTTCCTAACCCCTAAAACAGAGGTTAATACTCAAGCATTTCCAGTATTCAGTCCAGCATGTGGCCTGGCAGTGCTAGGAATCTTGTAATAAAAGTCACCCCTCGGTCAGTACTACCGTGTGCCAGGCCCTGTGCTAGGGTACTTACATCTGCTCTTGCATCCCACTCCCCCAAACAGGCTCTAACAGCTACTATTGACCTACTTTACACATAAGAAAATTGAGGTTCAAAGAGCTTAACTAAGGTCCCCAGAGTCCCATCACTACTGACAAGTTCTAAAGCCTTTTCCCCTGTGACCCAAGTTCTGCCCTGGGAGGCCTGACTTCCTTGCCTTGGGTTCCAGAGTACTGGAACCAAGGTGGAGGAAGCCATTTCAGCCATTGGAGCCTCAGAATCTTATCAAAAACAGTGCCTGCCCTGCCTTGGTCTGGGAAGCTGGAAGAATTGTAAGATCTGAAGGGAAACTGTGTGGAGCTCCCTGGATGGAAGAAATTACTACTTTGCAGTTTGGGTTATTAGAAAAGTAAAGATATTGTGCCTGCCTGGGATGGGCATGGAGGGGCTTGCATTTCAGCTGGAGAGATGGGAAAACCACCAAGGCAGTGGGGCAGTGGAAGGGTTAGGACGCAGGGAAGGAGGGTGCAGCTACACCAGGTGTGGCAGATCAGGGAAGCCGTCTAGGGGAGATGACCCTTCTCTCCCCTTGCACCTCACACCCCTCCTCTGAAACAGACACCCTGCTCCCACCCTCCTCTCTCTGATGTGGTATGTTATCTGTCTCTCCTACCTTGACAATGTGCAGACCCCCAGCCTTCACTGCTTGGGCACTCCAGTGCCCAGCCTGGGACCTGCCCAGACAGAGCAGGGGCTCAGCAAACATTTGGGGAATTAGTGGATTAAACGATCCCCCCCCACCCTCCCTGCTTTCCTGCCCCTAAGGAAGAGATGTGTTTGGAGTAGGGGCCCAGCAGGATGTGCACATTCCTGGCAAGAAGGGACCTACCTGCCAGCAGCCAAAAATAAAGTTTCTGGCCAAAGGCAGAGGAAAGGGGGTGGGGGTGGGGTGTCTAGGTGTGACAAAGGCAGCTACACAGAAAGGGACAGGGGAGCAGGTCCTTTTGGAAGTTGGGCCCAACCTGCCCCCTCCCCACATTCCCCAGCACTGGTGTCAGGCCTTTCTCTCCCCAGGGCTCAGGGGCTCCCCAACTCCAACAACTCTGAAACGTGCCAGGAAGTGAGAGGACAGAAAACCCCACCCAGGGCCCAGCCCTCAGTGCCAGGAGAGAAGGTTCCCATGGTCTCCCCCAGTTTAGTGCCACGACTGGGATCAGGGTAAGGTAGTAGGCAGGGATCCAGGAGGAGATTCAGATCTTACAGGGGTCCTGAGGGGGTAGGGGAGGGAGAACTCCCTCAGTGCCACTTCCTCCAATGCCACTTTGCCCCACTGATGAGAGTGAGAGTGACACCAGATGGGAAGCCCCATGAGACACAGCCCTGCTTTTGAGAGGCTGAGATCTAAGGGTGGCAGAGAGAGCAAGCTGTCCAGGTGCCCTCAGCACAGTCCCAGGGCCCTCCCTCCAGCCTTCTAGGTGACAAAGAGCCCCAGAACCCAGGCAAGACATAGTTTCTCAAGTTAAAACAAAAACAAAAAACAAGCCTGCAGATTTCCTCTCCCCTGCGGAGGTTTTCTGCCAGGTTGGGCAGAGATTGTCTGGGGCAGGAGCTGTCTGAGGTGGATGGTTCCCCTTTGGGCAGCTGGGGCCCACCCAAGTACTCATCCCTGCACCCACCCACTGGCTCACCAGCAGGGTCAGGGGCTTGAAATGCTCAGCGCTGGCAGCGTTCAGTTCTGGTTCTCAGAAAGAGAGATTCTGGGTTAAAATTCTCCGTGTTGAGATCTCCATAACCCACTGTGTTCTGAAGTGGGGCTGGTCAGACCCTCCTGCGGCTAGAGGCCGTACAGACAATCCTGCTGCTCCTTTCTGGGTGGGGAAGGGGGGGGGGCACCCAGGCGAGCCTCCAGCTCCAACCCTAGCTGCCTCTCAAACTGCACCCTGTTGGCCCTCAATCCCATAGCTAACACAGTTCACTCTGGGACAATCCAAATACGTGCTTTAAAACAGGGGACGAAGATGCTGAAGTTCAAGTGAAAACCCGCATTGGCCAAAATGCTCCTGGGCTTCCTCAGCAACCACCGGGATGACAGTTTCAGACTCAGGTTTCCTCCTTAAGGCAACCTGTCTCCAACCCCTGCTCCAGGCTCCGAGGTCAACCAGCAGGGAGACCTTGGCTGGAATGGGAGAACTGCGGTGATCTCCAGACGCCTTAAACACAGGGGAGGAGTGAGTGAAGAAATCAGACAGGTGGGCAGGAGAGGCCGGTGGTCTAAAGGGATGAGCCGGGTGTTCTATGGGCTCAGGGTTTCCATGTTCCCATATTCTCTACTCCCAAACTAAAGAGTCGGTTAGGATGTGATGCGTTCATGAGGTCGTCCCAGTTGGAGAAAAGGAATTCGCAGACGTTAGGGCCTTTGATTCAGAATCCGCGTCCCGCGAAATCACACGGTCTTTTGCCGGGGAGGCCGGGACCCCTGGTCGCTCCAGACACCCCGCATTCTAGCGCCACGGCTCTAGATGGGCTCAGCCCAAGTTAGTTAGTTTGGCGTTGATGGGGAACGCGAGGCTGGAGTGGCGCCGGGGTGACCACCGCTCAAAGAGAGGTGTCTGCGGGGGGCTGTCCAGGGGAAACGCCACAGTTCTCAGTCTGGGGGAGGGGAACCTGCTTGGTCACTCCGGGACACCCTTCCCAGGCGGCCTCTGAACCTTGCTGCCGCTCTCTCTTCTCCCCTACATGGTGAGGCGGGGGATCTCCCCAAATGGGGTGAATAAAGATATCGGCTGGGTCAGCCCTCCACCCTCCAGCAGCCGCGCACAAAACCACAAGGGGCCATTTCCAGACGCTCTCAAGTCCCCAAGAAGTTTTTCGCTGTATCTCCGAGCTGACCGATGGAAGGGGGAAAGGGGTTTACTGGCCCCGGAACCTCCGAGGTGCTACCTCGGCAAAAGGAATCCCCTTCTCACCCGAGGCGACGCGGTGGGTAGAACCGCGGTCCACTCCCCAATCTGCCTCCGACGCGTCTTAGGGAGTCTTCGACCGACTGGGTTTGGGGGAGCCCGCTTCACCACTTCCCTCCCTGGCTCAAGAAAGTCCGGGCTGGGAAGTACTCTTTGTCTGACTCGGGGCGGGGGAGGGGGTCGCGCCCCCAGACACCCCATTCCTCGCGGCCAGGCCGGGAGGGGGCGGGGCCCAGATTCTTGGGGGGGGAGGGTGGGCCTCCAGGAGCCTTTCCAGCACCCCCACTCCGGCGGACCTCCGCTGCTCCCCCGGCAGCCGCCGCGCCGTAGCCCCCACCTGTTCCCCCGGCAGCTCCGGGTCGCGGGGGCCCGGGCCGGGGGCAGGGTGTCGCGGCTGCGCAGGGTCAGGGCGTCGCAGCCGGCCCCGGCTGGAACAAAGTGCGCCGGCCTGGGCCCGGCTCCTCCCGGCGCCCGGCGCGTCTCCGGCGGGCAGTTTGCAAACACAAAGTGAGCCAGTGAGCGGGCGAGAGAGTGCGCGAGCGAGGGAGTTGGTCTGGTCGCCGGCCCAGCCCCCACCCGCGTCCCCGGGCTCGGCCCGCCACCTACCTGTCCCGCCCGGCCGCTCCGTGCGGGCTCCGGCCCGTCAGCCCGCGCGGGGCATGGGGCTCGCTCGGGTCGCCTCCCGGGCCCGCCGCCGCCCGCTGGGGCTGCCCCTCCGCGCCGCCCGGCGCCGCGCAGCTCCCGGGCGTCCTCCCTCCGCGCCGCGCCGGCCGGCCGCCGCGCGCCCTAGCCCCGCTGGGGCATCGCACTTTGGGGGCAGCTCGGCTCGCTCTGGCTGTGCTCCTCCTTCCCGATCCTCCCGCGACGCTTGTTCACTCGCTCCGGCGCCGGGGCTCCGGGACCCCGGCGTCCCCGCCCCCGGCCCAGCCCTGGTTCCGGCCCGGGCTCCTCCCCGCCGCGCCGCCGCCGTCTGCGCCGCACCCTCCTCGCGGGCTGGGGGCTCCGTCCCGGCCGCCGGCCGCACTGTCCGATCGGCAGGGGCGGCCGGCTCCGGACTCCGAGGGGCTGCGACTGAGCCCCGGCAGCGAGTGGCTGCGAGCGGGCGGCACGCGGGCGGGGCGGGAGGGGGCGGGGGAGGAGGGGAGGAGGGGGAAGGAGGGAGCGCGCGGAGAGCGAGGGAGGAGGGAGCGAGCGAGCGGCGGAGGGAGGGGAGACCAACTTCTAGTGCTACCATAATTCGCCTAAAGCAGGTGCAGCAAGTTTCACCCTGCCGGGCAGCCAGCCTTAGGCGAGAGGAGACCACGTGGACCAAACTTAAGGGGAAGAAAAGTGGGGATCTAGGGAGAAGGCGTAGGGCTGCGGACCTGTAAGAAGAGGGGAGATGGTGAGAACCCAGGAATTCACCCTGGCCTCGCGAATCCCAAGGCGCCCTTTGCAAACCCCAGTCTTTCTCTGAAGCCTGGAGGTACAGCCAAACCCTGCTCCCACACGGTTCATTGGTTCCCGGCGGGCTGCGCCCGGGGCGGGGAGTGGCCGAGGGGCCCAGAGTCCAGAGCCGGTGCCCTTTCTCGCCTCCCTCCTGTGCCCTGCTGCATGGGGCTGGAGGTGGGCTTTTGAATCGGGGGTTGGGGAGGTGGGGAGGCTCCTTCTGGGCTTTGTGAACTGTCACCCTTGGCGCGCGCCGCCTCCCTCTCCGGAAGGGGACTTTCCCCTAAAGTGCTCTGCGAACCAGTGAAGAAGGGGCCCAAAGCCGGATCCACGCGGGTAAAGTGAAGTGCAAAGTAGAGGCAATTATCAAGACAAATTAGATTGTAAACAAAACTCAACGTCTTTTGTCTGAGGGCTGAGGAGGGTAGGGGGAGGGACCGGAGGGATTGTGGTGGTGGCAGTGGTGTGTATTTGGATTGGGACCGGGAAGTCCGGATGAGGAAAGGCTCCGGATCCAAGTGGGAGGGCTGTACTGGTAGCAGACGCCCCACATAGAGACCCGTGGAAACCTGAATAAATCTTCCCTCCCTTTTCCACCCCGCAAACATCTCTAGTCTGGCTCTTGGTGTTGCGGTGGGAAGAGGTGAGGGGCACCTCAGGAATTATCAAGGAGTGTCCATGACCAAGGAACGACCCTGCTCTGGGTGAGGGCAGGAAGGCAATGGCTCTAGAAGTCTCTCCTGGCCCAAATCACCCGAGGCAGGTGGAGACTGGCAGTCGCAGGATGCTCCTGAGGAAACGTGAGCTGTGGGTGCTTCAGGGATCAGAGCTTAGGGTATGCCAAGAATATCTCCTAGGATGTCTTAGAAGAGAAGGCCTTTCCAATGGGATTTGGAAGAAAAGGAGAGGAGGCCGCCTCTTGGGTTCTCCATCACTTATTCCATCCCTTCTCTCTGGGTGCAAATAGCCAGAAGCAGCTGTAATGTCAGTGCTACCTGTCCAGGTCCAGATCCTGTGTATTTCCCCTATAGAGGGCAGGTGTGACAGGCATGCTTAGGTTCTGCTGGAGCCTTTCAGTTATCTAGATGTGAAATTGTTGGGGGGAGGACTCTCAGTGCCATTTATGTGGATACCACAATGTTCTTTCCAGTGTAGCAATAGCAGAAGCAATGAGAATAAAATAACCACAGTGCTGCCACAGGCCAGGCATAGGACTTATTTCATCTTCACCACAACCCTATCAGGTAGATAGTACTATAATCTCCATTTTACAGAGGAGGAAACTGAGGCACAGAAAAGTTAAGTTACCTGCCCTGGCTTACATGGCTGGTAAATATGAAGGAGGCTCTAACCAGAGCCACTTCAGTCAGGACAGGGCAGAAGTTCATGGAGGCCTTTAAAGCAGCACTGCCTGCTTATGAGTTACCTGAGGAGTACAGTTTCGGAGAGAGCAAGCCTTCGGTGGTGTGATCCGATTTCTCTTCTATGAAGAGTCAGCTCTGATGGGAGTCAGAGTGTGTGGTCAGGCCTGGAGCTGGCAGGTCCTTGTGTGTAAGCCCACTGGGCCATGCCCATGACCCTCGGTCGCCTTCTCATCCTTCCTGCAGAGGGTTCGGGTGGGGTGGGCACTAGGGACTTTCAATACAAAAGAAGGAGTAAGGTGACCTCCAATGGGCATCTCAGCTCTTTTCTGGCTGGCTCTCATGCCCCCTGCCTCTGTCCCCTCACCTTCCTGCAGCAGCCCTCCAGCCCTCACACGTGGGCTCACTGGCCCAAAGGGATTTTCCTGGGAAGTGCTTTGGCTTTCATTTCAGTTCACCCTCATCTCCAAGCCAGCTTAGTTCCCAGCACCTTGTGAGTCACATCAGGAGGCTCACAGGGGCAAAAGAGCCTGTCTGGTCCTCACCTTGAGGGCATTTTAATGAGGAAATAAGGCCTCATCAAAGAAAGGTACAGAACACACACCCTGAAATCAGAGCAGCCAGTCCAAAGCCCTTCCTCCTGCTGCAAGAACTTCAGGAGAAGGTTTGAAAGAGTAGCCCTTGGCTCCTGAGCCAGAGTGACAGGGAACAGGCAGGAGGGTCCTCTTTCTGTCCTTGTTCCTTCAAAGGGTCCAGGGCCAGAGGCTGTGGTGTGGCAAGAACCAGGGCCCATGGCCTGGCGCTACTTGAGAGGCTGTGGTTAAGAGCACAGGGGCTGGAGTGAGGCAGCCTAGAGTAGAACTTCTGTGTCTGTCACTTACCAGCTGTGTGGTCCAGGCAAGTTACAGGATGGGGCCTCAGTTTCCCCATCCATGACACTGGGAGAATACCTCCTAGCAGGGTTGGGAGGGTAGCATGGAAAAGCCTGGGCAAAGCATCTAGCTCCATGACCTGTTCATCAAGTACTTTCCATAAACACTAATTTTCCATTTCGTGAGCCCCAGTTTCCTTACCTAAAAATGAGAATACTGACCCGACAAAACAGCAAATCATACATAGAATGGCAATTGATGCTTATTAAGGGCCTGCTGTGTGCCAGGCACTTGATTCACATGCTGCATCACCCCCGGTGTGGTGGCTTTTCTCATTTTTCAGTGAGGCACTCAAGCTCAGAGAGGTCAGGCAATTTGCCCCAGGTCACACAGCTAGGAGATGGTGCAGCAGGGACTTAGCCCCAGGTCCTTCTTGCTCTGAAGAGATGCTCTTTCCCAGGGTCAGCTGCCTCTCCCTGTGGTGGGGATGAAGTGGACTAGTGGGCAAGCTTGTTCTTAGTACCAGGCCTAGCACTTGAGGTGGGGTGGGGTTGTATCCAGAAACACTGGTTCCCTTATTCCCACAGTCCCAACACATCTAGACCCAGATATTTATGTTTCCATTCATCTGCTTGAATCTTACTTCTTTTACCCACTCAAAACCATTTTCTTTTAAGTTATTAAGGAACAAAACTTTACCAGCATGATGTAGCGGTTCAACGCCAAAGTGTATAGAAATGCAGCCATATGTGTGTTCAGCAAAAGGCATACACCAGAATGGTCCTAGCAGCACCATTCACAGTAACTGTCAACAGTGGAATAGGTGAATGCATCATAGTATTCTCATACATGGGTTAGTACCTGGTAATGCGAATGGACAAGCTGTTGCCACACACAGCAACAGGAAGAAGTCTCACAAACAGAACATTGGGCATAAAAGCCAGTCACAAGAGACAAATTTCATGTATTTGAAATTCAAAAATCGGTCATACTAATTGAGGTGTTAGAACTCAGGAGAATGGCTACTCTAGACTGGGTAGTGACTAGGAAGAGGCACGAGGGAGTTCGTGGGGGACTGGAAATGTTCTGTTTTTTGAATTTGGGATTTGTTTCCATGGGTGTGCTCACTTTGTGAAAACTAAGCTGGTGTACACTTAATGATTTGTGCATCTTTCTTTGTGTTTAAAAAAAAAGAAACCCCAAACCCCTGTAAATTGTTGCTGATATAGTGGAGGTCCTCCCACATCCCTCCCTCCCTTTCTCCATCCTTCCCTTGCCGGAGGTAGCCAGTTTCCAGAAGCTGGGAGGTAGCCTTCCCAAGTAACTTTTATGTTGCTTTTAATCATTTAGTGTGGCTTGGGTGTCTTAAAATTTTAAATAAAAAGTATCTTCCTGCTCCTTGCTTTTACTATTTGTTGGTGGTTATTTACTAAATTTCATGTTGCCAAGATTAGTTCAGGTTTGCTATGTGCATCTCTAGGTCATTAATTGAAAAGACTGCTGGAGAGTGATCCACCACATCAGTGTGCCCCTGTTTCTTTACCCAGCCTCCCAATGATAGGCAGTTGGGATGCTTCCGACGTTTGGCTCTTGTAGTCACACTGCAGTGGGCTTCCTTCTGAGCAGCATCCTCCCCACCCCCAGGGCTGCCTTCTTTTCTCTCCTCCTTTGCCTCCCGCTCAGTCAAGTTGACCCCCTTTCCTGCTGTTCCTCTACTCTGGAATCTTCTCTCCTCCCCATCTCCCAGCTGCTCCTCCCCACCCTGCTTCCCAATCTTTCTAACTCTGAAAGACCCAGGATCTGTGCTGGGTGGAGGCGGGGGAGGGGTGGAAGCGGGTAGCCTTTTCCTTTGCCACAAAGGCCCCTGTTCCCCAAGATAAATGACGATTTAAACAAAGAAATATTTCATTAAGGGTTGATATCTTAATGAACTGTGCCAGGAACCTTCAAGGCACTCTCCAGACTCTCCCCTTTTTAAGGGGGGGTTCCTACCCTTGGTAGGGGAGGCTTATCAGTTTACCATATTGCCCTGAGTAGAGGACCATGCAATGTGGGGAGCTGTCCTAGAGGGCTGTGGAGCAGGGGAGGGCACCCAGGCCTGGGGTGGGGTCAGATTGCCCCTCTTTGTGCCAGGCTGCCAGGTAATGGGTCCTCAGAGATGTATACAGTTCTCCCTGCTGTCACTTTTGGGACTCAGAGACTCAGGCCTTGTCCACGGGGTGATGGGCACTGGACTCCACACTGATTGGTGGAAAATCATTCATTAAAGATCAGGAAATGAACAATAACCTGACAAGCAGTGGACAATTTTACATCAATTAGAACACAGCATCTTTGGGTGAAATGAGACCCCTTCTGTAGAGGGATTTCAGATGCTTGGATTCTGTCATTTTCTAGCCTGAAATCCTAAAGCACGAGGGCTAAATCTCAGTTTCTTCAACTGTAGAAGAGGGAGAAAGACAAGGGTCTGGCAGAGACGTGGTGAGTGAGTATAACTCATGTAGGATTCTCAGCTTAGGCATCTGAGAGATTGGAGCCACCATCATGATTTCTTGATTACCCCAGCGCCCTTCCTGTTGTGGGCTAACTTCTATTTCGTAAGCATCAAGTAACTTTAAACATATTGTATTGTTTGTTAACTGTTTAACCATTTATGCCTCATCTCTCTAACTAGATAATAAACTAAGGTCAGGGGCTATGATTTTAGCCATTTGGGGATTTCCTCTTGCACCCGGCACAGTGCGTTTTGCATAGTTGATGGACAATAAATACATGTTGATTTGATTTGATTATGATTTGATACTTAGTTAAAAAAAAAAAAAAGGCCTGACACCTCAGGGCAAGCGGGGGAACTTGTAGAACCTACTCGGTAACTGTGTCTTCAGTGACCTGAGAGAAGGGGTTGGGGGTCAGGGTGGGGACTTGGATAGAAAAGGGAACAAGGGAGCACTCTTACTCCCTTGGGCCATCCCCTCCTCCCAGAGGTCTGCGTTCTCATCACTCCTCCCTGTGCCCTTTCATGCTTGCCCACTGCGGCTGCCTTCAGAGCTCTGTGATCAGCGAGGGAAGCATTCCTTCCCCATGGAAACTGGAAGGCCTGGGATTTGGGGTCTCAGTCACGGGCACTGGAGGGTGAGGTGGGATGTGAAGGAGGAAAGTCAAAGGTGGCCTCACACTGGAAATAGCTACCACCTCTTGAGCATCTACTGTATACCAGGCACTTTTCATATGTAGCTCTGACCCCCACGGTAGCCCTAATGTTTGATTATTTAATTTACTTTTGAAGAGAAGGCAGTGCCCTCAGATAGCAGAGCCAATAGATGCAGGGTGGATCTAAGGGGAGAGGAGAAGAGAGATTGTGCGTGGTGTCTGTCGGGCCCATGGAGTGGGGATCACACACCCTCCTGGGCTTTTTCACACCGGTCTCAGTCACATTCCATGTCTGGCCTGGACTCCGGGGCCCACTTCCTTCCCAGTTCCTCCGCACCCCATCTTCTTTCTAGCTTTCTCTCTTCCAGCTCCGTCTGCTCTTGACCCCTGACTCTCTAGCCCCCAACACCTCTCTTGTGGCTGTTGGGCAGTAGGAAGTCCCCGGAGCCAGGCATCTGAAGGCTGGAATGAGACTAGACCTTGATTAGAGAAGAATCAACTATGCACCAGTCACTGTGTTAATAAGCACTCTTCACATGTGACTTCATTTCACTTCCCACCAGCCCTCTGAGGTGATGTACTAGATGCTGTCAGTGTCCTGTGTGTATGCCCTCACCCTGACCACTTCTTACACCCCTAAGGCTTCCAGTCATCTACCTATCTTTACCTGAGGGCTCCCTCTGGGCATTGGACCCTGCTTTGCCACTCTGTAGGAGGCCAGAGCACCATCCAGAAGAGCCCTTCACTCATGATGGATGGGAATTGGTGTATAAATATCCCCACTCCCTCACTCCTCTGATAGGATAACTGAAATGTGTGTTTTACGTGTTCTTCCAGGGTTTTCCCAGCAGGACTGGGCCCATCTAAGCATCTGGCTTGATAACTCAATTTATTACCTTCCTTCTTTTCCTTATCTTACACTCCTACTTCTATACCTCCTAAATCAATCATCTGTACTGGAATAGATGTCTCAGCGCCTGCTTCTGGGGAAACCCAGCCTAAGTCAGGTGGGAATTCTTCTTATCCTTATTTTACAGATGACAAGACCAAAGCTCCAAAAGGTTGAAACTCACACACAATTCCACAATTATGTAAGCACAGTGCCTGTATTCACACCCTGGCTTGTAACACACCAGGATGTCCAATTCATCACTCTGCTGTATGGCTTTTTGAGGGCCCTTCCCCCTACGCCCAAAGTCTGGTTCAAGGCCATTCCCCTTGGTTTCCTGCCTGGAGAGGTAAGTGATGAGGAGCAGTGTCGGTTGGACATATGCTGACTGGAAGCAGGGAGTGTTTCCAGGTCACTCAGCCCTCCCTGCCTCCCTGTGGGTCCCTGGCCAGTCATCAGAGCTAGTTCCTGGATCACAGACAGAAAGAGAAGCGATGAACACCTACAGGGCTAGACATAGGATGAATGGAAAAAAGTGAAAGTTACTTGGAATACTGGAAAAGGAGAGGACAGAGCCAGGAGTACAAGGAAAGGGTGGACTCAGGGCTGAGGAATCTTTCCAAGCCTTTGCATTCTACACGAGCCTGTGACCAGATTTCCCTGCATGCAGCCATCCCTATAAAAGAGGAGGAGGTGGGTGAGAGCTGGAAAAGGATTTCTTGATAGTTTGCTCAGCCTCAGACTCTGGAAAGTCCCTTGCTGGGAACCTCAGGCCCAGGGGAGAGATTGGCCTGTATCTTCTGTGAGTGTGGAGGTGGGCATTGCCCCCAGCAGGGGAGGGCAGGGATGACTCCCAAAGACAAAAGTTACTTGGAGTGAACATCTTACAATTTTCTATTTGCTTGGTTTTCACAATACCTTTTTCTTCACTGAGGTTCTGTGAGAAGCAGACTCTGACACAAGGATTGGGGGAGTGGGAAAGTGGAGGTGGGGGCAGGAGGCCAACACGAGGAATGTTATCATGCACTGAGAGCAAGGGGCGCCCCCCAAAGATGTATGAGACATGCCTCAAGTTGTCCATACAATGGGGCAAGGAAGCTGGGGTATTTATCCACCAACTCCCTTTTTGCCATTGGTGGAGGGCTTCTTCCGGGCACGTGAACTCTCCAGCACTTCCGGCTTGCCCTGAGCCAGAGCCAAGGGTGTTTCCACAGCCAGAAAAAACCCTCAGGCAAAGAGCAGGTGTTGGCAGTAAGCAGCCTTCTCAGTTTGGAGGTAAGTGCTGAGATACATGGGCAGAATGCCAACGCCTGCCACACTCTGCCCTCTTGTTCTCCTCCTTGACTACTTTCCATGTGCTTTTGCAGATTTCTGTTATCTCCCACTGTCCCCTGTTAAATGCTTGATGTTCTCGAGGCTTCAGCCTTGAGCCTCCTTGGCTTTCCTCAAGCTACATGTCCTCTTGAACAATCCCATGTACCCTCAAGGGTTGCATACATCTGTGGGTTGGTGACTTCAAGCACTGTCACTATTTTGGACCCACTCCCATGTTTGTTGGGATGGAGACCCAACATGTCCCAGACCCAAATTATCATCTGTATCCAAAGACATGCTCCACCAATGCGTTTTCTCCCCAGTGGTGGCATTACAGTCCACCTAGTCCCTCTAGAAACTAGGAATCACCCCTTGATTCTCCCTATCCCTTCTTTTTCACATATAATCGGTCACCAAGTCCTGTGGATGTGGCTTCCAAAATATTTCTCAGAATCATTCCCTCCTCTCCATCCCCACTCCTACTGCCATTGCCTGGACCCTCATCATGTTCTACCTGGGGTATTCCAGCAGCCTCTGAGCTGACTCCCACTTCCAACCTGATCCTCTCCCTGTACCTCCAGTTGGTCCATCCTCCAAAGTGGTCAGAGTTCAATCAAAAGTGTCAATGTGAACTTGTCATGCCTTGTTCAAGACCCATTCCCACAGGGTATTTTAAGCATCTTGGTCTGGTGCACAAGGTATCCTTTCTTGAATCTTTGATTTCATCCCTGGCCACTCCCAGCTCTGCCACTTGGGTCTTGTGTCATGTGCTGTGCTCTTTCCTCTCATGTTGTGCCCTCTGCTTGGAATACTTTTTCTACCAGTTGCTTTCACTGATGACTCTAAGACCCAACTTACCTGACACCTCCTCTCAGAAGTTTTCTTTGAATGCCCCTAGCTGGATTAGACACTCTTCTTTTGGTGCAAGCATCAGAAAACTCATTGCAAATGGGCTTAAATAACAATAGGAATTGATTGACTTGCGTAAGTGATACAGCAAGAGGTAGGTCTTGCTGCAGGTGATGTGTGATCCAAGGTCTAAAAAAAAAATGATGCCATTGGGTTCTCTGCATTAGTAACTCTGCCTTTCCCTTGCAGGGGGCGGGTGGGTGCAGGGGCCTTCATTCTCTGAGTCATGGAGGGAGTCCCATGGCTTCATACTCATATCCTGCCCAGATCAGTCCAATGAATTGTCCAGGCAAATGCTGGCTTGTGGTACCTGTCTAAGGAGTTACTTGCTCCTCTCCAAACCAGTCAAAAGTCCAGGGGCTTAGAGGGCTCTTCTTCAGCAATTGGCGAACTATGGCCAACTTGTGTCTGTAATGGCAGAGTTCAGGAGGGGAGGCAGAGACCAGCAAACTTTTTCTGGAAAGGGACAGACAGTAAATATTTTAGGCTTTGTGGGCTGAAGCAAAATCAAGGATATTATGTAGCAAACTATATAATAAGAGAAAAAATTAATTTCCACAAAATTTTTATTGATGGAATTACAATAATAATTGAGTACAATTTTTTTTTTTTTAAATAAAAGGTCTGCTAATGAGAAGAATGGGTTTTTGGTTTAGCTAGAGAGAAATCAGGCTTCAGACAACAATGCCCAGGACACAGACGAGTCTGCCCCTCACCTTACGCCTCCAGCCTCTAGGCCTGGTCTCATCTCTGTCCCTCATGAGCAGATTGGGTCCTGAAGTCCAGGGTGAGGTTTAAACCTTGATTTCAGGATGACCCCTGGGTGGGAGCAGGCTGTGGGCAACCCTTTGCAAGAGCATCTCAGCTCTTCTCCAGAGCTGACCTGGCCTCAGGGAGGGCTGCTCAAGGTCCAGGGAGGGTCTGGGGGTGTGCAGAGGCAGCGGGAAGTGAGGCTGGTTGCTGGAGACCTTTCCAGGCTGATGATATATAGATACAATGTGGGTGTGCGCCAGTACAGACAAACACCCACACGCTCACACACTCCCTGGACTCATGCACAGATTTACACACTCCCATAGACAGATGGTCACACCCACGCCCATCTTCACTGCCGGGGGTGGGGGGATAACAGCTCAGTGGTAGAGCACATGCTTTGCATGCACGAGGTCCTGTTTCAATCCCAGTACCTCCATTAAAAACAAACAAACAAACAAAACAAAACAAAAAAAGAAAATAATCTTCACTACCAGGATGTCACACGCACACACACACACTCTCTTATTTACCTACTCCCAAGCTCACACATGTTCACATACACGAGTATTAGCTTCCTAGAGCTGCTGTAACAAAGTACCACACCCTGGATGGCTAAAAACAAAAGAACTTGAGTTCTGTCTCACAGTTTTGGAGGCTAGAAGTCCAAAACCAAGGTTCCGCCTGAGAACCTTCTTGTAAGGGGGGACCCTTTCTTGCTTCTTGCTAACTTCTGACAGCCCCGGCTGTTCCTTGGCTTGTAGGTGTATCACACCAATCTCTGCCTCCATCTTCACGTGGACAGGTGTCTCTGTGTCTCTCTGGTGTCTTCACACCGACATCTTCTTATCAGGACACTAGTCATTGTGTTAGGGGCCACCCTACTCCAGGATGACCTCATCTGAACTGATTACATCTGCAACGACCCTATTTCCAAGTAAGATCCAGTCCCGAGGTGCTGGGGGTGAGGACACCATTCAACCCATAAAGACATCTTATGGCCATAAAAATCTCACATGTACGTATCACAGTCTCACAGTGACACACAGATGTACGCACTCCCAAAGTCACACAGACATGTTCACACATTCTTAGAGTCACAAAATCACACATACCACATATGCCACCAGGATCACACATGCCCATGTAGACACTCACAGACACACTCTCCTTCAGTCCCCTAGTCTTACACATGGCCCCCCACACCCCTCACCGTCATTCCTTCACACGCCCGCATGCCCCCTCGGCCACACTCAGAGGCCACCCCGCCGGGGTCATGCTCCAAGACCCGGCACATTCGCGGCCTCACACTTGGCTCCATACCTCTCACATCCTCTCCCACCCACACAGTCTCTCCCCTTCTGACTCCTCCTCCATCCAGCACACCAGATTTCCAAGCAGCCTTCAGGGTGGGGAGGTAGCAGGCCTCCTCCGGGCCACCCTGCCCCACCCCAGCCAGGGCACCAGGCGGGGACCCCTTTGCTGGCTGGAATCAGGCGGCACCCTGCAACAAGCTTTCTCCATTGCAGGCTCCCACGCCTCCTTCTCGGGGGCAGACAGACAGACAGACAGACCATGCACACACACCCTCCCGCTCACCCCCGCGCCCCTCCGGCAGCCCCACAGCAGCAGTCTGTTCCTCATTATGGGCCAATGCGCCTGTTTACTCACCCAGCTGGAGATGGTTAGAGAGTGATAAATAATGAAAGAGAAAACAGGCTTTTCCCCTCTGCGGCTTCTATTTATGTAACATGTGTCACAGCTCACTCACAGACTTTGTTTCGGAGCTGGTTGCAGGAAATAGTTTATTTTTTCCGGACGGTGGCTTGGGGGGGCGGGGTGGGGGGCCAGGGTTTGGGTTTCTGGTCTCACGCCCATGGGAGTTTCGGGATCTGGTTCCCAGAGTCCTCCTTACCCCGGTGCCTCCCCTCCCTGCCTCCCCCCAGATGGCTCAGGGGCTGACATTGTGGCTCAAGGCTGCCTTAGAACCAGGTTTTCTGACTCCACTGATTTGGAAGGAGCTGGGGTGATTGGGGAGCCCCTCCCAGCTGCCTGTGAAACCCCTCAAGCCAGTGGGCTTGTTTTAAGAGACTTGTGGCTTGAGGCTAGGACTCCTTGAGGGGGTGGATGGGATAGGAGGCTTCCTAGGTAGCCTGCACCTGCTGGGGAGAGGGTGCAAAAGGATGCCTTCTATGAAACCTGAATAACAGAGCCAAACTGTGCGTCCACTTAGCAGTTTGGTGTTCATGGTCTCTCTGAGGCTTCCTTAATTTTCAGGTGTTGCTTTCTAGGTGAGGAAATTGAGGAACAGGGACCTGGTGGGACTTGCCACTGTCTGCGCAGCTGGTTGTGAAGGCCAGGACTTCAAACTCACCCATCCCACCATCCCTCTGTTTTCCCAGGGCACCTCCCTCGGAAGAGTTCTGGTCAACTGAACACTAAGGCAGGTGGGAGTAGTTACAAGGGTCTGGGGCCTTGGAGTGTGGGGGGACGTCAGCTGTCAGAGATCTGAGAGTGCCCCTCCTCGTCCCTCCCCCAACACTAAGACAGGCATCCTTTGGGGGGTTGCTCCAGGGACGGAAGAAGCAGCAGAAAGTGACTCTGCTCCCCAACTCCCAGTGCAGGGAAGGTCTTGGGAAGCTTGAAGGCAACCTCTCCCCACTGAACCTGTCTTTCTGAAGGCCAGGGCAGGGAGCCCATGCCTTGTCTGATGTGGAGCCTGAGTGGGGTCCCGGGCCACCTACTGGGGAAACCCAGAGGTACCAACCTCTGAAGGATGCAGTCTACTGTGGAAGATGGATTGGGCAGCCCCAGTTCCCGCAGACTGTGTGTGTGTGTGTGTGTGTGTGTACACAAGTAACATGGCATCAGTCCTGTCTGGTGGCCTCAGGGATTCATTCGGGGACTGTTCCACTGGGATATCCTAGCTGGTGGGAGAAGCAGCCACATTCCCGAGATAAAGACTTTTAAACACTGCCTGACCAGAATAAGAACAAATAGTGAGGACTCAGTGCAAAAGAGAAAGAGCATCAAGGAGCTGGGTTCCGAGTTCAATGGGCCTCAGGATCACAAAGGAGTTGATCAAATGCTGATGCCCAGGTTGGCCCCTGGGGTGTTAATTCAGCAGGTGGAGAGCGTCCAGG
Source organism: Camelus bactrianus (assembly GCF_048773025.1). Taxonomy (NCBI): domain Eukaryota; kingdom Metazoa; phylum Chordata; class Mammalia; order Artiodactyla; family Camelidae; genus Camelus; species Camelus bactrianus. The sequence goes on along the minus strand of NC_133558.1, from coordinate 27,341,233 downwards.
AATCCGCATGGCTGACAAGTTCCTGGGACTTCTGAGACTAGCGGTTTCCCAAAGACACGGAGACAGCAGCACCCTAAGGGTGGGCCCTGCCCCCAAGGACGGGAAGGAAGCATTGTGCTTAGGTCAAGAAAGTCTGACTTGCCCAAAAGAGCAGGAATGAATTGGTCAGAAGAATGATAAAACTAGTCAGAAGGGAGGGAGAGAGGAAGGAGGAGAGGAAATGAGAGTTTACCAACACCAATTAGGTGCCAAGCACAGTTCTATGGCATTTGGATCTATCTGCTTCAACTTTGTGGCATACATACCCATCTCTGTAACCTAAAACACCATCAACATTTTATTCTTACTACCATATAATGCTCATAGAGACACAACCAAGCTTTTTGGTCAGCCAGCGGTTTGCACGTCTTTGAGCACTTACTACGCTCCAGGCACTGCTTTAATTTATATGTGTGGCTTTATTTTTCCTGCTCCACAACACTGACAAGCAATAATATTCCCATTTTACTGAGGAGAACATCAAGGCTCGGAAACTTGTGTCAGGCCACCCCAGGCAAATCCTGGTAGCAGGAGGAGCCAGGGCTCTCTTTACTGCTCCCGGGAGGACTTTTGTTGAGGAGATGGAGTAACTTCATCTAGAACCTGCTTTGCCGCCCTCTCTCCAAGATTCCCTCCCACCCCTCTGAGGAGTGGAGAGGCTGGATGGGGAGGTGACCTCTTTGCTATTCATGTAGCCCCTTGTCTTTGGGACCCTATGGACTCTCATGAAGCCCACCCAGCTTGCATCCTGGTCTCAGAGCTCTTTGCCTGCAGGCAAATGCCCAGGACAGGAAGCTGAGCATCTGGGGTCTCTGGAGCACTTGTGGCCCTGAGGGGGTCCCAGGAGAGAAGGGCCATGTGAGGAAGGCTTAAGGAGCACCCTTGCCTAGGTTTCCAGGGGCCCCCTGCATCCCTGTCCCCTTGGCAGTATGGGTGTGTCACAGCTGGAGAGTGGGAGTGGAAGTGGGGGGCAGGGGAGGGGCAGGCCAGAGCGTGGCCCTGGGCATTTGTTCAGGCTGCGGGCTGAACTTGATTTCAAACATAGGGACTCACAGCAGTTTCATGGGGGTCCTGCCCAGACGCCCCCACAAACATTCACCTGTACACACTCATGTTCTCAGGTGATTCTGCTGCATGTGGAGTCCCCTGTCATGAAGACCCAGACAAAGCTCTGGCCTCTAATGGCCCCTGTGAACGGTGACATGAGTAGTAAAAATCATCCTAACCCCCATATGCTCTGCACCCCTAGTCTCTAGACTTCCTTGATCCAGCAAGGAAGCTTTTATTATAACCACCCCTGTCCTTAGAGATGAGAAAATTGGGGCTCAAAAAAGCCAAGCAACTGGCCCGAGGACACACAGCCAATATGTGGCAGAGCCTGATTGGGATTCGGACACTTCATCCCTGTCTCCAGGCTGCCATTCCTGTTCCTCTCCCAGCACCCAGCACCCAGCACCTGGTATGTGTCAGGAAGCCCACTGATTCATGCACGTAAGTGGAGTTTTTTTCATATAAACTCAGCACAGGCCCAAGCCGCCCCTATCTCCCAACCCACCCTGAACTGGGATCTTGCAGGAGACTCAGAAAATTGCAGACCCTCTGCTTCCTCCACAGCCAGAGCTAGCACAGCTGAATTCCCTGGGCTCCAGCCTCAGTTTCCCTCTGTCTCTCAGGCCCACACACCTGGGCAAGGCTCTCCCTGCACTGGGGAGACTGACAACCCTGGCTGGGCTCCTGTCTGAAGTCTGGCCCTCACTCTGGAAACCTCTGGGGTCCAGCCACCTCCATCCTCCCCTCTTCCTCAGAAACACCAGGCCTGGCACTGCCCACCTGCAGCCCCCTCTCCCCACGGCCCCCTGGGAGCCCAGGCTTTGCTTGAGGGCAGCGAGTGAAGCCGGCTGTAACAGAGAAACCTCAGGCTCCTCTTTAGAAGTCCCTGGAGGAGGCAGATCTGAGGAAAGGCTGCTGAGAAGGCGCCTGCAGCAATGTCAGCTTGAGAACAACCTGGCTGACAGGATGCTGAGCGGGGATTAAGGTCGGGATCAGGGAAGCCGGGGAATGAAGGCAAGTTCCCTGCTCCCCTTGCTGCTCTGCTGCCACCGCAGCTGCCTCTGCTGCTGGGTTTGTCTTCTTGTTTGTTCTCGCTCTGGGAAAGTGGGCGGAGAGGGAAGTGGGCAGGGGTGAGGCAGGGAGGTGGGGGGAAGGACAGGGGAGAGGTGGAGATGGGCACGCAGGGGATGGAAGGGGATGGGTCTCCTCTGGTCCTCAGGACTCAGTTAAGGGCGGGGCAGAGGCATGGTGGTCCTGGCCTGGGACCTGTCCCCACTGATTGTCCCCAGTTGGCCATGAGAGGGCCAGCCTGCTGCCCTGTTAACACTCTTCCACATGCAGAGCCTGTCCTGAGTGTTAGTGGCAGGTCCAGTGAGGACAAAATTGTTCCTACTCTGTGAAAGCCTCCCAGGCCAACATGGCAGATGCACTACATCTTCCACAAAGGGGTAAGTCTGTTTCCACCTGCCCACAAATGTAAGATCTCTGTTCTGTGGAAAGGCCTTCACCCTGACTTGCCTCATCATTGAAATGTCACAAGAGCCCAGCCAAACGAGCTGAGTTCAGATCAGCCAGTGCAACAAAATTCTAGTGAAACCTCAGACCCCTTTTGCTGTTACTGGTGGAGTGGTTAAGAGTATTGCTTCTAGTCTTGGACAGCATAGGTTGGAACTCCGGCTCTGCCTCTGATTCGCTGTACAACCTTGGGGAAGTTGGCTAACCTCTCTATGCCTCAGTGAGAGAAAATGGTAAGGCTGTTAAGAAGATGAAGGGAATAAACACATGAACAGTGCTTGGAGCAGGGCCTGCCACAGGGGATGTGTGCAATGAGGGTAGTTGCATTTTTTTAGAATTTATTTTCTTGGGAGGAATAATTAGGTTTATTTATTTATTTATTTAAATGACGGTACTGGGGATTGAACCCAGAACCTCATGCATGCTAAGCATACACTCTACCACTGAGCTATACTCTCCCTGCTCTGCCTTTAAATTGCATTTACTATGGGCGGGCAGAAGGAAGGAATTATAGGAGAAATCCAAAGTTAATCACCCAAAAGCCTCCTGGAGGAATGGAGTGTGGAATTTGATTTTGGAGACTGAGGCTTGGCAGAGAGTAAATGGAAATATGAATTGGGGGTGGAAGACAGAGCCCCTGTTTGCCTGTGAGTGTGGGGCTGAGAGGCGCAGGGATTTAAGGAGGTGTCTGATGAGAGGTAGAAAGGCATCATTTTCTGGGAGCCCCATTCCCCGCCAGTCTTTCTCCAAAGTTCCTGCTCTAACTAGGGGTGACACAACTATTCTTTCCCAGTACTGCCAAGGGCAAGCCAGCGGTGCAAAGACCATGAAAAAATGCCATTGGTCATCATGACCTTCCCAGGATGGGATGTAGTCTAGAAATCCCAGCCATATACAGACACTTTCAGTTGCACCTGGGTTCTCTGGACCTGGGGAGGGACAAGAGAGCAGAGAAACATGCAGAGATGACAAACTTGACAGTCCCTGGGGTTGGGTTCCAGCTCTACCACTGACCAACTGTGTGACTTGGAGCAAGTCAGTTAGCCTCCCTGGGCTCTTGTTGCCTGGTCTGTGACATGGGATAAAGATTCACAGAAGAACCAGGGAGGGCTTTTCCTGGCCTTGGCGGCTGCAACTGCAAAGTCCTGGTCCCCTGGCCCATGCTGCAGCCCCTCTTGGGGATCCTCAGCCCCTCATCCCATCTCTGGGCACCCTGGCCGCCGGCTGCAGGCAGGAAAGGTCCTGGGATGAGAGTGAGAACCTGGGATGGATACTGGTAATTGAGGAAAGGGTCTGCTGAGTTTGAGCTCTGGCGGGAAGAACCTGGCCAGGGGCCTGGTCTCCGCAGGTGTGGCAGGGGAGCTGCTGGCTGGGGATTTTCTCTCTAGGGGACTGGTTTCTGGAAAGTTAATTTCCAAAACTCCATTAAAAAATTGTCAATAAAATTCATGTATATTTATTGTAGAAAATTTGGAAAATACAGAAAAGCATAAAAAAAGGAGATGAAATTCAGCCATAATCCCACCAATCAGAAATAACCGCGGTAAGATTTTACCTTAACTTCGTTTTTCCAAAGTATACAGTCACACACACATTCACACACTCAGAATCATGCACTCATGGACATTTACACATCTATTCCCATTTGTATACTTACACACATATTCACATTCACACATTTACACACGTATGTGTAACTATTACAGCATAACACACTTTGTACCTACATCTCAAAAAGTTTAGACACAGCTTCTTGGAATCATGAATCCATTACAGTTTTGTAAAACTGGTTTCTTCATTAAACAAAATATCAAGAACCTTTCCACCATCATTAAATAGTTTACTCCAACATCATTTTTGGGGGGGGGTGGTTGTGGGTAATTAGGTTTATTTATTTATTTTTTTTAAACGGAGGTACTGGGGATTGAACCCAGGACCTCATGCATGCTAGGCACACACCCTACCACTGAGCTCTACCCTCCCCACCTCCAGCATCATTTAAATGACTGCACAGTGCTCTGTCTTTTGAGTGTATTGTAAGGTGCATACTTTTATCAATTCACAAGTTTTGGTCACCCAGAATGTTTCTAGAGTTTTCTTTTTTTTAACAATCATGTATTTTTTTAAATTGCAGTATTGTCAGTTCATAATATTGTGTCCATTTCTGGTGTATGGCATAATGTTTCAGTCATACATACACATGCATATATTCCTTTTCATATTCTTTTTCATTACAGATTACTACAAGCTATTGAATAGAGTTTAAGCCAAACATCACTGTAGAGAAATCTTTGAGGGGGTGGCTAACCTTACAACTGTTGATTTGTCTGTCTACCCCTGGCCCAAGTGTGAGACTTTCTAGGGCCAGCTCTGAATACAATTCATGAACTAGGCTCCTGGTTCCCCGGAGACATCCAGTAATTATTGAATTGCTTTGCGTTTCCGGAGCTTGTGTTCTGGACTGAGGAACTGGGATGGTGGACTGATCAAGAGGGATCCCACCTTCCTGGTTGGAACACTCAGGGGTCCCCAGTGATCTGTGCTAGGCCTACCAGCGTCAAGGATATAAAAACGTTTCCAAGCCCAGAGCCACTGGCCAGCCTGGAGGCTCTCGGAACCGCCTCCCTTTACCTCTCATCTTCCTGGGCAAACCTAACGTTGCCTCCCCCTGCCAAGACCCTCCCTCTTCGCACCCCCCCACCTCTGACTCATTTAAGTTCTTTTGTTGTGTCTTCAAGCTGAAGGCCTAGCCCGACAGAGCCCTTTCACCTGCTCATTACTGCTGGAGTACTGTTGTGGCAGCTCTCCGGGCTCCCCAGGAAGCAGCCCCCTCTCTGGCCCCCAGTTCTGACAGCGCAGCCCCCTGGGCCCCTGGGAAGGACCCACAGGGCACACCTCGGCCCTGCCCCTGCTCTGCCTGTCAGCCCCCAGGGCACCAAGAAGCCTTTGTCTCTTCCTCCCGGGGGCTCTGGGCAGATACCGACATTCTTCCTAATACAGATTTGTAGAATCATGGATTTTGGAGCTAGGACCCAGCTCCCATTTTTCAGTGGGTCCTTAAAATGAATGCTAATTGAGAGAGAAAAATCAAGAGGGAAAACCTACTCATTTAATTTCCCTCCTCAAGCATCCATGCCCCCAACCTCCTGCAATCTTTTTTTTCTTTTCTCTTTTTACCCCTCTCCCTTCTTCTTCCATTTTCTCCCTCTTCCCCCTTTCCCTCTTTCTCTCTTCTCTCTTTCAGCTCCGACACACTCTCCCACCCTCCTGTCCTCATTTCCCCTCCTCTCCCCTTCTTTTTTAAGTTTTTTTTCTTTTAACTTTCAAGGTCATTCCGGACTCCTGACGCAGCCAGTCCCTTGGTGAGACGTGAGCGCCATTGGCGTCCGTGGCCTCTGTTTCCGTGGCAACCCAGTAACCATTAATTTTCAATTAAAGGAGACAAAAAGCTCGATGACAGCTCCAGGTCTGCTGAAGATGTCAAGAATCTGTATTAATATACAGCAAGAGAGCATAATTGTGTGTCCATCTTCCAGAGCAGCGAAAAATGGAGGGATAATTACCAGCTCGAAAGCCACTCTGTAATTTAGTTCTTACTGTCACCACAGCCCTACACATTAGCATAAATTAAAAGCAGAGTTTATTGTTATCAAAGTGCATTGATATCTCCAGACCCGCTTTCTTCCTTTTAACTGTTTGTCGTGGATGAGTGACTCTCCAACTCTCGCGGGGTCTCCCTGGGGTAGGGAGAAGTTCCAGTGCAGGGGCTGCTGAGGTACTGATGCTGGATCTGGAAGGTCTTGGTCATTTTCACCATCCTCCCTTCGGGTGAATGGGGACAAGGGTCAGGGCATTGCCCCTCTGAAGAGGTCTGGGGATGGTGGTGGTGGGGAACTTGGGTATTAATTCATCTTTGATGTGTGAGTGTTTCGTTTTGCCCAAAGGCCCTCTTTCTGGAGGGGGCTCCTGCCCATCTCCGGGTCCCCCTTCAGTGTCTAGTACAACGTAGGGCAGGGGATGGATGCTCAAAGCCACTGTGAAAACAAAGTGAGTGTCTGAGGGGGTCTCCTCTCCTGGGGTGGATGTCAGTGGGCACCTTCCCCTGCTTCTCCAATTCAGGGTGTGAATTTCTCAGCCCAGAGTGGAGATGCTCCTGGCTCTGGCCCAATTCCCAGTGTGGCCCCTCTGGAGCCCGTCCCCTTGCCTCTTGACCCTCCATCACCATGCCCTCCCCTCCCCTGGGTCCTGCCTCCCTGTAGACTCACCTCCGGGTAGTTACAGTGCCTAGAAGTGTCTCGCTGCCAGGGTGCCAGTGACAACCACAGAAATCATGAATTTCCGTGAATGGGGGATGCGGGTTTTCTTGTATTCTATCCAGAGAGAGCTGTCCTTCAGAGGGGAATTTAGTGTAATTACCCTTAAGGGAGCGATCCTTATACAGTCAGTCACAACACTGACCTCCTGGCTGAGATCTGACAGCAAAATTATAGGCTGTGTACTCAACAGAAGGGGCATCCTTATTTTGGGGGGGGAGTTCGGGGGGAGGCGGGAAGGAAGGAGGAGGAGGGGAAGGAGATGCAGAGGCTTTGAAAAGAAAAGTGCTGGCTTCCAGCTGCCAGGCGAGCCGAGCCCGTTCTCCTCAGTGAGGCTTCTGTGAGGCTGAGATTCCCCCTGCACTTCTGCTGGTTCTGAGGAGGGGTGGAGGTGGGCACTCTGGCCCTTTAAATCTTTGAGCCCCTGTCTGTGATCTTAGCTAAAGTTAATCTTATTATAGGTTAGGGTCTGGAGGGTACTAGGAATTATTTGATAAACTACACAGGTGTGTTTTCCCAAACATATCTATCTGTTCCTTGGTCTCTCTCCCAGTGCCTGAAATCCCACCATTCCTTCTATCTTTGAGTGGCTACATCCCAGACCCTGTTAAACTGCCCCTGGGTTATTTACCTGGCAGGACTAACATGCTAATCTGTGACCATTCCAAATTTAGCATGGATTTATCTGTCACACGGCAGAACCCTAAGGACACAGGTCAGGCAAGTCTTCAAAAGGCAGTGGAGAAAGTCTGCTGTGTGGGCAGATCTCCAAGGACTGTGGAGCTCGGGAAGGAATGGAAATAGATCCCCAAATCTCACAGCTGGGAGAGATCCCAAAACCACTGGACCCAAACTCCTCCCAATGCAGGCGTCCCTTCTGCTCCACCTCTCTCCAAAACTTAGCTGTCTCTGCTCATGCACTCCTACCAGCAAGAGCTCACCAATTCTAAAGAGGTCCATTCTGCACTAAAGAGCATTGATTACTGGAAAATTCCTCCTGAAAATCTGTTTCCTACCTTGCCTTTGGAGCCCAAGAATAAATCTAAACTTTCTCCAGTGAGACCGCTTTTTAGCTACATGAAGACAACGCTCAGCTGTCCAACATCTTCTCCTTCAATTTTGGGACCCAGTTAATCCATCACCTTCCAGCTGACCCTTCCATAGAAGAGCCAGAAAGGAATCTGAAAGGATGAGGGAGGACCTGAAACACCAAGGCAACGTTTACTGAGCATCCACTATGTTCCAGGCACAGACACCACCACACCTCCTTTCATCCTATCCAGTGAGGGGAGGAGATATTATTCCCATTTTACTGTAGAGCAAAAAAAGACCCAGAAAGCTGTAAATCACTTGCCGCAGGTGCCCTGGTGGCTGAGAGGCAGAGCCGGGATTGGAACCCAGACTCCTGATCCCAGCCGAGGCTTTCCTTGAGAATCCAGCTGCCATTGCCCCCAGGCCCGTCAAGCACCATCAACTCTGTCATTGCTCTGCCTGTCTCTCTACCTCCAAGCAGGCTCCAGGGATGCCTTCTCTCCTCTCTCCTTGGCAGGGAGAAGGAATTCCAGGGGAAACCCAGCTCAAGTCTTGCTTCCTCCCTGAAAGCTCCCCTGCCCTCAGTAACTGCTTCAATGACAACATTAGCAATTATTTACGACCACAGGACCACGCTTCAGCGTTTGTGCTATGTGGTTAAAGTAGAGTGTTTCATTCAATTCTCTGGGCATTTTCTCTGACTGAGAGTTCCGCCTGGACCTGTCTCCCCTCTGAGATCTGCGTCTCTTTCAAGACCACCTTCTCAGGGTTGCCAAACCTAACCATCCTTTCCCAGTTCCTTGTTCCCTGCTGTTTCTTCCTACAGCTCCTATCACCTTCTAAGCTGGCAGAGAATTTGCTCATTATGCTCATTGTCTATTTCCCTCCACTCTAGCCTCCAAAAGGGCAGGGACTTTGCTTATTTTGTTTACTGTTGTATCCCAAGCACTTAGAACAGCGCATAGTATAAAGCAGGTTCTGGATGCATCTTTGTCAAGTGGGGGGAGGAATACTTAAAACCCAGGTGTAAATAGCATCAGAATATTGCCTGTCATCTTATAATCAGTTCATAAATGTTAACTACAACTAGTACTATTATTATTATAATATGAATTAAATGGATTTGATGACTCAAAAATATTTGTCATTCAAGTAAATTACTATATTGTGTTAAATTAAAGTGATATCTTAAAAAAAAAAACCCTTGCATGTCAGTTTCACAACAGAGAGGAACTAGGGCTCTAGTTTGGGGTTAGGTGGCTTGTCCCAGGTCACAAGCCTGGCGATACCCAGATTCAAGCTCTCGTTTATTTGGGGCTGCTGAGTATAGGACTCTAAGCCAGGCCTGTTCTGAATTTTGAGTTGGGAGGGGGAGTGGGGCAGCTGGCTTCCTGGGGGATTTCTGCCTGCATGCCCATCCGCAGGTCCTTCTGGGTCCCCCTGCCCTCCTTCCTCTTCCTGCAGCTCTTTTCAGCAGCCCCCTCCCTACTCCCAGCCAGGGAGGGGCCTGCAGGTGCAGTACGGCTGGCTGGCTTCCCCTGAGGACTGGTCCCTGCCTGGGCTGGATCCACACCCAGGGGCCCTGGGTGCCCCTGGGAGGCCCCCACCCTGGTCTCTGAGTGGCTCCTCTCCCTTGGATGTGAATGCGGGCCCCAGAGTGGCCACACAGAACATACATCTTAAACAAACACTTCTCCTTGCTGTTTATCTCCCTGGCCTTTAAACAAACTCTTTCAAAGGTTTCTGCTGATAGGAGAGATTTACTGAAAACCATTCCTTGCTTAAAAGCTCTGGGTTTATGCTTCCCGGGGTGGGGGTAGCGGGGCTGTGGAGCCTGGGGTTTCTCTGCCTCTGGACCACATGTTTATGCTCCAGGCCTTGATAGAGGAGCAACAGAGACTAATCTTTATGGAAAAGAAAATAGGAAAAGCAGGAAAGGGGAGGGGTGGAGACTGGGGGAGAAGTTTGGTTCTTGTCTTTGACTCCAGGAGGCTTTGGCAGGTCTGGGGAGACAGCGCCCACCACCCTGCAGCCCGTGGGGGCGGGGTACAGCAGCCAGGCAGGGTGGGGCTCCCTTGAACTTTGGACGGAAGGCCCTTGGGCGGGTGAGCCTCTTCTGGGGCCCTCATCCTTGGACAGAAGCCAGAATGGGCCTCTCCTGGTTGGAGGGGGCAAGGACTGGGATGGCAGGGCAGCCGTCACAGGACGATATTTACTTCTGTTTTCCACCAACATTTAGGCCAGGACCAGAGTCATCGTTAACATTGGCTTCAGCATGTCTGTCGGCCTGGTGCTGTTCCACATCGCTTATGTATTAGCTCATTTACTACAACAGCCCCAGAAGTAGATTCTGTAATTATCCTAGTTTTGCAGATGGGGAAACCAAGACACAGAGAAATGACAGAGCCACACCCCCTGAGGTTTTGGTGTAACTGGGATGCAGTCTCAGCATCATACTCTAAAGTGTATCTCGAATGGGGAGCTGTAGAGATGGATGTTCTTCTTGCCCCTTCCTCGCCCTCCCAATAATAGTATTTTATCAGTTCTAATGTGCACCCATCTCTGACGTCTGAGATGTGTCCCACAATCCCTTGACAGCAGTATCTCTTTCTTAGCAGAATGTATACTAACAGCGCACCTTGCAATCTTAGGTTTGGGAAAGTGTAGTAATAGAGAACTAATCTCTAGCACCCGTGGGCCGTGGGCTGGGTGGTTTGCATACATGATTTCATTTGCTCCACCTCCCAAAACTGTGAAATAGATCTCAATTCTATTCTGATTTCTCTGATGAGAAAACTGAAGCACCAGGAACTTACAAACTTGCCTAAGACCAAATTCAAATTGTGGATTTGAATCCCCAATTAAAGGGCCTAATATTTATTCCTGACCCTTGAAGGGTGTGAATATATACTTTTATACAGTCTTTTATTAGTAATATATTTTGTATACATATAATTCTAATTATTATATTATATATACCTTTCAAGCTGTCTTCACTTTTATTTTGTCTATTGAGGAAGAAAGATGGATTGAGTGGCCTTTTTTTGTAAGTTACACACACTTCTCAACCTGTGAATGTGAGAGACCCACAGGAGGTTTTATTGTTTTTGTTTTTAAAGCTACCTGGGCTTTTGTAGATAGGAGCTGCTCCTAAGAGGAGAATGGGGCCAGGGCAGTGGGCCAGGGCAGAGGCCCCGGGCAGGGGTGGATGTCATTGCAAAGACTCCGCTGACTTCCGGCTGTGCTTTGTTTGAGAAGTGAACGGCTGTTGTGGCAGGTGGGGAAGGGAATGGAAGGCAGGTAGGAATTTCCACTCCTTCCTGGCCTTTGCTCAGGCGGAAGCCGCTGCCCCTACTCTGTGTTTACACTTGACAAGCCACACCCCTCAGGATGGCACAGACTGACACCCCTTTCCTCAAGCCCTGCTCCAGGCCACATACCTATCCCCCACACCCTGAAAGCACTTTTCAGCACCTGGCCCCTGAGCTGGGCCCAAGCTTCCAGGGGAGGAAGAGGGAGAGTGTGAGGAGGAGTCTAGGAGTGGGGTGAGGTAATGGGGGGGAGAGGGGGGGAGTCCAGGCTAGGATGGGTGATAGAATGCCTGGCACTTGTCACCTTTCTTTTTGTATTATTTTTATATCATGACAACCTAGTTTCTAAAACCCAAATCTTTCCTCCCGCCTAGCAACTCTTGCTCTGAGATACTTCATTCACACAGAGGTAAACAGGACTGATAACAGCTTCTAAAGCCACCCTTTCAAGAGGGAGGTGCATTTTGGCCATGGCCTCTTTGTTTGTCCATTCATTTCTTTGATTTACTCAACAATTTCCTTGGGCGTTTCTGGGGACCCTGCATCCCATCTGAAAGGCTGGCCTGGGCCATCTCTGAGCTGTTTGGTGGGCTGCTGCCCAAGCTTTGGCTTTGCCGGGAATGACACCCCTACCTTCTTATACAACATCCAAGTACACTGGTAGCAACCCATGCTCTCTTTTTCACAATTCAATGAAAGGAAATTTAATTCATCCTCATGAAAAAAAAAAAGATTGGGGATTTTGCCTTAAATGCAAAGGGTGGTGCTTTTTTTTTTTCCCCTAAATTGAAGTATAGTTAATTTATAATATGTTTTAGTTTCTGGTGTACAGCAAAGTGATTCATTTATACATATATATTTTTTCATATTCTTTTCCATTATGATTTATTACAGGATATTGAGTATAGTTCCCTGTGCTATACAAAAAGGGTGGTGCTTTAATAGCGCATTTTCAAGTATTAACTGATCAGTTTGTTCTGGTTTGGCCACGGGGCTGAGCTCCTCAGGGCAGCTGGGCAGGAGCCCATCCAAGACATCAGACTTTGGATGGAATTTCCAAACCGGGCCACTGCCAGTCAGGGCTCTGGGTTTGTTTCTCTCTTCGTCCTTCTCAGCAGGGAAAGAGCTGACTGTGAGCTATTAGGAGAAGACTGAGCTCAGAGCTGGAAAGGACCCAAAGGATCCTCTAGTTTAGGAATTTACAGAGACTAGAGTGGCTTAAAAGTAGTACAGCCTTTTAATAAACTTAATTTACACTGAAACCCAACACAAAACAATTAGGAGTTGTAGCTCTAGTTGAAGTCGTGGGGCTGGACCCTGCATGCTCCGCCAATTACCCTTTGAGTGGTCCAAAGCTCCCCTGGAGAACTCCAAAGCTTAAAGAACACGTATAGAATCCATGGAGCTAGTTCAGTGACCCAAATTATAGACAAGAAAACTGAGTCTGAGCATGTCGGGGAAGATGGTAGCCCTTAGGTCCTCCACCCTCCATGGTTGGCTTTGGGTTCATGCTCATTCCCTAGACTCATGATGTGTCCTCCTTTCCAGCTTGACATGCAAAATCCTACACACCCTCAGGCTTAGCCCAAATGCCACCTCCTTATGGAATGGTCCCCAATTCTCTCATCCAGTTCTGGCCCCACACCCACGCCCATTGGTGTTCCCGGAGCTGACTGCTTTTGCGCCTCTCTTAGGAGCAACTTCCCTCGCATGTGTGCTCATATGAAGCAGGTCTTTTCTCCCTCACCAGATGGTGGGGCTCTCTGAGGTCAGGGGTGTCTTTTTTATCTCAAGCATCCAGCCTGTGAGTAGATGTGCCATCACAGAGAAGCTGTTGACCTGTTTTCTGGGGTGAAGGTGAGAGGTTTTGCCCATGGTCTGCCTACTAGACAGATCTAGTTCTCATCAACTCAGCTAGGAGGGCACTGAGTTTGATTAGACATTTACTTGGAGGCCTGAAGTATGTCTGGAGGGGGTGGGAGGTGAGGAGGGGACAAAGCCTTTAGAGCTTGGAGGAGGGTCCTTAATGCCTTGAACTGGCTCCTCCCCCAAACCCTCCAAAGATAGAAGCAGAAAGGGGGGTAGGGGAAGAGAAGCCAGGGCCTCTACAACTCCCACCATCAGAGATTTTCTTCTTTTCTGGCATTTTAAGAGCTCAGACTCAAACCCTTTAAGGGCTTTTGAAACAATTAGATTTGCAAGTGCCCAGTGCTCAGTCTAATTGCTTAAAAGCCACTTCAGGCTCCAACTGACCCAGAGTAAAGCTTGGAGAGTGGACAGGGGGAGGGGAGACCCGAGACACTCTGTCGCCCTGTTTCCCAGGCCTTTCTTGGTGACCAAGGTCTGGACCAGGGTTGACACCAAAAAGGGATCTTCGATTGTGCCCATTTGCCAGAGCCACTGGAATTTCCATGTCCCTTCCCCAGCCCTTGCCTCTAGGACTTCTCATGTAAATCCCAGCATCCTTCGGGGTGGTCAGGGCAGGTGTGTCCACAACCAATTTTCAAAGTTAAGGAGGTCCAGAAGTGTCAGAACACAAGACTTGAGATACCTGACTCAAAGGTGATGCTGTTCCTCTGGGATCTTCTGCTGTTGGGGCATGAGGAGATTTTGCAATCTCTAAGTCAGTTCCACTTCTCCATGCTTTCCTGATTACTCTTCCCCCAAATTCTAGTTTCTGTACAAAATTCTCTCTGGCTCAAGATCCTACAATATTCCATATCAGATGGGGTCAAATGTTCCTCACAGCCTTTGAGCAACCCCATAATTTGGCCCCAGTTCACCTTGGTTCCAGGCCACCCCTGTGCTTTTTCACAGACTGTGTTCTTGCCCTCCACTCTTCCACTACCCAGTGCAGACATCTATTTATGTGCCTGGCATAAGGCTCAGCAGTGGGGACACTGGGATGAGTAAGTCATGGGTCCTGCTTTCAGAGTGACATGTTCTAGGTGGAACATAGACATAAACAGATGAGTCTCTTTGCCAAAAATTTGTTGAGCATCTGCTATGTGCCAGACACTGCTCTAGGTGCTAGGGACACTCAGGCCAACCAAACAGATAAAGTTCCCACTTTCATGGAGTTTATGTGATAGGAGAAACAGGCAGTGACATATAAGCAAAGAGATATGTAATCTGCCACATGGAGATGAGTGAGTGAAGGGAAGCAAGGCAGGCGGAAGAGAAGGCTCTCAGAGGTGGGGACATTTGAGCTGAAACCTGAGTGGAGGGAGGGAACAGCTTATGCTAAGGTCCTGAGTAAGGGCTGCCTGTGTGTTCAAGGAGGAGCAAGAGGCCAGTGCAACTGGAGAAGACTGTGTGAGGGAAAGAGATGAAGACGAGTCAGAGGGAACAGGGGCCAGATTATGATGGGGACTGTAGACTCAGCAAGAGCTTTGGATTTCAGAATGAGATGGGTCAACTGGGGATATTGAGCAGGGAGTGATACGAGCAAATACATGTTTTAAAAGGCTCACTTTGGCTGCTGTTGGAGGACAGTCTGGAGGGGCAAGAGTAGAAGTAGGGAAGCTATTTAGGAAGCGATTGCAATAGTCCAGCAAGAGATGGTGATGGTTGGGGTATTGGGAAGAGATCATTATAATACAGTATAGATGCTCCGTTTTGAGAGCACCAGTCAGGAACCCTTGAGGGACCAGGAGGCAGTGGGCTGGACTGCTGACAAGAAAGGATTGCTAGAGGTTTGATCACAGAGCTGAATCTTAAATGAGGAGGAATCGGTCCAGACAGGAGATGGGAGGTGGGCCAAAGGGGACAACAAGTGCTGAGGTGCCTGCTTCACGGGCTGTGGGGAGCTGGGAGCAAGTAGACAGGCCAGAGCATCACTTAGAGGCAGGGAATGGTGTAGCCTGGGGCTGGAGAGGGTGGGGGGCCGGACACCAAGGGTGGGAGCCTAGTTGAATTGAAGAGTTTGGGTAGCAGGAAGTCACAAAGGGTGTCAAGCCTGACCGCTTCCCTGTCCAATTTGTGTTGGACAAAGATCACTCTGGATGTGGAGAAGGGGAGGGGCAGGACTAGGGTCTGGGAGGCCAGTTAGGAGGCTGACCTGGTGACAGATGGGAGTGGCCTGGACCACAGGAGCCTTGACTGGAAAGTTGCCAGGATGTCTAGTCAATGGCTGATTGGTTAAAAGGGTGCAGAAAACAGAAGAATGAAAAGTGGTCCCTGTTCAGCATCCATGCCCTTAGACTGGATATGAGGCCCCCATACTTAGGCCCTCCTCACAGAGCAAGGGGTCTCCAGAGCCCACTGGCAGCCACCCTCCTTCCAGATCACTCCCCAGACACCCAGGATCTCTAAATTCATGTGTACATGGCCTGTGCAGGCTGATGCCGCCTCCACCGGTCCACCCTGCAGGGTAAAACTTCCTGGGCTACAGGCTGAGGCGGGTAGAGTGGGATGTACCCAGAGCTTGGGCCTGCAGACTGGGGTGTCCATGTGATGCCCTCAAAGCCTTTCACAGCTGAGGGTGAACTTGGGGATGGGAAGGGTGGGGAGGCTGGCTGTGACGGGAGCTGGGGGAGCACGGAGGCCGTGTCTCCCTGCACGGCCTGGTGCAGAGCTCCGAGAAGCCTGAGCACTCAATTTTGAACCTGGCCTTCCAGATCTTTGGAAGGTCTATGTGTCAGCCTAGGAGAATAGAACATATTTTATTTAACAGTTTGTTAACTTGATTTATAACTTTTAAATATTTAGACATATGGAATGTGGGCCTCCATTTGTACTTTTGCCCAGTCCAGGAGGGGTGAATGGAAAACTCCCCAGGGCCAGGATTATGTCTTATTTGCCTTGGTCCCCCTCCCTCCTCCACCCCACATCCCTGGGCCCCTGGGCCTTGGTAATTTCCACCAAACTGGAAAGAGAGTCAGATCCCAGCCTGATAGAGAGAAATGTGGACTTGCCGTGGCCCCAGCGGGGAATGGTTGGTCAGATGACTGCAGGGGCCTTTGGATGGTGTGGCCTGGGCAGGGGTTGGGAGGACACAGATGGGGGCCCAGGGGGTCAGGAGCAGGGACCCCAGGCACAGACTGTCCCATTCAAAACCCACCTCTGCTATTCAGGATTGTGTGGCACTTGTAGGACAGGATAATGATAATAATCCCTAATTACCCTGACCTTGCAGGGTATGGGGGAAGATGCAGTGAGTGTCTGACATGTAGTTAGTGCTAGAAAACATTTGTTATTACTATCACATAAAGTGGTCCCTTGGAGGGAACTTTTAAGCCAAGCTAAGGGGCAGCTCCTGGTAAATCAAGGAAGGAGTCAAAGTTGGTTTTGTTGCCCGATCTTTCTCTTCCCACTTTCAAAGTTCCCCATGGAGGTCCCTCAGTGATCAGGCTGTCCCTCCCCCCTCTAGGGAACCCCTCTCCCCTACCTCCCGCCCAAAGCTGTCTGCTGTTTGGTTAACTCCTGTTCTGTCTCCGCTGTCTGCAGCCTGTCATCCCCCAGATGCCTGGCCAAGCAATTCACTTGCAAATCCTCAAGGTTCCTGCTCGCAGGAAGATGTCAGTGGGCGAGAATGGGCCCAGCACTGTGCTGAGGTGAGGGCCCTGAACACACCAGCTCATTCAATCCTTTAACAGAATCCACTGAACTCTGTTCCAGATGCTGTGATCTGTATTTTGCACAGGAGGAGACTGGGACAGAGAGAGGTTAAGTGACTTGCCCAGGATTTCTCAGCGGAGAAGTTAAGAGCCAGGGCCAGGACCCAGGAATGAGTGGCTGAAGCTCTCTTTCCCAGGAGGAATCCAGCCTTGTTCCCAGCTCCTGTGACACTCCTGCCGAATAGAGTGTAGACCTGCTGGAGACAAGGCCCTGTCCCAATGGAGACACTTTGATGGGAGGATTGCAGGCACTTAGCAGGCTGAAGATCTGGTTTGTCGGGGAGAGGAAGTTCTTTTGTTTTCCTTTAGATTATAGTTGAGGACCTTCCAGGCAAAAAACAAGCAAACAAAACAACCCCCTCTTTTCAAGGGATGAGGGCTATGGGTGAGTCTCGTAGGGGAGGTACTTTGTGTGAGATTCTCAGACAGAGGTTTTTTGGAGCAGTATGGTTTCCAGTTGGAGGGGATTCTATAGGGACAAGGAGCTGCCCCTTCCCTACCACAGCCTGAGTGACCTGGGCTCCTTGGAAAGCTGCCCGACTTGGGGAGCAGAAGCCCTGGAAGTTACTTGCTGGTTGAGTGGAAGCAGAGACATTTGATTCTAGTCCCTGCCCTCTAGAGCTTACAGTCTCCTAGGAAGCCGGACAGACTGCGGGAGCTTCAGGTGGAAAAAGCAGCAGCCTGGGAATGCCTTCTGGCCGTGATGCGAACCAACTGTGTGACCCTGGGCAAGTCACTCGCTCTCTCTGATCTAGGTTTCCCATCCATAAAATGAGAAAGTTAGGGCTGATCACTGGGTTAAACCTTGTTTTTCCTTTTCACAATGGGACCTGGAGTTCTAATGACCTCCCACACAGGAGTCTGCCAGGGACAGCAGAGCTGCTTGGCTTCTGAGAGAGAAGGAACCCATGCTCTCTGTCTTCCTCCTCGTCTTTTGAGATAATTGCTAAGGGCAGCTCTAAGTGTCTCTGATGGTAAGGCCTGAACCACATTGAGAAAGCTCAGGAATGAGCTTCCTGGAGGAAGTCAGGGTGGACTTGAAGGCTAGAAGGATTCTGATGCGTGGAGGCATGGGGAGGGCATACCAGGCAGGAGGCAGGACGTGAGAAAGATGCAGAGACGGGGAAGGGCAAGGTCGACACTGGTGCAGAGCCCACCTGGCTGGAATGGAGGAGACTTACAGGAAGGGAGGGGAGAGGAGCCTAAGAAAGGCGTCCCAGGCGGCATCCATGGGAACCTCACATCAAGGGGTAAAGATTATTTCTGCCTCAACTGGGAATACATGTCCAGACTCCTTCCTACAGAAGGGTGCGCCCTGCTGTGAGGGGAGGGCAAGAACCAGCATCCAGGAAATAGTAATAATAATGGCATCTACTTCAGAGGGTTGTTTGGAGGGTGAAATGGGTTAGAATATCAGAAGCCCCAGAATGGTGTCCGGCACAAGAGGAATGTTGCGTAAGTCTTTGTGAAGTATATTCAGATCAGAGAGGACCCTGAGCCACCAAAGTTGTGCATCCTTTCCTGCCTCTGGCCTAGCATTAGTAGTGATGGAATTAGGATTTTGCCAGCTTCTATGATCATCCATGATGGTGATTCTGAGATGTTTGTGTGTGTGAGGGGGGTGCAGCTACAGGTGTCTTTCCAGTCACTCCCTGACACTGACACACACACACACACACACACACACACACACACTCCCTCCCTCATTCCTCTTTCTGTTGCTAGTTTGTTCCTGGCCATCCCACGCTCCAGAGCCCCTGATTTCCTTCCCATCCCCTGCTCCAAGCCCACACCTCGCTCCCAGCCTCCTCCTTCCCCTCTCCCTGCACACCCCCCCTGCCCTGCCCTCCCACTCACCATAAATCTGTTACTCTGGAGTGTGTGTCTGTTGGGGGGCGGGGGGGCAGCTGTGGTGGAAAGGCAGCAAACCAAACCAACCCCAGCTAATGAAAACGGCGATAAATCTCTGTCCATCAGGTTTGTTGTGAGCACAAACATTGCCAAACAAGGGCCCAGATGGCCTGCAGGCCCTCCTCCCCACGGTCTGCAGAGCTTTAAATGGAAATGGTTGCTTTATATATCTATTTACTAGTTGGAAAGGATGGAGGATGATTGAGTCCAGGGGTGCTTGGCCATGAAACAGGAGGTGGGCCAGGTGGGAGCCCTCTGCACCCCACACCTGAGCAGGACTCCACTGGCTAGTCCCCACCCTCCCCCACCCCTGCTCCTGGAGAGAGCTGGGGTAAACCCTGTCTGAGGCAGGCCAGTTGTGGGGAGGGGAAAGGAAGAGGTTGCCTCAACCTGCTCCCACCCCTAGACCACCCCCCACCCCCAACCTTCCTCAGGCAGCCAGAACCAGCTCCTCTCTGTTATTTCCAAAGTTCTCCACCCCCTGTCCAGAACTTTCCTTCCTTTCCATCCAGTCAGTTTGAAGCCTACCCTATCTTTCAAGCCCAAGCCAAGCCCCACCTCCTCCAGGAAGTCGCCACACTCCTAGTCCTCCCGGACCTCTCCAGCCTCCATTCCTATAGCATTGCACACTGGGAGCCCAGCGTGGTCACTACCAGAGATGGACAGGTCTGGGTGCACAGCCAGGCTTTACCACTAAGCAGAGGGGCCTGGGGCAAGTTAACGTATCAGCCTCAGTTTCTTACTCTGTAAAATAGATATAATCATGGAATGGTTGTGAGGAGTAAACGAAATGAGTGTAGAATGTGCTTATAAAGTGAGGGGCACCGTCTAAGCGCTCCAAGTCAGCACTCATTACTAGTACCACCCAGTCAAGACTTTTCACAGAGACGTTACATGTACGTTTGCATGTATGAGAGTGTGCGTGTGGTGTATGCATGTGTGTATGTCCTAGTGTGGGTCCCTGAGAACAGACTCTGAGTCAAAACTTAAGTGCAAGTCGTTTATTTGGAAGGTGGTCCCTGGAAGCTAGTGTGGGGGAGGAGGGGAGGGAGACAAGCCAATGAAGGATGCTTAACAAGCAAGTGACACCATGAGCAATGGGGGCTTGCTAACTGTGAGGATACCTCACAGAATTGTCCCACCGAGGGCTGTGGCAGCCAGGGTATTTATCCACCCACTCTGCCCCTCATTAATTAAATGTCCTTGGGGCTGGAAATCCCTGGCACTTCCTAGCTGCCCTGTGGGCTGAGTAAACCTCCCGTGGGCCCTGCAAAGGAGAAACTGCGCAGGTGAGAAGCAGAAAGGGCAATTCCAGGTTCACTGTCCCTTTGCCATCATAGCTGCAGAGGAACTAACTAAGAGGCAGGACAAGGGGATGCAGTGTGAGGCACCGATGGCATCCTCTGATGAGTTCTTCACTTTGCTATCCCCACAGCTTCCAGCATGGCATTTTGCACACAGTAGGCACACCATAATTATTTGTAGACCAAAAGGAGGTTTGGGTTAAGAGCTGGGAAACCCATGCTCTCCCCACTGCTCAGTTTTTAACTCTGTGATGCCGAGCAAGACACATGACCACCCTGGGCACCATCTGCTCCTTCTGTAATGTTGGCACCTGGCCACCTTCTCTGCTTAGCCTATAGTCCTGTTGTAATGAGTTGGAATGGTCTTTGGGGGCTGCTCAGAACAGGTAAGGTGTTGCTTGTGATGATGTCTGTGGCGGGGGGGCAGGTAATCCCCCAATCCAGGCATCATCCAAGTTAGAGGTGCCTGGTAACACATTATTCACACACATTTCTATGGTCAAAACCTCTGGCCCTTTTGGGACATCGTCTGCCTCTTCCTATCCCATGATAATTCCAGAGGTAAACAATTAAGAAAGAAAAGGCCAAAGAGTTTT
Organism: Camelus bactrianus; assembly: GCF_048773025.1. Lineage (NCBI taxonomy): Eukaryota > Metazoa > Chordata > Mammalia > Artiodactyla > Camelidae > Camelus > Camelus bactrianus. Next base: position 27,320,544 of record NC_133558.1, on the reverse strand, counting down.
GAATTGCTGACTCCTCTGAGGAAAAAAAAAAATCCCAAAGGGATCCAAGGGGATCTGAAGGGATGCTCGGTGGTTCGGTCACCAGGGAGGTTTACTAATGGCTGGTGAACATAGAAATCATTTAGGACAGAAATTCTTCACTTAGGGGGTCTTGGAGTCCCTAAGATGCCCATGGATAAGTCTTAGGAGTCCCTAAATCTCTTGGAAATACTTGTGAAATTGAGTTTGTGTGTAAATGTGTACACATGAACTGCTCTAAGTTGATGATCTGGAGCTTCCAGCCAATTCTCAAAGAAGTCTGTGACCCAAGAAAAGTAGGTTTGCTCTGCCCCAGATCTCCCATGCCAAAGGGGAGGATACTGAAACCAAGAGATGGGATGTGAATTGTTGGGTGACACACAAGGAGCCGCATGAAACCCAAGGGCAGCTTTGTGGATCAAAGTCTGTACAACCAGAAGTGTGGGTCTGGCTCCCCAGGAGGCTGTACAAGATCCTGGTCCAGCCTCTCCTTGCTCCTGGGGAAACAACTCAAAGGCATGATGTAGTAACTTCCCTGGGGATGAGGGTGGGTGCTGAGGTCTGTTTCCATGGAAAACAGAACAAGAGAAAACCAACCAAAAATGGAAAGAAAAGGAATTCCTTATTACTAAGAAGCCTGGGCATATTGGCGGGCCTCAGTTTCCAGATGTGGAAATGGAAATGACAGTGCTTACATCTTTAAGTTGAAGCGAAGATTAAAGGAGACCAAGAGAGCAGAAATGGCTTACAAAAAGGCAAGGGGTACACAAATGCTAGTAACACTCATTACAGCAGAGGTCTGGTGAGTACCCGTTTTGCTGCTGGGGGGGAACTGTATACCATCTGGATGACCTAATTCTGGACAACTATGAAATTCTCCTGCAGGTCCTTGCAGCTGGATGTCAGAACAAGAGCCTTGGTTTCAGAGTGAAACTTGAATCTGCACCCCAGCTCCACCTCCTGTGAATATGTGTGATCTTGGTCTTAACCTCTCTGGGCCTCAGATTATCCATCTTCAAAGTGGGGACATACACTTACCTGATGGGGACATTATGAGGATATGATGAGTCAGTGCAAATGAAAATACTTGCAACAGTGACTGGCACATAATAAGTACTCAATGAACATTATTTTGTTCCTGTTCTTTGACAGGTGCCAACTTTGGATAGTTTCTCTGTTCACTAAGAAGTCTCTGTCCAACCCCCCCCCCCCACTTCCCCTTCTCCACCCAAATGTAAATTCTGCAGCATAAGGACATGCCTGTCTTGCTTACAATTGTATTCCCCAAGCCTGGCAAACAGTGTGCAACAGATACTTGTTAAATGAATGAGTGGAAGTACCAAAGCAGCTTTTTAAGGATGAGAAGTAACTCTGACAATGTGAGAACACTCATCAGTCTGGACAAGCCCCAAGAGGGACCAGGAGCTGTGCCAAAAGCCCTATTAGGAATCAAGAGAGTTGGCTTCCGGTCCCAGGTCTGCCACTTAACTGCTGAGCCACCTCCATCAAGTGGCTGGCCCTCTCTGGGCCTCTGTGTTCTTCCTCCAAAGCGTGGAAGCCCTGAGATTCCAGGGCTTCCCCCTGAAAGGCTGGCCTCCAAGGAGCTCGGACCAGCTGGAGAGTGTGGGATTGTGGGATTTGGGGATAATTCAGCCACTTAATTAATGACAAGGAAGGAGAAGTGGAGAGGATGGTGGGGGCGGGATCAGGGGGAGCAATCCTGGAAGAAAAGTCCACCCGAAGCGGCAGCAGCTGCGGGTGGGCGTATGTTTGGGGCGGCCACGCTGGGCTAAAGCACCGGGTGGCTGTGCGCGCCCGGGAGCGTGTCTCCGAAGCGTGTCTCCTCCGAGGCGTGTGCGCCCCGGGCTCGGCCTGCCCCTCCTTTCCTTGAGCGCCTCGCCAGTTCCCGCCGCCACTGACTTTCTGACTTCTTAACTTGTCAGCAAATCCCAGAGTTAAAAATGCACACGCACCCCGGCCAGCCGCCAGCAGGGCCGTCTGGCCGCGGCTCCAGATGTGGGGCCACCGCGCGGGCCGCCCGCCCCGCCGCGCAGACTAAACAATCAGCCTTGGCCGTGAGCGCAGCGCAATTCCAGATGCCGCGTCCCTCGCGCCGCGCGCTAATTGGGCCGCGGGCGCGAGGCTCTGTCAGCGCGGGCCAGGCCCTGTCGGGGGCGGCCTTGGCCCTGGGCCGGTCGGCTGAACTACTTATGGCGGGGGCGGGGTGGGGAGCCGGAGAATGGCAGGGGGGTGAAGAGAGAGAGAGACTGAGAGACAGACACACAGACATCAAGAGGGCCAACTCAAAGAGAGACAAAGAGAGAGAGCTATATTCAGATTTAGAAGAAAGAGACAGAAGAGACGGAGAGAGATACACACACAGGGACATGGAGAGACAGAGAAACAAGGCAGGGCCGACTGACACGACGGTAGAATCAAGAGAGGCTCAAAGATACCGACGGCAGGAGAACCCAGCCCATGAGACGTACATGTTTACCGCCGTGTTGCTGCACGGTGTCCACCCCTCTTGTTTTACAAAAACTCCTTCTTACATTCTCACTTTTTATAATTCTTCCTAGACCCCGGCGAAGCTGGGGACTGGGCCCCGCCTCATGGCAGCCTAATCCTGGCGGCGAGGAGGAGCCTGGGGGACTGCGCGGAGGAAGAGCCCTCGCCCCCGAAGGAAACTGAGCTATCGTAGGTTCACCCCCAAGTTCTGGCTGGGAGACTGGGATGCTGAGGGCAAGTGCGGGAGAGGGATCTGCGGAAGTTTGCCTGGAGGGGGATGCCCGGAATGACTCCTGCAGTGCCCCTCCTCCACTAGGCAGCCACTCCGGCGGCACCCTCCTTTCCCTGGCGCCCCGGGGCCTCTTTGGGCCCCAGAGACGGGGGATGGCAGGTTAAGCCGAGGCCCAGGGCAGGGAAGCCCACCGGGGACCACCCGGGGGAGCCCCCCCAGCCTCGGGTTCCGCCCCCGCCGGGAGGCCCGGGCGCCCCGGGGGTGAGCGCGGAGGGCAGTGCGGCGGCCCGGCAGCTCTTGGCGGCCCCTCTCTGACAATCTTTCCTTTGTTTGTTTTCTTAAATCTGGGAGGCCCGAATTCCTGCCGGATTCCGTAGGTTTCACTCAGGAAGGAGGCGCCCCCACCCCCACCCCCTCTCACGTCGGGCCCGGCTGCCGAGGGAATGGCAGGTTCTTCCCGGAGGCCCGCGGCGCGCAGCCCCGCGGCCCCGGGCAGGGTGAACGGGCGCCGGGCGCGGCGGAGAGTCCCGGGCGCCCTGCCCGCGCGCGCCACCACGCAGTCCCGCCGCAGGGCCACCAGCGGCCTCTGCCGAGAACTTAAAAAAAAAAAAAAATCAAACCAGGAAAGTTTATAAAGATACAAAGAGCAGGCCTCCCCGCCTCCTCCCCCGCCCGCCCCCGCCTCATTCCACACCTCTCTACCTCTCACACTACCCCTCCCCACGCTTTTTTTATTTTGGTCTCCAAACTTGAGCCTCATTAATTTCCAAAAAAAATTTCCCCCAATAAAAGGCAAACATGGAAAGAAAAACAAACTATTAGAAAATAGAGGAGGGAGGAAATGTTATTTAAAAGGTTAGCAGACCGCATCATTTTCCAATGATATTATATACTCCCAGCAGTATCCAAAATATATATGGGCTCTGGTCCAAGAATGTAAAAAAAAAGAAAAAGAAAAAAAAAAAACCCTTGAAAAAAACCCTCACTTAGACACAACATCTGGACCTGGGAGCGAACAAACCCCCCATTTATCACACTTAATCCTCCAATGAAGCAATCGACAGTTGACTTCTGTTTTGCTAATTTAGCTGCTTTCAAGCGCCGGCCCAGTCCAGACCGGGAATTAAGTGTCACTTGTGGAGGGCCTGCCCTGCCCCCGCCGGTCTTCGCTCCCTCCCGAGCCAGGCGGCCCTCGGATAGGGGGAAAAGACCATTAAAGAAGAAAGAAACTTTTTATGAATTCCCTTTACCTCCGCCCACTCGGGTCACTGAAGACCTTCACCCTGACCTTCCTCTGCCCTGCGGCCAGCACCCTGTCACCCACTTCCTTGGTGACACTCCCCCACCGACCAGCTGCCTCCCCCATCAGACTCCGTATCAATGGCTGCAGCTGGCACCAATGCCAGCAGCTCCAGGAGGTCACCTAGCTCACCGGCTGCTCCTTGGGTTGACTGGGTGCTGCCAGCCTCGTGCCTGGCAGCTTAGCCCTCAGGCAGGGAGAGCACAGCAGAGGGAGGGCCCTGGAGCATGGGCAGCAGGGAGCCTCCATTGCTCCTAGAAGTGGATGGGAGGCTGGAGGCCGTGGGCCAGCGGCGCTAGAGACAATGGGATCTTGTGAGGGCACAAGCAGGAGAGAGAATGAATCAGGGAGAGTGTATCATTTGAGAATTAGTCAATGAATCCCTGGGACCCTGGCCCAGTGGGGCCGATGCCAGAGGCCTGGCTGGCCCAGAGTGCGGGCTTCCCTCCTCAGTGACCTTCCCCCCAACCCCCCAGAGGCCTCCATGGATGGATCTCTCTCCTCACTTCTCTCTTAGTCTCCAGGGCTCCACTCCTAGACTTTGGAGACCAAGGTACAGCCATTTGTCATTCTCCTCCCCTACTGCTAGGGACGGCTATACCAGGGAGCAGTGAAGGTTGCAGGCTTAGTGTACTGTCCTCAGGGACCTGCAAACAGAAGAGGCTGCAGAATGTGCCCCAATGCAGCCTACCCACTCCTCTTTACCTAGATGCAGCCCACACTGGCCCCCAGCTCTGAGTCCTGGCAGAGTCCCCGGGAACAGCCTGCACTCCTAAAAGAAGTCCTAAGCACGTTGAATCCCAGTTCTCTGCAGGCTCTTGTGGTGGCCTGGGGCAGGGGGGCCTCCAGCTTCTTGGGGAGAGACCGTCAGTTCCGGCCCTAGTCCAGATGCAGTCCCAAACCTCCTGACCCTGGGCCCACAGAAGCACCCTCCATCAGGACTGCATTCTTTCCAGCAGGCATTTACGAGCACCTACTGTAGGCCAGGCAGTGTGCTAGAGTCAGGGTCTGGAGATGGGGAGGATCTTGTCCCTGGGGGCTTAAGCCTCTACTGGGCCCTATTTTCTGTTCTTATGGGGATATTACCCAGCTGTCCTCATTCAAAAGGCAGTCACTGAGCACCTGCTGTGTGCCAGGCACTGTTTTAAGCCCTGGGGATCTGGAGATGATGGAAGATCATTTCTGTCCTTAAACTTGCCAGGGAGACAGACATGCCGGCAATGAATTCTAAGACAAGGAAGGCAGTAAGGGCCCAAGTGAGGCATTTATGAAAGCTTTTGTGCCCAGTGGAGGGACTGACTTACCCTGGCTGGGGTGGAAGGAGGGTGTGAGGGACCCCAGGGTGGTGGTGTGGGGGCTCACTGGTGAAGAGCAGGAGGTCTGAAGCCAGCCAGTACGGTTCAGCTTCCTGCTCTGGTACATCAGCTGTGGAATCTAGGACGTCTTAGCCTCTTTGAGCCTTGGTTTCATCATCTGAAAAGTGGGACTCATGATAGTAACTGCTTTGTGAGGATCCAATGGGATAATACAGGGCAAGCAGCTGGCATAGGGTGAGCTCTGAATGAATGTCTGCTTTAGTTGTCTTTGTTTCAAAGTACATGGATGGACTACCTCGTAGCTTCCCTGCCACCCTCCCCTGCACCTTGCTCCCCAACCGCAGGATCTGGTGCAGTGCTGGGGACACAGAGTAAATAGAAAACCTGTCAATTCTTGGCTCTAGTGACACTAGGTGGACAATGCTGTGTGCACTGGGTGGTGGGCCTGGATGTGTCATTGCCTTCCTCTGGTAACCAGCCACGGACTGTGTGCGCAGTGATGGTTGTTCTTGCTCTCACATCTCTGGCAGCCACCCAGAGCAAGATGATCTGAAGCCCCTTTCCCTGATCAGCAGCCAGTCAAGAAATGTTCTCTGGCTTGGAGTCACTATTCTGTGACTCTGGTTTGAGTTGATACCTGACTTGCTGTGTGTCCTTGGGTAAGACATGTCCTTTCTCTGGGCTTTAGATTCCTCATAGACAGAATGAGTAGATGCTCTCCAAGCTCTGCTGCAGCCTTGCAGTTTATATCTCCTTCTCCTTTGAGCTGGGGGAGCCTCGTCTTCCTTTCTGGAGCCTGGTCCTCCAAGGATATGGTTTCTACTCTCCTATTTCCCACCTGCCTCTTGACTTTTCTCAGTGGTCCCCCCTCTTTATCTCCCTTCTTGCTCCCCTTGGCTCTCCTCTTCTTTTTCTCTTTCCTCGTCTTCCTCTGCCACAGTCCCAGGGCCTAGAGAGTGTGTGGATGAACTGACTTCTTCTCCAGACTTCCCCCTCCCACCTCTACCCAACATCTTGATTCCCAAACAGATGTGGGCCTGGGGAGCCATGCCCCTCCACCTGTCCTCCTGGCTGGGAGTCTGTCCCTTATGGCCTTAGTGGCACCCTGACCCTTGACCTCTGACTTCTGAGAGAGTGGGAGAATGGCATCCTAGCTGGACCAAGAGAATGCCTAATATGGGTCTTCTGTCCCCAGAGACTGGCAGGCTCTGTATTCCCACGCTGCCCTCCCCCTAGAATCCCATGCTCGGGGGAGGGGACAGAAAAGGAAGCCTTTTCTAAGTCTAGCTGACTGTCAGCCCCCAATCCACCACCACCTCCATGATGCCATCTCCCACCTCTGAGCCTGGGAGAAGCCCTTCCTTCACAGAGGCCCGTGTGCCTGGCATTTATGATTGTCTCTGAAGAACCGCTTATTATTGTCAGGAACCATTTCTTGAGAGCCTACTATGTGCCAGGTTCCGTGCTACGAGCCAAGAGGAGGTGTTTGTGTGGGGTCGGAGGGAGCGGGGTAGGACAAAGGCTGGGGGGCGTCCCCAGGAGGTGTGCTGCTGCCAAGCGTAGGCTCGTGGGCAGAGGGTTTGGCAATGCCTGTGCGTGGGCCTGGTTGGAGTGGCACCTGAGATGGAGCCAGGTCCTGGAGGCAGGTAAACAGGATGCTGTGTGCTGGGTGTGGTGGAGGAGGAGGAGGACATGGTGCAGGGGGGTTGGGGGAGGCCACAATAGGCTATTGTGTGCTCTGGAGCCACTGTCACTCCTGGACTCTGGGCTTCCCCTTCCTCTCCATCACTCTCTCACTGGACTGTACAGATATCACGATCTATGGAAGATGAATTCAGAGTCATCTGCTTTTGTCCCCCTCTGCTCTTACCTAGACCACAATGGACCCAGGTGGTGTGGTACATGATGTATGGCCTAGGCCTTGTGTTTTTTGTTTTGGTTTTTTTCCCCCTAGCCAAAGAGGGAACAAGGAGGGGACATCTGGTCACTGGAAGGTAGTTGACATGAGATCTAGCCAAGTCTCGTGACTGAGCTCTGGTCTCAGCTATGCCACTGGTTAGCCACATCTGTCCTTGGGAAAGTCATATAACTGCCCTCGACCTCAGTTTACTCATCTGTAAAACCGGTTAAGGGTGACCCTCACCCTGTCTACCTCACAGCATGGTGTGGTGTTGTGACAGACACTGGACTGTCAGGGGCCATGCACGGGGCAGAGCTGACTGCTTTTGCCTCTATTGTTACTCTGCTGCAAGACTTTGCAGGCCTGCTTCTGCCTGACAAAGCCCCCCTTCTAGGGGTAGGAGCAGGGAGAATTGATGACTGCCCATGTGGGATTATTGAGAGACTTAAGAACAGGAATCAGGATCAAATTCTCAGGTTATTCAGCCAGTCAGTCTTCATTCACTCATCATTCATTCAGTTAACATTTTTTGGAGCTTCCTCTCTATACCAAGCACTTTGAAACCCTGGGCCTTCAGAGATAAACAACGTATGTCTTCTGCTCTCAGGGAACACCCAGTCAGATGGGAGGGGCTTAAAACACACAGAATTAATGTAAAATAATACCAGCTAATATTTGTTGAGCACTTACTACACGCCAGGAACGGTTTACACACTTCACATGCATTAGTTCATATAATTATTCTCATTCTGAAGATGAGACAATTGAAGCCCAGGGAAGGCAAGCAACTTGCCCAAAGTCACACAGCTAGTAAGTAACAGAGCCAGCGTTTGATTCCAGGCACCCTGTTTAGAGCCTGGGCTCTTAGCCAGTATGTTGTACACACAGCATACATGAATCTACACAAACAAGGGCAAAAGAAGAGTGAGGAGAAGATTGGGTTGAGCCTCTGAAGGAAGAAAAAAGGAGAGGAAAGATTGACTACTGTCCAGCTTCCAGTAGGGCAGGACAAGGTGAAACAGACTTGACTTGCAGTTGGAAAGACTTGCAATGTCTTGGGAACGGGGTCTTTCTTGTTCTCTCCCATATCTTGGCTATGTTGTTTGGTGTGTGAGAACCTCTTTCTCCCCCTTACCAGGAGTAGGGGAGGAGAGGGAGGTCAGGGCTTCTTGTCTGCTGGAGGACAGGGAGAGGTGGGTAGAAGAGCATAGCAACAATTTCATGCTCACATAAAAAAGAGCATCTGTCACTCCCAACACCCTATGTCTGCAAAATCCTAGGGGAGGACTACTATTGGCCTAGCTTAGGTCATGTGCCCACCTCTTAAGCAAATGAGAAAATGGTGTGCAATGATTGGCTAGGCTGGACGCATGTGCCCTCCCTGAGGCGGGAAGAGTGGGGAGGAGATTATGATTGGCAGCCGCATAGAATGGCGCAGAATGGGGGAGCTGCTAGCTGTTCTGTGAAGCAAAGTGGTTCTAGCACCACAGTAGATAAGGCTGCCCAGCAGACACAAACAAGTACCCCCACCCCCACCCCCGTATAGCAGACAGAGGGAGGAAAGGAAGAAACTTGATACGTGTTCTTGGAGCTTCAAATTTTAGCCTAAGATTTTGGGGGGAAAGTTTTGAATGACATTTTAAAACATTATTTTTATTTATAACTCACATAGCTAGGATATGGAGTAAAATTTTAAGTTCATGTAGACATCTAAGATAAAACAGAAGCTATCAAAAAAAATGGGGGGCTTGTTGCAGGCTGTTTTCCTTAACCTACCCCTTTCCCACTCCTCTTATATTTTGTCAAACTTCTCTGATGTTAAGGAGGGAGGTGCGATGGAGATGGGGAGGGAAATTTGAGATGCACTAGGAATGGAAATGACATGGATTTTGGAGCCAGAGAGATGTGGCTTAAAATCTTGCTCGGCCCTTTTCTAGCAGTGGGCTCTCAGTGAGCCTGTTTTCTCCCCTGTAAAATGGGTACATCGATGCCTGCTTGGAGAAGGACGGTGACTAGGAGTAGATGACCTCATACGTAAACACCCAGCCCAGTGTCTGGCTCCAAGGAAGACACTTTGTAAATGTCAGCTCTCACTTCCATCCTTCCTGTGTCGGCAGGCTCCTCCGCCAGCTCTGGAAATCCAGGGCTCAGGGAGCAGGGAGGGGTCCCCACTCCAGGCTGCCAGCTAAACCCCTGCTGCTCCTGGCAGAAGCCTTATGGCTTTCTGCTCTCGGGAGCTATAACCATAGATGTGAGTGTGGTGATAACTTTGCCACTTGGTAGATACTGAAGAGACAATTAATCCTTTGCTAGTATAGACACAACATCATCCTCCGAGGGAGGATTCACTGACCCACGCTCCCAAAGCTCCTTGTACTAACCGCTTCTGGTTCATATTACTGGGCCCTGCAGTGATGCGTTTCCCTGTTTCTATGTCTTTTGTTGTCACCAATTTGTGAAGTCTTGGAGACAGACAAGTTTTCTCCACCCCTGTATCTCCAGGGCTCAACACGGAAGTTGGCATGGAGTAGGGGCCCAGTGACTGTTCGGTGACTTAATGAAGGAATCCACGGATGGACCTGCTGCCTTGGGTTGCTTTTTGTCCAAGGACTGAGTCACCACCACTGTTTACTGTGTAATTAAAATGTATCAGGCATTTTCTAGAGCTCTTTCATTGTTCTTTCATATAATCCTTAAAACAACCCCATGTCATAGGGTCTATAATTTGCCCCCATTTTAAAGATGAGGGTTAGTAACTTGCCCAAGGTCACCTAGCCAGTTAGTAGTGGCATTGGAATGCAAATCCATTTCTGTCAGATGTAAAGATAGAGGAATGAATCTCTATGCGCTTCTGTCTTTGGTCCCAGGTTTTACTGAGGTGTCCAGAGAAGAGGGCTGTGGTACAGAGAAAACCCCAGGAATGAAGCTCTAGAGAGAGAATGGGTTGGTGATCAGAGAGGCCACTGGGTTTGGCTGGGGGAGGGGAGGGGAGGAGGGAGCTCTTGGGGGCTGGAGGTCACGGGGAAGTTCAAGGGGACTGGGGTCTGGGGAGATGGAGGAGGTGGCCAAGTGCTGCGGGAGGAGGTGTCAGGGCAGGGTCTCCTGAACTGGCTGGGGCTCAGAGTCAGCCCTTTCAGGTTGTTTTCTAGCAGGATTGGGGGGTGTTTAATATTAATAGTAATGACTGTGGCGGGAAGATAATAGGCCTCAGTCAGATTAGAAGGGGGTAAGCGCTTATCTCTGGCTGCTGAAGACACATGTCTTTCACCTGCTCCTTTAATATCCCCCCTCTTTCATTCCACCGCCCACCCCTCCCACCAGCCTAGAACAAAAGGGGTATTATGGGCCGGGGTGTTTTCAGGCTGCAGCCAAGGAGACCTCCCCTTCCCCCTCCGCTCCCCACCCCATACACCCCTCCCCAGTTTGAATGAGGCTTGTTCCTCCCGTAAGAGATTAGCTCCGTTTGACAAGGCAGTGAACTTTGGGAGGGGTGAGTGAGGGTCTCCTCCGGGAGCCTCCAAAGTGCAGCCCTAATGATTGCTGATGAAGGGAGACCCTGAGAGACAGCCCCAAAGACAGACAGACAGACAGACAGACACAGAGCAGGAAAGGCATTGAGGGAGCGTTTATTCTGAGACACAGGAGTACATGCGCACACGCATACACACACACACATACACACTTTAGGATGTTGGGGAAAGGGAGGAGAGATGGGGAGGAGAGACAGAGAGAGAGAGAGAGAGACAGACACACAGACATCCACAAAGAACAAAGAGGTAGAGAAATGCACACATACACACTTGTCATCAGACAGACTGACCCAGAGAGGGACAAAGGCAGAAAGACAGACTAGGAACAGAAGACGTAAAGATGGAGACATCGAAGAGATAAACAAGGATGAGAAGAAAGGAAATGGAGGGAGAAAAGGGAAGAAGAGGTGAAATTGGCAAGAAGCAGGGGAAATGGAGACTTAGAAGGAGAATTGCAAGGGGGCTGCTGGGGCCTTGACCTTCCCTGGGGCTGACTCTGCTCACCCCAGCCTTGGGCTCCTTGTGGAGTCTGGAGTGGGTGTTTTTATAGCTTGGAAGGACTAGGGGTGGTGATGGAGCAGGGGCAGGGGGAGATGCGGAGGAGAAAGGGAATGAGAGACACACTGGGAAAGCTGGCCTAGAGACAGAGGTAGTGAGTGAGTTGGAAAAGTAATGGACAGAAAGTGCCAGTAGTGGACAGAGAGAACTCTGAAATGTGAATGTCCTTGATAAGGTGGCTCCCAGACTCTAGTGGACTTGAGAAGGTGCAGAGGTGACCGGTTGAGGGACATGGCGCTGAGGAGGCTTCTTTTGGGGTCAGTTAGGAAAAGGATCCATCCCTTCTGCTGGTGGAAAGATGGAGAGAGGAAAACCAAGGGCCACGTCCACCACTGTTGAGACTCCCAGCCCTGCTCCATGTCGGAGAGGTCTGATCACATCATCATGAGGCAGCCGGGGCCGTTGGACCACAGTAGTCCTGGGTCCAAATCGCTGCTCAGCCACTACCTGTCCTCAGGCTAAGAATACATCTTCGCCTCCGTCTCCCCATCTACAGGATGGGAAAAACAACAGCATCTCCCTCAACGGCGGTGGCAAGGCTCTGATTAGGACAAGGTCATTAGCAGTGAGACAGAGAAAAGACTAACATCTATTGGCTACTTCCTGTTTGCAGGCCTTGTTCTAAAGCATCTTTCGAATATTATCTCCTTTAAATCTCAGAACAGCCCTTCCAAGATCTAACTGGAGAACACTAAATCACCAACCATCGAAGATGGAGCCATGATTTGGTGCTAGACAGCTGTTCACCACTGCCTCCCACACTGGTTGCCATCCTCATTAAGAGACACCCAGTCCCAGTCCCCACGGTCCAGAAGGAGCTCCATGGCCTTTTTCAGGAGGAGAAGCTGATTTTTATATATCCAAAGGGGCTTGTGGTTCTTGCTGGTGGAAGAGCAGGCGAGGCAGAAGTATGCTGGTAAGAGGTTCCACAGCAGGCTCTCCAAGAGGGAAAAAAGTGCTCACTAATTTCCATGGTGTAAATACTCCCACCATGGCCGGCTCCAAGCCACCAGAGTGACCTTCACTGGATGGGAATCACGAAGAGATGCCTGCAATCGGCTTTGGAAGCCTGAGTGAACTGAGTTAGTGGGGCCCAAGTTGCTTGTGCAGAGAGAAAGTGACCTCAGTGTACCCCTTTTTTAACCCCTGCGAGCTTCCTGCCTCACTCAGGAGAGAAGGGTCACCTGGTACCCACACTTCAGTGCCAATGCCAGGGATTGAACAGAAGGGTTCAAACCAACAGTAGATGCTGTGGAATTTGTAGAAGTTTGGAAGTGAGTAGGGAGTGTAGGGGGCTGGCTGTGGGGGGCATCTGCTTTGTGTATCCCTCTGTCCTCTGTGGCTGGAACTCCTAGAGTTCAGGACCACCTCTTCTTTCCCCATCCTTGGTCACTCCCTGCACCCTTCCCCTACCGAGTGCCCAAACACCCTCCTAGGTGCTATGAACTAGTGTGCAGTTAGCAACAGTGCTGGGGGCAGGGTGGCACCAAAGATCTTTGTTCCCCTTCTCTGGGCCCCCCAGTGCCTTCTGTGAAATCAAACACTCCCCTCATCGCCCACTTGGACACCTGACTCCCTCCTGGGGCCCACTCAGGGCACAAGCCGTTTCCTGTCTGGGTCTTGGTAACCCCCTGAAATCCCGGCCTCCCTCCCCCGATCCCTTCCAAATGCTTATTAAGCCGTTTGCAAATCCAGGGCTGAACTGAGCGGCGTGAGTTTAATAAAGCAGAAGACAGATGCCATCCATCAAGGGGGCCAGGGTGGGGGGCCGTGAGCTGATGGACTCACACCCTCTGGCTGCTTCTAGGTCAGCCAGCCATACGAACGTACCCTCTCCTTGCCCACGCTGGCCGTGGTCCCCATCAGGACCACTTCCTGGCTGCATGTGGCTACTTTTTAGGTCACATGCCTGCAATAGATCTTGTCGGGGGGACCATGGCTCCATGTGGACAGAGGAAGAGCCTGGGAATCGAGAGAGAGCGGGCAGCCTGACCCCCGCATTCCGCATGGCTATCTGTAACAGGCAGGGTCCAGACTGGGGTACAAAATTAAGCAAGGGCCCAAAACCTCAGTAGTCAAGATAAATAATATTTTAATGTAATATTTTAAAAAATCAAAAGCAATACCAAAAAAAATCTACAATAAACAAAATAGCATAATTTACAATAAAGACTGTCAGTCTTACTGATTGCCTTGTACCCTCAGTCTTCAATGCAATGCATTGTGGCACCGACAGCAGACACCTCAGACTCACACCTCAAATTCTGGGGGTTCAAAAGCAAATTCCTGGTCTGTCCTCAAACCGGCTTCTTAAAGATTCTTCCCACTTCCAGAAAGGCAGCTCTGTCCTTTGAAGTGACTCAGGCCAAAAAACACTGGAGTCGTATTTGACAGCTCTCTGTCTCTTGTATCTCACACCCAACTTTTAGGAAATCGGGTTGGCTGTAATTTCAAGATACATCCAGAATTCAATGACTTTGTGCCATCTCCACTTCTGGGCTTCTGATCCCATGTCACCCTTCTGCTCAGAATCCCCCCATGGCTCCCACTGTACTAGGAGTAAAAGCTAGGCCCTTACAATAGCCTATGTGATCTGCCCCCCTCCCTGCTCTGACTTGCTTCCTATTATTTATTCTCTCCCTTGCTCCCTGTACTCTGGAATCACATTAGCCGGCCAAGCACACTCCTGCCTCAGGGCCTTTGCACTTGCTGTTCCTCTACCTGGAATGCTCATATCCCAGATGTCTGCCTAGCCCCTTTCCTCATCTATTCAGGGATCTGTTCAAATATCACCTTACTGCTATATCTAAAAGAGCATACCACTGCCCTCTCCTTGCCTTTTTTTTTTTTTTGAAGGCAGAGTTTTTCTCTAAGTCCCCATTGTGACCAGTGACTGGCAGTAGAGACACAGTTAATGCTGTCTGCCAGCCCCACCTTTGACAGAAGTCTCTCCATTGAAAGTATTTCCTCCTGTGTGTCTGCCAGTCTCTGATCCTCATCTTGTTCTATATCCTACAAAAGGCACCTCCTCCAGGAAGCCTGGCTCCTGGCCAAGGATGTCTGGACCTGAGTCAGAACTATGATGTTACATGAAGGGCTCTGAACAGGGATGGGAGCCCTGGGATTCAGCCCTGCTCTGGGTCAGACTCTGTGCATCCTTGGGCAAGTCACTTCTCTCTGGACCTCTGTTCCTCCTTTAGAAGAGTTTGGACTAGATTCTTTCTAGCTCTGACCTTTGAAGATTTTAAAGTGTTTTCTGAGACCCTAATGTGGTCTCTGGAGTCAGTCTGTCTGGGCTCAAATATTGCTACCACCACTTCTTGGATGGGCCAGTTAGATGTTCCAGGCCTCTTTTGTTGTATCTGTAAAATGGGGACAATTATGGTCCCCCCTCCACAGGATTGTTGTGAAAATTAAATGAGAAGATGAATGTATTCATGTGCAATGACTCTGAAGGCACCTAAAACACTGCGTAAATGTTAGCTGGTTTCATGACCATTAGTAGTAGAGTAATTGTGGAGAATTCTAGAGTCTTATAGCTGTTTTTTTGTATTTTACCAAATACATATAATTATAAAGAGCAACAGTAACAAGCCTTTTATCCCCAGGACATAAAATGGCTGACAAGGGGCTGAGGGAAGCCTGCTCTCAGCGTCTTGCCCCTGGGCCATCCTGGCTTCTCTCATCCCAAACAAACTGTCGGTGGCCTACACCTTCCTCCAAGGGGCTCCCACCCTTCTCCCCTGCTCCCCGGCCTCCTTCCTCCCGCAGCCCAGTCTTCCCCACCCATGTGCCCCGAGCCCGGCTCCGCATCCCACGAGGACCCAGGCTGGGCTGCAGCCCTCCTTTCACACCCAGATGCAGGAGCCGGCGCGGGAGCCCTGCCTGGGGCTGGGCTGGGGGCCAGCTCGACATCTGGCATCGATTACCAACGGTGGCTGTGGAGTGGACTCCTCTGCCTGCCACTCAGCTATCTGCCGGGGTGACAGAGGAGATGGGAAAAAGGTTTTCACAGCTGGAATAAATTGAGGGGAAGTGGAGGGGGAGGGTCGAAAAGAGACAAAAAACAACATTGAACTCAAGATGGAAGAAAGACAGTGTTAGAGGAAGTAATGAAGAAAATGTGTTTGTGTGTGTGTGCACACACGGGTGTGTGTGTGTGTGTGTGTATGCGCACGTGGGTGTGTGTGTGGGGACAAGTCAGCCAGGGTATTTTATTTAGTGTTATTTAGTATTTTATTTATTCAGGGGGTGGGGTGCAGTCCACTTCTACCCCTATTTGTGGTCTCCCAGTAATATGAGGAAAGGGGATGTTGAGAAGGGGGACCAGAGAGGAAGAGGGGGGGGAGAGGGCAGGACAAGCGCAGACCAGGAGGTACCTACCGAGGGGGCGAGAAAGGGAACAGCAGAAAAATACGGCCCTCAGAAGAGAAGGAAAAAGGCGAGGGGCCTCAACCGTCACCCACCACCTGGGCCCCAGAAACCGTGTTCCTCCGTGTGTGGGTGACAACTGGGGGGCTCCCCCGTTCCCCCACCTACTGACCCCACATGGCTCCCCCCTCCCTCCCCCCCTCCCTCCCAGCCACCCCCACCTCTGAGGCCAGGCCACAGGAATCCCTCCCTCCTTCATCTGCTCCCCATTGACATGATGGCACTGTCAACTGCCCGCTCCTTACTCACCAGGATCTTCCCCTGGACTAGCCAGCCAGGGCCAGAGTGTCCCCACCTGCCACTAGGCCCTGTCTGCACAGAACTGTTCTGTAACAACCTCGTCGGAAGGCAGTGGA
Source organism: Camelus bactrianus (assembly GCF_048773025.1). NCBI lineage: Eukaryota > Metazoa > Chordata > Mammalia > Artiodactyla > Camelidae > Camelus > Camelus bactrianus. Next base: position 27,304,395 of record NC_133558.1, on the reverse strand, counting down.
GGGGGCCCCTCGGAGGCCGTCCAAGTGTGTGTGAGGGGCTGGGGGCCGGTGGCCCACCACGAGCAGCCCACTTGAGGTGGCTAACGCCCCTTCATAATATTATCCCTGTTGAGTCCATAAAAGCCCCCTCTAGCGTTACAGCATTTGAGAGACTATTAAGTTTTAAGGCCTCAGACCTCCAGGGAGGAGGCACGTTGACACGGGTGTTTTGTGGGCTCTGGGTTTCTGTGGCAGTCAGGAGACTGACTGGGGCTGAGGAGGTGGGCACAGGCCTTAGACAGTGGTGGGCAGGGGAAGAGGAGAGGGTTGGAGGCCAGCACAGGGTCCGATCTTTCTGCCTCTCTCTGTGCCTGGTCAGTGGCTCTCAAATGGCTGGGGTGGGTAAGCTGGGAGAAGATAGGGCCTACTTCCCATGAGATGAGGAGAGTTGAGGAGCCTCAACCAAAGACACTTTGTCTCCCATCATCCATCATCTGCGGGGCCAGCTTGTGGCCCCTCAGACACTCACTCTGGCCTCCTTTCCTGACATCTCCTGTGGGAGGTTGGGGCTGCTGTGCCTCCCTCAGGCTTTGCTGTCTCCCTCCTCTGGATGCTGGGCGTTGGCACCCTCCCCAGTGGTCCTAGGCCTCTGCACCCTCAGGCCAGCCCCGGAGGCAGTCCGGCCAGGCGGAGAGGCCCTGCCCGGGAGCAGAAAATCTGTTTGACTTCAGGTCCTGCCACTTCTGAGCCCAGTGTCCTTGGTGCTGTTCTTTGGGCCTCACCTTTCATACCCATTACCATAGCAGGGTGACTAGATCATTCCTGAATGTGCACAAATTTGAGTCTAATTTCATTGCTTTGTGAGAGAAGGAGTTAACAGTAGATTCAAGGGAACGCCTACTACGCACTAGGCATTTCATGTATGTCCTCTCATGACGGGCACCCTCTGCTGTGGCAATTATTTGTTCCCCCTTTGCCAGTGAGGACACCAAGGTACAGGGAGATGACCGGATCTAGGGCCCGTGGCCCTGCACTAGTCAAGCCATCGCATGGCCCCGACCACCTGTTAATCCATTAGGCGCTAGTGTTGTGCAGGAGGACTCAGGATAGAGATGGTGGAAATAGGGCGGCCCTGGTTCTCTAATTGTTCTCAATACCTATGGACACATTCTCTTGGCAGCACTGAGCCTCACTTTTCTCCTCTGCACACTGGGAGTGAGTGCTAATGAGACGAACAGCGCCCACTTCATCGGCTGCTGGGGAGGAGTGATGGAGAACAGGTACTGGAGCCCTGCGGAGGGTTCCATGCTGGTTAGTTACCCATGTCATTGTCACTGCCATCCTCACAGGTTGAAGAGCCCCCCCTCAGCCAGCTCTGGAGGAAAACCACCCAGAGAGAGTCCACGTAGGGGAGTCAGCTCCGTGCAGTCTGGAGGCGAAAGGAGGCCAGCTAACCCTGTCACCAACTCCCCACCTGCCTCTCTTTTCCTAAAGCCTGCAATTTGGAGATAATAGTCATAATAACACCACACATCGGTAGAGCACTCTCCTTAGCATTTCAATTCAATTCTGCAAATATTTACTGTGCGCTGACCGTGTGAGGAGCCTTCACATCGATTACCTTCTTCTAATTGGCAGACCCCTGCCCTCAGCCCTGGTGCACACGTGCATCCACACACAAACCCATGTCTGCATGCATGCACACGCACACACGCCACACACTTGCATGCTGACGTGAGCACAGGCACATATGTGCACACACACTTACACTCAGGGCGGCTGCTTGTGCTCTCCCACCTCTCTCAGCCTTCATACATGTTTTCCTCTTAATTTAGTGTGGTCACCTTAAACTCTAAGACTCTCAGCAGGCTGCCCCCCTCCTAAGTCACCCTGTAGAGGATGGTTCGGCAGAGGATGGGTCACAGGGAGGCACTGAGCTGGGCGATTAGCACATGGGCTTGGGACTCAGCTGGCCCCAGTTCAGATCCCTACTCTGCTACTTAGCAGTTCTGTGTCTCTGGACAATTTGCTTAATCTTTTGTGCCTCAGCTTCCTCATCTGTAAGATGGGGATGATGACAGTAGCCACCTCGTAGGGTCATTGGGGTGTTAGCAGGACAGCACACCTAGCCAGTCTGCCACAGGTGGTGGCAATGATGATATGATAACAGATGTGTAGGCTGGGGTTCTTTCCAGACTATTACTCACAGTACTGGGATGAACATTCTAGTACAAGTCTTTGTGGACATAGATTCTCATTTTCCTTTGGATATAGCCCTAGGAGTAGAATTGCGAGGCCAGAGGATAGGTGTGTCTCCAACTTTAGCAGAAACTACCAAACAATTTTCTGAAGTGGTTTTACGATCTTACACACCATCTGCAAGGTTGGAGAGTTTCAGTTGTTCCCCATCCTTGCCAATATTTGGTAGGATAAGTCTTTTTCACTATAGCCATTTAGGGTGAGGAGGTGTCTCATTGTTGGAAGGTCCATTTTCAAGTCCAGTTTTCCTCTCTCCTGCTCTGCTCTCTCTGTCTCTGGGGGCCGCTCCCCAAGACTGCTTTTACCAGCTCCTGTATCAGCTGCCTGCTGGCCAGGTTCAGCCAATAGGAGGCACTGGCAGGAGACTGGAGGATGGGAGGAAATTCTAGAGTATTTTTATCCCCTCTTGTGTCTCCATCCACATCTCCGTGGCGCCAGCTCTGGCCTTCAGACCCACCATGGTTGCAGCTCCTGCTGCAATGACCCCCATCCCTGGGTTCCCAAAACACCACATTCTTCTTTTGTCTCTCTAGCCTAGTGGCGTCCACCAGTTTCCTTCACTGATGACTCTGGCTTCTCAGCTCTTCTTTCACCTGTGGAACCATTTCTTTTCTTTTCTTTCTATTGAAATATCATTGAGTTACAATCTTACATTCCAGGTATACAACATAGTATGTGTAACCACTTCTTGCCTCTGGGAATTTGAATTTGCTGTTCCTTCCACTTAGAATGCTTTTCCCCCAGATATCTGTGTGGCTCTGCAAGAGTTTGTTCAAATATCACTTTCTCAATAATGCTTCCCTCCCATCACAATCCACCTTAAAATTAACCTCCCAGCACTCACTATCCCTCTGTCTTGCTCAATTTTTCTCTATAACATTATCACCTTCCTTTGTACTTTTCTTTATCCATTTTACTTATCTCTATTCTAATTGCTTTTCTCCCTATATCAGAATGTGAGGTCCATGAGGGCATGATTTTCTGTCCATTTGGTCTTCTGCTGTATCCCCAGTGACCAGGATAGAGTAGGCAACCAAACACCTGTTGAGTGAATAAATGTGGGCAGAGAAAGCAGGAAGTCCCTAAATTCTGAACTGGCACACTGGAATCAGAATCCACAGGGCATCTTTAAATGCGGTCACTGGAGCTCAGAGGGTGATAGAATCCCAGCTGAAAGGCGGAGGAGGTGCTACATCTCTCTGCCCCCATTTTCCTCCTATGCCAGGCCATGCCCCTGAAAGAGACAGACCAAGCAAGTTGAGAGCTCTGCCTTGGCCCCTACATGGAGGCCTGGGGGGCTGCTTCTGAATTCAGCTGTCAAAGGACACATTTGGACTTGGGCTTGGGACCCAAGGATCCCAGTTTAATCTCAGCTCCATCTCTTCCCAGCTGGCTGAGCTACATCACTTCTTGGAGTCTCCTGTCTTTGTTATCTGAAAAATGGGACAACAACATCTCCTTCAGAGGACTGTTGGGAAGATGGAAGTGGTTAAGTGTTGCTCAGGAACTTGCAATGGCTGTTGCCTAGCAGCTGAGGCAGACTGGATCATGGTCCCAGTTCTTCACTCTGGGTGATGGGATTCCATAGCCACACCCTTTGTGACTCTACTTTCCCACCAGTGAGAGTGGGCTTGGTCATGTGACTTGCTTTGGCCAATGGCATGTCGGTGGATATGGCCAGGGCATCAGATTAAAAATGTGCTGTGAGGTTTGGTCTCTGGAGTGCCTGTGATTGCCATGCTGGTCCAAGGAGAATATGAAGTCGTCTTGAGCCCCACCTGCAGTCCATGAGTGAGAGAAACAGACTTGTTGCTGTAAACTGTGAGTGTTCATGTCATCTGCTGGACAGCATTACTGCAGTGATGCTGTACTAATACAGCCTCAAGGTCATCTGCAAGTCGGTCTCCATTCTCCTTCCTCTCCAGCCCCATTTCCAATAACTCAGGTCCAGCCAAACCAGTCCATCCAACATCCCATGAAACTTAGCATTCCCACTTGCCTCGCTTAATGTTTTATTTTCCACTTCTTCTTCCTCTTTCCTGAGGAAAAGTTTTTCCCCCTTCATTATTACTGGTCCTTCCCAGCCATACCTATCCTTCAAAAGACAACTGAAGGACTGCCTCCCTTCAGAAGCATTCCTTTACTTCCCACCCCCAGCCCACCTCAGCACAACCACCCTCTGCTGAGCTCCTGCAACCTTGCCAGTCCATGCCCTTCATGGGATGCTGAGCACACCCTGACCCTCATCACCATTGGCTTAATCCTTCCAAATCAATAGGGACATCATCATCAGTCTGCGCCTTAGGAGTTTTCTGTTAAGCATGGAATTGTGCTTGGGAAATGCCTGTTGAATGAATGAAGCAATGAAAGAAGAAATGAATCAGCATTAGCCCTTGTGCAGAACACCCCACTTCCTTGAAATTGTGATTTGTGAGTCCACCTTCAAGTCCAATCTAGGAGTTAAAATTGGGATGGAGATAAAGGCAATGAGCATCAACCACCCAGCAAGAGAGAGAGGCTATACCTGCCCCAAGTGGTCAAGGGGAAGAGAAGGGTGGGAAACTAACTCCACTCTAATCCCTCCCCTGTTTCTACCCCATTCCTTCTCCTGTCTCTGTCGCTACCTCGCTAAATGGCTATACTACTTCCTATTCCTAGACTAAGCCATCAACCACACAGCTGGGATCTAGATTGTTTTATCTTGGTTTTGATCTTAGTATGGGTGCCCAGTGCTTTGCATCTGCGGCTCAATCAATGTTTAATGTCTGAAGGAATGAATGACAGGCTCTTTTAACATTTGATTGGAAAATGATTTTATATTTGGCAGTTGGGGGTCCAGTCTCCCTGAGTTTAGAAATATTTAAAAACTCCAACACCAGCTATTTTGGGTTTGGGGTACTGATGGCAGACAACCCATCCTTTGAAAAGTTAAGGGGCCAATGGGCAGATCTCTGCTGTTTGAAGGGGTCTTCCAAGACCAGGGGCCATCCATCAGAAAGTCCCTCTCCAGAAATATCCCCCTTCCTCATAGTCCACCTCATGACAAAATCTTGGGCTTAAAAAGCCCCTCACTTTTAAAACTCCTCTGAGATTGATCAGCTTGCTCAAGGCCAAGGTCCCAGAGTGGGGCAGGTGGCAGAGTAGGAGCCCCAGTGCAGGTCTAGAGAAGGGTAATCAAAGGGCATAGGTTTCAGGACAAACATTCCTTATTCTGCACTTTTATCTCAGACTCTGGGTTAGAAAGAGGCCCAGATAAGGAAGGGTGGACTATCTTGAGCCTCCCTGCAGATTCCAGGCCTGGGTCCACACGCCCTCATGGCGCAGGGAAGGAGTAGGTGTGGATGTAACCTTAGGAGGGAGAGACCAGCTTGAGGGCATGGCTGTGAATGCCCTGTAGTGGGGGGATGGGGAGAAGGGAGTCCTAAACAGGAGTCCAGGAGAGGAGTGGTGGGGCGATGGGGCCCAAGAAAGAGTCTTGGCATCACTGTGCTTCCAGCCCACTCTGCAGGCCACCCAGGACACAGACCAGGGGTCCAGGATTAAGCCTTCTGTGCAGGATGCAACCAGGCAGGAATAAAGGAGGAGGAAGTGAGTGTTGAATTAAGGATCATAACTCCCAGGGACTGACCTGAGTGCTCTGTGGGGCCCACCTGAGCCCCACATCTTCAGGATTTATGCAGTTGCTATGCCTCCTTTGAGCCCTGCCACTTAACTCAAGTCATGGGATTATTTATTCCTGCTCATGTCAGCTGAGAGGGCTGAAGCCAACTCCAGCTCACCCAGAGCCCACAGGGAACAAGTGGGGAGGGGAGACAGGGCAAGAGTGCAATGCAGACAGAAAAACACACAGGCCAGAATGGCCCAGAATCCTACCCCCACTTCAGCCACACTGCAAGCCCACAAGCCCCAAGCTAGACCCCTGCGCCCGGTCTTTTGGCTCTCAGGGAATTGTGGAGGTTATTTTAAGGTTGTTTCCATGTTCTTATCTCCCTGCCCCCATCCAACAAACAGACAGAAAAACAAACAGGCCAGGGCCTGGGCTGTTCTCACGGAGAGGCAGATCTCCCTTCTCCTTCCCCCACCCCTAGACTCTTCCCCACCAAATTCCTCCATGAAGGGCCCCTATGCTTACATTTCACCAAAGGGGAGAACCTTGTTGTCCATTCTGAAAAGCTGTTTCCCCCCATTGCTTTTCCTCCTCTATTTTCCAGGAATGCACTGGCAGGGTCTCGGGTAGGATGGTATGGGGCACTTGCTGGCCAGGTGAACCCCAGAGCATCCTGGCTGTTTGGGTCAGATATCCCAAGTGGACTGTTTAATTTTGCTGCAGGGTAACTTGGGGCCCCTGTATGAGATCCTCCCAGAAACACTAAGTTCCAGTCTCTGCAGGGAAGGAAACATGACAAAAGTAGAAAGAGCTAAAGCAGGATATTCAGGGTCCAGAAGAGGAGGGGTCTTCTGTGTGGGCCAGGCCCAGCTGAGGGTGGGGGGCTTGCAGAAACAGAACTGTAAGACTGATTTAGTCGACAAATGTCTATGACTCAGTGGTTACCACAGGCCGGGCACTATTCTAGGCTCTGCAGAATACAGGGGAACCTGACAGACTGGTCTGGGCCTCATGGAGCTTAAATTCTAGTTAGGGGCAACAGAGAAGGCTGGGAGGTGTGGTTGGAGCAGGGTGAGGAGGGCCGAGGGAGATGAGACTGAGATGGAGAGGTAGGGCCCGGGGCTCTTACCAGTTCAGATTGTATTCTAACCAAAACGGGAAGGGCAGGGGAGAGGACCCTGGAGTTCACAATCTTGTAGAGGGAGGAAGGGAACACCTGCCCTATAGGTACCACAAGAGGTCTCCTATAAGCTGGGGTTCCATGAGGGATGCAGTGTCCCAGTGGAAGGTGGAGGTAGGGGCTCTTCCTGTCAGTCTCAATCAAGGGGCTCAAAGGCAGCCTGTAGGCTGGTCAGGCTTCCCCACTCCCCTCTTCTCTGTTCACTGACTCCCCTTTCCCGCTCCTGGCCTCCTCACTCCCCACATTCTTTCCACACTCCCCATCTGGCCTTCTGGGTGCCAGGCAGCATCTGATTCCCCATCTGACTCTGGTCGGGGCCTCAGGGGTTCTGGATCTGGGCTTTGGGCCCTGAGGTCAGCCATACAACAAAGGCAGCCCAGGGCACAATCAGGACATGACCCCAAGCCTTCTGGGTCAGCTGGAGCCCTGGTCTGTGGAGAGGAGCCCTATCCCCCATCTGGCACCCCTGCACCTCTGCCTAGTCCCACCCCCAGCTCAGGCCACAGCTCCTCTTTTATCCCCAGTGCAGGCTGGACATTCTCAGGATAGAGATTTGAGCTGAAAGAGAGACCAGAGACCCATCAGACTATCAGTCAATCCATCAATCAATTAACCAGACTGGTCAGGGACAAAGCTCCAATTGAGAGGTTCACTAATTGGGAGAATTTGTGGATGTCTAATCAAAATGGAAATTCTTTCTTGCTCTGAGAGGTTAAAGTGTCCTACAGGTCACCATTTAGTGGCCTTTGTGTTTTCCAGAGAAAAAGGGGCAGGAGGCAGGGTCTCCTAGCTTGATCACCTAGGTGGGGCTAGCCTCATCGTAACTCTGCCTTCTTCCTCATCCATAACTTTTCTTCCAGCCCAAATGGTGGAGGGAAGGAGAGATGCAGTTCACCTGCTAGGCCTTAAAAGTTGGTGGCTTGGGTTCAGCCCAGTGTCTGGAGAACCCGGGAGCCTTGCAGACGGTAAGGGAAGTTCCACCCTGCGTGCCTCTGCAACTCCATCCCTTCTAGAGCCGGAGGGGACAGTGAGGTATCGCAGTTTCCTGGGGCCCAGGAAGCCCCAACTGTGGCCACCGTCTGAAGGCAGAGCAGGCACCCAAGTGTCCTGGGGCTGCACCAGAGCCTTTCTTGGACCCACACCAGAATAGACTCCTCCACTGTCCGGCAAAGTTGGCAGCAACCCTATCAAAGCGCTCCGCAAAAGCCTGGAGGGGCTTCTATCCCGTCGCTCGCGCTTGAGTCCACCCAGAGGCCTGCTCACCCTGGCCTGGGTCGCATCGCCAGTCCCTCTTCCTCCTCCCTACAAGCTCTTCTGTCCTCTCCTCCCCTCCCCTCCCTCTTTGCGGAAGCGTCTGTCCGCGGTTTTCCGACCGTCCTGTTCCTCCACGAGTGACTAATCCCACAGGTTGAGCAACTAGCCGAGTCTGGCGCCCCAGAGACGGCGAGTCCTTCCCCCTCCACGCGGTGCAGTGCCCCAGCCTTGAACTTCGCCGGCCCGGCGCCGACCACGGTCGCTCACGCTGTCCAGCCCGGCTTTGCACCTCAAGTCCCCTCTCCCTACCCCTCTGACACTGCCCAAGGACGCACAGCTGGGCCTTGCTGGTCCTCCAGGACGCGGGGCGCCACGTGGCGATCGGGAACCCCCAAACGACCCGTGTTAGGAAGGGGGGCGTCTCCTCTCGCCGAGACTTGGGTAGGGAGACAGTGGGGAGAGAGGCGTCCTGCCAAGTCCAGGACCGTGAAACACCTGCCCTCTCTGCCTTCCAACCTCAGCGTCTTTGCAAAATTCTCGGAGGTCGGGATTTGTTTGTGGAACGAGGTTTGCACCACGTTCCGAGGTGAGAGTGCGCGGAGGCACTGGCCCGAGAACCCGTGGCTGTGCGCGCGCGCACACACACAGACACACAGACACACACACACATCCCCCAGGCCACTCTTAACTCTTGGCGATCTCACTTTTCTCTCCCCCATGGGACTCCTAATTTTGAACCTCTTCGCAGCGCTTTCCCCTGTACGATACCGTTCCCCCACCTCTTCCGCTGTCAGCACCTACTGCTTTCTTTGTCTGTCTGTCTGTCTGTCTGTCACCGTCTCTCTCCCTCACTCGGGGTGTTTATTTAATTGTTTTCTTGAGCTGCGCGGCAGGCTCTCCTGCCGTCAAACTCTGCCATCCCCACTCTGCCTGTGTAATTTAAAGCTATAGTTAAATTATGACTTCTCCGGACCTGTTGTGGCACCTACGCCTGAGCCTAATTAAATGATCACATCCATTCTGAAGGCAGCTCTCTTCTCCCCTCCAACGTTAATTACAACATAAGAGGCTTTAATGGCCTGCCTCACCTCCAGCTCCTGGAAAGAAAGGTCAGGCGATTAATTTTCATCATTAATCTTTTCCCAATGTGGACACTGTGCTGTCACCGGAGCCTATTAAACCCCCTTTGTCCCCCCTTCCAGCCTTCCTCGACCCTCACCCCCTCCTCCCTGATTGACTGCAGAGAAGGAAAATATTTAAGAATCACTTTGTCTCTCTGGCTTTTTTTTTTTTTTTTTTTTTTCCTTTCCTGGAGTCAGCTTCTCCTTGGGGGTCTTGAGGGTGGGATACAACGGGGAGGGCACCGAGTTCGTTACCCTGCAGCTTCAGACTGTACCTCTGAAGGCCCTTCATGTCTAAAATGAGTCCAGGAGTCAGGCTGGGGAGCAGGGAGGCTGGGTCTTGCGACATTCCATCGCTCCTGGGGGTGGGTGGGAGGGAGGGCCAGGGCCTGCTATCCTTGTGTGGAGGGAGACGTGAGCACAGGGCGGCCACTGGGCCATCCTCCACTTGGGTCCTCACAATAAAAAACAATAAGGAATATGTTGACACCTAGAGTTTTATAGATGATTTGGGATTTTATTCTGTGATCTAGATTTCTTTCTCATCAGCTCTCCCTGTTCCTTTTCTCCTTCCTCCCTCACCCTGCAGCTTCAGCCTTGTTAAATGGGAGACAATCTAGATTTCTGCAGTTGCAGAGGGCTGAGCAGTGGCCACCCACTCTAGGGAAGCCAATTCTGGACCCATCTCTCAGGAACTGGGTGTCCGCCAGCCTTAATAGTGGGCCTGGGCTCTGAGTTGAGGAGGAGTGAGTAGGGAGGGGCAGCGGAGTGGGCCAGCAGATAGGAAAGGGATGAAGGGGCATGTAGGGGCAGAGGAACTGAGGTGGCCCTGAGGGTGTGCTTCCCCAGCACCCCGAATTCCAACAGCAGGCCAAAAAGAGGGAGAAGGAGGGTGAATAAGTTCTCTGCAGACAGCTTTTATTCCAATCCCAGAATTCATTTGACTTAAAATTCTAATCCAGAAGAGAGTCCCTGGGAAGTGGAGGGGGTGAGGCTGGGCCAGGCAGGAACCCAAGAGGTGCAGGTGTAAGAGTTTATAGCCTGGCTGTCTGTTACTGCTCTCTGGGGGACCCAGCTCTGTCCCATGAGGGAAGGTACAAGGGGCTGGGCCAGAGGGATGATTAGAAAGTGATAAGACAGGAGGAGTGAGGTTGGCATGGAGGGGCCTGTGCACCTGAATTCATGAGCCCAGACAGGCAATACTCCTCCCCCCCGTCATAGTCAGAGCCTGGCACACACATGCCATGCCTGGCTCCCTGCAATGCTCCCAGGCACTTTCACACCATCTGTCCAAGGAGAACAAGCTATACACACTCTCCATATCTGATGACATTCAAGAATCCTCTGGGGTGGCCCTGCTTGGAACTTAGACCCATCACCTCAACAAAGGCTGAATTAGCCATCCCTCAAACCCCAGAAACCCAGGGCTGCAGTGATTTCTAGAACTTATGTCCCCCAAGATAGAAAGATGCTAAGGGTGTAGGGGAGTTGTGGAGGGGTGGACATGGAACCTGAAACTCCCCAGCAAGGAGGAAGGGGCAGCTTGGGCCCAGCATTCATTGACCCTAATGATAGAGTTAGGAGAGGCCCTTTCAGGAATCCAGCCAAGCTTGTGCAAGGCTTTCCAGTTCTGGACTGGGGCAAGCAGGAGGTGGGGAATCCAGTTTGCAAAAGGGACTTACTTGGAAGACCCCACCAGTGATCAAAATTGTCTGGTGTCCAGCAAGACCATTTGAGTCCAAATCACTGGCTTTTAGAAAGAAGAAACTTCTAGGAAACTCAAGAGGAGTTGGCCAGGACCCAGGAGGCGTAGATTCCTCCTTCTATCTATGAAAGTGGCCCCTCTCCGCTCCACCTCCCCAAACCTGGCTCCTCCTGGCATCAGCCACAAGATGGGCATCTGCATCTTGCTGTGGACCCTGGAGCAAATCTCCCCACCCTGAGTCAGCCCCTCCCCTGACACTCCCCCCACCAGCTCCACCCCAAGGACATTGGGGACATCACGTCCACAGAGCCCTGCACAGCCGGATAATAATAATTAATAACCATTAGGAACAATAAGGAATACCAGTGCCCAGTCAGCCCAATGTGCAGCCTCGGCTTTTTTCTTTCTTCCTTTTTTTTTTTTTTTTCACTTTAATGAAAACAATGATTTGACTTTGAAGAAAGTGACTTTTTTAAAGTGAAAGCTGGATCGAGTTCTCATCCACCCCCCTCCCCCCTTGATGTCCCCCTTCCCTTCCCAGCTCCTCCTCCCATCTTGCCCCCCCATTTTTCTCTCTCCCTTTTTTCTTTTTCTTTTAATACTCTGCGTTCTATCATGCAAATCCCCTTTCAAATTATGAGAGTATTAGAGCCATCAACGGTAATGTCACCGCCACAAAATGAGAGTGGGGACTTAAGCACCTAACGAACAATGAAATGTGCGAGCCCTGGGACAGGACAATTAAGAACTGGGCTTAGCCAGCCAGGGAAATTTATTGCTATCAAATCCATATTTCTATTTTCCCCCTGAACAGTAACCTATTTGAATATGATTAAAGGGTTTCATTACGGCAGAGAGAAAGGCCTGTGTCCCGCGGTTCCCCGTGAGCTCACAAACACAGGCTTGGAGCCGGGGTGCCCCTGTGAGGAGATGGGTAGGCGGTAGTGGGGGTAGGGAAGACGGTTAAGGACCCGGGGGTTCAGAAATTGAACATCAGGGGGCAGGCTCCCTGTAGAGATGGGACTGGCGGAGGAATTGTTTGGCTGGAAAGGAGGTCTAAGGGTCTCTGGTCCTCTGACTCTTTGCAGAAGGTTCTGGAGGGTTCACGAGCAGATGGGGAAACCAAGGCACTAAGAGGTTGAGCAACTTAGTGACAGTAACTCAAATTAATGAGAGTGGGAGATCCAGGATTGGATCTAAAGCCAGTGCTAGCCTCCCTCTGCTCCCTCCCTCTCTCCCCATATCCTCCTTCCTTCCCCTCCTCCCTCTTTGCCCTCCTCCCCCTTCCCTCTATTTTTCCTTCGCACATTGCCCCCCCTCTGCCCCAGTGATAAACGCTATAAAGATACACAAGAAATGCAAGCAGCCATACTGGCCAGGAGACATTTACAGTCCATCCGGGTGAGGAGGTAAGACCAGTCAGAGGAAGCCAAAAGCAGCTGGAGACAGTGGACAGCTGAATGTTAAGATGAGCGGTGCTGATGCAAGTCCTGAAGGGGTTCAGGGTGGGTTCAGAGGGGCTGGTGTGGGCTGGAGTAGCTACAAATGGCTCTGTTCTAACACAAACAGATGGCAAAGAATTTTTCTCCCCTAGAAGTCTGCACATTATCACTCTGCTCCATGGCAGAACCTTAATAAGATCCGGCCGTCATTTCTCCCTGCTTTCTCAGCTGCACCTAAACCAGGGATGATCCGAATAATAACACCAATAATAACCACATCACTCCTGTGCATTGTGTATCAGTTTAGTTGTAAAGAGCTTTCACACATCCCTCCGCTCATTAAATCCTTAAAACAACCCTTTAAAGAGGGGCAGGGCCGAGGAGTGAGATCTCGAGAGGTTAAATAACTTGTCCAAAGTCAGACAGGTAATAAACAATAGAGCTGGAATTTGAACCTGGGATAGCCTGATTCTAACATCCATGTTCTCATACATGTGATTTCTGGCAGGAGTGCAGCCATGCACACACACTGGTTCAGCAAGCTGCTCCCCACCCCTGACTGGTGGCAGCTTTCTTCTTGCTGGAATCCCTGAAGGAAAGGATAGTGGCCTAGCTAGACAGATCAGCTGTATCAGCCCTGGCAGTGAGAGGGTGATGGATGTCGTGGGAGATCACCCTCACGGGTGGTGCACACTCACACCAGCAAATGGGGAATCATAGCAGATGAAAAAGAATTCAGTGCTGTATCGTGTGGTCCTGAGCTGGGAGAAAGCCGAATTCATGCAGGGCACTCGTCTCCAGAGTGTGGACCTTGAGATGTGGGATATGCAGGCAGAGCCCCGGCCTTTCCAGATGGGCCCTGGACATGAGGGGGCGGCCTCGGAGGAAGCAGCTGGTGGGCTTTGAGGATCTGAGAACGGACAGGCTGAGTGGAGTGATGAGGGTGGAGGGCAGGGTTTAAGTTCCAAGGCTGGATGTGTTCCTCAGCTCCTCTGGCCTTTCTGGTTCCCAGTCTCAGTCCTCTGACACTTCCCTTCTCTCCTCTGGGACACCCCATGTCTCATACCTGGGGCTTCCAGAGACTGCAGCCTTGCACCCTGGGAAGCTGGATAAAGTGGCATTACTAACACTTGGATCTGCCCGGTGCCATCAGGGGCCCTCTCTCTGCCAATATATGCTGGTCTGGTGCACCTGAAACTTGGGCGTCACCAGGGCAGGTGGTGTGGCATGTAGGGGGGTGGCCAAAGGTGGAAGGAAATCCCATCTGGTACCCAGCAGCACCATCCTGAGGTCTCCTTCTCTGTCCATTTTGTAAAAATTTCCTTTATCCGCACCCACCCCCCAAAATATTTGCCATTTCTGTCCCTCCCTATTTCCTGCCCATCCTTCCTTCCCTAAAATCATCGAATCTCAATATTCAGTCTTGGCCTCTATTCATCGACCCACCCAAGGGTGTTGGTTAAAATAGTAAGTCCATATACTGACCCATTAGGATCGATGCTGGTCATAGCAATGAAGCAGGATGCTGGGCTGGGTGTTAAAGTTTAGCTGCTGAATCTTGGGGAGGGCCAGCAAATCCCAGGGCAGTGGCTAGGATGATGGGGAGATGGGTGTTCAATGGGCTACAGGCAATAACTATTTACTAACTGGTATGGAAATGTTAGCAATCAATACAGGCACAATGATGTATACACCACTCCACTATCAGCATTACGTCCAACCATCCGAGCATCCATCCATCCACCATTGCACCTCAGCCCCACCCGCTAGTATGCTCTCAACAGGTGGGGGAGGGAGCACCTATGAAGTAGGAGATGAGCTTCCTTCTCTCTAGCAGCTTATAATTCAGTTGGAGAGCCAGGAGACACCCACTTGATTGTTCAGCAACAGCTCAAGAGGTGTCTCAGGGCAGCCTGGGGTGGGTTGCCCAGCGCCTGGTACGTCTAAACGGTTCAGAGCAGATGAAGATCATGTGTGTAGAAGAGAGGCCAGGGAGGCAGCCACAGCATGACAAGCCTTTGAGCTGGAGCTTTGGGCAAATGAGGATCAACCTCTCGGCTTCTCCTTGGCTCAGCCTCTGGGGGGGGTGTCACATGCTCCCTTCTCCCTCTTCAATGTCCATGTCTGAGTACTGGTTTGCTGTGGACCAGCCCACACTGTCTCCAAAACTAGATAGTGGGGACCTGATGATGCTGCCTGTTCCCACCCTGGCCTCCCTCCGCAGCAGGCACATTACCTTCCGCAAGGAAGGAGCCAGACTGTGGTTGGGTTCCCAGCTCGCCCTTCTCTGCCTTTTCTCCCTCTCTCTTTCCATCCTGGGGTTGTCAGTTTAATGGACAGGTGTTTAATTCCAGCCTGTCAGGTGCCTGGAAATGCCAGCGTCGCTGCACATCAGTTTGTGGAGCTTGCTCTCAAAAGAACAGTGAGAAGCTGAACTCTGCTATTTGCAGCTCAGCCCTCTCTCTTTGTCTCCATCTCATCAGGCAAATGTGGTTGCACCTTCCTCACTGATGTTTTCCTCCTGGGCAGTGGGGCTCAGAGAGCCTGGCAAAGGAGGTGAAAAGCTTCTCCAAGTGCTTCCAAAGAAGATCAGGTTTCCGAGTGCTAGGTGTCATCAATTACGTCCCTGGCATGTGCTGGGCCTGCTTTTTAACTATTAAAATCATGTAATAGCTAAAGCACACTGCATCTGCTGCCCCAGGGCAGAAAGGCAGCTGTCAGGTTCTTCAGCATAAGCAGCTTCTCTCTTCTGTACCAGCCTTTCTCAGGCACCAGCCAGGAATGGCATTCTCACCTCCAGCCTGGGAACTACATGGAGGCAGCCTTAGGGATCTGCCCAGAGAACTCCAAAGCTTGGAAAATGGGGGTCAGAGCATGGTCTGGGGTTCACTGTGTCATGCTACCCCCAGCAGGACTTGCCACCCAGCTCTTCTATCAGTCTTTGGTAAAGTCTCAGGGCTGGGGGCTGAGGACAGACCAGAGGTCAGAGAGGAGGACCCATCTTTGGGGGTTAGGGATGAAACCTGAGGAATTGGGACAGAAGTGGGGGATTCCAGGGCATATCAACTACAGCCAGAGGTCAGAGCTGGACAGCCCAGTTCAGGCAGCGAAAGCACTTGAGTGGCATCTCAGAGGGCTGTTGGGCTCACCCTGGCACACAGCTTCCCCTCTTCCTTTCCTGCCCACCCATGCCCACTTCCCTCCTTGCTTATCTATTTCTTTCTGCTTTGACACCTCCTACCTGTCCCCCCACAAGACCTCCACCCACCCACGTACCCCAATGAGGCATCACGGTTCCTAACGAAACGGAACCACTGCCAGATGAAATATATTACTATTAAATACTTAATTCTTCTAGTGAGCAGAGAGCAGGCAGTATGAATACGATTATTAAAGAAAATTACTTTGGCTGATCAGATATTTCTGCATACTAATTTCTGACCCTTCTTCCCTCACTCTCACTCCTCGTCCCTAGGAGACCAGGACAGATAAAATTCCATCACAAATAGCTGATTACCGAGGCTTGCATTAAAAAAATCACATTTTCCCCCGTCTCTCTCTCTCTTTCCTGTGCCTTCTCTATGCTGATGTCCTTGCTGGAGAAAAGGTGTCCCTGGGCACCAGCAACCACTGGATGACATCTGGGGAGACCCTATTCCCTCCTTCTCTTCCTCTCTCTCCACACTTTCTCCAATATCAGCAGCTCCACTATTTCAACCAGTTTCCTAAATGGGCAGAAGACCCTTTAGGCGCAAGGGTCCCTGCTCTAGTATACATCTCATCACAGCCTCATGCTCTGGTATTCTGTACTTAAGAACATGGTGGGGCACCTCACCAACAAAGATGGCTGATTTTGCACTGAGTGGAGACACCCAGCTCTTAGACTGGAACCGGAAGTGTGATAAGAAGTCCTGCCCTAAAGAGAAGGGACTTCCTAACTTCAGAGTTTTCTGATTGGCTGAGCTCTCTAGACCTCTGTAAATGTCTGGGGGAATTCATTCATTCACCACTAAAGTCAGCAAACTTTCATGTGTGTATAAAAGTGTATATGTATCTCCAATGTCTAACTTAAAATTACACTAGAACTTTCTATGCCTTGGTTTTCTCATCTGCAAAATGGGGATAAAAGCAGTACCTACTTCATGTGATTGTTGTGAGGAGTGAAGAGTTAATACACAAAAGGCACTTAGAATACTGTCTGGCACTTAATAAGCACCATATAAGGGTTAGCCATCATTACTATTATGGTTACTATGATTACTATTGATGTATATATAATTAAAAAAATGTACTCCCCACCTGCTCATGAATGACTCCTCCCATAACTCCCACACCAGAAGGAGCTTCTCCTGGCTTCTTTCCTAGATTCTCACTTGGGTTCACTTAACTAGGTTCTCAGTGCCTCCCGACCCCCTTCATGATGACCCCTCAACCATACACTGAGCTCCAGCCTCAGTTCAGGCTACTGGCACCCAAGCAATCAACAGGGTTCTGGCACTCAGGGGCAGTGAGGGGAGTGTGCCAAAAATAACACCCATTCCCCACAATCCCATAAACCTTCAATTTACCTGCTTTTATAAAAAAAGATGCTTCCTTAGGTGTCACCCATGGAAGATATAATTACAGCCTGGGAATGTTAATTCCCTTGCTCCTGATACGTGGATCACTGCTCCGCAGGGCTCCTGTCCTCCTCAGAGCATTGGGAGGGTGATGGACAGGCAGCCAGGAGGGAGTCAGGGTAGGAGGCAATGCCAGACCTGGAGGCCTGCGGGGATATGAGGATGTGCTCTTAAACCAGACCACCCTGGTGGGACCAGTGGAGCTGGATAAGGCATGGAGGGGGTGCCCTCTTATATCTGGTTACCCTCAGAAACCCCTTGGGGCTGGGGCTGGAGGGAGAGAACACCAAGGACAGAGGCCCTGCCAGCCTCGCGGGGAAGTGGGAACCCTGAGTCCTGAAGTCTCCCTGGTCTACCCCCTTTCCCCACCCCCACTTCCCATCCCTGTCCCTCTTCAGTCTATTCTCAGCACAGCAGCCAGAGGGATCCTTGTAAAACCTAAGAAAGAGTTCCCCATCTCACTCAGCATCATCACAGTGGCCTCAAGGTCCTACCCACCCCTACCCCGCTGTATTTTCCTCCTCAGCCCTCAGCAGCACCTATTATTGTCTATATTTTACTTCTTTGGGTTTTTTTTTTTTTTTTTTTAGTGTATATCCCAGACTAAGATATAAATTCCACGAGGACAAGGGTCTTTATCTATTTTGTTCACTGTTTCATTCCCAGGGCTCAGAAGAGTGCCAGGCATATAGTAGGTGCTCCCTAAGAGTTTGTGAATGAAGGTGACTCTTCAGGAAGGAATTCCAAGCAGAGGGAAGAGTGAGGGCAAAGACAAAGGCAGGGCAGAGCCGCATGCATTTGGCAAACTTGAGTGGTCCTGAATGCTTGGTGTACAGGATGTTCCCAGAAAAGGGAAAGAGATGAGAACAAGGCCAGCGTGGCATCTGTCCATGGAGAGGGAAAAGAGGAGGGTGGGGACATAAGTAGGTCTGTGTCTCTGGAAGATCCTGGGGGCGGGTGGAGAGTGGATTAGAGCTGGGTGACACTGGAGGCGGGAAGACCATAAGAATGCTGCTTAGATAGGCAGGAGGAGAGGATGATGTCCTGGTCCAAAGCAGGGGTGGTGTGGATGGAGGTGAATTCCTAAGAAAGACGTAGGGATCTGGGGAGAGAAGCAAGATGGCAGGCCTCCTTCCCCTTCTCCAAAATCGGTCTTCCTGGTCCCTAACCCTAGCCAGGCTGTCCCCAGCTCCGTCCCTGGGAGACCCATCCCTTGTCTCTGGCCTCTATCTAAATTCTGCTTGTCCTTCAAAGCTCAACCCAGTCCCTGCCCCAGACTCCTTCTCCATCTCACTGATGTTCTCTGAGTGACTGGTGTTCCTCATTGTCACACTTGTCATTGCCTGTCCCCAGTGACATGGACACAATTCATGAGGGCTTTCCTTGTAAATTTCTTGAGGGTAGGGACTGTGGCATTTCTACTGTGAGCCTGACAGAATACCCAGTGATTTGGAGCCTGGGACTTTTGCCTCTGGCTGATTTGGGTTTAAATACTGAGTCTCCCACTTAGTAGCTAATTGAATTTAGGTAAGTTACTTCCCCATCTGTAAAATGGGAATAAAAATACTATCACTGTGCAGGATAGTTCTGAGGATGAACTGAGTTAAAGCATGTAAGAGATTAGCACGACGTAGAGTACCTTTACGCACTCCCACAGCACCTGCACATCTCCTGCGTTGCATGCCACACAACTGCAAATACTTAGCCACATGCATCATGATGATCGCTAATACTCTGTCTTCCCCACTGGACTGTAAGCACCTTGAGGGCAGGAACCAGCAGAGCCCAGCACAATCCCTTGACATAGTCATGGAGTTACTAAATTTGTGCGGAATGAGTGGCTTGTTACAATATTAAACACTTAATGCATTGAATTCAACTGAAACTAAGATGCCAAAGAAAAGAGACTCCTGATCAAGCCAAACGAAGCCTGGTTCTTCCCAGGAATTGCAGTGTCCCGTGGGAGCTCAGACAGAGTGGACTTCCCTGGAAGGGGCTGTTTCATCACACCCTTTCCTAGAAGGGAGAAGCAGACGTCCAAGCCTTGACCCCAGGCTAGGGCAGGGTGGGTGCAGCCTGCAGAGTGACCTGACTGAGTCTGGAGGGAGCTGGCTGCCTGGCCCCGGCCTCAACTCTGAATGGAAGATTCTGGGATCGGAGGTAGGGGTGGGGCTTAGCCTCCTGGACCCTCTGGGGAGCTGGCAGGCCCCAGCCACTGAGGAGGACCAGTCCCAAAGCTGTATATACACAGGGCCAGGAATGTTTATTTTTCCTTATTGACTTTCTCCAAATAAACCCCTGGCCAGCAGAAAGGGGCTCCCAGTAGCAGCTGTTTACTCAGTGTTTGTGATAAAGAGGCTTCTCCATAGCAACAGGTGGCAACGTGCAGCTCTCCCAGAACATGGCAGGGCCTTGCAATGCGGCTGTGTTTACTCATAGGGGAAGAAAAAGAGGCAGAGGAAGACAGGGAGGAAGGAAGGAAGGAAGGGAGGAAGTCAGACCAGGAGACTGGGAGCTGGGAAGTGAACAGAGAGGACACCAGGGCAGAAGCCCGAGAGGAGTGTGGAAGGTTTCCGTCCTCAGCGAGGCTTCCACTGAGAGTTCCCAGTGGGCCTGGAGGAGGGAAGGCTGTCAAGCGATGTGCAGGGAAGTGTGCGCCCCGCTGGGTGTGGGGGAGCTGTGAACACGGCACCACACACAGGAGACACCATCGTGGGCTGATGTGGCCTGGTCAGGGTGTGAGTCTCAGTACCTGTGTACTGAAGTTGCCCCGTGTGTGTACACGTGTGTCATCCCGCCCTGGGAAGGGAGGGTGGATTGGTGTCCTAGGGCTGCCATATTCCCGCAGACGTGGCGACTTAGAACAGCAAGGGTTTATCCTCGCACAGTTCAGGAGACCAGAAGTCTGAGATCACAGCTGAGGCGGGTTTGGTTCTGTCTGGAGGCTCAGGGGGACGGTGTGTTCCTCACTGCTCTCCTAGCTTCTGGGAACTGCCAGCCATCCTTGGTGTCCTGTGGTTGTGACAGCATCACTCCTGTCTCTGCTCCCATCGTCACCTGGTGTTCTCCCCATGTGTCTCTGTGTCTGAGGCTACGTGTCCCTCTTCTTATCATGACACCAATCATTTGATTTAGGGCCCATCCTGATCCAGTGTGACCTCATCTCATCTTGACTAATCTGCAAAGACTCTGTTTTCAAATAGAACTATATTCACAGGTACTGGGGGTTTGGACTTGGCACATATACTTAGGGGAACACAATTGTACCCATGGTGGGGTGGGGGCACAAGGACAGGGATGGCTGTCAGTAAAGCTTGGGTGATAAACCCACACACAGGACTCTTAGAAAGCAGGATGCTCCTTCACTCCCTCACATTCCTTCTGCACAAGGGAGGGGTGGACCCGGGGAAGAGGGAAGCCTGCTGTCTCATCTGGGTGAAGTCCTCAGGTGGAGGGGAGAGGGGAGGATGTGGCATCCAGAGTGATGCTGGTGTCCACGTCCCCATCCTAGGTGTGTGACCTTGGACAGGTTACTTCTTCCGCCAGGGCCTCCATCTCCTCATCTGTCCAGTAACACCCACTTCACAGCTCTGGCCCACAGCAGGCACTACTCAAAGTCAGGGCCACTTTTGTTATTATCACAGGCCTCAGTTTTCCATCAGGAGCGCACGGAAACCCACTCGGGATTGCCTGCTGGGATGGTGTCCACTCCTGCAGAAAACAACCTCTGCTGCAAAAGTTGGCACAGTGACCCCAGGGGACATGATTCGATGTGGGGACACCCTGCTGGAGTCTGTCCCAGGGACCCGGCTTGGGTGAGGGCATCTGCAGGGATCTTCCAGAGAGACCCGGGGCGCGCCACCTCAGCACACCTGCGCCGCCCTCCACTCCCCGAGTCTGTGCGGGGAACTCAGGCCAGCAACCATCCCACAGCTGAGGTGTGTGAAGGCGGTTGGTAACTGACTTGAAAGCACACACAGGTGCACTCACACCCCTCACAGAGACGTGTGCGCACCTCAGACACATCCATACACACCTCACACATACACACGCACACCCCTCCCAGACTTCCTCCCACCATCTTCAGCCACGTGGAACCATCTCCAATCCCATGGGTTTGGAGAGTCTACACAACACGTGGAAATCCACGTCTGTTTGTTCACACACGTCTTTCTCGAACACCTACTATGCTCCAGGCCCCGTTCTAGTCACTGGGGAAACAGCAGAGACCAAACATGGAGCTTCTGTTCCCCAGGCGGGAGATGACAGTAAGAAAAATGAATAAAGGACTTATTTCACGTATGAGAAGGAATCGAGGGCTATGGAGAAAAACGAAGGCGGAAAAGGAGCGTGAGGACAATCTGAAACGTGTCCTCTACTGCCGCCCACCTCCCCAGTGCCAGGATGGGAGCCAGAGCCCCACGTGCCCCAGGTCCGTGCTCTGCCCTTGGGGTAGTGGCCTGGGGTCAGAGGCCAGTCAGATACGCATGGCCTGGTGGCTCCGGCCTGGCTCCCAGGTGGCCTGTCACCGTCCCCACAGCCGGCATCCCCGCGGGGGGCCGCCCTCCCCAGCACGGCTGCTCTCTAACCACCGCGTGTCATCCTCCTTGTTACTATTCTCATCCTCATTACAGGAACTGTCCTCACGCTCAAACACAACAACCACGCAGCCCCCGTGGGGAGACGGCATTTTCCTGGAGCTGCCGGAGAGAACAGTCAGAGCCGCTCGGGGAGGAAGAGTTGATGCCTCCTGGAGTTTCTTGCTGGTGGGGGGGGTGGGGTACAGCCCCTTCTGGATGTCAACTTTTTCTCTCCTCTCTGTCCTCCTGCCTCCTATTAGCATCCTCACCCATGAGCACGCAGCTCATTGTTTACTGCAGGCTCGTCCCTGCTGCCAGCTCAGCCCCCAGGACCTCGGAGCCCCGCCCTGCCCTTTGCCTCCTTTGCCTTTGCAGCCGGGCACCTGCAGCAGTGCTAGGTACACAGTAGGTGTTCTATAGATGCAGGGAAAGAGAGGAACAAAAATAAAGGCAGGGTTTGGTTGGGGAGAAGCAGGGCCTGTTGCCTTAGACCCCTGGGTGGGGCAACAGGCACAGGGAGGATGACAAGCAAGGAGGGAGCTTCCCCTTTGCTGCCTCCAAGGATCCGTGCTCTTCCAGAATCATAGTCCTTGAAGTTCTATTGTCACAGTGGTTCCTTTGTGCTGAACATGACTGCCTCCTTCTAGGGTTCTCATTTACAAGGCAAATGTCCTCCCCGTGAAAATTAATGTGTTTTGTGACCCAAGTGTGATGTCGAATGACCTTGGGTAAGTCTTGGAACTTTCCTGGGCCTCGGTGTCCTGATCTGTAAAATGGGGCCACTTCTCACTCCTACCTCAGAATTGTTGTGACAATTAAATGAGTGACTCTTTAGAAAGCACTTAGCATGGCAGCTGGCACGCAGGGACTGCTGGCCAGCCTAGGCGTGGCCAAAGAGACTGGAGCAAGAGAGATTTAGAACTTCAGGCAGCTGGGTGGGCTCAGGCCCCCAGGAACAGCACTGGGAAGACAAGGAACAGGACCTGGGTTTCAGGTCCTGATTTGGGAGAGGGGCGCTTTGGTGTGGGGAGAAGAAGGGAAGTGAGGAACAGGGGACGAGCAGGTTGACTTCCAGCCGCCAGCCATGAGCACAAGGGAGACAGCTAGAGAATAGAGCCCTCAGAAAGTTTCCAGCACATTCCTGCTAAAATTATCCTCTTCTTGCATACGAAACTCTATATTTAAACCAGCGGCCTGTCAGAGCCGCTGTGCCGCTGGTGCATGCCAGCGGGTTTGGGGCCCAGCGCCGATGCAGGGGAGCGGGCGGCAGCCCAGGCAGGGACAAGGCACCCAGTGCGGGGGGTGAGGCCACCGCCCGCCCACGGCTGCTTGTGCAGAGTCACACAGAGGTGCATAAGTGTGCAGTGCACGCCTGTTACTCCCGAGCAGTGTGCCGGGCCTCCGGCCTCTTGTCCTGGCCTCAGGGGGCAGACTTCAGCAGGACAGACAGACAGATACAGTCACAGATACAGGCATATGCAGAAGGGATGGGGGCAGACAAGTAGAAAGAAAGCAGTGAGCGAGAAGAGGAGGAGGAAGGAGCCAGTGAGCCACGGTGGGAGGTGCAGAGCTCCAGAGACAGCTTGACATCTGGGCGGCACATCCTAGTCCAGGGGGTGATGAGAGGGGGGTCTCAGCCTCCTGTGACCACCAAGCCCCCCACTCGGAGGATAAGGGGACCCCAGCCGCTCCTTTTTTCCCGCAGCCGCCCAGCTTTCTCCAGGGAGAGCGCTGGCTGATAAGAAGCCGGTTTTACCTGAGGCCTGGAACATTAACTTTGACACTGAAAAGGGGATATTTTATTACCCAGGAATATTTCTGCATCTCTTCAGAGATCTTCTCGCTCAACCCCCACCCCCAGCAGCAAGCCTCTTCACACAATTAAAACCAACTCTCCAGTTAACCCTACTGATCCGGTCTGCACCAGGCCCCACAGAGGCGGTTTTACATGAGGGTAAGTATCTCCTTTATCCTGTGAGGCTGACCCCTCACCCCTTGTGTGTGGGTGTATGTGTGTGCATGTGCGTGTACGTGCACATGCCCAGGGCAGGTGTGGTGACCCCTGAGGCCCTCCCACCAGGCCCTTCCTGCAGCCCCCGTCTCCTCCGATTACAGAGCTTCCAGGGGACCCTGAGAACAATCTGTCCACTGAGTCTCTGAGAAGGGCTGTGACTAGCCCAGGGTCCAGCAGGGACTGATCTGAGCCTGACCCCTGGTTCCATATTTTTTCCATATATCCTCTGCCTTCTGCTGAGCTAAGTCCCTGTCATTCTTTGTGTGTGTCTGACTCAGACGTATGTCACCTCCTCTGTGAGATCCAGCTCTGGTTTTCCAGGTAGGGTGGTCCAATGGTCCAGTTTTCCTGAGACTGTCCTGGTTTTAGCAGAGAATGTTCCTCATCCAAGCCAGGATGGTTGGTCACCCGTTTTCCAGGTCAAAAATGACTCCTCCTCTTTCTGGGCTCCCAGAATATTCAAGGATAATAGCTCACATTTATTGACCCACTCAACCATTGTCCTAAGCACTCCACGTGGATTCACCCATTTTACCTTCATAATAGCCCTCTGAGATAGATACTAGTATTCCTATTTCACAGATGGAAAAAGCAAGGCACAGAGAGGTAAAAAGGCAAGTCCAGCTGAGGAGGGCAGAGCCAGGATTTAAACACGCACACCTTGGCCCCAGAGTCAGGGCTCTTGGCCACGAGGCTATCCAGCCCTCTCTCGGAGGGCTCCCCTTGTGGCTGGTGTATAAGGCCTCCTTGCTCAGCCAAACTCTGGGCAGAGGAAAGCCCAAGTCTCCTCGACCCCAGGGTCCTGCACAGCGCCAAGCACATCAAACGCCCTAAGGGAATTTAGCTGACTGAGTCCACGCATGCCTGGCCTGCCGTCCCTCCACTGGGGCTAATTCTTTTTCTTTGTCCCACGCCCTGAGCTTCTGGCCTTCCGAGCCATCTTCCCTGCTCCTCTTTGGTGTCTTTCTGGCTCCCGAGCCCTCTATTCCAGAGTTTTGAAAGAAACTACTTTCCCATGAGCCAGCAAAGGCCAGAAGAACTCCATGCACACGTTCTGAGAGGTTCCAGACTCAGTCTTTGGCCTGAGGCCACTACAGACCCACCTCTGCACGGCTGCAGGATGGGAGCACCCAGACTCCGGAAGCTGGGCCCTGTCGGGGGCCTCTGGCTTCAGGGGCCTCTGCTCCAGCACCCGGCTCCCGAGCGCTATAATCCCCTCCGAGGGGTACGGGTGCTGCGACTCTTGCGGTTTACTCTGTTTCCAGAAACCCTTAGTGAAATTACAGCTTTAATTAAATACAGCTGGCTGTACGTTATACTCCATATAATTATCGTGTTATTATTATTATCACTTAGACAAAAGTTCAAACAAAGTTTATTGTAAATACTGTTTGACAGAAACAACTAAAGGAGCTGAGGGCTATCGGCCACCTGAATGACAGAAGGGTGGTCGCTGCTACTCTGGAGGCAAAGGAGAGAAGGTGCCTCTTGGGGGATGCAGGTGTGCACGAGGGCAAAGAGGAAGGGAGAGCCCTGGGCCGGGGTCAGGCCAAGGAGCCATGTGGCCCGGGCAAGTCCCTGTCCTGTCTCTAGGCCTCCGTTCCCTCCTCTGGCATGGAGAAGTTTCACTTAACCTACAACTGTTCACTGAGACCTTCTATGTGTCAGGCACTGTTCTAGGCCCTGGAGCACGGTGGATAACCAGGCAAACAAAACCCTACCCTCATGGAGCTTACATTCCAGTGGGAGGGAGGGAGACAGTACATGAATGCATAAATAAATGTGTGCTCTAACAGCAGGCAACAAGGAGTAACCTGAGGAAAAATAAAGCAGGGAAGTGGAGAGAAAGGGTTAGGAAGGATTAGAGGGCTGCTATTTCAAGAAGATCCTCCCGTAAGGGGTGACCTTTGATCAGGGACCTGCATAAAGTGAGGGAGTGAGCTGTGAGAAAATAAGGGGGAACACTCCCAGCAGAGGGAACAGCACTAGCAAAGGCCCTGAGGCAGGAGCCAAGTTGGTGTGTTCAAGGAATGACCAGGAGGCCAGTCCTTGGAGCAGAGGAAAGGAAGAAAAAGTGATGTGAGGGGGAGGGTACATAGCTCAGTGGTGGAGCAAATGCTTAGCATGCACGAGGTCCTGGGTTCAATCCCCAGTAGCTCCATTAAAAAAAAAAAAGTAATGGGAGATGAGGTCAGAGGGAGAGGAGGGCACAGAGCATGTAAGGCTAGCAGGCCTTAGAGGGGAATTCAGATTTTATTCAAATGTGACACAAAGCCATGGTGGGGTGAAGGGAAGGCAAGTGACAACATGATTTGATTAGGATTTGATTCAAATGAGGATCACACAGGTTCCTTCCAACTAAGACTCAACCTGACTCCAAGGTCCATTCTTGTGAAACAAACCACCCCAAAACTTAGTTGCTTAGAATGAAGATTTCTTTTTATCTGTCAAAGTTCTGTGGGCTAACTGGGTTCAGCTGAGTGGCTCTTGCTTGGGGTCTCTGTGGGGTTTAATCAGGTGGAGGCAGAGACTGGGGTCATCTGAATCCTGGGTTGGGGGGGATGTCCAGGCTGTCTTCTTCACTCATGTGTCTGTCATCTCAGCTGGGTGTTTGGCCAAGCATGTCTTTTTTTCAGAGGGGTGGGGAGGTAATTAGGTATGTATGTATGTATGCATGTATGTATGGGTGTATTTTAACTTCGGCACTGGGGATTGAACCCAGGACCTCACGCATGGTAAGCATGCACTCTACCACTGAGCACCCTTCCCCTGAAGCACCTCTTTTTTTCGTTCCTTGTGGCTGCTCCACAAGCTTCCTCCCAGCATGGGGGGCGAAGAGGGTTTGACTTCTTACACAGTGGTTGAAAGTGAACCTGTCAGGAGGCCCAGGTACAAAAGCTTTTTCTGACCTAGCTTTGAAGTTGCTTTTGCCACATTCTATGGTTACCCTGGGCTGCCCCAGATTTAATACAAGAGGATGAAAGTGGAGAAGCACCGTTAATTGAGACGCCATCTTTAGAGACGAAAGGTACCATAGTTTCCCACTAGAAAAGCCACAGAAATTATAATAGCTACTGTTCATTGAGTGCTTTCTATGAACCAGGCACTGTTCTGGTATTCAGGTTTTACCTCATTTTATCTCTATATCAACCCTAAGAGGTTGGTACTATTGTTAACCTCATGTTACAGATGGGGAAACTGAGGCACAGAAAGGTTAAGCATCTTACCCAAGGTCACATAGCTAGTGAGTAGGGAGCTGGGATTGAACCCAGGCTGTCTGGCTCCAGAGTCTTTGCTTCCCCAGACTCAAGCTCCCTTGGCAGTCTAGAGAGAGACACTTCAAAACAGCTGGAGACAGAGGGACCATCACCAATCTCCCTGGCTTCCCTCACCCAGGGCATGGCAAGCATCTGACTGCACTGGTTTGCTGAAATGCACAGCACAAAAGGACCTTTTCCATGTGTGGAAGGAGAGGGCTCTCTGAGCCTGCTTCCTGAATACCTCTGTGGCTCTGGCAACTGGTACATAACATCAGACCCACAGCATTCTTGAACCAGAAGGAATCTTCAATAGTTAGCCTAAATTGTATGGTATAGACATGGGAACTCAGGCCCAGAGAGAAGCAGGGACTTGCTTGAGATCATCGCAGTTACTCTGCAACCCATCGGTGATATTCGTAGCCCAGATTTCACCCCATGACCATACTCAGGGCCCTTCCTGGGGGCTGGGCAGGGTGGAAAGTACACATATGCGGCAGCACTGGAGTAGAAGCCCAGTATCTCTCTGCTCCAAACATGGCCGTGTTGTGTGCATGGCCTTGTGTGTGACTAGTGTCAGAGAGCCGAGCTGGAGGGGGCCGAGGGCTCTGATAGAGCGGATGGCACGACGTACCAGAAATCAGGGGAACCTAGCCTTGTGACCTAGAGCACCTCCATTCAATCCCTCTGAGTCCCAGGGTGAACTGTCTCCCAGCCCCAGCCACAAGGGGTGCTGTGGTGCCCAGTGATTCTCATTCAGGCCTGGGGTCTCTGCAGATGGGCTGGTAGGAGCAGGCGGTAAAATGGGTTATGGGTCTGGCATTTCAGAATCCTCAGGCTTCTAAGGATGGGGGCAGACTGTTCCTGGCAGCCAGGCCTCTGCCATGGGCCTGCTGTTTGTCCTCCTTACCGGGAGACGCCCAGCCCATCACCTGGCTTGGAGCGCGGAGCAGGTTGCTAACTTCTGCTGACACTGGCAGGGGCAGCCGCTCCCAGCCTGATACCTCATGGCAGCCACACTTGCACAAATCTTTAATTGTTTAGTTTAAAGAATTGTGTTTTGACCGCGAGGGGATTTTGGCTGGAGCTCAAGAAGTGATAATGATATTTCGCTGCCAAGACGTCTCCTTGGCGCTCTGTGTGTTAATGTGCACTTCCAAGACGCTCCAATTAACTGCATCAGCTCTCGGGGAGAGAAAGGGAGAGGGAGAGGAGGCAGGCAGGAGAGAGAAGGGAAGGAGAAGGCTGGCAATGGAGAAGGCAGACAGCCCCCCACCATCTTTTTATTAGCAAACAAATGGGGGTGGGTGGGTGACAAAGTTCTTGAAGACAAGTTTCAAGTGAAGTGGTGTCTCATGCTTTGGAGGAGTGATACTGGATAAGACCAGGAGGGCCCCGAAGTCAGATGCCCCAGCCCAAGTAGAGGCTCCCCTGGCCTGGAGTTCCCAGGGGTGGGCCTGCTTCAGGGGCCCCCACCTCGGTCTCCTGCCTTCACATTTCCTTCGTGCTGGCCCCTGTCTACATGTCTTCCGTCTCCCCATTACTCAGAGAGAGAAGACAGAGATGATACAGACCTTGACTTTGATCCTAATGTGGACCCCAGCCTCCAACTATTCTAGCCTCCTCCCTCCTGCTACCCCCAGCCTCACTTGCCCTTCCGACCACCGTTTCTGCTGTTCCTTACACTGAACATGCTGGGCGCGCTTACACCGCAGAGATTGTGCATTTGCTGTTCTCTCTGCTTAGAATGCTCTTCACCAAGGTACCTGCTTGGCTTGCTTTCCTACCTCCTTGAGGCTTTGACACAAATGTCACCTTCTCAGTGAGGCCATTTAAAAACCTGCATAACGTGCCCATCACTCCCTGTCCCCCTTCCCAGCTTTGTCTCTATCGCTTTCACCACCACCTAACACACAATTTCTATACTTATTATCTACCTTCCCTACTGGCATGTAACCTCTGAGAGGGCAGAGTTTTGGGTTTTGCTACATATTCCCAGCAAGTAGAACAGTACCTGGCACATGGGAGTTGTTCAATTAATATTCATGGGTTGATAATGGCATGAATGGACTCTGTGTTTACTACTATGCCTTGTCCCGATACGGTTCCGTATTCGGAATCCTAACTCCAACTCTATGTCCATCCCTCCATCCGGCTAGGCCAGCCAATACACTAACCCTCCCCCCAGAAATATTTCTTGACCCTCAAACTCTCACTCTTACTCTCTGACCCCTAATTCAACTGCAGCCCTAGCCTTGCCCTTCACCTCTGCTCTTACCCTTGCCCTCACCAATCAAATCTGGACCCTTCCCCCATCCAGTCTGCTCCTTCTTAATTAAATGTCCTCAGCCCTTCCTGGAGGCCTCTGGCTCCCCTGTGCTTTGAGACCCAGTCCACCGTGGGCCTTGAAGTAGGACCTCCCACTGGAAACCCCAACTGGGCCACACCTCTCCAGGTGGCCCCCTTGCATGCTCATGTGTTAGAAGGGCCATGGAGAAGGATGCTGGGCAGGCAGCAATGCCTTCCGGGCTGCCTCTGGTCTGGAAGAGCTGTGGGAGGTTCCTCCTGGGTTTCTTCACTTTCACAGGGTGAGAAGAGGAGGAGGCGGACTCCTTGGTCTCTCCATCTCTGTTCCCAACTCAAGCACCCAAATGACTTTTCCACGTGCTGAGGTGTGAGCTCACATCAGCCTCCCCCATCCCCTCTCACACACATACACTCTGCTCACGCTCAGAAGCATCCAGAATTACAAACACAGGCTAAAGCTGCATTGTATGTGAAAGCAAAGGCTAGCTCTAAAGCAACATCTGCCCTCCCCTCCCTTCCTGCCCCACCCAGCCAAAGTGGAGGGAAGGGGTCAGCTGGCCAGAGATGGGGGCCTAGAGGCTGCCCATCCAGAAGAACGGGTGAGGGCTGAGGGCTGGTCAGAATCCTCCACCCCCCTCCCCTCCCTCTTGCCACCCCCCTTCCCTCCCTCTTCCCCTCGCCCCTCCTCCTTTCACTGCCTTCCCCCGTCTTCCCTCTTCCCGTCCCCATCAGGCCTCCGAGGGAGGGTCAGCTCTGCCGGCTCAAGTTACCAGAAGTTGAAGACAGGAAGATTTAGCGAGGGAGCCGGGACCAGCACAGTGTGCTGTTTGTCCGCCTTTGAAACCAGAGGCTGAGCGGCGGGGGTGGGGAGCGGGCGGGAGGCCGCGGACACTCGGGTGAATTATCGCTCCGCTCGGGTTCTGACTTCCAAGGCTCCGGCCGCCCTCCCCGGCCCCAGCTCCTGTTTCTCCAGGTGCTGGGGTGTTTTCCTACGTGTTAATTTGCCCCAGTTGACGCGCCCATTCTTGGCCCCGGCCCCCCAAGGGGAGACCAGCTTGCCCTGGGGTGGGTCAGGGAGCACTGAGGGGCGGAGAGAGCCGGGAGGTGCGGCCGAGTCTTGCCCTGGGCTGAGAGGGACCAGAGACAGGGTGGGAGGTGCGTATTTGGGGAGGGTGGATGTCAGCTCATAGCCGCTCCAATGCCCTCTCCACACTCGACACCCCCTCCCCACAGCCCCAGGGAAGTCCCTATGGGGCCTGCGCACTCACAGCGACCCCTACTGGCCCCTCAGCCCTCTCCAGCCACCTCCTCCAGGAAGCTCTCAAGGGCTTCCCCTCAAAAGAGCTCCTGTAGAGAATGTCTGTGAGGTACTTTTGGCTTCCCAGACATCCTGCCACTCTGTCTTCACTAAGATATCATGAGGTCAGTCTAGGTCCTACGTTTATACTTTAAGAGATGACATTTTAGAGACAGGGAAATGGAGGCTCTGAGAGGCTAAGTGACTAGCCCAAGGCCACACAGCTACTGAGAAACACGGTCAGGATTTGAACGGAGCTTTTTCTGAGACTAGTGTCCATAACATTCCCCCTCATTCATGTGAGAGGAGGGTGTCTGAAAAAGGAAGGAGAGAGGCGCACAGAGGGGGTTGGGGTGGGATGATAAACCCACCCTGGGGTGGGGGAGAGGCCTAGCAGCAGGAGAAACTCTCAGGGATGTCAGGGACCAGCCAGACCTCATCCTTTGATCCCTGGTGTTCCTCTACCAGGCTGGGCTGGGATCAGGGTCTGAAGCTAGGGCAAGAGTCTGCTGACCCTCAGGGTGGCCTGTGTGGGGGGTGCTCACACTTCCTACTATCCTGACCCTACAGGCCTGGGGCCCAGGCAGGGGGCGAGAATTCCTATCAGGCTTGGGAGCAGGAGGCTGGGGATTAGAGAGGAGCTGTTTCTGCTGCAAAAAGCTGGCAGTACAAAGGGTCTCCTGGTGACAGGGCCCCTCCCCACTTCCCTTCCCAGGCTGAGCTGAATTGGGGGGGGGGCACTTCTCCTGACTGTTGTCCCTCTTGGGCCCTGCTCTCCTTTCTCAGAGCCCCTCCTCATCTGACAGGCAGTGGAGTCCAGGCCTCCCCCAGCCCAGGCTTCTCCCCCCTGATGTCTGCTACACTCTCCTGCCCCTCTCCTTCCTGGCTGCAGAGCCCCTCTCCCCTTGCCTTCTCTCCCAAAGATGAACAGAACCACCTCCATCCCACCAGCCCCTCCTCTTCTCTTCTTGGCTCCATCGAACCCTTTGCCTATCAGGTGGGCTGTGGGGGGACTATGGGCAGGTAGGTCAAGGAGTGGGGAATGGTCCCCTCCCTGCCCTTCCCAAGGAGAAGTCAAGGAGGCAGAGGCATTCAGAATTGCGGTACTCAGACCTCCTCATCCTCTTTGGCCATCTTTCCCTTTCCCCCTCCTTTCACATGCCCCTCTGATGCCAGAACTCTGTTCCTACTGCTCCTTACCAAGATCAAATGCCATATCCCCCACACCATCACCTTGACCTTACCCTCCCAGAATTTCTAACTCTTAGAGTCCTGATTTCTTACTTCCTACTCCTGGTGGAACCCCAGGGCTGAAGGGCAAGATGAGTGTCAGTGGGGGAGGTGAGCATGGTACAGAGAGGGAGGACTTAAAAACCTTCTCACGGCCTCACCACTAACCTGGGATAGCTGAAGTAAATTGGACTGCCCCGGAATTGAATCCAGCTTTACCACTCACTAGCATGGTCTCGGGCAAATGATTTAGCCTCTTTGGCTGGTGTCTTTTCATTTGGAAAAGAGCAAATCTTTTCTTAATTTGCACTTTGGAGTTGGTTGTGAGGACTAGCTGTGCCTGGCACATAGTAAGTGCTTTAGAAATGATGCTGTATTCCAGTCTTTCTGGTGAGTGAGTGTCTGTGGTGGGGAGGGGGGCCTGGGGGGAGGATGTGCCTAGGGAGTGCAGAAGGGGGAGAGAGGCTGGTTGGCCAGATGCCAGGCAGCCTAGAGCAGGCTCAAAGAAACCCCTAGTGCAAGTCTGGCAAGAGTAAAGGATGGATCAGGATGGCCACTAAACAGTAACTACAGCATCTTTACTGAGTCCCTGTGGTTGCCTTGGCCATTTACGCATGATGGAGGAGAAAGATGGATTCATTTATGGCGTTAGTGCAGAATTTTTGAACACCTTTTACGTGCCAAGGCTGATGCTGGACCAACCATGCTGAAGAGATGGCCACATTTCCTACCCTTATGGTGCTTACACTTTAGTGGAGTGACACAGACAAAAAGGATGTCAATGGACACATAAAACATGCAAAAGAATTGCAAGAAAATTAACCGGGGGCTAAGATGGGTGGTCAACCAAAGGCGTGGCACAGAGGCTGAACCTGCAGGATGAGAAGGGCCTAAGGAAGAGCACAGCAGGCAGAAGGACAAACGGTGCAGGGAAGAGAGCAGGGAAAGAAGGGAGGGAGGAAGAGTTACAGGGGAAGAGGAGAGGGAAAGACCATGCTATGTACATAGGATGCTGTTGGCCATGGTGAGGTGTTGAGATTTCCTTGTAAGGGGTCATTGGAAAGAGAAGGGGGACACCATCTGATTAATGCTCCAAGGTTGTCCCTGCTGCTCTGAGAGGAAGGATTGGGCTAGGATAAGAGTGGGAGCAGGGGGACAATGAGGCTTAGCAGAGGTCAAGCTGGACAGGAGATGGACTGGCCTCGGGTGGTAGCAGTGAAAGTGATGACAAAGGATGGATTTGACCCAGTAGGACTGGTGGATGGATAGGAGAGGAGGGGGCAGAGCGAGAAGGGAGAAATTAAAGAGGACAGCTGAGCTTTGGGCTGACTGTTTTGGCGGATGTGTGCACCATTTCCTGAGAGGGAAAGCTTGAGGGAGGAGGTGCGGGGAGGAACACCAGAACTCTGTTTTGGTTTTATTACATCTCAGATGTCCGTGAGAATGGGAGGTGAACAGTTGGGGAAATGCATTGCGAGGGAAAGTTAGGGCTGGAGATAAAATTTCAGAGCCTTCAGCAACAGAGAGTCTCTACATCCACGGTCCTGGGGAGACCACCTGGAAAAGTGCACATAGAAGAGAAGATGAGTCCAGCTTAGGTGAAGAGGAAGCCCACCATTTAAAGAGAGGCCAGCAGCTCCAAGTGGGGAGTGGCCCAGCCTGTGAAGTGGGATGGGAGATTCAGGAGAGGAGAAGGTTTCAAAGGGGAAGGTACCCTCATCATGTCAAGTGCTGCTGAGAAGTGGAGGAGTTAAGGACAGAAACAATACTGTGGGTCTTGGCTACATGACAGTGGTTTTGGCAGAGTTTTCAGCGAGAACGGAGCGGTGCTGTGGGTACAAGTGTGACAGCAGGCAGGAAAGTTCACTGTAGCTGCAGCTGTTGGGAAGACCTCCTGGGGGGGAGGATCCCTGAAAGAAGAAAGCAGAGGGTGGGAGGTTGAGTCGTGTTTCTTCCCCTTCCTTAAACTTTGCTACATGCACCCTCTCCTCCTGCTTTCTCCACATCTCCAAATCCTGCATCAATAACCATTTCAGTGTGGCAGAAACTGTTCATAGTTGACCCCAATATCCATTCTATCCTCTTCCTTAGTAATAGAACCACCAACTCTTTTATTGAATATATTCCCACTCAGAATAAGGACTGTATTTCCCAGTCTCTTCTGCAGCTCAGCATGGCCATGAGACAGGGTTCTGGCTCTAATATGTCAATGAAAATGTGTGGGGCTTTCAGGAAATCTGAAATGGAAGAATAATCCTTCTTTGAGGTTCCTTTTTGCTGCCCACTGGAATGAAGGTGTGATGGCTGGAATTTGAGCAGCCCTCTTGAATCATGAGGTAGAAACTATATACTGAGGAAGACAGAGCAATAGAATAGAAGGAGCCTAGATCTCTAATGACTCTGTGAACACATCCACCTAACTCTGAGCTTCCTATATATGGGATTTCTGTATGTGTGACAGAAATGAACTTTAATCTTTCACAGGCAACTCTTATCTTGGATTTTCTGACACTTGCAAAAAAAAACTAATCCTAACTGATACACTAGCAAAGCAGGGATTGCCTGGGAGAAGAGGGAACAGGTGATTACAGTACCCTCTCACTTGAACTTTGGGAAATGTATGGCCTGGACAGTAGAGAGTGGGGTTGAGACCTCTGACCTAAGCTCCTCAGACACTGGTTCTCGGGAGGGCTTAGGAGGGGTTTGGGAGCCTGCCCTGGAGATTGATGACCAAAAGGTTTGCTCAGCCAGGACTCTAAGGAGGGCACCCAATATGCTGATAATCCTGCTTAATCCTCACCCCCAGCCCAGTCTGCTTTTTACCCTTCTCTGCTCTGCTCTGCTCTGTGCCAGGGAGGCTGAGCCCTCTGGCTCCCTGCTGGCTTCAGCCAGTCGGAGTAGCCAGCAGGGGTTTGAGGAGGAGAAACTCCGCCCCATGTCTCTAGTGTGGCTGCATCTTTCCAAGACTGCAGCTCCTACAGGGCAGCCCCTCTGCCAGGGCTCCAGCCTCCACTGGACTCACATGCACTTTTGCTCCTGGACCCCTCAGGCCTAGGGTAGTAATGGTCTCCCTTGTTGCTAGTCTCCGGTGCCTCAACATCCCTAGTTCCTCCCCTTAACTCTGGAAAGATCCCTTTCTTTAAGTCTCTGCATTTGAAGCAGCAGAGGGGTGGGGTGGGTAGTGAATCTGGTTTCCTGTTGGGACCCTACCTGATACAGCACCATCTGCCCAGCCACAAAGAAACCCCAGGGCAGGGGCAGGCCCAAGAAACAAGAGAGAGATGATCTGGCCATCTGGCAGAAACACACAGGACAAACTAGGGGCAGAAAGGTAGAAACAGAGAGAGATTTAAAAGGTAGACAGTGGTAGATAGAGATGGAGCAGCCAGAAACAGATGAAGAGAAAGACGGCCTGGAGGAAGGGACAGAAGGACAGATGAGGCTATCTGAGGCAGGGAAGGACAGAAAGACACCAAAGAAAGGACTGATATTGAGAGGGAAAAACGACAAAGGATGAGACAGATGCTCAAGCAGACAGAGATCGGAAATGGGGCAGAGAGAGAAAGGGGAATACAAGCCAGAGGTTTAGTGACATTAGGGTCCCTGGGGGCAGCAACATAGAAAGGAGAAGACAAATCCCTCAGTACACTTACTTAATTCAAAGATCCCAGTCCTAAACCAAAGCTCTGCCTGCACTACCCGCCCTGCCTCATCCTTGCCTCTGGACCCTTCCTGTCTCGCCACACAGTCCGGAGTATGGTGTGGTTGGGTCTCCTTGTGACCCTCTGCTGAGGGCAGAGCCTTCTTCAGTCCAACCAGGTGTATCAGCAGGGTCCCACTCTGGGGCCTCAGGAGCACTGAATGCAGGGAATCAACTGGGATGCAAAAGCCAGATGTTGAGTGGGAAGTTGTCAGCCCTGGGCCTGGAAAGGAAGAGGAGGTGGTGGTTCCCTAAGTCGGTGAGTGCCACAGACTGGGTTTTCAGTGGGGGAACTCGGCCACTGCCAAAACCGTTCAGCAGGGAGGACACTGGGGGAACAAACACCCCCACTTCTTTCTTTCCTCCTCTGACCTTCTGCTAGTGCCTCCACTGGCTGAACCCAAAGAAAGCAGGAAGACAGACAGCTGAGTGATGCAGCCCAGAAGGGTCAGCCTCTGGGCACAGAGAAAGGGGAAGGTTGAGGGTGGATGCGGAGGGGCAAATGGGGACACTGAGCACAACTAGATCCCCTCTGCCTAGGGTGGGGACAGAAGGGGCCAGCTCTCTGTGTTGGAAGCTACATGGTCTGTATTTCTCTTAACCTAAGTTTTCTCATCTGTAAACCCAGGGTAAGGATAATGTCCACTTCTTAGGACTGTATGAGGGGCAGTAAGCCGTGACTGCATCTGTGAAAATGCCTGGCTCGGCGACCGCCACACTGTAGCACATGGCATGGTGGGTGGGGGCAGCTTTTCCCTCTCTGAGGCCGGGCACTCCCACAGAGGGAGTTCTGGTGACCACTCGAAGGAGAGACCCCATTCACAGGCTGGCAGTGAACAGAGGTTCAAGACACAGAGCAGAAGCAGAAACCAGGGCAAGCTAGAGCAATCAAGAACAGCTTCTAGAGGGGGTGATTGGGACTGAGTTTTGTTTTATTATTTTTAAACTTTTACTCCAGATATTTCAAACATACATTAAAGTAGACAGAATAGTATAAAGAGACCCCCTGGATCCCATCGCTCAACCTCAGCAACAAGCAATTCATGGGCAATCTTGTCCCATCTCTCCCTTTATTACTTTGAGGCAAATCACAGACACATCATTTCAGCCATATAGATTTCATATGTATCTAAAAAAGGTATGGACTCTCTAAAAAATAACTTTAGTACCAATGTCACATAAAACATTAAAATTATGCCATTAACCCCAGTAGCAACAAATATACCTAGCACCCAGATCCAGGTTTCCAGTCCCTTCTCCAATAAAAGGAACAAGGCTTCTCAGAGAAAAAAAAAAAACTGACTCTAGGACTGGGGCAAGAAAGATACAAGATGAACTTGGAGTGTCTAAGGGTGCCAGAAAGCATGGGAGTGCTTAGAACAAAACAAAAGCAAAACCAAAAATCCCACACTGATAGAGTATGTCAAAGGGACCCAGGAGCCAAGGGAAATAGCTTTCAATGGCCAAAGTTGGAACAAATTGAGCAACAAAATAAATATAGTAGCATTGGATTATTACCCAAAGTATAAAATAAATATCCCTGAGTCCATGCTGATAGAAATAATTGAATAAATAAACAAATGGAGAAGGAGTTACACTTTTTCAATTCCTTATCACATCAGAGTGACTTTTTTCTTTTTATGTCCATCTTTCTTTCTAACCAGCATTTTCTTACAGATTAGGACTTGTGGTTATCTTTGATCATGCCTGTCCCTGAGAAGGATCTCCAGATCCACTTGTCAAATGGACAAAAGGTCACGGAACCCACTCAACTCCAACCTACCCTCTCTGGTAGGGGAAGAGGTACCCTTGTCTCAGTCCTTCAAGGTCCAAACAAAATGAGCTCAAAGGTGCCAGCCACACCTCCAAATTCCATTGTGGCTTCACCAAGCCTGGCCTGGGCAGACTCTCTGAAGTTTACTGTATGCCAATCTCTCCCAGATCTTGTGTCACAGATGGCTTCACAGATGGCCCTCAACTCATTTGGGGAGCTCTTAATTTCCCTGAAAGATGAGGCAGTCACTCCACTTCTTAATTCTTGTGGTGGACTCTGGGAAGCAGGGTATTAGGACTTAGGTCAGTCAGAGGCACAGGGAAGGAAGGGGAATCCTTCATACACCTGTAGGCCCAAAACCCATGTCCACGCTTCCCAGAGCTGGGAGGAGGATGGACTCTCACCTGAACATAACACACTTCCACGCTTGAGCAGGAAGCAAGGCTGAAGGTAGGAAATTCAGAGGGCTGAGATGAGCTCTCAGGGGAGGGGAGCCCTCTGGGCATTCTGGGTTCTAGCTTTCTCTTATATACCCCCATGCTAGAGTCTTCTGCTGCAGGAGCCCCCAGAATCCACCAGACACTGTTTTCCCATTTTCTCTTTCAGGGCTCCCCCTCTCCCCAGTTTTCCCAAAGATGCCCCCAACACAATGGACTTCTCAAGGACTGCCACCAAAATCTCTCCCCACCCCAAGAAGCTGTCCTCCCACCTGAGGTTCCTTCCTCCTTCTCCCTTTGATATCAGCCAACTTGATGGTATTTCAGCTCAGAGATTGAAGAGAAATTTACACACTAACTCTGAATTCAATTAGATTGCAAGTAGGACCTATATTTGTACAGTAATGTAGCTGGAATCCTAGGGTTGGATTGATTTCTGAGCAAACAAGCAAAGAGCATTCAGGAATTTCTTTGGCACCACGATTGGAAAGGGGACCTCCAGCCTATGCTGAGACATTTGTAGTGACAGGAGGCTCAGTGCCTCACAAGGCTGCCCATTCTGCTGCAAAATAACCCTGAACCACCAGAAATATTTTCCTTGTTTTGAACCACAACTGAGACTCCTGTTTTTGGTGTGTGTGTGTGTGTGTGAGAGAGAGAGAGAGAGAGAGAGAGTGTGTGTTTGGATGTGCATGGAGGAAGCACTACTAAGCACAACCAGTTTTCTTGGGGAAAGAAGTTATGTTGTTGTTATGCAGAGTTTCATAACCTGATTTCCTTTACCTGCCTGAGTTGCTGGTTTCAATGTGGCATCACATAAGTTTATCTATGCAGATATTCCTCGGTCCTGGGGCTGAGGGGCCTAGGGTCTGAAAAAGGGGAGGTGATGAGATGAGGAAGGTTGAGAATAGGAGGGAGGAGGAACGTCTGAGGAAAGGAGGTAGCCTGCACAAAGGCAAGTGTGGGCAGGAGGAGGAGGCTGGGCTGGTATGATAACTTGGGGTTGGCAAAAGAAAGAAGGAAATCCAGAGGTCTTCCATTCACAAAAATCTTCAGAAAAAGGGCTGTCCTCACTGGCAACCTTGGGCAAGAGAGCTAATCTCTCAGAGCCTCAGTGTTTTCATCTGGAAAGTGGGTATAATATTAATACCCATATCCTAGACTTGTGGAAATTAGACGAGACAAATTGAGCAATAGTGCCTGGCATATACTAAGTGTCAATACAATATGGAATATATTATATATAATACAATATTATATTACAAATAATACACTATTTACTCTTTTTTGAGCCCCAATTCTCCTTCCAGCTTCAGAATCTGGGCTCCCTTTCAGCATCTGTTTAAGAAATCCGTTCTTCCCACGTGTGTGGTTCTGCTCCCTGCTGCAGACAGCAGCCATCACTGGGTGGGGCAGGCAGAGGCTTCCCTGTTGATTACTCAGGGTTTCCAGGGCCCTTGCAGAGCCTCCCTGCTCCTCCTCCTCCTCTCCAGGCGGCTCCCAGATCCTGAGGGACAGGCAGTGTGTATGTTTGGAGAGGGAGGGAGTCTTCCCCCAGTTATTATACCCAAAGTCAGCAACCCAGAGCTAGGCCCTTGGGCTCTCTGTGCTCGCTGCATTGGGCATCAGCACTAAGCGCCTCCTCTTCCGAGCCCTATGGGGGTCCTGATGGCTGGGCAGTCAGGCAATCTATGTGCTAGCCTGGGCTCTTACACAAACTTGCTGGGTGACTTTGGGTAAGTCCTTCCCCTCGCTGAGCCTGAGTTTGCTCCTGTGATTAAAAAAGGAGAAAAGAATGCCGATTCCATGATTTGATGATGTAAGTTTTTCAGATGGGAAAAGGGAAGGGAAAGTAAAGGAAACCAGGGCTTTTACCCAGGAGAGTCCAGTGACTGGTTTTCAAGGCAAAGCGTTTGGGAGGTGGGATTATCTGAATAACTCCCCAATCACCCAGGTCACTGCAGGAATGGAGACCTAGTTTGACCAACTCCCAGACTCACAGAACACATCCCTCTGCTTTTCTTCTCTGGTTCCAGCCGGGCCTCTTCCAGGGGCTTTAACCCTGTTTACAGAAATGGGAATTTGCATGATGAAAATAACCCCAGCCGGACTGCGATTTTACTGAGCTTGGCACAGGGCTCGGAAAAAGCGGCTGCATAGCCAATTACTGGAATTTTTAAACACAAATAATATTTTATGGGATCAGTGGGCTGGCGCGGGGCCGCCGCACCCGGCGAGGCTCCTCCGCCCACAAACAAGCTCCGATTGTGCCGCGGGCGAGCGCGCCAGTCGCAGGGTGGGAGGTGGGGTGGGGGTACCCGGGTGGGCCGGGGTCCCGGCGCAGGCAGGTGCAGCGTGGGGCTCTGCCGCCCGGGCGCCGGCGGGCGGGGAACGTCGGCGAGGCCCTGGCCGTGTTGGGAGGGAGCGCCGGGCGCCCGGCTCACCTGCAGCGCCGCGCCTGGAAGCGTTTAGCACGAAAGGGCGCGCCCAGCGCGATGCTCCCCCGCCCGGCGGCCGCCCGCTGGGCCTGGCCCGGGCCCCGCGCCCTTGGCATGGCCGTGGCCGCCTCGCCGCCTCCGGAAGGCCGGCTTCCCGGAACGGCCCGAGGGCGGCGGGGAATCCGCGCCGAGGCCCTGGAGCCACCCCTCGCCTTCCCAATCCAGCCCAAGCCGCGCTGGCGCGCTGGAGGCCGACGCCGGAGCCGCGGGCTGCACCCAGGAGGCCAATGTCGGTCCAGGACACAGCCCAGGGGACTGAGATCTCCCCGTTGTCCCTCCAGAAGTCCCCATTCCCTTGCACCCCGAGCCCGCCGGGCCTGGCCGAGGACCCCGGGACACTAGCCATCCGGGCAGCCGCGCATTCCCCTGCCCGGGGCTTGTCCTCCGCGGTCCGCCCGTCTTCCCCAGCGGAGCGCCCAGTCCCAGCACGTACAGGGTTAAACAGGAGCAGGTGTGTCGCCAGATGCCGCTCACCACCCCTCTCCCCCGCAGCCCTGTCGGCCTCCTCCTCCTCCGCCCACCCGCTCAGAACCAAACAGTCCCAAATAAAAGTGCTATTGTTGCCTTTCCCCACCCCCGTCGTTGCCCCGCCACCTGGAGCGGAGCCCGGTCCCCTCTTCACCTGCCCCGGGGCCGGCCGGGGGGAGGGGAAGTGGGGCCTCCGAGCGGGGACTTCCGCTCCTCCCTGGCCCTCAGCATCCCCTCCCCCAGTGCCCCCGGCGCTGACCCCTGGGCCAGCGGTGGGGGCCCTGCCGTGGAGAGTAGAGGGCTCCTTTCTGGTCTGAGAACTGGGTTCTGGCCTCCCCTCGCTCCTCTCTCTAGCCCCTCAACCTCACTGGTTAGACCAGCCGCAGGGTGTGCAAAACTGGAGAACAGTAGGCCCCTTCGAGGCCACCAGGGCAGTGCCAGCCTCTCTTGGCAATTGGCAGCTGGTATTTTTAAACATTTGTGTGTCAAGTCAGGGACAGCGGGGTAAGAGTGATGATTCCCTTTTCACAGACCAAGAAACAGAGGTAGGTAGAGGTGAAGTGTCTAGCCCCAAGTCAGGAGGCTGGGTAATGTCAGGGCTTTGCTCAGAACTGTCTGTGGGCTCCCCTGGCACTGCCAGGCCTCGGGCACTCATTTGATGGACAAAAAAATGGGGGACCCCAGAGACCGGCAGCCTGCCACCACCTTGGACTCACTGTAGGACCTTGGACTCGTTACCCTTCCTCAGGTTTCCTCATTCTTAAATCGATGAGGGTGGACTAGCGTGATTCCTGAATTCTCTTGAATCCAAGGGGCTGGCTGACCCCCGGAAGTCTGGGGGCTGTGGTGGGACCCCACGAGTGATCGAGGCAGCCATGGTCTGTTCAGAGGGAAGAAAATGTTTCCCCTCTCGCTCCCCGTCTCCGCCAGCCTCCCCCGCCCTGCCTCCATCCCTCCTGCCGGCCCCAGGGAGGCTGAACTACGAGGTTAAATAAATATCTGACGGTGACTCAAGGAAACTAGTCAAGACTGTTGCCGGGAGAAGAAACCCAGACCTCTGTGAAGATCCGCCCCCGAGCCCGAGCAGCCCCCCGCTCCGCCCCTGATGCCTTCAGAGCCCTGGCCCCCTCGGGCCTCGCCCAAGTGCCCCAGGATAGACAACCTCCTCTCCCCGACCTGCTCCAGCTTTGTGAGTTGGCACCACTGGGGCTGGGGGCGTGTGCGCAGGGTTACCGTATTTCCTCTCCTTGCGCCCTCGGTTTTGAGCGCAGGTATTTAACTTCTCCAGCTCACGGGAGAGTCCTCTCCATTCTGTGAAAAGTTGGGAGGCTGGATGGAGATTTTGCTTTTGTTCTCTTAATCTCACTCCTGACCTGCCGACCTGCCAATCCTGTTTCCTATTTCCACGTGAACGTCTAGCGGGCACCTCAAACTCATCTTGTCCAGCTTTGCCATTCTGATCCTTCACCCAGACCTGCTCCTTTCAGTCTTCTCCATCTCCAAAAAGGGCAACTTCAGTTGCTCCGGAAGAAAATCTTGGAATTATTCTTAATCCTCTCTCTTTCTGTCATCATTCATCCAAATACCTTAGCGAATCTGGTTTACTTTGCCTTCAGAATATGTCCAGAATCCTCACTACTTCCCCACTTGCCCCATTCTCTAACCCACCATCTTCTCTTGCCTGGAATATCACAACACCTCTTAACTTGTCAGTCTGTGTCCCTTGTACCCCTCAGTCTGTTCTCAGCAGAGCAGCCAGGGTTATCTTTTGAAAACCAAAGTCAGATCATGTCCCTCTTCTGCTCAAAAATCTAATAGCTGCACATCTCGCTCAGAGAAAAGGGTCCTTCCAAGACCCCGGATGATCTGATCACCACTCTGCCCTTTTTGTCCCCTCCTCTCCCCTTCATTATACTCCAGTCACACTGGCCTCTTAACTGTTCTACAGGCAGGACAGCACATTTCTGCCTCAGGGCCTTTGCACTTGCAATTCCCTCTGCCTGGAATAATCTTTTCTCAGATTCCTACAGTGCTTTCTCACTCACTTTGTTGAGGCTCTCCCTACCCCCTCATCAATACACACAGGCTCCTGTCTATCTGTCCTATCTCAGCAGCTTGTATCACCATCTAACATGCTACATATTCACCTGCTAATTTGTTTGTCTATCTCCTCCCACTAGATTGTAGATGCTATGAGGGCAGAGGCTTAAAAAAAAAAAAAAAGCCTCAGCCTGAGAACAGGGCTTCATACATAGTGGACACTCAGTAAATATTTGTTGAATGAATGAGTCAGTGAAGGAATGACCTGGTCACCTTCCTTTCCTGGGCCTTACTTTCC
Source organism: Camelus bactrianus (assembly GCF_048773025.1). Classification (NCBI taxonomy): domain Eukaryota; kingdom Metazoa; phylum Chordata; class Mammalia; order Artiodactyla; family Camelidae; genus Camelus; species Camelus bactrianus. The sequence continues at coordinate 27,261,329 of NC_133558.1, read as the reverse complement.
TCACTTGTACAAGTGAGTTGGATCCAATGAAAGTCCCCTCAGCTTTGAGAGTCCCCTGGCTCCTCTTAAACCTTACCTGACCAACATCCAGTCCTAGTCCTTCTGCAACTCTCCTGATGGAGGGGGGGGGGGGTGGCTGGGAGTATAGGCTGGGTTTTGTGGGAGGGGAGATCTGAAGCTAGGCTTGCTTGGAGAAAGCTGGTCAGTAGGAGATGGAAGATGAGCGCCACCCCCCCACCCCCATCGAAGGCCCTGCCCTCTTCCTCTCACTCCCATGGACCACTCTATCCTCTGACCAGAAGGCTTTTGGTCACCTGGAGAAGCTGAGCCTGGGGATGCCAGGTGTATAAAATAACCACCTGAAGTGTGGAGGGCTGGCAGTTTAGAGGGGCTGAAGGTAGGCTGAGGAGAGTTCTGAAGGATCTTCAGAAATATGGAATTGTCACCTTTCCTGATACTTGAGGGGTCAGAAGAGGTAAGAGGGGAAGGGTATGCTCATCAGTCATGCATTTGTTCAGGCCAAATATGCTTAAAATGCCCATGCACAAGGGTCCCCAGGGCATAGGCACTGCCATAGAGGGGAGAAGGGAGCAGTACCCAAGATGAGTCTTTGATGGCTGAGCTGAGCTTTTAATAGGCCCTGGGAGTCCAAGATGAATAAGACTCAGTTCCCTCTCTGGGGAAGCTCAGACTAGTATCTAATAGCTTTTTTTTTTTTTTTTAACAATGATTGGTGTGTTACAATTAGGCAACTGATTTGGGAGCAGACAGAGGGAAGATCTCAACTCTTTCCATGGTGAGAGGTGATGAGGGGATGTCAAAGGAGGCCTCCTGGAGGAGGTGACATACCTGAGCAAGACTTGAAAAATACAGAAAAGAGGATATGGCTTTTGGCGATCCAGAAGGTGAGAGTGAGGGGTAGAAAGTAGAATCAAGGTATCAGAGAACTCTGTGCTGGTGTTGACCAGCACCAGGCAGAGGAGGCTTACCCTAGGGAGGTGGCACCCTATCCAGAGGGCCCATTCATTCATTCATTCATTCAAGAAGCATCCCTGAAGGTCCTCCATATGTCTAGGCTGGGGCAAAGCTCTGGAGGAGGCAGGGGACATGCAGAGTGAGACCTGGGCTAGTGGTCAGGAGACTTGGGCCATAAACAGCTCTGGTCCAGTTTGGCTGTGTGACCCTGGAACCTCTCTGAGCTTTAGTTCTCCCAACTGTAGAGGCAACAGATAATTCCACCTGCACTGCAGGACTCACGGATTATGCTGAGGATCAAATGAGACAATCTCACCATGTGCAGTTCAAAGTGTATGACAGAGGGACAGGAAACAACACAAAGCAAGATCTGAGTCCTTCAGGAGCTTGGAGCATGGTCTTTGTAGCTTAGAGGCCCCTCTCTTGGTCTCCCAACTTTCTATTTCAATTCAGGTCTTGGGGCCCCCTGGGACTGGCTGACTCCCTCCCTAGTTTCACACTTGAGTTGGCTTCCTTCGAGACCCCAGACATCCAAATGAATGCTCCCCCTTGTGGCACTTCATGGAATAACAGATTTCTGAGCAAGAAGAGGTTGGGGCGGAGTTGACCACAATAAGGGAGGAGAAAGAGCCCAGAAGAGGAAGAACTTGAAGATCTGGGAAAGGAACAGGGCAAATTGGCGAAAGAAGTGAATCTTGAAACAGAATGTTAGACTAGAAGGGACTTGGGACCTCCTTCCACACCCCATTTTACAGATGAGGAAACTGAGATTCAGGGAAATGAAAGTTAGAGGCAGGACCATGACTCAGGTGTCCATACACTCATATGCTGGATTCATTCCATTACACCAATGCAATGAAGAGTGAACATTGCAAATTCCCTCTACATCTGGCAGATATCCCCCAGAGGGCCTCTGACTTATGTAGCAGTCTCTCCCAGGGCAAAGATTGCCTAATGCTAAAGACTCTGCTGTTGGAGTGGCTGGTATAAAGTCAGAGTTAATGTATTCTGGATCCAGAGATAAGAAATAGACAATTCACCTGGATTTTTCTCTTTTTACTGCAGTATAGGTGCAGGGATGAGGATGGGAACACAACTAAATCCAAAACTAAATGACCAACTCAACGAGAGGGGTGTGTGTGTGGCAGCTGTAAGAACAGAGTGCTTTATCTAAAAAAATTTAACCTACATCTTCTAATTTAGTTCTTGCTGCTATTATTAGCCCACTTTAGAGATGAGAACAATGAGTCACCAAAGCATCAAAGTGACTTGCCAAGGTCCAGAAGAACATTAGGGAAGGACCAATGTGGTGCATACAGAAGGCACTGATAGATGCCATCTCATGCCTGTGAGATTGCCTTGTTTTATGGAGCTGATTTCAGGAAGAACTCTTCCCAACCTGTGGTCCTCTCCTACCACTGAGATTTCTGCTGCCTTCCTTGGATCCTGGCAGCCTGGAGGGGCCTCTGGCTTTGTGTTTAAGATAAGGGATGAGGTGGTGGGTGGGCAGAAAAAAATGCAGCAGCAGAAGAGGGGCTGCCTGCCTGCATTGAGCTGAGGGGCTTTTAAATACCCTCATTTGAGTCACTGGCTGGTTGAAGGGAGGCCTGGATTTCTGATCATCTCGGGGATTGGAAAGCAAAGGTGGGCTCAAGAGCCACTATAAAAATGTACTAGGAGCCAGGAGAAGGCCGTGTTGCCCTGGCCCATTGCTGCATCAGTAGGGTGCTCAGTGGTTGGAGAAAACCCTGGGACCAGGGGTGGAGCACAGTGTAGAGCAGTGGTTGGGAATGGAGGCTGCCTGGGTTCACATCCCAACTTCCTCACTTACCAAATCTGTGGCCCCAGCTTCACTTCTCTGTGGCCCAGTTTTTCTATCAGTAAAATGGAGAATAATAGTTCCTACCCAAAGACTGTTGGAAGCATTAAATGAATGAACCATGTGGAGTATTTAGGAAAATGTCTGGCATGTAGTAAGTACTCAATAAATGTAATCTATTATTAGATTATTATTATCTGAGTTAGAATATCATCACCTGTGCAGTGAAGGAGGTTGAGTTGGATGGGTGATTTCCAGTTATAATTTTCCACAGCTCTTTTCCCTGAGGGCATGTATTTACGGGGTTGATTCACAGGACCAGAGCATCCCAAGATCCCTGGACCTGTTATTCTGTGCTTTGGGGGTTATCTGCTGAGTCTGGATGGTGTAATGTCCAGGGGAGTACCATGCTGGATGACTGGAGACCATGATCCCAAACCTGGCAGCTTAAGCTTTGGTACCCAGAGGGCATCCTGAGGTGAGTCCCAGGGAACTGAAGTTCCTGGATGTCCTGCATCCAGCCTGTCCCTGAGGGGTGGGCTTGGAGGGAGGAGGAAAGAGAGGCCTTCGTGGGAGAAGGCAGGCAGGGAAAGTTCCTTGCCCATCGTGTTTACTGAACTGCACTGAATTATGACTAAATGCCAAGATCTGGCTTCAGGCAATTGCCTAAATCATTTAGGGGTTGACAGAGGAGGGAGGGAGGGGACATGGGGAGCTTGGGGGAGAATGTTCTTGTAATTCTTCAGTCTGAGGTACATTAAGGAGCCATAAGCCATGTCGAGAGCTTGAATTACATTAGAGAGATTATCCTGTTACAGTTCATAATCCTGGATAATATACCGTCTTGGAGCACACCTGCCCATGATAAATCTCACCCCATAATGGCCTGACCCTGGGGACCCAGGGAGGCTGGGGCAGCTGGCAGGGGCTAGCAGCATGGACACAGCCTTGGCAGAGGCCCCAGTGAGACCTCTTGACTCATCTTTGTGCCCCCCGATTCCTTTCTTGGCCCAGATACAGCTGGGGGCACCAAACTTCTCCATCTCCATTCAAGGCGCTTGGCTCCCTAGCCCCCTTCTCGCCTTAACCGCCACCCCATGAGCCCATGTCTTGCCCTGGTGGGACAGACCCTTGGCATCCCTGTTTCCAGGCTCTCCTCTCCCTGAATGCCTTCTCCCTAATCTCTCCAAACCCAGGCGGATTTCATGGTCCCTGAAGACCCCTCAGAGGACATACACTGACACCCTCTTTAGCTCCTTCCCTTGTGAAGGGGTGTGTCACCTGCCATCTACGTGTTTCTGAGTACCTGTCTCCCCAGCTAGAGTACAAGTACCGTGAAATCAGGAACCGTGACTTCTGCCACGGCACTTAGCACAGAGAGGCGAGGTAACTTGTCCAAGGTCACTCAACTAGTTATTGGCAGAATCAGGGTTCGACCCCCACTGGCCTGGCTCCACAGTCTGTGCTTTTGGCCACTCGGGAACACTGTCTCTCTGACCTGAGAGCTCTGTCCTGTGCCACGCATGGGCCTGGCCCCACTTTCCGTGAGCCATCACATCCTTACTAGATTCTATTTGCCTTCTGCTGGGGACCCTCATGAGCCAAAGGGATGACTCTCTGGTGGTGGATCTTAGGGTGGGATGGCACCTGAGTCTCCTAGATTCACCCCCAGACTTTTAAGTGGCCCACTCCCTGTGTGCCCTCATTAACTCCCCCATTAGTCTGGCAGCCCTATCCCAGACCTACACCTTCTCTTCCCCTGGTCATTGCTTGGCCCCCTGCTCCTGGCAGGCTTGGTGGTATCTGGGTGCCTGCCCTGGCTCTCTCTGTATGACACCTCAAGCTCCATCAGCCTCAGATTCTGCTTTACTCCTCCCACCTTCTTTCCCCAAACACATATTTCATGGGTACCTCTACCTGGGGGCATGTGGAGTGGAGGGTACATTTCTGGGTCTCCTGGGGCTGGCTGTGCTACTGGGGGTTCAGCTAACATAAGTCACTCTGGGTCTTGAAGCCACAGCTATCCTTTATCAAGTGCTCACCAAGTGCCAAGCATCAGGTTCATGCTTTTTGCCTGCATCATCTCATGGACTCCCATGCGATAGGCACTACAGAATTTCTATTTCACAGATGAGAAAGTTGAGGCTTAGAGTGGTTAAAAACTGTCACAGGTCAGCACCTAGTAAAGGGCAGAGCTGGAGTTCAAACCCACGCCTGCAAGTCCCAGAGCACATGCCCTTAACCCTCAATGCCACACTGTCCCCTGACGGTGAGTGTCAGATGCCCTGGGCTGCCTCCCCAGCTCTGTCTCCACGCAGGCTCACCCTTCTCCATCCCTTCTCACCACTGCTAGCATCTCTAGCACCCTCCTCCCTACCTTTCTCTTGCCAAGTTCCAGAACTCCCCTGCATTCCAAGTCACTCAGTGCGCCAAGGATTCATTCCCCCTCTGTGCACCTCCACATCATTCATCCAGAGACAGAGCCACACCTGTGTGACCATCCACCCGTCCACTCACTCCCGTCATTCATTTGTGGAATCCTGGAATGTCAGGGCTCAAAGGGGCTTTGGAGATTATCTGGTCCAGTGGCTTTTAAACCAGCATGCATTTTTCACAGAAAGGCTTTGGTGGAGGTTCTATAGAGGAATCAGATCAGTGAGGGTTGGGGGTGGTATTGGGAGGATGGGGGTGGTATCCAGGGTCCAGCCTTCTCACCCCACCCCCTGCTCTGTACTCCCAGAGTGCAGTTGGCCCCGGAGCTGTGTCCAGACACCCAGTCCACGAGAACCTGTTGCCTTCAGTCACAAACTAAGGGTTTACCATTACAGCAACTCATTCTCCCCAACCTCTGAGCTGCACAGACCTGGGTCCTAACCTCAAGCTCCCCACCTCTACTTACAGAGCTGCCTGACCTTGGGCAAATAAATCGAGTAAGCTTTATACCCTGCATCTGTTTCCTTTTCTAAAAAATGGGAATAGTAACAGGACCTACATGTTACTGTGTAACAAACCACCCCAAAACTTAGTGGCTTAAAACAGCCCATGTCTTGTCTCTCCTAGTGTAGGGGCCAGCTGGGCTCAGCTTGACGGTTCTTCTGCTGGTCTTTCTCGCAGCTGCAGCTCGGAGCCCCAGCCGCCATCAACTGGAGGACAGTTCCAACTGCTGGGATGGCCAGGCTTCTTGCTCTCCGTGGACTCCCAGGCTCTCGCCTCTCCACCCGAGCTCTCCAGCTGCACAACCAGACTTCTGATACAGCAGCTTAGAGTTCTCCTAAGCACAAAAGTGGAAGATGCCAGGCCTTCTTAAGACCAAGGCCCAGAAGTGGAATGGCCTTATTTCTGCTGCATCCAATTGGTTACATTCAAGGGGAAAAGAAATAAACTCCACTTCTTAGTGGGGGAATGACAAAGAATTCACATTCATCTTTAATCCACCACTGACTGTGTGACCTTGAGCAAGAAAATTACTTAACCTTTCTGATTCCCCATCTGTGTTCTCATCTGTGAAGAATAAATACATGAAATCCATAGAAATTCACGGAAAGTACTTAGAATAGTGCCTGGCACATAGTGAGTCCTCACTCCATGTTAGCTGGAGCTATTTTTATTTCTAACCCATATGCCTAGCCCTGTGCTACGTAACTGGTGACGGGGGAGGGTTACAAGAGTCATGGCAAAACAGTTTATACTCCTGATAATAAATAATCTAGTTCATGAGATAAAATTAACACACGCAGAGATCAAAGTACTAATTCAAGGCATTGTGTAATTAAGGAGCCCATGAGAGGTTACAGATAACATACTTGAGGAAGCTGGAGGACAAGGAGATTGGACGCGGGGGTTGGGTGGCCAGTGAAGGCTTCAAGGAGGAAAGGGGCTGCCCGCCGAGAGTGGGTGGTCTCACGGTTCAGCACAGTCTCAGCCCAGCTCTCTATTTTCACGTCTTAGCTCTGCCACTTTCTGGCTGTGCCTCTGTGACCTCGGTAGGTGCTTAGCCTCTCTTTGCATCGGTTTCCTTCCTGTAACATGTGTCCATCTCCTAGGGCTCAGGTGAGGAGTAACTGATTTATTTCCTATAAAGGGCAGCAGGGTAGCAGCATTGGACACGTGGTAGGTGCTCAGCAGATTGAGTTAATCTCATCATCCCTTAAGAGAGGAGACTTCGGCTAGGTGAAGAGGAGGAACCAAGGTCTCCGGGTGGATGGAAACGGTGTGTAAAGCAGGATGGTGCACCTGTCATGCTCAGGGATGGAGAGAGGTGGCCTGGCACAGGCGGAGATGTTTGAGGGGCTGGTGGCAAGAGCTAAGGTGGAGAGGAATGCGGAGCATAGGCTGTAGGAGGCTTCAAGCCCAGCTGGAGGAGTTCAGCCTTCCAGCTTTCTAACAAGGGAGGGGTGCCATCTGGGCTATGTGTGAGGGAGACCCTGGCAGTGGCGTGCAGGTGGATTAAAGACAGAGGGAGGCTTAGGAGACCATTGCCACAATTTAGGCATGAAATGGGCCTGCCCTGAACTTTGGTGGAGGCAGGGGGAAGGGGAGGGACTGGCTACCCGGAGAGGGAGTCATTTCGGTTCTGGGGGAGCCCCTACCTCCTGCCCATTCGATGGCCACGCCTGGCTGCTGGCTTCTGCCTTGGTTTCCTCCTTCTGGGGCCAGGCTTGAAGGCTGCACTCAGGAAGCGGGAAGCACAGAGCCAGCTCCACCCTCAGAGAAAGGGGACCCCGTCTGGTCTTACAATGTGGACCTGGACCCAAAGGAGCAATTCTGGAAGGGGCTGTGGCCCAGACCAGGCCTGCAGGCCCAGACTGGGAGCGTGTACCCATTACTGGCTGTGTGTCTGTGTGTGTTTGTGTGTGTGTGGGACTGTATGTGTAGGAGAGTGTGTATTTGTTGTCTGTGTGTGTGAGAGTGTGTGTATTTGTTGTGTGTGTCTGTGTGTGAGAGAGAGACTGTGAGTGTGTTACAAAGCGGGAAGACGGGGGACCATATGTCTATTTTCTCTGGGAAACAGATGTCTCCTCAAGTGGGTGAGAGAGTCAGTAAGGGAAAGAGAGAAGTGGGGTTAGAGGATCAGCTCCACATTAGCAAATAAACTGTCCCATGCACCGGGCCTGTGCGTGTCAGTTTTTCTGATTTTTTGGATATTTTCCTCTCTTTCTCTCTCTCTTTCTCAATCTTTCTCTTCCAGTGTTTTTTTCTTTCTCTCTTTCCCAAGCTCGCATACCCGTGCTGAGCCACAGGTGGTAGTCCTGTGGCTGGTGGCTCTGACGGTGAGGAGGAGCCCTCCTGGGCTCAGGCCTCTCCTGCATTCAGGGCCCGACACGAGGGGGTGGGGGAACCAACCAGCTCACTCTCCCCATCTTGCCTCTGCTCAACTTGCCTTGTGTCTACACCCTTCCCTCTGCTTCTCCCCCAGCAAACACTTAATGAGCACACACGGTGCTGCAGGCACTGGTCCAGGCCCAGGGGCTTGGGGGCAAGCCGAATCTGGGCTCCTCCCCACCCAGCACCCTTGCTCTGGGAGAGTGGGATGGGAAGGGAGCATCTTTGGCTTAATATCCAGGCATCACGTGCCAGAAGGGAAGCCCCCTCCCTGGTTTGCCCTGGAGCTTTGTGGTTTTGTGCCTGCTCTTCTGTCTCCCTTTCTGGTGAGAAGTGCAGAGAAATTGGAGCCAGAGAGACCTGGGTTCAAACACCTCTTTCCAGCTGTGGGATCTGCAGCAAGATGCAGCTTCACCTCTCTGGTTTCTGTATTTCCTTGTCCAGATTGTGACGTTTATTGTTGAGTCGTTGGGAGAATGAAACAAGAAAATGAACCAAAGTGCCTAACAAAGCCATTTTCTCTCTTTTCCGTCTTGTTTCTTTTTCTTATTCCTTTTCTTTCATTTCTTTAAGAAAAATCGAATGAACCTTCAACATGCTGGGACTGTGGGAGAAGGGGAGGGGTCGGAGTCCTGGTGTCCACTCTCCCGGAAACAAGTCTCCAGCTAGAGCCTGGCAGCCCAGCCCCGGTCTCCGCTCCGTCATGTCCCATCTTCATCCTTCGGGAAGTGGGGAGCCCTGAAGGTGATACCTGCGCTTTCCAACAGGATCTGGCTGTGCCAAGTGATGGGGAGGAGGAAGTGGGGCAGCGGGGGCCGGGCACCACCAAAGCTCTCCCACCGCAGTCACTCCTCTTCTTCAACTTCCCTCCTCCCTCCCTGCGACACTCTCTCTCTCCCTCCCTCTCTTCTCCTCTCGCTCTATTCCTCTCTCCCCTTCGGCTCCCCCTGCGGCTTGCCAGCTGCCAGCAGATGACATCTCCTTTCATGTTTGGGGCTGAGCAAGGCTTTGAATGTTCGTTTGATTCCGTTAAGATAATAGCTGGTTCACTGTCAGATGCAGACTGATCAGTTAAAACCTTAATCACTGCCTGTCTCCTCACACGGCACTTATTTTTTAAGAGATTAATCCCCTCAGCCCTGCTGAAGCTCACATTCCCCCTGGAAAAAAAAGGAAGGTTTGTGCTACCCTTGTTTTTATTATTGTTATTATTGCCACCCTCGTTACTCTGCGTGTGAACTCCCTCCCTCTGTTCTTTCAGCTGTTCCTTTCTTTCTTTCTTCCCCCTTTGGGTTCCCAGTCTTCCCCCAGCTCACTTGTGTTCTCTGTCATGCACACACACGATCAGCTGTGGCTCTCCAGACAGAGTGTGAGCCCGATAGTCCTGTGCACACCCTCCCTGCCACCATGCACACACCTGGATGCTGTGCACTCACAGCATGGGAACAGGACACAGTCCAGGCACACACAGAGCAGGGCTGCTGGAGGATGCAGCCCTGTGCCACGGGCTGATCTTTGCAGTCAAACGGGGGAGAGGGTATAGCCCAGTGATAGAGCATGTGTTTAGCATATACGAGGTTCTGGGTTTAATCCCCAGTACCTCCATTAAAAATAAATTAATTAATAAACCTAATTACCTCCTCCTTCAAAAACAAAACAAAACAAAAGGTGGTTCTGAAGTCCAACAGACCTGCCCCATTCCTCCCTCAGGCATTCACATGCTGTGTGATTTTGGAGAGGAGCCTCCGTTTCCTCATCTGTAAAATGGGCACAAGAACACTCACTGTGGGGAGGCTGTGAGCATTGAATACAAGGAAACGCATAGGGTGCCCACAGCAGAGCCTTAGGCACAGGGCAAGGGTGCAGTGTTATTCCTGCTTCTTGTTCCTACCTCCCAGATTCTATGGAAATATCTTTCCTAGAGGTTGCCCAGTCCCTTCCTGAAGATGATACGTCCTCTGTAGGCCTTTTTGTGGATACTCCTCATGTGATCACCTTTCTCAACCAACAAGCCTTACCCAGGATCCAGGAAGGAGAGTCTGCTTGAGGCTGACCCATAAAGGGAAGGCTTACAGTTGAATCTAGAATTTGACAGAGGAGAGTAACCCAGAGACCATTCAGTCCAACCCTTCAAAGTATAGGAAGAGGCCGAGGCTCTGAGAGGGGGTGACTGGCCCTGGGTCTCACAGTGCGTTATAGCAGGGCTGGGGCTAGAATTCAGCCCTGGCTTTGCACTACCCCACCCAAGGAGAAACAGTCAGTAAACAACCAACCAACACATACTTAGCACGTACTATGGGCCCAGCCCTAGGCCATTGGAGAGAACAACCAGGCTGAGCCAAACCGGTGGCACTAGGTTGGCTTAGACCCTTTCCTGCTCTGGCTGGTGCTGCAGACACAGGAAGTCCTTCTAGAGGAGGTGGCATGGATTTGGGATGGCAGGACGCCCAGGCAGGGAGATAGAAACAAGCACCTGAGGGCCACTGGGGACCCCAGCCAGGTCCAGCCTGGCTCCTAGGCTTAATGAGGTGCTCTTACAGAGGTCAGGAGCTGTGCGTGTCGCCCATCACCTTGGAGGTCACAAAACAAAGCATCGATGGTGAAATTGCAGCTGCAGAGATTGGCACTTTCTGACCCTGAGGCTTGGGAACAAGGGACCAGAGAGGCCTGGCATCCCCATCATTGGTGCCATTCTGTCCTTCCTTCATAGTAAGGCATTAGGAGTTTGGGGTCTGGAGCTAGACTGCCTGGGTTTGAATTGCTTGCTAGCTGGATACCTTGGTCAGTTTCCTTTTCTAAACCAGAAATAATGATAGCATTTAGCACTTAGTGGCTGGTACAGAGAAAGTGCTACCTAAGTGTTAGTCATGACTGTTCAGTAAAGATGTACTGCACATTTAAATGTTCCAGGCCCTGCCCCAGGTGCTAGGGATGCAGAGTTGAACAGGACGTGGTTCTGCTGCCAGGATGAGCTCAGTCTAACGGGGAGGCAGACAAGTCAACCCGAAGTTGTGGTCCTGGGTATGGCACACGGGGCCCAATCTCAGGGATGCAGGGCAGCTTCCTGGAAGAAGTGGATCATGAGCTCTACATAGGTTAGACTTTGTTTTTCCCATTGCTATATCCCCAGTGCCTAAAAGGGGGCCTGGCACAAAGTCAATCTTTGCTGGATGGACCAGTGAGGAGCCAGCTGAGCTCCATCCTAAAGGAGGAGCAGGACGACAGCCCTCCCCTCCCTGGGTCTCAGTCTTCCCTGTGAAAAGAGGGCTTGGACTATTTGGAGCCCGAGGGCCCTTCTGGCTATCCTAGGGATCCATGCCAACTGACAGGGGTGGGCTGAGGATGGGATAAAATGAGGATGGAGGTATAGGAGGGGGATGGGAAGGATGAGGAGGATAGGGTAGGGTTTCATGCTAAGTGACAGAGGCCCCGATGGGGGATGGGGAAGTAGAGGTGAAGGTGGGTTCTGTTCCTGCTTAGAGTTGGGGGCTAGAAAGGGTTGAGGGGCCTGAAACATCCTCCTCAGTTGCCCACTCCAGCAGGAGGCAGCCCGGGGTTAATGGCATGACATCCCTGCGGCAGTCGGCCCGATGGGTTTCTGATGCCTTTTCTAATTTGGTGAGCACTGAAGATTAGAAGGCAGGGAGAAGAGAGTTTTCCTCTCTAAGGTTATTATCCTGCCAACTCCCCGGACGCCCAAGGGAGGGAGTCAGCGTGTTCCAGGAGAAAAGGAAGCAGGGCCTGGCATTCTGGATCGAGTGCCCCTGGGGAGCGGGGAGGGAGCCAAGGCTGGTGCAAATAAAATTGATGCTATTAATGGATCCGGTGCTGGTTGAAATGGGAACAGCAGCCGTCTCAGCAGCAGCAGAACGGGTGGGAGGAGGGAAGTGGGCTTCCTGGAAGTAGAACTCACAAATGCTGAAAGTCTTTGCCTTGAAGGGACCCCAGATTTGCCTTTTCCTGAAAAAAGAGGGGCATCCTCACCATGAAGGTCACATGGGCCTTCTCCCCCAACCCCACCCGTCCTAGACCCTTGGTCTGGGCTGAGGCCACTCCCAGCTTCTCCTGGAAAGGCCAATGCCTCCAGGGTGCAGGTCACAGGACCTGGATCTAGAGAATTCCATCACACATTTGGCCCTGCTCCCACTAGGTGAAGGGAAGGCAGACTGGGGGACTTGGCTATTCTGGAGCCAGAAAGAGGCCCAGGACAGCCCTCCTGGTCAGAAAGAGCCTGGTCAGTCTCTGATGACAAAAGTCCCACCATTAGTGCATCCCAGGTGGACTGAGGCTGAGGGTTGTTGTGGAAGGGCACCAGCCTAGAGGCCAGGAATGCTGAGTTCCGTTTCCCCCCTGACCCACTGACTAGCTGGGTGACCTCACCCTGGGCACCACCTCTCTTTGGACTTCACTTTCCCCAATATGCTGAGGATCTGAAGTCAATGTTTTCCCGGGTCCTGCTGGAGGCTGTGGCCTGTGTTGAAGTGTGCCTGACTCTGAGGTCACACATCAGCTCCTCTGGGAGCCTGTCTACCCAGTCACAGCCAGGACTGAGCTAGAGGACAGGACAGAGGAGATGGGGATCGGAGCAGCATGTGGCTGCTACAGAAGAAGCCTTGGGAAGGCAGATGGGAGGGAAGCACAGTCCACGCTGCACACTGGGCTGCCTGCCAGCCCCTGGGTGAGGGGCGTTCCATGAGGGTCCAGGTAGTGGTGGCCTTGTGAGGTGCCTTTTCCAGACCAGTGGGGTACCCAATTATTAGATACCCCAAGTGAATCATTTTAAACACCCCTACATGTAACACAATTACTGTCATAATAAATGATAAATAACAAATAATAATGGCCAAAAAAACCCCAGTGAAAATGTTATTTTACTAAACCTTGTCTAATCATACCAATCAATATGTAATAAATAAAATGAGTATTACACTACAGAAAAGACAAAAATAATTGATTAATACTTTAAAAATTATATTAATGGCTTTTGGGGGGAGGGGAAGAAACACATAAAGTAGAAATCCCCAAAAAGTGAAGTCTGCAAGTTGCAAGGATGATTTGCATGGAGAATGGCGGGATGGAGCCTGTGACTTTGTCTTTGCAATCACTGCATGTCATGGTTTATTTTTGAATCCGCCGTTTAAACGCAGGGATGTACAGAACTGCAGGTGTTGAGACACGCACTGTGACTGAAGCCTGCACTAATGACTCTGAATTGTTACAAACTTATTCTCAGAGTGAAGAGTGTAGCGAGTTCTGTGTGTTCCAGGCTGACTGTATCCAGGAGAGTTCTTCAAATGAACTATCATGTACAATCTTTATGAAAGACTAAGTAACAGAGAGCCTCACATTTGAAGCTCATGTCTATATTATTAAAACTCAAAAGTAACCACAGTAATTGCTTAGAACTTAGCAGAGCAGAAGGGATTTTTTTTTTCCCCAAGGGAGGGATATTTTATCACAGACACAGAATTGCTGGTGCATGGTGATAAGAAAAAAGCAGATTGACTTCTAATCAATTTTATTATTGTTTTAAAATTCTCTGCAGACAATGAATATTTTCTTTGACTGCACCTGAGGCAGATTGCTCCCTCTGCCCCCTAACCCTAGTTCTCCATGTTCCAGAAACCTTGGCTCCAAACCCTTCCCAATCCAGACAAGTTAAGAAAATAGAGGCAAATAGCAATACATGTTAACCATTGTCGTTGTTGTTATTTAAAAAAAATAAAGAACCTAGCAAGTTTCTACTAGTACTTGTATCATGGTCTAAGAATTATGTTTAGTACTTCACATCCACTAGCTCATTTGATGCTCACAGTCATCTTGGGAGGTAGGTTTTATTAAGCCCATTTTATAGATAAGGCAACTGAGGCTGGGGGTGGGGTTGCATACATTCAGTTTACATAGCTGGTAAGCATTAGAGATGAATTTGAACTGCAAAGCTCATGCTCTCAACTTCTATACAATGGACAGAAAAAGTCGTGCAAGGATTAAATGAAATAGTGCAATAAGTGATTAGCATATAGTCTAATTCATAATGATAATAGTAATAATAATAAATGATAGAATCCTTCTGAAATATAACAACAGTGCTTGCATATTCCTGGCACAAAAGAGGGAGCTAAGAAGAATGACAATACAAGAGTTTACTTGATGACACATCCAATGAGCAGAGCCAGCAATTGCAGATACTCAGAGGAGAGGGGACATTTTGAAAGGCCAAGGGGTCAGAGAAGACTTCCTGGAGGAGGCTGCTATTCATTTTGGCTTTTAAACAGGCTGCCCTCAGGAGCATCACCTGCCCTGCTCCTACTCCTTCATCCAGGTAAAATATGCTTTGTCTTGGTGACTGATCAGGGTGGAGAACCTAGTGTGGCCCCAGGCCCAAACCTCTTCCTTCTCTCTGAAGACTCAGCCTTGCGCTTAAGGCCACCCCTGTCTCCCAGGTGGAGTCGTGCTTCCTCCACCACTCCTGCCTCTGCATTGTGCTAATTGGCAATCATGGAAGAATCCCTTCCCCCAGCCCCACCCCCTACACAGACAGAAGGGCTTTATTTCTATTTTATTTAACTAACACTTATTGAGCCCTCACTGGGTGCCAGGTCTGTTCTAAATACTTTTAAACATTAGCTGTTCAATCCTCATCATAAGCCTAGGAGGTGGTTACTACTATTACCTTCATTTTACAGATGGGAAAACTGAGGCACAGATATTCACTTAGTAAATGGCAGCTGAGATTCAAACCCAGGCAGTCTGACTGCCAACTCTGTGTGTTTAACCACCGAGCTAAGCTTTGAGAGCAGGAGGGGTTCTCTAGTCTTCTCTGCAGCCCCTACCAACCTGGGCCTCGGGTCTTTCTCCTACAGCGTCAGGTGACGCGGAAATTTTTCTTTGAATGAATTGAACTGAGCTCACTTCTCTGACATGTGGCTTCCTTACCATGGGGGTCTAACTGGAACCAGTGACTCTCAACTGAGGATGGTTTGTTCCCCTTGTCCTTGGGGACACTTGACAATCTCTGGGGGCATGTGTGGTTATCACAGCTGGAAGAGGATGTGTGTGTGCTATCAGCAACTGGTGGGTAGAGGCCAGGGATGCTGCTAAACACCCTGAAATGCACAGACCAGCCCCTTGGTCTCCGTTTTCTCATCGCTAAAGCAGGACTTAATAATACTGACTTCACAGGCTTTGGTCAAGGCCAGCCAAGATAATGGTCAGGACGGTCATTGCTATTGCGACTATGATGTGGTGGGAAATGTGGGACTTGGGGTGAATCATGCAGTCCCAAGCCTGCCTGCTCCTGCTCCCTCCCTGAGGAGGTACCCTTTGTGTTGGTGGGGGAAGGGGGCAGATCTTCTCGCTCCTCCCCACTCCACCCTCTCAGGGAAAGGGAGGGAGGAATGAGGAGTCCCACTAGAGTCCCAGACCTGCATGTCTCCATGTCTCCGGGAACAGTAGGCAGAAGAGCCGTGGGTTGGGGAAATGCTCAGGGGCCAGCGGAGGCTAAGCGCCAGCAAACCCTGGTCTGTCCCATTGGGGTGTGGAAGCCACTTCCCTAGACAGTAGCAATTATCGCAATCAAACTTTTGACATCAATTGGGCACAGGGCCAAGGGCTACCGCGGCTGCGCGGGTGCCTCGGCTTTGCATATCCTAATGTGGACTGACAGACGCTGACCCCCGGGGGCACTGGCCTTGCCAGCTCTCAGCTGTTTCTGTGGCACCAATTTTAAGAGCCAAATTACTGCCAGGGCCTGCCCATTTGCAGCATAGAACAGCATCCCAAAGGCAGAAAGGCTTGCACCTCCAGGGGCCCTGGAATCTGCAGCGCAGGGCACATAGGGTTGGCTGGAATCGCCCTTCCCAGGAGGGCACGCAGCGGGCTGAGTGCACTGGGTCCTGCAGAAAGCATCCACCAGGTCCCGCTACCCCACTCAGGGAACCCACAGTGCACTGCCAAAGAGGTGCTCGGCCTCACTCTGTGTGCCCTACACTGAGACTAGACGACTCACTCTTTGTCCCCTATCCCCAGGGAGAGGAGAGCAGGAGGCTCTTTTAGAAAGTAGAGCTCCCCTAAAAGGAAGCTGGGGGTGGGGAGCAGGTAGTAAGCAGGGTTTTGCTGGGCAGGCAGGAGTGCCAGCCATGCACCTAGGGACTCGGCTACAAACAGCAGAGGCCAGAAACCCAGCCTTCATGGTGGAGGTATGAGGATGGCCTGGGCCTGAGTTCATGTCTTGGTATGGGGCCATCAGGGACCCATGGAACTTTAGTTTCCTGACTTGTAAAGATCTTCTAGTTTTAGGACAAAATCCCCAAAGCAGGAGTTCCATCCTGATAAGGACATAGGTAACTCCGGGTTAGGATTCGAACGTCAGGCATTGAGATAACCAGGGCAACACGCTTTCTCCGGGCTTACATTTGACTTCATCTTCCTCCCCCTTATAGGGTGCAAATTTCTGGACAACCCAGTTCATCCTCTGACCCTTGCACAGTTCCAGACATCCTGGGAGGCTGCTGGGTAGTGAAGGAGAAATGAATCCAGTTCTGGGCTGTTCTTTCAAGTTCCCAGCTTTCACAAAGGGCAAGCCCTCTATCCACCAGCACCTCTCAGACTCTCCAAGGCTGGGTACCCTCTGCATCTGAGACGCATGGTGGCATCAGGAGGCTCTGAAGTGGCATGGTACTAGGCTCTGTGAGAGGGGGTACTCGGGGTCTAACATGTCTCCTCTTTGCCCCTAGACTCTCCCTGAACTCTATGCCAGCCAGCTGTCTGGCCTGCCTGAAAGTCAAGGTCTGAGGTGGGAGGGAAGCCCTCAGGAGCAGGTAGACTCGCCATCTGTGCCCAGCGGCCTCTTTGCCACTTGGGTAGAAGGCGGATCACCTTACAAGAGCATTTTCCCAGACGAAGAATTTTCCTAATGTGTGTGCCTCTTAGTGCATGCGCGCACGCGGGGAGACACACACACACACACACACACACACACACACACACACACACACACACACACTCCCCAGCACACTCTTTGAACTTCCCACTCGAGCCTCGGTTCTACCAGCCCAATCTCTTAGACGCACCTCCGTCCTATTTTACGATCTTGAGAAAAATGAACCCTTTCCGGAAAACTGAGCATTCCTCCCTCCCCTAAAGGTGTTTGGACCTCCCCAGTGTTCAAACAGAAAAACAGAGATTTAGCAGGGGCAGGGGATCCCAGAAGGGCGGGAAGTGAGGCTGGGACTCTGGGGGCCATGAAACTGACGCGCCGCTGATGGAAGAACTCCAACTCTGCATTTAGAGGGCACCTCCTGCGTGCTCGTGCAGGGTTCTGTCCCCGGGCTGCCCATCCTCTGCCCAGGCATGAGACAGAGTAGTGCCAGGGTAACTGCCCTACTTTTGAGACGTGGCCTGGGGACTCCACTGAAGTCCCAGCGGCGCTCCGGGCCTGTACCCTCGAGGCTGAAAGCGCAGTTTCCGCGCGGATATCCGGAAAGGATCTCCTGGCTGCGTCTCTCCTGAGTCCGGCTCAAGCCCGGCGGCCCCGGGATCGGGATTCTAGGCCTCCAACTTGGAGACGCCAGAGTCGTTGGCGCGAGAACATCAGGGTTTCGCCCGAGGTCAGGGCAGCCGGGGCGTGGCGGCGTCCCCTCAGGCTCTCGCCGCCACGTGCGCGTTCCGTCCGGCCTCCGGGCGGTCGCATTAGTCACCGTCCCCGCCTCGTGTGGCGCCGGGCCCAGGCTGCCGAGGCAGACGCCGGGCTTGGGTGCCAAGCGGAAGGGGGTGAGATCCCGTCGTGCGCCGGGCGGAGAGGAGCCCGCGACCCTGGGCCGGGTGGGACACCCCGGCCACTGCGCGCCGCTCCGCGGCCGCCCCCAACGTCGGGCGACTTTACACCCAGGGCCTGGCGATTCCCCGGGCCTCGGGAGGGTGGGCGACGCCCCTGACAAGGACCTGGAGTGTTCATCTGTATATCGAGTCAGCAAGTGCATCGGCTTTAAAAGGCCAAGCGGGGTTCCTGGGGATTAACGATCAGACACAGGGAGCCCTGTTCTCTCACTCTCCGCCCTCTTTCCCACCCCAGGAACAAGAAAAAGAAAAATCTGTTGGAAATGCACTTTTTCCCCCTGCCACACCCCCCCTTCTCCTTCTGCTTTCACGACTTAAAAGAAAAATAAAATACATTCCAGGAACCAGGACGGCTGCGGAGCAAACTCAAACCAGAAAATGCTTAAAGATGTTTTAATGACTTAAACACAGGGCCGGTTTGTGTCTAAAAGTTTCCACATTAAAAAAAAAAAAAAGCAAATTCAATATTAAATATCCTTCCACCGCCTCCTGGGCCCCTCCACTGGCCCCGCCGCCGCCCCTCCTGGTTCCCCTCGCCTTCTGGGGGCTCCACCTCCCCGTTTCCCTCTGCACCTCTGCTTTCAGCTGTGGGCTATTAGCACCCGGTGTGAACAGAGACCAGGCCCCTCCATAAAGTTTATATTCACATTCCAAAAAACGAAAAAACAAGGAAAAGAGAGAAAAACAACACCCTAGGTACAGGCCCAAATGCTCCTGTGAGCAGAGGCCTTCCCCTCCCCTCAAGCTCAGGGCCAGAGGAACTGTTAACTAGCAGCTGACAGATTTTTACAGCACGAATTAGACCCTCATTTGGCCTAGGATTAGCCCCAATCTTCCATCTCATTACTGCTCTGCCTTGTTGGAGCCCCCTTGGAGTTGGGGAGTTGCAGATAGGTCTTTGGGGTCCTGGCCAGAAGTCTGACTCTCAGAGCTAGGATGGGATGGGGGAGGAGACAGGGCGGACACAGGTAATTGGTGAGACTTGGGATTCCTGGATAGGGTTGGGGGTGGCTAGCTGGAGGGTAGGTATGCGTTTCTTTTTAAATTTAATTTTAAAAATGTGTTTTTATTGAAGTATGGTTGATTTACAATGTTGTGTTTGCATGATTTCCTTAATGTGTTTGTCAGGTGGAATGAACTGGACACCTGCCTCATGATGGAGATAAGTTGCGTGGTGGTAAAGCAGGTGCTGGCTTAGAGACTGATCTTCTCATTCCAAGGGATCATAAACTTTGGGAATAACAATAATGATTGTAATATTTACTGAGCACTTACTATATTCCAGGCTCTCTATGGAGCCCTTTTGTATTTAATCCTCAAATTAAACCCTTGGTGTGGGCACTATTGTTATTATCCCCATTTTACAGATGGGGATGCTGAGGCTTAGTGAGCATAGAAAATTTACCCAAGGACCCAGTCAGTAAGTAGGAGAGCCAGGATTCAAACTCAGGACTGAACAAATCTAGAGCACTAAGCCTTCAAGTCAAACTGCCTCTAATGCCAAGACCACAGTGGGTGCCTACTACTATATATATGTCTGTCTCTAAGCTCTTGGTCTGGATTTCACCTATGAATTGAATTTCAAGCCTGAATTCCTGCTGGTATAGTTCTGAGCATCTCCTGTTACCTAGTGAGAGACAAAGAGCAGCTTTCACCCTCTCATTCCGGATCCACCTCCTGGATGCAAGAACTGTTGGGATAGGATCCCGGCTTCTCTCCTACTCTTCCTGGACCAGATGAAGCACTTTACAGGGTGTAATTTCTCATTAAGGCAGTTGGGCATTTGCCAAGGGGCTTGGGGAGAGAGGGGGGCATTCGTGTCAATAGAATGGAGAGGGGCTGAAGGAGCTGGAGCCCTGGGCAGCTGCCCAGATGTTTGGCCTCTGGGAGCTTGACTGCAGAGGCAACTCCAGCTGTTTCTGCCCTCTTCTCCTTGCAAAGGTCAGCACAGGGTGGGGAGAGGGGAGGGTGCTGGAGCAGTTGTCTGGACACAAAGCACACGGTGATGCTTTAGTCTTCTCAGCACCAGTGCTCCTCGTGGGACAGGCTGCTTCATGGACACAACTTGCTATTCAAGGGTCAGCCCAGAGCAGGAAGATGTCTAGGAATTCTGGAGCCATTCAAAATCCCTTTTTTTTTTTTAAGTGGAAATTTTGAAGTATATGTAATACTTTGACTCTATGTGCCCTTTACAAAGTTAAATCACTGTCAGGTTAGGAATGTAAAAATGCTTTATGTATAACTTGGTTTGCTCAGAAAAGTCTTCATTTGGGTGTATTTAGAAATACGAGGCCAGAGAAAGGAAAGTTGAAATTTGAGGGAAAACTTCCAACGCCCTGACTTGGGGTGAGAAAACAAATATAAGTTTCTTTATAAATGATGTTTGTTTCCTCGTGTGGTGAAGCACAGGTGTGGTTCTGGAGGTTGGGTGTCAGAAGCCACCCCCCATTTCAGAAAGGAGCCACCTGAGGAACTGGGCAGGGACAAGGAGAAACAGACAGAGAACTGCCAAGGGCAGGCAGAGCTGGGGAGGCCAGAGCTGAGTTTTCCCAGGGATTTTAGAGGAGGAGGAGCTTGGCTCTGGGCCAGGAGAAGGCCACTGTCCTTGTGGCAAAGTCACCCCATTCCCAGCTGAGACTGAAGTTTCAATGTCTTCCTATTCTATGAGTCTACCCTACAACTTTTACTTTTTCTCTAGTCTTTTTTTCCCCCATCTAGTCTTCTTTGTCACCCTCTGATTTCTAGTCTTTTCCTCCTGGAGCAGAGAGTCTCCCTGAAGTTTTCTGAAAGCCCCCAAACTCAATTCTTTCCAACCAACATTTTTATTAGGATTTTCAGGGATAGAAATGAGAATCAGATCCAGACTTTTGCCCTTGGATGCCAGATACAGGCTGCATCCGAAGGGGATAATTTCTATTGACTGGGTACTTTCTATGGGACAAGTACTGTATAAAGTGATGGATGTATTATATTAACACAGTTAATCTCAAGAGGTAAGTCTCACTAAATCCATTTTACAGATGGGGAAACTGAGGCACAGGTTAAGTAACTTGCTCAAAATTAACCAGTATTTGAACCCAGGCAGTCTGGGCCCCAGGTCTGTGCCCTTAACCATTCTAGTATTCCAAGGCCAAGGGTGTTCCCAGGATGCTTGACGAGCACTGAGGAGAGCACTGTTCCTGTACTTGGGCATCTAGAAAGGCCCTTTTAAGGAGATGACCCCTCGGTGGCTGCAGAGGCACAGGAAATTGGAAAGAGCATCCTAGGCAGAAAGGATGGCAGAGAGAGACATCACAGTATAAACTCCAGTACCTCATGCCAGAGGATCAAAGTTTTTTTGAATTTCTAGAACATAAATAGAATGTGACTTCAGAGCAGGCAGGAGAGCATGCTGGGGAGACAGGTAGGAGGAGGTCCAGGCTGCGGCGAGCTTGTACCATGCTTGGAGCTGAAGCTATCTTCTGTAGAGGATGAACAGTCATCCGAGGGTTTATGCCAGGGAGTGATGCAAGAAATTGTGCATTCTTGATAGAATTTTCTGGGGGAGGGAACACAGTAGAGAAATGACTGGATAGTGGGGAGACTAGAGGCGTGAACATCAATGGGGAGTTGAAGAGAGAATCTGAATAGGCTACCTGACATGGGAAATGGAGAAATGACTCGAATTATAGGAAAAATGATTTTTTCCTTTCATTTACTATTTATAGTCAGCCTTATCCCATTAGCGATTTTCAACTAGACCTCTGACTTCCTAAATTCTTCCCAGCATGTTTCCTTATTTTCCCCCTACTAATTGCTCATCCCTGGGTAACATGACCCAGTTCACATTACTTAGTTTCTTCTCTGAAAACTGGCCTATTTATTATAGCGAGGTGACCATGCAAGCTGCTTCCTGAGTTCCGGCTCTATTCCACCTGTTACATAACTGTTAACAGCAATCCATTTCACTCTGCAAAGTGTCCTGCTTTGAACTATGATTTAACTGGTCACCCTAGTTAAAGTACATACATGAAAAACAGTCACAACAAAGCTTTGAATCTAGATGGCATGAAATTATGTCCTAGTACATTAAAATGATCTTACTTGCTTCAGTGATAACTGAGAAGTAGGCAGGGTAGAGGTTATTACCACTCCTTTTTTTTTCTCCTTCCCTTCCTTCCTTTTTTTTTCTTTCTCTCCTTTCTTTGTTGTTAATACACAGAGAAAAGGAGGTTCCTTATTATCTTATAGAGGCCAATTCCCTCACTTGGGTACCCACCTGACCCCTGGAGTTTCCTCAGTCTTCAAACCCCTGGTTCTTATCCATCTTTCTTATTTCAGACACAGGGAAACCGAGGCCCAGAGAGGAGAAGTTGACTTGTCCGAGGTCAAAGGTTGAGTGAGTGACAGAGTTAGGTCCTGAACCCAGGTTTCCTGACTCCTAGTTCAAAGCTCCCTCCACTTCCGTCCTTGCCTCCTCAAGTCTCATCAAAGGTGGCATGCCAGTCTTCCCCTTGGTCCTAGAGAGCACCCTCCCAGGCCCTCCCCTCACCATGGTTGCCCCTGCACCCCTGTCCAGCATCAGATTGGAGTGGGAAGAGGGATGTCTTTTATCCATGCATACAGATCTGAAGATGGAAAAAGTTTAAGTTTCACAGCCCTAGAGAAAGAAAGACTCAGAGAGTGAATGCTGGGGAGACATGGTGGGCGGGGGCAGCTTGGTGTGAGACAGAGACCCGGGAGGCTGTTTCAATAGGTTAATAACCTAAGCTGTTGCCGAGCTGAAATTAGACAGAGGAAGCCTCTGCCTTCTGCATGTGGAGGAGGGGGGCTAATCCTGTCCTTTGATAAATGGATGACATTCTAGCAAAATGAGCCACTCCGCCCCAGCAGCTGCAGGGGGACGTTGGGCTGGGGAGGTGCGGGTGGGTCGGGGGCCTCCGGGGCCCCAGCAGTGAGGTTAAGATACAGAACTGCGAGACACGGGTACAGCAGCAATGAAATTGCAGTCACTCTGGCAGCTCTTTATTAAATAACCTGCAGTAGAGACAATGGGTAAAGGTACCTGGCTCAGTTTCGATTACTCGCCTTCCCCCTAGACTTTCCTGAGACCTGCCCCATTCCCCTGCCTTCCTGGGTCCTCTGTGATCACTTTCCCAGCTCTGCTCTTTCCCCTTGTCACTCACTCTCTCTGGTTCAGACCTGGACTTCCACAGTCTTTGGCAGCTGCAGCTTTTATCACTTCTGTGTGGGTGATGCTTTCGAGGCTCCTGTGTGGAGTTCAGGGACTCTCCTCCCCACTACCGCTGCCCAGTGTCCTCCATCTCTCCGTGATGGCCTGGAGTGAAGAAGTCACCTGCCTTTTTTACATTTCAAGAAGGGTCAGTGCTGCCTGGGTCTCCCCAAAGAGGGGTGGCCTCCTGGGAGCTCTGGGGGGTGCTAAATGTTCAAACACTCTCAGTCCATCAGGGATGTATTTTTAGTCTCTTTAATTTATAGACTTACACATCTAGAGGTCTCAGAGATAGGAACTGGCCCATACAAGCTTAAAACAAGCTCCACTCCCCCCAACTACAACCCCCCTCATCTCCACCCTCAGGTCTTCCAAATGTTGAGTGAAAGGCCAGACATAATTTGGCGGAATGATTTTTTGAAAGGGAAGACTGTTCAAGGAGGTTAGGCAAAGCTCTTGAAACCTAACTCAAATGATAAAATGATGGTTTTTCCCAATTCTCTCCATCTTTCATTGGGAAAAAATTAGAGGTTTTTTTTTAATACATGCTGGGCAAAATCCTAGGCACTGGAGATTTAGAGAGAAAGGGGATGTGGCCCTCTTCCTCAGATTGCTCAGTTTGGTAGCAGAGACTAATGATAAAATAGAAGAACTTACTAGAGCTGTTATAGTGCACTTCATACGTATCATGACATAAAAATATGTGTAATATATGTACCATTTAATTCTCACAATGATCCTATGAAACAATCACTATTGCAATCTCCCATTAAATAGTGAGAAAACAAGGCACAGAGAGGTTTAGGAACTTATTCAAGGTCACACAGCTAGTAAGTGGTAGAGCTGGGATTTGAACCCAGGCTGTTTGTTTCTAGCTCCAGCATTTGTGCTCTTAAAAACTAAATTACAATTCAGTGTACTTTTGATGGCAAGGGAGGGGTGATGGCTTGTATTAGATCTGAAGGAGACAAAGATAATCCAGACAAATCCTAACATCAGCTAAGAAACTGAGACTCTGAGAAGTTGAGTTACTTTCTCAATGTTAGAGTTACTAAGTGGATGTTGAACTCATATCACCCATTCTCATGGGACTCTTCCTCTTTCTGGAATCTAGGAGAGATGCACCCAGCAGAGGAAGGGCATTCCAGGATGGGAGCCTGGCAGGAGCCAAGATGGAGGCCCAAGATTCCTGGTAGGTTCTGGAAACAGGAAGTAGAGAGATGTGGCTGGAGCACAGGAAAATGAGGCAGGGAAAAATGAGGGTGCAAATGGCAGTGGGGAAAGATTGGAAAGGGCCAGGATATTTTGCTAAGACAGAGGGGAGTTATGAAGGATGCTATGTTCAAATGCATTTCACTGACACCTCTCTGGCCATTGTGTGGAGAAGGGGGACAAGGAGACATCCAAAGTACTGGCCTCGGAGTCGGTGGCGGGGGGGTCCCTGGAGATGCTCTGGGGTGAACAAGACATTTATAAAAGTGGGAAGAAGAGCATGTAACAAGGACAAAAGAGGGAGAAATAGAAATTCTTCATAGGTTAGGTCCCTAACTTAAAGTTTTCAAAAAGAAATTTGAAGAGAAGAAAGTGTCAAGACCAACTGAAAAGCCTTGGACCAACGGGGTTTCGTTAATAGGAGTGTGAGTGAAAGCTTGCAGCTGGTATTTTGCATTCATCTTCACAAGAAGAATCTTCGGATCCAGGAGTGTAAGGTAAACAGTAGTAAGAGAGAGCTGCAGCCGGAGGAGGGCTGAGAGGCTGTGAGACAGCACTTGGGTTCTCTAAGCAAATTCAAGTCCCCTGGGAGAGCAGGGAAGGAGCTTGACCAAGGCACGTCAGGAACCTTGGAGCAATCAGGGAGGATGGGAATTCTGCAAACAGCTGACCAGTTGTCTAACGCTGACCTCAGTTACGGTTCCAGATAGGGTTTCCGAGGGTATGTTTGTGACAGTCCCCCTGGCTCCAGTCTTTTTCAAGTAACTTAACTAAGTTACATGCAGTTTAAAAAAAACACCACATGCATATAGTTTAAAAAGTCAAACAACTTTGGAAAGCTCGCCACACAACCCAGCAGTCTCCTGGGCTTCACTCCCCATGCTGGTTACTTGCCAGGCTCACTAGAGGCACCATTCTCAAAAATTTTCGCTTTTTCCTTTTGCTTTTCAACATGTTCTGATATTTCCTTCCATATTTTAAAATAATATTCCTATAATGCTGATTCTTGATTCATTCATTTCATCTTGTACTGTAAGCTTCTCCAGGTGAACATTACCAGTCTCCCTCCCTTTCAGAGCCAGTGGAAGACTGCACTTCTGAGTCTCTTTCTGGTTAGAGAGGGTCATGTGACTGTTTCTGGCCAATTAAATTGTAACAAGAAGTAATGAGTCTCACTTCTGAGACAGGAAAAGCTCCAACATGCTTCTTTAGTCTCTGCCCTACCAGGGGACTGAGGGTGCCATGTGTTCCAGGTGGTATTGGGAAAACCACTGACTGAATCTCTGGATGATCACATGGAGCAGAACCCCTGACAACCCACATGAGGGATACAGTGCGAGTCAAACATAAACTTACATTATGCCATTTAGCTTTGGTGTTTGTTACTTTAGCATAACTTCATCTATCCTAATACATGTCTTATGAGTTTAGCTCACATACACCTCTCCTCCAAACCCTCCTAGTTACATTTCAATTTTCAACAGCTTCATTTAAGATGTACCTTATTACTTTTCTCCTCTGTCACACTGTAATTTATCAGTTCCACTTTTCTTTTTTCTTGGAGTGAGATCTCCTGGGGCCCTCCAAACTTTTGCCCTAATATGGACTGAAGATTCTCTAGATTTATACAATTGTTGTTCCCTGTTTTCTGGATCATACGTTGTCTTCTTTTTTGATTTAATTTATCTTTTTGGTGGAGCACATCCTCCAGTATCTTTCTGAGAAAGGGTCATTGGGAGATGTATTTTTGAGATTTCCAGTGTCTGAAAATGTCTTTTTGCCATCCACAGTCATGATTGGTAAATTGGCTGGGTATATAAACCCAGATTGAAAATAGTCATGGCACAGACTACTAGCTGTGCATCAAAATCTTGAGCACAGAGAGTACATTTTCCAGTCTGCTTTGCAATAAAGCTTGGCTATGAGATGAAATTCCCTTTCATGGAAATTAAAATTCCAGACCTGGTTCATTTGAACCCTCCAATGCATGCTCCTCCATGCTTTTCCTCCTCCTGGCAAGATGGATGGAGATGATGAAAATGAAATTATAGGGGTTTTCAGAGCCAAAAGATGAAAAGAATGTCAGTTCCTGGATAACCACATAGAGAATTGTCCTGCCCTGAACAACCCACCCAACTGTGTTGTACGAGCTAAAAATAAACATCTATTGTTTTAAAAATAAATACTAATTAAGCCAGTGAAATTTTAGGATCTATTTGCTATGCAATCTAACCTACTCTAATTAGCACAGAAATTGATTCTAGGAGTGGGGTGATACTACCATAAAAAGGAAAATAGTGGCATTGTCTGGGGTAGGTGGTGAGGAAACGGATATAACAGGGTGTTGATGGGAGATACCTGTTATGCTGGGACAAAAGCATTTGGTAAAACTGATACCAGAGATAATTTAATATTCCTACTGAGATTGTACTTATAGTGGAAGAGGTTAGAAAAGACAGGCAGGCTTTGCTGTCGGTTACTTACTTCACTTAGGTTGTCACCGGGCAAAGATGAGCTCAGGAAAGCACTGATCTGTTTGCAAGTAGAGATTAAAGTTTGAAGAAACAGTTTCTGGATCTTACAGAGGAGATGATAAGACTAAATAAGTCTTTGAGTTACAAAGACCATGAAGTCATCTCAGTTGAACAAAGGGAATCATCCCTGCAGCAGGATAAAGTTAAGGACATTGTCTCTCTAATAAGCCTCTTGCTACAGATGGCTTTACAGTAGCTGATATTAATTTGACAGCTAGAAATTGGCATAAGGACAAAGAAGCAAAAAACAAACAAAT
Source organism: Camelus bactrianus (assembly GCF_048773025.1). Lineage (NCBI taxonomy): Eukaryota > Metazoa > Chordata > Mammalia > Artiodactyla > Camelidae > Camelus > Camelus bactrianus. The sequence goes on along the minus strand of NC_133558.1, from coordinate 27,234,161 downwards.
AGATTTAAGAACCCTGTCTAAGAAACTTTGGATGTGGTTACTGGCACACGTAACCTATGGGAAACAGATAGATCAGAAATCTTTTTGAAAGAAGAAATTAAACTCCCAAGGAAACCACAACATGGCCTAAAAAGATCTTTAAAACAACACATGGACTCCCAAGCTTCCATAAGCAGTAAGTGGGCTGTGAAAGATTTCCCCAAAAAGGGAATCCTCTCAATATCCACTTCAGGTGTGGACACAGGAGACAGCGGAGAATCTCCCAGAAGGCAGATCAGGGGCTACTGAAGACAACGGGTGCCTCCAGGAGAGAAGCACCGGCTCCCATGAGGTAATCCCCTCCTTTGCCAAGGCTGAGGATCCCAGCAGGTTCCACTGTTGTTACGGACCAGGGACTGTCTGTGTTTCCCAATCCTAACTGCAATTATCCTATATATTGGGTGTGTGCAGGGCTGGAGGATGGAGCACAGTTCCCAAGTCTTTGGACCAAGAGAAATTCCATCAGACTTGATGGAAAAGGCTGCACATCACCTAGAGGACCTGGCATCAAGCACAGGGCAGAGTCTGGGAGAGGCTTTGCTTTGACTTCCTTGGAAGGGTACTGAATGTGCTCTGTGAGTGGCAAGAAGGCCACACATGCCCCTGACTGTGGAAGAGACAGCTGGCTGGGCACCCCGATCTGTTCTCTCTTCCTGGGCGCACGGATGGCGCTCTATTTCCAGTACCCCTTGCTGGGAGGTGTAGCTACGTGGCTAAATTCTCCCCAGTAGGATGTGAATGGAAATGATGCATGCCAGTTTCAGGCTTGGCTCTTAAAGACTTCCCGCATGCGGACTTTTATGGTCTTTCCTTGTCTTCCGGCTGGTTGGAGATACGACAAGAGGCTTCCAGAGCAAGTGTCCTAACCTGGGGTCCAAGGTCAGGGGAGTCTATGAACTTGGATGGGAAAGGTAGATCTTGATTTTTCCCTAACCATGAACTGAAATGTAGTGTTTCTCTCTACGACGAATGTCAATAACAAACTACAGTAGTATTAGCAGTACCTGTGATTTTGTCACTAGTAGAAATCACAGATATTTTCATATCACATTACGGTTGTTGCAGAAATCTCAAAATATCATTACACTCATCACTCCTCGGAAATTACAGCACTTAATAGACCTGCCACTAGATTGCACATAATTGCAGTCTTCTTGTTGACAGGCAGTCGTGTAACACAACTGGCCGACACTGAGCAGAGGAGGCATTCAGCCACCGAACGATGAAGCCACATGTTCTCAATGGTAAAGCGGAGATCTCTGCTGCTTTCTAGGAATCCCTGCCTGCAACCGTTGGTCAGTTAATAAGTGAAGATGGTTTTGTTTTGTTTTTTTTAAAGGTTTGCAAAACTGGATGATTCAAATAAGAATTCTTAACTTTCCTTACTACTGAGTCCACAAATAATGTTAGTCTTCCCACTGGTATGTCTTTAAAAAAATAAATGCTACTTTAAATCACCTAGGCTTTAATTGCATTGTCTTGTTAGCTATTGAATTAATATGGAAACACATGTATTAATTATTACATCACAGATTGTCTTTTTATATTTTGGTAGATATATGTCCATATAACTGGTTTGCTTTCTACTACTGTAAGTTTTGTTTTACAGATTTAAAAATATTCTGAGAAGGCTTCACCAGACAACCAAAGGGGACCAGGGCACAAAAAAGTTTGGGCAGAAGCTTGTGGTATGGCTGAGCCACAATGTAGCAGGTGCCTGAGTCCCACAGAAGAGAGAATGCCTGTTACCTGAACATCTACCAAAAAATAAACTTCTGCTGGGTTAATTTTTGGATTTATTGTTACCAGAGCACATCCTACCTCAAGCAAAGACATTGATCCATTGATTTGTAGCTTTTGTTGTTACTTTTGAGCATTTCAGTGCCATAATATTTGTCCTTCTGTGTCTTTTCCCTGCATTATGTAACCCTCACTCCCACCAATTAAATTTTTTTTAACTTAATCTTTTTGTTTTGAAATTTCACATGTTGTGCCCTAGAGTGCATCTGCTAATCTTGCCAGGCCCTCAGTGGGCCTTTTTAAATCTGGCAACTCCTATTTTTCAGTCTGGGAGATTTTGTTATCTCTTACACAATATTCTGGTTAACTACTGCTATGTAACAAATCACCCCCCCCACACACATCAAAATTTCGTGACCTAAAGTTACAACAATCATTTCATAACCTCTGGGAGATGTGGGAAAAGCTCAGCTAGGTGGTTTTCTTCCATTATATTATAGTCAGATGGTAGCTGGAGCTGGGACAGTGGGGACTGGAGCAGCTGGGGCCTTTTGGGCATCTCTCTTCTCTGGGCTTCCTATGTGATCTCTCCACATGGCCTAGCTTGGGCTGACTCACAGTATGGTGGCCTTTGGGCAACCAGATGGCTAACATGTTCGCTCAGGACGCCAGGGCAATTCTTCCAGCAGCAAAGCAGAAGGAGAATTGCCTTTGATGACCTAGCTTTAGAAGTCACATAGTCTGCCCTCTACCATTCTATACTGGTAAATACAGTCACAAAAACCTTTCACGATTCAAAGGTAAGAGAGTTAGACACCACCTCTTGTTGGGGGCATGGCAAAGTTGTAGAAAAGTGTATAGGACAGGAGACATTGCAGCCATCCTGAGAAAATACAACCTGCTACAATTTCCTCTTCCTTTCAGTTCTCTCATTATATTTCTCCTAATCATCAGTTCTGATCCTCTGGACTAATCCTTTAATTTTCTGATCTGTTCTCTCTTATTATCCCTTACTTTATCTTTTTGTTCTATTTTTGAGGAGATTTCATTGACTTTATCATCCACCCTACTACCGTGTTTTACATATTGACTACCATTTTTAATTTGTTCTCTGTTCCTTTTAACTTTTTAAAAAATAGTGCATCCTGTTTTCGTTTCATGGATGTAATATTTTCTGTTCTCTTTCTGAGGCTATAAATTATAATTTCTTTGAATTGTTCTTTCTACAATTCCCTCTTTATGAATTCCTTTTTCCCTCTAATTTTTTTTCTTTAATAGTTGAGTCTTTTCACAAATACTTGATTATTCTTGGATGTTTCTGATTGGAAGCATGGGTGGGCTCATGTCTGGCATGTCTTGATGGCCAGGTGGTTGTTTTTATTGGGAGTTCCAAGTCCAGTATTGGTTGGTCTTTTCTGTGGGGTCATTTGGTTTCTCTGGAGGAGGTTTCTCCCATCTCCTGTGTGGCGGCCCAGCTGCTGGTGCCCAGAACTGAGTGGGGAAGGGCCCAGGGAGCTCTTACCATGTGGACTGTGGTTTTGATTTTCTTGGGTCCTCTGATGGTCCCATTTTGGAGTCTCCTTGCTTCACTCATTTCATAACTCCCTAACTCCGGAACGAATGTCAGGTCTCCTGCAGGGCTGGGGAAGCGTGATTGGTTGATTGTGGGGGCAGGTGAGTCCCTAGAGTGGTCTCACTACTCCTTTATACAGGGTTTCAAATAATCCCTGTGTCTAGTCCTCTGCCTCACTTTGGTTTTCTGCAGTATCTGGTGCTTCCCATTTCTGAATCTTATCTAGGTTTTCTGCAACCAATAGGTTTTCCTCTCCTGTAGTTGATTATGGTTGATGGTGGCTTGGACTAGAATGGTAGGAGTGGAGGCCATGAGAAGTGATCAGATTTTGGATAGAGTTTGAAATTAGAGCCAATGTACTTTGCTGATGAATTGCATTTAGCAAGGGTAGAGCAAGAGAGGAGTCAAGGACACCTCCAGATTTTTTTATCTGAGCAACTGATTGCAAAGTTGCCATTTACAGAGAAAGGGGAGGACCAACAGATTCTGAAGGCTGCAGAACAGGAGTTTGTTCAGAACACTGTAGGTCCAAAGTGATGGTTAGGCACGTGTGCAGAGGTGTGGAGAGGGCAGGAGATACGAGGCAGGAAAAGCAGCAACCAAATGTGGGCTGGAGATATGCATTTGGGAGTCAATAATGTATAGATGGTAGTCAAAACCAAGAGACCACATGAGATCGCTCTACTAGGTTGAATAGCATCCCTTCCCCTCCAGCCCCATTTATATCCACTATGAACTGGGGATGTGATCTTATTTGGAAATAGGGTTTTAAAAGATTTAATCAAGTTAAGATGAGGTCATTCTAGATTAGGATGGGCCCTTATCCAATGACTGGGTGTGCTTTTAAGAAGGTGAAAATTTGAATGCAGACACACATAGAGGGAAGACGTCGATGTGAAGATGGAGGCAGAGACTGGAGCTTTGCTGTTAAAGCCAAGGATGGCAGGCCACCACCAGAAGCTAGAAAAGGCCAGGAAAGATTCCTCCCTAGAACCTTTGGAGGAAGCATGGTGTCTTAATTTCAGACTTCTAGCCTTCGGAAGTGTGAGAAAATACATTTCTGTTGTTTTAAGCCACCCAGTTTATGTTACTTTGTTACTGCAGCCCCAGGAAATTACTACAATCACCAAGAATGCGCATGTAGATTGTCGGGGGGGGGGGGCTCCCCAGGATGGAGCCCTGGGAAACCGACTCTAGTGAAGGTCAGGAAGAGGAAGAAGACCCTGCAAGTGAGACTGAAGTGGTGCAGCCAAGGGGTAGGAGAACCACAGCGAGAGCATGATGTTCCAGGGCAAACGTGAAGAAAATATTTTAAGAACATAGAGAGCCTAAGATGCTCCAAGGAAGTTGATAACAATGAAGACTGAGACCTGGATATTGAACTTGGCCATGAGGAGGTCACTGGTGACCTGGACTCGTCTAGTTTTGGTGGAATGATTGATGTGAGTTAGAGGATGGGAGAGGAGGAAGTGCAGGTGGCAGGTAGATAATAACTACCATTGTCCTTGGTTTTATAGTTGGCAAAGGGAATTTCCTCATCGCATCCTTACAGCAGCCCTAAGAGATGAGCATCATTCTTTATAGAAAGGGAAACCCAGGCTCCGAGGTATTAGCAAATTTGTCCAAGGCCCCTGACAGACTGGAAGTGTAGAAACCCAGGTTTTCAGAAACAAAAATCCAAGCTCTTCGTTTGTTTCCAAGTGGCAGTTGATCTGATGAATAACCTTAGAAAGGGTCAGTGGGGGTGGGACGGTACTGCTTCTTGACAGTACCCAAACAGTTCCAGGGCCTTCCCAGGAAACATTCCCATTTAAAGAGCATTTTCCCCAGCCCCTCACCTGGGCATACTCTCATCTGGCTTCTCCCTGTGTGCAGGGGCCCATCCCCCTCCTCCTCCACATGTCTCTGCCCAAGGGGTGAGGAGTTGCACAAGGATGGGGACTCTCATCCTAAATGGCTAGTCTGTTTCCTCCTCTCCACTCAATGTCTTCAATTAGAGGCTGAACACTCAGAATGTGACCTTAATTGGAAAGGGGGGGGTCTTTGCAGATGTAATTACTGAAGATCGTACTGCTTTGTGATGGGCCCTAACTCCAGTGACCAGTGTCGATATGAGAGGGCCATGTGAAGACACACAGGGAAGACGGCCATGTGATGATGGAGCCAGAGACTGGAGTGATGCAGCTATAAGCCAAGGAACACCAAGGATTGCCGGCAACCACCGGAAGCTAAGAGAGAGACATGGGACAGCTTTTTCTTGGAGTCTCCAGAAGGAACCAACCTTGCTGACACCTTGATTTCAGACTTCTGGCTTCCAAAACTAAGAGAGAGAGGAATTTCTATTGTTTTAGTAACTGTTTTGTGGTAATTTGTTAGTTACAGAAGCCTTGGTAAACTAATATAAACTTTATCAAGCTTTCTTTCAATTCCCCAAACCTGAGCATGCCATCTGCTTCCTGTGGGGACCCTGGCTGATACAGCATTCTAGCTCACCTCATTTCCCAGGGGCTTTCCATCAGTCTCAGTAAGCCCCAAATCCTCGCCTTGGCACCCAAGACCCTTCCGGTTCTCTAATTGCCTGTTTCCCACAGATGTGAATCCACTGTCTCAGCCAAGGTGGTCTCTTGACTCCTGATCCTGCTTTGCATTGGTCCTAGCTACCTTTTCTGGGCTCCTCCACCCAAATCCCATCCATCCTCAAGCCCAACTCTACCCTTTCTCCTCCAGGAGGAAGCTTTCTGGACTCCTCAACCTGCGGAGATGGACATTATTCGCTCTTGGTGTCAACAGTCTCAGTCCAGCATACACACCAGTGGTGGTCACGTACACACCACCAGTGGTCACAGAGTGTGCTGTGTGTGCTTCTCTCCAGCGAGACTGCAACCCCAGGAGATCAGGAATATTCTTCACGTCAGGTCCCACAGGGCGGTGCACATGGTAATGTGTATGAAGTTAGAGCCCAAAGTGTTTCTGGAATGGATGCTCCTAGTGTCCTACTAGGGGAAGAGGTGGGACCTTCTAGGCTCCAGGGAGAACCTGGGGTTCACTGCAGCCCCTCTGTGACATCATAGTAGGGACAGGGGCCCCGATGCCGCATACCAAGGAGACTTCCGTGGACTCAAGAAGACACTTCAGCAGGTGGGAAAAGAGAAACTCCCCCCCTCCCCAGTTATATCTTTCCTCTCTTCCCCTCTCACTTTTCAGTTCCAGACTGTACAACAGAGTAAGTCTCACTGCCTGCCTTACTAGAGGTGTGTGTTGGGAGAGAGTCTAGGGGGTGGTGGGGTTTCTAATCCTCTAGCCTGAAGGCATCACGCTTCTCCTCCTTGTCCTCCGCCCTCCTCTCCCTCCCCTGAAGGCTCCTCTGGCTCACTGCTATTCCCAGCCACCAGCTCTCTCCCCACCAGCTCTCAATCCCTCTCTCTTTTCAGAGAGAATGAAGAGATACCCTGTTGCTGAATCTGTCTTTAAGTTCCCCTTCCTAGCGGAAGAAAACTTTCCTCGGAAAGAGGCAAAGTGAGTATCGCATTGAGGTAGGGAAGAGCTGTCCTTGCATTAAAAAAAAAACTTTCTTCTGAGTCTCTTTTCAACTGATCTGAAATTTCCTCCTTTTAGGAAAGCCTGGCACCTCAAGGAGTTGAGACGGGAGAGAGAGGGCAGCCCGGGGGCTCTGCCCTCTCACTCAACAGAGAACAGGCTCTGCCTCTCTGTGCCCCACAACTCAGCCCTGCCTCTGTGGGTGCAGCCTGAGGACCAGGGCAGTGCTGCACCCCCGGCCCCCTCCAGTCTCCTGCCCAGACTCTCAGGTGCTCCCCAACTTGTCATCAGCAAGGAAGCAGCTGTCTTCCCCAGTGACTCTCTCCTTCAAATCTCGAGTCTTCCAGAGTTCTCCAAAGCCCAAGGCCAAGGCCAAGTCCCAGCTACTCTCTTGGGACAGGTCAAGAGCTTCCTGCAATGCCACACCACTGCGCAGGCTGGTACCCATGGGCGTGTGGCCTCAGGGATTTCTTAACCCACTCTCCAAGTCCTTGCCAGAGAAACGAGCCTCTGTACACCTGTTTCCTACTGGGAGGGAGCCACTTCCCCAGTCAGGGAGCCATATCCCCAGTGATATCACTTGCAGAGAGTGACAAATCCCAGTCCTCTCTACCATTGTGGTTTAAATAAAAATATATTTAATCAATCATGGTCTTTCTCTTGTGTCTACTGAAAGCATCTCTTTTAACTGAGAATATATTTTATCTTTTCATTCTACTCCCAATTGGGTTTTCCAGGATCCTGTGGCCATATGATTGAGGGTCTTGATAGTCTTTCAGTTATGGCTGTCTGCAACCCTGTGTAAGGGGGACACTATGACCCTTGGATTTTCTTCTATAGTGTCCAGTTCCAGTGGGCCATGGATTCCTGTCCACCTGAGTTCAATTTCCATAAACCTGATGGGATTTTGTGGAATTGAATCTATGGATCTGTTTGGTGAGAACTGAGGTCATTAAATTATGAGTCTACGTTTGTGAACAGGGTATATCTCTGTTTATTTAGGTCTTCAAATTCTCTCAATAATGTCTTCTAGTTTCAGTGTAGAGGTCTTATACATTTTTCATTAGATTTGCTCCTCGGCTTTGGATGGTTTTTGCGGCTGCTATAAATTTTATTTATTTAGAAGGAATTTTTCTAAGTATTAGAGATGGTTAGTGTAGGAAGGGGAGCCTCTGTAATACCTACCCTTGACTTTTTTTTAAAGAATAGCTTTATTGAGGTATAATTCATGTACTATACAATTCACCCACTTAAAGGGCACACTTTGATGGCTTTTAGTGTATTCATAGGAACATGTGACCATCACAACTGACTCTAAAACATTTTATCACCTCAAAAAGAAACCCCTTCTCTTTAGCTATTACCCACATATTGTATTGCATTTTATAATATTATTTTCTATTTTTTTGTTGCTGGTACAGAGAAATATAATTATCTAAGTGTATGGCTTGTATTCAGTGACTTGGCTAAGTACACAGATTGATTCTAGTCGTTTGTAGATTCTTTGGATTTTCTATGTACGACATGTCCTCTATGAATAAGTGTTTTGACTTTCCCCTTTCCAGTCCTTAAGTCTTTTATTTCTTTTTCTTGTCTCATTGTCTCAGCTAGGACGTCTAATACATTGTGTTAAAGCATGCAGTCTACCACTGAGCTATACCCTCCCACTGCCCCCCAGTCCCTCTTGAGAACAGAGAAGAAACCAGATTCAGGATGAGCCTTCTAAATCCTCAGCAAGTTCTGAAATCAGGGAGATGGATGAGGAACTTGCAGTCTGAGGGACAAAGACTAGAACAAGGACCCCTTTGGAGCACTCCCCAATGCCTCCCACCCTCAGTTTGTATCAGGACTTCCAGAACATACCTTCTCCTTTCTGGAATGCTTTCCCTTTGCCACCAAATCCTCTCGATCCTCCAGATCAAGGTTTCTCAACCTTGGCACCACTGGCATTTTGGAGCAGATAATTCCTTGCTGTGGGGCTGCCCTGTGTACTGGAGAACTTTAAGCAGCATCTCTGACCTCTACCCCCTACGTGCTAGGAGCAACCACACACACACACACACACACTGAATTGTGACAATTAAAAATATCTCCAGTCAATGCCAAATGACCCTTGTTGAGAAGCACTGCTCCAGACAATCTTTCTAAAGCCCCCTTTTCATCAACCTCTCCCAGTTCAAATTCTCTGTCACTCAGCAGGCCTTCCCTGACTCCCACAACTTACACTCATCCACCTTTTCTTAGAACTCTGAGCAGCCTGAACCAGAGCTGTCACCACACCAGGTGAGAGCAGTGCTTAACATTTACGAAGCACTTACTCCATACTTTTGTACAGACTATCTGGTGGAATCCTCACAACTGCCCTGTGAGTAGATACATGTATGGTCCTCTCCATATTTTAGATACTGGTGCCCAGAGAGATGAAGTCACTTGTCCAGGATCACACAACTCTTAAGTGGATCTGGGATTCAAATCCAGGGTGTCTGGCTCACACAATCATAAATCACTCACTCTTTGCCATTGACTATTTCCTCAGTTGTTTCCTATATGTTTTTCTGCCTCCAAACCTAACTGCAAACGCTTTGAGGACAGGGACTAAAACACATTTGTGGATTTTCCACAGGGAAGGAGGGCCAAATACAACTTTAGTGATTGATGTCCTGTCCATAGGGATTAGGCATTAGAATGTGTGAGTATGTGGATGTGGCTAAGAATTGGGGAGAAATTTTCAATTTGAAGCTTAAAGTATACATTCAGCCAACAGGCACATGAAAAGATGCTCAACATTGCTAATCATTAGAGAATTATAAATCAAAACTGCAATGAGGGATCACCTCCCACCACTCAGAATACAAATAATAAATGCTAGAGAATGTGTGGAGAAAAGATAACCCTCCTTTACTGTTGGTGGGAATGTAAGTTGGTGCAGCCACTATGGAGAACAGTATGAAGGTTCCTTAACTAAAAACTGAGTTACCATATAATCCAGCAATTCCACTCCTGGGCATATATCCAGAAAAGATGAAAACTAATTTGAAAAGACACATGCACTATTTAAAATAGCCAATATATGGAAGCAATCTAAATCCACCGACAGATGAATGGATAAAGAAGGTGTGGTATACACACACACACACACACAGAGACACACAATGGAATACTACTCAGCCATGAAAAAGAATGAAATAATGCCATTTGCAGCAACATATATGGACCTAGAGATTATCATACTAAGTGAAGTAAGTCAGACAGAGAAAGACAAATATCATGATATCACTTATATGTGGAATCTTAAAAATGATACAAATGGAACATATTTACAAAACAGAAATAGACTCACAGACATAGACAACAAATTTACGGTAACCAAAGGGAAAAGAGGGGAGGGATAAATGAAGAGTTTGGGATTAGCAGATACACGCTATCATATATAAAATAGATAAACAAGGACCTGCTGTATAGCACAAGGAACTATACTTAATATTTTGTAATAACCTATAATGGAAAAAAATCTAAAATATATATATATACACACACATATGACTGAATCATTTTGCTATACACATGAAACTAACACAATGTTGTAAATCAATTATACCACAATAAATATATATATATATATTCACAAAATGCATTGAACATAGCTGCACATCTCAGTGAATTTTCACAAACCGAACACATTGTGTAACAAGATCAAGAATCAGAAAATCACGATCAGCCCAGGAGCCTCCCTCAGACTCCCTTCCAGATACTCTCTTTCAAAGTAACTGAAATCTTGCCTTCTAATAACCATGGAATATGTATTCCTTTGTGTCTTTTTTTTTTTTTTAATTTGGCCCAACATCGTGAGACTCACCCATGGTGATGTAGGTAGCAATAGTTCATTCTCACTCTTTTCTGTAGAGTATTCTGCTGCCTGACTATGCCACAGTTTGTTTACTGTTAATGGATATTTGATGGTTTCCTGTTTGGAGCTATTGTGAAGAGAGCTACTGAGAACAGTGGTGTACCTGTCCTTTGGTGACCATAGTATGCATTTCTGTTGGGGCAATGCCTACCTACGGAACCGCTGGGTCACAGGTATGCATTATGCTTCATGCTTTAGCTTTAGTAGATACTGAAGGTTTTCCAAAGTTTTTGTATTTGGATGCTTTTAAAGCATAATTGATTCCCAACTGCCTGCCTGCCCCCCATACTGGGGGCTGCTTTTCTGAAGAAATACGAGGAGAGGGGGTGGTACAGCCTTCCTGGAACCTTCCAGATGTCCACGCTTCTTTATAAGAAAATAATGTCAGAGATTAAAGGGACCTTATAGACCTCAAGGCTTTCATTATGCACAGAGAAAAACTGAGGCTCAGAGACAAGGGTTGACTGGTCCCAGATAGCATGGTTCTAGCCTGGTCTAGAAGTCAAGTTTCTGGATACTAGATCCCCATTTTGATTTTTGAGTAATTGAAGAGAGCTGATCCTCTGGAAGGTGATGGGGTGGAATTAGATGCTCGATTGGACCCACCAGGATTATATGTGAAGCATGAGTGTGGGGGGCAAGGTGGGACTAGGGAGCTCTCTTGCTCTCTGTGTTTTCCTTGAGTCTGGGCTGAAGCCAAGGAAAACACAGCCTGGCTGCTCCTCCCACCAGGGGAAGTCAAAGTGAGGGGTTTTACAACTAGAGTCTGGAAACTCTTCCACCTCATAGCCTTCTCCCCTTCCCCCAACCCTTCCCACCCCCAGCCCAGGAAAGACTGGGGTGGGAGGCAGGGCTCTGCTAACAGTAGGGATAGGGGTTCCAGAGTCTGGAAACAAGATGGGCTTCCCCCTCAAGGGGCTCACAATCTTCTGCAAAACCAGACAGACCTTGGGCATAGAGCAAAACCCCATTTATTACGTTCTGAAATTCCATCCACTAGGAACCTGGCGGGAGCCTTGAGCCAACCTCCAGCGGAAACAGCTAAGCCCTGGAGACCACTAGCTGTAGTCTCGGTCCTTACCTGGTGCCCCAAAACCACCCCTATTCCTGCAGCCCTCAAACTTCCGCATCCTGGTCCCCGCCCTGCAGTCCACACCCCTAGCCTGAAAGTCACTTTCCATTTTCAAAGAAGTGGTTTAAGCCAACAGTCAGGAAGGAAAAGAAGATGTCCCCCTACCTTGCCCTGACTTCTCTTATCTCACACCTCCTCCTCAAGGTCCAGAGGTTCCCACCATGTAGATTAGACCTAGAGGAGGATAAAAGAAGGGTTGCTTCTTTTTGCAAACTCTTTTGGCACCCCCCCCCCTTCCCTCCCCAACCATCTGCCTTCCCGCCCTGGCTCCCGCGCTGGGCTGGGGCGCCAACTAAATCTGATCAAAATGCAATTGCCAAGTCGTTAAGGTTTTTGAATTAAAAAAAAAAAAAAACTCCCAAGAAAGAAAGTATTTGATGGCTAATAATCTCATTTCAATATAATGGGACCTTCTTCTGCAGAGAGCAAGACAGGTTAAAAGATATAATTATGACTTTGCAAACTCTCTCCCAAGCGCGGGAGACGCGCTGACAGGTCTGTGCGCGGATGCGCCCGACTCTGCTCGCTCCGAGGGGAGACGCTTTGTCTGCAGGGCCCGTTAAAGAGACACGGTCCCTTTTCCCCCCTCGGCCTACATTACAATTTAACTGTCAGCCGTGTCTTCGCCCCAGGATTGGTGTCTGAGTCCCATGAGACGGTCAGGGGTAGGATGGAAGTAGGGGACCGGACTAGGGGGAGAGGGAAGGAGGAGGGCTAGGGGCTGACCTATCAAAGGCTGCCCCAAGAATCCGGAGCTGGGCTTTTAAACCCGCTCCCTAGGGTGTCTCTTAAAGGTCGCGTCTACACTGCAGGGTCCGGGTGGAGCAATGATTGGGCGGGCGGTGGTGGTGGTGGTTAATGCAGGCAGTGCAGAATTATCTACCGCCCGTCTCCAAAGTGGCTCTTTTTGAAGAACCCAAAAGTAACGGTTTCCTTCCTGTTAGAATTGCTCTGTTTCAGCGGGCGGAAAGGAACCGAATTAGGAAGCCTGGGAGAGGTGGCGGTGGTGCTGTTCAAGTCTACTTTTTACTCCATACACTCTAAGCAAAATTCTCCCCCTACCTTTACTATAATGGGAGAATAGTCATGTGAAGCCCAGATAGGAAATCCTCGAGGAAAAGAATTTTCTCGGCTTGACATCTCGCCCCTTCGCAAAAGTGCGAGAAAAGAAATCTCTAACGCGGTGTATACGTGTGTGCGGGGACGGGGAGATGGCAAGCAAGCGGCCCGGTACCGTTAGAGAGTACTGATTGCTATTCAGGTCAAGAGACGGGGGAAGCTCAAGGCCAGGAGCTGGAGAGGTGTTTGAGCCGCGGCAACCAACGAGCTGCGCGGCGCAGCGGCACGAAGGGACCCCTGGCGCGGACTTGGAACTGTGGCCGAGCGTTTGTGCGCGCCGAGTGCGCACGTGTGTGAACATCGCTCCGGGGAGAGCGCTCCGTTTCCAACCCAGTCAATAACTGGAGCCAGAAAGCGAACGCAGGAACGCATTAAAGACTGACCGACAGAATCGCTTGTCCTGAGAAAACGAGCTGGGGCTAAAGGGGACCGGAAGCTCGTAGGGTCTCGGTCTTCGCTTCTCCCCGGAGCTTTTCTTTGGGCATTTCCCGTCGATCTTCGCGCCGCCCAGCTTTGCGATGAAAGAATTCGGAGGAAGCGGGTGCGCCACCGCCCCTCCTTAACGCTCTGGGCCCCTCGAATGGTGGCCGGGAGGACCCCGGCCACGTGGCCGCACGGGGTGAGGCTGAGGAGAACCCCCGGCCGCTCTGTCAGGCCCTGAGGCGCAGCCACCCGTTCTCTAGTTGGTGAGGCTGCGGAGCAGAGGTCCCAGGATTCCCTCCCATCCGGGGACTGTTCGCGACTCCTTGTTGCATATCAGCCACAGCGACTCCTTAGAGTCATTCGCCCAACAGTAAAAGCGAGGTTGTCGCTGTCTTGCCTTGAGTGGACCGCACACCCTGCTGCGTATCCTTGAAGCGCGGTTTGGACTCGAGCAGGGTTATCCTCACTCGCCCGATGGCTCCCCCTAGCGGCCCGGAACGCATGTTTCCCCGGCCGCGAAGGACCTGGGGAGAACGGGGCCCAGAGAGAGAGAAGCGGTGCTCACCTGGTCGGTCCGAGCTGGGTACCCTACCTCAGCAAATGCTGCTCCTTTGGCTTCGTGGGGCCCAGGGTGGCCTTTCCCTGCGGTGGCGCCCTTTGCTTCTCCCGCCGCGCACTGCAGGATGGAGAGGGGCCGAATCTAAAAGCAGCCCCCTACCTTGCTCCACTCTCTAGGCAATAGTTTGCTAGGCGGGTTTCTGACACCCCTACCCATTTTTTTCTTGGTGTTTAATGATCCTAGTACTGAGGCCTGGCGCGCGTCCGCCTCAGGGGAGCGTGGCTGACAGGAGCCGCGAGGGCGCGGGACTCGGCTGGGGCCCCCCCAGGTGGCGGGTCCGGACGGGGGCCGGAGCCGAGAGCTCTGGGGGCGAGGCCAGTTCGGGGCGCCGAAGACGGGGAGCCCGGGTCCTGGCCCGGTGTGGGGCGCCGGCGAAGGCGGGCGCGGGCCGTGCGCGCCGCCGGCGGGGTCAGGGGCGAAGGGGCAGTCGGAGGGCAGCGCGCGGGGAGCCGGCGCGGCGGCTCGGGTTACCCGGCCCGTCCCTCCCACCCGCAGCTCGGGCGCGGGGGCGCGGGCGGACTCGGGCCGTCCCCTGCTGTTTGCATTTCTCTGGCAGGCGGCGAGGCTTAGGTTGAAAGGAATCGCCTCCACTTGGAACGTTGTTTATTTTTCTTAACTAGCCAGCGCTGACAGACGACCCCGACAGCACGACGGCCGGACCGGCCGAGCCCTCGCTGGAAAGCGGGTCAGGACCGGGGGCGGCCCAGCGAAAGGGGCGCGGCAAGCCCCTGCCCGGGGAATGCGCCTGGGTCCCCTAGCGACCGGGTTGGGGGAAGGGTCTCGGTGGAGTAGAGAACTACTTTTCTTCCACGTAGGCAAACCTACTTTCTCTTGTCGCAGTTACCTTAGCTTTGACCTTGTGCGAGTCGGAGCTGAGAAGTGGTTAAGCTTTCCGGCTGCGATGACCTGCTGCCTTGGGTTTCAGTTCCGCTTCCTCCATTTTTAAGCTCCGTGACCTTGAGCAAGTTGTCTTTGTGACTCAGTTTCCTCAGTTCTCAAATGGGTAGAACGTAGTGCTTAGCACTACTAAATGAGATCATTCACATACACCTTTAGTGCAGGGCCTGGAACTTGCCAAGAGCTCAGGAGACGTTAGCCCCTCTGGTCGGGGCTGTGGGTGGTTATTGGTGCCCTGGCCTCGCGAGGGTGCGGGGGATGAGGGTGAGCGGGCTGAGGGCGGCCAGCGAATGTGCGGCCCACCGGGAGGAGGCTGGAGCTGGAGGCCCCCGATTCTCAAGCTCCGGGGAGAGGTGCGGAATGGGGAGAGTTCTGAGCGTTTTGACATGAAATGAATAAAATGCAAATGACATTCAAAGCCAGATGCTAATGAGGATCTATCTTTTGAGCGTCCACAGCCCCGGCCGAGCCCAGAACGGTGCGGAGCTGGTGTGAACTCAGGGATGGGCAGGGTCCAGCAGCCCGAGGCTATTGGTGGAGGGGGGCCGGGGAGGGTAGTCGTGGTGGTATGGTGGTGGTGGTGTGTGTGTGTGCTTGTGTGTGAGTGTCGGCGCGCGCCTGCTCCGGAATGTGCGTAGCTGGCTCCGGGTGTGCTCGCGCCGTCATGAAAATGAGGTCAGGGAAGGTCGTTCCACTCTGCAGCATAAATCAAGGAGGAAAGGAGAATGGATGTGAGAGAGTCCCTGGAGACCGCCCCGAGAGAGGCTGAGCGAGGGAAGCGGGAGGAGGAAAAAGTTCTGCGGAGAATAGGCGAGAAGCGGGCCCAGGCGCTCGCCCTCCCCGCGCTTCTCGACCTGGCGGTTCCCTTCTCCGAGCAGCAGCGTCCCAGACTCAGGCGAGATCCCGCCTTTAACCCTCCATCCTCCTCCTCAGGCTCCCAACACCTTCCCCCCCGCTCCTCCTCCCCAGTACCGCAATTTGAATTGGCCTCATAACTGTGTGGATGGTGAAGCTCCTTACACCCAGCCTCTTCAGGAGCATGGCACTGCCCCCGCGCACACTTCAGTTGCACTAGTAATCGCACACTTGTTACTGTTGTGCACAACCGCTGGCGCTTGTGGCAGCGCCCTGCGGGGATCAGAATTCAACGTCCCGGATCGGCGCTGTCCTCGTGCCACGCGACTCCGGCCTCGAGTCCTTTCTTCACGCAGTCCGCCTCCCGGGTCTCGCTGACACTCACTACCGCGGTCCTCCAGTCCCTCTTGCTCTTCGCTCTCCACCAGTCGCCAGAGGAGCGCGGTGCCCCAGGCCGGAGTTTCCCTGCGCGCTGAACCGGGAATCTCCGGAGGCTCGAGCTGTCCTGGGCCCGAACCGAGGCACAAATCCAGGGCGACCGGGCTTTCAGGGGAAGGGGGACCTGGGTGGGGCAGCTGGGGATAGGAGTGCAGGAGGGGCATCTCTCCCCCCTTTTTCTTCAAGACTCCAGGCCCAGAGGGCCGGAATGGGGGCAAGGGACAGTGGAGAAGGACAGCCACCCCCTGGCTCCTCTGTGGTGCCGAGGTGCTTTGCTGTCCACTGGCTCCATGGTACCTGCCTCGTCAAGAAGAGAGGAGGAAAGAGGATAGACGACTCCTAGGGTCTGTGCTTTGGGCAGGGATCAGATTTATTTCCCACTGTATTCTCTGATAACAACAATGATGCCTAAAGCCTGTATAGTAGGCACAAACTAGGCACATAATAATTACATGGAATTAAATTTACAAAGAGCCTTCACCATCATGATTCCCCCTGAGCCTCTACATTTTGTAGATTATTCATTAAGTCATGCATGCATTCAACAAATATTTAGTGAGCTCCTACTAAGTGACAGAGAAACAGAATGCCAGGAGCCTGGCCCTTGGAGCACTTACATTCTCCTGGGACAGAAAGGCAGTAAACATAAACTCAGATACACAGTATGATGTTGGGCTGGATAGCCCTTTGTGTGGTAAAGCAAAGATTAGGGTGGATTAGAGAGGACCTCTCTGGGAAGGAGACAGAGACCTGAAGGAAGTAAGCTAATGAGCCATGCAGACTTCTGGAGGCACAGAGTCCGGGCAGAGGGACCAGCCAATGCAGAGGTGGAGATGTGGGAAGTGTCTGGGGTGCAGCCTGACAGGGGGAGGAGAGGAAGAAGGTGAGGTGGAAGGTCAGACCTGGCTTTGTAGATCAAGGAGGGAAGTTTTGGGTTATACTAGGTGTGACCAGGAAGCCACCATAGAATTAAAAAAAAAAAAAGACTGATACAACTTGTGTTTTATGAAATGATAAAGACAGGATTTAACTAATTTGTCCATGGTTTCCAGGTTTGTGAATTTCTTAACCCAGTTCTCCAGGTGTGTTTCAGACCAATGTGTCAAAGATGCATACTTAGGCAAGACTGCCCCAGATGGGGCCCAGGAGACATCTTGAGCGGTACTCCGTTCCTCCCACCCATACTTTGAGGAAAGTGTCCAGATCGGGCCCTTGGGTCGGGTCTCTAAATCTGCCAGCTCGGGAATCTGGGCTGTGGGATTCCCAAGGACTCCTGAACATCTGACTCCTGAACATAGCTTGAGGATCACTGATGCTTCCTCTTCCTGATCCCCCATCCCACCTGTTGCCTCTGCTCTGCCTATCCTGGGCCTTTTGCGGGCTGTGGAGACAGCGAGGACCACTCTGACGCAAGAAGGTAAGATCCAGTCTCTTCCTGACGCTCCGATACCGCTGCTCTGGCTGCGAAGCTCTTTTTCGCCCCTGGAGTGAGTCTGGCTGTGCGCACAGCCAGCACCGTGGTCCCGCACCGCCTCCCCGTGGCCAACAAGGATACTGCAGCCGGAGTCGGTACAGGATGCAGAACCATACCAGGGACCGCAGGGGGCGCAGGTGATGGCCTACCAAGTGCCAAGTGCTGTGCAAGGTGATTCTCTTACTCTATTTAACCATCAGAGTAACTTCGAGAGAGAGAGCCATCATTTCCCTCACTAAACAGACAAGGAAACTGAGGCCAAGAGAGGCAACGTACTTTGTCTAAGAACGTACAGCTAGTAAGTGGTAGTGATTCAACTCCACACTATCTCTTGGTGCACACAAGGTGCCAGAAGAGACAAATATTGGCCTTCATTCTAGGAGGCTCTCCCTTCCTTTGGCCCTGAAGAATCATCTAGGAAATGGCTTTAGCAGGTGCACTGAGCTTCCATATCCATCTCTGGGAATGTTCCAAGGTCTTTTCCCCTTTCTCTGTCTGAGCTCGTTCCGGATGGGTCCGTGGTTTGCACGTTGAGACTGGTTCAGGCACAGCTGCAAAACTCTGTCCTGCCTATTGCGTGACCTAGTGGTCAGGGGTCTCTGTCTCCTCTCTGAGATTCAGGCTGGTAGAGAACCTTCGTCCCTGACTCGGGAGAGCTCTTCAACCTTAGGGGGCATGACAGACGGGAAGGTAGGACCACACTGGGCCCACTCAGTGCTCCTTCCTTATATTTAGTCCCAAGGTCGGGAGACCCCTGCTTGTCACTGGGGTTCCCTCTCTATCAGGTGCTGGTACTGCTCAAGTTGGTTTTTGCACCTGCAGCCGTCGGGGTCGGGAGAGGACTCCAGCGCAGAGAGCCAGCCAGCTCCCGCGCCGACTTGGGAGCCGTTCTCCATCCTCTGTTGCCCCCTGGTGGGCTAGGATATGGCTGCCTCCCCCAGCCTCCTTCCCAGCTTTTTCCCGTGGACGAACGCTCCTTCCCAGAAGCCAGGCAGGTTTCCTGGGAGCGAGATGTGAAACTTCTAGGAAGGTTTAGCTGCACAACATCCCAGAGCTGGGTCCACATAACAACAGGATTATTAACCCCGAGAAGCATTTAATAAGAGCCTACCCACCCATGAACTCAATCCTGTGAGGAATCAGAGGAACCCCTCTCCCCTCCCGCACCCGGCTTCAGCCTGGGTGGGAAGGGCTCACAGTTTAATAGAGAACAAGACAGAACCAAAATGACTTCTACAATCTTACTGATTCTCTTTTTAGCTTTTAACTTTTAAATAATTGTAAATGCAAAGAAAATTCAGATAGTTCGGAGAGGTTTTGAGTACCCTTCCAGTACAGGTGTAGATTCTTGTAACTGTCACTGCAGGCAAGATTCAGAACTATTCCAGCACCACAAAAATCTCCCCCAGGCTACCTTTTAATAGCCACACCCACCCCTCCCTCTCTCAACATTCTTAAGCATTGACAACTGCTAATGTGTTTTCCATCTCTGTAATTTTTTCATTTTGA
Organism: Camelus bactrianus; assembly: GCF_048773025.1. NCBI lineage: Eukaryota > Metazoa > Chordata > Mammalia > Artiodactyla > Camelidae > Camelus > Camelus bactrianus. Next base: position 27,214,899 of record NC_133558.1, on the reverse strand, counting down.
GAATATTGTATAAATAGAATCCTACAGTATGTGACGTTTTGAGACTTTTTTCACTCAGAAAAAATATTGAGATCCATCCAATTTGTGGCGTGTATCAGCAGTTCATTCCTTTTCACTGCTAAGTCGTGCTCCATGGAGGTACATGTAAACCGTTTGTTTAATTGTTCATCATCCATTGAGGGCCATCTGATTGTTTTCAGCTTGGGGCTATTACAAATAAAACTGCTCTGAACAGTCACATACAGGTTTTTACGTAGACGTAAATTTTTTATTTTTCTGGGATAAATGCCCAAGAGTGCAATTGCTTATGGTTTCTTATTGTAACTGTTGCTTATGGTAAGAGTATGTTTAGTTTTTAAAAGAAACTGTCAACTCTAGCTTGTCTTTACATCCTCTTGACAGAGGCTTTTGTAGAGCAAAAGTTTTCAGTTTTGATGAAGTCCTTTTATCAATTTTTTTAATGTATTGGATTAGACTTTTGGTATCATGTCTAAGAATTCTTCACTAAGCTCTAGGTCCCAAAGATTTTCTCCTAGGCTCCCTTCTAAACTTTCATAGTTTTAAGTCTTACATTAAATCTATGCTTTATTTTGAGTTAATTTTGGTATAAGTTGTAAGATTTAATCCTTTTTAAAAATATCTAATTGCTTCAGCATCATTTGTTGAAAAGACTGTACTTCCTCCATTGAATTGCCTTTGTATGTTTGCTTCTGCGTGACATACGTGTGTGGTGTTATTCCTCCGTCCTCAGTTCTGTTCCACTGATTGCCTCCACCAACACTGCGCAGCTTTGCTTACTGTAGCTGTATCATATCCACTCTGAAACTGGGTAGAATGATTCCTCCCATTCTAGTCTTCTTTTTCAGAATTGTTTTAGTTCTTCTAGTTTCTTTGCCTTTCCAGGTAAGTTTTAAAAGAATCCTGTCTCTGTCTACAAAAAAAAAAAAAAAAAAAATCTTGCTGAGATTTTGATAGGAATTGCATTAAATCTGTATATTAATTTGGGGAGGAAATAGTGTCTTTACTGTGTTAAGTCTTCCATCTTAGAACATTTCATTTATTTAGCTCTTTGATTTCTTTTCTTAATGTTTTGTAGCTTTCCGCCATGCAATTCCTGCACATGTTTTGTTAGATTTAGGTCTCAGTAGTTCCTCATTTGTGAGTGACTGTAATGGTGTTGTATTTTTGAAAAATGATTTCCACACGTTTATTGTTAGTATATAGAGAGGCTGCTGTGACCTCTGACATCCTCACCATCCACGGACTTCAACGGTCATGAAAATATTGCCATCTTATTTTACCCAAGTGCATTTTATTGTGCGTTATAGAAATATTTAAACAATACAGAATGCAGGGTAAATGTGAAAGTCCCCCTTCATGCCCCAGCACACCCCTACCCAGACTTAACTCATGTTAGGATCAAGAGGCGATCCTTGCACACTCTCCCCTATTTGTACACACACACACACACATACACACACACTATATCTGTGGATATAGCTTTATCTTCATTTTTTTCTTAGATTAACGAAGTGCTGTGATTGATATCACTCAGCAGCTTGACTTTTTTTGTACCTAAATGTCTTGGTGATCTGATCTATGTGTGTCAGTGCGCACAGATCTGACTGCTTCTTTCTGCCACCTCACACCCTGTACTAGTGATGAAGCATCACTTCCGTCCTTCCCTTCCTATTCATGGCCAGTTAATTGACTTCTCAGTTTCACTATTATGTAAACTGCTGTGACAAATAGCCTTTTATATACCTCTTTGTGCACGCAGGACTGTATTCTCTCACACAGAAGCCATAAATGATTAAATTGTTTTTAGGAAGGGATGTCCATTTACTAGTTTGATAAATCTGGACAAATTGATTTCCTAAAAGGGTGTGCTCATTTATATTCCCACTAGCAGATTTTGAGACTGCCCACTTCCTTACCAGCTTACCACCCCTGAAAATGGCCAATCTTTCATATTCTTATTAATTTAATGGGTGGGAAAGTGATCTCCCCCAGCCGCCATTGTTTTGATTTGCATTTCCCCATTTACTAATAACATTGATCCTGGCTTCTGCATATGAATTTTTCCATGGGTGTGCCTTTGGGTTGCAGTTTCTGTCCTTTTCTGTTTCTTCTGTAGAGTTGTTGCCCTGGTTAAAAACAAAATTCAACCCAGTGAAAATGATGATCTGATTGGCTTTATTCAGGGATTCATGAGTTGGCAGCATTCCATCCAGCAACCAGGAGGGTGCTGCAGGGGCTGTACAAACCGGAAGGTTTGTAGAGGGAGAGGGTTGGGGGGAGTAAGGGAGCTATTTGCAAAATAAAAGAAAAGATTATTTTAAGGCTTGGACACCCTTTTTTTACAGGGATAGGGGAAAGGTTTTTTTTTTAAATTGTGCCTTATTTATTCTTTTTTTTTTTTTTTCAGTTGAGGTACAGTTGATTTACAATGTTGTGTTCACGTCCGGTGTGCAGCATAGGAAAGGGTCTTCTCATGCAGGTGGCCTCGTCTTCCTCTGAGGGATGGAGAGGGCCCACGTGGCAGATGACCTCATTGGTGCTGACCAGAAAATTCCAGACTGGTTGATGAAGATTATGTTCCCCAGGGGAGGTCATGACTGCAATTAGGTCAGGTATGAAGTCTAGATTTGGTGTCATGGGCTTGAGCACAAGTGGAGTCATGTTAGGCCTGTGTTTTTTTTCCCTTTAACACACTTTACTTGCTGATTTTCCAAGTTCCTTATACCTTCTGAGTATTCTTTTTTGTATAACATATATTATTTTTTCTGTCCTGTCACTTTAAAAAAAAGTTGCTTATAGTATCTTTTATCATACGTAAGACTTGGTTTTCTGGGTGGGAAATTTGTGAGTCTTTTCCTTCCTGGCCTCTGTGTTTGTGTGGAGGGGCCAGTCCTCGGGAAAGGGTGAGGGGCATTGGCTGGCACCTGTGGAGACTGGTCTCCTCAGGACAGAGGGTCACCAGGGGCACTGGGGACGATTATGACAGTACTGGCAGCTGCAGGGAGCCTTCTGTTTCCCGCTCATGTGCCTGGGCTGGCCTCTGGAGCCCAGGTGACAGTGATGCGGGTCCCGGGATGCTGTCCCAGGCCGAGTGTGGGGAGGACCATAGTCTTGCTTTACGCCTGCTCTGGTGACTGACAGTCCCAGTGATTGGCTGCGGCTCCCTCCTTTGCCCTGCAAGCAAAGAACAAAGAACATTGCAAACCGCCTGGTTCTACAGGGTTAAGTTGTCACCCACTGCAGTTGCCCACGACACTGTGTCCTGTGAGGGACTCAGGATGGAAAACAAGATGAAGCCTTCTGGGCTTTGGATAAACAGGTCCCTAGATACTTAGATGCATCTCCAAGGAAGAATTAATGAGCCCAGATTCTTGCATCTTTCCACATACAGGAAAGCACTAAAGTCATGAACTTGAGATCTCTGTTCTTTGTGACTAGCAGTAATCTTTTACCAAGACGTACGTCTTCACATATTTACTGGCCAAAAAGTTATTTATAAACTGGCTTCTCCCTTCCCTCTTCGGAGCGGCTTCCTCAGAGCTACTGAGCGGCTGTCTCCTGGGCTATAGTTCTCTGTAAGATCCCTGAAGAAAACTTAAACTCACAGCTCTATGTTGTGTGTTTTTCTCTAGGTTAACAGCCCTTCTTCCTGGGATGGGCATGGCCCTGCCCAGAGAAGCCCTTCCTGTTTCCTCAGGCTTGGGTCTCTCTCCCCAGTATCCTGGGGTACAGAGGCCTCTGAGATCTGGGGGAGGGGAGCAGCCTCCCCTCTGCTCACACCTGAAACACGCCTCCTGGCTGGACCACTTCTCTCTGGCCCGTGCCTCCCATCTCTTACCGTCTCTCCATCTCCCCCTCGACCTCTCATCTGAAGTCAAGGGCACATGCAGGCCAGGAGCAGGTGGTGTTGGCAGAAGGGGTCCTCCCAGCCAAGCTGCCCATTGCCTTGAGCCCCTGGGTGCGGGGTGGAGGGGCTGAGGACATGATGTGTTTCCTGGGAAAAGGGCTTGATTCACCAGGTGTTCCCCAGCACCACTGAGAAGAAAGAATTGAGAAGAACAAAAGCCTCCTTTGAGAAAGTGATGGGCTCTAAGGGCAGGGTTGGGAGGGCGGTGGGGCCAGGAGAACCCTCTCTACCCAGGTGCGTGGAGCGTCTCTGGACCCTAAGAGGCCTCAGATCTGCCCCCTCCATGGCAGCCACAGGAGACTGAGGTGCTCTGGCTCCCCCTGGCCCAGCTGCCCCCTCCCCCCATTTGGGTGAGGCAGGGGTGGAGTGGGCAGGCGGAGGAGTTGAGAAGTCCCCAAAGGAAACTGTGGTCATCTCAAGACTACCCACTCTTTCCACCCTCACCCCCCACACACTCTCTGCACAGTGTCTCTCATTTCCTGGGTCCTGGTTTGACCCATCTCCCTCAGGAGGACAGGCTAAAGACAGTGGGTAGGATCAGAGCATCATTTGGATCCTGACCATAGTTCTAAGCCCCACTGGACTCCCACAGGCCTCCTGCCTGGGTCTAATTGGTGGGTTAGTCTAATCCTGGGAAGGATTTTTGGGTGCTTGAGGGGAGAGGAGAACTGGAGCATAAGAGAAGAGCATGCTGAGCAGGGGTCTCGAGAGGGGCTGGGGCTTGGGAGGAGGGCAGGGAGGAGGGGAGAGGCAGCCTGGGCACTGGGGGCACCTCTGTACCCCAGCCCCCACTGCTGCCCTACCTACTGAGGCTGCAGAAGGCTGCTTGAAAAACTAAGTCAATGAAAGAATCTAACATACTTTCCTTTAGTGAATAGGAGAGTTTTTAGAATCAGGAAGATGTTGCCATTTATACATAATTTACAAAGAAAACAGAAAAAAACAAAAAAAAACCTGGTGTGGTAGGTGGAATTGAAGGTGGGGCCATTGCAGAGGCCTGCCGACCAGGGCCAAATTCAGGGCTTCAGTGAGCTGAGGACACACTCCTGGGACTGTGGCTGTAATGGGGGTTGTATCTGCCTTCATCTGATGACACCAGCTGGGACTCCCTGGGTGTGCCAGTCATCGGGGCTTGGGGGGAGGGGGCACAGGTGGAATCAGAAGCCCACCAGGTGCTGCCTGAGTCAGAGCCCGCCCCCATGAAAGGGGTGCAGTTTTCTAGAAGGCCCGGAGAAGTGCCTTTTTGTAACCTCCCCACCGGAATGGGGGACCATTTGTCTGATTTCCAGAGAGGATCAGGAAGTGCCTGCCGCAGGCACTGTCATCAGAGCTTAGGGCACAGACATTCTACCCCATTTCTTTATTTTTAACCCACTGTATTTTTTATGAGGAAGTATTTAAAAATAAATTGCAGATATCCAGACATTTCACTTTAAATAATTCAGTACGCATCTCTATAAAAAGAGATTCTTGCTACATAGGAAATTAATGTTATCACAGCCAATGCAATTAAAAATCATTTCTTAGTAGCCTGTGTTACCCAGTCCGTATTGAGATTTCCCCAGTCAATTCAGCACTTTAACCTTGAGCAGAAACTGGTCTGCCTGAAACTTCCAACTTCTCTAGAGTTCCTTGCCTTGGACCTGGTGCAGAGCCCGGTCCCCAGAGGAGCTCAGAAAGAAGGCTGACAACTGGAAAGAGGAAGTGGGAGACTGGGGTTTCAGAGGAAAAGGCCTGGGAGCCCAAATTGTCCCTGGATGCCAGGACGCTACCAGACTCTTAGAGGTGAGCAGCAGGGGAACAGGGGCTTTAGCACATTTGGGGGGACTGTTTACCCTCTCCAGCAAACTGTTAAGAGATAAACCAAGGCATATGAACATGTTTAAGGGTTTATCTGGCAAAAACCAGTTTGAATCAGGCAGCATCCAATCTAGTAGACAGAAAGGAACTCTGAGGAGTGCACAGAATGGAAGACTTACGAGCAGAGGGGAGTGGGAATGAGGAAGTTATACTGGTGAAAAAAGTAGGTTGGTTATTGCAAAGTTGCGTTCCTTTAGGGATGGCAGGAGGCTATCAGGCAGATGACTAAACTAGGGCTGCTCAGGTGATTCCTGATTGGCTGGCTGGAGATTCCATTTCTGGGAGAGCTGAAGTTGTAAGTTGTCTTGCTTTGATGATGTGGAGCTTAGCCTAAGTGACTCCATTTTGGGCCTGTTGTCTTGTTTTTAACAGAGCTGGGGGGAGATCGTGGCTACTCTGATGCATCTTCATTTTCCAGAGAAGGAAACAGAGGTTCAGAGAGGGGCAGTGACCTGCACAAGCCCACACACGGCTGAGCTGAGCAAACTAATCCGGGTCTTGGTTCCAAGCCTTGCTCATCCTGGGCCCCTCTACACACTGGGCTTATGTGCAGAGACCTTCTCTGCTTCTAATAGCACCCAAGGGGCTCCCTGGCTTCCAGTCGGCCAAGGAGAAAACTAAGGATCAGACGATGGGGAAAACGGAGGGCAAAGTAGGAAGGTGGTCCCTAGAGACCAAAGATGGGCTAGCAGGGCAGAGCTTTAGAGCCTGAAGGAAATGTAGGGAACATTGTATGTTCACACAGTTTTATAATTTACAAGGCTTGTTCATTTGCGTTGTTTATCTTAATTCTCACAACAGTGTAGTGATAATATTCATCCCCCTGCAGGTGATCTGCTGACAGTGGCAGGTGGCCTTACTGGTGTCCAAGGCTTCTGAGTTCCGTCGGGGTTTTCCACTGCATTCCCTCTGCAGTCAGGACAGGCAGCCAGAAGGGGGTCAGGAGTGGCCGTAGAATCTTACACAGACACAGGGGCAACCTTGTCCCCATCCCGTGATACACCAGGTGGGTGGCCACGGCCTCCTGACGAGGAGGAAGCCTGTTCCTGGCCACTGCCGATCAGAAAGGGCTGTCAGTGAGGGTGCATGTGCTTTGGGCCCAGGATGGTCAGGTTCCTCACTCTGACTCTTTCCTGTGTTCCCCTCTGCCGTCCACAGAGAAGGGGAGACGACTTCCCGTAGGGCTGCAAGTTCACCCTCTGCCCACACGTTACCAACTGTCCCTCCAGCAGAGATCAGCTCTGAGTTGCCTCTGCTGTGTCACAGCTGAGTCCTCTTTCTACTATATGTCTCACTCCCTCTAAAGCTCCACATTCGTTCTGTGTCTTCCATCTGTCTGATGCTTTATGAATATATATCCTACTTAGTAATCCAAATAGCTTGGTAACGTGAATATTATCAGTTTTTTCCAATAAGGAGATGGGGGGTGGGGTGGGTAGAGACCTTAAGAACAGTCTCCAGGTTCTCTTAGCCAGTAGGTGAGAAGGAAAAAGATCTTTGTTACAGAGTGGCCGAAAGTCTGGCAGCACTGCCACCTGCAGTACTGTGGAAAGTCGAAAATGCAGCTAATGAACTAGGTAGGGTAGCTGAGATCTCCAGGCAAAGCGCTGAGGGTGCCGCCTGGTTTCTCCTTGCGGCTTATTATAAAATGTGAGAGGGGAGAGGGGAACTCGAGGCAGGCAGGGTTATTAAACAGGAAGGAGCTGGGACTTGACGGCTTTGAAAGTTCTCAGCCTCTTCAGACAGTAAATGATGCTAAAATCAAATGCAGAGCACTCTCAGGAAAATAATGGTCTAAAGATGAAACCAAGGGTGTGACTGTAAAATCCTTCGTGAAGACCTCAGAAAGATCAAAGATAGTGCCTCAGACCGAAGACCCTCTAATGAATCTGAGGGCATATGCCTCACAGATTCCTTCAGTCAAACATGAGGTCTTCCAAGAAGCTTACAGACAGTACGGAGGTTTCCCAAAAAACTAAAAATAGAACCACCATAACTGGGCCAGCAATTCCACTCCTGGGTATGTATACAGTAAAAGTGAAAAGACTAATTCAAAAAGATACATGTACCCCAATGTTCGTAGCAGAGTTATTTACAATTGCCAAGATACGGAAGCAACCTAACTGCCCATCAACAGATGAACAGGTAAAGAAGATGAAATATGTATGTGTATATATAAAATAGAATACTCCTCAGCCATAAAAAAGAATGAAATTTTATCATTTGCAACAATATGGATGGACTCGGAGGGTATTATGCTAAGTGAAATAAGCCAGACAGAGAAAGAGAAATGCTGTATGATACCATTTATATGTGGAATCTGAAAAATACAACAATTTAGTGAATATAACAAAAAAGAAACAGACTCACAGATACAGAGGGCAAATGAGTGGTTACTAGTGGGGAGAGGGAAGGGGGAGGGGCAATATAGGGGTAAGGGATTAAGAGGTACAAACTATTATGTATAAAATTAGCTACAGGAATATATTGTACAACACGGGATATAGCGAATATTTTATAATAACTATAAGTGGAGTATAACCTTTAAGAATTGTGAATCACTATATTGTACACCTGTAACATATAATATTATACATCAACTACACATCAATTAAAAAAAGAGAAAGAGAGGGAAAAAAAAGATACTCGGTTTTAGCAGCAGAAGCCCAAGGTACAGAAGAGAGCTTATCTTGAAGAGATTTGTGGGTGCGGCTTTTGTCTAATTGAATGAATCCCAGTAAGATTCACAGGAGACCCACACTTTTTTTTTTTTTTTTTTTAGAGAATGACATTCACAAAACCCTGCCAGCTTGGCCTGAAAGGAATGAGGGCATATACAGTTTAGAAAGGACTTGGTATCCCCCGAAGAGGGACGGGCAGCAGGCTGAGAAAACTATGAGGGTGTGAACCTGGGCAGGCAGAGGAGGACTGGGGCAGAATCAAGAGCCCAGAGAGGGGGCCTCGGGCCGTGGGAAGTCACTCCCAGGTAGGAGTAGGGCAGAGTCCTAACCCAGGGATTTCCAGCATTTGCCCAGCTGAAGTTTAGGTTTCCTATGGATCCCTGACTCCCTTTGCATCCTGCTCCCCGCTTTTTTGACCAGGAACGTCTACGTGCTCATCCCACGCCTGTAGCACCGTTGTCTCTTGGGTGTGTGTCTGATAACTGGTCTCTCTAGCTCACGGTCTCCACACTGCGAACGGGGCTTGAGGAGCTGTAAATCCAGCCCAAAACCCGGCAGCCTCGTCCGCACCTGGGCCGGACTCAGAGGACCATTTCCTAGACTTCACACAGATGCCGTAATGGGATGAAACTTTTGGAGACCTTTCAAGAGGACGAGCATATTTTGCATGTGGGAGAAATGAAACTAATCTGTGGCCGGAGTGTGTACTGTGGTAGCTTTAGAGCAGAGCCGTGAGTTCACTGATATGCCTTCCTCCAGCAGACGGAGCCTAATCCCCCTCCCTTTGAGGGTGGGCTGGGCCCAGTGGTCAGCTTTTAATGAACAGAATATGGCAGAAGGAATGGTATGTGACCTCAGAGACTAGGTTTAAAAAGACACTGTGGCTTCCTCTTCACTCTCTCTTGGATCAGTCCCTCCAGGGAAATGAGCTCCCGGGTCATGGCAAGGAGCTGAGTTCTTGTTTCAGCTGCCATGTGGGTGGGCCACCTTGGAAGTGGTCCTTCACGCATCGTCAGATGACTGGAGCGCTTGCTGACATCCTGACTGCAGCCACATGAGAGCTTCTGAACCAGGAGCACCCAGTCAAGATGTTCCCAAATTCCAGACTCCCCCAGAGCAATCTGTGAGATGGTAAATACGTCATTTGTTGTTTTAAGCTACTCAGTTTTGGGGCAACTTATTATGCAAATGAGTTAGGATGAAAACCATGACTTTTTTCTCTTTTCTTCTTTATTTTTCTTAACTGGAAGCTAAAGGAAGAAAACATTTCAAGAAGAAAAAAGTGGACTACTCAGCTATAAAAAAGAATAAAATAATGCCATTTGCAGCAACATGGATGGACCTGGCGATCATCATACTGAGTGAAGTAAGCCAGAAAGAGAAGGAAAAATATCATATGATATCACTTATATGTGGAACCAAAAAAATGACACAAATTAACTTATTTACAAAACAGAAACAGACTCACAAACAGAAAACAAACTTACGATTACCATGGGGAAAAGGAGGGAGGAGGGATAAACTGGGAGTTTGGGATTTGCAGATACTAACTACTATATAAAAATTAGATAAACAGCAAGGTCCTACTGTATAGCACAGGGAGCTATATTCAATATCCTGTAATTATCTATAATGAAAAAGAATATGAAAAGGAATATATATTTATATATGTATAACTGAGTCACTAGGCTGTACACCAACAATTAATATAACATTGTAGCCTGAATATACTTCAGTGAAAAAAAGGAGCAATGAGTCATATCCAATGCTGCTCATCTTTCTGATCTGATGGTTGATTATTGGCCACTGGGTTTAGCAATGTGGAAGTCGTTGGGGTCTGTGACAAGATGTTTCAGGGAGTGGTACAAACAAACTGGAGTGGATTCAAGAGTGAACAGAAGGAGAAATACTGGAGGCTGAGAGTGAGCCCACCCTTTCAGGGGGTTGGCTGAAAGGGGCAGTAGAATGTGGAGCAGTAGCTGGAGGTGCCGTGGGGTGAAGAGAAGGTTTTGAATGTGTCACTGTATTCTGATTATTATGACACATGAGAGAGGGGAAAAGACAATGCAGGAGAGAGGAGAGAACCTCTGGGTAATTTTCTTGTGTAGAGGAGAGAAGATAGGATTTGGGGCTGAAGTGGAGAAGTCAGGCTGAGATGGGAAAGGGAGATGAGCATGGGGATGCAGAGGTCCGATGATGGACAGGTGTGGCTGGACCGAATGGACACTCCTTTCTCTGGGTCTCTGTTTTCAGAGAGGGAGGAGGAAAAGACACTAGCTGAGCATGAGGAGAGGAGGGGGCATTGGCATTTGAGGGTCCAGAGGATGATGAGAAATAGAGGTCTAGCAGGGAGACCATGGTTCACAGTGAGAGGCTTCAGCATAATAGATTGGTTTTTCCAGCCACATTCAGCTTTGGGACAGGAGGCAGGACAGAGTAAGTGGGATGCTGGATTCAACCAGGGTTGGAGTTTTGCTTGGAGTTCAGTGAACAGGGAGAGAGACAGAGAAATTGAGACTGTGTGCCAAAGAATGATTATAAGGGTGGTTTGTGGGTCCATGGGGATGGAAGGCATAGGGTGGCAGGACTCATGGAGCCTGGATCCCAGAGTGTGGAAGGGGTACTATGATCAGATGAATAGGACTGAGCTGGAGAGACAGATGGTGGTTGGGAATGTGGGTATGTCAGAGATGAGCTATCTCAGGTGCCCGAGGCAGGGAAGAGGACAAGACCACGGGGGGAGAGGCGGTCAAGGAACCAAGAGGCAGGGATTTGGAAGGAGAGTGCATGGGTCTGCATGGCTCAAGTTCACCAGGGATTATGGCAGGAAAAGTGTGAGTGACAGTGAGCCCGGAGTGAAGACCAACACAGAGGAAGGAGGAATGCTCCCGATTGTATAGGATCTGTGGCGGTGATGGGTGGGCTACAGTACAGCCTGGTGGTGGGAAGTCAGGCCGAGGGGCTGGTGTAGGGAGGACAGGAAGATAGGAAGCGGCAATGAGGAGCAAAGAGGACCCAGCCCTGTCTTCAGGCCTAGAGGCTGGAGGCCGCAGGAGCAGAGAGCCTGTGTGTGCAAGGACTACAGAGTGCATGTTCCCTGTGGAGAGGACTGTTCAGAGAAGTTAAGGATCCAAGGGCTTGTGCCGATGACTTCAGAGGGCAGAGTGAGAAGACTGATGGATTTGGGGAAGAGTGGGGAATGGGGCTAATTGAATTTATAAGGCCTTACTGAGATGTGATTCTGGGTGGCGAGGGAAGACCAAGGAGCCCTGGGCATCTTGTCATGACTGGAGAGAGAGTAAAGGTGTGAAAAGGCTGGTGCAAGGGTCTCAGTGCTGGCTGTGCGAGGAGGGAGGAGGAGCCAGGAGCTTTCACAGGAGCAAGTGGAGATCTGGGGTCTCGCTCACTCTGCTCTGGGTTGTGCGTGGTGGGAGGGGTTGTTTGATGGAAACCTGGGGTCCCTCTTGACTCCTAAGAAGGCATGGGAACTGTGTGAAAGGAATAGCAGTAAATGGGTCAAAATTGGCTGAGTCTACCCTCAAGCGTAAAAGAGAGCGCGCCATCAATGTTTCGAAGCTGGGTAACAGCTGGATGACTTAATGGACCAGAGAAAGCCAGCTAGGGGTGTGAGAAATAACAAGCAAGCACTTTAACCTTAGAACCCCAGAGAGCCTCACAAAGGGGTATCTCAGAAGGCGGAGTAGGAGTGAGGGCTAGGAAACCTGAGAAGAAGTTGAAAGTCTGAGGAAGAAGCCACTGGGCTCCCAGGTCCTCTGCCTCCCGTGAGACTGAGAGGGGTCAGCTGCCCACATCCTCTCTCTTTCCTCTCATTCACCTCCCTGCAGAGAACTTGAGGTTAGTCTCCGATGAGAGCGAATCTCAGAGATGTTCCGCTTAGGACACCAGACATGACTGAGGGGGAGAGGATGCTACAGTGGGGCAGGGGGCGTGGGGGCTGAGGCGGTGAAACAGGCGGTGAGGCCCCTTCGCTTTGCTACAGTCAATGCCTAGAGCCCTGGCATCTGAGCTTCTCCCCACCCAGGGCAAGAGTTAAAGAGTCCTTTTTGGAGAAACTGAGCTGTCAAAGAGAGAAAAAAAGAAACCTTGCTTGTCATAGTCCATTTGGGCAGCTATAACGAAAGTACCAGAGACGGGGAGGCTTAAACAACAAATATTCATTTCTCCTGGTTCTGGAGGCCAGGGAGTCCGGGATCAAGGCACCCGGAGAGCCTGTGTCTGGTCAGGGCTTCCTGGTCCAAAGAGGGCCGTGTACACACGGTGTCCTGCATGGCAGAGGGGCAAGGGTGCTGCGCAGAGTCTCTTTTATGAATCTAAAGTGTAGGGTCTCTTATAAGAGCTCCATCCTATTGATGAGGTCTCCACCCTCATGACCTCATCACTCGCCAAAGGCGCTCCCTCCTGATGCCGTCAGCTCGGGGATTAGGATTTTAACATACTTATTTTGAGTGGACATATTCAGTCTAGTCCATGAAGCACTGTAACACACTGAGCATCCAAGCTCTTAATATGGATGGGTTGCTGAGAAGTAGCAGAAGTTTCCAGAAAGTTCTGAGGGAAGACAGAGGCCAATGAAGGGAGAACACAAAAGATACAAAAAGGCACTTGGAGGAAACAGAAAACACAGAAGGCTTTAAAAAAAAAAAAAAAAAAAAACTTCAAGATGTTAAAAGGTTAATATTGCCAGAGGAGATGTGGCACCCCCAGATAAACAGGTGTGATATAAAAAGATACATTCAGAGAACAAATGGACCATTTAGAAATTTTAAAACATGATAGCACAGATTGTAAACATTTGAGTAGGAGAATTGGAACGGAACCATGAGGAACTTTCCCAGAAAATAGGAGTAAAGAATAAAAGATGAAGAACAGGAGAAAAAAAGATGATTAAGTTAGAGGCTCAGTTCAGAAGGTCCAAAATCGGGATCATGCGTCGGAGAGAGAAAACTGTCCTGCGGGGGACACGGCCTGGGGGAAGGCCAGGGCGGGCTCTGCTGGGGGTGTGTTGAGGAGCCCCTGCCAGCTTGTGCAGAAGAAGGGAGGGCTCACCTCACTCCAGAACCCGCAGCCATCCTGGTGGTGGTTCGAGGGACAGCGTGGGGGAAGCACAGTGATATGGTGACAAGGGGTGGCTACCTTGGCAGAGCATAGGGCCCTGAGAATGACTCTGGTCTTCAATTCCCACACAGTGAAGACGCACAGAGGTGTTGCCAAGAGGGATGTATGAGGGGGAGCAATCTAGGATGTGGAAACCAAAGGCAGGACAGCAGTTAGGTGACTGACAGAGGGGTCCATGTCCAGGGCTGACGTGGTGGGGTCTGGAAAGGCGGAGGAAGAGGCAGAAGCAACAGACAAACGCAGAACGGAGAAGCCTTGTAGCGTGTGGCTGAGTAAGGGCGGGGAGAGAGACAGAGATGTTGGGGTGATCTGGAGGCCTGGCTGAGCCATGGGGCTCCAGACAGGAGGAGGGGGAGGAGGAGGAGCCGTCATCAGCAGTGGTGGCTCCGGTTTAGTGGAAGGATGCTCCCCTGGGCTTTGGCTCCCAGAACTGGATGGTGCTGATCCAGATGCAGACTAAGGCATCTGAGACATAGTGGGCCTGGACCTTGGAGGAGGCCAGGGCTGGGAAATCCTCAGCTCTGGAGCAAGGGGTGCAGCCAGGGGCACTGGATCAAGTTTTGGAGGCTTTGCCCACTGCAGGGAATTCAGAGGGCAGAGGTGAGGGAGGAGCTCCTGGGGCCTTGGGGGAGACCGGCCATCCTTCTTGGGTCCTGAGGCTCAGCAGGAAGCACCCCGGGCCCTGGGATCTGAGCAGAGTCAGGAGCATCAGAGACCTGCCTCTGCGTCACACACAGGGATTCCTTAAGGCCCTGAGATGTGAGGAGAAGGAGGGAACATATGAAGTCACTTGAATCCCTTTTTTGACTTTATTCCCCTCTCCCCACGCCTGTCCTTCCTCCAGCCAGCTTGCACCTTCCTGACCTCATCCTGTTTCAGGTCGTCTTCACCTTTGTGCTGCCCTCACAGCTTTCACACAACCCCGCCTCCATCTTCCCTTGTGGGTTCTCTTCCCCCCAGAGCTTATGACTCTTTCCTCATGGGCACACCCTCTCTCCTTCAGGACGGAGGATGAGGCTGATGGCTTTGGGTTGGCATTCCTGGAAGGGCGGATGTTGGGAGGGACTTCTGGTTGTACAGGTCAGTTATTTATGGAGGGGTGAATGGGGTGGGGGTGGGGAGGGGGGAGAAGAGGAGGAGGAAGAGGAAGAAGGAAGAAAGGAAGGAAGAAAAGAAAAAGGAAGGAAGGAAGGAAAAGAGAAGAAAAGAAGAGGGGAGGGAAAGGAGAAAACATAGAGACCAAGAAGCGTGGACAAGACACTTGAAAGTTTGCAGCTGAAAGACAAGGTGGGCCAGATACGGACAGCGAGGGTTTAATCTGGAGAGCCCCATCGATGATCACTTTTCCTCCATCTGTGTTCTCTGGTTGATTCCCTCTCCAACCCTCTATCCAGGGACAGAAGCTGCTCCCTGCTCCATTTTCCCCCGAGTCTACTCACTGGACAAGTAGGGCTGACAGCACCAGGCTCTTGGCCACAAGTAACCCACAGAGCACGGGGACCAGGGCCCTGGAGGCTGCAGGGCTGGACCAGAGGGTGGAGTTTTGTTGCCTGGAGGACAGAGGAGCAAAAAGGGGAGAGGATGGGACTAGGGCGGCACTTCTGTCTGAGCCAGACCTGTAGGGAAGAGGGGCCCACCCTGAACCCGAACTCACAGTGAAAGGGCCGTGATGGTGGTAGAAGCCCTGGGGGCCTCTCTGGCTGCTCCCTTGGAGGACACACAGCTCTCAGTCTGAGAGACCAGGTCGTGGGGAGCCCAGGTGGCCTGCATGGAGGCAGAGGCTGCCAGGGAAAGAGAAAGGACCTTGGTTAGTCGAGGGTGGTGGGGGAGTGACTGCCCTCCTGTTGTGTTGACCAGAAAGCTGGAATAGAAAACTGGACTGGACTGGGAACAGAAGCCCACTAGCCCCAAAGAAAATCAATCTGGGGCAGTGGGGACCGGGCTGTGAAGTTTCCTGGCTCAAGACTAGACAGACTTGCGGCCCAGGCTGTATCCGGTGCCTGTGGAGGTATCCCTGGTCCTGGAGGAACACTGGAGCGGGAGTCAGGAGGCCTGGCCTCCCTCCGAGCATTCCTGCCTCTCTGGATGGGCCCCCTCAAGTGCGGAAACAGTTCCCGCCTTCAAGCTTTCTCATCTCTGACATCCATGTTCTTTCTCAACACTCCTGGGGCTGTGAGGGGAAGGGGGCCCCTCATGGGGAATTTTAAGAGCTGCTTTCACATCCCCGTCCCTCCTGCTTTTGCAGCAGAGCCTGGCTGCCCGCTCCCCACCCCTGCAGGCCAGTCTGGGTACATGCCTTTTACAAGCCCCCTTCTTGATCCCGAGGCTTTGTGAGCTACCTGCCCACCACCCCCACGACTCTGCCTTCCCAGGATGACCCCAGGCCTACCTGTGCTCAGAGCCCGAGGTGGAGACCTGGGGGAGGTTCTCTCTGGAGAAGCAATGGAGGCTGTTAAGGAGAGAGAGAGGACAATGGCTGCTGGGGAGGGGGGCAGGCCCAGGAGGGAAACAAGTTGTTTGGGCTCCAAGGCTGTGAAAGGAAGGGTGCTCTCCATGTCCCACTTGAGGTCTCCACACCCACCCAGGCTCCAGGAGAGGAGCAGTCTCTCCCAAAGCGCAGGGGGGTTGGCAAGGGCTAGGAGAGGGCTGGAGGAGAGGGTGCCTGAAGCTGGGGCACCCTGGGAGATCTTCCCCAGAGAGATGGCCAAGCTGATGGACACATGGACAGGATCCTGTCCCACGCAGTCACCAGCTGTCTCTGAGTCTGCTCCAAAGGATGACCTGGAGCAACCCATGTGCCCAGCCTGGAGGAGGTCCTGAACACTCAGGGAAGATTCTAGCCCTGAGCTACTGAGTGTGTCATCTGTGAGCTGGTGCCGGCCCACAAATTGTAACCACCTGCAACAGGGTAAATATAGAAATTAGGAGTAAAGAATTGGAAACTTTTACATTAGTTTGATATTGCCTCAAGGTCTAAGCATGTGATTAGAA
This sequence comes from Camelus bactrianus, assembly GCF_048773025.1. Classification (NCBI taxonomy): domain Eukaryota; kingdom Metazoa; phylum Chordata; class Mammalia; order Artiodactyla; family Camelidae; genus Camelus; species Camelus bactrianus. Next base: position 27,198,303 of record NC_133558.1, on the reverse strand, counting down.
AACTTGTCTATCAAACAGGGTATAGACCAGTTTGGGTGTCGTTAAACTGGCTCGGAGGGTCGCATCTGGAGCTGTCTGTGTGCCAGTAACACAGAGGGTCTGTGATACCTTAAGGTTAGCTGGTAATTATGACCAACTGTGGTTACCACTGTAGTTTGTAACTCCAACCCAAAACCGTATAATATCAGCAGGACTGACACAGTGTGCTTACCAACGTGGTCAAAACTGTGAATTACATGAAGATGAATGTTTTGAAATGGAGGTCATTCTCTTTATTATGTGATAAAATGGAAACTGATCATAAAAAGTTGTTACTGAATGCAGAGTCACAGTCATTACTGAGAGGAAACCTTCTGCTGAGAATGTTTCATCTACGGTAAGAACTGCTCATGTTTTGGGAAGACGGTTTGTAAGGTAGATTCATAATAACTTTTTAAAGATGCGGACTGCACAGTCAGACTTGCTTATATTATAGCTTTAATGTTAATATATTTATGTAAGGAAAGAATGCAACATGTTTCGCAATGGCAAATAAAATCTCAGGACAAAAACAAAAATTAGAAGCTTAGAAGTCTATTTTCTATACATTGTTATGAAATGTTCTTAATTTAGTAATAATTATCAACAAAATAGGTGGTGATTTTGATATTGCATATCTGCAAAAGTACTCATAAAAAACCTCAGCAATTTGATAGAATGTTTTGAATTTTAATTTCTGTCAAAAGATACAAGATTTAAATTACTTAAAATATAATCTAACTATAATTTTGTAAGATAAAATTTTGGAACTAGCTCCTGGATTGAAGGATTGAAGATGCATTTTGAAAATACAGCATCACTTGCTTCCTTTTATGAAAGTTAAAAATAAAAATATTGAGCTTGTTGAAATTGCTGTAAAATTCCTTTTTTGTATTTCTGTCAACTTACCTCTGTGAAACCAGTTTTCAACTCTGAATGCTATTAAAACAAAGCCTCAAAACAATTTCTTTATATATTTTCCCCTAAGAGTTATCAGGTCATTAATATTACTCAAATCAGGTAAGTTAATAAGCAAGAAGAATGCTCATTTGTCACATTAAAATCTTTAAATAGGGATAAACAAGGTGTTTGTTCAAAGTGTGAATATTGGCATTTAATATGAAAATAGCTATTTCACTTCTAACTTTTTTTTTAGTTATGACTGAGGAACAACAAAACGTTTCAGGTATAACGTGAAGCCGCTATCTCAGTCTCCTGGTGCACACTTTCAGTGAACAAGGTGTGCAGTTTTTACAAATGAACTTTTCCTCCCTGTGTTTGTTCTGGTTGTATTTGTTTGTTTGTTTGTCTCTGATTGTATTTACTGAAATGTAATTTTATGTCTGTTAGATCTAATAAGCATTTTGGGTTTGTACTTCATTTTTTTCTCATTTTATTTTTCTAGTAATTCATTTAAAATATATTTATTTATTTATATTTTGTTGGGGGGGGTAATTAGGTTTATTTATTTACTAATTTATTTTAATGGAAGTACTGAGGATTGAACCCAGGACCTCGTGCATGCTAAGCATGCATTCTACCACTGAGCTATACCCTCCCTCCTAGTAATTAATTTTTATTGTATTTTACAAAAAAAAATAGTCATTGATGGATGGGAGAGTTTTGTTTTTTAAATCTGTCTTAGTCCGCTTAGGCTGCTGTAACAAAGCACCACAGATTGGACTTGTAAACAACAGAGATTTATTTCTCACAGTCCCGGCCAGAGGCTGGGAGTTGGAGATGAGTGTCCCAGTGTGGTGGGGTTCTGGTGAGGCCTCTTTCAGGGTGTATCCTCACATGGCACAGAGGATGAGAGGGGTCTCTGGATATCCCTTTCATAAGGGCACTAATTCCATTCACAGAGCCCCCACCCTCATGACCTAATCACCTCCAGAGGCCCCACCCCCTAATACCATCACACTGGGGGTTAAGATTTCAACATATGACTTTGTGGGGGACACAAACATTCAGTCAATTGCAATCACAGACACTCTGAGAAGCTCTGATCTAGACTGAGGTGGGCAAACGTTTTTGCAGAGACCACAGAGTAACGACTCTAGGCTTTGTGACCATACGGTCCTCAGTCTGAACCACTCAACTTTCCTACTGTAGCATGAGAGCAGCCATGGACAATACATAAACACACAGGTGTGGCTGTGTCCCCCAAACTTTTATTTACAGACACTAAAATTTGAATTTCCTATAATTTTCATGTGTCAAGAAATATTTTGTTTTCTGACAACTTTTCCCAGTCATTTAAAAAACATCCTTAGCTTTTAGACTATAGTTCATTGGCCCCTGACCTGGGCCAAAAGGAATGGACAGACCAACATGATACCAACATGGTGGTGGGGGGTGGTTTTGTGGCCAGTGGACACACACTTAATCAGCACCTCCTATGTGCTAGGTACGGATACCTTCTTCAGAGATGCCAACTGGCTTGGGCTCCCCTGTAGCCAAGTCATTCAGGCTCCGTCTGGTCAACATGCTCCACTGATCTGTTTGAGCATCTCTGAGATTTGCAAATCATCAAGAAGACAGTGGGTGAAGTGGGTGCATGTGTTGGTATCATGTTGGTATGCATGTGTGGGCACACACTCAGGTCCTCAAGGTCTGTGTTCCCAACAGCCTTCCCAGGACTCCTGGGCTGGGGACGGGCAGCCTTGCTTCCACGACTAGGCAACCAGGGGTCACCAAAAGGGAGTGAGGGGATCCCAGGGGAAGGGGCTCACCTGGAGACACAGCCAGATAGAACTTTAAGGACTTGGAGACAGAGTGGCTGGAAGCGTGGTAGTTTCGACACCAGTAGTGTCCCGAGTCTTCCTCCCTCAGATCAGTCATGGTGACGATGAAGAAGCCTTCATCCGGGTTGTCCCAGATTGAGAACCGAGAGGCCTGAACCAGTGTGTGGGGACTGGAGCTAGTGACCAGCCTCATGCACTTGAGTGGAGACACCTCCTTACACCAGCCTTTCTTCTCGTAGGGCCAGCTCTTGGGCGGGTACTGGCACCTCACGGAGAGGGTCTGCCCTGCCACGCTTTGGAGGTGCTGAGCCCCTGGGAGTGCCCACGAGCCTGGAGAAGAGGCTGCCAGTCAGGGCCATGCCAGGGTGGGCTTGACCCCCAGCACCCTGGCCACAGAGCCACTTGCTCGGCGCCCCCTCTGACCCTGAGTCACACCCTCCCCTCCCTGTGCTCATCCCTCCCTCCCTCCTCACCTGGGAATGGCAGCAGCAGCAGCAGCAGTGGGAGTGGGGCTCTCCAGGCCACAGGGACCCTGCTCAGTGTGCCGGCGGGAAAGGACATGGCGGGGGGCACCCGGGAGACGGAAACAAAAGATGGCCCAATTCTCCTTGGCTCTTCCAGCACCTCTGTGATGGACAAAATGAGAAAGGCCTGGCCTGGGTGGGGGAGGGGGAGACCGGTGAGGCCAGATTCTATGGGGAAGTGGGGCTCTCTAGCTGCAGCTGGGACTCCGGACCCGGAGGATGCAGCCCTGCTCGGCCCGCAGTCCCGAGTCCATGAAGAAGCGGTTCCTCTCCTCTGTGCCCGGCTGCCCCTTCCCCACTGTGACCTGCCCCTGGGGGAGGAGCTGAGCAGGCCAGGAGGAAGCTGTGGTCAGGCGCCCATGCTTTCTCTTCTTCCTCTCTTTGTGTACTGCCTCTTCTTCCCAGCACCCTGGCTCTGCCTTCCTCTCCGGGGAAAGCCATGCCAAAGGTGGGTGACAGGCTCAGGAGCACTTAGGGGTCTGAGCAGGAGCCAGAAGCCCCACTGGTCCCCAGGCTGATCGGTTGGGCCTGCCTGGTGGGTCAGTGGTCATGGGTGGGGAGAGAGGGGAGCAGAGGAGCCTGGACCCGGCATCATCTCTGCACCCGTAACTGTCCACCTGCGGATATTAGAAACATTTGTGTAACTAATACATAAAGAGATGAAAGGGCCTAACATATTTCTTTCAAGAATGTTAGCACTTTTAAGATTTAATTTTAAAAAGATGCAATTTACAAAGAGTAAGAAATTAGAGAAAGAGAGAGATGGATTCGGACCATCCGCCAGCACTATGTGGAGGTGTAATTCCAGTTGTGGCCACTGGTGGCTCTGCAGTCCAACCCCTGCGCTGGGAGCTCCGTGTAAAGAATCAATGATTGACACGGGAATTTGAATCCATCAAGGGGAATTGATTCTAAGTCCACTGCTTTGCTCCGCCCCCTCGACTCCTACTTCCCTGCTCCCCACTCTGCCTCGGTGCAGTGAGCAGAGACTGAGGATAAGGGCAAAGAGATAGACAAAAGGAGAACACAGTGGGGACATCGGCTGTGAGTACCCGAGGGTCCACAGGTGGGAAAGCAGGATGGAGCTTTAGAACCAGAAGAAAGCCTGGGAACAACGCCAACCGCCCTCTCGCACAATGCTAGTTTACAAAATGTGTTCCCGGGCCCTCTCCTGTAATCGCCACAACGGGTTTGTGAGGGTAGTATTGCTTTTCTTTCTCATATCTGAGGCCCAGAAACGCCAGTGACCTGCTCAAAGTGGGTCGGTGAGGTAGTGGTGTAACCAGACCAGGCCCCTGACTTCCGGCCACCTTCAGCTGAAGTCTGACCCATGGACAGGACAGGAAATGATTGCATGGCACAGGCAGAGGCAGCTCTGGGGTGGGGAGGGGGTGTCCTGGCCCTCAGCTGAGCTCAGAGCCTCCTCTCTGAACCTAATTACATACCACATGGGAGAGGCAGCCTCCTGAGGAGAGGAAGGTGGCCTAGCTGGCATAAAGGTGTGTCACCGTGTGTCGGGGTGTGTAGCAACCCTTTCCCACGCTGATTTTCCCCTTGTCTGGCCACTGGAACCACTCGGCAGGGACACCACCTTCCGCAGCCTCGAGGTCACTCTGTCCATGATCCCCTGTCTCTGTGTTCCTCCAACCTGTGGTTGTCTCCGAGCTGATCTCTGCTGTGTCAGCGTGGGTCCTCGCTTCCCAAAACAGGAAGCTCTCTCAGGGTGGGATCTGCCCCTTTCTCTGGACTGCAGCCTCCCCACCAGTATGAGTGGGGAGAGCACTGTCCGCAGATAATGGGGGACTCAGGCACCCCAGCGGAGGACTCTGCCGGAACCGTCTGGATCCTGGCTCTCCTCTGGCAGCTGGGACCTGGAGCTCCAGGTATGGGAGCTGGAGTGAGGGGAGCCTGGGCTTCGGGTGAGCCTGGCCCTGCTCCCAGGTGTTCACAACAGCCCCTGGCACAGTTTGAAGTTTTGCAAGAGGGACCGGGCATGTGGTGGGATCTGGGGCTCCTGCAGAAGTGTCCTCAGGAGGTGGGGGAAGGAGCCACTCTCACACTGTCAGGGCAGGATGCAGCCAGAAGTCCTGTCAGAGGCGTGGGGCTCAGATGTTCTCCAAGGGGATGGGTGGGGATTCTGGGGTTCCCACTGTGTTTCCTGGGGGCACGACCAACCCAGTCTAACGTGGACAAAATCCTTAGCAGCTTTAACACATTGTTCCATGTTTTTTCCTACCACAGTCAGTGCTCACTACCGTGTGGAAGGGAGGTGTAATTTGTATCCAGCACTGCATAGAGCCTCTGCTACTGCCCACAGCCCGAACCACTAAGTAGACTCTTAACAATTAAATCATACAGTAGTTAGTATTGTGGTGTGTAATATTGTGTCCTACATCTTGGGGTGGGTTATAGCGGTGATAAGTTGGAGAATTGATCTGGGGGGTTGGGTGGCCTGGGAATGCTTTACTATGCTTCTTACTTGTCATGACAAATCCAGACTCATGATATCTGAAAATCACCATGAGACTCATTCTCAGGAACAGAGATAGCCAGGGCGTGAGGTATGACTGCATCATTTCAACTACCAGGCACCCTCCAGGCCTGGAGACTAGAGGGGCTTAGGGGCTGGTCAGGCCCCCTGAGCCCTAACCAGCCTTGAACCTGTCCTTTTAGTAGGGTGTTGAGGGTAGGAGGAAAGCCAGGAGTAGGGAAAAAGGGAGTGTGGAGAGAAGAGAGGAAGTATGTGTTGGGGGGGGGGGTGCTGGTGGGCAGGTGGATCGGGAAGGCAGCCACAGTACCAGGGCTGCCCCTGCAGGGCAGAGGTGCTCTCAGCAGCTGGAGACTCCCCTAGAGGACCCTCCCCTCCCTACTGCCCACAGAACCTGCCCTGCAGGCCTCAAACTCACCCAATTAAGGCCTTTCTTTTCTCAGTCTTAGCCCTCGATGTGTTGGGGCATCTGGGCAGTCACATCATACTTGACCCTACACACCCCAGTCCAGGGAGAAGGCACCATGTCTCTGGAAGCCTCACACTGCTGCTGGTCCTGCTGCTGGTCCTGCTGGTCCTGCTGCTGGTCCTGCTGGTTCTGCTGGCCTCAGGTGAGGGAACAGGTTGGAGGGGCACAGGGAGGGAAGGACAGGTGTGACCAGAGTGGGGAAATCAGGTGAGCAGGTGTGGCGCTAGGGCTGGAGGGCCACGTGGGGTCAGGTTTAGAGTGAGGGCATGTCCCAACGCTCAGCCTGACCTGAGGACTTCTGCAGGTTCCTGGATACAAAGACAAAAGATGGAGGAGCTTTGGCACAGGAAGGTGGGGCAGATGCTCTCCGAGAGCTGCAGGTACTCAAACAAAGAAGGAAATTCATATAAAGCCAAAATCTGGTGTAGGAGGAAATCATCAAAGTATAAGTGCTTAGTCTCCATTTCCAAGCCCAGGACATTGGCCCAGGACTCTCTGTACACGATCTGACTCTGGGTTCACAAATATCTCCATGGCAGAACTCAAAGAGGTGGATTCAGGAAACTATTGGCGTGCAGCCAAGAATTCCAAAGGTGGCACCATTCTGTACAAGAAAATCCACCTGCTGGTGTCCCCAGGTGAGCTCTTTGCTGAGGGCAGGGGGGTTTCTGGAGTGTCACCCCCTTCCCCAGCTGCCCTCACCCCAGATCCCACCTGTTCCCTGCTTCCTCCCACACTGACTCCAGTGGGAAGGAGAGATTTCAAGGACTGAAAAGAGCTAGGGGCCGAGGTCCGGGAAGAGGGCTGGATGGAAGAGAAGGTGTGGAACAGTCAGTGAAGGAACTTCATGTTCTGAATTCCTCCTCCTCACTTCTCAGGGCTGTGTACCAATATAGTGGGGGCAGTGGTGTCGTCTGCCCCGAGCCTGGCCAAGGCCCCAGGGCCCATGGAGCTCACTCCCCGCTGAGCCGGGGGTCCTCCCACCTCCTCTTGCTCCTCCATGACCACTGAGGTCTGGGGCCTCTGAGGACAAGGCACTCCTGTGTCTCTGGAAGAGGCCACCCAGCACGTGACCCACTGCTATGGTGGCTCCTCTTCCTCCAGAGCTGAGGACCAACCACCAGACTGCTTTCTCCAACTCCATGCCCAAATCATGGGTCCACCACCTGCGAGACTCTCCTTGAGCATCTAGGCTGCCCCTCCCACCCAGCTCCCCTCAATGGGACCAAACCCAACTGGCTGGCATCCTCCCCTTCCCTGCACCTCTCCCTCCCTCCAGGGCCTCGTGTTTCTCCATCAGGTCACCCAGGTCACCACTGTCCATTGCTGTCAGCTTTGGTTCCCCTTTTTCCAGTTAAAGGGAATATCCTTAGTTCATACCATATACAAAATGTAGTGTTTGATATTTTCAAAATTGGCATGCGTTTTAAAAGTATACGGCAATGAAGGGAAGATATTCCCATCCTATATGCCAGACAAAGGGGTTAATGGCTTTGGTACCTAAATGTCTTTTTCTTTTAAATAAATAAGAATCAGGCAAACATTGCCATTTTTAAAAGGGCTAAGGATATGGACAAGTAACTTATTAAAGAATAAAGAACAAACAATATGTACAAACATGTATTCAAAATGGCTGATAATGAAATGAGAAATGAAGTGAGACCCCACGCTTGGCCCATTCATTCAAAGAAGATTAAAATAAATGATAATCATCTTCTGTGCTGGAGAAGTGTCGGGAAAAGGGAATTCTGGGGAGCTGCTGGAAGGACGTAATTGATAGCCTCTTCCTGGAGGGCAATCTGGTGATGAATGAAAAGGCAGAAAAAGTAATTTATTCATCCATTCAACTATTGATGGACATTTGAGCTGTTTCTAATTTTTGGCTGTTGTGAATAAAGCTGCAATGAACATTTTTTTTAAAAAACAGAAAAAGGAAAACAGACGCACCTAGCTTGTGAAGCAGCAATTCTAAAAATTTTTCTAAGTAATTTGATGTGTGTGCTGATTGCTTTTCTGTTTAAAAAGATAAATACACAAGACTCAAAAAAACAAAAAACTCCTCCACCATTCTGAGTCCCAGCTTCCATTCCCCGGAAGGAATCCACTTCCAGTCTTTTATCTATTTATTCTGATATTTACCTCTGTATTTTGGGGAGAGGAAAAATAAAGCTTATACTGCCATTTGTTGATTTTCCAGTTTTACATATTATCCATTAATCTCCTGTTAATGAAGGTGAGGATTGAATCATTTAGCACATCACGTTTCCATCCACCCCACTTCCTCTGTCCCTAAACCCACACAGTACTGTCAAATCACAACTGTCATAAAAGATAGATATTCAGATTTTACATTTTCTGACCCTGTAAATATTTTTTATAGCCTAGCCATGGAATGAATGTACTGTGATTATTTTTTCTTTTCAATATAATTCTTTAATTTTCCCCTGTCATTGCCATATTTGTCATTTGTTTTATTTGCCAAGTATTTAGCACTAATTCATTTCTCAACTCTCTATCCAAAGTGTAAATTTCATCTCAGACATTCAAACACATTAAGCCATCAACTGGAGCCATTCCCTTGAGGGTGGGGAGGGGTTTCAAGTGCCAGAGGGGTAAATAATCAGGAAGTGACACTTCCATTTACAGTTCTTTGGACAAAACAATAATATGGCCTTGCCCAATTTCAGGAGAGCTAAGAATTATGATTCTCCCAAATTCGTCTAGATAGAAATAAAAATAAACTAAATAATGCTGAATAGTAGTCACGTCAACCACATACCTGTAGGCATATCTAGCAAAAAAAATTTTTTCTGTGATAACTAAGAAAAAAAATTCTACAAGCATCAATGTTGGAGGGAAGAAAAGGTTACTTCCAAAGGACTTAATTTAAAAAATCTTGGTTTCAGAGTTTACTGCTGCTGCACTAAACGCTAGAAGATAACAAATTATTCCTTCTCGAGAATGGGGGAAATATTATGATTCAGTAATTTTATGCCTCATTAAAGTGTCCTCATTTTGTAAAGACAGCCCAAAGAGTTTTCATACGGAAGAACCCAGGTACCTTTCTTTAAACTCGAGATTGAAATTTTACTTCAGTTCACTGAGGTAAAAAGTGAAAAAACAAAATGACAAACGAGCAAGCTGGGTTTACAAATATAGAGTTAATCAGTAACAGCTGCCTTTAATTCTGTTTTAAAGATAAACAAAACAACGTTTGTCACTGTGCATAGAAATGTAATTGAGTTTTATAGTTTGATCTTCTATTTGGTGCCTTGATAATTTCTCCTATTATATCTCTAGTCATTTATTGTATATACATTTGGAACGTCTACATAGATTATCACATCACTGGAAACGTTAGTTCTATCACTTGCTTCGCATCCTTATGGCTGACTTCCTTTTTTCTGGCCTTAAGGCATTGCCGACAGGAAGAGGTGATAATGGTTGTGCCTGTCTTGCTCCTGAATTTGAAGGGAAGGCGCTCACATTTCCAGGGTCAGGTATCTTATTGTACGATATGCACCACTCCCAGGCAAGAGGAAAGCACTCCGGCTGCCTGTTCCTCTGCAAATTTTAACTGTGTATTACTTTGCAATGCGGTTTTAATTTTTCAAATATTTACTTTTAGTTCTATTTTGGTCACTTATCTCTAATTTAATTTCACTATGGTCACAGAATGTGGACCATATTCTGGGGTGCAGTGTGCGCAGTCTGTGGAGCCCGGATTCCCTCGCGGGGACAGCTGGTCATTTCACTCAGCTCTGTTGGGTGACAGAAGCCCGGTGGTTAGTGTGAATTCCAGGCAAACTCAAGAAGCTTTGGCTCGCTCTTTGTGCAGTTTTCTCCCATGTCGTCAACCATTATTCTTTCCTTTCCTGTATAATAATTGGTTTTAACTGAAATCTAAATCGTCTTCTTAAATTTTTAACTTTTCATGTCTGATATAATTCAGCCCCAAATTCTTGGCCATCTGTCCGAATGTCCTCCTAAGACATTCCAACCCACTGGGGATGCTGCTGATTGATGTCCTAAAAACTCACTCCTGCAACTCCTGTTGCCCCAGTGTGAACTCACTGCCCTCCATACCTGGTCCACAGCCATCATTTGGGGTCTCTCTTTTCCACGATCTGGGGGCTTCCCTGCGTCTCCCCCATGCCATTCTCCTTTTCCTGTTTCTTGTATCTTTGTTTACTTTGCATGAGTGAAGCACATCCTTCAGCAACTACCTGAGAAAGGCGAAGTGGAAAATACATTCTGAGATCTTTTACATGCAAAAATGCCTCTCTTTTATTTTGACACCGGTAGTTTGACTGACACAATCTTTTGAGTTGAAAACCATTTGTCCTCAGAATCCTGCAGGCATTGCTCTGTTACCTTTGAGCTTCCACCACTGTTGCACGGTCTGAAGCCATTAGGATAAGTGTGGTGACCTGTGTCCTGTTGCCGTCACGTTGCCTTCTCTGAGCTCCCAGCACCCCAGAGCACCATAGGGGTGAGGCTCAGAGTGTGTCTGTTCCCACCCATTTGTTCAGTGCAGTGAGTAAATTTTTCAATCTAGAAATTCATGGTAGAATTTCTTCATTTAAATCAGGGATGATTCCCCATTTCTGTTCTCTCTTTCTAGAACTCCTTTTATTCAAATACTAACCTCGTGGACTAGTTGACTTACTTTTTCTCTCCTGTTTCTCTGCTGAGCTCATTCTCTCTACCTCCCTCTCTCCTTCTCTCTTATTCTTATTATCTGGGAGGTCTCTTCAACTTTATTTTCTAATTCTTTCTTGGAAATTAAATTTCTGCTATGATATATATTTTTAAATTTTCAAGGGCTATTTTGGGTCTATGAATGTCTCTTTTAAACAGGTTTTCTGTTTTATTCCTGGCTCCCTAGATGATCCCTGTTTCCTCTGAATTTCCTTTGTTCCCAAAAGGGCACAGAGAGGGGTCCCTTTCCCCACTCTCTGTTCAGTTTTTCGTACAAAAACCTCCACATGGATGCTCATAGCAGCTTTATTTATAATTGCCAAAACTTGGACGCAACCAAGATGTCCTTGGGTAGGTGATAAATAAATAAACTGTGGTGCACCCAAACAATGGAATATTATTCAGCACTAAAAAGAAATGAAATATCAAGCCATGAAAAGACAAGGAGGAAATTTAAATACAGATGGCTAAGTGAAAGAAGCCAATCTGAAAGGGCTACATAATGTATGATTCCAACTATAAGACATTCTGGAAAAGGTCAAACTATAGAGACAGTAAAAACGATCAGGGGTTGCCAGGGGTTAGGCGGGGAGGGAGGGAGCCTAGAGATTTTTAGAGCAGTGAAACTATTGTGTGTGACACTGTAACAGTAGCTGCATGCCATTACACATTTGTCCAAACCCACAGAGCGTACAACACCAAGAGTGGACTCTAATGTAAACCATGGACTTTGGGTGGTTATGATGTATCACTGTGGGTTCGTTGGTTGTAACGCACGTACCACTCTGGTGAGGGATATTGATAGTGAGGGAGGCTGTGCATGTAGGGGGTGGGGGCAAAGGGAACTGTCTGTGTCTTATTCCAAATTTCATTGTGAACCTTAAAAATAAAGTCTATTAAAAAATACATGCACATAGTAACAAAAAATTGCAAGCAGTTTAGAAGTACAAAATTAAAAGTAAAAATCGTTCTTGTCCTTCCTTCACCCCCAGTTTCTCTCCTCAAAGATAACCAACATTAACTGATCTTTATGAATCCTTCCAGAAAATGTTATATATTTATAAGAGCACATATTTCCATCTTTAAGTTGTTTTTTTTTTTACACAAAAGGCTCCATGTAACGAATACAGTCCTGCACCTTTTTTTTAATTGGAACTTGATCTTGAAGATAGTTCTTTCTCTACATACTGAGAGTCCATGCAGTCTTTCTAAGAGCAGCAGGGTGTTTTATTACAATTTATTTGACCACTTCCCTAATGATTGTGAAAGTTTAGAAGGGATCTTACCAACAGCACCACAATCAACTTCCTTGTACATATAGTGGTAATTTTGTGGCACATCTATAGGCAGATTTCTAGCGGCGGAATTGCTGGGGTGATGGGTACACGCATTTCTACCGATGCTGTCAAAAGTGTCCTCTTCAAGGTTGCACTCGGACCGCTGAGGTTGAACTTGGATTCCACAATCAGCAGTACACTAGGGTGCCTACGCTCATGCTAATGCTGGATCGAAGTTACTGATCTTTTCAGTTCTTGTCAATCTGATGGGTCCAGATTATATTTTGTTGCTGTTTTGGTTTGCACCTTTTCACAAACTGTAAGGAAGGGTGATGGTCTTTTTGAATGTAGCTGGACTATTTGCATTGCTTTTTTCTGTGACCTGCTGATTCACGATCTTTGTGCATTTTCATTAGGCTATTGGCCTTTTTCTTATTGACCTCTCTGAACCATGAATGGTTTCAAAAAACTAAGTCATGCAAAGAGATGTGCTCCAGGAAGAGCAGTCTGAGACCTGGAGCAGACAAGATGTGAAGCAAGATCAGCTTCTGAAGGCTCAGGCGGTGGTCTGGTGAGAGCTGACATGGGAGTCCTGGGAGATGGGAGCAGGGAAGTGGCAGGAGATGCAGGAGCATTGGGTTAAGATAGAATTGACTGGTCTTGGCAGAAACAGGATGTGGGAGGTGAGGGAGAAAACCGGGAGCAGCAGCTGGAGTGACTGGCAGATTTATGGGGCCAGTGACAGTAGAGGGAGACCCTGGAGGAGAGGAGGTCGGACTGAGACCCCTTGGTCTGGGCGAGGAATGCACCACAGGTGTTAGGCGGTGTTCTTTACGCACAGAAGGTCAAGGTCTTCCCCTTCCTGGGAGCTGTGTGGCTCATTGGCGGGGGCCTCCCAGTAAACATACATGGGAGGGGAGCGAGTATGCATCCTGGGCTTCCAGGATGGAGATGCTCTTGGACCATGAGGTCCAGACTGAACTGGAGGCAATGCCAGGATGTTCTCTTTTATTTCTGCATGACCAGAGGAGAAATGAGGAGGAGAAAGTTCGGAACGTGGAATGAATCCATTCCCTGACTCTGTCCCTTGAGCCCCTCAGTCCCCACCAAGCCTGCACCTTTCCTCTGTCTCTGTCCCTATTTCCTGGCATTTCTCACTCCTATTCTGCCTCTTTCCCCATCTTTCAGCTCAGGTCCAGGAGCAGAGACAGTGAGAGGAAATCTATCTTTCTGTGACCAGCCACCGCACTGTCCTCCCAGAACTCTTGTCACTGTCTCCCGTGTTTTCAGGGTGCTTGCCCACCGTCCAGAGATGCCCCCTGAGAACACCAGTCATGACAATGTTTAAAGGCATTCCTGACCTTCGTCCCAGAATGAATCTGATGGTGGGAGCCTCGGGAAGTCCTGGGCAGTCAGCCCTCCATGCTGGGAGCAGTGGGAGTTCCTTTGGCCTGTGCTGAGGACTTTCCAGACAACTGAAATATGGAGCAGAGCAGTTAGGAGCACTGGGGAAGGCTTTGCATGAGTTTAGAGGGATGACAGTAGTGATGATGGCTGAAGTACTGACTCCAAGCCTGGGAGGACGAGCAGGCAACAACTGCTTTGATATCCTTTCAGACGCACTATGGCCTAAAGAGGAGAGTAGAGGTCCTTGTCCTACTCCCACCACCAGCGGGATGTACGTTCAAGGCCAGGTCGTCCCTCTAGACATTGAACCACAGCTCTCAGAAATGTGGATGCCTCAGATCAACAGCATTTCACAAAGTATGTTTACATGCTGACATAAGGCCAAATTTTTATTTTACAAAAAGACAACTTCCATCTTCTATGACCATAATTTTCTCTAAAGAAAAGGCACTTTGACTTGGGAATGTTGCCTTGGACCATGAGTATAAGAACCACATCTGGCAATGGAAACATACGGAGCCGGAGGAAACCAGAGACCTGAGAACATCGTGCAACACAGCCCTCACCCACCTTTTAGACGACACGGCTGGGTTTTACATGAGATGGAGATAAACCTCTGAGCTGTGTTAAGCACCATCATTTGGAGTTTGTCTGTTCTTTAGAGCTGAACCCAATCTTAACACAGACAGCTGTCACTATGGAGCGTTTCATTAGGCATACATTTCAGTGTAACCGTTATCCTTCCTAAGCATTTTGATGACACGATCCCAGTGCCTCCTGGTTTGCACTGCTGCAGATGGGAAGCCTGCTGTTTAAAGTCCTTCATAGGCGATGGCTGCTTCCTCTCTGTTTTGTCTTCTGCAGTTTCTCGACAATATGCCGCAGTGAGGATTTCTTTTTGTTTACGTTGCTTGGTTTATGATGACTTGTGTCTGTGACTGGATGACTTTTCACAGCTCTGGAAGATTCTCAGCCATTACATCTTCACATATTGCCTCTCAAGTTTAGTTATGCCTAAGAGGTAGAGCGCTCAAGCGAGAACTGCTCCCATCTGAACAAGAAGGAAAAACCAGGTAAACTACAAAGTCATAACTTTTCCTACAAGAGAGTTGAAGTTACAAGGCAACCAAATAACCTAAAATCCAAGGGAGGACAGGCCACTCCACGTAGATTTGAGACGGGGTCACCTGCTCAGCCGTCCATAGAACAGAAAGAAGAGATGCACAGTACCGGACATGTGGGTCAGAGCAGATCAGCTAAGATTTTAACAAGTTATCAAAGGTCACGTGCAGGCTAGCATGACAGTGTAGAACTCCAGGATCCCAAGACACAAAAGAAGTGTTCATACCCACTTGCAACCTCTTTTCCAGGAGCTTATGAGAAAGACGGAAGGCAGTGAATCTCTCCCTTCGTGGTGAGGACCTGGAGCAAGGGAGTGGGAAAGCAGACCCTTATCCTCTATGGTACAAGAGCCTCAAGCCACTGGGGTAGGAACACCAAGTCCTGCCATCCCCAGGGAAGAGATGAAGACCCACTGAAGCTAAGGAAGTATATAGGAAAAACTTTCTGGCTGCCTAGAACACAAATGTGATGGCTGGAGCTCCAGCAGTCACTATGGCCACAAGATGATAGAATTTGGAGGCCATGAACTAGGATAATAGGGCAGAGAGAAGAAACCAAAGTCCCTGATGATGTAAAACTACCCTACCAGCCTGAGGTGCCTAATCTCTGAACTTTTTTGTAAGAGATAACAAACTATTATTTTGTTTAAGCTACTCTTATTGGCATTATCTGTTAAATTCAGCCTGCTAGTTCTAAATGAATCAGAACCAGACCTACAACTCATTTATAGAGGAACCTCATGTCCCTGGGACCCCCCTACACCATAAACCCTACATGTAGACCAAGATTCAGCCAGGCCACAGGGCAACCTTGTGCTTCCATAAGTAGACCTCCTTGCAAACTCCAGCTGTTATAAACACATACACACACACACACACACACATACATACACACACATACATATATATACACACACATATATGTATATATGTATGTGTGTGTGTGTATCCTAGAATTAAAATTATTTTAGTGTGAAAAATATTACTACGATAAAACTTTTTGAGTATCGAGGGCTGAAGATACGGAGTCTAAAAACTACTGCCCTTTAGAATGCCACCCCAACTTAATAGGCCAAAGAAGTTAGACGCTTATCCAAAGATAAACCAGGTAAATTGCTCCCTCTAGTGGTGACTTTGGATTTATACAAGGTTGAGACTGGAGGGGTTTTATTTGGTTTTATTTTGTCTCACACACACATACACAAATGTCTGAGTGTGGAAAATTTTAAACTAACTTTTAAAAACGATTTTTCCTTTAAAAAGTGAGTTTGTGTTTCTTCTACTTGATAATAGTGCAGTTATTGTCGAATGAATGACATTTTTTTCCCCATTAAAACTTATATGGCAAAAAAATTTTACATGGCTAAGGGTTTCTGATGTAATTATTTTATAAAAGATTTTAAAGTTGCCATTATCACACTGATTATTGTATAAATAGCTGGTGTCTATATAAACTGCTTCTTGTAACCCATATAAAATTGTAAATTGTGTGAACCAGTGCTACCATTCCAACTAAGACATATTGATAAAGTTTTAAAAGTGTAATATTTCTAGAATTCTTCACATAATTTAATTGATTATTGATAATAATCTAATCATATTT
This sequence comes from Camelus bactrianus, assembly GCF_048773025.1. Classification (NCBI taxonomy): domain Eukaryota; kingdom Metazoa; phylum Chordata; class Mammalia; order Artiodactyla; family Camelidae; genus Camelus; species Camelus bactrianus. The sequence continues at coordinate 27,181,951 of NC_133558.1, read as the reverse complement.
TATGAGATTATTAATAAACTTTGGACTAATACAGTACTGGGCAGTGAATAATTCTATATTAATATTTTTGAGAAATGAGTTCAAAATTTAAAGGAATTGTAGTCAAAAAGTAATACTAGTATATATCATGGACTGAATCTAAATTAAAGATTTAATATATATCATTCATACTTGCCTATATCTGATGTACATACACACAGACACACACACATGTAGTTTTGAACAATGGAATAAGGAGCCAAGAGGATTTTAGATAAAGCGTTAAAACCTTGTTCTTGTCTGTACTATCCCTTTCATTTAGCATATGAAATTCTCCCTAAAGTCATTACCCTCCCTAATCTCTTCCTGAGGCTAGAATGGAAGGGATTCTTTTCAGTTTGTGGATACTGTGCTAAGGTCACACTAACAGAGGATACTGTGGGCAAATGCCATGTAAAATAAATGCTCATATTTGGGCTAAGAATTAGGAAGAGTAAGTATAGCCCTCACCCAATTCCCATGAGTCTACACCTATGTTTACTTGTCAGACTGTAGAACATGCTGCTTCTTCCTAAAACCCAAAATGCAAAAGGAAAGAAATCTATTGCTGACATTATCTCATCAAATTTTTGGATAAGACTGAATTACTGTACTAGCCAGAGTGGGCTAGGTTGTGCAAACATCTCCCTCTTCCTCCCCCAGTTGCAGTGGTTTAACCCACAGAAACTTCTCCCTCTACCTAGTTTCTGACATAAACGAGCCAACAAAGCTCTGCTCATCAAAGTCACTTAGAGACTCAAGCTTCTACAGCCACTCCAGAGGAAGAGGAAATGTGAATTCTGTGCTGACTCTTAAAGCCTCACTCCAACTGGCATGTATTTCTGCTCATAATTTATTGGCCAAAGCAAATCGCACGGCCATCCCTTACTTCAAAGGGTATAAGGCCGGTGCAATCCCTCCAGGTGCGGTGACAGGGGAGAAACTGAGCATCTATGAACTGTCCTAAAGTCACCACGTGCTCCACGCAAGTATGAAACGGTAAGACAATATACGACATGGTTTAACATTAAGAAAATGTTTTTGACAAGAAAGAAAAAAGTTAATAAAAGAGGGAAATCTAATTAATATGCTTTCATATCAAGATTCAATAGAAGATGATACACAGTAAAGTTAAAATTGAATTGGGTACCTCTAAAAGGGCATTTGAAGAGCATATATTCTGTTTTTTGTTTGGTTGGTTTGGTCTTTGCCATTAACCATGATGCCAATTTGCAGCTGTGTCAAAGTTAATAACCAGTAATTTTGAAGTTTCACTTACACATTTATTTTATATTTCAATCACATCACTAGAATTTCTCTTGCTGTGGATAGTTAATGCAGAATGAGTTTGTTCAGTGGGGGCTCCCACTTATTCACGTGTACAGAAAACCACGCATTGTGTAATCGGTGGTGGACCTGTTACAGCTAAACGTAAGGTTTCTAGACTAAACTGCTCACTTTCTCCCGTTGGCTCACAATCTGAACTTTATAGAGTCAACCTTACTATTCTGCAGTAGCAAAATGCCGATATGAAGCAGACCCCCAAGTAAGAAACGTCAGCTAATAGAGCACTAACTCTCCTGAACTGAAAATTAACAACAATGGGCATTAGGAAGAGTTTATATAACCAAAACAGAATTAAGAATTATTATAATTGTTAATATAACTATATGCTGTAATTACTCAATAATTATATTCTATAATATATGTTATACATTGTGTAATGGAGCCAGTTTGCACCAGCTCTTGACAGCTGATCGTAAGCATCTCTTTCCAGTTCCACATCAGTGATGTCATGTTAGTAGCTTGAAATTAACCATGATGAGAGTATTTATACCACAGAAATTGGCAATCACTACAAAGCAAGCCACTTCTCAGAGAGCTGGGTATTAAACATTTACCAGGACATCACTGAACGTAGGTGACCCAAGAACGATGCACATTGGACATTCGTTTTATCTTCTTTAGAGAAAGCTGCCCATTTTAAAATCAGGTTATTTTTCTTTCTATTGTTGAGTTGTTCGTGTCCTTGGCTTTTTGGAGGGTGACTGATTCCAAATTTGGGACGGGAGGACACAAGACCGCCTGGGGCATCTCGTTGCTGTGGAGTGAAGATGCTTTCAGTAATTCTGGGTGGTAGTGAAAGAACACAGCAATCAGCTAAAAGGACTCCCTGTCCAAATTGTGACTATATGCGCATCAGAAATGAAACAGAGGTCAGTCTATTAAGATAAATTGAGTCTTGAAAAGTTAGGAGTATGTAATTATATTTTTAAAAGGAAGAGAAGAGTGCCTTTTTCTTTGCAAATAATGAGTGTTAATATAGGTTGGGGTTTTCTCCCCCAGATTAAAAAAATGTTCACATTTAATTGTATTTACATTAAGAGTGAACAGAAGCGCTTCCATGGCCAAAGGCTACAGTGTATGAGCAAGGGTCACAAAAGGGTCCCATCCCACAGCTGGAGGGGCCTTGTTTATTGACTGTGAGTGAGCTGGTTATTCACCTGTCACTCTGATTAACACTTCTCTACCCTGGTCTGAGTCGAGATTCTGAAACCAGATCTTTCTTTTGCTAACTGGTTCCCTGCTGTATGCTGTCAACAGGGGCACTAGAGGGAGACTGGGGGCTGGAGGAGGGGGGCAGGATGTAGCCCTTCCTGTTTGTATTCTGTTCCTGTGACAGCTGCTGTGGCACTGCATGGCTGGGGCAAGGGCCACGGTTCTCAGTGGCAGCACTTGGTTCCAGTTTGCAGTTTTTCCTACTCCTAGTAACAGCTTTCTTGGGCCTCTTGAGAGATAGTAGCACCAGAATTCAGAGATCTGGGTCTCAGACCCATACGGCCCTCCTTTAGTCAGTAAAGAAGATATACACATTCTCAATGGTAAAAAAAAGTTCCACATCACATATATTCCAGCTAGGTTAGAACGGATATGTGATTTACCAATCCATATTAAGAAGGAAACTGCTATGTGGCCCCATCATGAAGATTGGGACCTACTGACACCGGCCAGTGACAAGAAGGAGGAGGAGGAAGAGGACGAAGGAAAAAAAAAACCCAGAATAATATTTACACAGGCTTTCATAATAGTACTGGAAATAATGTTTGACTAATAAATACAAAAAAGATGCATAGTACCTTAAAAATGAGCTTTCCTGGTGCTGAAGTCGCCAAAAGAAGAAGCGTGAGAATGGAACTTTCAACTGAGCCTCAATAAAACGAAAAGAGAGCCTAGGTCGCGAGTCCGAAGACTATTTAATGAGAAGCCGTAAAAGATGACGGCTGGTTGGGAGACGTAGTTTGAGAATTCAAAATACTGAATGGGTCACTGAACTCCTCAGAAAAACAACGGATAAAAGATGAAAGAACATTTTACATTCTGTTTCCTTCAAGTACACGAAGCCATCAGGCAGGTGGAGAAAGACTGCCCCCTGGTGGGCGCACTCAGGGCCCCTCCAGTTAGGCAGTGTGCAGCCGCAGGCGCCTTCCTGTGATGTTCAAGTCTAGCTAGAAAGCCTTCTCGGGCTATTTAATTAAAAGCTCCCCAAGGAGAAACAGAGGGCTGAGAACCAGAGGAAAGAAACAGAAAACCAGGAGTGGAATGGCAGATCAAAATGCTAAACTATCAATAATCACCTTAGATATAAATCATCTCAACACCGCTACCCAAAAGACAGAGACCGAGTGAAGAAAACACCACAGTCCAAGTAAATGCTGTTTACGAAACTCACTTCACAGCTCGGAATTAGGCAAGTGGAAAGAAAAGGGGTGGGGAAAGTTATCTCATAGAAATATGAATTTTTTTAAAAGCAGGAGTGGCCATATTAATTTCTGATTCAAGTAGACTTCAGAGCAAACACAATAGAGAGACAAAGAGGGACATTATAATAATGACAAAAGCATCAGTCCACCCAGAAGACTTAGTGCTCCTATATAAATACGCAACAAACAAGAGCCTCAAAGGACGCGGAGCAAACACTAATGAAAAAAAAAAAGTTCCTCTTATGAAAGAAAAATACCATATGAGATCGCTCATATGTGGAATCTAAAATAAAAAAAAAAAAACACAAGCAAACAAAACATAAATACAAAAAGAAACAGGCTCATAGACATAGAATATGTCTTGTGGTTGCCAAGGGGGCGGTGGGTGGGAAGGGACAGATTGGGATTTCAAAATGTAGAATAGGTAAACAATATTATACTTTAATAGGGAAAGATCTTACGGTAGCTCACAGAGAAAAAAATGTGACAATGAATATATATATGTTCATGTATAACTGAAAAATTGTGCTCTGCACTGGAATTTGACACAACATTGTAAAATGATTATAAATCAATGAAAAATGTTAAAAAAAAATTCCTCTTAAATCTTCCAGGAATTTGACCCTTAACACAAAGGAGGCAAAGACACAAAAGATTAGCATGTGCTGCACTAATCATTTAGGTGTGGTAGACACACGTGGTAAGAAGAGGGCTTTGTTGAGTGATTTGTGCTAATCTGACTCATCCTTCTAAAAATCATGTAGATTCCTCTCTGAGTCAGAAACTTTCAAAACCTCTCTGTCTGCTTTTCCTCCCTGTGGGCCAAACGAATAAAACAGTGGGCCTGGCAGATTTCAGTCCAAGCACGATTGGAAGCCTGGTTTCGGATATTATTTGTAGAACAAAGGATAGAAGAAACTTTAGTAAAATCTTAACTACATGTTCTCTGCAAGGTGTAAGAGTGGGATTATATTTCTTCATTATTAACTATATTTTATAAATTGCTGCATTCAACAATTTTAAGTTAAAATTGTAGGTTAACTTTAGAAGTTTTTTGGTTTTGTTTTTATTTTTTGTTCTTAATTTGTAGGCACGGTAACACCTTCCCCCCTTCCCCTAAGGGAGACACTGGGGATTGAACCTAGGACCTTGTATATGCCAAGCATGGTCTGCCCCTGAGCTATACCCCAACTCCCATGATAGCACCTTGAACAGTAATCACCTTGGGTATAAAATTCCAGAGTCAGAAGTTTTTCCCCCACATCATCCCACTGTCTCTCACTGTTTGTTACTCAGAGAAGAAATCTGAGTTTTGTCCAATTCAACTCTTTTGAAGGAATCAAGTTTTTTCTTTTCTTTTCTTTTCTTTTTTCCTGTTTGTTTAGCAGCAGGAATTTTTATTTAAAGTAAAATTTTTTCACTGGGAAATTCCAACTCTTGGTTTCACTGCATGAATTTTTCCTTGCCCATGTTGAATTCTCTCCACCTCCAATTTCAGATTTCTTTTCAGGTCTGGAAAGTGTTATTTTTTAAATATACATTTTTACCCGTGTTTATGAGCCACTGTTCCACGTTACACTTCAGCATCCCTTAGCCGTAGATTACTTGTAGGTAGGGTTTCTATTACTTGCCCTCCAGTATCCTCCTAAGCGCTTTAAAATGCCCTTGTTCATTTCACATTTGGGAGTATCTCTGAAGTGAAACTTCTGTTACTGATTTGACTTTTCACACTCATATGTGCTTTTTATTGCTTCTAGCATGGAACCTGTTAGATTTGTCTCTTCCCCCCTCACTGTCTTGTTCTACATCATCCTGTGTCCTTTCTTTCATAGTCTGTTCTTGTTCAGTGGTGACCATGTCCTCTCAAATCATTTCTGGGGCTTCCTGCCCTTCTGTGAGCTCCCTGCCGTGTCTGTGACAGGACACAGGGTGTGGGCCGTCCTGGTGGTGAAGAGGGGCTGGGTCTCAGGTCAGAAGAAGCCCAGGGAAGCAGGCTGGGGTGAGGAGGGACAGAGAGGTGGGGCAGAGAGACGTGCGTGTTGGGTACTTACCGTAGGGACCGCACCGAGCTCTCACAAGAACCCTAGGAGCACGGTATTTTTATCCCAACCTGCCCCTCTGGGCATCGCCTCAGGAGAGCCAGGCGGGCTTCCCCTCCCTGGATCATATTAACACCTTATTTTGTTTACACAAAAGTATCTCACTAAAATGTTGTGAGGTTGGTTGAAAAGCTAACTGTCATTGTCTCCAGAGAGCAGGAAGCTGGGGTTTGGAGCAGCTGCGTGGAGACGTGAGCCCTGTCTTGGATTCCTGTGTCGTCTCTGACGTCCGGAGCCAAGACAACCAGTGATGAAACACAGCATCAGGCTCGGCACCTCCCAGCAATGGCCCAACATCCTGTTGTGCAACTTTCTGGAGCCTCTAGGTTAGAGTGTCCCCTGTAGCGGTCCCAGGAGCCCCAGGGTGGTTGGCGTGGGTGCCCATGAAGGATGAGGAGGACCAGGCTCCGGGGGCTCCTCTGGGTGCTCTTCGTCGCAGGTAAGACGGTGAGGCCTCTGCCCAGGACCTGGAGCTGGAGGGGGGTCCCATCCCAAGGGAGGTTTCCGTTTTCTTCTGAAGCTCTGGGGGATGTGGTCACCCAAGACAGAGCCACCCAGAAGAGATGCCAGACTGGGCAGAATTAAGAGAACTCCCAGGGCTTGAGAACAGACCTAAAGAGGGGGAAGTGAGGGAAACAAGATGTCTGTGCCTTTGATGTTGTCAGGGACTTGCAAAACCTGGGGCTGGGGGGTGGGAATAAGGAGAGAGTAAATCTCAACTTGACATGACCTAAAAGGATTTTATGAGTTTGAAGGATTTTTTTCCTCTTATATTCCATCATGGTGCTTTGGACGCTGACAGTCTATTAAACCCCAAAGACATAGCTCATTCAACAAATATTTCCCAGGGGCCAACCATGGGCCAGGAAATATGCTGTTGCCGAGGACACAGAAGTGAACAGAAGAAAAGTGCCCATTTTCATGGAGGCCGTGGCCCAAGGCTCCCCTGTCTGCTGCCCTTGAGGGCCTGTCGCTTAGGCTCCGCGGAACTGCCCCGGCTCCAAGCCGTAACTCACACCTTCCCCCAAAATGGATGCTTCTGGTGCTTTACTTGCTCCTGCTCCCAATCCTTAGGGATACATTGGGAAAATGAGCAGAGAAAGGGAAAATGTCAACAGTGAGTTAAGAGAAAGATATGCCTTGGAAAAACGTGGAAAGGCCCAGGGAGAGGGTGTTTTCTGGGAACCTACTGCTTTGAGCAAGGTCACGGACGATCGCCTGGCATAGCCCACACACCAATGTCACTTTGGGTTTTCTTGGACTTGGGGTGATGATCCAGATGGGCACATGGGAGTTTGGTTCTCATGGACCCATGCACTTCCTTGTGTCCTATTCATGTTTTTCCAAAGGAGAACTGGGAGAAGGTGGAAGGTTGAAGACTGAGAGAAAACCAGTGGTTTGGGGTTGTTTTTCACTATGTCTTCTGGACGTAAACGAGAGGGTAACCTGAAAGCTCCTTCTAGCTCCTGTGTCGCAGGGAACAGATCGTTAGGCACTTCGTCACACTTGGGCTGTCCCACCAGACAGCTGCCTTGGACAAGCTAGCTCAGAGGCTCAGAGCTGACTCTAGGGTCAGACTACCCAGGTTTGAGTCTTGACTCCACCACTTTCTACTGTGGGACCTTGGGCAGATCACTGGATAACCTCTGGGTTATTAAATAACCTTTCTGTGCCCCAATTTCGTTATCTCTACACTAGGAATAATAGCAGTATCAACCTTCTAAGTTATAATGATTAAATGAGATAGCATTTTTAAACACTTAGCAATAAAAGGTATTTGTTGCTCTTTTTTTTATTAGCATATGATAAGGAATCCCTTTCTTGCAATGGTGCAAAATATGATGCATAGAAAGCACTTCTGCCTTCACCTCTTACCGTCTCCTTTCATAAGAAACAGGCAGGTTTGTAAGCAATCGCAGTCTCCTTCAACTCCTACTGTCTTATGCATCCGGGCAGCTGTAACAAAACTCCACAGACTGGGTGTCTTATGAATGACAGAAATTTACTTCTTCCAGTTTTGGAGGCTGCATGTTCAAGGTCAGGGTACCCTTCTCTCAAAAACAATCATTTATAAAAGTTGATATGCACAAACCATATGCTGTCTAGCTGTTGTGGTTAAAAAAAATAATAACCCCAAACCAAAAAACAAACAAACAAAAAACTACCCACAGTGCAAGGATCTGGGGTCCAGTGCTGGCTTGCAGGGAAAGTTGCATCTTCTCTGGAGACCTTGAGGATCTTGTCTGAAAAATGGGTGATTGAACAAGAAGAAGAGGTAGCTCTCTCTTCTCTCTTTTTTCCAAAGAGAGGAAAGCTATTCCTCACAGAGCAATAACTCTGATTCTCTGCATACAGAAATCCAAGCTGCAACTGTACCAGACGAGGAAGAGTTTATCCTGGCAGAGGGCCAGACCCTGGAAGTGAGCTGTCCTGTCACCTTGCACACATATTCCAACAGCCGGAAGGCCTGGCAAAGGGTGAAAGATAAAGGGGAGGTCCAGACGCTGGCACTCACACAGAGGGTCTCGGGGGAATTCAGTGAAGTCCAGAATGGGCGTTACTTCCTAAAAGACATCCCCTCTGAGGGCATACTGCATGTCCGAATGACCGACCTTCGAGTGGAGGACTCAGGACTGTATCGATGTGTGATCTACCTAAATTCCGAGAACTCCATCACGTTGTTCCACCCTATCCGCCTGGTGGTGACCAAGAGTGAGTGACCTGGGGGCTCGGGGGTAGAGGGTAGGGAGAACCAGGCCAGGGAGGGGTGGAGCAGTGGTGGTGACACCGACAGGGCTGTGGCTCAGGACTTCTAGAAGCCTGTGCTCTTCCAGAAGCTCCTTGTCCCTCATTGGAGGTCCTTGAGAGTCATTTGGTCCAACAGTAAGAAGTAGCTTCTTTGTATGGGATTCCTCTTGGGGAGCAGAGCCTACTGTGTTGTGCTGTTGTAGGAAGTGGGGTACAGTGAAAGGTGAGAGGTAGACTTGGGACAATTTAGTGTCCCAAGTCATTTCCTTGGGAAGCCTCTGGGATTCACTCTCCCTGCCCCCAAGGAGGCATTTGCTGGCCTCCTGTGTGCATCCAAAGCAGTGCCCCTCAGACCCCACTGTGGGCAAGAACCACCTGGGATCTTACTTCAAATGCAGACTCCGATGGAGCAGGTCTAGCGTGGGACCTAGATTCTGCGTTTCTGATCTGTTCGCAGGTGATGCAGATGCCGTGGGTCCATGGCTCCGTTTTGGGTAGCAGAGCTCCAGAGCTCACTTTGTATCCCTTTCATGGACAACACTAACTCCCTGGGTTAAGTAGTGGCCAGTTTTCTTATCTGTCTCCCCTGCTCGTCCCTGAGAATCTTGAGGGAAAGGCCTGTGCCTTGCTCGGCTCTGTATCCCTAGCAATTAATGAGGTGCCTGGCACATAGTAGGGCCTCCCTAGATGTTGACTGGATGAATTAAGGAAGGCAGAGTGGAGGCAGGCAGGTTAAGGTTCCTAGCACCTGTGGAATTCAATGCCTAAGGAAGACAAGATACATATGCAATATATTAATAAAAGGTAACCTGTAAAGCAATATGCCACAGGTACCGGTGAGTGCAAGGCAGAGAGAAAGCAGTAAGGTACGGTAATCAGGGAATTATTCTGGAAGGAGGAGGGGCATGTGGGTTAGAGTAGGTAAAAAATAGCAGGCAAGTGCATTTCCAGCGACACAAAAAGCCTGGAAATTCCTGTCTGCTTCCCTCTTTCCCTCCCTCTCTCCCTCCTTCCCACCCTTCTTCCTTTCTTCCCTCTCTCCCTTCCTTGTTTCCTTTTTCCTGTCTTTGACCCAGGTGGACACCACATTATTTCTTTCAAATTGGCGAAAGAAAACCTTGCTTCATGAATGGCCATGTTCATTTCCCTCCTCAGTCCCATTCACCCTACCGCTCAACCATCCATCCTTCTGTCCCTTCATCCAATGTGCCTTCTTACAGATCCCTCTGGCACTCCTGCCTCAGATGACAGAACTACCCAGATCGTGACTCCGACTCCCACCCGTCCTCCTTTCATCACCGAGGCCTGGAGTAAGCTCCCCACCAGCCCCACGGCCGTGACCCGTCTCCCCTCGTTGTCAACTGCCAGCCTCTCCTCTCCTGGCCTCGGAGTCACCCTCACAAATGTGACAGATGTCCCCAGGTATGGGCCCCTGGTTTGGACACCCAAAAGGATAAAGAATATGGGGAGTGAGGGAGGGGGAGGGCAGGGGTGGACTGGAGTCACCTCCATCTGGTGGACCTTCCCAGGGGAGGAAGGAGGTAGTGCTGGAGTGAGGAGGACACTCTTGGAGGCCCTGATGAGGCTATGACTCTCCCCAGTTCCCCTCTGTGTTTGCTCTTGCCGGCCAGGAAGATGGCATCTTGGTTGAATTCCAAGGGCCCTCGGACGACCCCTAACGGTTTTCTGGAAAAAGGGATCCTGGATTTTAATGCCAGCCAGACTGAAAGTGGAATTTGGCGAGTTAGAAACCCTTTCAGGCTGCAGTTTCCTTGTCTGTGCAGTAGGAGGGGCTAGAAAAACCAGAGCTGGGAGCGATAATCTAGCCCAGCAGCTCTCAGCAGCTGCAGCACGTTAGGGTTACCTGGTGTGTTAGCTTCTGCTTCGTTTGGTTTGTTCTTAATACTGATACGTGTGCCCTACTACCGGCCAACAGAATGAGAGTTTCGGGAGGCGGGGCCAGTCTCAGTATGTTTTATTACTTTATAAGATCTTCAGATTTCTTAATGTGCAAGCAAAGCTAAGAACCACTAACTCCGCATGCATACTCCTCTATATAGCTCATTATTAAATGTTGATTTATCTTAGAATGTGTTTATCATTAAATATTGAATTAACAGAAAAAGAAATATTCTTCCATATCCTTGCAAATCTAACAAGTCTTTTTCTTCTGTCCTCTTTTAGTCTTTCTGTATGTTTATACATATTTTAACATGGCAGTAATTCTAAGTGTACACATTTGCACTATTTTTCTATGCTAAAACTATTCTTCAGTGTTACCGCCTAGTCTTTGTAATTCTGACTTCAACAAATGCATACTTTTCTATCACTAGAAAGCCATAGCTCGCATAATCATTTGTCTGTTTTTAGACATTGAGATTATGTTCATTTTTGGACAGTACTGATAACTCTGAGATGGACATATTTTTTCAGATGTCTTTTTTTTCTTTTAAATGGTTCATTTTGATGGGGGGTAGGTAGCTAACGTTTGTTTGTTTGTTGAATGGAGGTACTGGGGATTGAACCCAGGATCTTGTGCGTGCTAAGCACACGCTCTACCACTGAGCTACACCCTCTCCACCAAACAGTTTATTCAAAAGAAATTCCCTGAAGAGAATTTGAACACTTACATTGCTCTGTGTACATACTGCCACATGGTCTCTCAAAGATGGGAAACCGTTTGCAGTGGGATTTGTAATACTTAAGGAGGGGACAGTGTCACTGTCGGCCTGCCTACCAGGATTTACTACTTTAAAAATATTCCTGCTAAAACAGATGTGAGCTGGGAACTGCTTTACTCTCTCTATTACAGTGGACTCTGAGCTCTGTAAGGGTAGAGGCAGTGCCCTTGCCCCCTTATGCTGTGCCTAAGTGCCTGGCACACAGTAGGTGCTCCTTAAATCTTTATGGACTAGCTAAATAAAACAAACAATCTGGTGAAAGTCAGCTTGTTTCTTTTTCCCACTACTTTTATTTTTCCGCATGTAAACCAAGAGTCCGTCATCTTTGCCCACATTCCTACTAAAGGCTGCACTCCCTTCACCTGGCCGCTTCATCTGTTAACTAACATGAACTAGTCTATGAGTCAGAGTCCCATCGGGAAAGCAAAGCAGAAGCCACTGAGCTGTCTGGAAAAGAGGTAATTGAGTGGAGGGAGCAGTTCATCCGGGTGACAGAAGAGCTGAGATGCCAATTTGGGGATGGAGGGTGAGGCATCTCCAAGGAAGCCACTGTCACCCTGTCTTAGTGTGGCGTCTTCTGACACAGGCTGTGGGGAAAATCTTGTGCAGATGTTTTAGGAAGTGATCGACGGCAAAACCATTCGGGAAGTGGGACCGGGGAGGGAAGGAAACCCAACAAAGGATGTGGTAACCAAAGCGAGTCCCCCAGGGAGCAGTCTGACTCAGTCCTGTGGGGGGTTCTGGGAACCACAGGCGTCTTCTGTATCAGGGGCTGGGGAGCTGGAGAACTTCTTTCTCCCCGATGCCTCTTCTAGACCTGCACCCCATGCTCTTTATGGAGAAGATTTCTAATCAGTATTTTTAGGCGATGGGACAAACTAAGTGCACAGGGCCAGTTAGTACAGGGAAATGAAGGACGAGAGCAGAGGAGCTAAGGGGCGTGAAGGACTTTTGTAAACAGGTGTGCGGAGCACCCAAGCTGGCAGCGGCACTGAGTCTCCTCTCTCTCCCAGGGTCTCCAGGATCAGCATTGTCATTCCCGTGGTGTGTGGACTCCTGAGTAAGAGCCTGGTCTTCATTGTTCTGTTTGCTGTCACGCAGAGGTCATTTGCGCCCTAGGCCCAGGACTCCACGAGAATGACCTGGGACCTGATCCACATCCATCTGGCAGTTGTGCCCGAAGAGGAGTATGTGTGGGGGGGGGGGGCGGTGCACCATGTCATGCGTTGAATCTGTAACACAGGTGATTTCTAAGGCTTGGGATCCTACCTTCTTGGCACTGCTAACTCCCCTCATTTCACCGATAACCTTGAGTGTGTGCTTGGCCCCCTCAGAGGAGAAGAGACAGCCACAAACATGTCCATTCCTCCAGCGGCTCAGGGTTTGCATTCAATAAAGACACTTCCGGATGCTATGCACTGTCGCTGTCTTGTGCGGGGTCGTGAGGCACAGAGGGCGCAGCTGCTAACTCTGCCCGGGTCCTCGCTCTGGACCACAACATTTTGGCCCGAGTTCCCACCACAGAAGCATCCTGTTCTCCTGGCTGCCAGGACCGTCCTCTTCTCTAGAATCAGACGTTCAGGTTTCTCCCCTTCGTCTATGGCCCTTTCCGACACTCCCAGAACAGAGTGTTGAAAATCATGGAACCAGGAGAAGATAAGATGCTACGGTGAGAATCCATATTTGGGAAAGAGGAACTGAGATAACCAGAACGTTGTGTCTTGGGAAAATACTGGGAGGATGAGCTAGGATCCAAGGCATAGGACTGACAGAGAGCATCATTTATCTACCGTGTGCATTTATCGTGTGCATCACCGGGGTGCGTCTTGTCACTGGGTCCTTAGGACAACCCCATGAAGGCAGAGAAATGTGCGACTGGGAGTAAGTCACCTCTACTGGCAGGAAGAAACACTGGAGCTCCTTTACTGAAGACCAAGTCCCTCAAAGCCCTACAGAACAGATAGCAAGGAGTTTGCCTCTACGCAAATGCCTCTTTGCTGTATCACACGAGGGGCAGGGACGGTGCGTGCCCAGGTCTCACCAGTCAGGCTCCTGGAGGCTGTCCCCTATGTGCACTGCTAGTTCTGTGAGCTGCCTTCCTCCTCCTCTCTCTCTGCCCCTACGACTCCCCTTTCGCTCCCAAGCTCACCCATGAAATAAGTGTCCAAGGACCACCGACAGATTTAAATCAGTGGTTTCTGAGTTTCTACCTCTTTTGGCTCTAAAGGGGAAGGGGTCCCATTAGTGGGAAGAGATGATGGCCAAGGCCAATTTCATCCTAAATTCTCCAAGAGCAAACACACTCTACCACCCACAATCCATTTTGTGATAGGAAAACATGTTTCTACAATCGGCATGCCCTTCTTCAACTCCTGTGGAACAAGTGCCCTGAGTGCTGAGGTACAGCCCTCCCCTCCCTGAGTCCACTGCCATCATCCAAGGACTTCCCTGTCAACCCGAGGACCTCTCGGGCTCAGCCCTCCGGGAGGTTGGCGCTGACCCCAGAGACATTGTGTCTGATCGCCCAGCTGAGTCCATTAGAAGGTGGTGAAGGGAATTCATGTCATCCCGGCACCCTGGGGAGAGACTTCTGAGAAGCACTGATCCGGAAGCTTTTCATCTCAGTGCATCTTCTTCCTGCCCAGGAGAACCCAGCCGCGTGGAGGCAGTAAGTGCACTGCGTGCAGGGTTTGCTTTCTGAGGTTGCTCGTTGGGGACCTGCACTTTAGCACTTCCAAAGCTGCCCTTGTTTGTGAAGTTGACCCAAAAGGCCAGGGCAAGGGAGGGACCGCAGTTGAATGGGCAGTGTTTCCCAAACTGTAGCCCTCAGACCAGCCGCATCAGATTCTCTGGGGCGTTTGTTTAAAATGCAGATGCCTGGGGCCCCTCCAGATCTACTTAATCATAGCCTGCAGCTGTCTCTTGGTGGTTCTCAAGCTTGTTTGGGAGACAAGATTCCAAGAGGCCATTATGCTCCTTTCCAAACACCATGACACATTGCTATATTTATCCTGAGTTAACCAACTGCGTGATTTGGTGGGCTTGTGTGCTAAATTTAATTACAGATGAAGTAACACAAGTCCAATATATTAAGCTTGCCTGAGGACTTAGATAAAGTAAAGTGGAAGACAGACGGTTGTGCTGGATGCTCTCCCGTTTGCACCTGCAGGCCCACTCTCCATCCTTCTCCTCCCTGATCTGTAGCTGGGAACCTGACCAACGTGGGCTAAGTCAACAGGCTCCCTTGCCCACCAGCTTCTGGGGCTTAGCCAGTGGGCAGCATGAAAGAAGAGCGGGGATGGGAAGAGAATGAGATCAGAGATTTTATCCTCCGGGCTCCCTCACTGGGGCAGCATGAGGGGCTGCATTCCTCTACTCAAGGCCCCTCCAAGCCCCTCACCAAAGCGCTGCTATCTCCAAGTTCAGGCAGCCGCTCCAGTCCCTTGCTCCATGACGCCTACAGGCGGTAATGCCTCACCGCTGTCTCCAGGGGCCTGCAGCATGCCTTCCTGGTTCCCCCAGTTCCACTTGTGCTTTCATTAAACGCTTCTCAGTTACCTGTTCCAGTGAGCCGTCTGTTTCTTGCTGGGACCTTTCCCTATACAACAGTGTCATGTGGTTAGTTACACAGGACTTGGAATTAAACAGCGCCCAGGTTTGAATCCCAGCTCTGCAACATCCTTGAAATACGTCTGATCTTGAGTAAGTTCAGTTAATCCCGCTAGACCTCAGCCGAGAGAGATTCCTCATTGCCTTAAAGGGCAGAATAGTCAGCACCAGTCATGATTCTTGATGCTACCAACTGAATCCAGTTCTGGCATCTTAACTGCAGAGGAATTTAGAAGACTATCAGTAGCTCACAGAGCTGATGGCAGTGCTGAAGGACCAGGTTTAGAAAACAGCAGACACCAAGTTATAGCTTGAGACGTCCAGTGATGGTGCCGCAGTCACTGCCCCTGCCCACTGGAAGCCACCAAGTACTTTGTCACCATACTATTCCTGGACTCTCAGGACTTAAACTGCCTCTGGGGAAGTCATCACTAACTGGCCCTTCATCTTGTACCACACCCTTAGGATCCAGAATCAGAGGCAGAATCATGCATTTGGCCAAGCTTAGGTCAAGTCACTGGCCCATACCATAGATGCCCGGGAGAAGGGGCTGGAGAAATTCTGCCTCCGTGCTCAATAGAAGGGGAAGTAGAGCTCTGTGTCCTCAGGACACCCGCACATTGGGGCACATGCCCAGATGGAAAAGGTATTGGGTACCAGAGAGCCAAGGGATGATGAATATCCATTACCCAATCCCCAAACTGATAGAATTAAATGAGATAACCCAAGTAAAGCATCTGGCGCACAGTAGGACCTCAATCCGTGGCAGTCACTCCTGGTACTGTTCTAACCGTGGTCTCCAGGCTCAGGCCCGGACTGGGAGCTCGGGGAAGCACAGCCCTCACGCACAGGCGGCACCCCTGAGGAACGCTTCAGGCCCACCTGATTCACACAGAGCTTTCACAGGTGTTGTCTGTTTGGCCCATTTGCCTCAGAATCACCTAGGCTGCTTGTTAAAGTGCAGAATCTTTGGGGGTGGAGCCCAGGCACATGTACGCTTGCCAGGCTTCCTGAGTGATTCAGCCACACGCCCATCCTCGAGAACTGTGGTGTGGAGGAAGATGAGAGATGGCGGGCCATCAGGAAGGTTTACCCTGGGCCTCGAAGGGCACGTCAGATCTGCGGGGCACAGTGTCAGGCAGGCAGGGAGAACGGCAGGAGGGGTTGTGGGAGGTAGTGGTCAGTGGCCAGTGACGAGAATGTCTTGGTGACCCAAGGAACTGAGTGGAGCAGGGGTGGGACATCGGGTGGCTGGGTCAAGGCTCACTCCGGTGGAGAATGGGGAGCTTCCGAGCGTTGCCCAATGGGGCTGTGACTTAACAAAATCAGGAAGGAAGATGTCACAAGGGCAGTGATCTCCCTTTTCTCTTCCTTCTTTTTCTGCATTTTCCTGAGCTGCTCCCTCTCACTACATTTCCCTCAGGGTTTCTCAATTGCCAAGTGACAACCACGCCTCTCAGGGAAGACGGAAAACATCCAAGTGGGGCAACATCCTCTAGCCAGTGGAAGAAGTGCTGGAGTGGCTGGCACGTGTGGGTCCAGGGAACGGGATAGAGCGGAGGAGAGGGGCTCTGGGGGTGGTCATGGTGTATTTGTGTGTGTGTGTGTGTGTGTGTGTGTGTGTGTGAGTGGGCAATATACACACATGGAACTGGGGCTGACGTGGACAGATCATTTTCAGTTCCTGACCTTTTCATTTCCCACTCCTCAGGTGAGGCAGCCTCCCGAGGGGTCCCCAGGACAGGACACACCCAGGCAAGTAGCAGACTTGCCCTTCTGACCGGGTCTAGCATCTGCCTGGTTCACTCGCTGAGTATGAATTAAATAAAATCTTTAAGATCACTCCTCCCAGCAGAATTTGAGGATTCGTTCTTTCCCACATTCTCATCGAAACTGAGTCTTATCCAACTTTTCCATTCCTGCCAATCTGATGAGTACAAAGAGACATCTCAACGTTTTAAAATCAGTATTTCTCTGGTACCTAATGAGGCCAAACCTCTATTCATGGGCTTACTAGGTATCTGGATCTTTACTGCACTGTATCGCCTACTTCTGTCCATTTTCCTGCTGGCTTTCCTTTCTCCTGCTGGCTGACTTTTAATAACCCCTTGGTTCGCTTAGATGTTAATCTATGGTCAGTTTTAGACATTTCTCTCAGTCTCTCATCTGTTACTTGTCAAGCGCACACAAGACAAAGGCAAGGCCAAGGCCTGACTGATTCTCCCAAGAAAGATACAATCAGCTGCTTTCAGATTTAGACAGTTTGTTACTTACATAGGCAGCGATGGGCAGATCAACCAAAGGTGCTGGCTTCCGTGGTCCTCGTCCCACACACCGGAACAGCAGCGGCCAGACAACTGCGCCGGGAGTTGTGCAACACCCCCGGCTGAGGACCCGGTCCCGACCGCTGCTCGGTGGTCGTAGAGGCTGCAGCTCCGTCCTGAGATCTGGCCCAACACGGGAGGGGGTGAGAAACCATCTCCCAGGGAAGATGGGGAGGTGAGTGGGAGGTGCTCGCACAGGCCTCTCAGTCTCTGTCATTCCAGGAAAATCAAAGGGCTTTCTTGCCATGACTCAGATTAGCTGTAGTTCAAGCCTTCACCTGTGTGGCTTCTGTGCACGCAAGATGGCCAGGTGGTCCTTGTGGCACTTTTGTCCCCAGTATCCTTTGTTTGAAAAATAAATTTATGTCATGAACTGAAACCATCTCTAACCACCATCCGTCTTGACCCTGAGAACTGAAACCACACGTCACTGTCTGTATTAACATGGCGTTGCTAGTGCCCCGTCCTTGTTGGTGTCACTTTACTTTTCCTGGAGTTTTCTTGCCCCGGCAAGTGGTTAGATGGTTCACTATAAAAACTTCCTGGAAGACTCACTACCTCTTCAAAGGAAAGCATCAAGGGATAGTTTGCACCCTAAGATTCTTCGAATCCCTTCCTCAGAATCCTGCTGTTTCTACCAATCCTGGACTATTGTGTTGTGACCCTTCTTCAGTCTTACTCCAGCCCCTTCTTTGAAAGACTTGCCTTGAACCAAACCTCACAGTACGTTGTGACCTTGCCTCCCTCTAAGGCACACAGCTCTGCCGGAGGCATCCTCCCTGACCACCACGAGCAATAAACTCAGGTTGTGTGGGCGATGCTCGGGAAGCCAGTGTTCAGCAATGTCATTAAGTCCATCCATTTCCCCTTCATGACTTAAGGTTTTGGGATGTTTTTCCCAATCTGAAGCACAATAATATTCTAAATATTGTCTTTCAGACAATGTATGGAGATATTCTCACACATTATCTTCTATTAGCTTTACAGTTTTAAAAAATATTTTATTTATCTGTTTTGGGGGTTTTTTTTTTGGAGGGGGAGGTAATGAGGTATATTTATTTATTTTAATGGAAGTCCTGGGGACTGAACCCAGGAACTATACCTTCCTACCTAGCTTTACAGTGTTGACACACACAGGGCACAACCAAGAAATCCATCCCTTAGGAGGAGGCAAGGTCTTGTTAAAATCCACCTCCATCTAGACCTGTGCTAGTTCTCTAGCCTTTAAACACACGTGCCTATCTGCACATGAAGTTAATTAACAGCAGATGAAAAATAAGAATCTGTTTCCTCAGTTGCACTTGCCACAGAGCTGAACAGCCCCACGTGGCGAGTGGCTATTGTGTTGGACAGAAAGATACAGAACATCTCCATCATCATAGGAAATTCTGTGGGACAGCACTGCTTTCTATATTTCTGTTTCAACATAACTATCCGGCTAACAGAGCTTTCAGTTCCTTGTTATAAATTTAGCTTCTTATTAATACAGATTAAAACTTTTTATAGCACATGGCACTTTCACACCTGAGCAGTTCGATTTATAGTTTCCATTTAACAAAAGCAGATTTTCCTCTTAAAGAGAGAATCATACATCTGATTTTTTATTTTCCTTTCTCAAAGAAAGTGTTTATATTATGTTGCTGCTTCAGTCCTTTTGGCCTATTCCTCCCAAGTCTCCTCCAAAGTCCCCCTGTCCCTGCATGTCTACTTGGATGGATGACAGGGACACACTGCCAGAGGCCAGGGTGCACTGCAGGCTGCTCAGTGCTGGGCAAAGCGCTGGGTGTGTGTTGGAGAACAGGGTTCAAATGCCCAGCTCGGCTGTGACATCTGTCTGTGATGTCTGGAAACATGGGCAAGTCACTGGCCTGCTTGGCATCTCAGCCTCCACGAGGAAAAAGGCAGGAGGCTGGAGACGTGCTGTGTGGTCCCCTCCCCATCTGATCAAGCGTGTGCGTGACGCTGATGCAAGGTTGAGCAAAGCAGGGCTCACACAGTTCAGTGAGAGAGGCTGGCTTGGCCCTGAGGGGTCTCACAGGCTGTCTGGAGAGGATGGAAGAACGTCCACAACAGGATAGTGACAGAACACAGCCCAGGAGCAGGGCCCAGGATGCTCCAGGGGGCTCATGCAGGCTGCAGGCTGGAGTCCTCTGCACCAGCTTCTTGCGAGAGGGCCCCCTTGTGATCCCACACAAGTGAGGCTAGTTGGGGAGCAGCCCTGGGAGGCATTTTCATTCCAGGGGCTGGGGAAGGGGACAAGCCCCAGCACAGTCACACTGGGGGATAGAGACAGGGTGGGCACAGATTATGGGGGCTTAACGCAGGCCCACACCTCTAACTGAGCCAAGAAGTCCAGTTAATGCAGGGCAGCTGAGTGCTCTCATGAGACCCGTGGTGAGGACAGGCGGTCCGGGGCAGGAAGCGTCTGTAGACCCCTCCCTACTCTCCCCTCTTCTCTGGGCTGCCTCCGGCTGCCTAGTGACAGCGTGGGCTTCAGGCCTCCCCTACATTTCCTCAGAAACTCCAGCTTCCCACTCCTCTCTCCTGTTGTCCCCCTTCTCCCTGGGGCTCCCGAGGGCCCGGATCCACAGCAGGACGAGGACAGGGAGATTTCTGCTCATTTTAGGGAGGTGTGAATATCACGCCACCTGAACAGGACGCTGGGAGAACACACCCAGGGAGAGCTGGGTTACGACCATCTGGGAAAACCAGCCCTGTGAACCAGCACCCGCCGGGATGAATACAGGACCCGCCGGGATGAATACAGGACCCGCGTGCGGTGCAGCGAGCCCACCTGACAGACTGGTCACTTAAACGACCACCGTCGGCATTGTTTACGTCTAACCAAAATGTTTAAAAAATATTTTCTTTGTTTGCTATCAAGTACTTACAGATTTTGTACAAATGGTCTCTCAACTTTTTAAGTGAATTTTTATTTGTTTTAGAGTAGTTTTAGATTTCAGAAAAGTGAGGCCATCACAGAGAGCTCCCACATCCCCCACGCCCAGTTTCCCTCATTGACGTCCCTTACGTGAGTATGGCGCAGTTGTCGTAACTACTGAACCAGTAATGATATATTATAATTGGCTGAAGTCACACTTCATTCAGGTTTCCTTAGCTCTCACCTGATGTCTTTTTTTCTGTTCCAGGATCCCACCCAGGACAACTCATTACATTTAGTCTTTGTGTCTCCTTAAGCTCTTTTCAGCTATGACCATTTCTCAGAATTTCCTCTTCTTCTTTTTTTGGTGGCTTTGACAGTTTTGAGGAATACTGGTCAGATATTTTGTAGAGTCTTTCATGGGAGCATTGTCTGATGTTTTTTTCTCATGGAGTCTGGGGGAAGAAGACCACAGAGGTCAAGTTCCATGCTCATCACACAATGCCGGGGGTACATGCTATCAACATGATTATCACTGTCGATTTCCGGTGATTCTGAGGTGGTGATTGTCAGATTTGTCCACCACAAAGTTCCCCTTCCCCGCCGTTTTCATACTGTCCTCTTTGGAAGGACAGCACTAGGGATGGCCCACACTTAGTGGGTGAGCTTCCCCTTCTTGAGGGCAGAGTATCTACATGAATTATTTGGAATTCTTCTGCAGGGGAGATTTACCTATTCTTCCCCATTTATTTATTTATTCAATGATTTCTTTGTATTCGTGCAGACACCTGGACATTTATTTTCTACTGTAGGTTATAATCCAACACCACTTCATTTTGTTGCTCAGATTATTCCAGTGTTGGCCATATTTCCCCTCACATTGTTTTCCACACACATTGTTAAAACGAAAGGCTTTTTCGTCTTTTTACCCACTCGTGTATTCCTCCAAGCAATGCTGGTTGAGCTCCACTAGGGAGAGAGGACTGGAGATTCGGAAATGACGATGCTGAGAGCCCTTCCTGCTCTCTCCTCCCACAGATCCACTCCCTCTCACCTTCCTTTCCCATAATCCCCGCTCAGCTCTCTTTCTGCCACCCTTCCCCAGCCCCCACCTTTCCCAGGGACCATTCTTACAATTCCTGGAATTAAAACTCTGCTCCCCAGCCCCTAGGGCTAAGGGACTACCTCTGGGTCCCCTACTTCCTCTCACAGCTTTGGGGCCAGACCTCATTCTGTCTTCTAGGCCTCTGGACCATCATTGCTTTCTCTTCTCTTTAGCTCTGACCACTTCTCCCATGTGGACCTCCACTCGGCTTCTACAAGTGCAGGTGAGTCTGGGGTTTCAGCGCAGGGAGGGAGGAAGCAGGGCCAGGCAGCTTGAGTGACTTCAGATTCAGGGAGGGAGGGACCAGGGAGGCCTGCTTCTGGGGGCTGAGTCCTTGGGGCCTGGGCTGGAGGGAAGCTACATTCAGGGCTTGCTGGGTTTAAGACCCAGGGAGAGAAACATGTACTATCTGATGTGATAACAAAGGCAGCCACGGATAGGGTAGGCATCTCAAGAGGCAAGTCTGTCCTGGAAGACCCAGGACCTGTGTGTCCCGCCCTGCCCCTCCACACCCCCCAACCCAGAGAGAAACTCCTCCTCTTTGGGCCTGGATTTCTTCTGGTTATAAAATCCCAGGCTTCAGTCCCCTTTGGCTTGAGGGACCCTTAAGGCTCTGTCCCCTCTTTACTTCCCCTCAAGGATTTTTGGGGGCCAATCCCATTCTCTATTCTGGTCTCCTGGGCAGCCCCTGTCGCCTTTGTGTCTTCCTCAGTTATGACCACTTCTCCAGAGGGGATCTCTGGCCCATCTCCCATCAATGGTTCTGAGCACAGGTAGGTCAGGGTCTCACCAGGAGGGAGGGGCCTGGGAAGGATGGCTGGGTAGCTTATGCAGCCTCAGAATCAGGAAGACAGGACCCAAGGATTCTTTCCAAGGTGAGTGAGGCACAGGGTGCTGCAGAGGAGCCCTCAGGGCTCAGACACAGATTTGGGGAGAGAGGAGTGGGGAGGAGGATAAGGTCATTCACTTTGGAGGAACTGGGGAAAGGACAGTGAGACAGGGTTTTCTGGGTTGAGACCAGAGGGAACCAAAACAAGGTGGGAGTTGGAGGCTGTGCTGCGAGGGTTAAACGGTGGGTGTGGAGAGAGGGACCACAGCCTGGGGCAGATGGTGGCTGGAGACATAGCAAGAAACAGGTGAGAGGAAACTGTGATTTCAGCTCTTGACTCTTGCAGTCAAGGGCCTTGCGTCATCATCGCGTCCCTTCAGCACAGAAACAGGCTGCAACACCCCATGTCACAGGTGCTCAAGGGGACCATGAGGCACGGCAAAGGCAGTGGAGTATGGATGAATATAGTTGGCCAACTGCCAGTAGGCATTCACCTCCTAACCCCTTCCTCCTCCAAACTCCAAGGCAGGTGGATTACAAAGTAAGGAATATCTCCCAAAGAGTTTAAAGGGGAAACCCTGACCAGTTTAAAGGTGAAACGGCAGCCAATGACGGGACACAAGAGGGAACCCCTCATGCTGTGAGGCTTAGCCCTTCCACTTTTAAAAGTCCATAGGCAGCAGGATTTGGGCTTTATTCTTTCCCATTACCTATCATCAGACTGTATATGATGACCCCAGGGGAATCTGAATTCAGAAGCCAAAATAACTTGGCATTTTAGGAGAACTACTATCTTAAAAGAATGACAACACACCAAGCAATAGAAATCCTCTGAAGCAGAACTGACGGAACTGATAGCACAATACAGTTAGTTGCCCCTTGGTGTCTTGGGGGTTTGGTTCCAGAACCCCCATGGATACCAAAATCCGTGGGTGCTCCAGTTCCTTGTATAAAATGGTGTAGTATTTGCATGTAACCTAAGCATATCCTCCCGTACACCTTAAATCAACTCTAGATTACTTATAATACCTGCTATGATGTAAGTGTTATATAAACAGTTGAATTTAAGGTAAAAAAATTTAAAATACAAGTATAGATAATATATACTTGTGAAAGGCATAATTGATAAGAAAAAAACCATCATAACATACATGAACCTAAGTATGTGGCCATAAAATATATCAAGTAACATTATCAGAAATGCAAGGAGAAGTAAATAATTAACACTTGTAATTGGAGAGTCACATCCCTCTCAAAAGACTATAGATCAATAAATAAAAAATAGAGAGAAGAATCCAAGTTCTAAATGAGATAAGTTCCAAACATCATACATATTTACATAATATTTTCAAATATGTTACATATTATTTTATAATAAATATAATATGAAATATTATAAAATATTAAACTATAAGAAGCTGTATTTTAAAATAAATAATATTTACAAACATATAAAGTATATTTACATGTTTTAAGTGTTTTCAACTGTATAAATGTATTATGAATATTTATAAAACATATGTATAAATATATATAAAGTATACATATGCACACACATATATAAAACACTGTACATGAATAGAAAAAGATAATATACTAATATACATTCTTTCAAACATGCAGAGAATATTTACAAAAGCAAATCTCGCATGAGGAAATAAAAGAAGCTTTTTAATTAATAAGAGGAGGACTATATTCTCCATACATAATGCAATAAAATTAAGAATGCATAGAAGCAAAGCTAAAAAAAAGTTTTGAAATGAAATAATAGTTATTAATATATTATTATATAAGTCTATTATATATTATATAAATATATTACTAGATTATTATATAAATATTTAAGTATATAATAAAATATATTATGATAATATAAACACTACATATCAAATTTATGGGGCATAGCTAATATTTAGAGGGGAAATTAATAGTATTAAATACATTTGTCAGACACATAAAACGTTAAAAGCAAATGATCTAAGTAGGCTCAGGAAGACAGAAAGTGAGCAGAGAGCGTACATAAAGAAATATAAAGGAAAAAAATCATAATAGTGGTGGCCTGAAATTAATTAAATGAATTACAAACATGGGGATTAAGAAAAGTCATAATTCATTCTTTCAAAAATTTAATAAGATAGACCTGCTTCTGTCAAGATTGATGAAGATAAAAGAAGATATAGTCAATTGAAAGAAAAGAATAAAATAACCTATAAATAAATAAATCCTAAACAAATTCTTTTTTGATAATCCAAGAATGCATAAAATTCCTTAAAAAAATCTTAAAATACCCAAATTACCACAAGAAGAAATAGATTGGAATAGATTAATAAATGTTAAAGAAATTGAAATGTTAGATAAAGACCTATCCTCATAAAAATTTCAAGGCTTAGGTGGTTTTATAGGCATTTCCAATATTTAAAGAAATATTTGATTCATATTTTATACAAGATGATGCAGAAAAGAGAAAACCAGCAACAGCTACCCAGCTTGTTTTAAGAGGCTGGTGTCATCTTAATCTCAAAACCAGCTAAGGATAATACAAGAGAATTAAATGATAGGTTTATTTCTCAGATGAACATAGAGTTAAAACCCAAAATAAATATTAGCTAACTGAATTCAACAGTATACCAAAAAAAAAAAAAAGAATATTACAATCATGTGGGGTTTATCCCAGGACCAGGATTGTCGACTTCAGAAAATCTGTCATTGTAAATTAACCAAATTAATAAACTACAGGGGGAAAGTTAACTGATACAGAAAAAACATTTGAAAACAGTTCAACACGGTTATTATTACAAGGAAAACCTCTTAATAAAATAGAAATAGGAAGAAATGACTTGGTAAAGACTGCATACTAATGACTACAGTAAACCTAGAGGAGAAAGTATAAATTCAAATCAAGTATTTCCAAAGCTACCACTAATGCTTAATACAGTATTAGAGATCCTGGCCTTTATAAGATGCTATAAGAAAAGCAAAACAGGTAAGAGGAAAGAAGATTTGACTGGAAGAGTGAAAACTGTCACAATTTACACATGATGGGATCATCTGCCTAGAAAAAAATAAGCAGAAAATCTGTAAATGGTTAGATCTCACAGGAGCGTTTCTCAAGGCTGCCGGGTACAATATCAACTGGCAAACATCAGAAGTACCTCTGTACACTAGGAATAATCACTTAGCAAAGCTAATCAAAATAAGACGCTATACATAATAAAAACAAAGTCTATAAGGTGTCCAGGAGGAATTAATTTAACCAAGGTCTCTCTGGAGAAAACTTTAGAATACCAATTAGTGAAATACATAAACAGAAATAATTTATGATCTTGGATGAGACTATAATATTATAAAAATGTCAATTTCCCCCCAGTTAAAATTTCTAAATGTAATCCCAAACACAATTTGAGTTTAACTTTTTAAAGCCCTTGATAAACTTACTCTGAAATCATATGGAAACACCAAGATGCATGAATAGCTATGTCAACCATGAGAAAGTAAAAATAAAAAGAGAAGATATGTCCTACCAAATACACTACTAAGTAACACAACTGATGGCAGTGGGGGGGGGGGCAAGAATTGATCAGTGAATCACAGGACAAGCTAAAGAGTTCCAGGAGATCTGTGTATAGATAGGAATGTATCTTATGATAAGGTAGAACCATGAACCAAGGGGGCAAAGGCCCATCATTTGTTGGACATCCTTGGGAAAGCTGGCAGAGCATTAAAAAAAAAATCAACAACAAAAAACCTGGATCCCTCCCTAACACTATATCCAAAGATGAACTCCAGATGGATTCAAGATATATATGTAAAAAATAAAATTATTAAGTTAATAGGAAGAAAACCTGCAGATGAATATCTGTGTTGCCTAAGGATGAGGAAGGACTTCTTATACAAAGCTTCAAGAGCACAAATCACGTGGCAAGAAATCATTAATTGGATTACATCAAGATGGAGGAATTCTACTCCATGAATAAAACTATGGGAAAAGTTATCAAGCAGATGACAGACTGGGGGAAATTAACTGAAAATGTCTAAAACTAACACAGCAATATGATCCATAATATACAAAGAGTTAATGGTAGTCAACAAGAAAAAGACAGGAATCTCAGTAGAAAATGGGTAAAGCAATAAGAAAGGCAGTTTATAGAATCCAAAAGGCATACAAGCGAAGTTCTCACTTGTTATTGTTCAAAGAAATGTCAATTAAAAAACTTTATACCTGTTCAACTGGCAAAATGAGGATGCTGTAAAGTGCTCAGTATCGTTAGGGATGTGGCACATAGGAAACCTGATGAGAGTGTAGGCGGTCACAGTCGTTCCTCCTTCCCTGACAGCCCCACAGATATGAGGAGGAGCCTCTCGGAAGTCAGAGCCAAAAGAATCTTAGGGGCTATCCAAGACATCATAGCATGTGGCCCAGAGATCACATGGGGCTGGTCTAGCCACTTAGGAGCAGAGACAGGGCAAAGACTCAGGCTCCTCCTGACTGCTGGGTCCTGAGAACCCTCCCCAGGCCCTTCTGTGTGGCTCTCACACCTGGTCTGGCCTCAGCAGCCTCCTGCTGATGGTCCAGCCTGATGGCCTCGCCCTTTGTGACCTGTTTGGGTTTTTATATCCTTATCAGGTAGCTCTCACAGTGACTGCACTTTTCACAAGGCCTCACTCAGAGCCAGGAATGCTGTGGGGGTTTAGTAGAAGCATTGATTCCAGGCACCTGAAGTCCCGAGAGATAAATGAGATTCCCCCAGACCTAAAGCCATTTACTCTTCTGGTGGAGGGAAGAGGAGAAGGAAGATACCACATGTGTTGGGAGGAGAGACAGCCTCTGCACTCAGGGGTCTGAGAAGAAGTATTAAACCGGGGGCGAATATTACAAATGAAGGGTGAATAAGGAAAGTAGACTGTGTCTCGTGGGGGCTGAGAGGTCTGAAGCGACAACTGTATCTCATTCCTATACCTCGAATGCCCAGCACCACACATAGCACATAAGACTGTAAGAACAAAGGAATGAATGAATGAATGAATGAACAAAGTCAGGAGACTAAACGTTTGGAGTCAGCAAAGATAAGACTTCCTTGTCTTGGTTCAGGACCTGGGGGTTCCGCTCAGTGTAAGTCTGCGGCCATGCAAACTTGAGGACATTTTGCTATGAGTCCCATCTGAGGAGAAGAAAGTTGGCACAGGTGACTAGAGGGGGCACAGATAGTCATGGGCGCCCACCTGGGTCCCCACACCCTGAAGGAGCCCAAGATACCGCTCCTGGATGCCGGAAGCCTGCCCTTCTGATTCTTAGCCCTGGAGACCAAGTGAAGGGTGGGGTCTTGGGCCTGATGCTGGGTCACTTTAGCTGGAGCCGGACGGCTGTCTAGGAGAGATAGGGTTGGCTGAGAGGAAGCTGAGTGGGCATGCCTGTGTGCTGGCTGGGGGCCAGAGCCGGAGGGGGGGGCGTGGTTTCTGGAGGCGAGGTGGGGGAGGGGAAGCATTGGGTTTGCACTAGGAAGACTGCAGGAGGGAGCAGGAGTCTGGAGAGAGCTGGTGGGTGATTAGAGGTGATGGTAGGAGAGGCAGAGAGAGGGATGAAGATAAGAAGACATGTAAGTATTGAAACAAAGAGGCAGCTTCTGTTTGTGTTTGGGTGTGTGTGAGTGTGGAGTCTGAGTGTGCATGTGTCTGTGTGTGTGCACGCCCCCACATGTGAGAGCATAGGTGCTCCTCCCTGAACCCAAACTTTATGCTCTGAGTCTCACAATTTGCATCTTTTTTCCCCGTCACTTTAACCGTGACAAAAATAAGCTCTGTTTGAGCATGGAGGGGGTTATTCACAAGTGTGAGTATGAGGGACTGATCTGACCAGCTAGGAGCCTGGGAGAGAGAGGCAGGGGCCAGAATGAATGCCTGCATGCACAAATGAATGAACGAATACATGAGTGGGAGTTCAGATAAAGCTCCTTGTGAACGTGTGTTTGTTTTTCACATGTAGGGCCCAAGGTGCGCCACCTCAGCCCCATAGCCTTACCCCTGGGTCTCTGAGCCCAGAGGATTCCAGGGAAGTCTGTACCTGACAGGGTTCTAGAAACCTCACACCAGCCCCCTAGATGAATAACCGACTTCAGACGAGGAGGCACCCCTATTGGACCAGATTCCGGGACGGAATCGGAAGTGGGTAAGGAGTCTTCTGACCCTGAGAGCCCTCCCTGAGCCGTGAGGCCCCAAACTGGGTGGGGTGGCCACACCTGCCTGAAGTTTCGAGGAAGAGGGCGTAAACTGCACCAGCGCCGCCCTCTCCCCTTGTGGTCTGCTGATGGCAGTGGGTCCCACAACTTCCTCATTTTCCTAAATGGGCAGCTTCAGTTTTAGAAGCCTAGGTCGTCCCGGGCTGACCCAAGTGGCGGATCCAGCATAGGCCTAGGGCCCTAGCCTGGGATTCCTGCCCCCGCTGGGTGGTCCTCACTGCTTGGAGCCATGGCTCCCATCTTCCTGCTGCTGCTGCTGTGGCTCCAGGGCCCCATCTCAGGTGAGAGGGTGGGTGGGTGGTCTAGGGGGGAGGGGATGGCCTGTTCCTGGACCCCCTTCTTGCTTTTCCTTGCCCAGCAATCCTGTGGCATTGGAGGAGGAGGAGGTCTGGCTGACCAGTAGCTCCTTACCAGAGACCAGTGAGAAGGTTCCATCCTAGTGCCTAGCCCCAGGCAAAGCTAGCCCAGGCCTCACAAAGTGAGATAAAGCTCTGGACCCTCCCTGCACCAGCCCCTTTATCTGGCTGGCTTCCTCAGGACCTAGACCAGGGCCACTCCATTCCCTCATACCACAAGCCCTCCTCCCTCAGCTTAAGCCCTGTTTGGTTAACTTTACCCTGTTATGGGAAACATTACCTAATGTATGTGCGCTTTGAACTTGCTTTTTCTTGGAATGCTGATGCCACAACCCCTGTGCCTACCCTCTGTCCTGCGGAGGAAGCAACCCCTGAAGGTCTCTCTCCCACCCCACAGCTCCTCAATGCTCCCTGATGGGGCCTCACCCAATCCTGTTTCCCTCGCTGCCATGGCAACTGAGTTACCACTTTCTGTTCAGTTCTGGGCACCGCCTTGTGAGAGGGGTGGATGGTGGGCACAAAGGAACACCGTGCCCTGGAGACCCTTTCCAAGATTGCCCCACTCATGCACCAACCCTAGAGAGGCCCATCTCTGCCAGGGCTGGAGAGTGTCTCCTGGAGATCTCCCAAACCTGCCACCTGCCAAATAAGCGAGTTGGATTATTCTTTTTAACTTGTGTGGGACAAAGTGATAAGCAGAGAGGGTGTTACCTTACTCTGAGCCTCAACTTTGGTGGCAACGGGGTTGGAAACTGAGGTGGATGTCTTGGGTGCCGGGCCCTTGGCTTTCGCAGCTCTGGGTCCCACTGGAAAAGTCTGGAACAACCTGCATCTGGGAAAAGAAGACACGCGCTGAGCGTGTACTACATTTAAGGCACCGTGCTGGGGCGCAGTTCTCACAGCCACCTGTACAGGTTAGAAACAGAGACATTAAGAGGTTAGTCAGTAGCAGAACCAGAGTTTAATTCATGTTTATCTAGACTCCAAAATGTGTGCTCTCTCCTCTGTCCCACTGGGGAGAAATGTGTGTGTGTGTTTGGAGGAGGCTCTGAGGGTATTAGAGGAGCAAGCGCTGAGCTTAAGGTGGGTGGAGCAGTGGAGGGACCCTGCTGCGGCTTCCTCTTTCTCCCTGCCCCCGGTTCATGACCCCCAGCCCTCGTTCTGCTCTCTCGCCATCCGACCGTGGATTATGTAGCTCACGGACCACATCTTATTCCTGGGCATTGAGGACAACATATTTTAGATGAATAGTGAATAGCTGTAAAATTCTTTGGTTTACACTCCATTGGGAGTTTATAGGCATGTTTGGGCATATTGAATCTATGAGGGGTTTGTAACTAGAATATTTAAAAATGAAACATCACCTAGAATGAACTCAGACAGCTTGCTATTTAAAAGATGATGATAGTGAACCTGTTTGTGAAATAAACAACTACACTCAATTTTTTCAAAGAATGGATTTTCTTATCTACCTAAATTGACTGTGCTCTGGAATTTCATAACAATGACTGTGCCTCTAACTGTGCCTGTCTCACTGAAGGCAGGACCGACTCTTTCCCACAAGACCCTGAAGATGAGACTTACTCTCCCATAAGACTAGAAAACGCCACAAAGAAAAGGGCCGTGTCTGCTGGAGCTCCCTGAGTGTCAAGGGCTGAGTTTCCTCCATCAGACTAAGGGCTCCCTGCGGGCTATGCTTGTGTCTCCCCCATCGGACAGCTCCCTCAGAGTCAGGCTGTGTTTCTCCTTCAAACTTTGAGTTCCATGACAGCAGAGCAATATCTACCTCATCTCCCTTCACCACGAGTTTTGAATTTCAAGATGCTTCCTTCCTGTTTTCTCAACCAGTTGTGTCTCCCCAGGTGACCCTGTTGGGAGTGTGTACTCCAAAGTGCAGCACTTTGAAGGGGAGACTCTGTCCGTGCAGTGCTCCTACAAGAACCGCAAAAACCACGTAGAGGGCAAGGTTTGGTGCAAAATCAGGAGGAGGAAGTGTGAGACTGGGTTCACCCGTGTCTGGGTGCAGGGGCCACGCTACTTGCTGCAGGACGATACCCAGGCCAAGGTGGTCAACATCACCATGGCGGCCCTGAGGCGCCAGGACTCGGGCCGGTACTGGTGCATGCGCAACAGCTCCGGCATCCTCTACCCTCTGATGGGCTTCCTGCTGGAAGTGTCTCCAGGTGAGCAGGTCCCCTGGGGCACTGGGATGCTGTAGCGTGTCTTCCCCACCCTGCACTCCACCAACATCAAATGTGATGAGAATAATCATCCATCAATAGGCATGACATATAGTGGGGTTTTCAGTTCTTTAACGGACACTTTCATGGGCATTCTTGTCACCATCTTCCAGATGAAGGAAATGAGCTCCAAAAAGTCCTCTGCGGCTCTGACCTTGTCCAGGGTCACAGAGCTAGTCAGTGGCCGGGATAAGATTTGAACTCAGGATGCTCTGTGCTTTGTGTTATTCAGCCATCTGTTCAATATATATTCCCTGAGCCCTGATTCTGTGCCAGGCACTCTTCTAGGCTCTGAGGATACAGTGGGGAGCAAAACCAGACACGTTCCTGCCCTACGGGACATGACAGGCAATAGCACATCATCAGACAAACAACCTCAGATAACAGCAGATGTTCTTAAGAAGATAAAACAATGTGATGAACTAGAAAGTAACTCGGGTGGGGGGAGCTACTAAAATACTGGGGATCAGAGAAGCCCTCAGCCTGATTAAAAACTCAAGTTTTCCAGCAATATATGCTCTTCCACTCCCCCTTGAAGACCAGGCTTTATGGCCCCAGGCACCTGAAGTGGGGAAGTCGGGGACTGCTGCTGTCCAACCCCCTCCTTCATCGCGGGCCCTCAGGAGCACATCCTTGGCGTGCACAGCAGTGGGATGCAGCAGCAGCCCTCCCTCCCCTTCCATCTCTCTCCGTTTTCCTGTTCCTTGGTGAGGGAGACTCAGCGTTGCCCCCTAGACTGAGACCTCACAGCCTCTTCCACCATTCAAACACCAGCCTTCCTCTAGAAAACGGGATGGTACAGCCCTGAATTGATGGATGAGGGTGGCAGGACCGGTCTGAGTGTCTCTTAATAAGCCCCCAGGGAAGACATCTGACCCCGCTGCTGGTGGTGTTCTTTGGAATCTGGCCCTGGATGCTTCCTTGTCCTCATCTCTGGATCCCAGTTGCCAATCATGGAGCAACTGGGAAAGTTCGTGTTCAACATCAAAGCAGAGCAATCTCTGACTTACAGGAAAGAGCAGAGTCCAGGAGGAGATGAGAGAGATAGGCGTAAGGAGGGGAGTGTCCTCTGGGCCCAGGTTGCCTGATAGGGGACACTAGAAAATTTGCGAAAGACTCTTCTTTCTTTCCTGTGCCTACTTCCTCCTCCCTGAACCTCACCCTCTGAACAAACACACACCTGGTTCCCCAGCAGAGTAGAATCCTAGGCCCAAGGTCAAGGATGGGAGACGGGGACTGGCCCCACCCAAGCACCCCGACAAGTGTGTGGGTGGCCAGGATCTACTCAGTCTTACATTCCTCCCTCTCTGATCCCTCAGCATCCACAACCAAGAGAGACACTCCTCTTCCGGAGGTGGCCAGCATCCTGAAGAGTGGGATTGTCGTTACAACAGGCCCTGCCCCTGCTGTGGGCCCTGCGGCCCCTTTCACCACCAGTCCGACGCTCTTCGCACCTGGGCTCCTCACCTTGGCCAGACCCTTGCCCTCTCCGGCCCCAGGGACCATCAGACTGACCTCCGTGGCAGGTTACAGCTTCACTGACGCCAGCCCCTCCACTGAAGGGTCCAGGAGGACCATGGGGCCCCAGACAGTGACTGCATTTCCCAGCAATGCCAGAGCCTCCTCTGCTGGCCCAGCTTCCACCCCGACCAAGGCTGGTCACCTGTGCACCAGATCGCCTACCACCAGCAGATCTCTCCTCAACCAATTATCCCCTAGCAGGTACCCCGGGGTGAGGGGGGCCTGGGTCGAATGCCATTTTACCAGACATGGCAACAGTCCCTGGGACTAAACAGACCTCAAGGTGCAAATGTTATAGCAGAGCAGCCCCTGTCGCCCCCCCAGAAACTCAGTCTGGCCTGTTGCTGAATGGGAAACTGGATGCTGGGATGGACGTGTGACAGAAAGGATGGCAGCAGGAATGAGGGCAGGGGATGGGTCAGCATAAAAGTCTGTGGATGAGGAGGAGAGGGTAGGGATGGACAAGGGGACCAGCTCAGGGCGTAGGAAGTGGGAAATGGGGGGCACTTGGATTTGGGTTCCCCCAGATGCAGACTCTGAAATGAGGATTCACGTCATATTTGGGACACTGAAAAGAGTGTGGGGAAGTGAGACAGGGGAGGCAGCAGACAGACTCCTTACTCAAGCTGCCACCACCGTGAGGAGCAAGAGCTCAGTCCCGCTGGGGAAACTTTGGGGTCCAGTGTCAAGCAGCCACCTGGAGGCTGGGGTGGGAGCTGGGGTATTTACACACCACTCCTGTTGGTTACTAGTAGAGGGCTGCCTGCCCTGTGCGGCATAGAGGGAGCAAGTGACAAGAGAAAGTCCTCAGGCCAAAAAAATTTTTTAATGGAGGTGCTGAGGACCGTCGTATGTGGAAGTGATACAGCTAGGGGACACAGGCAGGCACCCACATCATCTGTTACAGAGGACAAAGGTGAGGACAAAGGTCAGTCACTGTGAGGAGAGGAAGAATCTTGGTCTCTTCCGTCACAAATGGGGGTCTCTTAGAATCCTTGTCCTCGGCAGATTTGGGGGAATAATAGAGGAGAAGTACTAAAGTGGAGAGATGGGTCTCTCTGCTGGGGTTGGAAGTGCTTCGTCTTCTGACCTCTAAGCACCTCACTTCTTTCACCCACAGCTGGGGCCCTGAAGAAGAGAGGCCATCACTCTCCACCGAGGCTGGCAGGTTTCCCCTGGTCCCACTCTTCTTGTGGGGCATGCAGAAAGACGTGGGCCAGGGTGGGGCGCCCTGATGCTCACCTCCTCCTTGCTCTGTCCATTCTCCCCAGGCACCAGGATTCTTATCTCATTGTGTTTGTTGGGGTGCTGGCCTTGCTCCCAGTGCCTGTGATGCTGATCGTGGTCTATGGGCTCTGGAAGAAGAGACACATGGGAAGTGAGTAAAGCCCACCCTCCTGGCATTCCAAGGACAGAGCGCTGGGGATCTGACACCTTTTCCAAAGTGCCTGACTGCCCTTGATCCCCAGGTGGTGTGTCCTCCCCCGTCCAGTCAGGAGGGCTGTGTGGCACCCAGGCAAAGGAGGAGGGTGGGCAGGTAGGGACAGCACAGCATAACCCTCTGGGGCTGACCTGGCAGGAAGCGGAGGGCAGAAGGCCGAAGGTGATGGGCTGGCTCAGGAGCATAGGGTGGTGAGCAGGAGGACCTCGCCCTCTTTATCTCTCTCCCCAACCTTGCAGGCTACAGCATGTGCCATGATCCTGCCAGACCCTGGAGGGACCCATCTACAAGTCTGGAGCCTCCGTGGAAGGCTGCTTGGTCTGAAGACACTTAACTGGGGTCAGGGGGAGTTTCTCCCAGAGGGGTTCTGGGAGGCCAGCGGAGGAATGAAGATGGGGATGTGTCTGGATTGGAGCCAGGATGGGGTGAGGACTGTGCAACACTGGACTCAGGCCTTCACAGAACCGGAGACTGCACTGCACCTGCTCAGTTCCCCTGGGCTGCTAGGAACCTGGCCGGAGGGTGCAGGGAGAGAGGGAGGCTGAGCAGAGAGTACCAGGCAGGAAGTCCCAGGGAAGGCACCGAGGGAATTCTGCTCAGAGCCACAGACCCCTGGGCCCCAGCTGGATGGCAGAGAAGCCCTGATGGTGCTGTTTGCAGACAGAGAACCTCAGATCCCGTTGGCCTTGGAACACTTTACTAGCAAGCTGACAAGGGGAGGGCTGCCCTCTTCCTGCCCAGGCCCTGCCCTCAGTTTCCCTCTGCTCTCCTCAAGCTTCCCCATGCCCTCGGGGGAAGAAAAACTCCTAGAAGCAGCCCATGTTCCAAGCGCCCCATCCTGGAGGAGAGGAAGGGACGGTGACGAAGAGCTGGGGGTCCACAGAGGCGTTGGGGACCCCAGAGCTGTCCAAGCCCCCCACCCCTGGGCCATGTGTTCTCTACAGGGCCTCTGGATGTGCCTGCCTGACAGCACTGCTTGTCCCTCGTCTTGGGAGCCAGCAGACCCCATATTCCCACTGCTGCTGCCTGCTGGCGCCCCCTCCAGGGAAAGCGGAGACCTGCCAGCTGAGCCCTCCAGCTGCAGGACCAGCCTGTCCCCAGACTGGCATGCAGAGGCTGACCAGGGCTATCTCCCCCAGTTCCCACACCGGGGATCTGGTTCTGGGCTCCTGGAGTGGATGGAGGGCCCTCCAGAGACCACTGGAAGGGAGACCATGGCTTAGAAAAGGGGAGATCACCTCCCCGTGGGGACTCATTGTCCCCTGGGAAGAGAGGACCCCCCTGTGATACAGCAAAGACAACTCAGAGCTGAGCACAGCCTGGAAGACTGCTAGGGCAGGGAGGACGGAGTCAAGGAGCCTGGGCGAGGAGGCTAATGGCCAGAGGATCTGCCCTTCCTCACAGCTCCCGGCTCAGACTCTGCCTCTTCTGCAGTGAAGGCTGAAGAAAATGGACTGATTTCTTCCCTGGAAAGAGGGGTCTACCAGCCTGGAACCACTGGAATGAGAGCCTGGGGGTAGCCGTGGCCTCTCAACTCTTAGCTCTGAGTCAGAGCCCTACCAGATGGGAGAGCAAACATCATAGTCAGGAGAGTGACACAGTCAGGGCCTTGATAGGCAGCGAGGCGGCCGGGGCCACTCCAGGGTGGAACTAGGGAGAGAGGAAGGGGCAGGGGGCAATCCTGGGGTGCAGCAGGGAGGCAGCACTTTTTCCCTATATCCAGGAGGGGGCACTAGAGGGCAGACTGAGGAACTGACAGGCCTGGTGCCAGGACACACATACACACAAACGCACACACACACAAGATGATAACCATCCTCCCTATCAGGAGGGTGTGGCCATCACCCGATGTGTAAACAGGAGGTGGTTTATTCTCCACTCAAACCACACGCTGCCCCAGGTGACATCAGGATGTCGGTGGGAGAGCACTGCAGAGGCTCAGGACTGGGACCCAGTGATGCCACCTGTCCCTGTGGGAACCTGTGCAAGTCACTAACCCTATCAGGCCCCATTTTTCGTCTCTTGTGAAAGGGGACCCTAATTCCTACTCAGGACTGTTTTCAAGATAAAATGAAGTAAAACAAACCTTACACAAACGAGTAAATGCCTCGTGATGCCTGGCCCTCGTGTTCTTTTTCCAGGTCTAATGCTTGTCACAGTCTATTTTTAAGACTGTCAGACCCTATTTCTCTATTTTGTCCTCGTTTGAAAGGGGCCAGGGAGGGTGGAGGGGAACATGATTAGGCCCCAGGTGGTGGGTGCTGGACTCGGAGGCCTTTGTCCTCTGATGTTACAAACGGTAGCTGTTAGGGGCACCGACTATCCCTGTTTGCCCAGGATGATGGGGCTCCTGGGACCAGGCAGACCTCTCACCCATGGAGGCTGTCCCCATGTGAACCCGTGGTAAGGAAGGACACAGAGCCCTAAGAAGGAGGTGCAGACCCCATGCCCCAGCTCCCCAGCTCTTATGGGCTTGGGCGGCCTGTTTGGACCTCCGGGCCCCCAGGACATTTTCCCCACACCACAGCTTCTCAATTCCTCCTTCCTGCTCTTACCCTTATCCCCAGCAGATCCACGGCAAGCAGGTGCAGAGCAGGGGTGGATATCAGACAGGCCAGGGCTGTTGCTGCCTTTGGTGGATGAGATGAGGAGGCTTTCTGAGCAATGGGCTGCTTCCTGTCGTGGCCGTGGGAATGAGCAAAAAAGAAACCCCAGCCCTCACAGGACATTTGCTCTGTGAACCTGGCCACAGATCTAACCGCACAGGACACACGTGCTCTCACTGTGAGGCCAGTAGGCCAGCCTGAGGTTCATGGTCCCAAATGGCTGCAAATGTGCTTCTCATTCTGCATCATACTGGGTGGGCGGACACTGCGCTGTGCTGCCCAGCTCCTACTTCAGGCTGATAGGCTTCTTGCCCAGGTGCTGGGAGTAGTGAGGGCAGAAGGCGGCCTCGCCCCAGGCATTCCCCTCCCAGGGCAGCCACCCGCCTTTCCCACTGATTGGTGCAGGAGTTTGAAGCCCTGGCACTCCCTGCCTCCGCGGCGAGTCCTGAAGGGTCTCCTGCCCATCCTGCTTCCTTCTCTTCCCCAGCCTGGTCCCAAGCACTTTAAACCTCCCGTACCAACCACCACCTCAGAGTCTGCTCCTTACAAGCCTAATGTGCCCCACTGCAGGTTTACAGGGCCATCTCTGAGGTGGGAAGCCCCATGAAAAGACCAGCAGGACCCCCAGGCAAGGCCATTACTCTCCTGCCAGCACCAGCCAGTTCCCTGGTCCAGCGGCATTATTTCGCTTTTTAAACTCTGAAAGGGCTTACTTCTAGGAAAGTGGAACTTACCCCTAAGATTCTATTGGTTCCCTGAGCTAACTCCTGATTGGTCCATTTGTAGTGCTTCATTTGCATGGAGCTCACTCCTGATTGGTCCATTTCAATCGCTCCTGATTGGTCCATTTCTGCAAAGCTTGTTCCTAATTATTCACATTTGCTATACCTTATTTGCAGATGATGTCACAAAATGTTGTGAAGTCTAGACTGTAGCCTATAAAAGGCTGTGTAACCCTACAGATGGGGTCCAGAGCTTGGAATGTTAACTCCTCTGGGCCCACTGGTGTAATAAGCCTAAATTCTCCAGCCCTCCGAGTGCTGCTTGGTCTCTCGCCTGGATCTAGGTTGCTGTCACAACTGAGCTGTAACACACTTTGCTGCAACATTTCCTTTATCTATTAACCATAAACAATTGTTGTTCTGTGATGATTGTTTTTCTGTAGCTCATCTAATGTTAATTATTTTTTAAAATGTGCCTGATTAGTGTGGCCTTTGAGCAAATACTGCAGAGTGACTCTGGCAGGCTGGGAGCTGGGGCACAGGGATGATCTGAGGGGTAGGAGATCCTCTTTCTCCTCCTCTCTTCCTCCCCCTCCTTCTGCACCCATCTTCCCCTCTGCCAACCCCACTCCCACCCCTCCAGTGTTCCTGTCCCCAGCTTTGTTCTCCCCAACCCTTGCCAGGGACCCTCCCTGGGCCTCCTTTCCTGGAAAAACTCTCCATCTCCCTTCTCCTCTTCTCTCAGTCCTTATGGAACTTTCCAATTCCCAGGCAGGCCTGGGTGGGAAGTCTCTGACTGCTGGGGATCTCGGAAGGGTCCCCTAACTGTGTTACTCACTTTCTGCTTCCATGCTTCTTTGGTGAGGAGGAGAAAATGGTAGGAGAGAAGGGAGAAAGAAGGAGAAACAGGTTCTTAGTTTGTTATGGAGTCCAAGCTCCTACTGCTCCCTGCATGAGAGGCCTGTAAATAGAGATGAGTTGTTGGGGCAAGTGATAGCAACTTTCTTCAGAAAGCCAGCAGGTGGACAAGACGGTAGACTAGTGTCCCAAAGAACAAGGGGTGTGGTTGGTTGTTGCAAACTTCTTCTTGTCAGAATCCTTTGTTCTTGCAGCTGTCAGGTCAGGTCAGGTCAGGTCACAATGTTCCTGCAAACCTCCAACAAGGCAAATGTTATTCTCTGTTCTGCAACTTTTTATCTCTGTATGAATGGGAAAATGTTGTATCTTTAAAGGTCAGAGCCTTGAGAATAGGCTGTCCTGTACATTTCAGGCTATAGGCAGCATTCTTAATTTGTAGCAAAAGCAATAGAATACACAGGTTAAAGGAAAAGAAACAGATCCAACATGGAGTCAGATTAGTTCTTCCCTATTGCAGTTTCACCATCATTTCCTCCTGGGCTTTCATAGCTCTTCCGACCCCTGTGGGAGGGAGACAGGCTGACGGGAAAGAAGCTGGGCATGAGAGCGCCAGAGTTCCCAGAGCTTTCCGAGGCAGGCTTTGGTGGTGGGGCTGAATCCTCGCCGCTCGGACTCTCTTTCCTCAGGGGTTTCCCTCCCCCAACCCCAGCTCAAGATGAGGATCCATGGCCTGGGAGGCCACAGACCTGCTGCCACCTGTCCTGCTGGTGCTTCTGGCCTCAGGTGAGGGGCAGGGGAGAAGGACAGAGAGAATGGGGAAAGAGGAGGGGGAGACGACTAGGTGAGGTAGGTGTGAAAGGGGCTATGGGGTGGGGACGGTAGGGGACAGGGTGGTGCTATGGCCAGAGGCTGGCTCTGGGGTGCATTCTGAGTGTAGACATGAAGACGGTGGCTCCCTGAGTGGGGAGGCTCCCATCTCACAGCCCTGCATTGGCAGCTGGGAGGCTCCCTGACCTGAGGGTTTATTCTCAGGCTCCTGAGAATAGAAGCCAGAGCTGCTATGTAAACTGGAGGACAAGACAATCTCCGTGAGATGCTGGTACCCGCCCCCCCTGGCACGGCTTCAAGATGAAAACCCAGTGCAGGGAAACAATCAGCACACGGTTGAATTATATTAGTCAACATCCCAGGCTCTGGACAAGCCCAACAAGCCCTGGGAGCCTCTAATCTCCAGCCAGGATGACCTCAACTCAGGCCCCTTCATCGTGGCTAAACTCAGAGCAAAGGACTTGGTGTGGAATCGAGGAGTCTTCCAGGATCTCTGGTCTCAGACCATCCGTCTGGTATATCTCAGGGTGAGTTTCTTTCCTTCTTTTGTGTGTTTCTCAGACATCCTGAATCACAAGATGTCAGAGCTGGAATGAACACTAAAAATTACCTCCTTCAACCCTCTCATAGTTGAAAACTGGGGCCCTTCCCCAAGGTCACTGGCTGATTAGGGGTGAACCAGCACCGGAATTCAGGCCAGCAGGCTTTCAGGGGGTTCTTCCTTCCCTGTCACACACATTTCTCTGAACATTTTTGTTGCTACCAACAGGACTCCTCCATAGATCTGTAATGATCACAGGGGCTTCTTCAGGCTTGAGCAAGACTGGCTTATGGGTCCGTTCCCAGGCATCCTACCCCTGACCCTGACCCCTAACCTTCTCTCAGAGGGCTATGCTGGAGATGGGTCACAGGTAACCGAGTCGGGGGGTGTCAAGAAAGGTGGATAGATAGGAGTCAGCCAGATAGTGAGGCAGACATGAGGCCCAGGTGGGAAGGGGCGGGGAGCTGCTGAGAAGCATACCACATGTAAAAATTAACTTGAAATGGCTTATAGACCAAAACTATAAACCTTCTAACAGAAAACATAGGAGAAAATCATTGTGACTTTGATACAGGCACATTTTTCTTAGTAGAATACAAAAAGCACAAATCATAAATGAAAACTCAATAATTTAGACTTTATCAACATTAAAATCATCTACCCTTTGAAGACATTTAAGGAAATGATTTAAAAACAAGCTACAAACTGGAAAAATATTTGTAAATCACATGTCTGTTGAAGGAATTGTATTTGGAGTATATAAAGAATTCTCAGAACTTAATAATAATAAACAATGAAAAATGGACAAGAGATTTGAACTAATGCTTCACCAAGTAAGATGTACAAATGGCAAATAAATAATGAAAGATATTCCACATCACTCGTCATTAGGAAAATACAACTCGAAATCGTAAGATATTACTGTAAACCTATTGAAATGGTTTAAAAAGAAACTTGACAACATCAAGTCTTGACAGGGATGCAAAAATGTTCCAGCCACATTGCAAAACTGTGGGGCAGGCAGCTTTTATAAAGTTGAACATATACTTATCACATGACCTAGGACTTCCGCTGCTCAGATTTTATCTGAGGGAAGTGAAAATATATGTCCACACAAAATAGATGTACACGAATCCTTCTAGTGGCTTTATTCATAGTTTCCCCAAACTTGAAACAACTCAAATGTTCATCAGCTGGTGAATAGATAAACTACCTGTGGTTCAGCCATTCAATGAAATACTATTCAGCAATTAAAAAGGGATGAATTACTGAGAAGCACAACTTCATGCATGCTACATGAATTATATGATAAGTGAAAGAAGCCAGACTCATAGGGTACATACTGTATGGTTCCATGTAATTCTAGAAAGGGCAGGAAGCTATAGGCACTGAAGTCAGATCAGTAGTTACCAGGGCCTGGATTACAGAGGAAGGGATTGGCTAAAAGGGGCGCCAGGGAACTTTTTGGGGCTGATAGAAATGTGGGCTGTTGGCTCTCTTAGTGAAGGGCTATTTTACGTTCACCATTAACTCCCCATCTCTAGCCAGATTCCTTGTCCATTTGGTAGATACACAGTAAATATGGGTAAATAAATGAATAAAAGAACAAATCAATGAGTGCTTTCAGGAAACCAAAGTAGACTTTGATTATCTGTAGGCACCTATGGACCCCTCCAGCCTCTCCTGCTGCTTCCCCCAGCGCAACTCCATTTCCTGCCCAAAGGAGTTGCTTCGCCTCCCTGCCCCCATCCACGGCTCACCTGGCTGTTTCACACCTCTGTGCCTCGTTACATCCAGGCCCCTGCGCCAGGATCACCCTTCACAGGATCTGCACGTGTGGAAGAAACACACCCCAGCCCTAGAACTCCAGGAAATGTCATGTCCTGTCTTGCTCATAGGATGGTCAGGGGTTCAAGGTGTGCGTGCGCCAAGGATAATGCCTGTGTGAGCATGTGCACACAGGTGCCCGACTGTGCAAAGGAGTCTAAACGTGGGCAGCAAATTGGAGAGAAAGTTCTCCCTCTCGTGGATGGCCAATTTTCCCTCTCCCATGATAACCAGGGTAACAGTACTAGTTAATTTTGTTGAGTGCTTACTATATGTCAGGTCCTGGTCTAAAGAACTTTGCCTGTAGAAATCCACGTTATCCTCCCAATTACTCTCTACACTATTATTATTATTCCTGTTTTACAGATAAGGGAACTGAGACACAGAAAGATTATGGACAGTGTTTGCAGTGGTTGCACACACAGGCGGTGAGGACGGAGAGACCTGAAGCCAAGGGCCATGATCTTCACTGCTGCCACTACAGGGTTGCTGACCTGGAGGGAAGGGCTAGAAGGGCCTGGGTGAGGGTCCTGGCCTTCAAGAGGAGCAGCTGTTCTCCATCCCTTGCAAGGCTGGAACCAGAGAATGGCAGGCGCTACAAGTGGAGAAGGGTCTGAACATGGCAGTGAGGGCAGTGATCCCTGGTCTGGGCTCTGACCAGCCCCAGCCGTGTGAGGTCACCCTGGCTGGTGTGGGCAGGACAGCGGGCTGTCCTCTTGGCAGTCTAGGATCCTCAGCATCGTGCTGCTAGGCTGCAGTGGTGGCTCCTCCCCTCCGCTCCTCCCTGACCCCACTCCCCTCACTGAATCATAAAGCCAGATCCCAGTCCTGATGATTGCTCAACCCCCAGGAGCCAGTTCTTGTGAGCAGCGCCTGACAAGCCCGACCCTTTCTGTAGTTTAAGGGAAAGATCTTGCGCCAAGCACTCTGTGGCTGGCTGTCCTTCACAAGGGCAGGGTGACATGGAGGCTCTCCTGCTGCTCATCCTGCTCTCTGTCACAGGTAGGATTCCCTCCTTCTGCTGACTTCGTTCCTTCCCCTTCCTTGAGTGTAGGGCAGGGTGGGTGGGTGGGTGGGTGGGGAGCGCTGAGCCACACAGAAGGCGGCTGAAACCCTCGGCACGTTCTGCACCCCTCTCCTCCCACGGTGCCCCTTATTCCCCAGGCTCTCCCTCCCTGCCTGGTATCAGAACCCACTGTCAGACTCTTCACACGTGTGAAGGTACCAGAGGCTGGTGGACTCAGCCACCTGGAAAGGGAAGGAGTTCTGATGGTGGCATCTCAGGCACTAGCTAGTAGTTGGGGGAAGTTTTGAGAGGCACAGGTAAGAGCCCCTAAAATTATGAACCACTAAACATAAAACTAGCCCCAGAGGAGTGACAAGGTGGGAGGGAGAAAAGAGCCAGTACTGGGAATCTGCATCTTTGGGGTGCCCCTCCCATGCTCTGAAGGTCCTCTCGTCCTCAGCCCTGGATGGGAGGTGAAGGGGCTGAAGGTTCTGTGATTGAACGGGTGGGGATTGACACCCCACATTTTTGTACATAAGGGCCTTGTCTCACTGGGGGAAGGGTGTCCCTTGCTCCCCCAGAACAACTGGCACACCTGGGTGAGAGGAAGACTTTCCGAACAGAGCTAGAGCTTCTTAGCTGGAGCTGGAACGGGGCACAGGGGTGGCGGTGTGTGGGCCTGCCCAGCGGCAGAGGGCTGGATGGGGTGGTAAGCAGGGGGCACCACTTGCTAGGTCTCTCTGTTTCCAAAAGGCAGGCTACCAGCTCCCCAATCCTGTCCTACACGTTTCTGTCACCATGTGCTTGAAGATGTGGTGGAAGAGAGGGGAGGTGGAGGCAGAGGGCTCCAGATGAGTCTCCTGCAGCCCCTGCCCTGGCAGTAGACTGGTGTTCTAAGCCCATCTCCCCAACCCCAAGGAGGGTCCCTAAAATAGCAATCTCATGTCTCCTCCAAAATAGCTCTGAGAAGAGTCCCTTCTGAAAGGGGAACAAAGCCACAGAAATAGAGAAGCTGGAAGCTTAAGGTCAGAAAGAGGAGAATGTGGGGCTGGCACCAGCGTGGGCAGCTGCAGGGGAAGCAAACGTGGTGGGGGCAGGGAGGGGCACCCAGCCCCCCGTGGAACTTGCCCCAGACCTGAGAGGGCCACTGGCCTTACTCTCTTGAGATGGAGGGGAAGAGGAGAGGGCTTGGTCCCATGTGACAGGGAGAAGTGTGGACTAGAACTAGAGGGAACTTCAAGACCAAGTGTCTCTGGAAATAGGCCCAGAGAAGGTCAGTTACTTCTCCAAAGATGTCCAGCAAGTCCAGTGGTGATAAAGCCAGACCCAGGACCCAGGTTTCCTGGTTTACAGTTTCCTGTAAACACATACCTTGGCTGTGCCACCTTCTCCCAACTTGTGTAGGAACCTGAGTCCCTTAAGGGCAGAATTTCTGTCTTTTTGGTTCATTGCAAATGGTAGGTGTTCAATTAACATTTGGTAAGTGAATGAATGTCTTCTCCCCAGAACTGTCCCGAGCCCAAAACACCACAGTATTCCAGGGCATGGCAGGCCGGTCCCTGCGTGTCTTCTGTCCCTACAACTCCTTGAAGCACTGGGGGAGACGCAAAGCCTGGTGCCGCCAGCTGGGTGAAGAGGGTCTGTGCCAGCAGGTGGTCAGTACCCACCCCTCGTGGCTGCTGTCCTTCCTGAAGAGGTGGAATGGGAGCACGGCCATCACGGATGATGCCCTGGGTGGCACACTCACCATTACACTGCGGAATCTTCAAGCCCATGATGCTGGCCTCTACCAGTGCCAGAGCCTCCACGGTAGCGAGGCTGACACCCTCAGGA
Organism: Camelus bactrianus; assembly: GCF_048773025.1. Taxonomy (NCBI): domain Eukaryota; kingdom Metazoa; phylum Chordata; class Mammalia; order Artiodactyla; family Camelidae; genus Camelus; species Camelus bactrianus. Next base: position 27,137,884 of record NC_133558.1, on the reverse strand, counting down.
AGGTCCTGGTGGAGGTGCTGGCTGGTGAGTGGGCAACTGACTGCACCCTGACTTGCTCTTGGGGTGGGGTTCATGTCTTTGGTGTCTGTGTACAGGACCACCCTGAGGGCTTTCCAGGACCCTGGGAATTCCCACAGTGTGGATCTTGTCCTCCTGACTCAGGACCACTGTGGATGGTTGTGCAGGTTGCTGACTGCACAAGGGATGCCTCTCTTTAGGCTGTGCTCCCTGGCGGAGGGCTGCATCACTTGCAGGAAGGGTACAGGTCTCTAATTTGTCCAAAGCACCATATGAGCTAGCTGTGGTCCTGCTTCCCCCAAGCAGCTTTATCCATTTGGCATTCTGTTAGGATGTGAGCATTGCAGGTGGTCCTCAAGGAGTAGGAGGACATTCATTTATTTCCTCACCCAACCACCCAATGGACCTAACAACACAGATTAAGCACCAGCCTGATACAGAAAAACAACCATAGAAAGGCACACTGCTGTGACCCCAGACAACATGTGTCTCCTTTCTGGGCCTCCATTTCCCCATCTTTAAATTGCAGTGATGGTCTCTGTGCTGCAGACCCCACAGGGCTCCCATAGGGCACGAAATACTTGACAGAGTTAAAAGCGCTTGGGGTCAGTGACAGCCTTCGCTCCAGCCCCCTGCTGCTAACTGCTTGGGGTCCTCATTTCAGGCTTGACTAGATGAGATGGGGCAGTGGGGGTGGGGGTCCTCCCCATCCCTGAGCTTGCACAGGGGATGCCCTCCAGGAAAGCCCTCTGCCTGTGTCTCCAGAATGTGATTGTGCCCCAAAGAAGAACAAATCTGGGGTTACATATCCACTTTCTGACTCTCTCCTTTTCCCTTATCATGGAAATGGAGGCCGAAAGTAACATTTGTCTCAGGTGGGGAGGGTAGGGGAGACCACGTGTCCTAGACCCCAAACCCCACCTCCACCACTTTTCTAAGTGGGAAAGGGGAGTAGGGGACAAGGAGACACAAATTTTCAGCCCTACAGGGTCTAAGGCTCAGCCAACTCTCAGGAGTATGGCAGGAAAGTAATAATAATAATAATAAAAGCACTAATCCAAAGCTGGTGTAGACGGCTTGACAGTTCACACAGGCCTTTCAAAGACATACATTATTCCATTTGGTCTTCCCAAAGACCCAGCATGATGGGAGGGTGGGAGCTGCAGTGGGCAGCTACACAGGCTGCTCTCACCGAATCCTGCAACACTATTATTAAGGAGGTGTTCCTAATTGCCCCACATTACAGGTTAGGAAAATGAGACTCAGAAAGGTTAACAACTTGATCTGTGTAGGGCCAGAGCCCAGGGGGCCTCACCCCGCCCAGAGAGGTTTTCTTCACCGTGGCAGATGGCCTCAAGCTCACAGGCTCTGTCTCCTGCAGACCCCCTTGATTACCAGGACCCTGGAGATCTCTGGATCCCCGAGGAGTCTGAGAACTTCGAGGGTACCCAGGTGGAGCATAGCATCTCCAGGTATAGTGATGAGTCTTTCCTAAGGTCCCTGGGCAGTCTTCTACCCTGCAGAGCACAGGCATGGGGTGGTGGGTTAGGGGTCCCAGAATTACAAATTCCAAGGTGATCAGAACGTGAAAGGGTCTGCTTATGATCTTGTCTAAACACCCCTTCAAACAGCCAGTGTGTGTTGGTATGACTGTGCCGGCTGGTAAAATGCCGCAGTACCTCTCTGACAGCCCGTGAATAGCTGCTGCTACAAGACTCCTGAACGGTCCACCTCCCACCCCTCCCCGGCAGCCCTCAGACATCCCCAGAATTTAGCAACAATGAAAGTTTTAGTATTTCAGTACAAAACTGGGAATCCCAGATCCCTGCTTCCCTGGTGGGACCAGAATCAGTTCTGACTGGTTCTTGACTATGTACTGGTGTTTAAACAATGTTAGTATAACCATGGAACACACATGTGTGAACACTCACACACACATATACCACACCAATCGTAAGGCAGGAAACTGCTCAGCAAGGGAAGTGACTATTTAAAAGCACTAAGCTGGCAGATCCCTCCCCGAGCCCCACACAGCCTCACCCAGGGGTGCGCTGGGTTGGGAGGCGATCTGAGTCCCCAGAGCTCCTGGCGTCTCCCCGTTCCTTCTCTGAGCACAGATTCCAGTCTGCGGGCCACCTCACAGCCTCCTACAGGCCCTCTTTGTTTCTCCAAGGAGCCTTTCAGATGAGGAGAGCCCCTTCCCACCCACTTCCATCCTTTTTCTCCTGGCCTGCATCTTTCTCAGCAAGCTTCTAGCAGCCAGCGCCCTCTGGGCTGCAGCCTGGCATGGGCAGAAACGGAGGCGGTGGCCGCAGACCAGCGGGCTGGACTGTGGCCATGACTCCGGTTACCAGCTCCAAACCTTGACAGGTGAGCTTAGAGAGCACAGTGGTGGCTGGGGGACAGCAAGGTGGGGCTGAGAGGGGCCAAATGAGTACTTTGTCTCTTGCAGGGCTGAGAGACACATGACAGAAGAGGACCCACATTGGAGGAGAGGCCTGGGAAAGGTCTGCACGGACCACCCCAGCCTGTACACTCACTCCCTTGGCCATTAAGTCTCCTGATTCTGCTTTGGCAAAAGGCCACTCTGCTTGTGCCCTGCTTCCCTGGCCCCTGGAAGCAAGGATTGGTGTTTTGTGTGTGTGTGTGCGCGCACACGCACGTGTGCATGCATGGGAAGTGGGAAGGACATCTACCAACTTCTGCACATCGGATATTAAACACTCTCACAAATAAATCCAAGACTTCATGTTTAACTGATGGTTTAGGGCATCACGAAGGTCTACTCTGTTGCTACGGGGCTAGGAGAGTGAATTCGGATGAGGAAAAGATAAAAGGTCTGGCTCCTTGGGGCCTAGGGTCTTAGGATACCGTGTTCCTCCAGTCCCACAGGCTCTAAACTGGCCAATCTTTTTATTCTTCTCTCTCCCTTCCAGAGACCTAACTGCCAAGTCCGGCCTCCTCCTACGGAATTTCTCGAGCATCCAGGCTTTCTCTCTTTTCCTGTCTCCTGTGCATCCTTCCCTAGGATTACTGCTAGCCTTCCTTCCCAGGCCCCGCCCCTCCCTCTGTACCCTCTCCCCCTCAATTCCCAGCTGACTCATCCACTGGTCCCCCTAGAGGCTTGGTTTCATCCTGTTACTTCCCCTCCGGAGAAATGACAAGGGCTTGGGTGGTGGAGAGCAGTGTACTAGAGCCGGGGACTGCTGGTCCAAGCCCCTCATTGTACAGATGGGAAACAGGCTCAAAGGCAAAGGATTTATTCAAAGTCCCCAGTAGAGCCTGGAAATTCAGATTTCACTTGGCATTCAAGCTATCCTTCCCTGTAGCTCAATCATTTATTCATGTATTTATTCTACAAATAATTTCTGTGCCAGGTTCTAGTCTAGGCATTGGAGACAACAGTGAAAAAAAAAATAGTCTAGACATTGGAGACACAACAGTGAAAAAAACTGTATCTGCCCACACAGAGCCACGTTCTAGTGGGAAGAGAGCAGACAAATAGAATAAAGAAGTCAGTCAGATGGTTAGGAGCTGCTGAGTGCAGAAGGCAGATGTTGCAATTCTAAAGGGTAGCCAGAAGGTACCCCTTGAGAAACACTTGGAGGAGGTGAGGAAGTGAGCCACAGAGATGTGAGGAGCAGAGGGAACAGCCGGAGCAGCTCAGAGAACCTTGGTTCTTTCAACACACACATGCCACCTGGGTGAAGAGTGAGGGGGAAACTGGACAGAGACTTCCTGGAGGGTGGGCTGCCCCAAGAGGAGGACATGAGCTGGCCACGTCCTCAGGCTCTCTGTCCTGGGCCTCAGAGCCCCTCTGGCCATGGCCACACGTGGCTGTGTTGCCTCCTAACCTGGGTGTGGACACCCAGGCCTTTGGGGTTTTGAATCATTAGGAAGGAGCCCCTTGGTCCAGCCACACGTCTGTTCGTGACTCCCCGAGTTGCAGGCCTGCCCCACCCTGCCTCATCCACTCCCTGTTGAGGCTGTTCTGCTGGCCTCTGCTCCCAGCTCGGGTCTGTTTCCTTGGCCTCCCTGACTCAGTGGCACGTGAAACTTCCCCATCAGGCCCAGGGGAAGTTGTCTCCTTCCTGCAGACCCGAGGCACAGTCTAGGAGCCAAGACTGAGCAGAGCCCAAACTGAGCCCACTCCACCTCCCTCCCTCCCTCTGGCCCTGTCCAGGCATCAGGTGTGATGAGATAGAAGGGGAGGCTCCTGGGGGCTGCCCTGGCCGTGGAGTGCCACTGGAATGTTCCTCCTCCTGGGAAGCTCCGCCTTTTCTCCTTCCTGCTCTGCCATGTCGGAGACACTCACCCTAGGATTCAGATCACCATTGGGATCTGCCTCCCCGGACTCTGGCATGCACGCTGAACTGAAGGGGTTTTCCAGTTTCCAGTTTGCCTCCTACTAAGAACCATTCAGCAAGTTCCTTAACTCCTCTGAGCCTCAGGGTCCTTGCGTGAAAAAACAAACAAAACATTCAACACCATACCAAACCAAAACAATCCTACTTCGGCAGGTTTTTATGAGGTTGAAAGAAATAACATCATGAAAGTCCCTGGCCAGAAGTCTGGCGCATAGTAGGTCCTGGATAGGCGCTGGCTTCCCTTCTCTTCCCTAATGCCTGGTGATAGGACACCCCCTGGAGGCCAGCAGCCCGCTGGCCACCTCCGTCCTAGGCACCCAGCAGGGGGCTGTATCGTTTTAGGTGCTCAGGAAGAGGCCACCTCTTCACACAGCACTCCCAGGTGACTATTAGTGTGAAATAACTTTCTTGTAAGGAAGTCAGAGAAAGCCTGATACATATTAGCAGGACAGGTATATGTACTCACCGGGGAGACCCAGCTGTCTAGTTAGCTGGAGACTCTGCCATTGTTAGCGGTAAAAGTCCTGTGTCCCCAGAAAACCCTCAGTCCCAGGTAAACAGGGACAGCTAGTCACCCTATCACCACGTCTTAACACAGAAGCTGGCCTTCTCAGGCTCCTGCTCCCCGCCTCCCATTCCCTGGAGGAAGCTGGGAGGCAGCGAGGGAAGGTGGGCGGCAGAGGACGGAGGCAGGGCGGTTTCTCCAGCCCCCTTTCCAGGGGGGAGCATCCAGGTCAGGGCAGTGTGTCCTCCCAGCCATCTCCACCTTGCCTGCTCTTGTCTTTCTGAGCCCTGGCGCTCCCCCTGGTGTTGGCAGGTTTATTACTCACATTCTGTACAAGTTCCCCAAAACCCAATTCTGCACAGGGTGACATGAATGAGGGCCAGATGTTTCCGGTGCAGTCAATGGGTTTGTGTCATGAGAGAAGAACCCCAAATTATGAGACTTGGAGCTTATATAGAGCATCTGGCACATTGGCCCATCTTCTCTCTCTCTCTCTCTCTCTCTCTCTTGACTTTTACTCTGGAACCTGACCTGATCTTCTCTAAGGAAGAAGGGGAAGGATGGAAGGAAATCTCTCTGGAGCTGATACACTGTCTCTAACTCCCAAGGCATGTTGGCTCTTCAGTGGCCCTGAAATGAAGCTTGGTCAGTGCCCTTTCCTGGGAAGGCCCAGGCCAGGCAGAAACATGAAAACATTCATGGAAAACTGTCTCCCAACAGAGAGGAGAGTGCGTTCATGAAACAAAAATAATATGCTATAAATAAGAAATCCTTGGAGAATTAGAAATCTTGTAAATTAAAAACACTAAGGGATAAAAATTTGAAGGACCATGATGAAGGGATGGAAGAGAAAGATGAGGCTATCTTCTAGGAATCAGACCAAAATGGACAAAAAGCTGGAAAATAAGAGAGAAAAGCCATGAAAATGAGATGAATACATGAATACGTGTTCAATATCCAACTAATTAAGGAGTTTCAGGAAAACAGAGGGGGAGAAAGGAAGATGAAGAAGCAACGATCAATGCAGCAAAGCCACTCCCAGAACTGGAGGATGCGGTTCACAGTGAGAGTGTCTAGGGAGCTCCCAGCACAGTGGATGAAGACGGGTCAGCCCAGGGGCCACCGTCGAGGTGGGACCTCCTGAGGTGAGGTTGTGCTGCAGGGACCAGGAGGGCTCGGGTGGAGCTCTCACACAGAAATTAAAAACAGGATGGCCCTGGGCCGTGGGAAGGACACTTTCCTCCCCTCCTTCACAGCTCTGCCTCATCAGATTCTGTATTTGGAATACCCTGAAGATCATCTTCCCTCTCTCTCTGATACTCTCTGGTTGCCACGATTCTCCTCCCCCTTCATTCCTTAGGGGGAGCCCCAGGACCCCAAGCTTCTGCATTTGCTTGGGCCTTTTCACCCGCTCTTGCCCACACCTCCTCTCAGAGTCAGTTCCTGAGCACTGAGCCAACCAGGACTTGGAGGAGCTCCTTATCCCCACCCACGGAGGGGCCCACCATGCCTGCCTCCCATCCCACGGTCAGGGAGAGCCCCACGTGACTGTCTGAGGCAAAAGTTTCCTGCCCTCAGGGGAATGCTGTGTCAGTGCCCAGGCAAGCTCCAGAGCTGGCATCTCCCTGCCCAGCCATGGGCTCCAAACTGCTCCTGCTGCTGCTCCTGGGACTAGCAGGTAAGGTTCAGTAGGAGTTGCACTCTGGGCCCCATATAACCCGCTCTATGCCCAGGAATCACTGGCATGACCATGGCAACAATAACATGTGTAGGCCTAGAAGGATCTCTAGATCCCTGTGCCCTGTGCAGTGGGTGGGCCAGGAGGTGCCCCCGGCTCCTGCCCAACATCCCGGTGACTTTCCTTCCCTAGGCCAGGGCTTGGCTGGCAGCCTCCCTGAGTTGCTGCAGGCGCCTGTAGGGAGCTCCATCCAGGTGCAGTGCCACTACCGACTCCAAGACGTCAAGGCTCGAAAGGTGTGGTGTCGCTTCCTGCGGGAGGGGTGCCAGCCCTTGGTGTCATCAGCCGTGGATCGCAGAGCCCCAGCCAGCAGCCGCGTATTTCTCACTGACCTGGGGGGCGGCCTGCTCCAGGTGGAAATGATTTCCCTGCGGGAGGAGGATGCTGGGGAGTATGGCTGCCTGGTGGAGGGACACTCAGGGCCCCAGACTGTGCACAGAGTCACTCTGAACGTGCACCCTGCAGGTGAGTTATCCTAGCCTGGCCACCCCTCTGACCTGCCCTCTTGTCCCTACCTACTGCTCTGGGGTCCTTGTGGGGTGGGGGCCCTTGTCAGGGAGGAACCGGGAGGGGGATCTCCTTTGGGCAGCTCTGCAGGGAACGGAAACCAAACCTGTGAGACGTCTGAGATAAAGCAGCCAAACAGTTCCTTTCCCCTCCCGCACAGCGGGTTTCCCCACAGGAAGGCACATCCTCCTTCCCCACCCATGGCCTTGGCTTTCTACATATTTGATGCTATTTTTTCCCTTAGAAATGTTTTAAACAAAGTTTTAATTCAGGTGTATGAACTGGAATTAGTTTTTTGAAAATATCTGCCAGGTTTTTATTACTGTAATAATGAGTTTGATGGCTTAAAAATTACTGATTTACATCTTATTTAGTTTTATAAGTCTTCCCTGAGCATCTAATACATGCCTCACCTACAGGCAGGGTACACTAGGTGCCTGAGTTCCTTCCACTCACTCAGTTTTAAAAACAGAAAAAGTGTCCTTAATAGTTAAGTCAACATTCTCAGCCCTGTTTTCAGTATAGAAAGTTTTGTTTTCACAGATTTCACTTCCACAGCCTGTAAGTTTCTCATGTCTAAACATTTATTGAAAGCATATTTTAAAGTATTAAAAAATGTTTCCAGAAAAATAGGATATTATAAAAAAAGTTGTCTGTAAAATGATCAGCTACCTGATGACACAGAGACTGCTCCTACCTTCTGCTCCTATTTTCTGCCTTTTCAGGGCTTCTTTTCTCAAGTAATTTGTGCCAAGTGTCCCAAGTAATGAAACTAAGACAGGCATTTTTCCTTCTCTTGGTTTTTTACTCCATCTGTGAATTATGAGAATGGACTAAGCAGTCATTAGAATCCCTCTCGAATCCACAATTATTATTTATATTATAATCATACTCTTGTTAACCCTAGTCATCCTTTGTCCGCCTCCTTCCTTGACACTCTAAGGTCTAGTAAGTCAAGGTTAAAACTCCCTAATGGCAAATTGTGACAAGACGTGCACTGGGAAGAGGCGGCAGGGAGACAGGTACCTGCAGAGGGGCGGGTGCTGGGAACCCCAGTAGCCATAGGGGATGGATGTTCAGGCAGGCAGGCAGAGCACAGTATCCAGGGAGGAGGCGGGTGGTTTAAAAAGCACCAAGAGAGCAGGACACATGCAGCAAGATTGGGGCCACAGCATCTCCAGTTCCTGGTTTAATATGGGGTGGAAAGTGGGAATGGTGAATCCCTAAGAACAAGGCAAGACCCTTGTCTCAGAGGGTCTAGAAGGACTGCCCAGGTTCCCAAGGCAGATCCTCAGGCACAGAGAGACCAACCTTGAGTGCTGCGGATGGGAGTGGAGCATGTTGCAGGGATGACAGAAACCTTGTGACAAAACCGAGTCTCAGGGTCCAAGCAAGGCTCTCAGCAAGGGTCAGCATCATTGTGTCACATCAGAGCTGACCCCAAGTTCCTCAGATCCTGAAGGAAGAGCTTGGAATGGGGCTCAACCAGCCTGCATGGGCTGTCGCACTGTTGCAGGTATGCGGAGAAGTCGAGCAGGTTGTGCTGAGGTCCCTCGGGAGACCAACTGATGAGAGCCAGGAGCAAGGTCTCCACTAAGGATGAGAGTGGAGAAACCTATTCTGGGGTGGGGTCGGGGGGATGGACACAGAGGGGCACAGGGAAACAAGTGAAGAAGAATGTAGGGGGAAAGGTTGGGAGCCAGGGGCAGAGGGGAAAGTGGGCATATTCACAACCAGGTATAGACACAAAGAGGGCCATTCCCTGACCTCCAGAATGAGAGGCCCCTAAGGACTATCCCAAACCCCCCTTCTTTGTGTTTTTTGGGACCTCTCCTTCCTCAGCTCTGCTCCCCCAGTCCCTCAGGTCTCACCAGGCCCTTGAACCCTGCCCACCATGGGCATGTGCTCATTAAATACTTCCTTCTGACTCAGCTTCTGGCCTGGAAGAGGAGGGAGAGAAGACCCATCATGTTGGGAGTCTGGCTGACAGCTCCTCTTCAAACCCTGTGGGCAGTGCCAACCCTCTGGATCCCAGCCAGGATGAGAAGAGGTACTGACAAGAACTGTATTTGGGTGTCTGGGAAAAGGGTGATGGTGAAGATATGGCATGTTCAGAGCCTCAGGCTAAATCAGAGGTAAACCTTATGATTCTTTCCACCCCTGGGGAACTTCTGAACAGGCAGGCTGGCAGGCAGGCAGACAGACATACCTCTCTCTACCCCACTTCAGCGCTGAGTCCTTCATCCCAGTGGATCTCCACCAGGATACCCTGATAATGCATCTCTCTTCTGCCTTGCTTGAGTCTGCCTTTCTCATTCCCTTCCAGCGAAAAGAACTGTATCCTTTTGCCACTTTTTCAGGATTCCTGGCAAGCAGCCCCTCACTAGGTTCAGGGCTAAGCTCACCTATCCCTTTGTGTCCCTCAGCAGACCCTTGATTTGGGGTGCTGTGCTCCTGGTGGGCCTGCTGGTGATGGCAGCGGCGGTGCTGTTAGCTGTAATGGCCAAAAAGAAAGGTATGTGGCTGTCTACCTGCCTATCCCAGGATGGCCTCCTGGTCCTGTGTCAGCCAGGCTTGCATTTGAGGCTGGGAATCTAGGTCTGCTCCTCCTATAGGCAGGCTTTGGTAACGGCCCCTGGCCTAGACTTCCCATGGCTGAGGGGTGGAGGAGAGAAAGGATTCAGTGGGAGGTAGCCCAGGGAGAGAGAGGAATTGGAGATGGTGAGACAGTGGGATGGGGGACAGGTGACTGGAGGAGGTGAGGGATTTCAGGAGATGGGCTGAGTGCTGAGGCAGGTTGAACGGTGCTGTGGAAGCAGTAAGTAGGTAGGGAGATTTAGGGCTGGCTGGGGCAGGGGGCTGGGGCAGTGGAGGGGGAAATCTTTGCTGGTGAGAGTGGGGAAGGTGAGTATAGACTAGGACAGAGGTTTCAGAGGTTTCTGAAGGGAGTGCGGTGGCGGGGGCGGTGGGGTGGACACTGAGCCAGCACAAGCAGCAGACTGTGCTTCTGTCTTCTGTCCTGACAGGGAACAGGCTTGGACAATTTCAGAGCAACGGAGTCCCGGGCACAGTAAGAGACCTCTGCAGGCCCCCAGCCAAATTGTCCAGACCCTCCATCTGCCTTGCTCACTGAGAAGTCCCAGGATAATGAGGTGGAGAAAAGACTGGGACCCAGTCGAGGTCCAAACTCTCTTCCTAAATGCTGTAAACCTGGCAACCATGGTCTCCCACCTTCCCATCTTGCTATCCACCTACCCAGATTTGGGGAGAAACGTGGGGCTTGAAAATCTTCAAAGCGAAGCCCTCCTGCCCACTGACATGCTCAGGGTTGAGGAGACAGATCCAGTGTAGTCCTGGGCTTCCCACCAAAGGGAACTGGGGCAGAGGGAGGCATTTTCTCTTTGCTTGATTTGCCTGCTTTTGTTACAGGCACCCTCCTCGGCGGTCCACCACATCAGTGACTCTGGACCGGCTGCTGATCTGCCATTGGATGTACCATATGTTAGGCTCGACTCGCCACCTTCTTTCGACAATACGACGTACAGCAACCTTCCTCTTGATCCTCTGCCAGGGAAACCCCCAACCCCAGCCCAATCCTCTTTGCCCCCTCTGCCTCCTAAGGCTGTGACATATGCCACAGTCGTCTTCCCTGGAGGGGACAAGAGTGGAGGAGCCTCCTGTGAGCCAGCCCAGGATCCACCTAATAGCCAGACTCCATCCAGCTAAGCTGTTCATCTTCCTGTAAACTCACAGAGATCATCTCCAGGGTTCTGTGTAGCCATCCATGCAGCCCATGCCCTAGATCCCTAAGGTGTCCGAGCAACTAGGGATTTCAGGATCTGATCTAATATCTTGACTTTTCTGACCTGGAAAGTGATACTTAGATATGATCGAGGTGTCTTGGGAAGCCCCCATGCTAGTTCCTCTGCCTTTAAACCACTGTGATAAATAAACTCTAAGTGATAATATATGAGCTCTTGATGCTTGAGAGGGAAAGAGAGGGCCCAAGTTTGACTTCACATGGCCTGTGAACTCCAAAGACTGGTCCAGAGTTTGTGTGTGTGATCTCCTGCCTGTCCTGCCAGTGGGAAGGTGGTTTCACTTCCTGGTCAGAATACTGCAATGCAGTTTGATTTAAGGGGCATCAAGAAGGCTTCTTCAAAAGCATTTCCTTCCTTTATCATGATAACTTCTGAAAGTATAGATTCATTTGCTTCAGTCTAGAAATCTCTTCTGCTTTCTGCTCTGTACCTTGTAAACAAGTGACATCTTACGGTGTGACAACATATGGTGGGAGAAAGGGGATAATAATTAGTTAAAGGAGATTCAGGACAGATAGGGGAGAGATGGGGTTAAAAAGAAACAGGAGTGAGGAAAAAACTGATATAGATATCAAGCCTATTCCTTGGTAGGACAAAGGATTTTCAAGCACCAGGAAACAGAAGACCCTTGCAGACATCAGTTTTACCAGAGCTGGCTCTTTATCAACTGGGGGGCCATCTGGTAGCTCTGTTCCTTTTGGCCTAAACTCTGAGCTTGGGAAGAGCCCAGTGGAGAAAGGGCATGAGGGTGAGAGGAGGAGGAATAAATGGTAAGGGTGTGGCCATGGTTAAGAGTAAATGAGAGCTAGTCCAGGCTGGGGATGGGAGAGCCTTCAAGGTTTCTGCCAGAATTTCTTCTCAAACTGTTTAGTTTGAAAATATTTGCCCGTATTGAGATGAGAGGCTTAAATGCAGAGGAATGAGGTACTCAGGAACCCAGTCTTTTTTATAATCATGGAAAGCTAGGCAAAAAGAGGTTTTCACCATCTAGAGGGGCCCTAAGCCTGGTTTAGGCAACTGAGAAGGGACAGGGAGGGACTATGTAAGCCGATTTTCAGGGAGCTCTGGCAGGATGTTCTGAGCTTCCCTTGATAAGAGTCTCAGCCTGTGACAGAACCTAAATTTACTCTGTCCCTTTGGAGGCAGCAGCTGCCCATCAATCAACTAAGACCTCATTTTCCTGGCTAAGATGACTGGGGACTTGCCTGGTGGGAAAGCAAGGTAGAGCTGGAGGCGGGGACAGGAGAATGTGGGGGAAGGGCAGAATAAAGTATAAAAGAACCCCTTGGGAGAAACTTACCCTGGTCTGAGTGTGAACTTTTTAGAACCTGACAGGAGTAGTATATTTTACAATACAAAGGAAAATACCAAGATAATCAATTGGCTGGTAAAGAAGAGGGAAGGAGGAAGGGGAAATATATTAATTCCATCATTGTTCATGGTAAGAAGTCGATGAATAACACAGAGTCACAGTTATAAAAGTAACTTCTAAGATGAAACTGCTAACCTAAATTTTATTATAAGAAACACAAAAACAAAGCAAAGAAAATGCAGGTGACATGGTGAGATGGGTGCTTCATATCAAAACTTTTGGGATTCAGTTAAAGAAGTTCTCAGAGGAAAATTCGCACCCTCAACAAGAATTAAGCATCTTCCTCAAACAGCTAGTTAATTTTAAATGAGAAAAATGACATAACTAATACATAAATAAAAGAGCATATTCTTTGAAATAAAATGAAATAAAAGAGATAAAGTGTTAGATAACTTACTCAAGAAGAAAGATGAAATAAGAAATGACAAGGGGGAAATAGTCACAGATATAAAGACAATGAAAAAAATAATAAGAGTATTTTGTGCTGCTGTTGGTGGTGAAGTGGAAATGATGGTAAAGAGGCCTGAAAGAATTTCTGGGGGTGATTAAAATGTTCTCTATCATGATTGTGGTAGTAGTTACATGGGTGTATACATTTGTGAAAAAGGTGTACTTTATTGTATTTTAAGTTATATTTTGATAAAGTTGATTGAAAAAGAAAAAACAACCTTGAAAGGCCACTGGGGAATAGTTAAAAAGTATTACACAAAACTCAGAAGTCATAAAAGAATTCATAGATACATTAAAACTGACACATTAAGATAAATTAAGACTGATACCTTTCCCTCCATGACAAAAACACCATAAACAAAAGAAAAAACACAAAATGAGGAAAAATTCTGCAACTCATACAAAGGCAGATGACTCATTTCCCTAACCTCTACAGATCACTAAAAAACACTTAATCGAATATGGTCATAGGACATATACACGTGGCTTACACAAAAAAAGAAATATAAATATAATAAATATCTTTACCTTCAGCTAAGGGAAATACAAATTAAAAGTACACTGAGAGTGAGAGTGATTTTAAAAGAAAATGGTTAAAGAACTCTGAAAATTCTCTCTTCCATAAAAGAAACAAGAAAACTGGTAAAAATAGAATCAATTTTTTTTAGAACTCTGGAAATTAACCAATGGCTTGCATCAATCCAAGGAGTGTTTACTCAAGAAAAATGACTTTCCCTTACCCCTATCTGATTTAAAAGACAACTTCCTAAAGCAATAATTATACATCTGTGTTGGTGGACATACCATTTATTAAAATGCAACTTTTATGACAATAACAATATGAAGAAGGGGGCAAGAAATGGGGCTATACAGAATCAAAGTTTTTATATATTACTGAAATTAACTTGGTATCAATCTGAACTAGATTGTTTTAAATTAAAATGTTAACTGTAATCCCTATAGCAAGAAAATAAAAATTATACAGTAAAAGAAATAACAAGGGAATTAAATTTAAATTAAAATTATTTAATATAACAAAAGACAATGGAGGAATAGAGGAGGAAAAGACATAAGACAAGCAGAAAACATAAAAGGGCAGACATAAATCATATCTTATCAGTAATTATACTGAATGTAATAAACATTCTGATGAAAAGACAGAGACTGGCAAAATGGATTAAAAAAACACATGACCCAACTATATGCTTGCCTCAGGATACAAACTTTAGATTGGAAAACACAAGTCAGTTGAAAGTGAAAGAACAGAAAACATGTATCATGCAAACTAGCTACAGAGTGCTGGAATGGCTATACTAATATCAGTCCAAAAGGACCTTAAGAGAAAAATCGTTACTAGTGACAAAGAAAGGACATTTTATAATAATAGGAGTCAACCAATAAAGGAGATACAATTATAAAAATGTGTGATACCTAACAACAGAGTTTCAAAATATATGAAGCAAAAAATGACAGAATTGAAGGGAGATAAACAAATAGTAATAGTTGTAGATTTCAATATCCACTTTCAATATCCAAATGATAGAACAAGTAGGTAGAAGATCAACAAGGAAAGAACAGACATGAACAACACTATAACCCAACCAGATCTCCACCCAACAACCTCAGATGGTACACTCTTTTCAAGTATACATGCCACATTCTCCAGGACAGACCATATGTTTGACCATAACCAAGTCTTAATAAATCTAAAAGAATGGAAATCGTACAAAGTATGTTTTCTGACCATAATGGAATGAAATTAGAAGTCAATAACAGAAGCAAATTTTGGAAACTAACAACCATGTGGCAATTAAACAATACATGCTTAAATAACAAATAGGTCAAAGAAGAAATCATAAGAAAAATTAGAAATACTTTGAGATGAATGAATATAAAAACATAACATACTGAAACTTAGATGATTCAGGAAAGTCAGTGCGTAGAGGGAAATTTATAGCTGTAAACATCTGTATTAAAAAAAAAGATCCCAAATCAACAACTTAACTTTCCACCTGAGGAAACTAGAAGCAATAGAATAAACTAAACTCAAAACAAGCAGAAGAAGGAAATAATAAAAATCAGAGCAGAAATAAATGAAATAGAGAACAGAAAAACAATATAAAAAAATCAACAAAACTGAGTTGGTTCTGACAAGATTAACAAAATTGACAAAACTGAGCCAGACTGGAAAGAAACAAAGAGAAGACTTACATTATTAAATCAAAAATGAAAGTGTAGGGAGAACTACTAACCTTATGACATAAAAAAAGAATTGTAAGAAATATTATAAACAATTATATATGAATAAATTAGGTAATGCAGACGAAATTCCTAGAAAGATACAAACTACTGAAACTGACTCAAGAAGAAATAGAAAATCTGAAGAGACATATACCAAGCAAAGAGGTTTAATTAGTAATCAAAAAACTTCCCACAAAGAGACGCTCAGGTCCAGATAGCGTCACTGGTGAATTCTACCAAACACTGAAGAGGGAGAAAGGGGGAGGGGAGGGAGAAGGAGGGGATGTGCAGACCAGACAGCATGATTTAAAGGGCAAGTATCGGCTTCCCTTTCCCAAGCATCTCCCTCCCTGTCCTTAGAGTTCTGATCTTGGTCATTTGAACAGAACACTGAAGATTGGGTACAGGGTCACCTACTACAGGCAAGGTCCCATGAAAGTCTGTAGAGCCTAGTGGTGAAGCTTAAACTCTGGAATCAAAATTGAGTTAGAGTCCCAGATCCACCATCTGGTGGCTATTTCTTAAAGTAAAACCTTTCTAAGCTTCAGTTTCTTCAACTATACTATGGGGATGATAAAAGTACTTGCTTCCCAGAGCTGATACAAGGATTTAAAGACTGTATTTCAAGCATTTAGTATAGTGCCTGGCACAGAATAAGTGAATAATGAATGGTAGCTAGTGTAACATTAGCTAATTGATTCTATGAAGATTAGATGATTGAGTTATAAACTATAAAAATTGGCGGGAAGATCATGTTCTGTGGAAGAAAGGCCATCAAACAGATAAAGGCCAAAGACACCAGCTCCAAAAAGGGAAAATAAAAAGAGACGAGAGCTAGGGTCATATACACTCTAGCCATTTCAGTTTCACATGGGAATACCCAAACCACAGTGCAAAGGAGAAATGGAATCCCACTGCCTTTTGTACCTCTCAAAAGACTCCTTGACTTCTTGGGAGCCATTTTCACATCTGTGCCAAAAGAGGGCAATACCAAAGTACTTGCACTGCCAGCCTTCCTTCAGTAATGACCACTTCTTCATTAGGCCTATGCTTCCATCTCTTAGTGGATCTCACCTTACATAAGATGGAATCAGTTTATCTCCAAGCCTCCCTGGCCTCTGGTCCGGCTCTGGTTCTATTTTCTGCCACAGCTGTGATAATGACTATTAAGAATTAAGAAAGATCTAAGTTTCACACTTCATAAACATAGGCTTTTATTTTGGCAAAGCTATAGACAGCGGTGACTGTAAGCAGCTAGCATATTTAATATGTACACTACACAATATCTTAAAAAGGAGAATTTGGGACTTTTCTTTGTGTTATATATAATAAAAGAATCATGGTCCCTTCAGATGATTTTTGTTTGTATTAACATATGTATTCTTGAATTTCTTCTTCATCCTTATTCTCCTTGACATCAGCCACTCTGACAAATCCTGAAAGCAGGAACATAAAGAATAATACAAAAACAAAGAATTTCCTCAGCAATTACAAATTTAACCCATGGCCTGGAAAAGAAGATTTTCTGGGCTCTAAAGCAAGAAACTATATTCTTTCCTCTCTTTTTCTTGCCCACATCTTATCATTTACCTTCTTAGATATTACATTGTGATTTCTAAGGCCTTCTTTCTCCCTTAGTGACCATCTAGCTACTCCAAGGGAACAATCTATTTAAGCTGGGACCAAGGAGGAACTTTCTATGGCAAGGGTTATAGATGCTGAAACAAAGGGCTGAGAGAGGTTGAACAATATAAGGGGTCTCTGTCTGTCTAGCCTGGGTCCAGCTCTGTGAAAGAATGACAGTTACCTCTGGAGCAAGGACTAATCCTCATATCTGCACATCCTTTCTTATTTGGAGTTGTAGCCTTTGACTGCTGTGAGTAAGAATCTGAGACTGTTCTTTGTCTCTCAGACAAGGGTTCCAGGAAGGGATGCTTACTTTGTATTCCTAAATTTCCTTCAAAGGAGTTGTTTTCTTCCAGGAATTTGCCCTCTATCCAAATCCTGGTAAAGCAGGTGTCAAAAGGTCTGGTGGACTCTCTCCTTCCATATCTCATTACAGAGGCTTTAAGCTCAGAGACCCACTGGTGATAGACAGGGCAGGTCACACATCGAGAGAAGAACTCTTTAATGTACTGAAAGGAAAGGAAGGTCCATTATCTCAGGGATTAGTACTTTCTTTCCTCCACTTCACCCCACTCCATTACAACAGTCCACACTCAGTATACTCACTCAGGGATGGAGGAATAGAAAGGAGTTATTGACGGCAAAGCAGGCCCCCCAGATCGGTTTTGAGATACAGAGAAACTGGAATGTCTTAGACTCAGAAAGCACTGGCTGTGGGGAGATGTCAATGCCAGACTGAGACAGAAGTAGTCCTTTGAGAAGGGCTAAGTGTTAATGTTTTAATGGTATTGGTAGTTGCTATGCAAAGTCAGAAAGTTAAGGAATCCAGTCCTGACCTACATGCAAGAATATCTGGGAGGAAACATGAGGTAGTTGAAAAGACTTTCTAGGTAGAGGGAAAAAAAGGGTTCAAGGAGGAAAAAGAGACAGAGGCAGCAAGGAGAAGGGTAAGGGAGGGCGGCAGGTGGCAGAAATAGTACCACAGGGTCAAAGTATAACTTAGGTGTCAGGTGATGAACAAGAGAGACAGGTACCTTGAGGGCCTGGCGGTGAGTCTCTGAGGGAGTATGCTTGAAGACACCCTCTGGTATTTTCTGTAACATTAGCACATGGCACTCGAGGAATCGGACAAAGCCATGTGAACCAAATAGTGAAGCATTGGTTCTTTTCACCAGCTGGCGAGCCCTGGAAAAGTGGTGCTCAAACAGATTCCACTGCGAGTCCTGGGCAAACCTGGAGGGAAAGAATCACAGCTCTCAGCTCTCTCCCCTGCTTATCAACCATGGCTTTTCAATAGAACCGTCACTTCTTTAAGGCCTTATGACCTCCTGGACAGTCAGAATTGTGATTCTGGTAAGTGACCAAGGCTGCTAACTCACATGTAAGGAGACTTAAAAGGAGACCAATGATATTCAGACTTACCATGTCTTATCTAGCACTTAAATGTAACCCTAAACTTGGCCCTTAAACTATAATCCAAACATGTTAAGGGACAAAAAGAACCCTTTCCATAAGATGAGGGGAATAATGGGAGGTGAATGGTCTTTAGAAGTGGGTTAGAGATGTGAAATAGTCCTGCCTGGGAGGGCAAAAGGCCATAGCTTAAACGACACCATGGTGTCCTCAAATTGCTACCCTTTCCAATAGCCCTAAGTAAGACTCTGGTACCCCACATTACCACATGGCCAGAGAGGCATGGACCCCCAACATGACATTGAAGTCAGAAGTTAGAATGCAGCTGTGCTCATAGTGCTGAATGAAATGCAGACATTCCCCAAAGGGCCGACACAGCCATCCTGTGGACAGAGGGAAAAAACAGGCCAGTATAAGTTGTCATGTAGGAAGTGGTACAGAAGGTGTGTGGTACAGGGGAGGAGAAACACCCGAAAGGCAGACACCCCTGAATCACAACGTGGTTCCTAGACTTCAAGGAACCAGCCACGCCCAAGGGACAGGCTCATGACTGCCTTTCTGCTAAACCTAGGGCCCTCCCTGAGGCCTGAATCCCTTAGGAGCACAGCAGAGCCCTGCACAAGATTTACCTTCTCCGTAGAGCAGCAGATCTAAGCAAGCAGAATAGAAGCAGGCCAGGCCAAGGACATCATGACCCTGGGAAATGAGCGCCCACTGACTCTCCAGCACATGGACACACAGATCAAATCTGCCGAGAGACAGAGCCACTGGGACCAGCTAGAGAATGGGGATGATGGTACAGGAGAGGAGGGGACCTTACACCTTCAAAGCAGCTTAATATCCTCTAGATCTCCTCTCCTTAACTCTACTTATACAGAGAGCATGTGTGTGGGATCAGACCTGTCTCCAAGCAAAGGAAATGGGAAAATGCATCTGAGACAATGCCCAGGGCCTTGAGCTATGGCAATTACCTACCTCCCCAGACAAAAGTGGAAAAAAAAGGTTTATGTAGTAACTTAGACTCTGCATTTCCACTCCTGACCCCCCACACTTAAGATAATGCTTCCTGGAGTGAACAGAACTGTGGAAATGGAACAGCATCTCCGTCTCCACTCCAAACTTCTCTGGAAGATCGTACCCTCCCCTCCCCTCTTAGGCAACAAATATAAAGGACAGAAAATGATCTTAATACTTCTTCTTCAGAAATGCAGATCTGAAGAGAACTGAGAGAATTAGATTCTCCAGAGCTGGTTTCTTGAGGTGTCTGCATATCTCATGAGCTTGAAAACCTAAGGAGGTTAAAGAGCATTGTTTGAGCTCTAGTGGTGAACCTGGCCTCTTTAAAAGCCCCAGGACCACCAGCCCCAGGCCCCATTACCCAGCTTGATGGAGAAGTCAAGATGGCCGAGGCAGAGCTTGGTGTAGGCCAAGGCCTGCATGAGCTGGGCTGTGGCCAACAATCCCTCCCTGGAGAACCAACACAGGGTGCTTTTCTGAACGGCCATCTGCTCACAGTGCAGCCACTTCTCCCTGTCACCCATGTTCTGGGAGAGCTGGGAGAGGGCCACATAGGTAGAGACAACCTGTGGGGCAACAAACACGGGGCAGAATATTCTGACTGTCCAGTCACGCCACATTTCCACCTCATCCCTTTCCTGCACGAGAGCCCACTGCACACCTTGCTGCTCCCTCAGTGAGCACTCCTAGGGTCTCCACCACTCACCTCAACGCCGGTTATGAAAACAGGCTCCTTCTCACCCCTCCACATCTAATTTGATCATTCTCACTGCCTGTTCTTTAAGCAAACCACTTTCTCTATCTACCCCTCTTCTTTTTCTCCAATCCAAGGCTTTCCCCTTCAAAATGCTGGCCAAACTGTACCTCTTTTATGTTCTCTCTAATTAAGGCCTCTGATTCTTGCTCCTCAGAGGTCTTCAGCACTGTCGCCTAGATCTCTGTTACCAGTTACACACACATTTGACATCGCTGATGACATTCTTCTTGAAACACTGACTTCATTAGGTTTCCAACAGGATGATAGTATTAAAATGTAAGTAGACTCTGTCACTCCTCAGAGCCCACTGATGGCTTCTCATCTTCTTCAGAGTAAAAACCAAAACCCCTTCAGTGGTCTACAAGGCCTGCACCGTCTGCCACCTGACCCCCAACCCCAGACTCTCTGACTCATCTCCTGGCTCTTTTTCTCTCCTCCCTCCTCTCTAGTCACACGGGCCTCCTGCCTGTTCCTCAGACACAGAGGGCATGCCTTGTGCACTCTCTCTGCCCTCTTCCTGTCCACTCTTCCCCAGATAGCCATATGACTTACTTTCTCATCTCCTTTAGATATTTGCCCAGATGTCACCTGCTCCGGGAAGGCTTTCCCTACCACCTTATTTAAACTTGTACCCCCCAGCTCCCAGAACTCCATGTCCTCCTGCCTCCACTTAGTTTTCCCTCATTGCATTTATTATCACCTAACATACTATATATTTCACTTATCTATTGTCTGTTTCCCTGGAACCAAGGTCAGTCCCTAGCACAGAACAGGCGTTCATCAAATATTTGTTGATCAGATGGATAAAAGAGAGATAACAGACAGATGGACACTAAAACTAGGAAGACATATTTCCCTTTCTTCTTTTCACCTAAGTCAGTGACTCTAACCCTTTTTTTAGATCATGGACTTCTTTGAGAATCTGATGAAAGCTCTGACCCCCTCCCTACCTCCCATCACTCCCTGGATGCTCTTTTGAACATACACACAAAAGTCGACATTCAGTTCAGAGTTCACAGATAGCCTCGCACCTGGAAGCCCATCTATAAACTGCAGATTGGGAACCCTGCTCAAACACATGATCAGCAGTGTCCTGTTAAGTCTGGGTTACTGTGGAACCATGCTTAACCAGGGACTTAGCAGGGTCCTCTCCCTAACATTTTAGGTTTCTGACTGATGTCCATAGGTAAAACAAGGACTTGCTTACCTGGGCTTCACTGGCAAACTCCTTGGCTGAATTCTTCTGCATAAGAGTGGCCAGGCAGGCAAACCTGCGGCTGCTGGCTGTGGCCTCCAGGTTGTAGAGCTGCCAGAGCAAGGAGAGGCAGTGCACCCGCTGCTGCAGGACTGCCAGCTTCTTCTTACTGGTGTGAAGCACAGGTGGTTAGCCTGCCCTTATTCTTCACCAGTGTCCTCTGTCCCTCCCCACAAGAAATCTGAATCTATCTATCCACAGACTTTCAGACTAGAAAGGTTCCTGGAATCCCACTACTTCTAACCCCGTATGCCTTTTAAATTCATCCCTCTTGACCAGGAAAAAAGTTAAGAGATGTTTTTAAAAAGGTTCACTCTCTGAATTGTTACTTTGGTTGAATATATTTCCTATGAATTATTATACCTCAATAACTAGGGAGCAATTTAATATTATGTATATGTCAGAGAAATAATATTAAATTGCTATTTTACGTGTATATGTACACACAATACACATATATGTATCTTTATTTGAAAGAGACAGGATAATACCACACTCCAAGAACAAAGTCCTCATTTTGCTACACTGAATTGGCTGGGAGAGTAAGGTAAATGAACTGGACCTGTTATATGCCTGAAAGGAGGAGTCTCTTTATTTCAAATAGGCAAACGCCAGGCTGGGCCCTAGATTAGTTCTCTGTGGCCCTAAATGGAACCAGGGCAAGTTGACCAGGCTTCTCACTTCTCACTAGTGTTGTTCAAAGGTTGGCTCTGGGAACAGGAACGCCAGTATTTTTCTAGGAATGTTTGGAAAATGACACCAAACCAGGTCCAAGGGAAGCTCCTTTTTAGCAGTCGAAGGGCTTGCCTAGCCAATTTTTTGGCCAAGGTGATCTGGCCCATGTTGAAACAGACCTGGAGATGGGAAAAAGACAAACAGCGATGCAAATGTGGGAGGAGTGCAAGAGTCTGGATATGACACACTGGCTTTTATTTTGGGAAGTGTACTTGAGGCCACTGTGGTGCTCGAGTGAGCTGAGTTAGAACAGAGGACAAGCACCAGTAGGGCCATGAGCAAGTAAAAAAGTGAGAAAACAGAATTATAGAGAAGCCACTCTCCTTTCTCATCTCCCACACATTTGTCAGTGAGCAGGTGAGGAAGTCTGTGATAAAGTGATGCTGCCAGACTCAGATGGGATTGTCATTTGTGCAGAGACTAAGATGTTTCAGATGCCATGAAAGCATCTGAGATATCACCTAATCCTGTATCTCACTTCATAAACAGGTTGTACTGCCATAGTGCATGTAGGGGTAGGAGCTGAGAAACCACCCTGAAGTTATCATGTACCTTCATGTTCTAAGGCTAAATCGACCAAAAAAGTGATAAAGTCCAAGGTGATTTCAGTACAATCTTGGGAAGACTGCACAATAATTCTTTTTTTATAAAGAGAAAGAAATAATTATTTCACTTTGCTTCAAAGACCTTTTGTCTGAAATATAAATAATGCAATACTGTGGACAACTCTAGTAATCCCTTTGGTGTTTAAAGACATTGTACACATCAGGTTTATTCTCCTAATCAGGGTATCTTGAGGTTGACATTGAAATTAGTTTTTATTTACTTTTTTTTTTAATTTTAAAGCTCAGCTCTGTAACAAAACACCCTCATGGTTTTATGGAGTCTTTATTTATAAATTGATAAATAATTATTCCAACACATTTTGTTCTGCTGGATTTAGCAGGAATGAGGCTGGGAGAAGTTGCTGAGTTGTCCTGAGTTATTCACACAGAATAAATACATTTACTCCTGTGTGTTCTTTGAAAATGGAATGTCTCATGGCATGCTTTCCCCAGAATTTCTATTCATTATACAAATCTCATTCTCTGAGGAAATTTGTTATAAATGATACAGAATGATCTACAAAGCATATTATTTATTTATCTTTAAAGCAAGTAGTAGAATGGAGTACAGAAAGCTCCTATTTGTATATAACAAAGGAAGAGGGGAGATTATATGCATTTATGTATGCCAAGCCCCTCTGGTAGAAAACAAAGATATATAACCTTGAGGAGGGGACACAGCAGCTGAGAGATGGGGTAGGGAGGAGACTTTGAAATGTATGTTCCTTTTTTCTTTCTAGCTTTACTGAGATATAGCTGACATATAACATTGTTTAAGGTGTACAATGTGAAAATTCTTTTTATGTAACTGACATAGAAACTTCTGTTAGTTTTAGTAATACAACATAATGATTCAACATTATGTATATGCTGGAAAATTATCACCATAATGAGATTAATTAAATTCTGGCACCACACAGTTACATTTTTTTTCTTGTGATGAGAACTTTTAAGATCTACACTCCTAACAACTTTCAAATATACAATACTGAATTGTTAACTACAGTCACATGCTGTACATCACATCCCTAGAACTTATAACTGGAAGTTTATACCTTCTGACCATCTTCACCCATTTTGTCCACTCCCCCATACTCGGAAATTAGTTTATATACACTCCGATGAGAAAAGTACATGAAAAGGTAATTCACAGAAATAAATGACCAATAAACATATAAAAATAATGTACCTTATTAATTAAGAAATATACATTAAAATATAATTATCATTTACGGATTAGCAAGTACAAAGAAGACTTATAATATTTGATGTTGGTAGGGATGTGAAGAAATGGGAAGAACTCAAATTGACACAATATTCTGCCAGACAATTTGGCAACATATTTATTAAATATATTCATATCTTCTGCTTTAGCATTTCCACCTCTGGAAATTTCTCTTATAGAAACACTCTCACAAGGGAGTAAAGAGATATTTATGAGAATATTCACTGTACCAATGTTTATAATAACGCAAAAATTAGAGATAACTTAAATGTGCATGTAGAAGGGAATGATTAAATAAATTTGACATATGGATACAATGTAGTATTGGCAGCTACAACTATGATTGGATACATGCCAATATGTGAATATGTTCAATCTGCATTATTAGGAATAAAAGTCAGCTGCAGAAGAAAGAATACAGAATATGATTCTATTTGTAAAAAATGGAAAACAATAATGATACGACTGTATGTGTACAGCTGGTGGAATTTGCACTACATTATTAACTACACTAGGGGTGACATGGGATTAGTAAGAGCTCTTTCACTCTACATATAGTTCTGTTTTGAATTTGTATAACCTTTTATCACACTTATCATCACACACAAAAAACAAAGAGATTTTAAAAGAAATAACAAAGTATCCCTCAAGGGGAAATAACCCAAACTTCAACGTCATCCCTCACCCTCACCTCTGATCGAAGACGGCAGAAAGTGGCCTCCTCAAACTGACAGATCTTCACCTTGTGCTTTTTCAAATATGAGAATGCTGAGGGTTGGCCCAGAAGACTGCTTGCCTTCCTCAAATAAAAGAAGGCCTCCAAACAAGACAAGAGATGGAGTAACTGGATTAGGATTCGGATGCTGCTAGGCACGTGCTTAGGGTGAAGGTTGGATCAAGGTTTCGGCAAGTTTGAACTGGGGCTGGATTTAGTTAGAAATGGGGACTAAATGGACTACGCATGCAGGAGTCAGGGGCAGCGCCGACAGCACGTGCTGCTCCTTCGCTACCGCATTCCCACTTCATGTTTTCTCCTAGGCCCATTACAGCTCCTTTCTCCCATTTTCCTCCACTTTTCATTCCAGGCTACTTGACAGTAAGAAATCCTAATCAAATTCCCTCAGTCACTTGGCTCAGCTCAGGGGCAGAGAGCAGAGCTTGCTCACCATATAATTATCTGACAGGTCCAAGGAGGCAGCAGCAGCCTCCAGCAGGTAATAAAATGCACACGTGGTTTCTCCAATGACCAGGCAGTGCTGGGTGAGGGGTGAGAGCACTAACTTCAGGATCTCATCACAGTGGCAGGGCTTTGTGGTCAACATATCTTTCTCCAGGTTGGTCTGAGCCAGTCTCCAGTTCACTTGATCCAGGAACTCTTCCTCTGTTCTTTGTGAGAGAAGATGAAAACTGAGAGAGGCCACAAAGCAGACACTCTTGCCAGGCCATTACCAGGTCTCAAAGCCACTCTGTCCAGGAAGCTTTCCTTTATAATTCATTAATTCTATGTCTATCCTTCTCCTCAATCACTCCATAAGTTTTTGAAAGTCAGGGACCTGATCTATAACGGCAAAGCCCTATTAGGGAGTTTTAAAAACCCAAAGCCAATCTAAGTATCTCACAAACTAAATGGGGAAATGACCATATCTGAAGAGTAAATTAAACAGTATTCCACGAAGACATAAAAAATGATACAAAGCAGTAAATAATACATTTCTCTATTAGTACATTTGAATTCTGTCATGGCACTTTGAATATTATTTTACACAATGTTACCATCTTATCCTACAATAACCTTGCCATTCAGACAGCCAAATTTACCTTTTACAGATGAAGAAATTGAGGCTCAGAGAGTGTAAGTGACTTATATACGACCTCACAGCTACCATGTAGAACCAAAACTGGAGTTCACCTCTCTAGCTATTAATCCAGTGTACTTTCCACAGGCACCATGAGTTCAAAAGAGGGCTGATCTCTCTGAGACAGAATGATTGAAAAAATGTGGGAACTGAGGAGGGCTCTGAAGGATGGTGAACACTCTGATAAGTGGAAGAATGTGGATGCCACTGAGTATTTTTAAAAGGGAGAACTGTGTGAGTAAAGACAAAAGGTAAGTGTAGGGGTGATTTGTGTGGAATATAGATTTTTGTTTGAAAACTGTAAGAAATCAGGTTGGATAAATGGGATAGGAAACTCTAGAGTGGCTGGTGGGTTCAAGGTAGCGACATTTAAAACTGATAAGACATTAGAAAGTCAGGAGGTTCATGGTTATGGAAATAAAGTCATTTTAATATCATCTGGGTTCAAAAGTAATTGAGAAGGCAAATTTACAGCAGAAAAAAAAAATCTGTATGTACAAAGCATTTGAGAGTAATTAAAGTTTTTCTCTACCACTAAGAAATAATTTCCCTACAAAGAATCAAAAATTGCCTTTCTGATTCTCTGTTAGCTTGAATTTGGGGCCAAGCACAAGAGTCACCACTCCTGGACGGTCAGCTGCCTTCCTTGTCTGCAGGTAAGGTGAATACCCTAGTTTAACGATCATCTGTGTCTCACTTTCTGGCCCCCTTCATGCCCACTCTCAGCATCTCCATCTACCTGTAGTGTTCATTTGTGAAGGCCTCCTGACTTCTGGGTGATTTTGTCTGGAACTGAAAACTATCTGTAGGGAAAAAAAGATGATTATCTTTAATTACCCATGCCGGGTATTAACTGAGAACATTTAAAATTCCTGACTCTATTTCCTTTGCAGCTTAGTTCATGAGCTAATTGCCTCCCTCATTATAAAAATGGTAAATTTGGGTTTACTATTAGCCTTACACACAAAATTAGGGTGCTAAATTTTTTTCTTAAAGGCAACTATCTGTGATTCAAATGGTAACTCCTTTCATTTGCAAACCTCCCAAACCAATTCCTAATTCTGTCTGCAAAAGAAAAGAATAAAGAATGTGTCCATCTGGCTGGCTGGCTAATTCTAATAGTAAAAATCCATGAATATATATGGATCAGGTTTATGAATAGATGGGAGTGAACCACAGAGCCTAAGACCTAGTGAAGAAAATCATGAAGGCACAAGATGCCACAGTTCACCAGTCAGTGGGGGTTTTCAGTGGGCCAGTGGGGGTTTTCAGCTTTACCTAGCTGGCCTTAAATACACTTTATCCTCCAGATTTGACTCTTCCTCTGCAGCTGTCTTCTGATCAAAAAGCAAAGACTGGGAATGATGTGGAGATGTTACCTATTACAACTCAGCAACATAGGAGGTGGGATTGAAAAGAAGTCCAAGAGAACTGTTATAGGGAGGACTTGTGTTAAATAAAAGAACTGGTTCTCTGATTATTTAATGATGTCTTATAAGGTAAAGTAAGGCTAAGGTAACTAAGGAAACTGGAACTTGGCAGCACCACTGCAATGCACAATTCCCAGGGCACCATCCTATCGCAGCCTGTGAACAGAACCCTCCAGGTGTAGGCAGTACCTGTTTTGCATGGCCATGCACAGAGGCCCTGGGTCTGGGAAGCCTCCTCAGGGTTCAGCTGTGCTGGAAATGTCTTAAGCCTCTCACACCCAGATTGACTAGGCTGTCTAATCTAAAGCTGATAGTGACCTCTCAAAAACAAAAGGTCATATAGGAAATATGAATGATAATGCGATTTCTTCATAACACCAACCAGGACATTCACTGTTGCTTTCCTCTTTTCCCTCAGAAAGTACAAAAGTGCAAATGCCCACAGAGCTCATCAGCCAGTGACCAATTTCTCCAAGTCACTGGTCCACCTTCATAGAGTCATTAAGAATGTTACAGCCAGATGAGGTATTAGGATCATAGGTCAACACCTTCATTTTGGTCTTTTACCACCACCAATTTATCATCTCTCCCATATCCCTCTCCCCTGCCAACACCAACACCAACTCTTCTTCTAACAAAGTAGAAAAAGAGACAATTTCGCTGGGTCTTGATAGCTGTCTTCAAATATGAAAGAAGGTACAACTCTGAAAAAATGCATGAAAAAGTTGCAAGATGGTAGATTTCACCTGGATGAAAGCAGCTTTCTGACAGCTACTGACAATGAAATGGACTGTCCTACAACGTAAGCTAACTGAAAATGTTAAAACAAAGAGGAAGAACTCTTACCTGGGACGTGGTAGAAGGATTACAGATTTGGGAGAATATCTATCCACTAACGAATCTTCTTTAAGTAGCTAGCTCTTACTTATCTTTCAAATCTCACTTCTGGCATCATCTCCTTCAGGGGAGAGTCCTATCTTACTCCTTTCTCAGGCTGGGCTAATGGCCCTTTCTCGATGTACCCAATCCCTGCATAGTCTATTTTCATCACCCTTACCATACCATATTGGAATTCTTTATTTATATGTCTGCATCACCCCCAAAAAACTGATAATTTTATTTTGTATTCTTAACACAGCATCTGATACACACAAGGACTCCATGTACGTGTACTGAGCTGAATAATTATAAAAACAGTAACAAAAATGTACTGAGCACTAACCATGTGCTTGGCACTATTCAAAGCACTTTATATATTTTAACTCATTTAATCCTCACGACAATCCTGTGAAATTGGTATTATTATTTTCCTCAATTAATTGAGGTTAAATAACTTGCCCAAGATTGCCAGCCGAAACAAGTATGATCTCTACAGTTCCTTTTACCTTTGAGATTACATTTTTCTTATTTCTGGTATTTCAGGGATAAATGGCTCTTTCACTTATTTTTCTCCCTTAATCTGATTTCACCTTTTGGATGAAGAGCTCCAAGTACATGAATAAGAAGTGCTGCCCACACGTCCCCTGTCTGCCCCCTGGATTTACCTTGGGGAGAAGGCAGCTGCAATTTGTCTGTGATCACTCGTGTTAGTATTGAGCCAGTATCTCTGTAGCTACAGAATCGGGAGGTCCCACTGGAACTCTTAGCAGAACAGATGGCAAAACGGTGGAAGGGGACAAAGTCACCCCCCTGACAGCTCCCACAGCGGCAGGCCAAATCTTGAAGAAAGCAGGCACATTCAAGGTGCAGGGCTACCTGTTGTGCCTTGGGCCACAGCTCCCAAGCTGCTTCCCGCAGAAGAGGCACTCCAAATTCTAGGTCCTCGGTTTGAAGCAGGGATAGTCCCTCCCGTAGCCTGAGAGGAGAGGCAGTATCTGAAATACAGGAAAATCTAAGTGAGAGTCTCACTTAAAGTCCTTTTATGCTACCAGGTAGCAAATTCCCAAGCACATGCTGCTAGTTTATAAGAAAATTTTATTTCTAATTCTTACTTCGTATTACTGCTTTCTTTGCATAAAAAATTTTATACCAATCTGAGAGTGACACTGATCATATTTAATATAAAGTACAAGAGGGAAGAAATGATCAGTGGTACAGAACTACACTGAATAGATTTCTTAGTTGTTTCTTCTAAGTTGAGCTTTTTTTTACTAAAAAGTATCGTAAATATCAAATAATCAGAAAGGCTCTGCCCAAATATAAGGCCCAAACATATTTCAAAGTCAAAGGGAAATTATCTGTGGGTTATATGTGTTCTGAGTAGCTTATGCCACAATTTTATTCTTTCAGGTGGGGAATTTGAGATTGCAGCTATTTAACATATATTTTGCGTTATTGATGTCTGTTTCAGTGTCACATGTGTTTAACTTCCTTATAACCTTCTAAAATTAGAAATAGTTCATCTTTATTTCTTTTTATTTATCCCAAAAAGCCAATAAAAGACTATGGCAATATTTTGTGAACCAAAAATCAAAACACAAATACTTAACACATGGGATTAACAAGGAACTAGAATTCTTGAAATTAAGACAACTCTAAAAAACACAGGCCATTCATTTACTATAACCATGGCTCCTCCATGATTAAAATAAGCACTTTTCCCAATTTCTTAGACATAAGCTTTAAGAGAGTGGGCCTGTGATCTATGATACGGATGCTCTTTCTGAACACAGATACCCTCACCCAAAGCTCTCTATTTGGGCCTGAGAACAAGGGAATAAATAGCTCTTCCTCACCTGGCTTTCTCTTCTCTTTGGTTTGTTCAATAATCTCGATAGAGGAAGGCACTAATATTGGCTCAGCAGGAAGCTCTTGGCTCTTGCTGCACCAGCAGAGCACATGTATGTCCACAAGAGCCCTTAGCACCTGAAGTAGCTTACTTTCACTCCAGCCAGGCAGGAGGTGCTGCAGTAGATCTATGTGGAAGGAGTGACCGATGACTGCTGCACACTTAACCAGCAACTGCTCCTCTGGGTTCAATTGATCCAGTTGGTTCACTGCTATTTCTGAAGGAAAAAAAAAAAGTAGTGAATAAGCTTTCTACAAACAGAATATACTGTGCTAATAATACATTGTGTTCATTTAAAAAAAAGGCTTGCTTTTTGCCCACTCCTTTTTCACTCAGCCAAATCTCTTGAAAGAGCCTTATCTCCATGTCCTCTTTTGTCCCCATTCCCCATTTATTATTCAACCAACAATCAGGTTTTCACCAAAACACTGAAACTGTACTCCTCATGGTCACCAAAACCTTTTGTTGGTAGACCTGAAGTTGTGCTCTGAATCCTGTACTAACAATTCTTCCCATTTTCCTCCTACTTTCAACTAAACACTGAGGTTGGCTTCCAGGTCCCAGAATTCAAGTAACTGTAAAGATCTGAATTAACTAAAGTATTTTACTAAATCTCTCCATATTCTGACCAGTAAGCCACCAAGCCCAAAATCTTGGATTAATTCTAAACTTTTTCCTCTCCCTCACAACCACCAGTCACCTGCTCATTATCTTTCTAAATATTCTTGAATATGATTCTTCCCGAACAATTTTACTATAAGCAGTCATTTTCACCTGGATCACCATACTACTCTGTTTTGAACATCTCCAAGTTCCTCTCATTCTTAGCCCTAAGACACACTAACTAGTGGTTGGATTATACGCCTCATGTACAAATATAATCATGCCAGCACCCTTCTTAAATACTCTTATAACTTATATGGCCTTTCACAATTTAGCTTTGGCCTTTCATTTAGACCAAGGCTTTGCTGACTGAACCATTCATTTTAGCTTTTTCTTTCCATGTGGATTAACTTTCTAGCTATTTTCCCAGGACCCTGATAAAATTAGAATGCCAGCTGAGTTACCAGGTAACATTGCTTATGCTAAGAGTGATCCCTCATAGGAAATTGAATTTGGACTAGGAGAACTGTGAAAAAGGTACAAATACCTGGTGGTAAGCCACAGTTTTGGGCTTCCCTGGGTATAGTAATTCTTGTGACAGGTCACACTCCTGGCAGGGCCTGGAGGTTATGCCTAGATGGCTATTATAAGAGATGCCAGTTCCTAGCTGGGAAATGGGGCATCCAAGCACTCATCCAGGAGGGATGAGTGACCTCATTCCATCACATCTAAGCTATTCCTTGAGGCTCCAGAGATAGCAGTGGAAACTGCTGTGGGGATTCCCACTGAAGAAAACCACTTGCTGCTGTTCTGCTAGAGTGCTGTTTCCTGACCTGCATGCTTCTAAGTTAGTAAAGCCAATGCTAAGTGTGGCCTATCACGGCTGTAGGTATATAACTGTCCAGATGGACCTAAAACCACCAGAGTGAATAGCTTATAATAGCTAACATTCATTGAATGTATATTATGCACCATGATTTATTTGATTTCATCCTCAACCAACCCCATGAGGTAGGAACTATCATTAACCCCATCTGAATGATGAGAAGACTAAGACTTAGATCTAAGCTTATCTAAGGTTTCACAGCCAGTAAGTGGAGGAGCCAAAGGTACCCAGGTTTTTCTGACCCCAGAGTCCTGGCTCTTAATTACCAAGGTGTTCTGTACTGCTGTTTCATATGCATATCCTATATTCTCAGCAAGAACATATTTGACTTGAAGGCCTACTTATTCATCATAATTTTCCTCAAGAAGGTTAGCAAAGTACCCTGCCCACCAAATACCTGAATAGAATATTAAGGAAAAAAAAAACCCAAAACCTCCTTGTCTCTAAGAAGAAGATCCTCTCTAATTATATATACCCAATTCTGATGGCTTCTTTACTCTTTATCTCATCATTCATTATAAACTTTCTTTGTACTCTTTTTATGAAATTCCTGCTATGTGCGTAACACTGTCTCCTCACTACCACCATGGATTTTCTTAAACTTCAGTAACATTGTCTCCCTTGTTCACTGTCTCCTCCAGCACAGGAATATGCACAAAGGGAAACTCAGGACATAATTTTTATTAAATAACTAGAAAACTTTTCCAGATAATCAGTCAGCCTCAAAGAGAACAGTGGGCTTACTTAAGTAAAACATTACTCAGATAGCATTACAAGTGTTTAAGAGCTCTTCTGGTAGTGCCAAAATTTATTTCTGGAAGGCAGGTTTCTTTTTTAAAGAAATAAAGCTAGCATGATAATGAGAGACCTATACTCAATCAACCACCAAATTACTAAGTGCAATGATATCTGTAATTGGTTTACTTGAGGTTTTTAGGGGACCTGCCTTTTAATAATGGTGGGAGAAGCACTGTATCCAAGTTTACATCATCCTTGACTGTACATACATAAAGGTCCTGGTCTTCAGAGCTGGCAGGAGAAATACTATACATTGTGGATTTCATGGCATTGGCTGTAGGAAAAGAAGACTACGACTGAGGAAAATGCCATGCTTAGTGACTGTGGTTTTAAAGATACAAAAATACAAGAATTTAGTCAAGAAACTAAAAGGATTAAGATGAAAGGAGCTATAAGATTTAAAGTAGTTTACCCACCCATCCTCCCGGTTCTCTAATTTTCTCTTAGAAATGAACATTTTCTGTACCACATGGTATCCAACATTCTCACCCTTCCTGTTTACCTTCCAATAGCCCTTGATTCTGCTACCTCACAGCTCCAGGATGCCTTTCTGGATTTTACACATACTTCTCTCTCTTTCCTCCTCCCTTCTTCCATTCCTCATTCAGATTATCACGTCACCCTTCTCATCAGTAACGTGCAATTCTCTATTGGACTCTCAAGTTTATCAATCCTTTCTAGTGGACTCTGATGTTTATAAATCCTATTTTCCTATCTTCACCTCCTGGGCTGCTCAAAAAGGAACTAAAGTAGATTGACTCAATTACTTTACCTGAGGCAGGGATTTAGTGTTTTCAACATAACTACATATTATCTGTATAGTACACTTAGCCAGGAAGGCCTAACCTTGCTTATGATGCCGGTAGGGAATAGACACATGCTTCATAAGGGCCAGGTGATGCCATGGTCAAGAATGAACTCCAGCAGCAGGACCAGGGCAGAACCCTGGGGTACTCAGCTTACCTGAGAGGGTCTCCCACTTGCTAGTCTCCTCCTCCTCCTTTTGGAGGTCATGAAAGAGCAATATGTTCTTAGAGAGAAGGTCCTGGCATAAGACCTCACAGTAAAAGGGGTTTCCAAAGCACCTGCGGAGAAGGTAGCTGTAGAGAGGTAAGTAGGGGATTAAAGATGTCCACTGACTAAAGATGTCCACTTGAAGAAAGCCAAGCATAAGGGTATTTCATACTGAGGAATATTTCTTCTGTTGTTAAAGTCAGTTCTTGATGATATACACTAACAGAAGGAAGCCTCGCCATAAAAATGTTAAAAAAAGTTTCTGATTGGTTTTGAAATGTATTTTGGCAGTAACTTTTCTCTCACCTATCTTCCTTCTATTGATGTTAAAAGGAACTAACATCCCCTTGCTAAAGGGCCTGACAAAAACTGGCCTGACCACACATAATGGACATGTAAAGCAAGTCATCCAGGTCCCAACAGACCTGTGAAAACCTGGATGAACGGCCTGGGGAGATAGTCCTTTACTGGGTACTAGGAGACTGTCTACCTTTAAATCTAGTTTTGGGCCTCACCATGGTTGCTAACGTCATTCTATCCCTCAACTTTGGTGAGACCTGAGCCTTCTCACTTATATTATGGCACCAGCTCCTCCCTTAATGAAGTGCCCAGCTGGTCCTAGCCACTCACATCTGTAGCTCTTGGGGGATGCTCACCACCCCCAGTTCCCAACATGCCATTCTCAGCAGTGAGGTCTCTGCCAACTTCGAAATGGGTACAAGGATGGCCTGAGGGCTCTGCAGGAAGTGCTGGGCCCAGCCACACAGGGTGAAGGTGGGGGTCAATGTCATCACCATGATGATGGGCACACTGGAGAGCAATGTTCCCAAAAACTCCCAGGAAGCTGCATCCATATACTGGGCCTCGTCAATGAGGAAAATCAGTGGTGTTTCCCTCACTGCCTGGAAATAACAGCAAGGAAACAATGACAACCTCTGATTAGAAATGAAGTCACTTTATTTTCAAATCTACCATAAATTTCCCATCAATAATTTTAAGTAAAATGTCAACATAGGCTGGGATTTTCAGAGTAAAATGTATCCTAAGTCCAGGTAATATTTTACTTCATAAATATAAAATATAGCCTGTATATCTAATTCCTAAAGAAATCTACTGAGTTTCTTTGAACAAGAATATACTCTAACTGAAACATGAAATGAGCATCAAAATATTCTCCAAATCAAATATGAAGCTTTCAAATATTTCATTTTGGCAAAAGCTTCAAACTGTGGGAATTCATAGTATTTTAAACCAGCTTCCAGACCAGGCTGCATATGAGAATCACCTAGGAGTGCTTGCTAAAACTACCAGTTACCATGCCCACTCATATACACTTTAAAAAAATACCTCCTCCCCATCAAAAAAATTAATAAAATTTAAAAAAATCTAAATATATATATACAAAATTTTTTAAAAAGATAGATACAAACAATGAAGAAATGCCTAAGTCAAGGTATGATGGAGATAGATTAAAATGAGCATAAACTATCTGCACATGTTAAGAGTTGACGGCATGTAGCAAAAGTACCCACCTTCTGAAGCACTTGAAAAAAACATGCTTTAACCTTCTTTTGTCTGGCCAGGTCATCCATGTGTGAAACTCTGAAGGATAAGGGAAACTGACCGGGAAAATTATTCAGATATTATCTTTCAAAATGACAATCTAATAAAAATATACAGGTTCTCAAAAGGGAACAGAAAATGATTCTATTTTGAGTGAGAATAGCTTTCCACAGGACTAGGCATAGGGTTACAAATACTAATCCAACATTCATATGCAGTTCAGAGGGCAGACTGAAAGTCCACTGGTGGTTAGAGAGAGTGCGCTCCTTTCCATACCAGACTCTGGCAAATCTTTAAAGGATCATGACTAAGGAGTAAAGTGACAGGTCAGACTTAGTAATGTCAATTTGGACAACTCCAGTACCCCCATGCTTCCAAGTATACTATAATGAACGTATGCATGACACCTGTGAGAAAGAATCGCAGTGGATGTCTCCAGCACCGTGTCAGGCTGGCACATGAGCTATCATGGACCTGAGAGCCAAAGTGAGCCTATTACTTGACTGCTTTGGCCAGAGTCCCAGGTAAGGCCTGGCTTAAGCAAGTGCTATGCTGAAGGATTGGACAAATTTTCATTTTTTCTATTTTTCACTCAATACAACATCCTGCATGCTGGGGCAGATTAGGAGAAGTGATGGAAGATGAATAAATGGAATTGTGGACCAAGGAATTCTTAGCCTACTCGCTGCTGGAGACCACATAAATCCTAGACCACTGGAAGCTTTTGAGATTCAGATGCTAGTTCAAGTGACATACTCCATGGCCTGGGATAGGGAAGGTAAGGTTAAAAAACAGAACACTGCAACTGACTCAAGAACACGTGGATGTAATTGCTGGAGATGCTCGACTGGTCAGTATCACCTGGACAAATTTTAGCACTTTCACATTTACAATGCAATCTCTTATATATTACATCCTTTACAAAATTCATGCAAAACCCATATAAAGTACTATCATCATCATTTCACAGGTGAAAAAAAACTGAGGCTCAGAGAGGCTAAGTGATTTGTGCCAAGACATACAGCTGGCAAGACTGAGAGTCAGTCCTAGAATCCACTCTTCTCAAAAAAGGAAAAAACCTGGGTTTTGGTGTCAAAGGCTTTTCAAATCTTGATCCTGCCACTGCTAACTATGTGTTCTTAGACTATGCATATACATATGGCCAACAGGTGTTAGATTAGAAGACAATCCTGGGTCCAACTATCCACCAAAAATACAAATAATCCAGTTCAGAGAGCTACTGCCTTCATTACCTTCACAAAGAAGAGGTCATTAAAAAGACAGTGAAGCGGTTCTTCCACCATCCCATGGAGCTGTTTGAAGAGGCACTCTTGCCGGTAACAGGCTGGGCATGTATCAATCTCAAAGAAGATAGCCATGAGGGTCTGGATGGCATAGAAGCGCTGCTTGGAATCTGCTTCCTTCAGCTTCAGTGGCAACACCCTGATGAATGTTACTGTGGTCACTGGGAGTCCCCTGATCCACAGAGAGGTTACTCACTCCACCAGCCCAATGATTCTGAATCTAACAACACAAGAGTCTCACCAACGAGGCAAAGGAGCCCCAAAACAAATAGGTGCATAGCACAAGTCTTTACCTGTGTCCTTCTTTCTGGGCCAGGAAGTTTATTTCAGCCAACAGCTGACTTTTTCCATAGCCTTTTCCACCTTCATACAGAACTGCTTGTCCCTTCTTCAGGTGCAAACATCTCTGCTGTGCCATTTGGAAGGCTTCTAGTTCTTTCTCCCGGTCTGTAGAGAGACAGGGAGCACCTAACACCTGTGGTTTTTAGCAGACACTTATTTATTTGAATTAATTTATAAAGGTGACTCTCAGAACGGCTTTTCCCCCAGTATCTTTGACAGAATCCCATTCTTTGATGAACCTTCACATCTCTTTCTAGAAAATCAACCCTTCATGATACAGAAATGTGTGTTGGGCTTGGGGGGCTTGCTCCAAAGCCCAAGTAATAACATTTGGAACAGTTAGGCAGCACATGGGCATGGAGACTATCATATCTTCTTAGCTTATTGCAAAAATTTCCATTGTAACAATTTAGTGTTAAAAGTCTGTCACCACCACATGAAAATAATGGACGAATAGAAGTAGATAAAACAAAGATTGGGATATATAGTATGGGTGGAACAGTGTCGGTGCTATCTTTACTATTTCAGAATGAGAAATTTCCCCCTAAAGATGATCAACAACAAGCAGATCAGACCTCAACAGCTTAACTCTGACTTACAAAGATTCTTACTAAATGTTGGCACTTCTCAGGCAAAGTGATAGGACCCAACTTGAAATTTAAACATTCAACATGGAAAAGAAATGGAAAATCCACTTCAAAATTAACAAATTCACTAATAAAGCTTCTCTCTATTTTTTAATAAAAGTTTAGAAGCATTTAGTCTCGTATTTTGTTTTTTAAATCATATGTAACCATCTACAGCTGAAAAAAAATATGATTAAAGGTAAAAAAGAAAACTTACCTAACAACGGGTGATTTTGATTTCTCTCTCTGGCCAAATGTCTCTTCCCAAACATTCTGGAAAAAAGGACAAAGGGAAACATTACAATTAAAAATAGATTGGGATGGATAGATAATACATCTCTAAATAGACAGAGGGCAAGTTGTCCTCATAAACAAGTATTTCAGACAACTAAAGAGGTCCGGAGTTCTGTACAAAAGAGTTTTTAAAAAAGTGAAAAAAAAAATGTTTTTGGTGGGGGGAGGGGAGAAAAAGCATTGACTGCTCCAGGCTCAGGAAAGTAAATAGGTTGTGAAGTACACAAAGGAAAAAGAACATCTAGATTAGTGAGCTACTGCGATCCTCTTCCTGTTGGACAGCAAGAAGCTCACTGACACATAAAACCTGAAGCTCTCAGACACGAAACCCTCCTCTTATGTTTCCTATTCTAGCAGGCCAGCACTAGAAGCATCTTTCTTTCTACTTTCATATAATCAAGCACTGATTATTCCTATGCCCTGATACTATAAAGAGATGGGAGTGAAGTATCACATAATGACACTCACATACATCTTCTATGGCCAAGATATTCATACATCTTCTCTGGGTTGGAGATGTTTTTCATCATTTTCTCTGGGAGCTTCTTGAAGTTATAAGCAGGTAGCATAGATCTTAGATATGTTACCTCATCACAGGACACCAAACCTGGATAAGCAGTTATCATTCTTGCCAAAAGGCTCACTTTCGGGCCAATAACTGTATCAGGGAGAAGTAAAGAAAAGGATGCAGAATTTTTGAACCAACTCCTCCACCTTCACCCCTCTAACAAGTCACAGAGCTAACAGTCCAATGTCCTATTCTACCTGTATATTCGTGTCTTGCTATTGCCCCAACCATGCCACAGAATACTGGTCCATTTGTGATACTGATGGAAACAAGCCTGGGGATCAGAAAAACAACAGTGGGTAAATATGCACTCAGAAGCCTCTAAGTCAGACACTAGACGTGCCACTCTCTGGATCCAGAAGTCTAGTTTAGAGCTCAAAATGGAAAAGGCCAGAAGCTGCTGTCAGTCTGCATCACATGATGGGTACACAGTACTGAATATTAGGGAGATAGTCAAAAGGAGCAAAATGGTCCCTCTACTCTAAGAATTTTAGTTAAGGAGCTATTATTAGTAAAAAGATGAAAAATACCTTATATCTATAATTAGATACTTTATATGTGCTTTTTGAAGTACTCTCAAATTGATTACCTCATCTGATCATCTGAGGACTAATTAACAACAAACATGTGAAGTATAAAGGGCAACATTTTAAACCCATTTGACAAAAGAAAAAAAAAGCTGAAGGAGTTAATTAACTTTGTCCCAGAGTTATACAGCAGAAGGTAATATTAGTGACAGAATGAGAATCCAGACTAATGTGGCAGAAATAGTTTCAACTTAAATCTACAAGTAAACAATTTTTCATTTGTTCACAGAGAGTGTGAAGGGGGGGAACAATCCTGATATTGCTGTCTCCCAGGCCATCAAAATTCTCCTGTTGTCCTCTAAGGACAGAATCGAGGACTCTCACTATCCACTTACCGGGCTCACTGCCCAGGGAGAATCGGAGACACTCAAGACAAGAAGCAGGCAGCTGGTTCTGCTGCCATACCAAGAATAAGACTAAAAATTTGCTTATGTTTCATGATGCTTCCTTTGTCTAAAACGCCCTTTCCCACTTTCTCCACCTGCTGAACTCCTTTCCTTCTCAATCTGGCTCAAAAATCATCTCTATAGTCAAGACTTCTCTGGTACCTCTGGGGAGAACTATTTCTTCCCATAGCACTTTGTTGTAGCTCCTACAGCATTTTATCCCTACACTTAAATTTCATTGTATTAAAGTTAGTTAGCTGAGGAGGTAGTGTCTTATTTCTCTTAACGTCCAGCACAGCTAGCACAGTGCCTGTCTCGTGGTTATGTTCTATGAATGAATTTATGCATGTGAGAAACTCAACTTTTAGTGAGACTACGATAATGAAACAGATTAATTCTTTTTTCACTTGGTTATTTCTTATCTCTTTCTATTTTACTTTATAATTCCCCCTTGCTCTTCCTGGCAGTCAGTCCATGTTCCTTCCTTTATAAAACAAAATGTTCTTCACTGATGAAGAATATAGTCTTTATTCATATACATAAAGTATTTCTGGTACTGCAAAACTGTAATGATGAGATCTGGAGACTGCACTCCCCAGGTTTCAAAAGTATCCTGGAGAAACAGTCACAAACCAGAAAAGCTTGATCAATTATTAGACATAGGGAATCATCTTTCTTTTGTAAGTGAGCTGAAAGCTGAAGGTATTTCTTAGACTAGAAAGAGGAACTCAGACGATGACCCAAGGTGAACAGGGTCCTTGAAAAAGGAGACATGGGTGTGGTTTGGGGTCTAGGTGAGGCTGATGTGATGCAGAGAGGCATGAGCAATAGTAACTGCTTATGACACCACACAGGCACCTCTGAGAGTGTATCTCTACACTTGAATTACATTGAAGAAAGCAAGCTTCAGCATCTGGCTAGTGCAGCATTTCCTAAAATATGTTCTTGAGAACATTCATTCTTCTGGGTGTCTCTAGGTCTTGGTGTTTGGTGATCAAGTCAATTTGGGAAATGTTGAATAAAATGAAATACAACAAATTTCTTTACTGTAAGGCTGATGTTAATGTATACTGTTAACCTTCAAGAAGGAAATATAGTCACATCACTTCTCAAACATATTTGGCTATGAATTTATTGGATTTATTAAGGGAGTAATGTTCTACCAAACATACTTAGAGAAATTACTAAATTCGTAATTACCTTCAAGGAAAAAAAATACTGACCTGGAAACTAGCTTTTAGGCTCTGACACTGTCAAACTATTTGGCTTACCAACATAACAACCTTTGAATCTTAGTTTCCTTTAGTTGGGGAGGCCAAATGAGATAAACTCTAAGATCCTATCTCCCTTTTAATATCTACAATATTCTAAACTAAGTAAGACAGCAAGGACCACGTTATAGCCTAAGAGCCATAAAAGGCATCCTTAAGGACACTGCAAGGTAGCCTCTACTCCTGAATGCTATCTCATTTAGGAGTAAGGGCTAAGGGCAGGACTCTCCAAGACCACAGGTCAATGCAAAATTTGAAAGCAGACTAGAGCAGCACTGGAAGGAATGGCTCAGCACACTCATACTGGAGATAAGACTGGAAAGCAGGTTGTAAGAGTATCTGTAGATCTCACCAAGCCTGAAAGAAGTGCCATCACATATCTGCTTTGGACTAAGAGTTTCAGTATTTATGAAGCAACTGTAGCATCTTTTTTACCTATAAAATAAGGAGATGGATCAGAAAACCTCTAAGTTCCTTTTCAGTATCACTGCCTCTATAATGGTATCACTTAATTTTATTTATTTATCTTTTTTATAATGGTATCACTTTAGTAATATATGCTGTCCCTTTGGGGGAATATCCACACAGGATTTGAGGACAGACGATCTGGGTTTCGTTACCAGCTCTGCTATACGCAAGTAACTTCTCTTCTGTGGCCTTAGTTTCCTCACGTGTAAAAGAAGGATACAAATATTCACACTAGTAGCATATACTAAAGTATTCCATAAATGTTAAAGCATTGTGTAAATGTATGACACAGCTTTTATTCATCTTGAATAAGTATGGCAAGCAAACAAATCTCTGACTTAGTGTTGACATTAGAAATAACTTTTTCAAATCTATTCACTTTCCCCATAGCTTTCTAGTGAGAAAAAAAAAAAAGGCCACTTGAAAAATTCCAACCAATCTTATCATAGTTGCGCTAAGGAAAATGGAAATCTTCTATACTTCATTAGGACTAGGCTTTTGTAGGTGGGAGGGTGGGGTGGATAAGGAGCAGGAGGTCAGTTCAGTGTGAATTCCAGAAAAATCAGTAGGACTGGGAAAGACCAAGAGCAAAAGCCAAGAAGGAGAGCATTAACCAGCTGTGGTCCCTCCTATCTAGGTTACTGCCCCACAATTTGTGTTCCCATGCCGCCCCTCCCCACAGACGGGCAGCCTTCCTTCCACACACAGATACATTATTTGTATATTCATTTCCACATCTGCTTGTTCCTTTGCAATGTTCTTGAAT
Source organism: Camelus bactrianus (assembly GCF_048773025.1). Classification (NCBI taxonomy): domain Eukaryota; kingdom Metazoa; phylum Chordata; class Mammalia; order Artiodactyla; family Camelidae; genus Camelus; species Camelus bactrianus. The sequence goes on along the minus strand of NC_133558.1, from coordinate 27,096,682 downwards.
CTTGCTATGCATATTGTGTCCCTCCCCTTCTCCTACCCCACTGGATGGAAACTTACATTCATTTCCCCTGGGTATCTGGTACACAGTTCTGTATCCAGTGATTCTTAACAGACTTTGTTTTCTGACTACCCTCAGCATGTTCCCTCTCTCCCCTTTGGGCAGATTCCAGATGCCCTCAACCCCTGCTACTTGCTACTGCCTCCTTCCTTGGCTGAAGAGCCCCCTGGGCCTGAGAAGCTCCTCTCTGCCCCACCTTCCTCCTCACTTGGTCTCAGCAAGATTCTCCCAGCAGAAGCTGAAGATGCTGAAGGAGCTCTCCAGGGCATGTGCACACTCATCTGGCTTCTTATCCCCAGGAAGGCCGAAAACACAGAGGAACATGCAGCCCTGAGATAGATGACAGAGAAAGAAAACAGAACTTGATCAGGGGAAGAAATACGGCTTGCGTCCACTGCACCAATTTCCCTTAGTGAAGCCAGACTCCTTCCAGATTCCTTCCTAGCTGGTTTTCTGTTAGAAATGTAGGATTCTATAAGATTCATGAAATGGGCACGCTAGGCCACAGCAACACAGACATTTTTTTAAAAAGAAGAAGAAATAAAATCTTAATTTAACTATTTAAAGAACTAAAATTCAACACATGAGAAAAACTGATGTCAAGAACTTTTCAAAAATTCAGTTTTTAGTGTCCAACTTAAGCTAACTCTATCTGCTTCTATTTTCTTCACCTAGAATGTCAAATATTACAATACTGCTCTTTTTCAAGCTCCTAAATTATATGAGAAAGATTTGATTACATTTACTTTACTAATAGAGCCATAAAAACATTCTTTATGCCTTCAGAAGGATTTTTTTTCAACAACGATAGATTTAAAAAGGATATGGAGAGTAACCCTCAGTTACCTTGAAAATTAAATTAACTAGAACATCCCTTTCCTTAACTATTCCTAGTTGAAGTTTTAATGTAATATAGCTTGCTACAAAATAAGCAGCTGGGGATCTGACTTATGCCTGTGTTATGTGAGAAATAAACTGGTGATACAAGACTATTATTCCTCACTCACCTTTAATGCTGATGTGTCAAATTCCTTTGTACTTACTTTATCAAACATAAAGATCCGGCTCAGCTGGCCACCCCCTTTCTCTATCACTGTGGAGATGTATAAGGCAGCCTCCTGGATAAGATGACACAAATGCAACATCCATTCTGTCTTGTGGAGCTCTAGGCTGACCAAAACCGTAGTCACGGTACGGAATTCAGATATATACTCCATAGGCTGGCCTTCATCAATCTACAAAGACACAGTGAGTTACCTTGTCTGTATGTTCAACTTTCACTATCATGCTTAGGCATTTAAATTCAATATTCCATGGTGAACATGAGAAAATAATTTATGGATGTTAGACAAAAAACTTAAAATTCAGGTTCAAGCGGTATGGAAGATAGACCAACCAGTACACTTGGAGTTAAAACTGTTTGACTTTAAAACTAATTCACTGATGAAATTTGCTATGCTTTTATATTTCCTTTCTAAGACTTAGTTTGGTATGTCCAATTCTCCTAGCCATTAAATCACTCACTAAGGGATTCACATAGATTCAGATACATGTAATCAACACATATTTACCAAGCATATACTCTATACCTGTTTACAGTGTACCAGCTTCTAGAGGGACAAACATAAACAAATATGGCTTCTGCTTTCTAGGACTGAGAAATCTAAACTTGTAAGACATGTCACTGTAGTAACTGATGCAGATGAGAAAATCTGCTGGTATTAAAATGGGCAGCAGGAGGTGAACTGGATCAGTACAAATGATCATCACATATAAATGTACATTCTTTACACAAACACACAGTCTACACGATGACTCAAGAACTACGAAATAACCTTCTTCAGAAGGCTTTTCATTATGTGCTTCCTCAGGGTTTGCTCAAGTGCAGAGTCTGGATCCAACTCCAGGGCTGTTCTTAGAATGTCTGAGAAAAGGAAAACAAACAAAATGTCTCCATGCATGTGAAAAATTAACCTTTGAAATTTTGGTATTGGATACAAAGGGCCAAGTAACTTACCAGCACTTGTCCGGTAATGTGGCAGGTAATCCAGGCACTTGTCAAAATGCTCATCGAAATCAAATGGGTCACTGATCCGCATATCTCTTAACTACAGAAAGGAACTGCTTAATTCTGTGCCCACCCACCAACTGGATTACCTTTGGTTCCTTAACAGAGGGGCTGAGGATGCCATCTCCCTTGTTTATCTCTTATCTTTCCAGCCTTACTGTTCTGCCTTATCTATCTTCCTGGGAGAATATTCCCTGCCTCCCTCTAAAATAGAGTTCCAACATTTGTTGGTTTGGTCAGGCCATATGTGAGCACCACCAGAGCACTGCTCTGGGTAGTAGGAAGGCCTCTGCAGGACGTTCAGTGGATGTGAGCAGGCTCCTACCTTCACAGCTTCGTCCTCCCTCATGATTTCCACTTCAAACATGTACTGCTCACAGAGCTTCCAGCAGTTCCAGGACAAGACAATCTCATTTGCCTGAGCCAAACGCTGAGCTAACTGGACACCGTCCACATCCCGCCCAATCACCAAGAGGTACTGTCGCTGCTCGTCTCCAACAATAACCTGGGAAATCCGTCCTGCAGACAGACCTATCCAGGAAAAAGGAGACACGTGATGAACAGCCAAACTCAGTTGGAAAACTTTGCAAAGGGCGGGGTCTGGAATCCTCACATGGTTTTATGCATCATGCCAATCTCGTTATTGCCATGAAGTATTAGGTGAGCGCAATCTCAAAAGTAATACCTTGCTCCAGATTTCTCTGTCTTAAACACACCTAGAGACAGACATTCAAATAAGCCTGAGTTGTATGAGGGAAGAAAAAAGAGATCTTAGGTGTCTGAGAGTTTTGTTTCTAAATTGTTCTTCTAAAGGACAGCTAGGTCCTGATGGCAGAGACCAAATGGTTATGCTCAGAAACTGCTGACCACACCAGTCCTCCTCATGTGTAAGCAGCACTGAGACAGTAGACAATCGCTATTTTACCAGACATGGGCTCTGCCATACGCTTTTATTCTGCCTCCTGTTTTTCTTGCCCTGGATTTCTTACTGCTAATAGGGCTGAAAAACTGGTTTGCTTGCCAGAAAAGAAATGCCTATAACCAAGAGAAGTCTGCCCTTAGGTAAGTCATTCACCCAATCTACACTAAAAACAAGCGAAAAGTAGTTTTAAAAGAATGGCAGAGACATATACTTTTAGCCAAGATGGAATAACAGGTAGTAAATTTACCACAACACCTGGAACAATCATGGAACTGGAAAAAAAGACACGAAACAACAGAAACAATAGTTCTCAAGATACTGGCCATCAAGTAATTAAGGACAGTATGCTTGAGAGATGAGAAACAAACAAGGTGAACCCTCTGATACCCCAGCTCACTGCCTAGAGAGTTTCCAGTACACAGCTTGGAGAGAAGAAACCCAGGTGCAGCCCGGAGGGGTTCCCGAGTTGAGGAGACAGAACTAGGAATCTGAGGGGCTAAGGTGGTTAGAGTTTGTAGGGCACTGTGACTACTGGAGAGTAGAGAGAGAGAACTCCAGAGAACTGGGTCTCCCTCAGTCTTTAGCTGAGTACAGGTAAGTGCATCAATCTGAGGAAACAACCTGAGGCTACAGAAAGAACCACCTGAAAAGATTAGAGGGAACAATCTTTAATATCAGACAGGGCCGGGTATAGTTCCTATTCCCACTAGCCAGAGTATCAAACTTAATAATTCACAGGACATTAGGTACAGTACCCGGAAGGGGTTTGACTCAGGAATAGGGCAAAACTAGCTCTGGACTAAACACTGCTCTGGCCCCTCCAACAAAGTTTGAAAGTAAAACCTGAAAGTATCAAGTCAACTACATCCCAGAACTAAGTTCAAGAATATTTATAGAAATATTTAAAAATTCAACACTCAACAAGGTTAAATTCACAATGTCTGGCACCTACCAAAAATTACAAGGTGTGCAAAGAAAAGGGAAAATATGATTCACAATTAGAAGAAAAATCAATCAGTCAAGCCCAGTGCAGAATAATACAAATGACAGAATTTGGAGATCAGGACATTAAAAAAGCTACAACTATATTCTATATATTCAAGAACCTAGAGAAAAGACTGAACAAGTAGGGACATGGAAGATATGGTATCTTCATATGGATGAAGACTATCAGGCTTGAGATGAAAAATATATTAGATTGGATCAAAGGCAAATTAGACATTGCAAAAGAAAACATCTGTAAATTTGAAAACACAGTGATAGAAACCATCCAAAAATGAAACACAGGGAGAAAAAAGACAAAAAAACAATAAACACAGCATCAGTGAGTTGGACAATTTCAAGCAGCCTAATATGTGTGTAGCTAGACAGAGGAGGAGGAAGAGAGAAAAAATTATTTGAAGAAATAATGGCAGAACATTTTCTAAATTTTACAAAAACAAGAAACCTATAGATCCAATAATCTCAACAGGTCCCAAGCATAAGAAAGATGAAGAAAACTGTACCAAGACACATGATAATCAGATTGCCTAAAATTAGTGACAGAGAAAAAAATTTTGAAAACAGCTAGGGTGGAAAAGGGAGAGACGTTATATACAAAGAAACAAGAATAAGGATTTCTTGTTGGAAACATTACAAGCTAGATGTCAGTAGAACGACAGCTTTAATATAAGAAGGGGTGGGGGAAGCCCCTGTCAATCTAGAATTCCATACCTAGTAGAGATATCTTTCAAAAACAGGTGAATTTTTTCCAGACACAGAAAAGCTGAACTAACACATCTCCAGCAAACCCACATTATTAGAAATTTTAAAGAAATTTCTTCAGACAGACAATGATAAATGTTGGCAAGGTCATGGTGAGACTGGAACCTTCATACACTGCTGGTAGAAATGTAAAATAGTACAAACACTTTGGAAGAAATATTAGCAATTTCTCTAAAAGTTAAATATGCATCTACTATATGACCCAGGCCTTTCATGTCTAGGTATCTGCCCAAGAGAAACATATGGATATGTCCATACAAAGACTTGTACGTGGATATTCATAACAGCTTTATTTGCAAGTCAAAACCTGAGAACCCAATTGCTGATCAAAAAGTGAATAAATAAATTATACTATATATATATATATATATGCAATAGAACACTACTCAGCAATAAAAAGGAATGGACTACTGATACACACTACAACATGGATGAATCTCAAATTATGCCGAATTAAAGTAGCCAAAAAGTACCTACTATATGATACCACTTATATAACATTCTTTAAAAATGCAAAATAATCTCTAATGACAGAAAGGAGAGCTGTGGTTGCTTGGGGATGGGGAGGGGAAGGCTGAGAGGGAGAGTTTATAAAGGGGCACAGGAAACTTTAGTGAGTGCTGAATGTTCATTATCTTGATTGTGGTGATGGTTTCAAAATTGTATAAATATGTCTATGTACAGTAACAGATATGAATTATCTATCAATAAAACAAAAATCAGAAGAACTAAAAAAGGACGGTAGGACAGGATAGATGCCATATAACTCAGAATATGATTCTTCACTACTGACTAGTCCTCAAAATACAAATGAATAGCTGGAGTTTTGTGTCTAGAGCTAACCCTCCAATCCTGACTCTGCCACTGGTGAAACATTCACCTCAGTGTACAGCTTTTTTCCTATAGTATTGTATTATATTTTTGATTATGTAATACAATGACATAGCTCAACAACCAAACTACATAAACAATATACATTAAAAAGTCTTGATTCCATCTATATACCTATCTACACTATTTTCCCCTAATAGGTGACTTTTATTAGTTTCTTATATATCTCTCCAGTGTTTCTTTATACAAATATAAAGAAGAAAAATTATTATTTTTCCTACTTGCATAAAAGGTAGCATACTAAACACAGTGCTTTGCATCTTGTTTTTTCTCATCTATGTTTTGGAGATACTGTTATATCAGAACATTTTTTTTTTTTTAAAGCTGCAGAGAATCTCAGTGAATAAACATATTATTGTTTATTTAACAAGTCTACTATAGATATTGTTTTCAACCTTTTATCACAATCTGTATTGTAATAAATAATCTTATATACATGATATTTAATGCACAGTCAGGTATACCCATAGGATAAATGTTCAGAAGTGGGATTGCTGGGCTGAAGAATGAATGCATTTGTAATCTTGGTAGAGATGACTGGATCACCCTCTACAGAAGTTATACAACTGCTGACTCCCATCAACACTGTGTAAGAAGGCTTATTCCTCGCAGCCTCACCAACAGTGTGTCCAGCATCTGAATTTTTCCATATTTGTAGGTAGGGAATGATCTCAATGTACTTTCAATTGGCATTTTTCTTATTACTAAGTTGACCGGTTTTTCACACATTACAAGAGATGACTTCTTTGTTTATGCGCTATTTATTCATTCTTTTGCTCAGTTTTCTCCTAGAATGTTAGTCTTTTCTTAATTTCTAGGTGTTCTTTCTATAGAAAAATTTACCCTTTGTCTACATATGAGTCGCAAATATTTTTTTTCCAGGTTGTCATTTATCTTTAAAATTTTTAATCTTTCCTGCCCACCCCCACCCCCCAACTTATCACTCTTAATAGCTACTACCTATCTTTAACTGCAGGTCCTGGCCTTCTCTGGTGTGGTAGATCCCAAATTTCTCCTGTATCTCCAGACTGCATTTTGCCACCAGGGTAATGATGTCACTCAGTTGATTCTGTTCCACTGTCCAGAGTGCAAGGAGCACATTCCCTGTAGACACACAAGACAGGCTGACAGAGATCAAGTATCTGAATTCACTTGCCATGGCAGAACCCTCAATAATGCAAAAGATATCATGCAAGGTGTCACGCAAGGTTTCTCGCCCTATACATTATGTTAGGTTAAAATGCTGCCTTAATCCTCAAAAACCATTGAGCATATAAAAACATGACTAAGTAGAAGCTGAAATGTTCCTAAGGTTTAAAGCTATTTTTGGTAATTCTTTCCCCACCAGTATCCTAACAGAAGGGGCGGGGTACTAGCTAAGAGGCCCACAAAATATAGGTTTACATTCAAGTTGAATTTTAAGATTTTAAGTGGTTTCATTAAGTTTAAATGAAAAGACAGGTCAGCTCTGTGGCACACAGCTGTAAATGATCGCAAGAGTTCTCCAGATAGGAGACTCTTGACTCCTCTCCCTCTCCTCTATGTAGCTTCTGTTATTAATGACCAAGCTTCTCATAAGTTTTCTCACGAATGCTTTAGAGGCACTTATTTTTCTGTCAATCTGAACAAACTGTAAAATACATGGGAGCTTAACATGGACAAGGCTTTTCCATTAGACTGGGAGACCCTTTGAGGCAGAGACTGTCTTCCTCATCTGTGTTTCCTCAGGGCCCAGGACTTAGAAAAATAATCAAACAATGCTGAATAAACAAACATGCCAAATTCCACCTAAAATACAGTCTTCCTCACTTCATGGTGCTTTAAATATTCAGAAAAACTGAGAAATACCTGTAATATTTAGGATATCCCCTCCAAAACAGAGCACATCTGAAATCAAGAGGGGAAAATGAATCAAAATCGGATATGCTGGATCATGGCAGAATCACATATGATGAAAAGAATGGCCTTCTGAGTTTCCCTTTGTATCTTTTCTGGTCAATTTGTTCATTCCAAGGTTCAGACTCCCTCTTCCTTTCCCCTAGCTTCTCCTCAGATATGTCTGTTCTTATACCCAACTTCTCTAAAAACAGAAGGAAAGCCCTCTTGGTATCTTCAAAGCCATCCCCCTATTTGTGCTCTGGATCCTTGTCCCTCTCACCCTCTCAAGAACTTCACTCCCTTCCTTGTGTTCTTCCTGTGCCATCATTCCCATTAATATCTTTGTAAAAAAAAAAACCAAAACAAAACAAAATTAATCCACCTATTCTTGACTCTGCCTTCTCTAGCTATGAGCTCAATTTTTCTGCTATATTCCCAGCCAAAAAAAAAAAAAAAAAATTCTCAGTTTATTCCAATCTGACTTCCATCTCTACCACTTCACTAAAATTATCAAAACCACCCAAAGCATTCATCTTGCTATATTTAGTATTTTTCTGATATCACTGTATTTGACACCTTTTATTTTCAATCCAGCTAGGGCAGCACTCTTCTTCTAGAGACACTATTGCCCTTTTGGCTTCAGGAACACCAAATAGCCTACCTGACTGACTGCTTCACAGTTGCTGTTGTAGGTTCTTTCTCCCTAATCATAATCATAATCTCCCCTTGGAGTTCTTTACAGTCTCCCTATGTGGACTCAATCAGTTCTTAACTTTAAATAAAATCTTCATGCCATCAATTCACTTTTCATCTCTAAAGATCTATTCTCTAAGCTCAATCACAGCTACTAACTTCGTTGCCTCACTTGACTGACTTACTAACAACTCAAACTCAATATATTAAAAATAGAACCCTTGACTTTCTTCCTCAAAGCCTAGTCTTTCCCATCTTGGTATGTGACATCACCATCAATTCGGTTACAAAAGCCAAAAAACTTGACAGTTGTTTTCCTCACCATTTCCCACGGAAATCCAATACATTAGAAAATCCTGTCTGTTGAATTGCAAAATATATTTCAAGTCAGTTCATCTCCATACAGTTCCCTTCATTACCACACCTTGAGACTAATAGTTTCAGCCTTTACTGCACACTGAAATTGTCTGTAAGAAAAATCCTTAGTCCTGGGCTTACCCCAAGATACTCTGATTTAACTGATATGGGGTGAAGTCTAGACATCAGGAGTTTTAACAGCCTCCTAAGTGGTTATCTAACGTGCTGCCAAGGTAGAGAACCACTAACCTCATCTAAATCTCTAACTTCTCTCCACAATTATTCCAATTGCCTCTTCCAGCTTCCCGTTTTACCACCTACCTTCCATCAGTTCCCTATAAAACAATCTCCATGAGGGCAGGTACCGTGTCTTATTTTCCTGTGTACTTCTAGTACTCAGCAGTTCCTGGTATTATAAATACATGCATGATACATAGTTTCTATCTCCAGGAGACAGCTAAAATGAGCTTTAAAAATGTAAATCAGATCACATCACTCCCCTGCTAGAGTCTTTCAACAGTTTCCCTTCGTACAAAAATAAATAATCCAAACTTCTATGGTCTATGGAGCTTGATGCTCTCCAGTCTCACCTCAAGCCACTCTTCTCCCTGCTAACTATGCTCTAACCACACTGGCCTTTTCAGTTCCTAGAACACGCCAAGCCTTCTCCACCTCAGAACCTTTTTATTTGGCATTCTTCTGCCTGAAACGCTCTACCCTTAGCTCCACACACAGCGTTCCTCACATCCGTTATGTCTTAGCTTACACAGCACCTTCTCAGAGATGTCTCCTATGACCACCCTAATACAGAAGCTCTTTCACCCTACAATTCTTTTCTTTTTTCCCACAACACCCTATTTATTTCCTTTGTAGACTACATACTCTGAAATTATCTTGTTTACTATCTTCCTTCCTTGGAACCTACAAGAGGGCAGGTACTGTGTCTTGTTTTCCCATGTATTTCTAGTACTCAGCAACTCCGTTATAATACATACATGATACATAATTTCTATCTCCCCCTTTCACCTAAACTTGATGACATCCATTGAAAGACCTCAGGCAGAATCCTCAGTGGTAAGGGATTAGTCAAATAGCCACTTTATGTGGCTTAAGGAGAGGCCACAAGGTAATTATTCTGGTGAATCTCAGAATGATGGAATAACTATGGGACACTGTCAGTAAAGGAAGGGAATGTACATACATTAGTACTAAAGGGTGTAGAGCCAGTATCATTTGTTAGGTAGACCTAACTAGACTGAAAACGCCTCAAAAGTAGGTTTCTGTACCTTCTGCACTTATTACGGTGTATGTCATAGTAGGTACTCAAAACAAGTTTACTGCACGAATAAGTTTTTCTCCTAGATTAGACAAATATACACAAGCTTAATACATGGCAGAAAATAAAACACTCACTCCTACTCCACAGGATCAAAATGCAGTAACCAAATGGGAAGGTATGATTTGACACAACAATGTAAACTGACTTATAACTCAATAAAATAAAATTTTAAAAAAATGAGGTGTGTTGTAAATTATACCTGATATACACACATGAAGCACATTGTATTTTTGTTAAAAGAGACGGCCTTAGGAATACTTCATTTCAAAATAAAATACAAACATGCAGAGTTAAAATTAAAATTAGCATTTCCCCCCCTCTTTCTGAACACTGAGTCAATAGGATGTGAGATTGGGTAGAATGGCAGGTATATGGAAAGATCTAGCTTGTCAGTGGCAACCTGAAGAAATAAAACATGACTGACACTAAAGGAATGACCTTCAGTATCCGTTTTAAGCACCTCAGGCCTGTTTCTGTTACAAACCCTCAGAAGCCCAGCACCACACTTCCTTGTTCCCCTACAAGGGTCACTCACGCTCCACGATGTCACTAATGTAATAACTGAAGATGTGGGCCAGTTTGTCCATGTCATGTTCCGACTTGCAGCTCAGGCTGAATCTGTCCATTAATGCTGTAAACCCTGACCAACAAAGCAAAAATTACTGTTAGCTGCAAATCCCAAACTTTTAGGCCTTAATCTCTCCATGCATTAGAATAGTGTAAAGAAAGCAGATCTCTTTAACATGAGTAATTTCACAATTCTTCTTTTTCTTTTTTTGAGTAATTTCTCTATTCTTTAATATGGTGTTACTTAGCAAGTACTCAGGGCCAGGCTGGTTGCTGCTGCCTCTAGGAGTCCAGAGGGCCAGCCTTCCCTTATTTCCAGGAGCTGCAGATGAAGATTCACCCACAAGAGCCTTTTCCATCAGAATGCAGCTACTGCTTTCCCGTCACACCCTCTTAAGGCTCTCTGACCAAGGGAAAGGATTTCCCCCGATATGAAGCGCAGAAAAACCAGTAACAAGGAGATTGGATTAAAGCTTCATGGAGAACTCATACGGTAAGCTCCTCGAGGACAGGCACCTGAATCACTCATTTTCATATCCATGACATAAACTCCCTAAGTATTTGTTAAATGAACGACCCTCCTAGTAGCTACTAGGTCTCTTAACACCTAGCACAATGGCAGGTACATACTTATGGACTCAAAGAATGAATTAATTGAGTAAATAAAATCACTAGACGAGGCAGAATGCTTATTGGAAAACACTTGGGTTCAAAGCGTGCCGTATGGCCCCGAAAAAGTCCATTCCCTTTTCTGAGCCTCAATTTCATCATCTCTGAAGTGAACTCCAGGGCTACATCAGGTTATCTTCTTGCTCTGAAAATGACCCTCGGTTTCCGGCGGAGGCGGCGGGAAATGCGGTGAAACCGCGCTTGCTTTGCTCGCTCCGGAGCCAGGCCCATAACCGCAGCGGCCCCTACGAGCTGAGGCCCAACGGCTGCCCCTCCCGCAGGTCAGGAGAGCAGCGGGCCTCCTCTCTCCCTCACCCGTCACGTGGACGCCAAGAAGGACGCCCTGGGCCGTGGCGAGCTCGGGTTCCGATCCCCGGGGCTTCCTGAAGACCAGCAGGTCAGGAAGCAGCGCCGCCAACCGGGCCTCTACGGGCCACAGAGGCGGGGCCCCCACCCGGTCGCCGGTCGCCATGGCGGCGACGGGGCTGCGCGCCGAGCTACCGGAAACAGCGTTCCTCCGCGTAGCAGCCAATCCTCAACGACAGCCCTGATGTGTCCCTCCCACCAGCCAATCAGTGCGGGCTTGCTTGGAGCAGCGTCAATCGAAAGCCGCCGCGGGCTCTGCCCCACCTGTTTCCCAGCGCCATGGCCCCTCGAGCTGGCTTCCGGGGAGGGGACGAGCAGAAGGTTGGCAGGACAGCGCGTTTCAAGGAATGTAAGCTGACGGTTTTAAAATCTCCGTGAAACGTGGTGAAGATACTTCTACGATGAAGCCGATCATCAGGGATGTTATCAGTAGAGTGGTCTTTTTCCGGAGCAGAAACTTGGGTCATCTCAGTTTGTAAGGAAAAGTTCCATTGATATCTGCCTGAAGCAAACTCAGGATGGCTTTTTAATTTACTGCCTTTAGATTAAGACTGTTTAAGTGTCAGTCTTTTTCTTTAATTGTTAGCCTCTTCCATTTCTGTTGTCTGCCAGGACAGGTCACTGGGTATCATGGGAGTATTACCCGGGGCTGTTTTGTCAAGTTCCCGGGTCCCTGACTTTTGTGTAATAAGGTCACGTTTGTGGTTGCCCATCTGTTGCTCAGATCTGTGAACACAAGACAGTAAGAGGACGAGTATGTTGTGGATTAACAGAAATGCATCTGTTTTCCTGCATAAATAAAAACAAAAATCTAAAAATTACATCTTCACTATCTTTACTTCTACAGTATCTTATAAATCAATGGTGGTAACTAAAGGGCTAATTTTACTCATGGAATTACTTCATCGCGTTTTGATTAATACTTAAACGGTAAAACCACAGGCGACAGGAAATACCTCCTCAGGAGGGAGAGAGGGCCAAAAGTGAAGGAAAAGAGATCAAGGGGATACACACAACCAAGAGGCTGGACACTCCTAGTCTTGACACACTCCACAGAGCTCATGTCTGTCTATAGAGCTCAAAATATCAACACTATAAACACAACATAGAACCCAGGGGATGCAGACTCCTCAATATTCAAGACACTTTTTAGCATTTTTATAAATTTATTTATTTAAAAAAATAACAATTGAAATGACATCAATGATCAATTGCCTGTGCTCCCCACTACTGCTGGGGGGAAAAGAACCTTCTACAGAGTTGAGTCCCAAAGGAAAATCAAGACATTATTATCAGGCACCTACTAGCCAGAAAAATGCTGTTGGTCCAGTGGTATAGACACTGACATGTTCAATGTATCAGTGCAATTAAAATATATACAATTATCCTGCAAAAAAAACCAAAACCAAAAACAAAAAACCACTCAAGAAGTGAAATAACTATGTATTAAACCAATTATTCACACACCCATACACTCTTTTTGCATATATGAAGTCATCACTAGTCACAAGGACAAATGAATAAAAGAACTGGTAACAAAAAAATCCAAACCTCAACCCCTTTGTGGGTTATTATGTGCTAAAATGACCACAATAAAAGGGCCATGAGCTACCTGAAATGCAATGACAAAATGACAACTGAAAACTTCGTTTCAAATAAAACCAAACTCAAACTCATGGAAAAAAGAAATCTGCAACGATATGAGGTTGGTACTATGTACAAACATACAGACAAATAAATATTTTAGAACTGTTGTTAGCTTAAGTACTAGAAATTAGGTCTGAGGAATTTCTTTCTGAACTCAGCATCTTAAAGATTCCTAAACAAACCAAGGGATGTAAACTCATTGTTTTTAGTAATCTATCCTCTGAAAAACCAAATAAGGTTAACACCCGAAACTCACATAACCAGCCAGGAGTTTCTAGTGAGCCTACCAAAGGGTCAGCCCCTCCTGACATCTAGAAGTCAGGACAGATGACTAGAGTCAAGGGACTAGGGAGACACTTCACTTCCTGCTTTCTTTGCATAGCTCTGTACCTCTATTTCTACCATTACAATGATTTCCCTTTGTGATGTCTTCTTTACAGGGTTTAATTTCTTTTCCCTCTTAATACAGCTAGAGTGAAATCAAAGAAAGAGCCAATCTCTTCTCTTGGTATTTAAATCAAACCCACATGTTCTTCAAAAGAATTAGGTTTTCCTTGTTTGTTTCCAGGGAAGGCAGCAACTCTTCTGAATTATCTTAGTTCTCCCAGGGTACCACATCTAGAACAGAAATAGATTTCTGAGGCACAACCCATTCTGGAAGCTGTGGCCCAGTTCCTGACCCTGCAGGAATCTCTTTCCAGTCTGCAGTTTATCCCCAGCATGTGAAAACCTCTCTGCACAAGGCCTACAGAGAAAAGGGCACACAAACGGAAACTGGCACCAAAGAATCAGCTGCCATGGGAAGAATGAGAATGTTCGCTCTCTGGGGCCAGCACAAAGCACAGCAGGAGTGAAGCCAACATCAAGCTCTAGTAGATGACCCAGAATATCTCCAGGACAGCTTGACTGAACAGTGCTTTCCATAAATTGTCAAGGACCAAACCTCAGACTTCTCCCTTTCCATGCTTGTTAAAAAGTTACAGTATGAATGTAATGTACATTATTCTCTTCATCTTAATGATCCATCCAGGCATCCATCCACTGGCGAATCATGTTATATGACAACACGTGGGTGTATATACTACTCTCTTTGTTCCTCTAGACTGAAACACATACCAACCCTTCCATTCCTCACATGCTGTCACAAAGCCTATGACTGAAAAGCTCTGGTTTGGCTCTGTTTAGGAGTTACTACAAATGTCCTCAGCACTTCAGCAAAGAAGCTGTTGTATAATTTTGATCTCTACGTAGGAAAGGCAGTTTCAAGGTCCAATACCCTCTGAATTGTCTTCAAAGTAGCCACAGCAAGAACTATGTTCCAGGTGACGTGTCAACATAGACAAGCAGACCACAACTTGTCAAAGCTAAGAGATCCAGCAATTTGTATTTTTAGTGCTTTAGTGCTCTTTCATCATTCCCCCAGTTAGCTTTTGCTTGGCTGGAGTCCAAAACTACCAACCTATCATCTGGGTAGAGATTCTTATTATTACCACAGATTAGATGCATGTAACTCAGAGAATTTATTGTTTCCATATCATGAGATGGAGCTTCCCTTCCTGGAAGCCATCTCTGAATACTAAGTGTCCATTAGTCAGCCTGAGATCCCCGTCAGAGGGATGGGTGCTGTTTAGAATCCATGGGAAGGAGTTGGCTGTGGCTTCCCTGATTGCAGTTTAGGTCGAGAAGGTTGTTCTCTGCTGAGATGGCTGGCTGTCATCACCAGTCAACTAAGTGCTTTGTGTGATACTGCCGGGCTGGCATGGGTCCCTTGCGTCATCCCAACTCATGAAATGTCAATATCATCAACAGTCTGAAATAGGTCCTGACTGAAAAGGGTGAGACAAAGGCTTGCAACTTCAATTTGCCAGACATCGCTGCAATTATAATACTGAGCCACTTATTAAAAACTAAGTGGTTTCTGTCCTGTAGAAAAGGGCAGAATGTGATCATCAGTGTCCCATCGGAAGAGCTGATCCATTTCCTTGGAACAGTGGGAAGCAGTGTGAGGAACGTGACCTTGATAAGCTCCATCACATGGCCTGGGGTTAGGACACTCGGATGATCTGTGTCATTGCCTCTTCATCTGCTTGATTTGGATCCTACAAAGAAAGCATAATAATGATTAAAGTCTTTTGCAAAAGCCAACTGGGAACTCATGGTTCTCACTACTTATCACAAAGGGAATAAACAAACTTTGCTCAGAAACCCAAAGGTTTATAATGAATCTAAGTCTGCATATATGGATTAAAATGCAGCTCCATTAGGAAAGGAGACAATAAACCTTGTTCTTAAAACGACTCCAAGTCTGGCCTGGCACTTCATTACTGAACACTCAAGGGTCAAGAATATATCTCTTTTCCTAAGTACCTATGTTGTTCCCTACCTTTAAGGATTAAGAGTCCTTAGGTGGCTAAGAAAAAGACCCAGAGAAACTATGTCAGGCTGTACTTTTATATCATTATTTTCTTGTCATATTTAAATATTGAGCACTCGGCAGGGCTGGAAAGGACACTAATTTATTTACATTATTTTAGGCACTCATTTTGTAGATAAACCTGAAGCCTGGATGGGTAAAGTGATCTACCTGGACTAGAATCAAGTTAGTCAGAAGCCCAACAAGAAATCTTTGGCTCTCATTTAATCTTCTTTCCACTAAACTCTGTCTACTGCCTGCCTCTTACTTAAAACCTATAAGGTTAAGACAAGGCTGTCCTTGGGATTTTTTGCAACATTCCGCAATAACCACCTTCAGTTCCTCCACACTAAAGTTCTGAAGCCTCAGTTGGCATGATCCAAGAAAAAGCTGAAACATTTCTGCAGGTAGGAGGACGGGAGGCTGGGTCTTGATCAACATGCAAGAACAATAACCAGCATTTACTGAGCTCTCACTGTGCACGAGGCACTGTGCTACACAGGTGCCTAACATGGCTTACTGTATGAAATCCCCACAACATTCCTGTCAAGTATCAACAGCATCTCACTTACAGGTGGACAAAGTGAGGCTAAAAGACGTTAAGTAAGTTATAGAAATAGTTTGAGATCTGCTGCAGAAAGAAATTAAAAACTAGCATGCATCCTTGAGCAGGGGACTGACATTGTTAAGAAAGCACTTTCTTACAAAGACTGATTTGACAGTAGTGCATGTGGGATGTGATGGGCATACAGAATAAAGTATCAGTAAATGGGAGGGACCCATCAATTCAACATTTACCGAGTGCTTGCTCTTGAATGGGCATTATACTAAATCCAATAAATACAATGGGAAACAACAATCCTCTACTCTCTGTACAGCTTATAGTCTAGGGAAGGAGGCAACTACCACATGATCACACAAATAAAACAATGAGGTCATTACACTCAAAAGAAAAGGAAGATGTGAGAAAATAATGGGGTAGAAGAGACCCAGTCTGGATATGGCCTCTCAGATTTAAACCAAGACCTGAAAGATAAGTAAGAGATAGCCATGCAAAAAGATGGCATGAAAAGCTCTACAGATTGGCTATTTTAAAGACCAAGGTCCCATGGCAGGAAACAGATCAATGAACAGTACAGTAAGAGCACAGAGACCAAGGAGCAGGAGGAAATAAAGCCAGAGGTGGGCAGGAGCTAAGACCCTGCAGGGCCTTGCTGGCCATGGTAATAAGCACTTTGGATTTTAGTCTGAGTGCAAATCAAATGGAAAAGGGTGAGAGTGAAAGGGGTTAAAGCAGGATGGTGATGTGATATGACATTTAGAAAGATCACACTAAGATGTGGAGAATGAAGTAGAGCGGCACAAGAGGGGAGGAGGGGAGATGAGGCAGATGTATTAATTGAAGCAAAAGAAGAGATGATTAGACCAGATGGACTGCAGTTGGGAGGGAAAAAAGTAAACTGATTCAGATTATATTTTAGAGTTAAGACCAAGGACTTCAAGAATTGGACAATTCTAGCTTTAATAACTGGGTGAATGGACATGTCACTTGTGTCTGGTTTAGGCAAGAAAAAATAAAAACCAAGAGTTCTGTTTTGGATATATTGACTCAGAAATACCAGTGAGATACGATAAGTAGAATCAGATGCAAGAACCGGTGTGGTTACAGAGTTAAGTACTGGAATTTACACTGCTTGGGTCTGAATTTCAGCTGCATCAATTTATTAAACAGTTTAACTGAACTACTTAACCTCTCTAAATCTTAGATTCAAAGGTAAAATGGAAACTACAATTCTTACCTCATGCGGCTTGAGGTTGTTATAAAGATTCACTGAAAAAAAAAATGCTTATGAAAATGCTTAAACCTAACGGCTGGCACACAGCAGTTAAGTGTTAGCTTCTGCTGGTACTAGGACACTAAGAAACAAACTTGTTCTTTGAAAATTAAGAAAAGTGAGAATTTCAAGAAATTGATAGTGATAACTAGAAAAAAGGCCACTGGACGTTAATTCTGAAAAGATGAAAAGGAATCTAAGACACAATGTTGTATCCACTTTAGAGACTGGTTAGTCCCTAGTGTGAAAATATCAAGAGGACACTGTGAAGGCTTCCATCCAAGAAAATACAAAACAATAAAGAGAAGAATAGAAGTATTAATTTTCTTACCTGCATATGGGGACTATCTTTTTCCTTTGGAGAGAAAAATCGTCCACCTTCACCACGCTTCCGTGCCATGGCATGACGGTGCCGAGACTCATGTAGGTATTTCTAAAACAAGAGACACTAGCTGAAATCAGCATAGTTATCCATTGCACAAATCTCATCCTCAAAAGTGTGATCAAAGCCACCAGGGGCAATTATGACCTTGTGTTATGAAGAAAGCTTTGGAGAAAACACAAATAGCAGCTAACCATACATAACTATCATAAGAATGGAACTGCCAAATGAGTAATAACTAAAAAGATTTGCCAAAGATGTAGCAGAAATCACTATCTACCTCCCAATATGTACCCTCTCCTTTGCTTTAGTAACAAACCAAATTTTAGTGTCTCCTCAGTAAAACTAACTACATTTCCTAACCTTATTTGCAGGCTTCAGTGTGGCCATGTATATAAATTCTGGCTAATGAGAAGTGTGGAACTTCTTGAATGTTTCCTTGAAAGAGTGCCTTTCCTGTTCCCTTTGCTCCTAGGCTGAAGCCCAAGCAGTCATCTTGGACAATGGGTAGTATACTAAGAATATTAGGACGCTAAGACAGGAAGACAATGGGTCTTGAAGACTAGAAATGTGCTACCAGCCCAAATCTCCGGACCTCTTTTATGTAAGAAAAAAAAAACCCTATTTAGGCCACAGGTTTTGTTGTTGTTTCTGTAGTTGCAGCTGCATATAGCAATAACAAATGCTAACTTTCACAAAATGTAACAGCTACCTAACTTCAGTGTTTGGAAGGTACGCAAGGAAACCAACCAACCAACCACATAAAGGGTAACTTCAAAAGTAGAACCCTGCTATTCTCTTCCTATAGCCTTCCCAATGTTATACATACCCTTCTTTCCTTTGGAATTTTCCCTTCTGCCTCTAATTTAGCCCGGGCTTGCCTCCTCTTAAGTATACGGTGGTACTGTTTGGCATTCACATAGAGAGGCTCTTCTTCGAGCATCTCTGCTCCAGGGAGAGGGATTCTTTGGATAGCAGGCACAGAGCCAGCACCAGGTACCATCTGAGTGAAGAGAAAATCAGAGCTTATTAAACAGTGGCATGAATACGAACACAGAAAAGTTTCTTGGTCCCTATTAATTTTCTTCTAAGTGCTACAGAGAATAGCTTTTTAGTGCACTAAGTGAAATGCAGATTCCTGGAGAACATTTACACCAAGGCCTGCATTTTAAACAAACACTCCAGATGATTCTGTCATAGGGGGCCAGGAGCCACACCGAGAAATGACACAATCATGTCCAAATTTTTGTCCACCTATGGCTCCATGTTCTGGGAAGGTCTGTTGCCATCTAGTGGTCATGGACAGTAATAAAGCAATAAAAGAGCACAATGAAAACAGCACGTATGTAGGTTCAGATTGACCAAGCACTATTAAATGCTTTTAAGTTATATGAGTAATTTAATCAAATAGTTAACTTACGATATAATCCAATCCATATTTTCCATTTCAGAAACAAAAATAAAACACTGTACTAAATGTATGAGGAAACAAGTAACAGGCTCCTGAGCCCCATTCCCTTCCCAACTATAACAACTCAATGGCTGTATTGTTTCTTCTGGTAGCTTCCTGCACCTCGGAGCAGGTTTCTCCGACTCATTCTTAATTTATCCATCTTAGGCACTGTATAATGACAGCCTATGTTGACATGTGAGAATTTAGCTTTCACTCGCATCACCCATCTCTCCTTCCCTGTCTTGCCAATATATTTACCTCACACATTTTTTGGTTTCTCTATATTGATTACAAGCTTTCTAATTTTGAACTCACTTCTTGTTTCAGCCACTTGTGTGTAATATACTTTCCATTTCCCAAAGATGAGTAGTAGTCTCTCCCTCCCTTCATTATCTGAATTCTGAGTAAGATTACATAAAAGCATACATTTACATCTCTTTATCTTCTGCTATATCTCTAGCTACTAGAACATTCTCCAGCACATGGGAGGCGCTCAGAGTGAACCACGGCTCACTGCAGTATTCACTGTAGAAGTAGATCTCTGTAAGTGTCTCGGGGTTAATCTCAACCCAAGAGGTCAGCGTTATGAGAGACATCAAACTGCAACTTCAAGAAATTTTCAAAGAGATACATGGAAAAACACATCATAGACGTGAAGAGTGAGACGAAGAATCAGTCTTCTTACCATGACCATCCCTCCTGAATTGACCACATTGCCTGCCACTGGTAGTGTCACAGTGACAGTCCCTTGCCCACTGCTGGTTGTGTTGGTGTTGGCTCCTGTCTGAACAATCTGTGCTCCTGCCAAACTTGCTGCGGGGATGGTGATCATGCCTGAAACAGGGACTGTAACTTTAAGAAAATAAAACATAAAACAAACAAAAAACAGGTACACAGAGAGAAGGGAACACAGTTAGCCCCTCTTCTATCTGGCACACACTTATTCACCCTAGAAAAACATCCAACAGCAAAGGGAGGAAAAGCACCCTTCCATTCTCTGTCTGGTTTGCTGTATATAATACAAGTAATCACAATCTTAGATACTCTATTAACTATCCAGGTTCCAGTTCTGAATAATCTTTGAAATGGATACTTCCTCGGATATTCCAATAATAGGTTTTGACAGGGGACCAAAAAGTTTGGAGGCTGCTCTTTGTATGGGTCAGTCTGACTTCAGCTATATCCACTGTTCTTATGTACATAAATTATCTGCTTCAGGATGAGGGTTTTATAAACTTAAATTTGTTTACCCTACATTGACAGTGAGTCAGCCAGGTGCAGGACTAAAACTTAAATTCCAAGTCCCCAAACTATCAAGAACAGCACTTGAGGATTTGTTCACCGTCCTCTGAGCTCCTGCCAGGGCTCATGCCAGTTCAGTCCTCTCCTGAGTTCTAGGAGAGCACTCGCTGGATCTTGTACACTCCCAAATTTTAATCACAAGTCAAACCTTTAGTTGTAGAATCTGAGATGTCATCTCTAGATTTAAATATTTGAAAAATGCTTCCAAAAGCTCTTTAGCTCAGTTTGAGTCACCTCCTCCTCTCTGAAGTCCATTCTCTTCCCAAGTCAAACAGATTTCACCTCTTAATTTACACACCATCTATTCCCAGAACACACCTCTAATAAGGGCTCTGCACTGTGTTTATTTGTTCACAAGCATGTCTCACCTACTAGACTAGAGGCTCTTTGAGAAAACTCTTCTTAGTAAAGTGCCGCACACGCAGTGGGCATATAAGTCTTCTTGGAATAAATTAATAATAAAGTGACCCAGCAAAAAAGAAAAAACATAAGCAGAAACAGCAATTAAATGCCAACCTGACTTACGATGTATTTTTCTACCACTAAAGAAACTCCATATTTCCATTTAGAAACATTTCATCCCCAATAGGATTAAAGCTTACATAATCCCTAGGGTCCTAGTGGTTATCTTTTAACAACCACTGTAGGTCTCTCACAAATAGAATCAACACTGGTCACATATTGGTGACAAGGAACTAACAATCAATGGAGACTTAGAGGAAAGCTTTGTTGTTGTTGTTTAAAAATATGCTGTACAGGTCACCACAAAATTTCTAAACCAGTCATTTGCTCAAGATGAAAAGGATGCCCCTAGAAGTCCCACAGAAGTGACGGGCACACTTACCTTGCTGGAGAATGGTGCCATCTGCATTAACTGGCTGATAGACGATGGTCTGCCCTTCAGCAGTCTGGGCCACTTGCTGGCCCTGGACAGCAATCTGCTGCTGTGTCTGTAGGAAATTAATCATGACACAATTTAATAGATTCCAAAAACACAACAAAGAAAAGGACCATCTATTCACTTTTTAAGAAAAAAAAATTTGGGGGGGGATGGTTTCCTTCCCCATTTCTATTACATGTGAAATATTCGACTTGCCTGTCTGACCCTTCCAAATCAGCCATGCTCCTGTGTTGACACAGTGGAGAGGTGGTGGAATTACCTGAGTCTGGCCAGCAGTGACAGCTGTCTGGGGCTGCTGGATGATGATCTGCTGGGTCTGGCCCTGCTGGCCCTGTACCTGCACAGCCTGCCCACCCTGGATCTGGATCTGTCCAGGTGGGACCAACTGTATCTGCAGAAGAGAACACAAAGGTTAGCACCCTGCTGACACTTGCTTTCCTTTGGTCCCAGAGTGGTAGTTACCCAAATTCCTCTGGAAGACAGGAAATGCTCTGAAGAGGCAAAAGAAGTCCTGTTCTGCTCTCTATTATGAATTAGAGATAACCTGTTTTCCATTTATGAAACAATGGGGGAATTCTGACCATTGTCTGGATACTGGATATTAAGTAATCAATATCAGTTTTTAAAAGGATGATAGTGCTGGCATGGTTATATACCTCTGAAAGCATGTTCATTTAAAAATGCATCCTGAAGTGTTTTTTTCATTGATGGATGGTAGTATATATATTCAAAACAATTTCTGAGAGAGCAGGGGAATACAGATCAAACTAGAAGACTGATTATGTATTAAACTGAGTGATGAGGATTTGCCATACCATCCTCTTTGTTTTTGTCTGATGTTTGAAGTTTTCTGTAATAAAATGTTGAAAAAAATCATTTCCAATTTTTCCAACTGTGATTCTACAAATATGTATATAGAAAAATCTTTAAACATACAGAAAAGTTGAGACTATCACATTAGACACCCCTGCAGTCAACATTCAGATTTAACAAATTAACATTCTGCTACATTTGCTTCATTTCTTTTAACATTCCCGTCTAAAAGGTAATCTCTATCCTGAAACTGGTGATCATCCTTATAGAGCATATTTTACACATGTATATCCATAAAATATATGGTACTATTTTACATGTTTATAAATCTCATATTATTGGTACCATATTGTACCTTTTTTCAATTCATGTCTTTAATCACATTTGGGACATTTTCAACCATTATTTCTTCAAATATTCTCTGCCCCTCTCTTTCTCTTCTCTGGCTGGAACTCCCATAATGCATATGTTGATCCACTTGATAGTATCCCACAGGATCCTTAGGCTCTGTCCACTTTCTTCAATCTTTTTTTCTTTCTGTTCCTCGGATTCAATCATTTCCATTGTCCTATCTTCAAGTTCGCCAATTCTTTCTTCTGTCTGCTCAAATCTGCCTTTAAATCCTTGTAGTAAAATTTTCATTTCAGTTACTATACTTTTCAGCTCTAAAATTTCCCTTTAGTTTGTTTCTTTTAAGGTCTTCTATCTCTTTACTGATACTTCCATTTTGTTCATACATTGATTGCTTCTTTGACTTTTCCCACATCTTCTTTTAGTTCTTTGAGCATCTTTAGGACAGTCACTGATTATTTTATTCCTTTGAATGAGCCATACTTTCCTGTTTGTGTGCCTTGCAATTTTTTGTTGAAAACTAGAATTTGAGTCAAATAATGTAGTTAACTGTGGAAATCAGATTCTCCCCTTTCCCCAGGGTTTGCTGGGATTTTTTGGTTATTGTTGTAGGCTGTCTCTATGCCAAAAACCAGCCTGAGGCATAAACTTAAGGTCTTTTCAGAGCTTGTGCCTTTCTTGGGCATGTGCAATCACTTTTTTAAAAATATGCAATTGCTTTTGAATGCCCTAGAGTCTAATGTCTAGCTCTCAAAAGGAGAAAAAAGAAAATGAAGGGCAGGGAAGGGCACTACCTTTTAAATCCCCTAAAGGTCACTTTAGCTGGAGTGGGAGGGCTCATAGCAAATGAGGGTAGGTGTAACAAAAATGATGTCTTCCTCTCTGTACCTCTGTAATCAGAAGCAGCAACCAGCAATCCCTGATATTTAGAGAAAAGGGTCTTATTTTGTTTATACCCTGGTTCCTACAAGCTGTGTGTAAGCTGCTTCTGAAACCTTGCACAGCTGTCTACCAGGGAACTGGGTACCTATTACTGTGCTAAGCTAAAAGCTGAAAATTACTGAACTTAACCTCAGTTTACCATCTAAGCTGTCCCCTGGAAGCTGCAAGCCTTCAGTAGACTCCAGAGTTCCCAAATAGCTAAATCAGACAGATTCTGCCAGTGCAATCGTTGTGTGTGTGTGTGTGTGGGGGGGGGGGCAAATTCCTGGTATATCCCACTCTGCCACCTTCCTAGAATCCTCTGCCTAGGTCTTAACTACTTTCCCCAAATAGTCATCACTTGGTATCCATGGAGACTGGTTCCAGGACCCCGCCCCCAACTGGCAGATACCAAAATCCCTGCATGCTCAAGTCCCTTACAGGTGGACCTCCATACCTGCAGATGTGAAACCTGTGGTTATGGGGGGCCAACTGTACTTAGTACATAGTTAGGACTTAGAAAGTGTTGGTAAATAAACAAACAAGTAAAGAAATCTATCCAGTTATCTCAATCTATTTCTCTCTGAATTTTGGAATAGCAAGGAACATCTGTCAACAGGGTCTCCTCTTCCATCTATTCATATTCTTTGCCCATTTTTCTATTGAATCGTTTTCATATCTATATAAAAATGTTAATGTACTCTGGATAAAAACCCAGTTATATGTTAAAAAATATCTTCTCCAAATCTGCACCTCATCTTTTACCTTTATTTTATATTTTGATGTATATAAACTTTTTTAAAGTACTCAAATTAATTTTTTTGTCTTTAAGAAATCCTTCTCTATCCTACATCATAAAGAAAATGTTCCTGTAAAGAGAATATAAAAGTTTGCAAGTTTGCTTTTCTACATTTAGATCTGTAACCTATCTAGCTAGTATTTTTTGACACAGTATGTGTCAAAAGGGATCGATTTTCTTTTTCAATATCATTCTTAAACAATTTCTTCACTAATACTTTATACTTTTGGGGTTATATACCAATTTCCAATATTCTTACATCTTTTCTTGACTCACTATTTTGTCTGTATCAAGCCAGGGATCTTAATCTAAAAAGAGAGCACAGGTTTCACTGGAATTCTAAAATAGAAGATGCAGTCCCAAAAGAGTTAAGTACTCTCCTAAAAGATATGGTCATTCAAAAAACACCAAAGCCGCCTCTAATAAAAATGGATTTAAATTTTAAGCATTCTAAGGGTGGCTATGGAATCTCACTTAGAGCCATATTATATAACATTAACAGAAAATAATTTTTCCAATATGGTTTGATTGCTTACAGTCCTGCTTGGAGGGAGGGGAATAAAATAACCCTTCCAATGTCTTTTAAAGGCCCTCCCGAAAAACTACCATAAAAATCACAGAATGTAGAGCTGGAATGAACCCTAGAAATCACCTGATATAAACTGCATTTCCGAATGAGAAAACTGACAATCAAATGACTTGGCCAAGATCAGAAAGTTTGTTTACTGGTAGACCTGAGAATCAAAGCCAGGTCACTGCACTTAGTCCACTGTTCCTAGAACTCTATTACAGTTTCTACTCAACAGGAGAGAAGAAGGCGTGGCAACAGGGGGTTGGAAAGCAGGCAATGAGAGGAAGGACAGAAATGAAATTGCACTGTGAAACTGAGGAAAGTACATACACTAAAAATATACTTAAAGGCTCATACATTTATGCATGGAGAAACGTGGAAACTATTTTTAATCCTAACTGCAACTCTATCCTGACAAAAATATGCCAATAGCTATAAAAATGATCTTACCTTTTGCTCAACCAATTCCCCTACTACAAAGAAATTACAGTAAGATTTAATTCAACTGAAAAAATAAAGCTATAAAATTCAAATACATTTTAGTATCTTACCTATAAAAGAAAAAACAAACTCACAAAAGTAAAGTAAAAAAAATCCCTAAATACACTTTATAAGTGAGAAATTCTGATTCACCAAGTTGACTATTATGAGGGAATTAAACATGGTAAGAAAATCATCCGGAAATAAGAGAAATTTTTAAAAAAGCAAAACAAAACAAACAAAAACACCAAACACACAACAATGAAAACTATATGCATGGTACAATTATGCCTGAAAGGTGTGCATAGACCTACAAAGGGAATATGCAAAAATTAAGTTTGATTTATCGAGCAGTGTAATCATGGCTCAATTTTTTGACTGATATTACACATTCCTCCAGCAAAACTAAGACATTAATGTGATCATTGTAACCGTTAAAACAAGATATAAATAGTTCTAGAAAACTTTGGTAAAAAGTTCATAAATATATACACTCAATGGGATATGGCTATTAATTACAAAGGTAAGATGACAAGTATATATTTCTTTGCAAATCATTTTTCACTAAGAATACTTCAATATTAACCCCTCCTCCAAGTCAACAATTCATTCTTTTCAACAAAAAGGACATAATACTCCATATATGAATACAGTATGCTGTATTCGACCATTTTTAAAATCCTTATTAACATTCAGGCTACAGGTTTTCTTTGTGTGTTTTGTGTGTGTGTGTGTGTGTGTGTATGTTTTTAAGTACAATGCTGCAGTAAGTGCCTTTGCACATTTTCCCCTACATATTGATGCTTTTCTTCTCATAGAAGTTTCTCAGAAGTGTGACAGGTAGATCAAAAAGTTTCTGGATTTAAGAGTAAGATATCTTTCCAAAGTGATTTAGAAAGATTACTAACAATAATGAGTGTTTCATTTTCTTCACACCCACTCTAGCACTGGATAAAATCACTGTTTTAAATTCTTGCCAAGATAAAAATCCCTCTAATTTTAAAATTTGATGCCAGAGTTGTGTGCCCTGTCTACTTTTGTTTGCCGTTTCTGAATCAAGTCTTTTCAGTGGATTTATCTAACTACTTTATCAGTCTGTTTAAAGAATCAGCTTTTATTTACCTTTCTACACTCTTGTTAGTTTCCTACTTCATTAATTTTAATTTACCTTTTGCTCATTTTGTTCTTTTCCTAACTTCTTAAGAGAAATACCATTCATTTATTTTCAGTTCTTTTAAAATATTTAAGGTTATAAATTTTGCTCTAAGTACAGCTTGAGGTGTGTGCGATGGGTTTGGACTGAAGTATTTCCTTCTTCTTCACTTGCTAGATAACAAGTTATATATTACATGGAAGGAAATAAAAAGGGTAACATTTCTGATCCAAAACAAAAATCTCCAAAGCAGAATGTAAATTTTCTCCCCCAGTGCCCAGAAGTGCCAACAAAGGTCACATCAGTGAATTACTTTTACAAACTAGAGTCTCTTTTTATATTCTTTATTCAAGATTATGTCTAATATCTTAGTTCTTAGCAGAAATGTCCATTTCTGTATAGCTCTGCTTTATACCACTGACACTACAAAGGAGGGAAATTGACTAAATGTGAACAAAGGGTAGGAAGCAATTAAATGCCATATCAATTTTCAGTTTGTAACAACCTGTTTTTTAAAGCTTCCATCCTGATATTTTGTCTCAACTTTTTTTTTTTAAAACTATCGCTCACCTGCTGCAAACCCTGTGTCCCAGATACAGGTACTTGCATGATGGTTTGACCTTGTCCACCGGGAACAGCCTGGACCATGATGGGTTGGCCAGTTGATGTGATTAATTGGCCTCCACTGACTTGTACCATCAATGGCTGCCCCTGGACCTGAAATACAATGAGAACAATGAAATAACACAAGAAACAAAATGGTTTTTACCAAAAGACAATCACTGGAACTAGTCTGTAGTCTGCTTCCTGCTAGAGGGGGAAAAGGTAGGAAAGACACTAAGAATATAGTCTCAAGTCCTCATCCTCAAGTTATCTTCTTCAAAAATACAGTATCTGTGACTAAATGCCAAGTTGAGTACTGTAAGATCAGATATAAAGGAGTATGCCCAGGGTCTTTGGGAAGCCTCAATAGATATAAGGCATTTATCATCAAATACGGGCTAAACCTATGAGAAATATTTAATAAACATCAAGGATGTTTGCCTTTTTAGACCAACAGCCAGGAATGGTCTCTAGTGAAGGCTGGAGAGGAGGCAATGAGGGGGAGGGCTAATGGTGGTTGGGTGCAAATTCTAAGTAACTTGGAAGGAATAAATCAAATTGTACCTAGCAATGACTGCAGGTTAGGTAGCAAGCAGCTCTAGAAGTTTATGTGGAATAACCTTCTTCTCTACAGTCTCTCAATCATATTTGAAACATACACCTTTTACCCTTTTTTTACCTCACTGAGAATTCTAGTCCTTTGTATAAGGAGCCCACTAGTAAAAATGCCTAGAAATATTGCTGGTCAGTTTGCAGTCTCTGTGGTGGAATTTCTCACACTGGACCCTGCAATATCTGCAAAATTATTTTACCTTTAACAAATGTGAAAATTACACAGAGCATTTTCAATGTACCAAAAAACTCCCAACTTCCAAGATCCAAAAAGCAAATGGACTACTCCAGAAGCCAGGGCATTTTAAGTGCTCTGTAACATCTTGAGTCCCAGTATAAAAATAACTAGCTAACTGAATGCATTCTGAAAAGCCAAAAAAAAACCAACAAAAAAACAAAACAAAAACACCAACCAACCACCCACCAAACAAACAAAAAAACAAGCTACTTTAGAAGTGAACTGGACTGTTCAATAGAATAGCTAAAAAAAGCCCAAAACTTTCCTTTTCAGATTCTATCTTTGTTTTGAAGAATTATCTGGAACAGGGAAAAAAAAATTTGTGTATCTGAAATATTCATTCTTAATGTCAGTGAAAGTACATTCAAATAACAGTAATTACCTAAAAGATCAATCTGTCCTAGATGAGTCGATTAAATATTAAGGATCCCTCTTTTACCAGCACCAGCACATCAGAATCTTCAGGAACACTTAAATTCTATGTTTTGTTAAACTGTTCAGTGAGAAGTTCCACTTTACTATTCAAGGACTTTATAATCTGATACTCTCATGCTTTCTCCTTCTCTCACTTCCTCATCCCAAATCAAATTCCCTTTGCTACACTAATGCTTGCATATGCTCTATCAGGAAAGATTTTCTAGAAAATTTATTGTGTGGCTAACTGAAAGAAGTTATTTAAAATTCTCCAAAATAATCAGGGCCCTAAAGAAAAAGTTTCCATTATTTCCATAAAGTGCTTCTATTTCTTTGAATAAAATCTGTGTAAGTAAGAAACACAAGTTTTATAGTACAACTATTAATAATTTTCTGGCTATCCATCATCTTAACTTCTCCCCTCACTGATACGCTATGTATGCACATGATAAACCATTTGAGACTCCAAGGAGCCCATTGTTTTTAGAATATATAAAGGATTACAAGGACACATGCATCAGACAAGAAGCCATCCAGTTAAGAGCATGTTACATTCCCATTCCACAAGTGGTTAATGACAAGACTGCTTTATGTCAATAAGATGAAGCAAGCATGAAAAACACGAGTAACAAGCTGTTGAACTCTGAGATTTGAATACAGTCTGGGAGTACCTACAAGCTCAGCTTCTTTTAGCTTAATTTATGTTCAGAATTGGCTGTGTATCATCATCAAACACCATGGGCAGCAGGATTGGGGGTGGGGCTGGAAGGGTGAAGTGAAATGAGTATAATAAGGGGTAGTTAACTGCAGGATGCTTGCCAAGCAGTATTAATAATAAAATGAGATGCCAGTTCTACATTCTAGGTCCTACTTTGAATCACTTCCATCCAATGGAGGAAAAAAGGCAGGGCACTCCAATCTTGCTAATTTCTCAAAAATATGTTCATTTAGTTAAAGTAATCTATAAACACAGAGAAGACTTATGCTTCTACTCTGGAACTAGCTAAAATATAACCCTAATTTATTTAACTTGGCCATACATGTTAGGGAACTGCACTGTTTAAACAGGAATTCTTATAGTGGTTGTAACACCTAAGACCTGTAGAAAGCATATGCCATCTCCGTCCAACCAAGAGCTATGGGGCAATCTTTGCAGATCTAATAAGACAGGTCATGATTTCCCCAGGAAAGGTAGTGAAAAGATAGCAGTTAAGAGATTAACAAGATTCAGTGATTAGCTAAATCTTGTCAAGTATAAACATTATTTACAGCTGAGTTGTCCTTTGAATAAAAATACAGCACAATCTAGCCTAGTAGATACGTATGTATTCTCATCTCTTCTTCACTATTATAAATACAAATTCAAGAAAATTTACCACACTATCTGACTAGAGTCTGAGCTCTAAACAGGTTCCAATGCCACTTGTAAGAATTTCTTCCTGTCACTTATACTGATTCTTTCCCAGGCATCCCAAAAGAAACACACTAGCCAAATGGCAGTTTTGAGAAGATTGATACTGGAGTCACTACATGACTTAGGAAACTGG
Organism: Camelus bactrianus; assembly: GCF_048773025.1. Taxonomy (NCBI): domain Eukaryota; kingdom Metazoa; phylum Chordata; class Mammalia; order Artiodactyla; family Camelidae; genus Camelus; species Camelus bactrianus. The sequence goes on along the minus strand of NC_133558.1, from coordinate 27,066,676 downwards.
CATCTTATAAGCCTCAAAGACAAGTTAGCAGCATCAAAGACATGCAACTGACTTTGCCATCCCTCCTTAAGATCCTACCACAGACAGCACCAGACATGAGGGGAGGAGAAGTTCATGCAGTGCTTACAGAGAATCAGAGAGGGCACCACTACCTGGAGGGTCTGGACTTGCTGGCCTGAGGCGGATGCCACCTGGGCCTCAGTCTGCAACTGGACAGCAGTGACACCACCCTGCTGCTGAGAACAGGAACAGGAAGAGCTTGAAATGTGTCAGGAAGGAAATGTATAGTTCAAGACATGAGATCACCTTACCTCTTGTGGGAGAGGGAGGATCTTCTTTCAATAGCCCCACCCTACACAGGACTTTCAAACTATACAAACTCCCTATACAGAAGCTGTTTTGTTGAAAGTGGCAGGATTAAAGATATTAGCCCTCTGACCCACAGAATGGAATTCAAAACACTTCTATGACTCAGAAACATCAAAATAGCTGCCATGATCATTAAAACAAAAAATTTTAACACAGTCCTTCCCTCCAAAAATAGGTATTTGATCCTTCTGCTTGTAGTTATTTTAATGCTCTTTTCATTTCCTCAAATGAGTTCACAAGAACAAAAAAGTTAATCAGGTTTTTGCAGCTGAGAAGCTACAATGAAGAATTTCTGGAACTTAAATGCAATCACCAAAAAGGAAGGAAGCAATCACTATGAGCCAAAATCACCTTCATGAGGTTACTGTTCTTATGGCCCCAAACTAGGATTACTCCTACTCAATTGGACTAACTACCTTAGAAGAAATGTTTTCACAGATTGAACCTTATTTCTATATCGCCTAATAGCAAGCTCTGAGAGGACAAGAATTCACCCACCAGGGCACTGATGTGAATGGAGCGTCCTTTGTGGACCCCCTTTTCTACCGTCCTTTGCCCTCCCTACTAACTATTAGTTAATAGTTAATAGAAAAACTGTTTTACTGTATTATCTAAGTTCCATTTTGGAAATAAAACATTCTCAATCTTGGCCTAAAGTCAAATCAATGCATAATAAACTTCTTCGAGGGAAGAAAAACAAGTGAAATTTTACTAAAATAAAGCCAGGTACAAAGCATCAGAAAATGTAATCTGTGTATAAATTCAAGAAAGCAACCTATCTTAATTAGGAATAAAACAGCAGCGGGGAATTCCTTTCTAATATGTGCTTATCTGTAAGTGCAGCTATCTAAATATTATCTTCATGTTAAACTAGAGCTTTTCAGAACAAGCACTGTGACAGATCAAATCAAAGAACAGTGTATTTCTTAGAAGCTACCATGGTTTGTCTACTGTGGCCAAAGACCATAAGCTAGCTTAATCAGTAAGAGAAGCAACCAAATTGATTCTAGAAAAACTAAAAATTCCAAAGTTCCATGTGAAAACAGACTAGGTGTTTTGAATTTTAGTAAAGGGGGCAATCTGCTATTAAACCAGGCTCCAAACTGTAAGTGGTCATAGAGTGGATACAGAGTTCCAAACAGGACAGAAATCACAACAAATTCAATCTTCAAAAAGCACTTCAACACAAATCACCAGACCCATTACTTAGAAGGTCTGGAACCTCTCAAATAATTCCACAACTAAGCAGTGCTATTAGCTCTGTTGCTGTGATGTTTAAAGCTGTTTTACTTCCATACCTGCTGCTGAATCTGTCCAGCCTGCACAACAATCTGCTCTGTTGAACTATTGCTGTTCGCTGTGTATTGTTCCATGGTCCCTTCAAGTCAGAGTCCTGTCCACAGGGAGTTTCACTCTGGAGATCCTCGAAGACTTCAAGATGCACTCCTATTGAAAGGTAGGAAAATAAAAGTAAAATGAGATTGTTAATAAAGTCCTTACCAATGCTTAACCTTGATAACTTACTGCTGTGCTTTATTTGCAAGAAAAGAGAAGTGGGAAATGTTTATATTCAATATCATTTTTAACTAGGATTACATGGCACAATCCCAGTAACAATACCATAATGCTATTTAACACATTTAAAAAAATGTTCTTAGTCATTTCTTAAGAGCAACCTTAAGCTTCAACACTACTAGAGAAACACCTGCACCTTAGAAATTCTCATTAAGCTACAATATCACTGTTACAGAGCCTATTTAACACTGATTTTCAGGTCTGCACATGTACTTTTGAAAATAAAGTTTCTGTAATTTGTACCACACATTTGTCATACATAAAACTTCAGGGTTTATTACTTAGTAAATAATTACCCAGATCCGAAGTCAAACATTTTGCTTATTAAAATCTCCATTAAGTAGTATTAAGAAAGCCCCAGTGAAGGTTTAGGAGTTTGTGTTTTAATCCAGAGCAAAAAATAAAAAGGAATTATACTAATGGCAAAAATGCTATTTATAGACTAGACATATGGAAAAAAAGTTTACATGCCATATTACAGCTATGATTTTCTCTAGAAAGAATTTTTAAGTTTTTCCCAGCCTTGAATCTGAATACCTAATAATACCCTACCCTTTCTTGTATAATTTTAACTTTTATTATGGAAAATTTCAAATATATACCAAAACAGTGAGGACAATATAATGAACACCCACAGCCAACACCCAGCTTCAACAATTTTCAACAGATGGTCTCACTTCACATAATCTCATCCACTTTTACCCACCCCAGGATTTCTCTGAAGCAAATGCCAGGCAATTTATTATCCCCAAGCCCCACAAATACTACAGCATCTACCTCTAAAGAGAAAAGATTCTTTTGCCTTTATCACTTTATCACACTGATATTGTGTCTCTATAATTCTTTCAAACTTAAAAAATTAACAAGTCCTTAATATCATTAAATATACAGTCAACACCCAAATTTACTCTTCTCATACACTTTAACAGCTGAAAACTCCTTTTTGGGCACAATCAGATAAAATTGAAGTGATATTTGAGAACTTTGAATAAAGACTTGAATTCAAAAACTTAAAATCGTATGTAATTCTCCTTGGAAACATGGGGGAAGTACAGGTATAAACAAAATGTAGATAAATCTTTCCTCCAATTTTTCTCTAGGTCTTCATAAATTCTAAAAATTAAACAATAAAATTATATGAGCTACATGAGCCACACATCACAGCAGCAAAGCAGTGCACCGCTCTACACAAATCCACAAATGAGATGAGTAACTTGTAAAGTGTCTCAATGTGGTGTGAAGAAGTCAAAATATATTCAAGTGCATGTCCAAATATTTAGGAAGAAGTGTTATCGACAGATGAATGGATGGAGAGATATCTGAAAAGGCAAGTACAGTACAACATTAATGGGAGACTCTAGATGAAGGGTATATGGGTGTTTATTGTAAAACCCTTTCAACTTTACTGTATGTTTGCAAATTTTTATACTAAAATGTTGAGAGGAAAATCTAATAAAAATTGAGCCTATTACTCATAGCCAAATTGGTATGCGATGTAAAAGTATAAGAGCCATAAACAAGTGACAGGATGACTATGCCATCACAGCATGATGGCCTGTGGCCATATGGCTCTCCAACTCACTACCCTTGCTCTAACAAAATGCTCACCAAGCAAACATTTTGCTATAACTTGGATTTACACAAAGATGAGCCAACAGGGGAAATATACACAAAATGTTATAACTCACAGAGAAAAAAAATGTGACAATGAGTGTGTATATGTCCATGAATAACTGAAAAATTGTGCTGAACACTGGAATTTGACACAACATTGTAAAATGATTATAAATCAATAAAAAATGTTAAAAAAAAAAAAAAAGATTAGCCAACAGGGAGCAGATACGATCATCAACACAAGTAAACCTGATAGTTATTTCTCACTGCATACTGACAAACTGGCTTTCTGGTTTTTATACCAGTCTCTTCTGAACTGGCTGACTGAGTTCGCTCCTGAGAGATTGTGGGAACAGTTCAGAAAAACAGATTTTCAGCCAGACTAAGTGGCTCTGCCAGGGAAGTGAATGGTCTTCCCTAAACTCTATCTTTTCTCTAGCTGCAACACACACATTTATGTTTCTAAACTAAAAAAATTAAAAATTAAGGTCATAGTACAAAAAAGAGTGGTATGATTTCATTTATATGAAACCCTGAGAAGGCAATAGTAATCTAGAGACAGAAAGCAGATCAGTGGTTCCTTGGAAATGGAAAAGGGGGAGAGGGCAAAATGAGAAGTTGACAGGGTCAGACCATCAGGAACTTTCTAGGGTGATAAAATGTTTTATATTTTCATTGTGGTGGTGGTTGCATGGGTGTATAAATTTGTCAAAATTCAACACGTACACTTCAAATGATTATCCTTTGTGTCTAAACTATATCTCAACAGAGTTGATTTTAAAAAATAAGAATCAGGAAGGAATATCCTCTGTATTTTGACACTCCACCCCCCCCCAAATCCCCTTCCTGTATGAAATCTTTTCATTTACAGCTAATTTCCAGAAATTTAATCTTACTGGAAGTGCAGGGAAACAACTAATAAAATGTCATGCAGATTTTAACCAGCTTACCCTGGTAATACAAATGCTACAATTTAAAAACAGTTAAATCCACTATACTTTGAAGGGTAAAAACAGAAGCAGCTTCAAGTCTAACAGCAATTCTCTGCCATATTAATGAGGGAATGACCCTGCTTGGAGCATGATACTGAGACTGCTAACGGGGAAGGCTGCAATTGAGTGTTCTCAGCGGAATGGCAATATAATTTGACACCGTCTTTCCTCAAGTGTTTCTCTGCCCAAGATTCTAACAAAATTAAGTCAGCCAGATTTAGTCTGTCTCTGGCTCTTGCTCCTAATCCAAAGTTTTGAATGTTTTTTTCCTCAAGGAGAGAAAATGTGTTTACTCTGGTTAGCACGAACTTTTCTTCCTCCCCACTTCAAGGTGCTAAACCTAAAATGCAGCTAACTACTCAGGAACCCATTCTACATGGACCCAAACTTTTAAAGCTAAAATTTCTAGAAACTCAACCATAAGCACGTGAAAAGCCCTTCAGGAGTACTGTATTTGACAATCACTACCAGGTGAAGACTGTAGCATTAACAGTAGCTTTCAAACTTTTTTGACAATTCACAGTGAGAAACACATTTCGTATCACAAATGCTCATGCAACACACTAAAAAAGTAACAAACAGAAGTTTCATAAATACTTATCTTTGTAAGTATAACTTATCTTTGTAAGTTTAAGATGCACTGTGATATTTTCTATTCTATTTGTAAAAAATTATCAGCACTGACCCACTAAACTGATTTCACAACAAACAGGTCCTGATCTGTGTTTGGAAAAAAACTAGAGAACAAAGGGCTGTCCAGCTGCCCCATGGTCCAAAAGGATTAGGGTTCCTAATTTGCTCCTTAATCTCCACTAATGATGTACCACTTGTCACGCGTTGTTCTGAAGGTTTCAGAAACAAAAGGAAAAAAACTCTGATGAAGATCGCAACTTCAAACAGTCTTTAAGTTTAGCAAAGGAGTAAAAATCTACACTGAAACCCTACGAGAGAAACAAATATGGGAGTTTGGAGAATAGAGATTTCTTCCAACTGGGGATAGACAAGGCTTTAGAAAAATGTGGCATCTGACTTGGTCTTAAGCTTGAGAAGGATTTATATATGTGATGATGTGGGAAGGAATGGAATACTCCAAACGAAGGAAGATCACAAAAACAAGGACATGAAAATTTCCTCTTATGAAAGCTGACTAAAAGGCCACATGTCAAGAGAAAGCTAAAGGCCCAGACTATTGTCTCTCAAAATTCCAGGCAAAGAGGTTCTGCAGACAGGTGGAAGCTCTAGAGGGGTTTGGCAAAAAAAGTGACCAGGCTATTACTGTCTTTTAGAAAGAAGTCTAGCAAAAATATTTACTGGTTTTAAAGTTACTAGATATACCCATTTTTAAGTACCAAGGTATTTATCTAGCCTAAAGGCAAATGTAAATGTTTTTTAAAAAATCGAAGCCACGGTGCCCCATCTATTGATGTAGGTATTTTAAGAATTATAAGAATTTAAAAAATGATTTAAACAATGAAAAAGTTCACCCCTCAAAGTGAAAACAAAAACTGTCCCCAAAGTTTTACTAATGCAAAGAGCTCTGGACTAGTTTTCTGAAGCCTAACAGTTGTATAACCTTAATAAATGCGATTATAAAAACAGGCACCACATACTAAAGACCTACTCTACATAGCAGGGACTGCTGCACTAGGCGTTTCACATGAGTAAAAATAGCTTTTAAAGTCCCAGGAGAAAAATCTCCCTTTCTTCTGCCAGAGTCAGCTGTTATTGTGGAGCAGAACCTCGTAAGTCAGAAACTTATTTTTCCAATTTTAGGAGGAAAAAAAGTACTTCTAGATTTCTCCTATCTGAATCTCCACAAAATTACTGCTTCCAAAAAAATTCCTTAGCAAGATAGACAAGTGTTTCTACCAACTGGGCTTTCCAGCCTAAACTCTCACCACTGCCCACTGCCCTACGCTCTCTTACTCTTCAAACGCAAGGCAGTTTGGTGCTTCTGCACATGAGAGCAACGCTCTTTTCTTGTCCCAAGAAATCCCATCATCCTTCAAAGCCAATCAAAAGTGTGGCAATGTTGAGCTTTCCACCAAGGCTGTTGGTAGCTTATACATCAGCTAGTTAACCTAATCGGGAGGTACCAATTACTTGTTCACCTGTCAATTTCCACCAGGCTAGGTAGGTTCTTATCGACCTCTCTATCCACTCTCTTCCCAGCACTTAGATGGATGCCTGGTGCATACCAACTGTTCGATACTTGGTTGTCAATGAAGATTTCCTCTCACTCTAACAAAAACCTAGTAAGACTGTTAAGTATTTGTAAGTATCTACTGAGAAAACGTCAACATACTAAAAAACAAACGAAAAAAATGTTGTGGACTGAGCTAATTAGTGGTGTCTGACACATTCAAAGTGACACACAAAGGTGAAAGAAAAAGCACTGTACATTCCCAGGGGAGGAAGAGTTCACAAGATGAGCAACAGATAAGACTAATGATACAGAAACAAGTTGTGCAGCCTCGGGGAAAAGGAACGCACAGGGCTCTCAATCTTCTAACAGTGAAAGTTCCAGACACCGAATGGACAGGCCTTACAGCTTGGGGAAGAAAGGGAGACCGCTTGGTTGGGCTCCAAGACGGAGGTGTGCGCCTCTGCCCCGAGATCGGGGTGGGGAGGAGAGGAAATGACGAGCCAAAAGGGGGTGGTAACGGCGCCGGGCCGGAGACCTGGGCCAAACGTGCTGGGAGGAGGGGCGCAGCGCGGCCCGAGTAGGCGCACTAACGGACCCCCTCCCCCGATCCGGGGGCCTGCAAGGGCGGGCCCGCAGAGCACTGAGGCGGGGGCAGCCCGGGCTCCTCTCCGCGCCGAAGCGGGGCCCTACGGCCGCGGCGCGCATCTTCCCCAGGCCTCCCTCTCAACGCAGGGGCTTGCAGACCCGCTCATGGAGGGGTGGGGTACGCGGGCCCTGCAGGGGGAGACTTCCTGTCCCGAGGGCCAGAGCGTGTTGAGTTCAAGGGCGGGCTTAAACGTCAGGCCGGAACGACCAGGAGGAAACCGCCGAGGCCCTGGGACCGCTTGTGTGTATACCTGAGCATAGGGGCCTTCAAGCGAGGCAAGCCCACCACCCCCAGGCCTGGGGCCTGAGAACCTGAGCCTAAGGGTCAGGGGGACGGGGACACATCCCCAACTGGCTCCAGCACTCTGCAAGGGTCTGGACCCCGAAATGCCTGCTCCCGAGAACGCCATCACCGCGCGGGGCGGCCCCCTGCAGGCCTCGATCGGGAGTGCCCCCGGGCGCTCGCAGGCTCCGGGCCGAGGACGCTGGCCACCCCACTCGGCTAGGCTCAGCTAGACTCCCCGGGCTCGACGGGAGCCTGGGCCTCTCCTGAGTGGTCAGCGAGACCCGCCAATCGGGGCCCTGGGGCCGGCTCTGGGCCGCTGGATATTGGCTCCTCACACTCACCGTGCCTCGCTCCCCCGGTTCGCTGCCCGCGCTGATTGGCTCCAGTACCGGACCCCGAAACCCAATCAGAGGCTCCAGCCGCCGCTGCCGCCGCCACAGCCGCTGCCTCGCAAAATGGCGAACCCGAACAAAGGGGAATCAGGCCTCCCTCCAACTGCCTCTGCGCAGGCGCTTCCAAGACCACGCCCCCTAGCCCGAGCTCTGGGCTCGCCCCACCCCCAGTTGAAGGAGCACCGCGCAGGCGTCCCCCGAAGCCACGCCCACTTTCCTGATTAGATTCCACCCCTGGTGAAGGAATACGCAGGCGCCTTCTAGACGCGCCAGGCCCTTTAGCTCAAATACCGCCCTGAACATAGTACTACGCAGGCGCCAACTAACTCTTTTGCCAACTGCCACCCCCGCCTCTATGCGGCCCCTGGAGACACACCCCTAAGGCTAACGCGCAAGCGCCGTTCTAGCCGACTCGCTGTCGGCTGTCTCGTTACGCATGCCCGGGCGGCGGCGGGATACTCTACGGAATTTACCGCCGGAAGTTCGGCGGCCATCACCAAAGAGTGCAGGCTTGGCTAGGTAGCTAGAGGGGCTCGTTTCCGCCCCGCTCCCGGGTGGTGGGCGGCCATCTTAGGTGTGTGCAATTAAGACCTGTGGCGGGATTGGCTCTGCATCTGGGCTCGTCCGCTGCTTCCCACCTACCAGAGCCCTTCCTTGCGGGGAGGGACCTCCTAACGGCCGACTCTTTTCCAGGTGAAGGGTAACCCCGGTATGTTGGGACTTTGAACGAGCCTCCCTGCTCCCTCCCATGGGACCCCGGGACAGGCCCTACGCCCTGGCTGATCCGCCCTAGGGTAGGAGACAGAATGGGAGGCCTCGCTAGACTTCTTCCCTTCCTCGCCCTCAAAAGATGGAGGTGAGCCTTCCTTGAAAGGCCGCCTTCCCTCTCCCCTGGCATTATACTCCCCCTGGCCCGTACACTCCCTGGTTGCGACTTAAGGGGACTGTGGCTAAGTCCCACCTTTTTGCTTGTGGGCCAAACCCAATGGGGAAACGCTTATAGAGAAAAGGAGACAGTCCTGAATCCGCCTTTCTCGGCGCGGGTAAGAGGAGGAGGCGTGTCTGAGGACCGCCTTTCTTCCGCTCTAGGAAAGCGCGAAATGCGAGCAGGACGCTGCCACCTCGGAACATAGAGGTTTTTTCTCTTTCTTTTTCTTGCCTCAGAAGAGTTTTGCATTACTTCCCAGAGTTTGAATGAACTCACATTCCGCAATGAACGGTGGGGGAAAAATTAGTAAATGGGTGGTCAGGGCAGTCCGAATGTAATATATTCAGGTTGCGTGCATTTTTCCTTCTTTCCCCTTCTCACAGCTGAAGAAACAGTTAAATTCTGGGAATAGCGACTCAGTATGGCCAGCAGTCCTAATGAAGATTCAGAAGGAAGCAGAGTGCGTAACAACTATTAACTTATTGGTGAACTGAAATTCAGAATAATTGAGGTCAAAAGCATAAACACTTTTTAATTAAACCAATAATTGAATTGTCTCCCCTCTCCCTGCTGATTTACTTCAGAAAGGCTAATACAATCCTAGCCAGAGACCATCCATCACTTTCTTTACATATGCTTTAATTTGCTTTAGATAACTTCTTAAATTAAATTCCAAGGATATGTCTTTAAATCAAGGAGGGGCTGGGGAGGGGTAGTGGTGGGGGGCACAGTAAAGGAAAAGAAATAGCTTAGTGTTTTTCTGTATCTAATAAAACATTTTCTTTACCTTTGCACATTTTAGATTACTTACGTGAAAGGAGACCTTTTTGCATGCCCCAAAACAGACTCTTTAGCCCACTGTATCAGTGAGGACTGTCGAATGGGCGCTGGGATAGCTGTCCTCTTCAAGAAGAAATTTGGAGGGGTGCAGGAACTGTTAAATCAGCGTGAGTTTTGAAAGCATTTTAATTCATCTGCTCTGGCTAGAGCATCTTTTGACCTCCTGTTATATTTAATTGTTAAATAAGATATGCATGTATAGAGAAGATTCCTCCCACCGAGTCCTTTTAACTATGCAGGTTGAGTTTTTCCTTTACAAAAATGGCCTCTAGTTTGCATCTTATCACACCAAACTTGAATTCTTGTAAAAGTTTTTAATTTCTTTTTCCTCTATCAGAAATCTTTCTTGATAATAAGACTCCACTTCTCTGAAACCTTTAATAACTCTGAAGTGCTTAGCAAAGTCCATAGGTATGAGCTTGGCATTCAAGATCCTCTTTTTACCCGTATTGTACTTACTCTTCAAAGTAGTTTAGAACCTCTTCTTCCTTACAGACCCCTCCCATGACTTTTACTAATGATTTTAAATTATAGATGTGTAGTAGAAGCACATGAGGAGCTTCTGAAACAGTTGCTCAGACTACAGTTCAGGCTTACTGAATCAGTCTCCACTGGTGATTCTGATCTCAGTCTTTAAAAAAGCAATTTCTTACTGCTTTGTATTGTATTTATTTGTGAAAATGACACTCCGTTTTGATTGAAAACTCTTTAACAGTTAAGAACTTTTTTATATGTCTATATTCCCCCTAATGCTTAACACATTAGGTCTTTGTATTTAAAAGATTATTATTGAATGAACACACGTTTGGCAAGTAAAAAATGCTGTACTTTCTAAAACATTTCAAGGCAATAAACATTAAAAATTTTTAAGTGAACAAGAGGGTATATTTGAAAATGCAGCAGACAAAAAATCGGGTGTGGGGAAAACATTGAGAAGACATTAAGAAAGCAGGAAGTTAAATATAGTATTTTGGGAAGACTGATCAGATAAAAGTGTTCCAAAATGAAAATTCTGGTTCTAAAGTAAACTCAGATCTATAGAGATTTTTTAAAAATCTAAGAATGGAGCTCAGTGTTTTGATTTTCTTTTTTTTCCTTTTCACTATTAAATAACTGTTTTTCTTAGAAAAGAAATCTGGAGAAGTGGCTGTTCTGAAGAGAGATGGGCGATATATATATTACTTGGTAAGATGGGGCCAATGCTTAATATGTTCTAAGGGTTGGTAAACAGATAGGCTGCATTACATTTGTGTCGATCCACTCCAGACAACCAAAGATGTTAAAAAGCTGACCTCGTGCCAACTCAGATCAATGGTGGTGGCTATTTGGTGCACTGGGTTGGAAAGGAGCAACAGGCTGCACCCCGGCTCCATAGGAAAGAGTACTGTGATATTCACCAAAGACTTGGGTTGTAAGACTTGCAAAAGTTAGGGACGCCTTCCATACTTTAATTACTTCCTAATCTTAGTGAGATAGAGACAATAAAGTCTCAAGAATGAGAGTTTTTCCTCTCATTCTTCCCTATCAAATGCATTGCCAAGTAATACTCAGTCCTTTCCTGCCTGCTGCCTCAATGTGGGATCCTTCCACTGTCCAAATGGTCTGCAGCCCCAGAAAGAGTGTGGCTTCTTGGTGATGGTGCTGGGTGACGTATAGCCCAACTCACTATAAGCCCACTGAGTGGGGATGTGTCCTAGCCTCTTTGAATGCTGTCTTTAAGGCTGCTGTGAATTCTGATCTTGTTTGAAATGCTACCAGTTTCTCCCTGTTCTTTTGTAGAGAAACCAAAAGCAAGCAGTTTCTAAATAAATAGACTTAACAGAAAATTTTTAGGAGCTATGGGTTCTTCCTTGTTACAGATATGCAGCTTATCCATTGGAAGTGACTTTTACCTACCTTGCTTAAAAACAAATGATGGGTGCACCTGCTAATCTCCTGGGTTTCTTGGGAAAAGGAAATATTATATGGCAGTGTCTGGGTTTCTCAGGCCCTATTCAATGGATTTCCCCTCCCATCACTGGAAGGGACAGTATGACATTTGCCTTCCCTGCTCTAGACTATTCTATAAAAATATGCTTATTTTAATTATCAGGATGTTGGGAGAATGTGATGACTTTTCTTTGGCTGTCATTTTGAACTAATAGAAGTTTGAATTAATTCCCTGTACTCAGATTACGAAGAAAAGGGCTTCACACAAGCCAACTTATGAAAACTTACAGAAGAGTTTAGAAGCCATGAAGTCCCACTGTCTGAAGAATGGAGTCACCGACCTCTCTATGCCCAGGCAAGGAAATCCAGGGCCCTAAATGAAGACTTATTGATGAGATTTACTTTCTTACCCAAAAGCAAATGACTTAAAAGCTTAACTTAACCCAAAATACTGACTTAAGGGTAGACAGATTTCAAAACATTAAGAAATTCTAAGTAAACCAGTTGTCAGATCTTAGGCCAGGGCATTCGTATTTTTTAGCTTGGGTTGAATCAATCAGGATGACTAAAACAGTCCTGCCTCAGCTTACTTAGTAGTGGGGAACCATAATTCAGTCCCATTTGTTGAATTCTGGGCATCCTCTGCCTGAAGCTTAGCGTCTATTCTTGAAGCAATGAAAGTTAAAGAACTAAGACTGAACAATTGTGATTTCCCTCTGGGCCATTTCAGGTGTTCCAAACCTGTTAATTCTGTGTGAAGGAAATTGTTACCACTGTGTTTTATACTGCATGCTTGTTTGTGTTCAGCGTGGATAGTAGCCAGAGAATATCACCCTGATATAACATCTTAGATCCTTCCTAGATATTAGGAATTTAAGGGACTGATGTTGGGGGTTCAGTCTCCCTTTTGTTTCCTTTTTCAGGAAGTAGGCTTTGAGGTCCCTTCTCTTCCTGTCAGACTAGTTTTGAGTCAGTGCTGACCATGTATGCAGGTTTATTCCAAGCCCCAAGTTACTTATGAATGTGGCTATAGGGTTCCTCATCTTACCTGGGTCTTTAATACATTCATGGCTTGTGTACCAGAAACTGTTTTTTTGTGGGTTTTTTAATCACAGTTTTTTCAGGGGCTTCCCACATTATACAAAATTAGCAATTTTAAGCCTCTCTATTTTCCCTAGGAATATTAAGGATCAATAAAGTAACATCTTGGAAGAAAGGTGCCAGGTAGTAGGAGTTTTGTGGGCTGACTGAGGTTTCTCACCAGGGTGTTGCAGAGATCTAAATTACAATCAGCTTGGCATTTCCCAACATTCCATCTTGACTTCCTGTTTGCAAAGACCCTGTCCTTTGTCATTCTCCTTTTTATCTTCCTTAACGTTTCATTATCATAAGTGTATTTTTTAAATACCAACTTTTGAGGGGAGGGATATAGCTCAGTGGTAGAGTGCATGCTTAGAATGCATGAGATCCTGGGTTCAATCTCCAGTACTCCATTAAAAAAAAATTTATTAAAAAAAATTTTTTTCCCATCATCCACCCACAGCTAGTTTTCATCAGTAGAAATAGAAGGATGGTGAGTTGTTCCATGTCACTTCATGGCAGAGTTATACATTTCTGAATGTAGCCTGAAATAATTGGGAAGTGGCACTTAATTAGGCAAAAAAGAAGTGACAGCTATTGGGTGTCAGAGCTGTCTAGGAAGCAGCCTTAGGTGTCTCACAATAGGAATTAACTTCCAAACTCCCACCATGGCTGTCTGTAGGTATGAGATGAGATAATTTGTCCTTAAGCTTTGGGTGGATGCAGCCTAAAGGAAGAGGGAAGAAGTGATATCTAGAAGGATCCTAGATACCTAGATACCTTCATCACAACCAGTGGGGATGTTTTGTCTTTTTCAGGATTGGATGTGGACTTGATCGTCTGCAATGGGAACATGTATCTGCGATGATTGAGGAGGTGTTTGAGGCAACAGACATCAAGATTACTGTGTACACACTCTGAACAGATAAGCATGTTGGATGTGTCCACATTCTGTGTCATCTGTGTGGGGCCATACGACTGAGCCAACTGTCCTTAAAATGGTTAGAGGAAAGTTTCATGGGAAGTAGTCTATGTCACAGGCCAGACTTGGGTTGATTCCCATGATTGGACTGGGACTCTGGAGGAGGGGTTTCTTGGGAAATGTTGCTGGTAATTTTTTTTTTCAGTAAGGTAAGTAGAAGATGGCCTGATATTAGGTGGGGAAACCAAATGTTGGGCCTATGACCCCTGTCTTGCTCTGGATGCTACTTGATTTGTTTGGCTTGCCACTAGGTGGCAGCATTGCTTCTACTTCTCTACTGTTAAGAGAACTTTAAGGAAGGATGAACATTCCAGTTAATTTTGCATCTTATGTCATTTGTGCACTTACTTGGTATTATCCTTATGTCATCATATTCATCCTAGGAGAGAATTGTTGGTTTGGTTTTGTTTAAATTACAGAAAGTTTTATGTTGTTAGTGAGGAATTTGTGGTGTTAAGAATGGAAAAATAAATACCTTTTAAGGGGGTGTCCAGTGAGGTTCTGTGCACATGTCTGTGTTGTTCTGAATTTGGGTAATGGAGGATTCACTTGTAACTTAATTTGGAGGAATCAGATAGAGGGTCCAGTAGGAAGAAAAGCAAGATGAGAAATAAGAAATCAGAATGGGCAAGAACTGTGGGTCAGCATACTGGAAAGGTAGGTTTTTAGAATCTCCTCGTGGTGAACTCTTGCTCTCTTCTGTCCACTACATAGTTTCTGTGATTGAACCTCTCTGAATTCAGTCATGAAACCAATGAAATATATAATACATGTTAAATACCTGGCAAAGTTCCTAGTGTAGAGTAATGACTCAGTAAATCAGTGGTACTCAACAAAATCCATTTGAATCTTCTTAAAAAAATAAAGGTCCACTTCGTCCAAAAAGAATTCTAAACTGGTAGTGGGGGTGGAGGGGGAGAGAGTGTCCAGGTTTCTTTGTGTTTTTAAGCTCCAGAGGATTCTGATGTGTAGCCAGCTGGGATCAGAAACAGTAACTATTAGTCCCCTTTTCTGAGCTAGGAGAGCAGTGCTTTGTCCACTCTTGATTTCATGGTGGAAGAATAAAGTTCATGGATTCAGCCAGTGGTTCAGTATCAGAGGTATGGGGGAAATGAGTGGAGTATTTTTTTTCCCCTTACTGAGGTGGTAAGAGTTCAAACAGCCAGACCTATTGATTTTTCTCCCTAGAGTGGATTCTGGGTCTGTCATAGGACTTGCTGCTTCCCCAAGTGTAAAAGAACTGGATTTGAAAAAAGGGGGGGGGGGCTTATTGAAACACTAGGAAAGCACTGGTTAATTACAATCTTTGTACTTTAGACTTGTGTTCTTATCACATTTCAGCCTGATACGAGGCAGCAGTTTCAAAAAGTATTTCACTTCTTTTGTATCTCTATGTGTAACAGATGAGTTCTCCACACGGTTGGGGTAGGGGCAGTGCAAGGGGCAAGTTCACTGTCAAACTTTTAAGACAGGCTTTTCTTCCATCTTTGTTTCTGTCCACATACACACAGTAAAATTGAAGGGGAAAAAAAGAGAGAGAATATCTACACAGAACTGGAAATGAGAGTGGGGTGATAAGAAATTTAAAGTATCTTGCGTAACAATGCAAGTAACTCTTAACACTGGGTCAAAACATTGGCTTTCTAGGCTGCCTCCACATTTAACGGGTTTCAGGTTAATTTTTTTCATGGAGTGTGAGCCTCACTCATGTTTCTTTTTTGTGGTTTTGTGGAGGTGTGGGTGTAAGTGGAATTCAGCAGGGATCTGATAAAGTGCTTTGTCACTTGCAGCTAGTCTTGGGGTCAAATTCCGATGACTTATCGCACTTGAAGCCTGGGGAAAGGAGACATGGCCTGATAATAAGAATGAACACATTATTCCTGGAAACTAGTTAGAGTTTGGCAAACACCCAGAAATTCTCATGTGAAATTCTGTTTAACATAGGACTCAAACAAACCTTTTAGGAAATGAGACTTTTGGCATCAGTCTGCCATCATCATCAAGAACCACATGCTGACTAATCTTAACTGTATCCGAACATTGAAACCCTCCTACTTCTCACCCTGTCTTCTTTAATCCAGAGGCTAACTGCTTATGAATTGGCATTTAGGATGTTTATCTACCTTATAAACAGATTTTCTGTGCCTTTTGTTTCATTCTCTGCTGTATTCCTGGTCTTCAGAGGAGGGAAAAGACACTCATTTACAAGTAATCACAGAAGAAAATATTTTATGAGAGTCAAGACCAATGTGTGAAGTCCGCGTGGGAGAGTTCGTATTCCCTGTGTTGCCTAGCCAAGTCCTTGTTTAAGCCTCCCTCCCAGTTTATAGAATGTCATGGCTTGGTTCAGAGCCTCGGACATCCCTATTTCTGGGACTTGCTCACTGTCCATAGTAACTTCTAAACGTCCAAGTTCTTTAAAAAACCTGGTCACAGAAAGACCACACCACCTCTTTTATTAATGTTGCTGTTTTTCTTTCTTAAAAAAAACTCAACAAAATGCATTTCTGGACATATTTCAAAGATCTGTGCAGACCTGGGGTCTCAGGCCCTTTGCTGTAAGCAGCCCAACTGAGGGACTAATGAGGACCTTCAACCCACAGATGCCTGGTGCCCATATATGGTTGTCACTTCTCTCCTTGCAGCTCACTTTCCTCTTTCCCAAGAACAGCCTTAGAGGGAGAGGCACGGCTTAAATGATTAACAGCAAAAGTGTATTTTGAGTCCTTGGAGGGCCTTGTGCAGTAGGATTGATTGTCGAATGTTGTCCAGCTCCAAGTGGTGTTAGGAAGTCAGGCATGTCCCAGATGGCCATACGTGTCACTGCTCTCTCTTGGTGGCAGCAGGCAGCCTTAGTGAAAAAACAAAAAGCATGTTACTGAGAGCCCTGCTGGCCCCAAACAATGAGGAGTTTTCTCTTTGAGCAAGGGTTTCTGTGTGCCTTCCCCAACAAGTGCCTGAATTTCTCCTCCACAGTCTCCTGTGATTTCTGGTTTATTCAGGATTGAGTTTGGTTTATTCATCTTTTGGTGTGCTTCACACAAAGAAAGCTCCAGAAGAGATCTACTTTCACTCGGTTCTCTTGAGTTAAATATATGGTTAAATCCTCTTCTGTCGTTTTTTAAAAAGATAGAATAAATATGAGACAAATTTTCTTTAACAAATGTCCGTTTCTTAGGAGTATTTTAATTAAGCAGAGTTCTTTGGGGCTTTTAGATTACAACTTGATTTCATGCCTTTTTTTTTTAAGCTTTGTACGTTTTTAACCTTTCCCTTCAGGATCACGAGGTACTCAAGTAGAATACAGGGAAGCATGTTAATGGGTCCAGATAATACGGTTATGTATGCTAATGGAAGGAGGCTTACAATGTGGAACATGTACAATAATGTTTTATTTAAAAATAATTTGACTTAGGAATGGACTTTTCCCTCAGACTGATTTATCTATTTTACTTCTGTTTAGATTAGCGTAATATACAATCTCAATTATCCAAAATTAAAAGCTCTTTTAATCCCCCTTTAAATGCTTAATTTTTATAGCAGATTTAGCTATTTAATTATTTGACTTAATGGAAAACACACACACATCTCTGAAGTCTTGCCAGTTTGGCAGCTGGAAGAAGTGGCCCGTGACTCTGAAAGTCTTCTTTCAGAGTTCTGAATGTTTAAGAAGGAAGTATATCCGTTAAAATTAAGCTATCATTCTGCAGAATCTATGTAGGGTGTCTCATTACAGTGATAGTCCCTACACTAATAAAATCTTTAAGGAATTTAAAAGTTAATTTTGTGTTTTCAGAGGTCACCCCTAGAAATCTGTTTTTATTAATACTCACCACCACTCAGAGTGGTGTCTCATTTTATGTGAGCAAAGTACTAAGTGGCATTATCCAACCATAGTCTCACTGATTTCAGTTCCTGGGTCCTGCTTTTTGTAGGAAATGGCTGAAAATTGTGTCTTCATGGGTTGGCGAGTGCTCAGCTGGATAATTACCAGGCACCCTGTGTGCATATCTATCAGCAAACACCTGCCAACATCAAGCTCTGGAACATTGATATTTCCAGAACATGTCCATGAAGTGACATCATTTCTTTAGAGTATTAAGAGTGAAAGACACCAAAAAAATTTTTTTTTGCATCTTCATGGAAGCATGCTGCTTTCATGTTTTATTAATATGCGAGTTGTTCCAGAATGAAAGTTGCATAAGAGGTGAAGACCCTTTCTCTGTACAGGAAAATTTTGATCAGTAACTCAGGTCTTGTAAAGGGACTTAGTCATAGCAGTTCTGTGGGAGCAAACTAGATCAGACCAACTTCAAAAGGAGATAGTAAAGGATCCTTCACCCTCTTTCCTGAGAGTAGTCGGCCCGTTTCTCTGACAGTCTGATTTACCCTCAGCAAGAGGCCAAATTGGCCTTAATTGTGTCCTAATTTGCTTAAACAGTTCATCTTTACTTCCAGTTCTCCTATCCCATCTTCTGTCTCTAAGAGGCTACTTCTGAGCTGCTGCCTAATTTGCAGACATCTTTTTATCCCTTTAAACATTCCTTTGTAGAAGAACTAGTTACTGTGTTATCTCCATTCCTGCATTCAGCATTTTTCTCCGAGTTCTGCTGAGGTCTTCTTAACTTAAGAGAAGTGTTCTTGCATTGTACATTCACACAGGAATTATTGGTCTCCCTCAAAGTGGAACTATTTGCTTGAAAACATGAAAGCTTCTTTGGTCCCCCAAAAGTTGATTACAGATCCATTTGGGGACTTTGGAAAGTATGAAAAATAAAAAAAGAAAATACCCCTGAAGGAATGAAAAATTGCATTAGAGAAAAATGGAATGGTAAGGTTGCAAATGGGGGTAGGGAAGACATCTAGAAGGTGTATATGGACATGGGGACATGCTTAGGGGGTTGAAATATCTTCTCTGCTGTTGAATAACAGGTCCTTGCACCATCTAAATCTCATTACAGAAGTCATTCTACCTCATCAAAGCTTCTGGGTTGTTGTCACCCTTGAGCATTCCAAGTGATGGTTCGATACAAAAGTCAGTTTGATAGAAAAGGGTAGGAGAGAAAAGGATTTAGGGAGAGGAATTTAGAGGAAAGAGAAAAGAAGGCAGGATATTCTAAAAATGTTTTTGCACCTAACCAAAAGCAGAGAAATGAAATTCTTTCAAAGGAAAATCAAACAAACCACTCACACTGCCTGACCTCAAGCTTTAACCCAGGTTAACAGTGAAAAGAGTGATGGTGTCATGACTCACGTGAGGCTGAGCCCAGTCGCCTACTTCAGGATGTCCGCCAGTTTCTCCTCGTAGTACAGGAAGTTCTCCTGAATGTCCTCCCAGGGCTCAAAGGCCTTGGATTCGCCCTCTTCTTGCTCCACAAAATTCTGCCAGACGTACTCGAAGTCCTGGGGCTTCATGATGCGCAGCTTGCAGCCTGCCTCCTTCAGCATCCTCAGAGCCGCCTGGATCTCGGGCTCCTCCCACATGAAGAGCCGCCCCACCAGGATGAGCAGGCGCAGGTTCTTGGTCTTGTTGAGGGTTTTGATGATGCGGTCAGCGCAGGCCGCGCAGGGGCTGGAGGACACGTACCAGGTGACGATGTACCGCAGTGCGGGGTCGAAGGTTGGCATGATGGTGTTGAAGAAGGCTTCCTCCGCGTGGGCCGCGGCGTGCTCGTCCTCTAGGTATCCCCGTGTTGCCTGCACTTGGCCTCCCTTGCTCTGCGCTTCCACCACGTAGCAGAGGAAGGTCTTGTTCCGCCCGGAGCTGTACTCCACATTCCGGAACTGAAACTTAAAGAAATTGACTGGCAGCCGCTCCCTGTGGGTCAGGGAGACAAAGGCACAGGGAAGGAGAGAGAACGATGAATTCTTGCTCTAGGACTAGCCTAGTGTAGGTAGCTCTCCAAAATCAGTACCTTGGAGACACATTCACTCTTACTATTAAGACAGGCCTTGCCTACACTAACAGCAGTGACAGAAAGGCACAAAAGAATCCAAAAGTGTTTGTCTAAAGGAGAAGAGAGAATTTGGGGTGAGGTGTGCACCCTGGACACCCTATTAGGATGGGTCCCCGAACACTCCGCCATCATTCCCAGCACACAGCACACTCCCACATTTCTGAATCAGTGACTCTTTACTCTGGCTGTACATTAGAATCCCCTTGAGGACTCTACAAATGTCCGTGCCAGGGCCCCACACCAAACCAGTGAAATCAGAACATCTGAAGGGGGCCAGGCATCAGCATTTTAAAACTCGCCACATGATTCTAGTATGTGGCCAGGTGTGAGAAGCGGTGTTCAAATAGTGATTGTGCAAAGCGGCAAATGTGAAAATGCTCAAGACAGAGCAAGACAAAGATGTTGCAGAAGGTTTCATGCTTTCATTTCTCCTGCTCGTCGCTCATGTATACTGCTTCTTAGGCATGGGATGGCCTAAACCTTGCAGTCCCAGGCTCTCCTGATGACTTTCTCAGGTCTGTCTTTTCCCTCAGGTGAAAGGGTTGTCACATAAGTGACCAAGAATGTTTATCTTTGAGGCCAGACTACCTAAGGATACCTTCAAAGGAGTTAGCGTGTGTATAGTACTGAGTCGTTTCAAAATCATAAAAGACTTGGCCTCTCTTCTCCAGACACTTATTACCTAGCAGCTACATTCTGGCTGGACAGAGAAGATGTAAATAAGACAGCTGAGAACAGTTGTAGACTACTAAAAATAAAGATGTAGAGTGCAGGACACATGATGGAGGCTCTTGAAAGTTTAGCCTTGATTCAGGAGGCAGTAGAGAATTGTTACAGGTTCCTGAGTAAAGAAGGGTATAATGAAGGTCCACGGCAGAGTGCTGTGATGGCTTTAGGCAGACAGAGTGAAGCTGGGGAAAGCCTGAAATTTAGGCTTTTCCCTTGGTGTCCTAGGACACCAGACTTGGTAATGAATATATCCAGTGGCTTTAAGGGGAGATGGACGATTAGGAAATGAAAGCAGTAGAAAAAGGCCAGGTGTTTTGAAAAATTTAGTAGTAATAAGAAGGTGAGAAAAAAGGAGAGAGGCTAGAGAGAGCATCAGAGCTGAACACTGTTTTTCTCCTTATGAGTATGTGCTTGTTTTTCTAAAATAAGGAAGATTTGTGCCAAGTTTCAAGGCCAAAGAGAATGAAGAGGCTATGACGGGAGAGATTGAAAAGGTCAGAAGGAGAGGCTGAATGTTTTCTTTTAAAAATGTAATCATCCCTGTGGTTGCCCCAGAAGGTGCCCTATGGTAACCAGTAACTGTGCTCTTGCTTCCTTACACCCCTTCCCTTCCCCCGGGGAGGTCACCCAACTCTTTGGGCTGCAGGGGGATCCCTGGTATCCCAGGGCCTTGGCTTCTTAGGGATAAGCAGCAGGTGCCAAAGCGCTGAGTAAACTTGAGCTGTTTCCCTGCAGTCCTCCCCTCCCCCATCACCAGATTTTCCTCTACCCAGGTTCCTGTGTCCCTTGCTGTCAGATTAAGGTTCCACTGTGGAGATGGATGTGTTTGGGGACCCAGCCCTGGGATTCCTTCAGGGACTATATTTAGCTCTCTAAGTCCCTCTGTCCCTGGTTGGATGTGTTTATTGTTTACTTAACATTTGGGGAGAATGGCTGGCCTGATGAGTACCCTCTCCTATTTTGATCCCTGCAGGGAATTCACACTGAGCTCTCTCCACTTAAACTCACCTCACCAGACCACTTGAGAGCTCTGGCCAGTTGCTAAATGATATCTTTACTTCCTGGACTGTTTTTTTTCCCCCACTATGGAGACACACAGAGCTTATTTACCCTTCTTGCTGAAAGCCTTTTTTGCTCTTCAAGGCCTTTTGCCAGACCACGCCCCTCCTTGGGCGTGCTCAGAGGCTGAGCTTGCTTGGCTTTGCGGTGGGATCCTTGGTCTTCTAGGAGCATAAAGGTTGAATGAGGCCCTCTGGGGCTCCCACAGACTGAAACAGCCAGGCCCTGGAGGGGCACCAGGAGAACAGGGGTGGTAGAGGTCTGAAATTTCTCCGGAGAGCTAGACAGCGTGGCCATCTTAGGTGATATTGTAGAATCACAAAATATGTCAACGCTATTATGCCCACTAGTGGAAGGAAGGAAATAGTGACAGTGATCTTGTAGATAATCACAAACATATTTTATTTTTCTGGTGGCATGGTATGCCTGAGTACTATGGTTACTTACAGCCCTTTACACTCAACCCCAGAAGATATTTTACTGCTAAAGTGGTGTGTGGGTGTGTGTTGGAGTGGTGGGTAGGAGAGAGATGCTGTTGGTAGTCTTCATCTGGACTCAGTCACCTCTTCAGGCACAGAAACCACCAGCATGATTCCTACCCGCTCCCAAGCACCTCTTTAAGCACCACTTCCTCATACTTTCTGCAAACATTCACACTTCATCTGCTTAGACCCAGGTTTCTGGGCATTGCAGTTCTCTAGGCAGGAAACCGAGAGTCCTCATGGTGGGGACGATGGCCAGCTTGATGGAGAAAGGATGTGAGTTGATGTAATCTATATATTTTTCTCACTTTCACGTTGAAAAGCATTTGCATTTCTTAAGCATAAATCTAGACAGTGAAAGGAAGCAACGTGGAGGGCAGTGAAAACTACTTGGAGATTAAACATTTGCTACAAAATAATCCATAGAGTGGAAAATCTACTCACAGGTAATTGAGTGTTGACTTGTTTCCGCTTTGCTCACTGAGACCTTTTGTGACCTGCTCGAAAGGGGCAGAATTGCCAGTTTCGGTTTCCTTTTCCGTTTGTCAGACTACTTTTCAAAGTGGATGCTGAGGAGTGGGCATAGAAGGAGTGGAGAGAAGCAGAGAGTTCTAACAGCCTGACTTGCTAGAGCTAAGGAGGGTTTTGATGGGCTACTGGCTCCTGATTGGCGGTTCTGGATGCGATTCTGCCTGTGGCAAGCCCCGAGGCCACCCTGTTTCCCTGGGAATTACCATCTGTGCATGTGAGATTTGACCTTCCCCCAACCCTCAGTGGAGGCCAGGGTGGCCAGAGTCAGTGGCACAAACCTTCTCAGCACCCTTGAATCTAGTGAGCATTAAGAATGGTGTCAGAGGCCCCTCACTCCTTGCGCAGCCCTTCCTCTCTGAACCCTCACTGTTCCTCACGTGGGTGGAGTAAACTACTGGTGGCTAAAGAAGTGGTTGAAAGGAGAGTCACTGCCTGTGCGATTCATCTCTGTTCCAGAATAACCCCTTTGATAGCAGGTTCAGCTTTATGTAAAATCACACACAACATAACTAGAGAGAAAGACACAGCAAGGGGTGCTGCCAGGCAGAGCTGCAGTCACTCATCACTGGGATGGAGAGATGGAGAGATAGCCTCTTCCGGTGCTCCAGAGCTTCCCTAAAGCATGCTGAGTTCAGAGGCAGGTGCGAACCAGTGGAATTCTCCTCTAAGCCTAGCGCTGCCGGATCTTCATATATCCTGAACTTCTCTCCTCGAGAAGCCCTCCCCCAATTAATTCCTTCTTCAAGTGCCTGGCAGAGAGCCTACCACACACTAGGTTCTCAATTAGTTGTTCACTTATTTATTCAACAAATATTTGTTTAGTATCAGTTAAGAGCTGGGTACTATTCTTGGTGCTGTTCTCCAGGGAGAAAGCAGCTAAAAGGCAGAGTCCCTGTCCTCATGGAGGTTAAATACTTGTGGGGGGAACAGGCAGCAAATAAATGACTCCTATTCAGAAAATATTTGTTGCATATGACAAGACTTCTCTTTATGGTTTTTTTCGATGCAGCCTAGTGATTTGGATCGGACAGTCTTGGCGTTCACACCCTACTCCATCTGCTAGCTCTGGGCAAATTATTACTCCCTCTGAGGCTTGGTTTCCTCATCGGAAAGATAGGTTGAGTAATCCAACCTCTCAGATTTTGAACAATGGTTGACACTTGAGAAATTAAACCTAGAACTGATGGGTGATGCCTTCTCTGGACCCCGAATCTTACCCCTCAAGCACTCCTAAACCTGATCCCTCCTCTGCTCTCCCGTTCATGTTCAGAGGGTTCTCTCTTTCAGTGGTGTGCTGGTTTAACACCCAGCTTGCTGAAAGGAAGGAAGGAAGGAAGAGAGAGAGAGAGAGAGAAAGAAAGAAAAAAAGGAAGGAAGAAAGGAAAGGAAGGAAGAAGGAAGGAAAAAGAAAGAAAGAAAGGAAGGAAGGAAAGAAAGAACCCTGATTTCTAACGTTTGCTGATTTCTGTAAACACCCCCATTGTGGAGATTTCAAGAAAGCAGCATAAAGTCACTGAACACAGTTGGTAAGAAATGCACCCAAACAACTCAGCCAACTTGAGCGGGCCTGGGCACACCACAGTTATAGACCTTTCTCGAGCAATTTCCACCCCATTATTTTTAGTGTTCTGAGGTCTGCTTTCTATCCCGACTGCCCTGTTCAAACCAGAATCACAACAAGCAGACATCTCTCTCCTTATTCCTCACCTAAGACTGTTTCCTGAAAAGCCACCTGCTGTTCTAGTTTGGGGCCAGAATCGTAGGGGCAGTGTTGCTAGACCCACCCCTGTGGGAGTCCTGGCTCTGCTGGCTCTTTTGACGCCAGGGCACCTGGAGAGTGAAGGAGAGGGATGGGGTTCCCTCATCCTGCCCCGGCACAGACACAGCCGCACCTCTGCGCTATTTTAAGCAGTCTGTTTACCCGGAGGGGCCCAGGAGACCAGTCTCCACAGCTGTTGCCTGTGGCCGGGAAGCACTCAGGGCCCCACTTCCCTCTTGAACTGTTCTCAGAGCACTGGCAAGTGGCCCCACTTCTGCCTCTTTTTCTGAGCCTTGGGTCAGGGAAGCCACTGAGCCTCACAACTTTGCAGATGGAGACAGGCGGAGCTCTGTCTCAGAAATCGGGGACCCAGCATGAGTAAGAGACAAGTGGTAAGGACGCTTGGCTAGAGTCAGAAGACCTGCCACTTACTGGTTCTGTGCTCTTGGACCAGTCACTCCATTTCCCTGACTCTCAGTTCCCCATCTGTGGAGTGGGGATGATAGGGCACCCCTCCTCGCCTTGTGCAGTGGCTTGAAGGAGCTCAGGCATGTGAGTGTGCCGGGACTATAAAGCCCCAGACAAGTGGAAGTGACATCAGGGGATTTAATCTTTCAAAACCCACCACCCTGAGACCACAAAGCATGTTCAACTCAACAGACATACTCTTAATTCTGTTCTGGACTTACCCCACCCCTGTGCTGGGAAGATCACAGCACTGCGCAGAGTGGGTGTGCATGTGCCTGTGTGTGTGCGACCAAGGGCAGCAGGGACCAGCATGCTTAGCTCTTAGGAAAAGGATCTCCTTCTATAGAGAGGAGGACATTGGAATCAAGGACTCTCCTGGCCTGGTGGCCCTAGGCCCTCCCTGCGTCTAAATTAATCTGTGTCCCATTGGTCCCTTAATCCTGGGATGAGGGTGACATTACTTGGTTGGGCATGGGCGAATGCAAGTTCAAGGGCTCTTCCCTGAACTCTTGACTCAGGAACTAAGATGCCTTTCCCTCAGGTTCTCTTAGAAACCGGAACATATCTGAGCTGGAAGGGATCTTCGGGATCAACTAGTGTAACTTCCTCATGTTACGAATGAAAAACTGCAGCCAGGGCTAGAAATTCACTTTCCCAGCTTCAAACAGCAAGTCCAAATTGCCTCCCAGGCCTCCTTCTGCCCCTTGAAGGCATCATGCCCCTGTTCTTCCTGAAATTTCTCTTAGTGTAGCCCCTCTTCTGCCTGTGGGCATTGCTGGAGACTCCCAGGAAGGAATCCTCAGGCCCCACATATTCCCTTCTTGTTCTTTGTTTAGGAACTTACCCGAATCTTCTGCTAAAGGGACAGAGAGGGAAAAGGAAAAAGACAGCTTTTTTTCCTTCCTGGAAATGGCCTGATCTGGACAAGACAAGGGGACCCTCTGTGCAGCCCCCGTTTGGAGCCTCGAGACTCTTTGCTCTGGGTCCTGATTCCTCCGGGTTGTGGCTGAGGGCTTTGGAACTCCTCTGCCTGGGAGCTGTGGGGCCTAGCCTGTGCTACCCGGCCTGTAATGTCTCTGCTTCCCTGGGGGCAGGTGTGCATAGTCCCTGGGGAGACTTAGAAAAGATTCAGCAAGGGAGAAAACCTCTTCTCACCCTGGCTTGGGAAAGGATGAATCTATCTTTCCTGTCTTAGGATCTTCTACTCCAGAGAGAAGCTCTAAAGAAAGAGAAACATACAGGTAGAGGAGAGGCCCACTCAGAAGCAGAGAGAGAAGCTGAGGGAAGAGGTACTTTGGGGCCACACTGACACGTGCCAGTGGCATCCGGTGTTCTGACCAAATTCCCTGGAACTATACAACATCTACTCAGAGAGGCAGCTGATGGACGCCCCCAAACCATGAAACCTCAGGGGTGATTTCCTTCTCTGGGCCCTCACCTCCGCGGAGCTCCTCCTACTTCCCCTGTTAGAGGGTCCAAGGTGTCACTTAGAAGCAAGAGAGTTTGCTGCTGGGTCCCCTGCAGCCCCCTCTGCGCACTCTCACACTGCAGGATGGAGACCCTGACCCCTCCGATTATCGTCCTCGGTGCCCCCAACCTGTCCCCAGCCGGTGCTCTTCTAGGGAGGAGAAGCCCAGCCCACACCGGGCTCTCACCCTGTGACGATCTCAAAGGGCGGCAGCTCAATCAGCTCCTTCAGCTTCTCGGGGTCCTCCAGGTTCTCCAGATCCTCACCATTCTGGGAGGCAGGCGCCGCGGCCGCAGCGGCCTCTTCTTTCTGGGCCATGGAGGGGCTGTGGCTCAGGAGTTGCTGAGAGGAAGGGAGGCGGCGGTCTGGGCCAAGGTCTGGCAGCAGAGTCCCAAGCAGCTGTCAGCAGCTAAGTCTGCCTGGAGGGTGACAGGAAGAGGACAGGGCAGGCAGGCGGAGTGCGCTTACCCCCTGGGCCGCAGGCTTTATAAGCAGAGGCCCCTCCCCCAGGCCCTCTCCCTCTATCTTTTTTTAATTGAGTGACGGCGGATGCCAGGATGGGGGGAATGGAAAATCTGGCCATCAGGATCCCCTATTTATCAGGAGCAAGACAGGAAGCTGGCAGGTGGGGATGGCTTGGCCCTCTCCCCGCACCCCGCACCAGTTCACACGTCTTCATATCTCTTCCTAATCCTCCGCCCTCACTTTCTATCCCTCACCTTTGTTTCCCACCGGACTTTCCCAGCATCCTGGTGAGATCATGGAAGGGCCCCATGGTGGGTATCCTGAGATTTTGGAGGAAAGCTCTCTCAGAGGTTTAAGCAGGAAAAGGCTTGTGCAGAATGGGGCGGTTGCAAAGAGACCCGGGCCCATTTGGTTGAGGAGATTTGGGTTTAGGAAAGGAGGGTCCTGAGACAGGGCAGAGAAGTACTGCCAATTGGGAAAGAAACTGTGAGTTGTTACTTAAAGGGAGTGGATGCTGCTTCCGGTTATGGGCACATAAGGCAGTGTCAAATCCACTGGGAGCGTCCAGGAGTAACAATACTGAGATTTATTAAATTGAGAGTTTTGAAAATAGGCCAGGCAATGATGTTAGTGTTTTACATGTGAAATTGGACTTAATGCTCTCCACAGCCCTGGCAGGCAATGCAGATTATCCCCGTGTTACACATGAGGAAACTGAGACTCACGGAAAGGTTAAGGGCCATGCTTATGGTCATCAGCCCGCAGCAGAGGCAGGGTTAAAACCCAGGCCATTTGACACCAGAGGCCAAACATTCAACCGCCATGCATGTTCCTTCCCAATTGGTCCTTTATTCATTCAATGAATACTTATTGAGCATCTACTCTATGCCAGGTGTTGTTTCAGGTACTGGGATATGGCAAAGAACAAAACAAAGTCTTGCCTCACAGGGCTTGAGGGGTTTGGACAAGTAGTATCTATGGTCTATTTGGTGGTACTAAAGAGAAAAGTCGGGGAGGGGTAACACAGTGACATGTTTTTATAGGATGGCCAGGGAAGAACTTTGAAAAGGAGGCAATTGAGAAAAGATCTGAAGAAGGTAAGGGAAATAATCATATGGATATCTAAGGGGAACATGTTCCAAGGAGGAGAAGAGCAGGTGCAAAGATCCTGAGGTGGATGTATTTGAGGAACAAGTAAGGACATCGGTGTGGCTTGAGAGTCCTAGGAGATGAGGCCAGAGAGATAAATGAGGAATAAATAGCTGGGGCCTTAGGCTGTTGTAAGGGCCTTGGCTTTTTCTCTAAGTGAGATGGGAAGTCATTGTCTTTGAACAGGTGAGATGTGTGGTCTGATATATTTTTATAGGATCACCCAGGCTGCTTTGTTGAGAATAGAGAAAAGTGAGAAAGAGCAGAAGTCAAGGGACCAGCTATAAGCCTATCAACACTAATGAGAGATGACTGGGGCCCTTAGAATAATCCCTGAGCTGCAACAGCACAGGGAGGGAGCTGGATGATTTTTGCACTTCACATGATGCGTGCCTAGCTGAGGCCAAGGGTTTTCATGTTTGGGGCAATGCAGACACTCTAGGACATTCTCAGGGCAACAGAAGGATGGGGTCTGGGTCACCTAGAATTTGAAAATGAGGAACCTGAGAAAAAGGGGGAACCGGTCTGAACATAGCTCCCAGTCGGGTTTGGTGGTGGGGATGAGAAGGCAGAGGACCCTTTCCATGGTCTGACTAGAGAATAGGAGTCAGGATAGTTCGGAGGATTGGAGGCTCTCTCTTCCAGAGAGCTCTCAGCAGCATGGCCCCTTGTGAGCGAGATGTCCAGGTGTTCTGGTTTGCCCAGGACCATCCCAGTTTATATCTGTTTTCCAGGCATAATTGCTACAAACGCTCCTTTCACTCCCCAGGTGACCCAGTGTAGAACAATCAACTACATATACGGTCAACCTACCTATTAGGCTTATTACTAAAAGCATCCTATCCAGAGGTAATTTTTTTCAGGTATTTTTCCAGGGGTGTAAGGCACAGGGTAGCGGTAGTAGTGCTTGTGTACACAAAGTAAAGGCAATGATAGCTTATAAATAGCCAACACACAGACACACAACATTTAAATGCAGAGAGTTTACTTCATTCTTTTATTTGATCAGCATTTATCGAGGGCTTCTACGTGCCAGGCAGTACTGTGGTAAACACCTAGGAGACAGAGATAAATAAGGTGCTGCCTCACCAGGAACAGCTCCCAGTCTTTATAGCATCTGGGGGTGTTCAGGCACGCATGATCGCCTGTGGTCCTCACACCAATCTCACTCAGTTTGTGTGTGTGTGTGTGTGTGTGTGTGTGTGTGTGTGTGTGTGTGTGTGTATTATTGGCTTCATTTTACAGGTTAGGGACCCTGCAGCTCAGAAAGGTGAAGTGATTTGTATAAGGTCACACAAGGATTTAAGTCCAGGTCTTCTGAGCCTACATTTTTATTTCTAGGGCTGCACCCAGCAAGCTCTGATGGCTGCATCTCTAAAGCATTATGTCCCACTTGTGGTTGCAGCTGCTGTGATGTGCTTGGATCTATGAAGGAAGAGAGTAAAATGTCTTGCAAGGAGGAAAGTAGGAAGGAGAGATCCTTTCCCCTGTTGGAAAGACTTCCTTCTTGAGAGTAGATTCCTATATTTTGGCTGCTGTGTATAACCCTGGATTGGGAGAGGAAAAAAAACCCATGTTCATATCCCCATCTCAGCCTTTGATTCACTGTGTGATCTTGGCCAACTCACTTAGCATCTCTGGGCCTCAGTGTTCCTGCCTGTGATGCAAGCTGAGTTATTACTGTCTATTCCAGGATGGTCAAAGACATGAAACTGAGGAAGCAGGACTGTCTCCCAAAGACTTGCAGGGTGGAAGAGTGTAGAAGAAATGATCCGACTCTGGGTGATGTTGGGAGATGGTGCAGAGCTGGTCCCCAAGCTGGTCCTCTCTGAAGAGGTGACCCCTCGCTCCTACCAGATCCACGTACAGCTTTACCTTTGGCACTTGGGAGAGCGTCCTGACCCTCCCTGGACTGACGACTGACAGCTTCCTTTTCCACTACTCCTTTCCAGCCCCTCCTCCCCGCTTCCCTGGAGGGCCTCTGACTTGCTCTGGCTATTTATGGCACCTCCTGGGGGCCCGAATTCCTGCCTGGTCCCTGGCTCTCCTTTCCAAGTCTGACCAGTTTTCCCCGCTGGCCCCAGAGTGCAGCAGCTAATCTGGGGGATCAGGTGCCAGGAGCTGGACTCCTCCTCCTGCAGCTGCCACCATACTCTTTTTAGTACAGGCGCTCCCCACCCCCTGCGTTAACACTGCTGGGTAGGTTTATATCAGTACGCCCGTTCTGCAGAGGAGGAAACTGGGAAATAAGGTATCTACTTATTTCAGTGGGGTCAGGGGGGTGCTGGGATTTGAACGCAAGTCTGTCAGCCTCCAAGTTACATGCTTTTCCCATTGTGTTATGCTGCCTGGAATTCAGTAACAGTGAGAACTGACACCAGCTCAACCCCTACTCAGGGACTGACACTGCTCTGAGCAGGTCACATAAATTAATTCATTCACTCCTCATCAGAATATTGGGGTAGGTATTATTATTATACTCATTTTATTGGTGAGGAAATTGAGATCAGAGAGGTTAAGTGACTTGCTCAAGGTCACCCAGCTAGTGAGAGTAGAACTGTGTGTCTTTAGAGTCTTAACTCCTGCACCATTCAGTCCCTACTGCTCCCAGGACCCCTGAGGCTAGGCTCTCAGGGAGGAGGGCAAGAAGGGGATTAGGGGAGAGGGAGTTCTTGCAGGGAGATTGGGCTCTGGAAGCAGTTGGTATATGAAGGGGTGTGTGTGTGTGTGTGTGTGTGTGTGTGTGTGTGTGTGTGTGTGTGTGTGTGTGTGTGTGTGTGTGTGTGTGTGTGTGTGTGTGTGTAGGGGGTATAGGTATGGAGACACCAGGCAGCTGGTGAGTGGGGATGGAAACAGAAAAGGGAATTTTCCCAACCTGTCTCTGTAGCCCTAGCCCTAGCCCCTTTCTGTGCGGTGGAGGTGGCTGGAATGAGAAGGATTAAGCCCAGGGTATGCTGTGGCCTGCCTCTCCCTGTCCCATTTCCCACGCTTGTTTCAGAAAGCATTCGGAGGTTCTGGGAGGTGGCTGGGGAGGAGGGGACAGGGTCAGGTTCGGGTACTCCTTTGGTCTCGGCCTGATGCCAAGCTGCCCTCACTGGGAAGGGAGTAGAGAGGCCAGCTGGAGGCTGGTGGAAAATAGCAGCCTCACCAGGGGAAGGTTTAAATTCTCACCCTATGAAAGAAGACACCTAGGGAGCCCGTTGTGGGTGCTTTATGTGCAGGGACAGCTGGGACCCCAACAGCACGTTGCCCCAGAGACCCAGCCTGGGAGTGCCTGCCCCTCGGTCACTACTGAGACGAGGTACACAAACAACGGGCCACGAGCACCAGGCACCCCGCTGGCAGGCAGGAGCCTGCCCCGGTCGGCAAGTGCTCTGTTGACATAAACACAGGGGTGTCCAGAGCCTTGGCGGGATGCGGGGAGAGGGCCACGGGTCTCCTAGAGTCTGAGGCTGGGATGGGAGGAGGCCAGAGTTTCCAATCGCCTCCTGTGCGGGTCACCATGCTTGGCTTGCCATGCAGGACACACTACCCTGTGGGAGAATGGTGACACCTGGAACTTTAGTCCTGGTCACCATGGTCTTCCATTCTAGAGGCCACTCCTGGCACCACCTGGCTCCCATGGTTGGAGTCTTTGAGGAAAATGGTCTGATAAGAATCATGGCCATTAAGTTGACTAATAGTGTTCCCCTTTGAAGGGATGTTTGCCGGGTCGAAGAACCTACTGGGAGAAAGTGATGAATTTAATAATCAACTTTTGAGAGGAGATTTTCAGCCCATAGAAATGTGTTGGAGTAGGTGCAGGTGGAGGGGGTAGGGCTTTTCAGGTGATCTCCTGAGCAAATCATTTCTAAATGGGCTGGGGGACTTGGAGATAGACACTAGAGGACAAATGAGGCCAAATAGCTACTGTTGTGTCTGGCGTGACACAGAGGGGTTCTCCTGGCTTGCGTGCTAGAAGGGGGGCCTCCGTGATGAAGGGTCCTTGAAGCTAGGCAAGAGCCAGGGGCCTTGGTGGACTCTGCTTGAGGATGAAAGGGGGGGTCCAGATCCGAGGGGACCCTGACTAAAGTCAGGCTTTGTTTAGATGGGTCACCTGTGCATCACTAATGAGGATCAGCAATAAATCTTTAAAACAAAAGGTTCTTATGCTTGTTTTCTGGAACTACAAGGAAAGGGAATCCTGGGAAGACTTTGAAACTGGGCTTGGTGTGCAGGGGAACCCCAGGAGATAGAGTGGATGGTGGCCATGACTTTGGAGCCCTGGCCGGGGCCTGACAGCACTCAGGGGCCTTACGCCTCCCATAGGGCATCACCTCTACCTGCCCATAGGTAGGAGGGGCCGGAGATGTGCAGAGAAAACACTGCTTGCACTCTGCCCCTCTCCCAGCCCAGCTGACCTTTGTCCACTAGATATACACCTACCAGTCTGCTCATCTCACCTCACCCCTGTGTATTCGCATTCTGCAGACATTGGCAAAGGGAGGAAATTGAAGGGTTCAGGGGAGAAAGACGGCACCAGGAGACAGTAGACTGAGACATAACCCTGTCTTCTGAGGTTGCTATTTTGCATGGTGCTGCTCCCCACCTCTCCAGACATTGGTGAAGGGCTTGTCTCTCCCCTACCTTCCGAGTGAATCACTTTCAGACACGATGTGCCCATTCAGAGGCAAGTGGAAAAACACTGCCCAAGGACAGAGACGCACACACATGTGATTTGGATGGTGGACTCCTGGGCTGCATCTGGCAAAGAGAGGAGACAGCTCCGACTCTATTTAGGCACAGCTCTAGGTAACAAGAGAGGAGGGGCCAAGGGCAGCGTGTACTCCAGGCTGGGCTCAGAACTGGGAAGAGGGGTAGAGGAAAGGTAAGAGGAAAGGTGGGGAGGCTCGGGGATTAGAGGTTCCCATTCAGGAACCAAGGAGCTGGTGCTGAGGGGGATTTTAAGAACGACTTTGGGGTCAGAGGATGAGAGTTCCGGGTTGACCCAAGTCAAGCTTCCTTCTAGAGCCAATATCCAAAACTAGAGGCATCTGGATCCCTGGGCTTGTGGCATCAGCTTGGCCTGGGGAGGTCTGAGTCATATGATAGGCATGGTGCATCTTCTTGGAGGGCCAGTTTAACTTCTAGAATTGGTAACATAAATGAAACTGGTAGCATATTTGTAATGCCTACATGAGATGGTGACATAAGGACAATGACAGATACTTCTGGGGTGTTCACTTGTTTAAGGTCACGCAGCGATGGAGCAGCCGGGCACATTTACTCTTCCCAGCAGTTCCCTGAGGTCCCTATTTTACAGCTGAGGAGCATGAAGCACAGACAGTGAAGTCAGTTACTCGTACCCAGTTACCAGTTAATAAATGACAGAGTCAGTATCCAAGCCCAAGCTGGTCTGTCTCCAAGGCCAGAACTGCTAACCACTCATTCCCCAAGCTGATCTGATTCCGTGGGTCTGGAACGAGGCTGGAGTCCCAGCCATGCGCAAGTGCCCCACGTGGTCACTGGGCCACACTTGGAGAAGCCTCACGGCAGCTCTTCTCAGTCTGCCTGCACATTAGAACCACCTGAGATGTTTCAAAAACTATTAGGGCCCTTCCCTGCCCCCAAAAGAGGCTTTTTCAGTTGGTCCAGAGTGGGGTGCAGGTGTTAGTGGGCTGCTGGTCAGCACTTTCCTTTAATAGAACAGTGTGTTCATTTATTCAGTCAATCATTTGATCAACAAAGATGTGTGAACACCTCTGTGCCCTGTGCTGCACTGGGGCTGGGGACACAAAGGTGGGTGGGGCACTGTGTGTGCCCTCCAGGAAGGCAGGTGACCGATCTGCCCTGCTGGGCAGAGCACACCCTTTGTGGAGGCGGGAACAATGCAGATTCCTTCTCGCTAGTCCTCCCTTGGCGAGCTCCAGGAAGAGCCAGTCTCCTTCTCAAATGATGGTGTCCTCTGGCTGTTCCCCTCTGTGTGGTCCTTGGCCCCCACCTGAGAGGGCACAGTTGGTTCTAGGCGCAGAACTCAGCTCACAGAACCAAAGGCTGTCAAAGCAAAATGGGCCCTGAGGGACCATCCGTGCCTGGAGCTCTCAAATTTTGGTGAGCGCAAGTGACAGAAGTGCTGGGAGCTTGTTAAATCTAAAAATGTATGGAGCCCACCCCAAAAGTTCTGATTCAGAATCTGGGGTGGGGTCCAAGGAATACACATTTTTAATAGGCTCCTGGCTGGCTCTGGGACACGCTCAGCAGTGGTCTCAGGTGGGCTGCACATGAGGAGGTCCTGGGAGTTTTAAAAACACCAAGGCCCAGGCCCATCCCTAGAGAGTCTGGTCGGTATTTTTAAAAGCTCTTGCCGCAAGGCGCCTGGCCTTCCAGCTGGCCTTGTTTTAGGATTTGGGGAGGGAGCCCTATGGCAGTCACTCCTTGCCACCATCCGGGCTTTGAAACAAGAGGAGTAGGAAACAAGAGGCAGGAAGAGACGAAAAGAAAAAAGCCAATGAGAAGGTTTAGAAAGAGAGAAGGGTGGACAAGACACTCCTACTGAAATCACTACATCTCTTTTTTTTTCCAACATTTTTTCGTATAATAATAATAATGAATTGAAGCAAAAACCCAATAGTATGAGTATATGAAAACAAAAATAAAAAATGATCTATAATCTTACTTATACATTCATATGTATCAGATAATGACATAAGGTACTGGTATAACATATATAACCATATCATGTATTATTGTATAGTTATTAGTATAATTAATGTACTGAATTAATAAAATAGATGAATTAAACAGAATTAATATAACATATTTTGATATATAATACATAATATATATTTGTATTTACATATAATACATAGTATAAAATATATAACTTGACACCTGTAATTGGTATCCTTTTTGACTTTGCTTTTCTGTTTTCCTTTTATGTAACTTTTCAAATACATTTTGTTTTTCAGGTAATCAATAATCTAAGTCCTAAACTTCGGGGTCAGGTTTGGGAGGGCATGTGAGTGGAGATGGTGCGCCCGCCCTCCGAATACGTGCATTCACACCTTCATTCACGTGTGCACACTCACACACATGCAGACACACTCATTCCGGCCCTGCCACCCTGGACATCATACCCTCAAAGTTCATTAACAGGATTTTATTCATTTATACAATTAAATTAATGCTTATTAATACAGAATTTATTAATTTATATTAAGTATAAAATAAGTCTCCTCCCTTTTCCCCATGTCTCTGAATTCTAATGGATAGTGGCAGTGGAGGGCCCAGGACAGTGGCCACAATGGGACGAGTCACCTGCGGGGACTTGTCAATCCCTGGCCGCTTCCCCTGCTCCCCAGCCCCCGTGCCTCAGTTACTCTTCTCCCCCATGGGCTGAGGCTGGTGGTCTGGACAAAGGCTGTCCCTTCACAGGTGATAGGTGATGGATGTGATCACAGTGAGCCAGGCCAGGTAGGGCAGCGGGAGCAGGGCAGCCAGTTTGTTGGTGGGGTGCCAGATCAGTGCCATGCTCACCACCAGCCCGAAGAGCAGCAGCAGGTGTGGCAGGGCCTGGGCAGAGGGCAGGGCAGTCAGGCAGGCTGCCCTGGGAAGTGGCCCTTGACCTTTCTGCAGCATCCTGGACCCAGCGAGTCCAGTTCCTGGCACTCTGTGCACACCACAGGAGCTCAGAGAAGTCTGCCCAGCCGTTACTGCCTGCACCCGATTGACCTGCCATTCCATCTGCTTCTGGGTCCTGGCAGCCCCCCATTTCCCACGCTATTCCGGTGCTGAGCCCTTGTGACTTTCCAGACCCAGGGAGTGGGCTAGGAAGAGAATCAGGACAACCCAGCTGATGGCGAGCTGCGCAGCAGAGAGGCCTAGAGACAAGGCCAGGGCCCGCCCGAAGCCCCCTCCCAGGTCCTTCCACACCAGGTAGGAGGCATAGCTGTGGAGAGATGGTGGCAGAAACGCTCAGAAGAGAGTGTTTCCATGGTAAATGGAGGAAGCCCTCTGGCGTAAGGCATTTTGGTTACCAAGAGGTAATCCTCCTGGGCTGAAAAGGGGTAAGTGGGTCTAGGCTTCATTTGAGGGCTGGGGAGGGGAAAGTGGTGGGAAGAAGTGGGCTTGGTGATGTGGGGAGGGGATGGAGAGACTGGGAGAGGGTGGAAGAAGACGGGCTGGAATCCAAGGCAGGTACAGAGGGGACACATCAGAGGAGGCAAGATGAGGTACCAGCCCTTTGGAGGTCAGAATGCAGCAGCAGTTCAGGGATGGGAGACTTGTTCCCACCCCATAGCATGAGAAATGGGTCCTCACCCTATGACAGGGTAGATGGTTGTCCACACAAGCAACAAAACCTTGTGGGATGGGCACCAGGGCAGCTACTTCAGGCTGTTACACCAACCAGACGTCCAATGATGGGTGAACAGCCTGACCAGGGTGGGCCCTAGGAGTGCCAGGGCCATGAAGATGACCCCTTGAGGCCACATTCTCCTCAAGGAGGCACAATCTGGGGAGGCAGAGAACACACTAATGGTAGCCTTCCCCTGGTCCTTTCCCTGTGTCTGCCCATCTGTCTCCTTCTACCTGAGCCTTTGTAGGAGGTCTAGTCCTAGAGGCTGTGTTGGGCCAGCTCCCATCCTGCTCCTCTGAGCCCACACCGCCTTTTCTGTTTTCCATGCACTTCTTTTCTCCACACCACTCATTTGGCACCGAGTATACTGTCCAGTATTGATACCTGCTTCTTAGTGAAGACTCCTCTTCCCCAGCGTGTGTCTGACTCCTGGATCTCAGGTCCAGCTATGCCTGTCTTTTCTGCCTCCCACAGCAGGTGGCACTTGGCCAGGTACATAGCAGGCCCTCGATGGGACAGTGTCTTAGACTGAATTCAACCAAGTTGCCATAACCAACCTGGAAGAACCACGTTTGGAAGGCAGGAGCCAGAGATCCCTGGGAGTCTTTTTTGGTCCAGAATGGGCCAGCCCATCTGCCCTGGCTTATGTTGCTGTACCAGACTGGCAGACTACAGGAGCCCACCCCACCTGAGCACCTGCCCAAATTCAAACTCAGCAGAGTGACACTGTAGGTGCCTTTCTCTGAAGCTCTCATCTATCTCTCCAGGGCTGGGGGAGGTTCCCCTTCCATCTTTCCACTTACAGAGGGTCAGGGCCACCTACATGAGCACCCAGATTTCTTGTGGCCTGACTTCTTAAGGAAATAACTGCCTGGTCTCTGATGAAAATGCTGCCATGTTCATTTGCATTTTGGTTTGTTAAGTCATTCGCATGTGGGGTGATGCACAGACCCTCCTCCAACCAAGGCCCCCACCCAATATCATGCTTCTCCTTTGCCTGTGGTATTTCAGCCTCCTGCCCATGATTGATGTGATTGATTATTCTCAGTGTTCTGGAGTGACTGCCCACTCCATCCTTTCTTGTCAAGGATGCAGGAACATGTCCTGGAGGTTCTAGGGACAGGGCTGACCAGCCTGCCGGCCTGGACACCTTTCTATTTATCTTTCTCTGCTCTTCACCATCCATGTCTTCACTTTCTGCCTTCCTGTCTCTCTGTCTGTTTTCTTTTTTTCTATCCAGTGTCGGAGGGCCCCCCTCCTTGCTCCAATCCTTTCTTCTTGTTCTTCTTCACTCCTGGTGTCCCCTTATTTATTCCCAGGCCTGTGTTCCCCTTACCTCAGGCAGCACATCTCCCAGACTGAGTGCCCGCTGACATATGATGTGGAAGGCAGAGGGTGGGAGGTGGGGGGAGGGGTGGAGTGGGGCGCCCAGCTGGGCTGCCTTTCTCCAGTGACAAGGGTGGTGACATTGGCTGGGGAGTTCAGATTGCATGGCCCTGAAGGGTTCCTTTCAACAGGGGTCTCCTGATCTGTTGGACCTGGCCTCTGGAGGCCCCCCCCCTTAATGGAACAGTTGAGGCTTTGGCACTGCAAGACCCGGACCTCCTGAGACAGTTCAGCCCCAGGCTGCCAGGCTACTGATGTCTGTGGTCTCTGCATCCCATGAACAGCTTTGTGTCCATGGGGATGGTGAGGACCCTCAGATTTCCCCAGAATCTTCCTGTAGCAGGGGCTGTCCCCAGGTGAGGCAAGCACCAGCTTCAGAAATGAGCTCATGAGACATGGACACAGCCCCTGGTTATAATCTGTAGTTGGCATGGCCCTTCCAGGCTTGGAATCGAGCTTGACAGATGTTTCACAAACCCCTGGGAGCTCATGACTCAGAGGAGAACGCCTTCTGTATGACTCAGAAAGAGCTCTGTCCAGCAAAGACTAACACCTCCCCTCTTCGTCCCTATCAAAGTTCTGAGTGCCTCTTCCTCGCTTGTCCTTTAGACAGGAGGTCCCCTCCCCAGGTTGGCGGCTCTCCACTATTCCTTTGCCCCATCTCTCCACTTTGGGGACCTGGGCACCCCTAGGAGGCATTTATCCCATCCCCCCAGGAAAGGTAGCAGAGGGGAGGGGGTTTTAGTCCAGGGCAGGAGGCCAGGGAATCATTAACTAAGATGAAAGCAGGAGCAGTTACTTATTTTCTAGGACAGATGATCACTGCCCGGCTGGGGGAGTTCACCATGGCTCCTCTGCTGCAGGAGGTCAGAACGTGGTGACAAGTTACCACTTAGCGAGCACCCATTTTGCACGCACTTGATATTTATTAGCTTGATAATGACCATCATTGTCCCTTGCAAGGTAAATATAATCATGTGCATTTGACGGACAAGGAAAGTGAGACTCAGAGGGTTGAGCAACTGACACAGCCAGTGGGTGGGTCACTGGGTTCAGTGCTGGCAGTCTGGATCCAAAATGCCTCCTCTTTTCTCTTGCCGATTCACTCATTCATTCAAGTCTTTAGTGAACAGCTACTATGGGCTGTACCAGGAGCTGAGGATTCAGCAGTAAACAGCTGGAAAAATCATCCCTCTGCACAGGGAGCTTCATTCCAGTGGCATTGTCTTTCCTGGGCAGTTTCTAAGGAAGGACTTAGACTGGTAAACGGCCACAATTTCAGCTCTCCCCTAAGTGTCAGTGTCCCTGTGGGCAGTGGAAAGTGTGCTGGGAGGGAGCAGATATGGGTACACCCCAATGCTGTCAGCAACTTGTGGGTTGACAGCCCTCTCAGTGCCTCCACTAGCATATCTGTGTGGGAAGTGGTGGAACTGGGTATGGTCTTTGCTCCCTGGGCAGACCGCCATGGTATCCCCTGGGGGCTTCTTAAAGATGCAGAACTTCAGGTCCCACCCCAGATCTATGGGATCAGAACACACATTCTTACAATGTTTGTGTGCACATTATAGTTTGAGAAGCTCTGGTTAGGGTTCCTCCTCTGATCTTGTGCCATTTCAACAGCCTCTGGCTGGGGATGATCACTGACCAGTAGAGGGCACTGTAGAGGGGTTTCACCTGTAACACGTTGTCTCCCTCTGTCCCCTCCCTTCCAGACCTAGACTGGTAAGTCCACCGATTTCTGGGATCCTCGGCTGCTCCCTCACCTCGGCTGGACTTTGCCAAAGGACGGAGACAGACTCCCCCACCCCTGTTCAGGGCGGCTAGGAGGAGGACTCTGCCAGGAAGCGGGAAGCACCACTCCTGCCTGGATTCCCCGCCCACCTCCACTTGTCTGCTGGCCTGGTGACGGGGTCTGGCTGACCTTTCTGTTTCTCAGCGACGGAACTACTGTTCCTGGACAAGCTGGCAGCCTCTGGGAGCCCCTACACGGTAAGGTGAACACCCCCTGAGGCAGCTAGGGGTGGGGTGGGCATTACCATGGGGCCACCTGGGACTCAGGGGAGGAGCCAGGCCAGCTCAGCAGGGCCAGGCAGAGAGTGGAGAACCTGTGCTGGAGCAGGAGAGGAGAGGAAAAAGGGCTTGGGAGAGGGCCACTGCCCAGCGGGTGTGAGGACCAGGGGAATGCACTATGGAAATGTAAACTATGCTGATGAATGCAGCCATGACAGGTTTGGACTTATCCATCCCGGTACTTTTTCTGTCCTTCAGAAACTGGAAGTTTTCTGGTGGTTGAGTAGACACAAAAACAACCAGTGACACGGGAGAAGGGTTGAGAGTTTCCTCAAAGTATACAAGCAGAGCTTTGTAGTGGGAGCCCAGATCCTTGTGTGGAGGGACAGGTGATGGCATTCTAAAGGACCTTCATCTTAAGGAGGTGCTACCCAGGATGACATGGGGTCTGGGACAAGACAAGACAAGACAAACTGGAGGCATGGGTAATACAGAGTCAGGCATGTGGTTAGGAGGCTCCAGCCTGCAGTTAGCTGGTTGCTATGCTGTAGATTCAGGACCCTGCCCTGTCCTGGGGCAAAAGGGAGGATGGAGTGGGGTCCAAGGTGGCCTGGAGAGCTCTCAGCCTTGGAGAAGGGAGGCTGAGCTGGGGGAGGAGTGAACCTTCTCCAGGCCAGGTAATGAATGGGCCATTGAAAGGCCCTCCAGGTTGGAAGGCTGGGCAAGGGGACTTCACTGTGCCACCCAATGGGGTGGAGGGGATTTGGACTCTGGTCTTTGGAGGCCCCAGGAAGGTTGTTGCTATAGAAACAGAGGGAGCCCCTCCTTTCTTTCCCAATATCTGACCCATCCCCTGTCACTGGTGCCTCTGTGGGCAGGGGGTGCAGGGCATCACTGGCTGTGGCACTAAGGTTGTGCCTTTAGTTCCTTCTGTTTATTTTTCCTTTTGTTTATTTTTGTTTCTTTCTCTTCCAACTTCATTTCCTCTAGAAGTGGAAAGAAAAGACCCCAGAGAAAAAGATGGGGCAGAGGGAGAGAGGGAGTGTTTCTGGAAGCCCTCGTCATCTCTGCTCATCCTTCCCTTCTGAAGTTTAATAATCTCCCCTCTGTCCTCACTGGGGGAGAAAACCTGGCTTCCTTACCTGTGAAATGGAGATAAAAATAACAGGCAGCTCATAAATCTGCTCCGAGGATGGAATGAGCTGGGCCATGTAGAGCGCGTTAACGCACTGGCACGGAGTGAAGCTCCCTGACTGTTAGCTATTATTACTACAGTTATAATTCTGATTATCTTTAATGTGAAAAAACCGGAAGGATTGGATGGAAGGTCAAGGGAAGACTGCGGCTCTGACGCCCATTCCCCGCAGGCTGAGGGCAGGCTGAGGGCAGGCTGAGGC
The DNA here is from genome assembly GCF_048773025.1 of Camelus bactrianus. Lineage (NCBI taxonomy): Eukaryota > Metazoa > Chordata > Mammalia > Artiodactyla > Camelidae > Camelus > Camelus bactrianus. The sequence continues at coordinate 27,025,703 of NC_133558.1, read as the reverse complement.
CGGCTCACTTACGTCACCTGCCTGCCCTGCTGGGGCACTGTCTGCAGCCTTGGAGTTTAAGGCCAAGGGAGCAATGCCACACCTTCCCTTTTTGTCTCCATCTTCCATGAGGACGTGAGGCAAACAGGTCCCCACCCTGCTCCGCATTGCCCAATCCTGAAGATACAGAGGAGCTTCGGCCCCTGATTGGGAAGACCTGGGAGCGGGGCTTCACTTTCCTGGGGCCCGTAGAAGGGAGGAAGAAGGCAGACGGGGAAGGAACAGGAGGCCTGGGGCAAGGCCTCAGCTCCGGGGTGGGGGTGGTGTGAGCAAAGGGAGTGGAGGAAGGGGTGCCGGGAGGCTTTCCGGTGTGGATCCTAGGGGATCAACCATGGGGACCCTGAAGACTTTGAAGGAGGATGTGGTGTTTCACAGAACTCAGCCTTGGGGTGAATGAATCCCAGGCCCTCAGAAGCTCCTTGAGAGCTGAATAAGACATCTTCATTGGCAGGAACGAACTTCCCACACAGCCTGGGACCCAGCTGACGCTCACAAATGGTTCATTTGAGTGGGAAAGCCACATGTGACAGCACAGGGCCAAGAGTTACTCAGTGTGGCGGGATGGCGGTGGGAGAGCTTTTGGATGGGGAGATGGCCCAGGGCTGGGGGGTGGGGGCGGGGGGCACTACCGAGCAGGAGGGGTCCAGGTGCGGGGAGCTGGTGAGGGGTGAAGCAGAGAACAGCAGGAACAAAGGCCAGAGGCTGAAATCAACAAGCTGTGGGGACCTGGGCTGACAGAGAATGGGGCTGTTGGAAATTAAGGGAGGAAGAGGGGGAGTGGGAGGGGGAGGCTGTGGGTTCTGAGGGCCTGGGGAGGGGCTGGTGTCTGTGCGGGGAGCTGCTTGAAGGCCCAGGCCCCAGGCTGAGGCTGGGGGCCAGGTGAGCCTCACTGGAGGACCGCGCCTTTAGTCTTCGTTCTCTTTTGGCTTCCACTTTAACTTTTGTGACTCCTGTGTTTTATGTATCCCTGGGAGCTACCTTCTGACCTTTCTGGAAGAAGGAGGGGCATGAGCAAACATATGTGGGCCCGGTTTATCATCTACAGATGCTTTTCACATGGTCTCATGCCATCCTCACAATCACTCGGAGAGGTTATTTCTTCCCCCTACTTTTCATAGCTTTTAAAAAGAATCACAAAGTTAGTATAAAGACATGCATGCTTGGTGTGAAAAATTCAAAGAACACAGAAAAAAGAGTTTCAGAAAATAGAAAGTCCTCATTCATACTTCCAGGCCCCCGATTTCGCATCCTTTTCAGTAATGACCGGTGGGAATAGTTTGGGGTGTACCCTCCCAGACCAGCACTGTCCAAGACAGGAATCACCAGCACATGTAGCGACTGAGCATTTGAAGTGGAGTGAGTCCCAGCTGCGATGTGCTGGGTGTGTAAAATACACATGGATTTCAAAGACTTAGTACGAAAAAAGAACGTAAAATAGCTCAATTTTATATTGATTACCTGTCGAAATGATAACATTTTGAATATAGCGAGTTATATAAAATATATTATTACAATTAATTTCTCCTGTTTCTTTTTGCTTTTTTAATGTGGCCCTAGGAAGTTTACAAGCACATCTGTAGCTCACGTTATATGTTTATTACACAGCACTACTCCAGACATTTCTCTATCATTTACATATACATCCATAAACAGGTATCCATACTTGTATATAGTTTTGTTATTTACATTAATGAGATCAGAAGATGTCTAGCTCTTTGTGGCTTGCTTTTCTACTTTAAGATTTTCCTAAATCAGCCCACACAGATCAAAGTAGCTATTTTGACATTTGAGGAAACGGAGGCACATTAAGCAATATGACAAGCTCACTCAGCAATGACCAGGGTGGTATTTAAACTCACAATCTCTAATTGCAAATCCAAGGTCTTTCTGTCTCATAGGAGATTAATTTGATGTACTAGGTCATGGGGAGCCATGGCAGGTTCTTGAGGAAGAGAGAGATAGGTGAAGTTCTGTTAAAGGAATTGATCTGACCGGGGCATGTGGGGTTCATGCAGATGAAGACAATTTGCTCCCTCATTGCAGCCACTTTGGAAGCCAAGTCTCACCTCCGTGACCTTGAAAAGGCTCATCTGGCACTGACTCCTTTTTTCCCCTGAGCCCTTGGCCTCTGCTGGCACAGGGGTGCAGGGGATCTGGCAGCATCGAGTGACCAGGCGGATGTGCTCCCATGAGAGTTCCCTCCAACCCGCCCAGTTCCTACTGCTGGTGGGGGTTCCGGTGGCCAGTGCTGTCCTTCTGGCCCAGTGCCTTAGATGGCGCTGTCCTCGCCGGCTGCTGGGTGCCTGCTGGAAGCTGGAGAGCCAGGAGGAACCAGTGTCCCATCCCACTCCCCTGCCAGAAAATGAGTCCTCCAGGCAGTTCCCACCAGCTACGCTGCAGGAGGTGGCCGCCTTCTACCAGGAACTGCACACACCCACCCAAGGCCAGACCGTCATCCGCCAGCTGATGCACAAGCTGCTGGTGTTTTCGGCTCGAGAGGTGGATCACCGAGGCGGCTGCCTGATGCTCCAGGATACGGGCATTTCCCTGCTTATCCCACCAGGTAACAGCACCCAGCTCCCTTCTCAGGGTACAGTTGTTCACGTTGCACATTGGACAAGGGCACCAACTCCAAGGGAGCACCATTCAGAGACATTGTCATAATTTTGAAAATTGTTTATATGTTTAGTTTGACTTTCTTGACTCTAAAGGTTGATATATTACAAATGTTTATGACAGCTTCCTGGCAGGTGGAAGTAAAGGGCCTTGTTCTAGTGAGCGGTGTGTTATGACGATTCTCCCATAAAGGGAAGTAAGGTGTCTGGAGGAAGAGCACCTTTTGCAAATTCACACAAGGCCTTGTGTGAGCTGGCAGCAGCCCTGGGAGGAAGGAGACAACTTGCTCAGGGTGACATCACAAGGCAGTCAGAGTCACCTTCCTCTCCTTCCGTGCTGCCTCCCCGTGTGTCTTCTCCCCTGGGCACCGTCTCTCCTGGGCTCCTGCCCCACCTCCTCTCCCACTCTGGCCCGGCGTCTTCTGGGGTAGGGTGTATCTGCTTGCCAGGCCCATCTCAGCTCGCCCCCTCCCCAGGTGCTGTGTCTGTGGGACGCCAGGAGCGCGTGTCACTGATCCTGGTGTGGGATCTGTCAGACGCCCCGTCATTGTCCCGAGCCCAGGGGCTGGTGAGCCCCGTGGTGGCGTGTGGCCCCCATGGGGCCTCCTTCCTGAAGCCCTGCACCCTCACGTTCAAGCACTGTGCCCAGCAACCCAGCCACGCCCGCACCTACAGCAGCAACACGACCCTGCTGGACGCCAAGGCCTGGAAGCCCCTGGGGCGGCCAGGAGACCACACCTCCCGGGATGAATGTCGCATCCTCCTCTCCCACTTCAGGTAGGCACCTGCCCATCGGCCTATGCTTCCTGCCTCCTTTCTCTGCTGGCCTCACCCTCACCTCTCTGTAGGGGTGGCCCCTTTATCTGTCCATGATGGCCTGTAAATACCTTATCCCCGTGTCCTTCCCCAGTCCCTCTGTCCTAGTGTCTACAACAGCTTACCTTGTCCAACCCTGTCCAGGACTGCGCACCTTACTGTGGTCCCCTCTGCCTACCCAGAGTCCTCTGTCTAGAGGGGGCCTGTCCCATCTCTACCTCTGTTCCTAAGATTGTCTCTTCCCTGTGCCCCAGTCCAAGACTATCCCCAAACTGACTAGGGCAGTCTGCCCCCTCCAGTTCTCTGACTCCGTCCCATCTCACGTCTGTCCTTAGTTCTGTCTTTCTAGAAACTTAGACCCTTCTGCCTCCCAGTCCCCTTGCCACCCACTGACCAGAGCAGGGCCATGTGTGGGACCCCTCCCAAGCATGGCAGCCCTGAGACTAGCTTCCCTCTTTCCCACACTGGCTCTTTTCCCTACTCAGTGACGGTCACTGTGACATGACTCACTTTCTGTCCCCTTAGCTGACCCCTCCGCCCCAGGCCTTCCCTACACACACCCTGGAATGTTCTCTTCATCCCCTTGGAGGCCTCCACAGAGGCCCCTGGTGCAGTGGGAGCTTGGTGGCAGGTGGGCTGGTGTCCCAGCCTCTCCCTCAGGCACTGTGCATGGTCCCTGCCACCGCCTCTCTCCGCAGCCTCTACACCTGCGTGCTGGAGGCGCCGGTGGGCCGGGAAGCCCGCAAGTGGCTGCAGCTGGCCGTGTTCTGCTCGCCTCTGGCTCCGGGGCAGTCCCACCTGCAGCTGCGCGTCTACTTCCTCAACAACACGCCCTGTGCCCTGCAGTGGGCTGTGACCAACGAGCAGCCGCACGGCGGGCGCCTGCGTGGGCCCTGCCAGCTCTTCGATTTCACCGGGGCCCAAGGGGACCAGTGCCTGAAACTCAAATACATCTCCGAGGGTGAGGGAGGCAGGCCCGGGGGGCAGGGCAACAGGATCCCACTGGAGGAAGGGGTCTGGACCTCTCCTGAGGTGGGAATCTGGGAACTCCAAGTTGCTTTTCGAGAATCCTGGGTTGACAGCAGCTTCAAGGGGGCCTCTGGCTCCTGCTGTGCCTCCCAGAGCCCCAGGCTTTGCCCACTTCCTCCCTCTGTTGCCCACTCAGCACCAGTCCCTCCGTAAGAGGGTAGGTGACGTGGATGGGAGGTGGGAGGAGAGGTGTGGCTCCCACAGGGTCAGGGAGGGGAGGGGAGGCTTCTGTTGTCCCATCCTGATGGAGCTGGTGTCAGAGGAGGAGGCCCAGTCTTTTCTGCCCTCCTTGTGTTGTGGGTTGGCTACAGGAATTGACGATGGGGTCGGGGTGTTTGTGTGGCTGAGGACATGGGAACACATGTGTGGCTGCTTCTGGGGGTAGTAGATGGGAGGGTGGGGGTTGGAGTGGAGGGTGGAGGGGTGGGGGTCTGTGTGCTGTGTGTTGGGGGCAGTGTGTGTTGGTAGAAGGAAGACCGCTCAGGGGTCCCCCCCAGGCTCTGGGGGCTCCCATCCACTTGAGTCGCCCTCCGGCCTTTGCTCCCTCCCCAGCCCTCCCCACAGCGCCCTGCACAGCGCCTGCCACACAGTGGCCTCCTTAAACCCTCGTGGAAGGCCCCGCTCTCTGAGGCCCTCTGCTCTCTGCCCCTCCCCAGGCTGGGAGAATGTGGACGACAGCAGTTGCCAGCTGGTCCCCCATCTGCACATCTGGCATGGAAAGTGCCCCTTCCGCTCCTTCTGCTTCCGCAGAAAAGCAGGTAGTCCAGGAGCCTCGCATCCACCTGCTGCCCTCTCCTCTCTGCTCCCGGTCACCCTGGAACCCCGCAGCTCCTCACTCAGCCGTGCCCGCAGACCCTCTCTTAAAGGCAAGGGGCCACGGCAGATCTTCGCAGTGAGGAAGCCGGGGTGGCCTGCACAGCTGCTTCAGATTTCCAGTCTTACTGTGGGGTCCCTTTTGCTCTCCTGCTCTCCTCCCCGGGGACTTTTCCTCTCTCACCTGCTACATCTTCTCTTTGCAGCCAGTGAGAACGAAGACTGCTCGGCACTGACCAATGAGATCATCGTCACCATGCACACCTTCCAGGATGTGAGTTGGAGCTGAGGGGCAGAGGAAGGGCAGAGCCTGGGGGTGTTCTGGGCAAAGTGGGCAAGGGTCTGGTGCCCAGGAAGTATGGCTCTAGGCACATAATCAAGCAAGGGAAGAGGGCATTTTTCCAGGGCAGAGACCTCCTGGCCTCCAAGTTACTCAGCATTCCTGACTCCTGTCTATCCATGGATGAATCTAGCAGGAGGGTAAAAGAACCAAACCCTAGAGTAACCCTTTCTCCCCACCTGGATGTGGTTTCTTTTTGGACTGACGGTCTACATCTGAGAGATGGTGCTATATATCTTAAGGTGGAGAGTAAACAGGAAGGGGTCTTGAGTGGGTAGAATGGGATTTAGATACTCAGCTCTCCTGAGGGAAGGTATGAAGAAGTCAGGACTGGAGAATCTTTGGGGAGCCATGGTGGCATCTTATTGGGGAGGAGGCAGATACTCCTTGAGGTATCACTTAGGGAGGAGGAGCCAAGGAGAGGAAGAATGGAAGAAGTGGGCATGTATGCCCAAGTTCAGTCTCTGTTATTGGATGACCTCCCCCTGCCCATGACCCCACCCAGGACTTCTCTTAGTGTCTTGGGATGTACTTTGTTTGGTCTTCACGTCCCAGGTCCCCAAGAGCTCAGTGAGCAAACTTAAGTGAGAAGGTTCTGGAGTCAGGGAAGCAGAGGGTAGAGGGTGCTGGTGGGGTGGGGCTGTGTCTCCTGGTTAAGTGGCTCTGGGTGACAGGCTGAAGGAGAGACATGGGGACTGGAGGTGGGTGCCCCAGCTCCTTCAGAGGGATGTCATACGATCCCTAAATGTTTCCCTGCCCCTCTGTCGGCTCAGGGTTTGGAGACCAAATACATGGAAATCCTCAGATTTCAAGCATCAGAGGAGGAATCCTGGACAGCACCACCCCCTGTCACCCAGCCACCCCCATGCAATAGGTGAGGTGGGGGTTGCTTGGGCTGCTGCCTGGGGGATGCCTGCAGGGCGAGCACAGCATTGAGGTGTGTCTGGAACCAGACTGGGTCTCTTGATCCTCCCCTCCAAGAGCACCCTTTCTCCCCCGCAGGCTGCCCCCAGAGCTCTTTGAGCGGCTGCAGATGTTGCTGGAGCCCAACAGCATCACAGGCAACGATTGGCGCCGACTGGCCTCCCACCTGGGGCTCTGCGGTATGAAAATCCGGTAAGAGGGGTGAGGTCTGAACATGGGAGCGGAAGGTGGACTGGGGTGGGGTTCTCAGGACCCCTTGGAGGGACCCATGGAGACTGGACGACAGATAAGGGAGGGACTTAAAAGTCAGGGAATGGCCAATCTCCCCCCCACCCCCACCACTCCCCAGAACAGGGCTGATCTCCTTAGGACAATGATCCCATTGGTTAGGGCCGAGCAGTCCTCGTTCTCATGGCTACAAAGAGGAGAGGACGTGGCAGGTGAGAGAGGAAAAGGCCAGGGGAGCAGAGCAGGAGAAGTGAGAGGGACTCCACAGGAAGGCTTTAGAAATCTTTCTGCTTATCACGGTATTCTCGGTACCTAGAATGATGCCTGGCTCATGGTTGGTGTTCAGTAAATATTCAAAAAGATATTGGATCACATGTAAGTCACTGGTACATACTGAGTGCTTGACATGCTGTGCCCTGAGGGGCAGGACGGCAGACCATAGAATGAAGTGTGTAGACCATGTAGCTGTGTGCCTTGCATGTGTTAATTCAATAAACAGCAATGATGCAGGCAATGCAGCTGTGGGCTCTGTCAAGAGAGATCAGTAGACCAGTTCTGAGCTAAGCCCCAGAACTCAGATTGTGACAGCAGGGGTCACAGAGGACTTCACCCAGGAGATGAGACTAGAAAACAGGGTAGATTTTAAAACCGCTCATTTATTAAACATCTATCAAATACCTACAATGTCCTGGAAAAACTATGCTAAGCATTGGAATACAAGATGAACGAGACATAGTCCCAGTGCCTACCTAGCAGCTTACACTCTAGTAAGGGATACAGAGAGCTTAAAAAAAATCAAGGCACATGCTCCCTTGACGTTATTGTATATGTCCAATATTGCATAGCAAGCTGAAAACGGGGACATGGGATGGCCGAAGCAAGAATAATGAAGACTTACGTCAATTACAGTTGATCCTTGAACAACGTGGGGATTAGAGGTGTGACCCTCCATCCTGTCAAAAATCCTAGTATAACTTACAGTCGGCCCTCCGTATCCCCGATTCCCCATCTGCAGATTCAACCACCAGGGACAGGGTAGGAATGTACTATTTACTCCTGAAAAAAATCTGCATGTGAGTGGACCCATGTAGTTCAAAGTGGTGTTGTTCAAGGGTCAACTATGTATCTCAATTTTAAAAAATGAATAATAAAGACTTGCGGGAGCTATGCCCAGAAGTCCAAACTGAGGAGTGCAGAATGGTCTCCACCTAGGAGGTGGGAATTAGAAAGGCTTCAGGAACAGGTGGTGAGGAAGAGGGAGATCAGCCTTTCTGTTTGGGGGTAGCAGAGGTGATCGTGGGTCTGATGGTTTAAGGTGGGAAAGGGATAGGCCTGAGGAGGGACGGCTCAGGGAGAAAAGGTCAGAAAAAACAGGGCAAGGCCAGGTGGTGGATGAGCCAGAAAATCAGGAGAGTGAGCTTGGTTAGTAGTCGAAAGGGACTCTGAAAGGTTTTTGAGCAGAGGAGGGTCATGGTAAAAGTCGTGGTTAGGAACAGCTGCTTCCTTAGTGGTGGGCCGGATGTGGTGGCCTGGGAGAGAGGGAGGGGAGGGTGTGTTTGGAGTAGGGGACATAGAGAAGGCAATTGCAGAACATCAGAACTGGAAGCCAACTTAGAGGTCTTCTCATCCAAGCCCTGCTGTAAGAAGAGGAAACTGAGGCCTGGAGAGGATTACCCTTTGGGCCAGGGCAATATCAGATTTGAGCTGGGGCAATCTCAGATTTCAAAGTCCTGGGCCTTGCCACCATCCCGACTGCCCCGGAAGGCAGACAGGAGGAGGATGAGGAGCTGGGGGAGGGGTGGATCTCGCGGCAGTGCCCCTCCTCCTGTCACCTCCCCCGGACCGCCCACCTCCCGGCCAGGTTCCTGTCCTGCCAGCGCAGCCCCGCGGCAGCCATCCTGGAGCTGTTCGAGGAGCAGAACGGCAGCCTGCAGGAGCTGCACTACCTCATGACCATCATGGAGCGGCTGGACTGCGCCTCCGTCATCCAGAGCTACCTGAGCGGGACGCAAAGCGGCAGCCCAGTCCCGGTCCGCGGGGGCGCCCAGGAGAACCAGGGCCTGGAGCTGGACGAGAAGTTCTGAGCGCCCTGCTGCGAGGCAGGGTGGGGCGCTGTCCACGGGGAGGCCGTGGGTGTGCCCCGACACGTAGGAAGAACACAGCATCTGTTCCTGTCTGTGCCCACCGACCTCACTGGGATCCTTAGACGGTGCCTGGGGCAACCGTGAGGCCTGATGCCATTGTTAGCCTCCCCGGGTCAGGACCACCGTTTTGGACCACTTCGTCCTGTGTGCAGATCCCTTCCTGGCCAGCAGGGGGCGCAGGAGCCCAGGAGATGGCCCCAGCGCGGCCAGCCTGTGGGAAACTATTTAATAGACCGATGGACTATTGCTGCCCTGTTGGCACTCCTTGGGGACTGGTGAGCCCACAAGTATTCACTAAGCACTTAGTGATACCTGGCATTGGACTGAGTATCATGGGGAATCCTGGAATATATGGGCTTGGGTTTGGAGCCTTGGCAAGACCACAGTTCTCTTGTGGGAATCAGGATGAGCCCACAGGAGCTGAGGTGGAACTCTAAACCACATGCCCTGTGGTCAGAAGAGTTGGATGTGGTATGAACTGCCCATGCTTTAAACGTTGAGAAGGGAAGGAGTGGATATGGGCTGGAGCAGTGAGAAAGCCTCGTGGAGAATGCTGGACATGCAAAGAGTGGTTCAGAGATCTTAAAGTTGGGGGAGCAGGGGATGCTGAGTGGATCACGGTAGGAGCTGAGTCTTCATGGGGTGCTGAGGCTTGAAGGAGCCCAGCGCTGTGGATGTGAGGTGAGGGAGGACAAAGGTTCAAGGCCAGATCTGAAGATGGGCAGTCATACCTGGCTGTCCACCTGTCTCCTTTGCCTTCCTTGATCTCTTTATCCTCCCATCCTTGCCTTGTCTTCCTTTCTCTCTGCCATTATCTCTGTCAAAAAACATCAAAGCTGAAAAGAAACTTCAAGATTATGACTGTTGCCCAAACTTTTTATCTCTTTATCTTGAGATTAAAACTGAATTTTTAAGTCTCTCTGACTTCATTTTGCTGTCACTGTCTCCTGCAGTAGCTCTATCCCTGAATCTCTCAGGCTCTCTGTTACCATCTTTTCATCTCTACCTAGTTACTGAACCTGCCCTTATGTGTTTCTCTCTCTCTGCAACCCTCAGGCATTCCCCCCCAAGGCAAGTGTCTCTAAACCAATCTTATGTATCAAAAGCTACTGAAAGACACCGGTCTACCCTAGGAATGGATGGGTGGGGATTCTACCCCATGAATCAAGATCAAATTTAGGGTCAGAAAATAAAAGGTTAGGGATTAAAGAACAGCCCTTTCAGTCAACAGTGATTTATTCAGCACCTACTATGTGTTAGGCACTGTATAGAAAATAGATCAATAGGCTGGATCCTGAAAAGAGAACAAAGGGTTTGACTCAACTCAAGCAAGGCTTTTGTTTGCAAACAGGTGTTGTTAATTTTTTCAAGGGCAGACAAATGATTTCCCTGGCAACACTAACAGTTTGCTTCTGTATTTAATTAAAAAAATACTAAAGCTTTTTCTGTGGTGAGCAATATTGTATAATAAAACACGAAAATTGCTTTTCTTTGCTACTAACTATATTTTGCTCAGGTTGATAAATTTGGATGTGGGTATGAATGGTTTTATGTGGTAAAATCGTACAGATGGGGGCAGGTTGGAGGGCAGCATTTTGCAGATTGTACTTCCAGTGTGGCCATTGTCTGGGTCCAGCATGGTAAATCAGGGAGGTTCTCTTTCCTTTCTACTAGAAGCAAGCCTCCAGGATGGGACCCTCGCACCCCCTCCCTCTTCCTGTAACCCTGTCCACCCTCTGTTACTCCCCCCCCCCCCACACTGGGGGCTGCCAGCTATGCCAGGCTGGTACCTTAGCCTTCTCCTTCTGCTCTTGGCTTGGAACTGGGCTGCTAAGAGCATCTTTGTCCCCTGGAGTCCAGCACAGTTTTCCCCTTTTCTCCTATTGTCTCTTCCTTGCTCTCCATGCCAGCCAAAGTCATCTTTATTTTGTGTTACTTCCTACCCTGGAACAAATCACTTTAAGAGTTTCAAACCTTCTGGAATTGTGACTAGAAGCCATAGGTGGGGGGGTTTCTATGATGGGAGGGAATGCTTTCTGGCCCCAGCCCTAATCTGTCAGAATGGGCTTGCAGTGGGGAGCAGGAGGCTTGGAAATCTTGAGATAGGTGGCAAGCTGCCTGATCTCTGTAGGGTAGATCCTTCCTTCCTCAAATCAAACCCAATTGGCTGTGTTTATCAGCTCCTAAAGCCAAGAGATGGTGTGCTCCAGGGGCGCTGGGACATTAAGTGCTCAGCCCTGGCTCTAGTGCTAATTAGCACGGCTTTTACCTCTCTGGCTTCAGTCTCTTCGCCTTGGAATGAAGCAACCTTGTTTGAGGCTCCCCGAGGGCTTTCTTCTATGGGCCTGGCACCAGTTCACCCAGGGGATGTCCACTTGGGGAATTTTTCTTTGTGTGTTGCCTTTATTTAAAGTGACTGGTCACTGCTTGTGGACTTACCTCCAGCCCTTTTCCTGGTAGGTTCCCTCCCTGGTCCCTAAACACACCAAATTTGTGACTTCTGTTCTTATGCACATTGTAGAAGCCCATACCTAAACTTCCACCTGTTGGGTTTAGAGCCAGAAGGAGAATGAATGAGAAAGTTTGAGCCCTGGTCTGCAGGGTTAGTGGTTCCAGTGCCCAGGGGTAACACGTGTCCTCGGCACCCCATCTGCCTGCTGAGCAACGTCCATGCCAATGTCAGATCTGTCCATTGGAACACAATGGAAGCCACATACTGAATTCTACATTTTCTAGTGGTCACATCAAAAAATGTAAAAAGCAACAGGTGAAGTTAGATTGTAATAACATTTTTTGCTTAACCTAATATCACATATAATCAATACAAAAATTATTAATAGCATGTCTTACATTCTTTATTTCCCATAAAGTGTTTGAAATCTGGTGTGTTTTTTTTATAATTACAGCATATCTTGATTTCAGAGTATCAAAAATGTGTTAAATTTTTGTTGCAAATATTCGATCCATATTTAGCGTTCATAAAATTTTTGTAAAATGGAAAAAGGACATTGACACTCACAAGTTAAACAAGCTGAAAGTTTTCCAAAAATGAAATTAGGTATGAATTAAAATTTTTAAATCAATTGAAATGAAATAAAAATTCAGGCCCTCAGTTGCACTAGCCACATTTCAAGGGCTGAGTAGCCATGTCCTGCTAGTGGGCACTGTGATGGACAGCATGGTCTGGATGATGGGTCCAGCTGAGCATGACTTTGGAGTGTACTTGCCCGTTCATTCATTCACTGATTCATTTGTCAAACATTTGCTGAACACCTGCCCTGCACAGTGTTGGTTACAAAAAAAAGCCAGTGAAGAAGAGCATTCTTGTTGGGAGTCAGAGAGAGCAGCACTTTCCTTCCCTCCCTCTTGGCGCCTGACTTGATGAAGGAAAAGGGGCATAAGGTCCAGGCGGACACTCTCTGCTGCAGGGATGGTACTGAGCGTGGTCCTGAGGCCGTGGAGTCAGAGTCAGATGTTCCCGGCTCACCCAGCACATCAGGTGGGTTCTCAGTTGCTCACAACAGAATCCACTGTTGCTGGAGATTAAGTCAGGGGGCTTTTATCCTGAAGAATAAACTGTCATTTGGAGGGCTGAGAAATAGAATTGAGGTAAAGTTTCCAGGAATGATGCCCTCAGCTGTGGGGGTAGAACCAGCCCAAGAAGGGAAACTGGTACTACTGTGGCTGCTGCTATTGAGCACTAGATGGCAGGAACTCAACTTTATTGCCGCCACTCCTGCCACCGCCACTGCCACCTGTGAATTGGGAACCAGACCTCACCTCTGAAAGCTGGGGCCTCTGCTGCCATCCATGTCAGCAGAAAATGGAAGCTGCATGTGCTGCCTGCTTCTTCATGCCACCCATTTCTGCATCAAATCTCAAGTTGGGGCATTAGATGGTCAGAGCCCGGTTCCCATGGTGAATCTAGTTAGAAAAGAGTCTGGGAATTTGAATTCTGACTTCAATATTGGGAAGGTGGGACTCATTACGTGCAAATATCCCCAAATATGGAAAAAGCTCCTCAGAAGTGGATGGACAGCTGCAAATATGACAGATGTCCACTACGGCCTGGGTGTGGTTGATGCTGTGGCCCCAGGGAGCAGACCCTCTTCCCGAGAAGAGTCATGCCTTCAGCAAGTGTCGGTGTCATTCCACTGACCTTCAGAATCTTCTCAATAAAGCATGACTGCACACATCCCTCAAGACATACTCTGATCCCTGCACAATCCAGGGTCAGACTTTGACATGTTTCATGAGCATGCAGCAAAAGCTTGCCAGCAGTCGTGAGCTGATTTACTCAGTGCCTTCTCCAGCCCCACGTGCTTTCCTATACTGCAGAGGCTGAAAAGAAGCCTGCATTTCCCAGGCTCCCTGGCAGACTGGGATTTAGAAGTTTCGTTTCTGCCAATCAGCTGAACTCACAGAGGTCTTCGATTTGGCCTTGAGTAAAGCGAGGAGTTGAACAGCATGAGGCTAGTGCTTATTCTGAGGAGCAACCAGCAGCTGTGGCTGCACCTGCCTGACTTGGCAGCTTTCTTGGTGACCTGGTTCTGTGGTGTGGTTTGGAGACTCGATACTGGAAGCCCTGCTTAAAGTCTCTTCCTTCAGCCCTTCCAGTGATTCTGTGAACTACATAGACTCTCTAATACGTTGCTTTGTGCTTAAACTAGCTGGACGGAAACTCTCCAATGTGCAACTAAGATCCCTACGCAATGCGCCCATGATTCTTTCTCTGGAAAGACTTTGTCTTTTGTCCTTCGTTCTGTGATCTACCCTTTCTTTCCTTGCTGGTGTCAAGGGCCTATTATCTTATGAAAGGATAGTAATGGAGATGATAGTTTTATTAAAATGTCCTTACTTGGCAAAGTATAAAGGTAGTAATCCTATGTTGATTCTCCCCTTCCCAATTTAAAACACAACACAAATTTATTGGTCTTTGAAATTCAAAAGCCTGGGAATACTCTTTCATGAGAACTGTCATCCTTATTCATCCTTCTTGAAGCCTTACACAGGTATGTTTATTCATCTGCTCAACACATATTTGACTTCTTATTACGTGCTTAGAATTCCTCATTTATTTTCTTTAGATAATCTCTCTCAGACTGGCTTTGTTTTAATCTATGCTAGTTTCTTGTTGGTAGAGATGTTATGGCTCCTGGCCAGCAAAAAGCTACCATCGGTATGAACTGGTTGGTGTCATAATGTCATAAAGACGTTAGCCTGAGGACAGGAATATGCTTTGTACGAGCTATCAACCCTCAGGTGGGAATAGATTTGTTTCCAAATAACCTAGAAAAGCTGTAATCAGAAAATTAAGAATAATATTTAGGAAATACTGAGGTAGGTGGAGATGCTATTGTAAAAAAATTCCTTACTTGGGGAGAGCGTAGAAGTGGGACTAGGGAAGTGTCTAACACTTGATCCAGGGAGAAGCTGGCCATCCCGTCCCTGGGAATCTCAGAGAGTGTGTGACAGAGAAGGGGACCTGGTGGCATTGATGGTCTTGGAGAGGTACCAGGAAAGCCTTCACATCTTGCTAGTGCCCATCCTCAGGGCTTCCCCAAAGATGGGCTCCTTGTGCTCTGGCTGAAGTGGACCCCTTTCAGTGTGCACAGTCTGAGCCCTTGGGAAGCTTCAGTTTCTAGAAATTCCTTCTCTGTGTATCTGTGCTGTTCTTTCTGCCTGTGACTACCCTCTTCTTTCTGGGCCAAGCTAGACAGCTATAACTCAGGTACATTCCCTCCCTGGGAGCAGATCTGGTGACCCACTTATTTCAGCCTTGGTTTCTCTCCCTCAATGAACTTTTAAATTTATCAAAGCAGATCTTATCAAAGCAGAATGTGGTCCCATTCCCCTGAGGCCCAGTCTTGGAAGCCTGGTAAGATGGGACAAGTCAGGACCAAGGAACTCTATGGTCTTGAACTTAAAAACCATCTCTATCACTTTCCATGAAGACCCAAGCAAATTATTTAACATGTCTGAGCTTTCATCTCCTTGTCTGATGGTGGGCATAACACCACCCTCCTTGGAAGACGGGAGATTAATGGGACTACGAACGTAAAGCGCTCAGCCCTCTGCCTGCCTGTGGTCTGGGTCAGTATTTGAGGCCTTCCTCTTTGTAGCACCATGTAGTGACCCCTGGGCTAGACATTTATTAATTTTGGCTGCAGAGTATCCCATCCCCTTCTCAACAGAACCCCAGTGTCCTTTCAGGAGTCATCTTTCCCCACTGGGAGCAACCTCAGAGGAAGACAATACCAAAGGGATGGGTCCTTTCTCTCCTGCCATTGGTGTAGCCAGGGGGCTGGGACATAGTCCATTTCTTTGTCACTCCAGACTCTGAATGCTGAAAACTTAGATGAAGGATGTGCTATGGATTGAATGTTTGAGTTTCCCAAAGACTCATATGTTGAAATCTGAACCCCCAAGGTGATGGTATTAGTGGGTGGGGCCTTTGGGGTAGTTGGTCATTGATGGCAGAACTCTTATGAGTGGGATTAGTGCCCTTATGAAAAGAAACAGAGAGATCTTGCTTCCTCTCTGTCTGCTCTCCTATCTGCCATGTGAGGATACAACAATATAGTCATCTGAAATCAGAAGAGAGCTCTCACCAGACTCCAGGTCCCAGCACCTTGATCTTAGACTTTCAGCCTCCAGAACTGTGAGAATTAAATGTCTGTTGTTTAAAGCACTTGGTCTGTAGCATTCTGTTATTGCAGCCTGAACTGACTAAGACAGATGGTCAGTGGCTCTTCAGAGCTGTGGAGGTGTGCCTACCTGACTCTTTTTCTGAACCGGAGCTGGGGTTCTGTTGCCCAGTGTCCCTTTGGCTTATGTTTGCCAGAATTGGTTTCTCTTGCTTATAACTAAGAACTTTGATTAACACCCCGTAATATTATATGTAAGCTGTGAAAGCATAGACTACCAATTAGTTACCTGTTAGTTGCTATGTAACAAATCACCCACCAAATTAGTGGCTTAAAACAATAATAGTCATTTCTTATCTACCAGATATTATGAATCTTAGGGATTTAGGTGTCATTTTTGGTTCAGAGTCTCTCTCGAGGTTACATCATCTGGAGGTTTGACTAGGGCTGGAGGATCACTTCCAAGGTGACCTCTTCAAATGGCTGACAAGTTGACACTGGTTATTGGCCAGGGGTCCCAGCTCCTCTCCACGTAGGGCTCTCTGTAGGGTCCTCACAGATGGTTACAGAGTTGATTCCTAGATGCTCTGCTGAGGTGGTCGGGGTACAGACAACTGTGGGCGCTCAGGCTTGGAACAGCTCTCTGTTGGGCAAGTCAAAAACATCCTTCGAAGCTGTTTCCAAGCAGAGGAGGCTTATTTTAGTCTTGGTGTCTCCTAACTGTTTTACTGTCTAAAGTAGGATCATCTTAGCAAAACTTGGAGACTGCTTTTCAAGCTTTTCTCATGAGGCTGTAAGTTCACAGAACTCCTTGGCAAACATTTCTCAGTGGATCCTCATAGCAGCCCTGCAGGAAAGCAAAGCCAGGTATAGTGACCCCATTTCACAAACAAGGAGACTGAGGCCATGGCCAACCAGGATTAGTCGAGCACAGGGCTTAAGACAGAGTGTCAGGAGTCGGACAGTCCTGAGTCTGCTGTTTACTAGCTGTGTGACTGTGAGTGAGCTGCTTAACATCTGTCTGCCTCCATTTCTGCATCTGTGAAATGGGACTAGCAGCAGTGCAGCAGCAGTGTCAGTCTTCAGGGTTATCGGGGTCAGATGAGATAGTGGATGTAAAACACTTAGCAGAGTGCCTGGGACCCAAGAAGCACTCACCAAATGTGAGCTGTTGAAATGAATTAGCTCTGACCAGATAGATGAAGTCTGTTAGTAATTTGCACAATGATTTGGTTTATCTCACTGTGAACACACTCATTGGTGCTTTGAAACAAGAAGGCTCTTCCTTCTCTAGTATTTGCTCTCCCTTCCCCTTCCTCCTCTGTTCTATTTTGTACTATTCCAATATTTGAAGAATGCGGGGTTGTAAAAATTTATAGGGTTCCTGTATAGCATTCAATTTACTGCAGGCCTTCAGGAAACTGTTCAATAAGTACTTGTTAACTCAATCAAAAATCAAGTCATCCATGTGGATAAACGACTAGCTGCCCAGCTGGCCGAAGCAGTGCATGTCTGCGTGCGCGCAAACACACACACACACACACACACACACACAAAAGCAGAGGTGTTCCTTCCATGCTCCTCCAGGCTCACCTTTGGAAACCTACTCATCTGAAGCCCAGACCTTGCTCAGACAGGGCCACCTGTGGCCTTGCCAAAGAACAGCTTTGGAGTAGAATGTGTAGGTCCCCTCAGGCCCAAACTAATCCCTGACTTGTGACAGCACCTCTCAGCTTGATAAGCCATGTGACATTCACTATATTCCTGGATTTTCACCTATAGAGAACTGAGGGCTGAGAGGTTCAGTGACTTTCCTAAGTGAAGGTCATGGACTCAAATCCAAGCATCCTTTTTCTAAAACCTGGAGTCTAATGCAACTCAAAAAGGTCTGCCCAAATTCCCACCCTCATTAGAGTTGTATCTCTCAGTTACGTCTTGCATCTCCATTAGACCCCTGTTAATAAAACATGCAAAATGCATATTTTATCTGGAGGGGATCCAGCTCTACCTCGATGGCTAAAATTAGTTTGTCAGATCAGATAGCTGTTACCTACGGCAAACATTTATCCATATGAGCATCTTTGAGCATAACCAAGTAGAGGCTGACAGCTGCCTACCAGAGCATGTCTTCCTCTTCTCCACTGTAAGGAAATTGCATTGAGCACTCATACCCCAGGCTCCCTGCAGTTCTGTGAGGCCAAGTGATGAGGTCCTCACCAGCGGAATGTGAGTAGGGTGAGGCAGGAGACCCCCGGGCCCAGTGCTTTAGGGCAATCAGGGTGCCTCCTCTCTGCCCCCTTCTCCCCCACCACCCTCCTCCCCCTCCGGCTGCAGACAGACATGGCAATGACCCAGCTTCCACCAGGAGGATGGGGCCCATGTCTTGGGGGATGGCAGAGAAACAAGATGGAAAGAGCCTGGGTCACTGACTTTCTGCCTGAAGTGGAACATCCTGCTGACCAGGGAGACTACCTCAGATGTTGTGGGGAAGAGGGATGGGCTAACTTTTTTAAGCCACTGGGTTATTGTTGAGTTTCCTTGTTATAGCAGCCTAGCTTTCTGTCAGAGTTCCATGAATCTCCCCACACGAACTGCTTGGCACGGGGCCTGGAGTGTAGCACGTTAGCTCTTACTTCCTAGGACACTGCTTGTGTTTCAGAACTTTGCATTCATCTCTGAGTCTCTGAGTGGAGAATTCAGGAGCGATTTTCACAAGGGCTCTGCTGGACCTGGGCTGCCCTGCTGCAGTGCCCAGGGGACCAAGCATGGCCTGGAATGAGCATCTGCTCCAATACTGCATGGAATGCTGAGAAGCTTCAGGTCAGGGAAGTCCAGTGGACTTGGCTGGGTTTGCTGATATCAGGAGGGAGGTTCTTTTTTTAAAATTTAATTTAATTTAATTTATTTTTAAAATTAAAGTAGAGTTGATGTACAATATTATATGTTACAGGTGTATAATATAGTGATTCACAATTTTTAAAGGTTATACTCCATTTATAGTTATTATAAAATATTGGCTGTGTTCTCTGGGTTGCACAATATACCCTTGTTGCTTATTTTGTAGATAATAGTTTGCTCCTCTTACTCCCCTGCCCCTATATTGCCCCTCCCCCCCCTCTTCCCACTGGTAGCCACTAGTTTGTTCTCCGCATCTGTGAGTTTGTTTCTTTTTTATATTCACTAGTTTGTTGCATTTTTTTTAGATTCCACACATAGGTGATATCATACAGTATTTGTCTTTCTCTGTCTGACTTATTCACTTAGCATAATGCCCTCCAAGTCCATCCATGTTGCTGCAAATAACAAAATTTCATTCTTTTTTTATTCCTGAGTAGTATTCTATTGTGTGTGATATACACACACATCACATTGAAGTGATTTTTTTTAACACCTTTATTGTGGTATGGTTCCTGTAGAGTAAACTACGCATATTTCAGATGTACACTTTGATGAATTTTGATAGATGTGTACACCTATGAAACCACCACCACAATCAAGATAGCTAACATTTCCATCACTCAGGAGGGAGCGTCTTGAACCCAGGCTCTGGTGATCTCCACATCTGGTGTAGGAGCCTAGATGAAGCATCTCTCTGGAGCGCTCAAGGGCAGAGGGCTTCTGCAGGTGGGATGGGAATGAACAGCAGAAGACAGTGGGCGACCAGTGGACTCATGCAAGAATCCCCAGGGGTCCCCAGTAATAACTGGGGGAGATTTGGTTGGAGTGGAAGCTCTGTAATAGCAAGTGGGAGCAACACCTGGTGAAACATGGTGACATCTGTAACTGTGAGCCCCTCTGAAGACAGGTAAGACTGGAAAACTTGGGTTACCCTAAAACAAAGGCACCCAAAAATAAAAGAGTCTGCTAAGTAAGGGGGCAGCTATGACGTTTTATACTTCATACATCTGGGATGAGGGCTACTACTGCATTCTTCATCTTCTATTGCTGCTCCTTACTTGCTAGGAACTATTTAGAATCTCCCCAGCCACCCTGGCCCTGTATTTTCAACAAGATGTTTCTCTCTCTTTCTATTAAAAAAAATATTTTTTAGATTTAGATTTTTCACTTTGAACAAATAGACTTATCAGAGGTTGCGTAGAGTCCAGAGAACGCCTGTGAACTTAGCGCCCACTCCCCCCAGTGGTGGTGCGTTGCTAATTCTCGTGCATCATTAAAACCAGAGAACTAACACAGACACAGTACAATCAACTAGATGACAGACCTTATTCAGATTTCACAAGTTTTTGCAAGTACTCATGTTTCAGTATGTCTTTGGGCATAATTCTATGATATCTTATCACATGGATAGATTCCTAAACCACCACAGCCACATCTCAATCACTTTAGCTTCATAGCAGCAGCAAATATGTTAAAAACCTACAGTGTAATGAGGAAGAGCAGGAGTTTTGTCAACAGACAGACCCAGTTTCACACTCTGGTTTCTTCACTGGGCAGCTGTGGGACCTCGGACAGGAATGGTAACTTAATCTCTGTGAGCCTGCTTCCCCATCTGTAGAATGGGGATGATAAAAATAGTGCCTGTTTTTATCTGGGGTCGTCTCAAATATAAAATGAGATCAATCCCATAAGAGCATGTGCAACATGTTCTGCTGTCATCAGGATCCGGTGTCAATGTTTTGACTTTATGACTCAGGGTTGCTGACTCAGCTTCTAGAATAACTAAGGTTCTTAAGAAAGAACAAACAGTAGGAGAACCTGCATATGATGTACTTAGCCCACTGGGGCTACACTTCTCAGCTCCCCTCCCTACGACTCTTGCCTGTAATAAACCAATGCCAAGGTCCTTGACATCCTCACAGAAGCCCTGGAACGGAAACTCCTCAGAGGCTCTGTTTGACTCTTCCTCATCTTCCTTTATCTTTCCAAGGATCTTTGCAAAACCTTGCCTCTGCTTTGCATCTGCCTTACCACCCTTCCCGCTCCTGACCCTCACCGCCTTATTTTTAAATCATGGCCAATGGGAGCAACTCATGTTGCACATATGAGATCATTGTATACGGAAATATGCGTGTGCAAACCTGGATTTTATTTAAGGGGAACTTGGCTGGAGAGAGATTACTATACTTACGTTGACATTCATTTCTTTTTCTCTCTCTCTTACTCTCGTTAGATTGTGAGCTCTTTGAAGGCAAAGGTTCTTTGAGTTGTTAAGGCACTGTTTGGGCACCCGTGAATGCTGACCTCCCAGATAACAATAATCCCACACAAATAATGGTAGCTTCCACTGTGTGGACCCCACCACATCCTTGTCACAGTGCCTGAAGTTCTAATTCATTTAACATCCTGCAAAATAGATATTATAATGATCTCTATTTTGTGGATGCAGAAACTGCGGCTCAGCCTGATTAAACGACCAGCCAGAACTTGTTCTGTTTTCTCCCCAGAACCGATGCACTCTCCACTTTGACAGGCTTCCTCTCCTTCCATGTCTGCTTGATTAGTAACAGAAAACTCCTCATGCAGCAACCGGGGATAGTGTCATCTGTAAAATGGTGCTATGCGTCTCTGTCTTGTTTATGTCACAAGATCCTTAGTGAGGATCCAATGACCTGGTGTTGGGGACCGCCCACTGCAAACCATGGCACTGTGAACAGCACGCATACGCTGAGGGACTCGCCATCCTCCACTGCTTGTAGGATAGACATTTCTTAACGTTGCATCTTTTCTACTCCATCTACTGTCAGTCCCTGACCTCACCCTGCAGTGCTCTCCTAGGCACACGGGAGGAAATGCGTTCAGATTCATCTTACATGTATTGAAAGCTGTCTTTCTTGTAGCCACTTCCACGTGGGTTTTTCTTTTTAAACACAGTCTCTGTGAATGCTCATAATAACCCTGCCATATAGGTACTATCCTCACCCTTGTTTCACAGATGGGGAGACCAAGGCTCAGAGATTGAAGCGACCTGCCCAACATCACATAACCAGTGGATTTGGGTTTTGAATGCAGGTCTGTCTGACTCCAAGGCCAGTGCTCTTAAATAAAAGTCTGTATATTTTTAACAGCTTAAAATTCAAAATGTATAAAAGAGAACTTGGTGACTGTCTTGTCTTTTGACCCCTGGGATCTCTTCCTTAGAGAAAATATTACCATTTCTTGAGTTTTCTCCCAGACTTTTTCTAAGCATATTAATTAGATATGGGATTATATTAGTTTTTCTCATTTTCCCCACATTCTTATGTACTGTGCTTTTTTTTCACCTAACAATGGACCTTGAGGTCTTTTCACAATCAATTTATAGACATTTCTTCACATTTTTCTAGAGTTGCCGTTTACAAGCGATTCACACCCAGAGTGTCAGTGAACCCGACGACTCTTGGCAGACTCCAAAAAAAGCTCACAGCTGGAGATGCTGGTGGGGGAGACAGGCTACAGGCTTAATTTAAATATTAATAATAATATTAAACATTTACTGTGCCTTTATTCAGTGCTGGGAACTGTGCTAAACACCTCACATGGATTACCTCATTGAAGCGTCAGATAACCCTGCAAGATGTGTGCTGTCATTCCTGTTTTAAGGATGAATAAATGGAGAGCATGGGATTGAGCACGTGAGTACATTTCCCAAGACCGCATAGTTAGCAAATGACACCGCTGGGGTTTGAGCCCTGGTTGTTTGATTTCACACTCAATCATTGCACCAAATCACAGCCCAGGAGAGCAGAGGATGACCTTCCTGAATCCTTCCCTTTTCCATGCTTGATTTTTGTCTTTTCAAGAGGCCTTCCCCTCTCCCTCCCCCACCTTCAGGCTGCCTCTTCTCTGGCAAGACTCAGCTTGTCCCACCTGCCTCTCCCTCCCCGATCTCTGATCTCTTCTTAGTCCCAGTTCCCAGCTTTTAAATCTCAGCTTCCCAGAGGGGCGGTGTTTATATTAATAAACAATAACAACTACGTAAGTCTCCACTGTGATACAGGAAAAAAAATGTGGGGCGAGGGGATGGCTGTCTCGCAGATCTCAGTTGAGTCCCTGGGATGCGCCCCGCTAAGTATGGGTTTTTGGTTTTGGGAAAGAATTCAAGAGCGAGCTGTAGTTGAGTAAAGGTAGATTTATTCAGAGCCATACATACTCCATAGACAGAGTGCAGGCTGTTTCAGAGGGCAAGAGGAAAGCCATGAGGTGTCGGGGTTGGGTGCTCAGCTTAAAGTAAACGTAGACACACACTCCATAGACAGAGTGTGGATGCCTCGGAAGGCGAGGGAGTAAGAAGCCACGAGGCACGGGGATGGGCGTTTAAAGGTGGTCCATCTCACTCAGAAGGGAGAGTGGCCACGAGGTGCGGGGCGGAGGGGAGGTGTGGGGGTTGTTATCTTTTATGGGCTTGGTGGGTAACTTTATATGCTAACAAGTGGGCAGATTATTCCAACTACTTTGGGGAAGGAGTGGGGATTCCCAGAATTGGGCCGCCGCCCACTTTTTGACCCTTTATGGTCAGCCTCGGAACTGTCCTGGCGCCTGTGGGAGTGCCGTTACCATGCTGATAGGTTACAGTGGAGCGCACGTGTACTGTATGATGAAGCGCAAGGTCCACCGGCAGTGGGCGCTCCTGCCGTGCTGGGCGCAAGGCCTGCTGGGAGTGGGGGGGGTCCTCCGCCATCTTGGTGTTAGTTGCTGAGTCATTCTTTCAGTGGCTGTGCGCGGCCCCCTCCCTCCTGCATCTACTGGACCTGAGCCTGGCGGAATTTAGGGTGCTGAGGTGAGTGGGGAGTGGGGCAGATTATTTTGAGATTGTGTGTGTGTCCTGTCCTCTTAAATCACTCGGTGAGCAGCTGCCTCTGTGAGAAGCTTGGCAGAGGGGCTACTGACACGGTCAGGAGTTAGGCCAGGAAGCCTCTGTCTCTGCAGCAGTGATGGCTGAGAAGAGTTCTCTGGTGCTGGCCCCAGCCCTCCACCCACTGGCCTGAACGCCCACCCGGCAGCAAGGTTGGTGTTGGGAAGGGCAGAGGAGAAGGACCAGGACAGCTGGTGACGAAGGAGATGGTGATGCTAGGGGCAGCTTTGTCTCTTTTTTCTAATATTCCCCCTCAACCGCCCCCCAATGATAAAAGCTGCGCCTAGCGGTTGAAAACCGTCAGCCTTGGAAATTGACTGACCACATGACCTCCAGCAGGAGGGTTACTCACTGTCAGGTGGGGTCAGTAGTGCTGTCCTCACAGGAGGAAGGAGGAGGGACTGAGCCGAGCTGAGCTAAGAGGTAGTGTCAGCGCATGTACCGACGGCGTTTGGCCCCACGCCTGGCACAGAACAAGAGCTTAACAAGCGGTTATTGTTGTTGCCGTTATTTCATTCAATGACTTCAATTCTTCCCTCTGCTTTAATTAACTCCTTCCCCTGCTCCTGAATGTTTATTTCTTCTTTCCTTTCTTTTGGCTAAGCAGGGATCCAGGAATGCCTACATGACCCTCCTGTTGTGCGGGGCCATCAAAACCTCACGGGGCACCTGCCCTTCCTGAGAGAGAAGGACTCTTGAGAGGATAGCGGGCTCACCAGCCCTAGACCCTCTGGAGCCTGGGCCCCAGAAATAGGCAAATCCCCAGCCCTTTCCCCAGCCATAAGTAGCAGGACTCCCCCCCCCCCAGTTTTATTGAGAAAGAATCGACATTGTATACACCATTGTATAAGTTTAAGGGGTACAGCATGATGGTTTGATTTAGATATACTGTGAAATGATGACCACAGTAGGTTCAGCTAAGGTCCATCACCGCTTACAGATACTATAAACAGAAAAAGAAAAAGGAAAAAAATTTCTCCTTGTGATGTGAGCTTTTAACACCGTTCCTGTATATCACACAGCTGTGCTAACTGTAGTCATTATGTTGTATATTACATCCCTACTAGTATTTATCTTCTAACTAAAGGTTTGTACCTTCTGCCTGCCTGTCCCCAGTTCTCCCTGTCCCCGTCCTCTGCCTCTGGTAACCACGAGCCTGATCTCATTTTCTATGAGTTTGGCTTTTTTGTTTTTTGCTTTTTTAAAGATTTCACATATAAAGGAGATGATACAGTATTTATCTTTCTCTGTCCAACTTATTTCTCTTATGCTAAGGGAAATAAGTCAAGGTCCATCCATATTGCCACACATGGTAGAATTTCCTCATTTTTTATGGCTGAATAATATCCCATTATATATATAATGGAATATACATATGTGTATATATGTGGGTGTGTGTGTGTGTATATCTCACACAACTTCTTAAGCCATTCATCCTCGACACTTAGGCTTTTCCCATGTCTTGGCTGTTGTAAATAATGCTGCTATGAACATAGGGGTGCAGATGTCTTTTTGAGTTAGTGCTTTTGTTTCTTTTAGATATATTCCCAGAAATGGAATTGCTGGATCACATGTTGGTTCCATTTTTAATTTTTTGAGGATCCTCCGTTCCTGTTTTCCGTAAAGGCTGTACCAGTTTACAGTCCCGCCAACCATGCACAAAGGTTCCCTTTCACCACATCTTCTTGAGTATTTGTATTGTCTTCGATAATCACCATGCTAGCAGGTGTGAGGTGATATCTCATTATGGTTTTAATTTGCATTTCTCTAATGACTAGTGATATCGAGCATCTTTTCATGTACCTGTTGGCTTTTTTTTTATAACCAGAAGGACATTTTAACTGGTTTCAATTCAGTAGATTTTGATTAAGAACTGGCTATATGTTGGGGAGACCCAGAGGCAAAAGAAACATGAACAGATCATTTGGGGCATCTCCTTGCAGTTGAGACAGTTTACTGAGGTACACAAGCCTAGCCCTGGGAGCTGTCTACACTCACTTTCTCCAATCCGCTCTTCCCATTTCCTCTTGGATCTTGCCCAGCCTGGATGACTAGGACACCCCCTCCCTGGACCTCCTCCTCACTAGCTGGCAGCCCCTTCTCAGTCCCTTTTGCTGGTTCTTCCTTGTTTCCTCCCTCAACGATGTCATCCAGTTCCGTGGCTTTAAAGACCACCTTGACTCTGAGGACTCCCAGGTTCATGTTTCTTGCTGTCTCTGGAGGCCCAAGGCAACCATCTGCAAGCTAAAAAGAGTTCTCACCAGAAACTGAGTTGGCCACCATCTTGATCTCGGGCTTCCAAGCTAGAAATATGAGAAATGAATCCCTGTTGTTTAAGCCACCCAGTCTATAGTATGTGGTTACTGCTGCTCACGCTAGCGAAGACATCGACTAACTTCATTTGCTGGGACTGAGGGTTTCTTGGGATGTGGGACTTTCAGTGGTAAAACTGGGACGAGTTGGTCACCCTAAGTCTATCGCTATCCAAAGTGTGCTGAGCTGGGGGAGGTGTGTCTCAGACTATCCTGCCTCTCCTTTCTCAGCGCCTTCCCCACACACCTCCTCACCCTCACACTTTTAATAGCTGAGATCTGTGTAGGAGAGCTCAGTCCTCTGACACCACCTCGAGGGGCACGCCCAGTTCTCCCTGCACAAGGGGAGGCTCTGATCCTCGGGAGGCTGAGGGGCAGCAGGGCTTTCCCAGGGAGGCAGTGCTGTGGAAAATGACTCTGGCCCGAGAGTCCCTGGTTTCAAATCCTGGGACCATCACGTCCTGGCAGTGTAACCCCAGGCATGTCACTTCAGGTCCTGCATTGCCCTGCTCCAGAGGGTGTCTGGGCCTCAACGGACTCTGGGTGCCATTCACGCAGAACACAATGTAGATGGTGGTGCCTTTTTAGCCTTGGGCAATAGGACTGAACAGAATCACTTTATCTCAGAGTCCATTTGCTGAGCTTGTCAAGAGGAGAAGATAAGACCTACTTCATGCAGAGAGAATTCAACAAGATAACGTCTTTGTAGGTGCCTGATAAAATATTAGCTCTTATTCCCTTCTCTTCAAGCCCCCACGTAGGCAGGAAGATATAGCACCGTAGTTAAGGCTGTGGGCTTTGGTTCCAGACTGCTACACAGAGTTTAAGCTGTGTGATGTTGAACAAGTTAATTAACCTTTCTGGGCTCCATATTTCATGGCACAAAATGAGGATGGCTGGCCTTTTCCGTTTCATAAAATGCTGTGTGTACAGCACCCCTGCAACTCCTGTACCTGGAAAAGGCCCAGTGTGAGTGAGTGGGACCCAGCTCTCTGTAAGAGACCATCTTCCTCCCCCTTTCTCTCTTTTCTTCTTTGATCTTCTGCCTCTGGGCTTTTCTGGGGGAAAGGGAAATCCTTTCTTTAAGATCATGTGCTTTTTCACCTCCTCCACGGAGGGTGACTGTGGGGGATACAGTGTGAGTGAGCCCCTCAGCGGATGATTACTGAAGTTGTAAATAGGAGGCAAAGCCCTGGCTGGAGGCCACGGGAGCCCAGGGCAGGGAAGACACAGCCCCTGGCCTCAGGGTTCTCAAAGGCAGCGCTGAGGGGCTGCATGAGGGAGTGCCTCAGAGGGCAGATGTGCTGGGAAAGGGGCTCCTAGAAGGGAGAGGCCCTCCTGCTGGAGGGAGCCAGAGGACCTAGAGGAGTGGTTGGAGTTCTTGTGTTTAGTAGAAACTTCTGCATGGGTTCCTCACTCTCTCCTCCTCCGACTGAGCTTCTGAGTCAGAGTTGCAGAGGCTGGCTGGAGACTCAGCTGCCCCTTGACCTTTAAGGGACATATTTCTAGAGTCCTTGGAGGCTGGGGGAAGATGGTGGGGTAAAAGATGCTGAAATGAATAATGGAGGTCAGTGGTTCTCAACTCTGGCTGCACAGTAAACGCTTCTGCAGAACTAGAGATTTTGATTTAAATGATTTGAGGTGGAGCCCAGGCATTTCCTACTTCAACTTTCAATTTTGAAAAATTTCAAGTCTGTAGATAAGTTGAAAGAAGAGTAAATGACCATTTAGTACCTTTTACTTATATGCATATATCTTTTTATATATATAAATGTATACTTTATATATGTGCTGGAAAAAAGTCTGAATCACATGAGCGTAAGTTGTAGACATCATACCACTTCCCCTTGGATAATTCGGTATGCTTCTCCTAAAGATACTCTTCTACATACCACAGTACTGTGTTGCACCCAAGAAATGTAATGTTGATATAACATTATTTAATATACCTTCCATAATCAAGTTTCCCCTGTTGTTCCCAGAATGTCCTCTGTAGCCTTTCCCCCAAAACAAGGATCATGTATTGCGTATCTCCTTACTGTTCTTGAATAGAGAATAGTTTCCTCCAACTTTTTGTCCTTCTTGACACTGACATTTTTGAAGAATCTATGCTATTTCTATTTTGGAGTCTGGATCTCTCTGATTGTTCCCTCTGATTGAATTTAGGTAAAACACTTGGGTAAGAATACTGCATGGGTGCCGGGGGGAGGGTATAGCTCAGTGGTAGAGTGTGTGCCTAGCATGCATGAGGTCCTGGGTTCAATCCCCTGTTAAAAAAATACATAAGTAAACCTAATTACCTCCTTGCTCAGACAAACAAAGAAATACTCCACAGGTGGGGCGTGCATCCCACTATAGCACATTGGGGGCCTTTTCAGGTCAGTTGGTCCTGCTCTTAGTCATGCCTAGTTGATCCTTTGGTCAAGTGGTGTCCACCATATTTCTTCCTTGTACCTTTCTAATTAACCAGTAATCTGAGGGGATTATACTTTGACTGTATGAATATCCTACCAGCCTAGTAAGAGAGTGAGTACACTGATGACCTGCAGTGGGATAGATCAGCACTTTGTAGTACAGTAAAGGGTAACTTTCCTAATTCTGTCGTTCCCTCTACTTCACTCACAGACTTTCTTCTGTAGAGTTTCTCCGCTCTTTTGAATATCACCATGAACTCAAGGTATTAAAAAAAAATTCCATGTGTCATAATTCATTACAAATATTAGAACTCAAATTGTCCCAAATTTGGCCCGTGGGAGCCTCTTCAGGTTGGTTCCTGGGTTCCTTTGACATGTCTCAAATTAGAATTTAAGCACTTTCTTGATTTTTAGTATAACCCGATATTCTAGGCTCACCTTGTACTTCCTCTGCTGCAGAACTGAATTAGTCATTTCTCTGTGGAGCCCTGCCTGGTTCCTTTTACTGGAGAATGGGATTGAAAACCAGAATCTGGGGGCTTTGTACGCTCATTATTGTTGGAGTATTGTTATTTCTAGGCCTTTTCTGTAGGCAGAGTTAGGAAATGCTCTTTTTTCTTTTTAAATACGTCTTGAATTCACTTTGATATTTCCAGTCAAATCCAGCACCACAGGCTCTTCCTCCCCTTCCCACCGTCCATATTGATGTTTCCTTTCTCTCACAGCGAGAACTTGCTTCTCAGCAATGTCAATATATTTACTAATTTTCTCCATCCTAAAATACACACAGTCATTTTAGAATTATTACAGCAGAAATACTACTAACAGCAAACCTGGCAAATCGGGTTTACGGCTTCTGTGTAGTTCTTTTTCTCTTTAGAATACATCCCACTAAGGATGTATAGTCAGGGTACTGTGTCCAAAATTACTTGAATTAAGTCTTTTTCCCCCCCTAGTATGACTTAACATAGTTGTTTGAATTTTATTTTTGAAACCTGCAAAACATTTAAATGACTGAAAAATCAAAAATGCATAAAAAGGAATAAATGCAGGAGAAATCCCATCCTTACCACTTCCACCACACTTCTGCCCGCTTCCCGCAGGTAACTGTTCTCATTCGATTCTCTTTTACTCTGCCTGCCATTGTTGTTGTTTTAAAATAGCATTGATCCAGCTGAAGAGGGAAAGGGGACTTGAGCTAAGGAAACCAGGCGAATCTCTTACAGTCTAGATTAAAAAAGAATGGTACAAAAATGCAAGGAAAAATAGCAGTAGGAAATGGCGGGGTGGGGCACGTAAAGTAGAAGCTGGGAACCAGGGTCACTTGAGCTGGAGCGTCTCAAGCATTCAGAGGACCCTGAAGACAATTGCCTGGGGGCCAAGCTTGCAGGAACCTTGTAGTGCTTCCTGAGGACAGGACGAGTCACGTGGGCCTCCTCTCAAAGTGATGGAAGGGGGCGATTTCATGAGCTCTGCCCTCAGGAATAAAAGCAAAGAAGATTGGAGGTATGGGACAAGGATTATGACTAAGAACTTTTTAGTCAGGCTCTTGAGGGAGATGACAAAGAATAAAGAAGGAGGAACAGCTGTCAGCAAAAGCAGCAGCAGGCTGGACCCCAGAACAGTTGGCCTGGGATTCGTAAGTGGCCACAGAGATTAGGTTTGTGCAAAAGGGCCCTCGGGTCCCCCGAATGACACAGGGTAAGGGCTGAAACCAGCAGTGCGTCCCCA
Source organism: Camelus bactrianus (assembly GCF_048773025.1). Lineage (NCBI taxonomy): Eukaryota > Metazoa > Chordata > Mammalia > Artiodactyla > Camelidae > Camelus > Camelus bactrianus. The sequence continues at coordinate 26,995,859 of NC_133558.1, read as the reverse complement.
TCTGTAAGAACCAAGGCGGGAAGTCTGTTGCCTTGAATGAGCTGAGAGTTATGAACTCTATGAAGAATCCCATTTGAGCATGCAAAGATTAAGGGCAGGCATTGCTTGGAGAAAATGATTTAATGTTCGGGTCTGAAGACAGAGTGTAGGCAGTGCTGCTTAATTACTATTTTACCTCCTTCTTCTCCAGTGAGGAGAGTGGTCTTCCAATTGGAAAAGATAGGAAAAGCATTGCAAAGAGGGGATTGAAGTCAAGGACAGGTGAGGAGGCAGGAAAGCCTGGCACAGCAGCGGTAATGAACTTGGGGGTCTGAGCCTGATGAATTATGTCCTGCGGCGCTGGAGGGACTTGACATGCGATTTCAGAGCTGCTGCCATTAATCTTTGATAAATTATAGAGGAGGGGATTTGTGCTCAAAGACAAGAGATGGGCATATGTGCTCTTGACATTCAAAAAGTGGGAAAGAATAGATTCTGGAAGTTACAGTGTGTGAACTGGGATGTTCTCGCTGGCAGGATTATGAGAAGGTGTCTGTGCCTTCAGGACAGTTGGTTTTGAGTCCCAGCTCTGGTTCTGGTCTGGTGCAGGGCCAGGGCAGAGATTTGGGGGTTATGTCCCCATTTTCAGGACCATGGCAGTCTGGAAAGGGTCAAGGCATGGGGAAAGCAGACACTTTGGGGCTTCCTCTTTGCTCCTCCTTCTTTATCTGACTTACTCCTGTGGACCTCCAGCAGCCATGTTTGTCTGTCTCAGTTTGGGTTTCCCAAAAGCAGACCCTGAGATGAGAGTATGTAAATGCATTAGGAAGTGTCCCCAGGAAAGGTCAGTAGGGGTGTGGGAAGTGGGTGGGGCAGAGAAGGCACTATAAAGCAAAGTCCCAAGGGGAGCTTTGGATGGTGTAGTTCTCACTTTGGAGTTGTCTTTATTGGGTCTGGGGGGCTGCAGTAGGTCTACTCCTCATATTGGCACTCAGAGATGAAGGGATGCCCCTTCATCAGGGGGGTGTGACTTCCCAAAGGCGAGCAGCCTGAGATCAGTCCTCTGACACGGAGACTCTGGCACTGGCTGACTCGGGCACTGCACCCTAGGACCTGGTCAAGGGCTCTGAGGGGACACAGTGGGGCATGGCTTCACATGCCACCTGACCCCACAGCCCTGGCCAAACTAGCTGAGCCTGGGGAGAGCACCCAATCCAAGGTCGGCTGTGGTGGGCCAGTCGAGTCCCTCTCTTGGGAGCAATCAGAGCCTGAGCTCTGCAGGGTGGAGCTGGGGTCTGTGCAGCAGCCCTGCTCCACTATGTGGCTCCAGGGACAGGGGTCATGTCTGAGCACTCAGCACCCGTAGGATGCTGTTCTGTGCTTGTTGGAGTTCCCAAGGCAGAACCCAGAGAACTGGGATGTTAGCATCCTTCGCAGCTAGAGCCAGTCATGTGACTCAGGCTGCACTAATGTGGAGAACCCACTGAAGACTTCTATTCAGAAGCAAATACAGAGGGGGAGGGTATAGCTCAAGTGGTAGAGTGCATTCTTAGCATGTATGAGGTTCTGGGTTCAATCCCCAGTACCTCTCCGCAAAAATAATTAAATAAATAAACCTAAACCTCCCCCCACCAAAAACAGAAGCAAATCCAAAGCTCTGGGTGGGGTATCTGTTTTACTAGTGCTACTGGCGGCCTAAGCATCTGGCTTGTGGCATGCAATGTCAAAGCCCTAAGGCAGAGGGGGCAACAGCACTGTTGCAGTAGAGTTGAGTTCCTGGCATCCAGTGTTCATCTGCTTCCTTCTGCGGGGAGGCATTAAGAGCGACAGGTCTAAGGAATGTTGTGGGCAGATTCTTTGGGGTCCAGAGAGGCATTTGACCAAGTCTCATGACCATTCCAGTGGACAGAAGTCAGGAATGTGATGGACTAACCACTGGTTCAACCACCAGCACAGCTCCCATGGCCTCGCCTGCTGACTGGGGTGACAGGTGAGGAGGATGGGAAGAAGGGGAATCTAGTTACACCTGAGAGAGAATGACAAGAAAGGACTTGGGAAGAGAGATGCTGGGGGTTTGAGAGCAGCGCAGCAGGTGGGATGTAGTGGCCTCTGGCTGGGTGAAGAGGCTTTGGGGGAAGAGCCCAAATTTCTTCAATAAAACCTACATAGTTTTTCATGTCTTTCGGAGCTAGACTTTATTTAATTAATTTATTTATTTTAAGATCTGGAACATCTAAAGTTCTAAAGGTAGATAAACAAGAAGTTCTAATTTTGTTGCTCAGTTTTGGATTAAACTAGAATTAGTGAGCCTACTCCAGTCTGGCATTTCTGAGACATGAAGTTCATGTTCTGCCTCCTCTGCTCTGGACCCTGTGCCATTTTCTAGGCCAGTGTCGTTTCTGAATCACACTAGGCAGCAGGGCCTCAGAGCCTCCAGTTCTGACTTCATAGAAAATAAAATCAGCCAGGCACTGCGTCTGAATTCTAAGTGGGCTGTCTGGCGTGTAGTGACTTTCCCCTCCCAGGGAGGCTGTGGCCAGGCAGGGAGAAAGTTTGGGGAGGGGTGACTCTGCCACATTTTTGTCCCATGGGAAACGCATTAGCTGGATAGGCTAGGTTTTGCTGGAATCACAGCACAAATAACCACAAATCTCTGCGGCGTACAGCAAAGCCTTATTTCTCACCCGGGCTTCATGTCCATCACCATCCCGTTGCAGCTTTGATTCACGTTTTCTCCTCTTGGGAACCATGGCTGTTGGATGAGGCACTTTCTAGAACATCAGTGGTCATCATGACAGCAGGGGAAAGAAAAGCCAGAAAGCCACATGCTAGCTCTTAAAACTTACCCCAAAGTGATTTTGGGACTTCTGCTCACATTTCACGGGCTACAAGTCGTATGACCACGGCTACGTACAACAGAGTGGAGGTGTATATTTCTCCTACAGGGAGGAGCACTGAACATTTGGGACAATAGTATAGTCTTTGACCAATTCTGCCTAAAACATAGCAGTTACATGCCATTTGAAGCCTGACAAAAAAGATTGTCAGGAAAGATCTGAAGGAGGCTGCCATGTGGGAAATTGTACTTTTTTCCCCTAAAGATGATTTCATGCTTGTTGGGTCCATCATATTCTGAAATCTTTCTGCTGTCCAACAAGTATTGATAAGGAGAAATTAATCAGTCACATGAGCCACACCACTCCAGAAGTCCCTGACATACACCCGCTGGCCGGCTGAATTTTCTCCCAGTTCCTACCCCAGCTCTGATCCCTCCCTCACCCCAGCCCCCCACTTTTCTCCCATTTCATTTCTTCTTTGAGCTCCAAAACCCAGATGACTGTGACTCTTCTGTGGTCACCTAAGATTTTCAGACTCGCAAGAGGCTGGTAATTTCTCTTTAGGAGATTTTCTTACTACTTGTCCAGCAGAGCAGTGGGGTCTTAGGAAGTCTTTCTGTCTGAGGAGCTTAATTTCCACCGTAGATGTGATTCACTGAGAGGGATTAGCATGCTTTTTTTTTTTTCCACCATCATCACCAAATTTTAATATTTAATTAAATTATCTGGCCAGAAAAGCAATGACTGAAATCATAGCTAGAAAAGCACTTTAAGGAAAGAAATACCTGGGATCCATTTGGTACTTTTCTCACTGTTTCTTCTTTTGGCCAGTCCCTGCTGACTCTTACTCTGAATGTACACCCAGACTGGATCCCCAAGTGTCTGTCCTGATCCTGGAGGGGGCAGCACCCTCTGTTGTGGCTCTGGGACCCTTCACCAGCAGCGATCAGAAACCTTTCCTGGAGGGAGGTTTTTGTTTCTTTGCAGAGATGTTTCTGGGCCACAGCCACAGGCAGCCTGTTCACCCACCTGGCAGGGAGAGCTCATGAAAGAGGCAGCTTTATTTAGGATTTTTTGCCTCCTTATCAACAGGGACAGTTTGTTTTTCCCTCTGACTCATGGATTCAGAAAGGGGCTCCCCTGCTGTTTCCTTCAAGTGACACAACACAGAGAGGAGCTACTGACGATGCATTATTACGTTTCAGCGTGAAGAATATTTATAATTGTCTTTTCCAATCAGACATTTTCCCTAGCCAGTTTATTTACCTTATTTTTGATTTTGAGGAGGCCCATTTCCTACTTTTTTTTTTTTTTTTTTCCCACCGGCATTAGCTGGGTCTTTTATGAGCTAGTAATTTGCTCTCTGGTCTCTTAGCAACCAGGAACTTTTCCAGCTGCACTGCTGAATCAGACCTTGGAGTTGCAAAGTTTGTAACAGTACCTGCTCAAGGACAGCATCTCTCCCAGAGCCAACATTTTTAAACCAGTGTTTGAACAAGAAAATTAACCAGAGTTTCAGGACATGTACATTCATAAAGGCAACAACTGACAAAACACACGTCTGGCTCTCTGGAGTGGTTGATTCTCCGCTGGTCCCAGTCCCAGCTGGCTGAGTTCTCTTTGTCCTCCACTGCAGCACAAGGCATTTTTCCTTCTCTGCCCCTGGGCTGATGTGAAGCAGATGGATCCTGCCTGGAGAGGAAAGGACCGTGTCCTCCCCGGAGGAGGACGAGGCCAGGGTCCCGAATGCGGCTGATCACGCTGTCTTCGCCAGTTTCACTCCACACACTTTGATTTTGTGCCCAGTATGTGCAAGGCACTAGCTTGGGGAAATGCACAGAACACAGCTGTGCTCTGAAGAGCTCGTGGTCTAGTGCAGAGGCATCAATAAATCACTCAGTATTCAGTGTGCTGAGTCTGACATTCATGATCCGAACAAAGGACTGCAGAAGGACAGAAGAGAACTTGGCCTGGGGAGTCGGGTGAAAGCCTGTGTGAGTCACTGCTCTGGAGGCAGGATGGGGGGCCTGAGGGATGAGGAGGCAGGGGCTTCCTCTCTCCACCTTGGGCAAGTGTGCTGTGAGTCACAGACTTCCGGCCTTGGCCACTCAGGGGCAGGGAGCCTCAAGCTCATTTATCTGCCAGTGTGAGAATTGACTAATTCTTGGAGTTTTCTATGGCTACATCAAAAACCACCCCAAAACTGAGTGGTGTAAAACACCACCCTTTTACTGTGTTCTCGAATCTGGTGGGTCAGGAGTCAGAAGTGAGCACAGGGGATGGGGTCTTCTTTTCTCCATGGTATCTGGAGCCTCAGGGGAGGACTTGAATGGCAGGGGTGCCTTCAACTGCCAGGGGCTGGAGACCACCCCAGTCTCGTTTCCTCACTCACATGCCCAGTGGCTGGGCTGGGCTGCCTAATGTCTACCTGTGGCCTCGTGGGCTTGAGGTTCTCAGGATTGTTGGATTGGAGGGTCAGGGCTCTAAGAGCAAGTAGGTGATCTCTGAGGGCAGGGCAGAAGCTGTATGATCTTTTTTGGTCTCACCACAGAAGTCACATAGCATCCCTTCCCCATACTCTATGGGTAGGCATCAAGGGCCCACCCAGTTGAAGAGTAGGACACGTAGACCTACCTCTCAACAGAAAGAGGGTCAAAATATTTGCAGTCATGCTTACATCACCATACAAGGAGCCAGAAGTCCTGGCTTCCTGTCTGACTCTGCCCCTCACTTGCTGTGTGACCTTGGGTTAGTTGCTTCTCCTCTCTGGGCTCCGGCCTTCTCATCTATATAAGGTGAGGGGTTCACCAGTTTAATCTAAAGTCCTTTCCATGAGGAGAAGCAGCAGAGCAAGTACTCTTTATTACCTACTGATTAGAGGTGAACTGAACTTTAACTATAGGACTGAATCTCCAATTGAATCATGTGAATCATTGGGTAGATATGATTTTTAGAATTGTTACACTGATAGAAACTTGAGGAACTTTGATCTAGCCCTCTTGTTTTGCAGATAAGGAAACTGACGTTTAGAGAGGCTAAAGGTCCAGGAGTAATTTCATGATGAATATTGACTAAAGAATAGAACCCGGGCCCCTGAACCAATCATCCTGTGTGCTTTCCACTTACCTTATTACATTTGGAATTACATAAGGAATTTCATTCAAACATCAACCTTTAGGAAGATATCTCTTATGTAAACAGAAGTGTATCTGTAAGTAGCCGTCTGGAAATTTTCCACTGTGTCCAACCTGGGAGGTTGTCAGTTGAGCTTGATGGTTTGTTGGCCAGATCTGTGCTCACTGGTTGGCCCCTCTGGACTGGAGCAGAATGATAGTGGGGCTGGGAGGCAGGTTGAGAAGAGGTGAGTTTGCTTCTGGTTTGGATCCTAATTTTTTTTTTCATAGCAGCCATAGTCAGAAATGGTTCTTGTGCATATATAATAAGGTGATTGAGTTAAATAATAAATGACAAGAGAGGCCACGGGAGGTGGGGAAGCAAAGGCAAGAGAGAAGGAGTCTGGTTTCAGCTTAAATTGGAAAGGACATTGAGCTGCTGAAGAGGGAGATGGGAGGGCAGAAGGGCCCATGGTAACAGGAACAAAAAAAGAACTGGCAAAAAGAGCCATGTGGCTTGTTACAGCCCGGGAAGGCTGAAGGAGCAGGGGCAACCTCAGTGTGCAAATATAATAGGACATTGGGCATTTAAAAAGTGAGGGGAGCCTGAAGCCATACTTAGTGCTGGGGAATTAGTGGGGAAAAAAATAGACAGCAACCATGAGGCATTAAATCTTCGTGATAACTGGGCTTTTCCAGAGCTGGATCTGTCTCAAACATGGCCTGAGTTAGAGTCAACTGGGCACGGCTGACTTTGTCATGTTGTTTGAACATTGATGGGAAACAAGGCTCATCTGTGTGGCCACCAGTCAGGATGCTGGGAGGATGGAAGAACTGGAACGCTGAGGAAGCCAGCTGCGCTTTCAGAGAGAGCCTGACGTCCCTGCCCGCGCCCCCCACCCTGTCCTCAGCATACAGTCCACCCACTCCCTCTCTAACCCATCGCCTCCTGTTCTCACCACAATTCACGCCAGACCTCATGCCATTCTTGTCCCTTCTCGTCCATCCCACCTAGTCCCAGTCCTGAGCAACCTTGCATCACAATTTTCAACCAGCTCATTCCCACCTCGACTCCTCATTTTTATCCTCTCTCATTTCATTTACAAATCCCTTTATTTGGTGCTTATTCCTATGACAGTCTAAGCCTTTATAGGATTAAACTCTCAAGACACTAGACCTTAGGGGTTCTGGGAATCTGACATCCCTAAAGCAGGGCATTTCATCCTTTTCTTTTCATGAAAACACAGAAAATGATATTTGTACTGCCCATTAGGGCTCCAGCCTGGTCCGGGCCCCACCTAAATACCCCACGGGCTAAGGGGTCTAGGCAAAGCTGAAATCCATTCTCAGAACTGTTTTGGAGGCTCTGCAAAGGACCATAGGATTTTGCACACTCCCAATCAGACATGTTTTCCCTGTAGAGTTGTGTGTTGCCTATCTGCCCTTTGGCTGACTCAACAAATGACATCAGTTCCAGTGACAGGAAGGTCAGTCTTCTGGCACCGAAGGTAGCAGCAAAATGGAATAGTTTGGTGGTGCAGCAGTTCACAGCGGGGCTGGCTTGTCTGCCCGAGTCCAGAAAAAGCAGCTGTGATGATCGAATACATTTAGGGGGAAAACCATCTCGCTAGTTACAGAGCAAGTGTTCAGGTCTGAAAGGGAGTCTCTGTAGTCCCTGCTTTGGTGAGCTTTTATTCTTGCAGCAGGACGAGGCCAGCCTGGGAGGAAGGAAACAGAAGGCTGGAGACAGGACAACTGTGGGGGAAGTTCACAGGCCCTCGGGGTTGAAAGGAGGCAGAGGGTCTGTCTGGCTGGGAGAGAATCCTACAGAGTTCCAGTGAAGTCATGTCATTTCAGGGGGACCTGACAGAGGAACACAATTTCCCTAGGAGGAGAGTAGGGTGGAAGACAACCTTCCAGGCCCAGTGAGGAGAGGGCCAAAGGGGCAAAACAACAGATGGGGTGGAGAGAACCACATAGTCCAGAAAATATGAAGAGTGTGCAGACTATCCAGGTATAGAATACAGAAGTAAGTCGGAGGCAGGTGGTACAGGGCCTTGATTCTGAGGTGAAGAGTGGTATGAGATTAAGGGGTAACAAGGAGAGGGGAGGGTATAGCTCAAGTGGTAGTGTTCATGCTTAGCATGCACAAGGTCCTGGGTTCAACCCCCAGTACCTCCTCTAAAAGTAAATAAACAAATAAACCAAATAATTATACCCCTCCGCCAAAAAAAAAAAAAAGGAAACAGGGGACCACTTTTTTGAACTCTTTCTGGACCCAGGGAAGGCCAGGGTGCTGGCTATGAGAAAACAAGGTAGATAAGGACTGATTTGGAGAATGCGGAGTCCAGGGCATGCAGAAAACCAAATGGGGAACCAAGGCTGATCTCCCACTGAAGCATCAGTTCAAAGAGATGCAGACAAGAGGTGGGGTCCAGGTCGAAGACCAAAGTGTGGGAGCTGTGATGTCAGACAAGACTCTGCGCAGAGGTGAGAAGGCACCTGGTGAGCATCCTTGAGCTGCTGGGGCAGAGTCACAGCCTTTTTTGAAGGACCTTGTAGACTCAGCCTTCAGTGGGTAGGGAGTGATGAAGGGCCCTGAGTCAGCTCAGACTCTACTGATATCTGAGGAAAGGATTTAGGGGACCAGAGCCCTGGACATCTGAGAGCTGTAGCTGGAAGTGGCATGTCGGTGTTGGGAGAGGCACCCTGGGCTTGGGGCTTGCCTACGTCTTCTCTCTGAGTGCTCCAGATTGCCAGGTTTATCTGTCTCCAAATACTGAGCAGTTCTGTAGCCAGTCATACAGGTAACTAAGTAGGTCAAGGTGACCACAGTGTGACTATAGTGTAACTGCTTCCTCTGAGGGCCTTTGAGAATAGAAACAACCATCCTTATGACTGACAGAATTTGGAAAGAAAGGGGTGGACTTGAGCAGTAATGGAGTTTCTAGGGAGCCCTGAGGAGAATTAGGAAACCTAGAGGAGCAGGCTCAGAGGGAATGTAATTTGTAGTTCCAATTAGGATGTGATGAGCTGGAGACACCCGTGGGATCCTAGGGGGAGAGATCTAGCAGACAGTTGAATGTGATTGAGGCCAGAGATATGTAATTAAGAGGTGATGGTTGAAGGAGGCCAGAACCATCACAGTGGCTCCTCTCTGGGGGTACCTCACCCAACCCCCACAACCCGTCACTGCATCCCTTGCCCTCTGATTTAATTGCTCTGGGATGGTGCCTGAGCATTGGTATTTTTAAAGTGTTCATCCAGTGATTCCAGTATGTGGTCAGAGTTGAGACTGCTGACCTACAGGATGAAGTCCAAGTTCCTATGCATGGCGTGCAGGCCTCTCCCTGCAAAGCTACTGCGTATCTCACCCGGCTTATTCTCCCTCTGCTTGCGCCCTGAGCTCAAGCCATCTCGTCCTCTGCCATTCCCTGAACATACCCTGCAGTTTCACGCTTCTGCGACTTCACACCTGCTCTTGCTCTGCTCCGGAAGCCCTTTCTGCTTGTAGGCTCCTCGGATGTCTTTATTCCAGCCTCACTCAGCCTAAGCCTCATCTCCATCTGAAGGATTTCCTTGGCCTTGGAAGCTGGAGTGACACTTTCTCTTGGGTGCCTCCACCTGGTCCTGCTCCTTCATTACAGCGCTCATCCCAGATGGGACAGATTGCTCTCATGGGCTTTGCTCTTTCACTTACTGTGGGACTTTGGCTGTAAAAAGGATAATGACACCCACTGCATGAGTTAATCATGAGGATTGAATGAGGTGACTTGTGTGCAGTGTGGAGCAGGCGTAGACCACAGGGCTGTACACTGGCTTTACACATAGCAGTTGTTATCATCTGACTTCCTAACTCTAGAGCAGCACCACCCAATGCAAATAAAACACAAGCCGCAAAAAGGAGCCACATAGGCGATTTTAAATTTTCTTATAGCCACATTAAAAAGTAAAAAGAAGTGAAATTAATTTCAATGGTATATTCTATTTAATGGAATATACTCCAAATGTTATCTTATAATATTTGATCAATATAAAACTTATTAATGAGCTATTTTTACTTTTTTTCATGTAAGTCTTTGAAACCCCCTGTTATTTTACAAGCATACCTTATTTCAGACTAACCACATTTTAAGTGCTCAGTAGCCATACATGGCCAGTAGTTACTGTCCTGGACAATGCAGTGCTACATCCGCAAGATCTCTGTGAATTTCTTGAGGATATGCACAGCGTCTGATTTTTCTCTGCATCACTCAGCTCTTGGCACAGAGTAGTGTCTAACAAATGTTTATAAAATATTATTGAGCTAAGTCAGGTCATTGGGCAGGTTGCTGAGGGGAATAATTGATAAGCAACCACAAGCTCTAATGACAGGCTGGGGAAGCCAGGCAGTGACTGAAAGTGAGGCACTGCCTTGTGCCGATGGAGCCAGGGGGAAGGAGAAGGAGCCATCTCTGCAGCAAGCCTGGGATTAAAAGCCTAGAATGGGAAAGGTTCAGATCTTTGTCTTGATGCTGTCATCACTAATACTTGTGTTCCCTTCAAATTAGAGGCAGTCAACTTTACCCAATGACGGATTATCTGGCCTTTTTGGGGTAGGATCTTGGGATCACTATAGGAAAATCACTTCACTCCAGAAACCTCCCTGACCAGACTGTTCCAGTGAATGGTTATAAAAACAGATTTGTGTTTGAGTTCTGATTCCACCACCAATGAATTGTGTGACCTTGGACAACTTACTTAACCTCTCTGAGCTTCAGCTTCTGTCATCTGTGAAACACAGGGAATAATAAGAGCATCTCTCTCATAGGGTTACCCTGGAGAGATTGTATACTGTGTCCATGTCTTAAAGAGATCATGTGCTTCTGACGTGGCTCCCAAGTACCCCTGCCTCCTGGTGTATCCCATCCCTTTGAGTGTGTGTGGGACCTAGTGACTTGATTCTAACCAACAGAACATGGCAGGGTGATGGGACACTTCCATGATTAGATTGTAAAAGTCTGTGCCTTCCATCTTGCTAGTGCTTGCTTTTGCCCTCTTCCTTGCTTGCTCTGAATAAAGCCAGCTGCCACGTTGTGAGATTCTCTGTGGAGGGGTGCATGTGCTAAGGGGCTGGGGAGATCTCCAACCAGGAGAGCACCATGAGGAACTGAGTCCAGCAGCCCAAGAGAAAGTGGGTCTTGTTAACAACCAGCGGAGTGAGCTTGGAAGTGGATCCTTGCAGTCAAGCTTTGACATGAGACTGCAGGCTTCTGAGAGTCAGCAGACCCAGCTAAATTGTGCCTGGATCTACAGACAGTAGATGTGTGTGGTTTAAGTTGCTAAGTCTTGGGGTAATTTGTTACACAGAAATTAATAACTAACGCATGCAACTGTTTGACACAGTAGCTACAATGTAGAAGGTGCTCAGTAAATTTAAATATTACTCTTAGCAGTGGATTTGGAAAAGTCTTCTGTTGGTAAGGGAGTCTTGTCCTATACATAGAAAATCTCTAAGCTAGACAGCTGATTAATGCTCTTCATGAGCAGCTAGGATTCAATCAGACTTGCTTAAGTGGAGTCACATATTTTTAAAATTATAGTTCATTCCTTTGCACTGGAATCAGCATTTGCCTTCTCACCTCAGGCATGGTTTCAGCCCCATCCCATCCCACCCGATGTCCAGCCAGTGCCAATAGGTTCACACTGTGAGGACACAAACGGGACATTTTCCTGGGATGGGGATTCACAGCTGACTTGGGGGCCAAAAGTGGCAACAGACCTGAGAATAAGGTATAATCAGCCCACTGGTCAGAGCAGTACTTTGTTTTGTTTTCCCCTTTTTTCAGAACGTGGTTGTCCTCTGAGAGAAACACTGGTAAGAAGAATCCATGCGTAATGTAGCTAAGCGTCTGTGATTGTGAAGCCTAATCACTTGTGAAATAGAATCGATCACAATGTGCCTTGTCTGGGAAACAAATGTGTTAACTAAAGGGGGGTGGTCTGTGCATGTTCTGGAGGAAGGGGACCTTAAGGAACAGTGATTTGTCAGTGTTTTTCCAGCGCTGTCCAGAGCAAGGGGGCCCATCTGGCTGACAGAAACATCCGCTCTGCTTGACAGGCGGGCCCTAGAGATGCCGGGAGCATCAGGCAATCATAACTCACCGACACGAGCCATTAAGATCATCCTGCTGCGCTCTGGCATGAAGTCCTTGCTTACCATGCAGCCTTCTGATGAGAATAACTCATTTCTCTCTATGTTGGCCTCCCACCAATGGACACGAGGTTCTGGTTTTCTCGAAAGTTACGGTTTTCTCTGGAACTAACGCTCTTCTGTTCTAGCTTATTCATCAGTCTCTTGAGAGTTTGCACAGGCTGGATCAGTCTCTGACCTCTTGGGTACGGACCAAATAGATCTGCTGCCTTTCAAAGTGGAGAGCAAGTTCCTGGGGCCTAGCGACCTCCTGTCTTCCCTCCATCTTTCTGTCCCTCCCTCCTTTTTTTTTCCTCGTTCTCTCTTTTTTTTTTTCTTCTACCTCTGCCCATCTTCACCCTGTCACACACAAACACGCACTCTGTCTCTTGTATGAATCGTGGTGTAGCATCTTGGCTAAGCTAAAATGGATTCTGGAGCTAATTAGTTCTGAGTCCTGGTTTTGTCACTTAGTAGATGTGGGCTCTTGGGCAAGTGACTTTAAGCTCTCTGTGACTCATTTGTAAAATGGGAATAATAGTACTTGCCTCATAAGGCTGATGTCAGGATTAAATAAATCAGAGCAGTGCCTGGCACTGGTAAGTACTCACTCACTCAATGTTAGCTAAATAACAAGTACTGAGTGCATGCCATATGCCGGACTCTAATGCCCTGATGCACATGCAAGCAAACCAAATTCTAAGCCTGTAAATACCTCAAAGTTATGAAAGCAATACCTAAAGGCAACCAGTCATAAACCGCCAACTAGGGTATTAACTAATACTAGCCAATAATTTCCTTACTTCGCTTCTGCCTTTTCTCTATAAAAGTTTTTCTCCCAGCTCCCATCAATGGAGTGCTTCTAACTACTTCCAGTTGGTGCTGCCTGATTCAAGTTGATTTTTGCTCAGATATGTGGCCTCAGTTTATCTTTTAACCATTCTGTTGTCAGAAGTGGGGTTGAAGGAGCCTTTCCAAAGGCCCCCAGGAACAATGACAAACCCACTGAGCTCACTGCTTCTTCACTGTGTCTGGAGGTCACAGGTAAGTCCCTTCTTTACCTGAGTTCTGCAGATTTTGCATTTTCAAAAAGAGCTTTCTGAATTTATTTGAGCATTTCTTTCTCCCTACTGGGCCTGGGGTAAGCCAACTTAAAACAAACCAGACTGGGTTCTTGGTTGAACTGGGTTCAACTTAGAAACTGGACTGGCTCTAGGGTTGGACCAACTTAAGCTGGACTGGGTCCAGTGCAAGGCCTCAGATAATAGGAAAAAAGAAAAAGTGAGTTCCTCTGAGTTCAAGCAATCTGGGAGTCATCCATCTGGGATCCAAGCTAACTATATGTATAAATACCATAGATTCAGAACCTGTGTTTTTCTGAACCAGTGACTACCAAAGATAACCTTGAATTACAGTGGCCACAGTGGGAGAACTTTTAACCTAGATAAGCCTATCCATTTTTGAGGTATTCTAGGAAAATAAAGGGTCCTGATTTTCCCCAAAACAATGGGATGCATTTTTTATTGGTATGCAAAAGCTTCTAAGAAACTGAATCAAAAATTGCCTCTTTAAAGATCCTCTACAAAAGGTAGATGAAAAGCTTAAGCAACAGGCTGATGGTGAACCTAAAAGGGCGTGTACACTAACTCCACTCTGACTGCTCCTTCCCTGTACTCTCCACTCCCTGAATATTTGAAACCTACTAACCCCTTTACTCAGTTGCCTTCCACTCTGAAGATGAGCCAGAGATTAAACAAATGCCTTTTAAAGGAGGCCTTTCGCTGAGCCTGGAATACCAGAAGTAACCATCATTTCTCCATGGTCCAAGGCTGAACTTAGGTCCATCATCAAATATTTTTCAAACCCTAAAGAGAATCCTCAAAGATTTTATGAGGAATTTAGAGTCCTAATTGGAGCTTATGATCCGGGACTCCTGGACCTCTAGAATTTATTCATATGGCATTAGGATGGGGTGACTGCCTGAAAAATGACTGGCTGAAGCCATGTGGGAGGATCCCAAGAGTGGTATTAAAGACCTAAATACTAATCACTCTGCCAGGGATGGCCCAAAATGTGCTGGAAAAATACCCCAAGACCTACTTGAAAGTATTGGTAAGGTATTTCCTCAAAAGACTGACTAGTCTACCATTCAGTCTTGCAAAGCAAACAAAATATGAACCAAAAAATATGTCTGTGAGACAAGATTGGAAACACTTTTTGTGACATATTCTAGGCTTTCTTTATTAAATGCAGGCGCAGAAAAATGCCCTGATACCCTTATTCGTGAATGGGCTCTAGTCCCAAATAAGTAGCCATATAAAGAGAGACAAGCTGGGCTGAGAAGCCACCTCTGTTGCTGAATTAACAGCCCTTGTTGAGCATGCTGAAAGAACCTTGCAGCAAGATAAAATTTAAAAAGCCAATAAATATATGGCTCTGCGGTTATAACAGCTCCAAGAGCTGAGAGGATCTTCACTTTTCCAGTCAGAACATAGAGGTCCTTTACTCAGGAATACTGCACCCTGGAATGTCTGCCTTCACTGTAAACAACCAGGGCCCTGGAAAAGGAATGCCCCACTGCTGAACCCATTATTTTAATAGACCTCCACCTACTAATCTAGATTGTTTTTCCCTTGGGGGAAGTCTTAAAAAATTTGATTACTGAAATAATAATAAACATTGATGGGGCTCTGAGGGATCCTCTGGTAAATTGCTCCCCGTGATCTCCCCAAATGAGCAAAGGGAAACTAAGATAAAACATAATGGAGAATCCTGTACAGTATTGGTGAGTACTGGGGCTGCTTTATCTACATTAAACCCCATTTTCATAAAACAGCAAATCTGTTGGAGTAAAGAGAATATTTCCATAGTAGGGGTTTCTTACGAAATTCTGGACTGTGTCTAAAATCGGTTCAGATGACACTAGGGCTATTTTTGGGAAGCCATACTTTCCTTCTGTGTGACACTGCCCCAGTAAACCTGTGAGGACGAGATTTGCTTTTTAAATTGAGGAGTCATGAAATTTAACTCAGCGGGAAAAGGATCATAGAATTTCCTGACCCTCCTGATCCTGAGCGGCTCTGCTCTCTGCAAACAGGATTTGATGAAACTGAGGCTCTAATGAATGGAAGCCCGATCTCTCAGAGGTTCTCAAATGCTTGTGGGCTTCTTCCTCAACTGACACAGGCAAAATTAAGAGCACTGAACCCATAAAAATCCAAATAGATCATTCCAAACCCCAGCCCAAATTGCCTCAATATCTGCTAAAAAGAGAAGCTATACTAGAAGTTATCAATCCACTATCCAGAAACTACCAATGGTAGGAGATTTAATTAAGCAAGGACTTAAAATTCCATGCACTAGTCCCTGTAAGACTCTGATCTTAGCCATGATATAACCAAATGGTTGAGGTTGGAGATTTGTTCAGGATCTAGGTGCAATTAAGAAAATTATGATACCACGGTTCCCTGTGGATCCAAATCCCAATAATTTATCTGATGTGCTTACAGACTCAAAATGACTCACAATGGTATGTCTTTGCTCTGCTTACTTTAGTATCCCAGTTGACAAGGACAGTCAATATTTATTTGCTTTCACTTGGAAAAACCAACAAAATACCTGGACTCTAATGCCACAAGGGTTCACTGAAGCCCCATCCTATTTTTTACAGATTTTACATCAAGACTTGGCAAACTTACGGTTCCCTAAGGACTCTACACTCATTCAATATGTAGATGACTTATTGCTATATCCCCTACAGGGCAGGACTCAGAAGTAGATGCGATTTATCTATTACAGCTATTAGCTTGTAAAGGCCATAAGGCTTCCAAGGAAGAACTCAAATTTTCAGAAAAGCAGGTCCACCTCCTAGGACATGATTTGACTACAGAAAGTATTTCCCTCTCACCTGAAAGAAGAAAGACTATTCAAAACTTCCCTAGACCTACAAATAAACAATAATTAGGGAGTTACTTTGGAACTACTTGCAGGATATTGTGGATCTTAAGTTCCAAGGTTTTCTCTGTTCTCAACTCCCCTGCGTGAACTTAGAAGGAACTCAATTCCAGAGATTTTTTACCCTGGGAAGATAATCATGGGAAAGTCTTCAGCCAAGTACAATTAGCTTTGCAACAAACTCCAGCCTTAGGGCTCCCAAAATATATTCAATGTTTCACCTTATTTGTCCACAAGCATGGTAACCAGGCTCTAGGAATTCTATTGCAAGAGCATGGAGGAAAACAAAGACTTATTGCTTATTGTAGCTTGCAGTTAGACCCAGTAGTGAGAGCATATCCAAACTATTTGAAAGCAGTAGATGCAGCAGCTGAATTGGTGGAAGCCTCAGCTGAATTGGTTATTAGGGTATGACTTAACACGTACAAGGACCTCACACTGTTGAGTCTATTAAATTATGATCAGACCCAACATTTTTCAGCAGGCAGACTAGCATCTTGTGAGATCCTTCTCCTTTCACTAGCTAACCATCTTAAGTGCTGCAATTTGCTCAGCCCTGCTGCCCTTGCCTGACGATGGTACAGATGTCTGTAACTGTATAGACGTGGTGTCATGGTTATTGACCCCTAGCATTGACTTTTAGGACAAACCATTAGAAAACCCAGACTTGATACCTTTCATCGATGCTAAGAATGCAGAAGGGAAGTACCAGACAGGATATGCTGTAAGAAATCAGTATGAACTGTTGGAAAGGGGAATCCATCCCCAGTTTAATTCTGCTTAACCAGCAGAACTGTGTGTCCTCACTTGGGCTTGTCAGCTATCCAGTGATTTAGATTGAAGCTCAAACTAGAAAAACAAAACCTGAGTATCAGTGAAATACTCTAGCAGACTTCCATGCTAAATCAGCCAGCACTAAAATTGCTCCAATGTGCAACTTGAATGAACTCCGGAAGACTGATTCTAATCAAATTATTTATGATCATTTATATAAAAGACAAAATCAGGCACTCAAGCTGGAGCAAGAATGTTGGGTCAATTGAATATATATACAAAAGACACTGCAGAGCAGGCAGCAAAAATCAGACCATTTGCAGGCTTGCTGTCAGACCTATATATTTAGGTGGTTTTTCTATATGGAATAAAACAATATTTGAGTTTTGATTGAATGATGCTAGGACTTCTATACCAATGAATGGGTCCATGACTGTAATACTTATGAGGGAGCCCTGTGTACACCTCCTGGTTACTCATTTTATTTTTATTTATTTTTTGGAGTCCATAATAAAATACTTCCATCAAATTTTTTTTGGCAAAATGTTTTACCAAGTTTCTAGAGGAATGAAGGACAGTGATCATATATTTTATCATCCAAATTGGCTATTCTTTTTAATTGTTGAGGTTTTGGCAGCTGGAGGGTGAAAGGACAATGTGCTCTTGCTGTATTTACTGTTCAATTTTCCCTTCATAATACCTCAGAAACTCCACATTGGTCCACTCCCTTGAACTTATACTGTCAACTGAAAAGAAGTTTACTAGCAGATGTTAACCCCTCTGCATGGGCGTCATTTGGACTGTCCCTTCTTCCCTGGCTTGTGGTTAGTACAGACAGACATGACGAGAAACTTGTACTTAACTCTGGCAGCCATTGCTGAGTCCAGTGCTAAGGTACAACAGAAGTCCCTAGGCTCTTGCTAAGATGGTTTTAGATAATAGAATTGCTTTAGATTCCTTGTTGTCTGAACAAGGAATAATCTGTGCCATAGCGAATACCCGCTGTTGTACCTACATCAGAACCTCTGCTATTGCAGAAACTCAAATACAAGACATTTACAAGCAAGCTACTTGGCTAAAACTGGTTGGTATCTCATCAGAGGCACTCTTTGATTTATTTGATACCAACTTGCTTGGTTCACAGGAGCCGTGGCTAAGGAGTGTACCTCAGCCTCTTTGGTGTTCTCCTCCTAACAGTCATCCTTATAGTCTCCCTGGTGTGCTGTGTTCTCTCAAAGGTCGTAAATGCACGTTTACAGCCATCAGCAGCTCATCAGATGGCCTCACTGCACGTGGAGAAACAGAAACAAGATGAACAACAGAATAATCAGCAAACGCAATTCTTCCACGGATCTGACATCATAGCCTATGGGTTTCACAAGGAGACGAGAGCCTTTAACGGTGAGTGAGAGCGGCGCTAATACCAAATCTCATGTATGAGAGGATGGCCAAAAGGGGAGAGCTGTTAAATTAATTAAACAAGGAGGCCATTAGGCAGAGGGGGCTCTACTCCCTTGGCACCTACATAAGCAAACCAGAATCTAAGCCTGTAAAGACCTCAAAGGCATCTAAAAGTGAAGCCCGAGGAGAACTAACCACAACTAGCTGATGAGGGTGTAAGTTATTGGCTGCCAGTGACTGCCTTGCTCTGCTTTTACCTCTTCTCTGTATTGCATTTCCCCAGCTTCCGTTGACGGAGTACTTCTAACACTTCCAGTTTGGCGCTGCCTGATTTGAATCGATTTTTGCTCAGATAAATTCCAAAAGTTTTTATATGCCTCATTTCATCTTTTAATTAATACAGTTCTGTGCTTAGGATTGAGTGGTGGATGATTCAGAGACACTGACCTGCCTCCAGGGAACTTACTGGGAAACAGGGAGGCTGGAATATCAAAAGGCCACTTCAAAGCATCCCTTGGGGAGATGCTGGCTCACTGTGAGGGCTGGTGTCCTTTGAGACTCATTGTATCCTATTTTTTCACCACCACACGATCACTGCCCAGGCCCAAGTGGGTGCAGCATGAGGGTCCAGGGACCTTTTGCACAAGGAGGCCCAGGAAAGAGGCAAAACCGACAAGGAAAGGTGAGGAGGGTACAGGGGATGAGGTTTGCCTGTGTTCCAGGCTCTGCTTTGGTGATGAGGGCTGGACCTCACATTCTGTACTGGTCAGTTAATAATATGCTTGGTGATGAGGACTTCTCACCTGGTTTCCGGCCACTGCAGCTCTGCGGGGCTTCCCGAGTGTGCAGGTGGGTATGTTGGTGAGGATGTGAATGCCACATGGCCCTAGTAAATCTGTGTCGACTCTGGGATTGACAGTGGTCTGGTGGCTGAGGCCAGTGGTACCCAAGGAGATCTGATGTCTTTACCAAGAGTGAATGAAGAGGTCTGACTGCCTCCTTAGAGTTATGGCAGGGGAGCCATAAATCTCACACTGCTGTCTCCCAGGGGCTTTGGGCCCCCTCCCTTCAACCTCCCACTAAGGGGTTTGCTGCCTGAGTCTGCTCTCCTGAGACCTCTGTCATATTCTACTTCTCACTATTTTGTCAAATGCTTGAATTCTGTGTCTTTGTTAATGGGGTGTCACATTTTAAAACAATTTAAAAATCAAATTAGTTTCTTTTAAAATTATAGGTGTTAGGAATAGGTGATATGTTGGCGTGCATTAACATTCAAAAGGTGCTAAAGGGCATGCGGAAAATGTCTTTATCATCTCTCTCCCCAGCCACCTGGTTCTCCTCCCCAAGGCAATTAGCATTACTAGTTTCTTGTGCGATAGTAAGATCTTTACGTAAAAGAGACCAGGAGTTATAAAATGTATATGAACTCGACAGTTTTGTATTGAGCACCAATCAGATGCCAAGCACTGGAGATGTTAAGACCGATAGCGAGTGTCTGAGCCCCCTGACACCCCACGGTCTAGCAGGGGAGCAGCCAGGTGGGCCAGCAGCTCTAACCTGGTCTTATTAAAGGAGAAATAGAGATGGGTGTGTGAGGTGCAGCGGTAGCACCAAGGGCTGGAGAGAAGAAAAGAATCTAGCAGTGGAGACAGAAAGGGGTCTGTAACCCACCTTTTGAGCTGCCCACAGCCACCAGGGTTGGGGTATTATAGAATTCACTTCTTCCCTGCTAAATTATTTTTTGAGTCTTTCTCTTAGCCTGGTCTCATAGAATGGAAATCCATTTTGGACTATCTGACAATTTTTCTAAAAAACAGCTTTATTGAAATATGATTCACATAACATACAACTGACTGTTTAGAGTGTACAATTCAGTATCTTTTTGTATATTCATTGAGTTTAGAACATTTTCATTATCCCAGAAGGAAACCTCATACCTCTCAGTTGTCACTCACCAATCTGCCCATCCCCTCAGCCCCTGGCAACAACTAATTACTTTCTGTCTCTATGGATTTGCCTATTCTGGACATTTCATTTAAATGGAATCATATATTATGTGGCCTTTTGTGTCTGGCTTCTTTCATTTAACATAATGTTTTTGAGGTTCATCCATGGTGTGACACAGATCAGTACTGCATCTCTTTTTATGGCTAAATAAGACTCCATCATGTGGGTACGCCACATTTTGTTTCTCTAGTCATCAGTTGATGACGTTTGGGTGGTTTCCATGTTTTGACTATTGTGAATAGAACTGTTATAATCATTCATGTGCAAGTTTTTGTTTGAAAACTTGTCTTTAATTCCTTTGAGTATATACCTGGGAGTGGAATTGCTGAGTCATATGATGATTTTATATTTAACTTATTAATGAACCACCAAATTGTTTTCCATAGTGGCTGTATCATTTTACCTTCCCACCAGCAGTGTATGAGGGTTTCAGTTTCTCATTTTCCTGTTTTAAAATTGGACTTTCCCCCAAGATGCTCCTTCTGGAATCACCCACTTAGCTCCTCTGCTGCTTGTGGACTTGTGGTCCTCCTGAAGTTACCCCAGGCCTCAGCCCCTCCTTGTCTGATAGCAGGCCTGGACAGAATTCCTAAATTGTGTCTCTCTTTAAACTTTAAATGTGTTACCTATAGGCTGCCACACCAGTACTCACTGCTGGAGAGCAGAAGGAAAGGTCTTAGGAAGCAGAGAAAGGGGGGTGGAGTCTATTCAGTAGCTGTATTGAGCCTCCTTTCTGACCCCGGAGCAGTAGCTGGTTGCTTCTTTCTCAGCAGTAGACAGAGCCCACTCTGGGTGAGTCCTGTGGGCAGGAGAGGGTGCACTGGGGAGCCAAGGACAGGGACAGGCAAGCAGAAGGTTGAGGACCTTGTAATCATCCAAGTTCAAGCCAGGACAGACGTGAAGGCTAGGCCATGTCTGGAGGGGCCAAAGAATGTGCTGCCTTGTGGTCAGCAGGAAGCCAGGAGCCTGGAGCCAGGAAGGAGCAAGGTCAGGCCATGGTCCACACTGTGCAGCCCCTGCAGAGCGCAGGGTGGGTAAGCAACTGCTCCAAAACACCCAGCTGGTAAACGCCAGGGCAAGGGTCTGACCTGAGAGGGCCTGGTTCCAGAGCCTGTGCCCTTCACCACTAGGCTACAGTCTTTGTCTCTTAACTGTTATTTCCCGCCCTCTGCCCCCGTGTCCCATCCCCCAGGTCCTGAGGACCAAAGACCATTGCCGCATAGATTTTGGTGAGATTGCTCCTCCACCAGCGTCTTCTCCGACATCCCTCTCTGCTACACTCTTACTCCTCATGCAGCTCTTCCAGCTTCCCTCCATTTCTCTGTCTCTTGTCTCTACAAGATTCAGCCAAAAACAAAACAAAAAATACTCAGAAACCAAAAAAGCAAAACCCACCAGAAGCCTGAAAACCAACACCCAGTAACAGTTCCATTTCAGAGAAACAATGAATAATTCCGTAGCATTAGTATGTCCCCTAAACATTTCTGTCCCCAGCCTCTTCTAATGCTGGGATGCCCAGGTGACACTGTTGCAGCCAATGATAGATAAACTCAAGTCTCACCTTGTGGGGCTGGGGGCCGTGGGAGAAGTAGGGGTAGGAGATGCTTCTGAGAAGCACTTTTCCCAATAGAAGAGCCAGGAAAAGTTGGTGTTCTCCCCCTCACAGGGGCACCCTAGCATTAAAACAGGCTGGGAACGTGAATGGTTAGGCTCTCCGGCCTCTGTGGTGGAGGCAGACAGGTTGGGAATGGGGTTTGCTTGGCCAGCCAACAGCATCAGCCTCAGAAGGGAAGCCAAAAGCATGCAGGTGTCACTGATGACCTACGGCAGATGCAGTGACAGAGGAATAGTGCAGATCCAGATCCAGCATCTCCTTTACCCCTCTGGCTTCTTTTTCACCTGGAATTCAGAAAAAAGAACGTGTCTCATGAACTGGGAGTAGATGTGATACTTGAGTTGTGCTGGGAAGGTTGGATGAGAATTAAACAATGTTGGGTCAAGGACATTCAAGGCTGGGGAAGTGATGGAAAGGACTAGGGATGGGGGTACCTAGTTGTTCTGAAGGGCAGTGAGCATGGCAGGGGGGCTCAGGCAGAGGAGAAATGTACCAAAAGAACTAATTTGGGTTAATTTTCAAGAAGCTGCACTCTTGACTTTGTCAGAGGCTGAGCTTGCCTGACATGCTTGGAGAACAGTAAGCTCTGTGTGGGGAGCAAGCGCCCAGCAAAGCTGGCTTCAGACGCGTCGCGTTGCCCGATGCCAGCATCACAGGCTCTGACTGCTCATGCGGGAGGGCTCTTTGGCCCCAAATCTAGCTTCCGCTCGTCTAGTCCTTGTTTCTGGAGCCCACTCCCTGCTTTTTATCTCTCTACTCCTTCCCTTCCCTAGAATGATTCTGTGGCCCTGAGCCACTCTGGGATGTTGTCCCTTGTGCTAAGGTGTTGGCAATTACACTTCCTCCTCAGACTTGACCTTCTTTGACCACTGACAACGCTACCTGCACTCAGTCAGCTCTTGACAGCTGGTAACCGTAACTTTGTGCTTGAAATCTCATCTTAGCCCAACCTTTCAGGCCTTAGCCAGGGCTCAAGAGCTTTGAATGTCAGGCAGAGCATTTGCTGTCTGTCCAATAGGTGCAAGGTGGTCAGTGATAGCCTGGGTTGGGGGGATCCAAGTCAGGAGAGGGTGTGGTCTCGGGAAGCTCTCTTTGACAGCGGCATGTAGAAGGGATTGAGGACAGCACATACAGGGATGAGCAGACCAGTCAGGAGGCTGCTGCAGCAGCCCATCGAGATCTGGACTGGACGGGGGCAGGGGAAGGGCCAGATATGGGAAAAAAAAACACGAAAGCATGTGTCAGTAGGATTTGGGATGCGATGAGTTGTCCTGGGAAGAGAGGAAGAAGCACAAGAGGAAGCCAGTGTTTCTAGCAGATCTGTTATCAGGAATAGCAGATGAGGGTCTGCTGGACCAGTTTTTGTTTGGTTGGTTTTTAAGAAGCTGTATTTGGCTCTAGGCCAGCTTGATGTGAAGCCGCAGTGGGGCTCCTACTCGGGTGTGTCCACAAGGCAGTGGGAGAGGTGGCGTGAGGGCTGAGGAGAGGACCCCTGTGGAGGTGAAGAGCTGGGAACAGGGAGAATGTGGGGGTAAGAACAGAGCAGGGGGAAACAAAGGACCTTTGGAGCAGATGCTGTGCGGAGGCGGTTGGGAAGGGAAGTAGGAGAAGGAGCTGCAGGCAAGCAGGACAGGTGAGGGGCTGAGAAACTGGAACAGCAGACTCAAACAGGAGGGAACAGGCCACAGCATCTTCCTTTGTGAGGTAGAGCCCTGGAGTCCTTTTTGTGGGTCCTTGTCATTTCTGAGTCCAGCCCTGACCCTGTGATAATTAAGTCCCCTCTCCCACGCTCGTTTTCTCCCTCGAGGTGCTTGTTTTTACTTTCAGAGTCAAGTCAGATCCCACAAGACGCTTTCCCAATACATTTTGACCTAAGTTAATTCCAATTTTCATCTGCCTGTCACGATGAGTGAGCTCCCTGATTCTCCCTATTTGAATATTTCTCAGTTTTCAGATTTCTTTTTTTTTGAATGAAGACAGACATCTTATGTGGCTTGCTAGTCAAGCAGTGCTGTTAACATTTGGTTGCCTTGCAAGGTTTTTTTTTTTTTTTGACTTCTTGTTAAACATTTTCTCAGGGCTTCCTGAGAGGCGTTGGTGAACATTCTTTAGGATTATGTGGCCTTTTTTCTTCCTTCTATTCTTTGCTCATTCTTTTTTCCTCGTTCCTCTGTCAAAATCAGGTATTATGGGCTTCTTTTCTCATCTCTCAGGTTGTTGGAGTAATTCTGTGTTATAACGTTAACACCACAGCTAATGTTTGTACAGTGCCTTACAACTTACAAAGCATGTCACATGTATTTTCTTATTTTATCTTCACAGCAATTCTTTGAAGCAGTTAAGGTACAATTTTCCTTATTTTACACATAAGGCCTCTGAAGACTTGGCTGGTAATATTGAAGGAGTCAGGGTGACAAGATCTGTGACTGCTTTCCTTTTTTTCTTTTTTTATAATAATATGGCAAAAAAGAAAAAAAAAATCCAATACATGACCATTGGAGGACATTTGGAAAATCTAGGAGAGAATATAGAAGGAAATATATATTACTGGCCAACTCAGTCCAGGAACTGCTACTGTCAGCCCTTGTGGTGGTTCTTTCCAATCACATTTCTATGAATTGGTGAAGACTGTGTATAATTAGAAACTACATCTT
The DNA here is from genome assembly GCF_048773025.1 of Camelus bactrianus. Classification (NCBI taxonomy): domain Eukaryota; kingdom Metazoa; phylum Chordata; class Mammalia; order Artiodactyla; family Camelidae; genus Camelus; species Camelus bactrianus. The sequence goes on along the minus strand of NC_133558.1, from coordinate 26,971,353 downwards.
GATGTGGGACTCTGATTTTGAAGTGTAGCAGATTGTGAGCATTTTCCCACACCAATCAACTATTTTAAAATCTATTCTAGCCTAGGGATATAGTATAATTTATGGAACAGTTCCCCTCTTGCAGGACCTTGAAGTTGCATCCATTTTGGCCTGTACAAAAACAGTTTTTTGTTTTTGTTTTTAAAATTAAGTATAGTCAGTTACAGTGTGTCAATTTCTGGTGTACAGCATAATGTCCCAGTCATGCATGTATGTACATATAGTCATTTTCATATTCTTTTTCATTAAAGGTTATTAGAAGATACTGAATATAGTTCCTTGTGCTACAAAAACACTTTTATGAACAACTTTATACTGCAAACACCTGTCTGAGGCTGTATTCTAAGCCTAAGGGTGGAATGACTGGGTTAAAGAGCATATTGTTCAACTGCATTCCACAGATGGACCAGGTTTTATTTCAACAAGAAGTATACATTTGTGTCTCTCTTACCATACCCTTGCTGGTGTTGACTGTTAAATTTTAAACTCATTGTAAACATTACAGATGAAAAATAAAATCTCATTGCTTTGTTTGACATTTCTTTTACTGCTTATGAGACAGAACTTTGCCCCTTTGTTTATTGTCCATTTTAATTTCTTCCAATAATCATATTCTTATGCTCTTTGCTTGAGAGTCCGTGGTGCTTTCAATTTTGTTATTGATATTCAAGGATTGATATGAGTTAAATGCCCCCTGACTCTCAGTGCTCCCCTGACACTCATCCTGTCTACCCAACCTTGGAAACCACCCTGAAAAGGTGATTGCAGCCCACTGTTGAGGAAAAACAATTAACTGAATCAATTCATACTAAAATATACATGAGATATCCTCTCCTTCTCCCTGTAACTGTAAATAGGAGGATATTTCTGGACCCATAATTCTAATCCAGTGGTCTGTCTGTCTGACATGGATGACATTTAAATCTGCTCTCACATTCTGGGACTTTTGAATTTTCTTCATAGGCTCCTATTAGACCACATTAGAGAATTTGTTCTTCAATCTATCTGCAAAGTACAATCCACCATACCTTGATGGAGTTTGTGGTAGGCAGACTGATGTTTACTTGATTAACTTTTGGAATGTGTCTGCAAGTAACAACTCCTGACTAAAACTGGCTCAAGCAATATGGAAACTTAATTGTTTCTTATAAGAAATCCAGGGGCTGGTGGCTCTAGAGTTGGTTCATTTAACAGCTCAGTGTTGATAGTTCTCTGGTTGATAATTCTCCGCAATTCTAGTGGTTTCTCCCTCATGTTGCAAGACCATAGTCACAGGTCCAAGCATCAGGGCCTCACATAATAACACCCAAGGCAGGCAGCAAGGGGAATTCTCAGATTCCTCTATTCTATTAAGAAGGAAAATCTTTCAAGTGACCAGCCTCCCACCTCATGAGACCAGAATTGGGTCACACAATCACCCCTAACCACAGAATCTCAACTGTCAGAAACAAGGCAAGGATGGAGGAGGGGGGAGAATTGATGGAAACAACAACTAGTGATGCCTACCCCCTGGCTTGGTAGGAGCTGAAGGGGTGTGTGTGTACTTGGGAGTGGGGACAGGTGAGATTCCATGGGGTTGAGCTGGAACCAGCAGTTCCCCCTGAGTCAATGATTTGCACTTGGCATAGAAAGGCCTGGAGATGTATAGGTTGTGCTAAGCCAGAAAGTATGCAAGAAAGCTTGGAAAGAATACCAGATCTGGGCAGTTCAGAGTTGAGGTGGTAGAACAGAGTCAAGACCCAAGTCTGAAAGCCAAGCCAAGTCAATCTGCACTAGAACAGCTCCTTAGCAGCCCACCTGGCGTGAAAGCTGGTTTTCATGTGTGGCAGACACAGGATACAAGTAGGTAGGCTCGGCTGAAAGACCCAGGATTGAGGCACAACGTTTGTCTCGGGCTGTCTCCTGCCTTTAGGAACTTCCAGGCTTATCATTTACCAGGGAACATGGCTGACAGCTGTGAAACAAAGAGAGGCCCTTTCTGTCTTAGGCTGGTTCTCAGTGTAACACGAATTCCTGTTCTGCCTCAAGGTTCTAAGCTAGGGGAGACTAAGGTCCTCCAGTAGCAGCTCTTTGCCTCAGGGGTGCTATCTTTCAAGATAATGCCCCTCACCAATATTTACTGAGCATTTACTATGTGTATAATTCTGTTTGTTTTCCCTGTATTAAAGCGTTCAGCAACTCAATGGAACAGATACTGTTGTTATCATCCCCATTTTATACATAAGAAAACGGTGTTGCTGAGAGGTCAGTCAGCTTTCTCCAGGTCTTGCACAGCTAGGAAATGGTGAGCAGACATTCAGAGATAGACAGTCTGATGCCAAAGCTCAGGGCAGTGCTGCATTGCCTCCCAGGCAGCAACGCTTTTCTGCAGAAGAGATTCTTGTTCATCTGTCTAAGAAGGTGGGTGCACTGATGCTGGAGAGGGGTGCTGATCCTGTACTGGGTGGTCCTTACGTCTCTGTGCCTCAATTTCCACACTTGTGAGATGAAATGATCACCTGATAGTCTCTAGATCCCTTCCTGCCCAGAGGTCCATGAATAGTCCTCTAGAAGGCAAGGCAACCATGGTTGATGCTTGGAAGAAGTTAAACTCTTTCTGGCTCTTAAATCTTAGCCGTGCAGAATCCTCACAGACGCAGTGACAAAGTGCACCCAATAAAACCCCCAGAACATCTCAAATGCTGTTGACAGGAAGATTCCCAGCAGGAGGACTGGGCAAGGGGCATGGAACCAATGCGTGTCTCTCATGATTCTCTTCCTTAGGAAGACGCAGGGAGTGTGAGCAGGCTGGTTCATTATAACTGTATTTACTGCATTGATTTCCGTTGCTTTGACGAAGAAAACTTCCAACAGGAGATGCAAATTGCCTTGGGACCTACAAATCTTGCTAGCACAGCCCTGGCAGCCTCAGACCAGAGCAACCAGTGTGGTGATTTCTTCTCCTCTGAAGAGGTATCTCTGAGTTTTGGAGTGAAGTGAGTTAAGGGTCCAGGGCCATGGGGTGGAGTGATCCAGCCCTGTGGTCTTGGCTTCAGGAATCTCCACTGGTGAGGAACTCAGCTTCCCAATCTGTGGTCTCCCAACGTGCTGCTGTGAATCAGACAGCTGGCTTCACCACCAACCTTGAACAAAATACTTGACCTCTGTAGCTTTAGTTTCCTCATCTGTGAAATGGGGATCATAGCAGTACTTACCTCATCAAGTTACTATGCAGAGTAAATGAGTTACTCTAGGTAAAGCACCTAGAATAGCAACTGGTTCATGGTAAAGTGCTACAGAAATGTTGGCTGTAAAAATCTTTCCTTACCAGACTGGAAGCTTCCTAGAGGCAGGGATCTTGACTACCTGTATAACATCATGCCCATAGTGCCTGCCACCGTGCCTGGCCTGCAACAGAGCCTCAACATCTAAAAATAGCATTCATATCTATGAATGATAAATAGATGAGTGATGAGAGTGCTTTGCAAACTGGTAAATGCGACTCAGGAGTCTGACAGAATTATTATCTATTACTAGTTGTGATCACCTGGTTTCTCCTGGGAGTCTCTGGTAGCTCAGAAACTGGAGGGTATAGAGCACCTTGGGTCTGGTTCATTGATCTGATGCTTTCTGTCAACAGGCTGTTCAGGGTCTCGGGACCCATCTACTAGCAGTCACCAGTCAGGATGTTGAAGATATAGGTCAACTGAGAGGGAGGAGGCAGAGGTTCAGAATTGTAGACTCACTGCCTACTTTTGGCCAGAAAACTCCTTATTTAACCAAAGCAGGCATCTGAAACAAAAAGCCCATAAGGGGCAGAGAGGTAACAGGGTGGTGCTGAGGGAGGGGCCTGCATTTGTGCTGAACCCTGTTTGGGCTGCATTGTTTTGAGACACACATAGCTCATTAAGGCCCTGTGATTGCCCTTCACGTCCGCCGAACATTCTGCTCGCCTGTGTTTTCTCACACCACACCATCATGGTGGTCCAGGCTTGGTGTTCCTGGTTGTGATACAGACACTGATGCAGAAACATGGGTCCTCATTGTTAGAAGTACAAGACCACAGGCACCCTGATGAGTGACACCTGACTCCCAGGCTCGGGTTGGGACAGTGGCATCTTGGAGAGCACGGCCATCTCTCTGCTCCAGCCAACTGATGCCTGTGGATGCTGTTCCAAACCATGGGACCAATGTGGTAGAAGCTTCTGATTTTTCCAGAGAAGGTAAAAACCTTTTCCTTACATGGACCCTCTCGATGCTCACACAACACATGGAAAAATGTTTGAGTGCAAAGTGTTTTAATTTTTGGAAGTCTCTCGTGCCTGTTTGAAATGTTTGTTTTTAGGTCACTGCCAGAATTGTTTGGCTTAATGAAAAAAAAATGTATTTCCCAAGCAATCCCTGGGGCAGTGGTTTTTCTTGGCATTCGGCAAGCTTTTTAGGTGGCCTTTCTTTAATTCCTTTATCACTCATGATCCTAGCACCTACTGTGTGGGGAAGGAAAAGTTCTAGAAGAGCTAGAAGGAAAAGGCTCAGGTGGGAGAGTTTGGGATACAGAGACGAAGGGGCTACAGCTTAGGGAAGAAAGAACAGAGTAGCATACAGATCAATCACATGTACCTAGAAGAGAGGACCATGCAGAGTGGTAAGTAGTAAGGTAGGTAAGATCTGGGATGCTTTCAGCTATAAATGACAGAAACCTGAGTAAAAGTGGATTAAACCAGGAGCTTTAACTCAACATGAGGACTGGAGAAGGGCCATCATAGTGCCTTATTCCTATGCAGTTCATCCAGGATTACAGTATACTCCATCCTTCTGCTCTGCCGTTCTGCTTATGTCTGTGTTGCCTCGTGGCCTCATTATGGCTGCTGTATCACATCCTTGTAAGGTAGCATCCTGACCAGGTAGGAAGGGAGGAGGATTTCTCCTCAAAGTGTTTTCCTTTCTCCTACTCTCAAAAAGATTACCCAGCCTATGGAAGGCAGATCAAATGTCCACTGGGGTCCAGATCAAATGACCAGATGTTCACTCTGTCATCCCATGAGTATAGCCTACTATTCTCTTTATTCTGGTAGCTTGGTTTGTTCCTCCTTGTCTCAATACTCACGTAGTGCCTTCCATGGTAACCATTTGAACTTGCCAGCAGATCTTGTTGGTTTACTCTGAAGACTCAGGAAACCAACTGTCATGAACATAATGGAGTTTTTCTCTGGTGAATGAAAATCTCAGGGTGACTTTGAGCCATCATTCTGGAAACCCATTCCTATGGTCTGGGCCTGGAGCTCTGAAGGATCACAGATGAGAAAACGTTACAGCTGAGAATATGTAGAGAGTTCCTGGATAAGAACAACTGTTTCCTTACGAGGAGATTGAGGTCCACGAGGTTTAGGAGGCTTTCCCAAAGACATGGAGCTGCATCACGGTCTAGGTCACAGCATACCCTGTATATTTTGATTAAAAAATAAGTGCCAGAAAATTTCTAGGATTCTCATTGGCTGAGGACCAGAGAAAGATATTCCTCCTTAAATAGCCTCCTTGGCCAAATAGTTTACTCGCTAGGTACTTCTAGTCCAGAATTTACTTTTTCTCCAAAGCCTGGCTTTGAATACACAGTTGGCAACACACTATTCTTCTAGTAGAAGTTGCTCCATTTTCTTCTTTCTTTGTTTATTGGTGTTTTGTTATTATTGTCTATCCATCTACCCCTCACTCATCCATCTACCTATCCATCCATCCATCTGTTCACCCACACACCAACCATCTATCTATCCAGCCAGCTTGCTTTGAGTACCTTTTTTGTGCCGGGCATTGTTTAAAAATAAGATCCTACACAGTCTGGCTGTCCTTTACCTCATTTCCCACCAGTTTCACCTTCATTCTACTGAGTGTCACACAGCCTTCTTGTTATTCCTTAAACAAGCCAAGCTAGTGCCTGCCCCAGGGCCTTTGCACTGAGGTCCTCTCTGACTGAATACTCTTCTACCAGATTCTTGCATGGCTCATCCTTCATTTCACTCAGGTTTTGTTCAGATGTCCCCAAGAGTACCCCACCTCCCGCTGCAATTAGTCCATTATCGTGCTTTGTTTTTCTTTGGACCACTCACTTATCATTACTTGAAGTTATGGTATTTACTTATTTATCATCTGTCTCCACTTCTAAATTCAGGCTCCCTGAGGATAACAATTTTCTCTTTTTATCACTGCACCTTAAAGAGAGCCTGGCACACAGTAGGTGTTTAATAAATACTTGTTTAGTGAACAAATAACTATGGCCTTAATTTTGCCCTTGAACAATTCATAGTGTATTTGGGGAGACAGAAAAGATACCTAGACTGATAAATAAAACAAAGGTGGCCTGCGGTAAAAGCCAGATAAATGGTTTCTGACCATCAGAGGGCAGAATGGTGTTGTTTACTTGTAGGGAGGAGGTCTCGGAGAGCTGGGAGCATTTAGATAAGGTGATGTAGCTGACACCATGGCTGCCCACCCACTCCCCTGGCCCCCCTCAGGTTCACCTGCATCTGGGTAGACAGTGGCAAGGCATGCTGGCTCTCCCCACTCACATGCCCAGGTCCTTAGTTCTCTGGGGTTTTCTGGTCCCAAGGGAACTTGCTCAGCCTGGGTGCAGAGTGACCCAGAGAGGCTAGAGAGGAAAGCCCCAGGAGTGAGTAAATAAATATTTCTGCCTTCCTGTTCAGCACTGGGACAATGTGGAGGCATGTTCTCCAGTGTCTCCTGGTGGGTGTGAGTGCAGGTGCCCATAGCAGTAACCCCCACATTTGTATCCTACTCCCCGCCTCCATTGGCTTTCCTCCCCACCTCGTCTCATTTCCTCTGCACCTCACTTGGGTGTCTTGGGATCACCTCTCAAAAAAACAATCAGCACTCACTATCTTGTCTAGCGGGGTCTGCTTTCAGGAAGCCAAAACCAAGACAGGCGGGGTGGAGCAGAGGCATGTCCAGTACCATAGAAAAAGTCAGAAACCCAGAGGTTTCCCTGTGGTCCTGACTCTCCAGCAATCTGCTGGCACGATTGCCCTTGATCCTTGGTGAAGGGCGGTAGGGGGACTGGGGAGGGGGCGAGGTGAATTTAGGGAAAAGGCAATGGTTAGGACGTCAAGAGTCCTGGGCTCTGTCTTGGATCTGCCACTAACGTGCTGTGTGCCCTTGGCCAAATCCCTTTCCCTCTCTGGACTTTAGTCTAGTCACTGGCCCAAGGAGGTGGTTGGACTGTCTAATCTCAAAGCGTCCTTCTTGTGCTGGGGCTCCATAACAGCTTCGTGGTTTGTTTTCTTCATTTCTCTCCCCCTCACTCACTGCAGTTGTCTGCATTTGCCTCTCTGTCTCTCTTAAAGTCAGAATGCTGGGACAGTTTTGAAGGGCTGCCTGGTAAGATAGCCAGCTTTAGTTGTCCCTGGTAAGGATAGGTGAGGCTTAATCCATGCAGCACTCACTGGGAAGCTGGAGAAAACCATCTTCTCTATGTCTGAGGTGTCGTTATTGTTAATAATGATGACATCAATCTACCTCATCAGACCCAGAATTGCTTAACTAAGAAAAATGCCTTTGTGACTCTTAGTAAATATAAAGTGTGCCCACTCAATCAGACTGACACCCCCACATGGGCGGGTTCGTTCCCTTCCCCACACCCTGACGGGTTGTTTGCAATCCTGCCCTTCTTCAAACGACAGCATTTATTTTTTATTGATGTTTCAGCACTTTGACAAATACATTTTTCCATGAAGAGAAACATAATTAACTTAAGTCATTTATATTAATCACAAGGGGGAAAAATCATGCAAAACAGGGGTAATTTTGTATTGAACAAGGCACGTTACCTAATGAATATAGATGGTGCTGATTTATGTGTTTATCCAAAAAGCATCAGTGGGGAAAAAAAAGCCATCATCAAACCCCACCCCACGCCCTGCCAAAAGCTGAAAAAATAATCCTTCAAAGATGCTTCCTGGTTTGGTGGCATTCTGCCCATAGATTGAAAAATCAAGTGACTTTTCAAGTATTTACGGAGCTTGAACAGCAAGAGACAGTCTTTCCTGGTGTGGGTGTCCTCTGCATGAATCCCAAGGAAGCTGTAACTACTTACTCCTCAAACACTATGCTGATGGGGCCGGGTCTGCACAGGTGGGATGGGGGTACTTTCCTGTGGAAGCTTTGGGACAGGCCCCGAGGTCTGTCTTTGCAGGGTGCGGGCGGCAGGGACCTGGTCACATAGTTTTGATTCCCCAGCTATGTCGAACAACGCAAGGTGACTCATTTGATAGGAAAGTTGCAATTGGAACAATTCCCCATTGTGACTAAGAGTGTAATGCCTGCCTTCCGTTTGTGTAAAGCTGTTGCCTGCGGCTCACAGATCCCAAGTAGAAATGCGAGTGGGAGGAGGTTAGGAAGCATCACAGGTGTGTCACTGAACCACAGAATGTTCCAGCTGGAAGTCCGTACCCAGCGTGAGACCCACCCCCTCATTTTCCCATTGAGGAAACAAAACCAGGGAATAACAACGGTTGGCATTTATTGAGCACTCATTACATGCCAGGCTCTGTTCTAAGTGGTTTTTTGCATTTTACTCCTTGCAGTCATTTTTATGGGATAGGTGCTATCATTGTCCCCGTTCTCCAGATGAGGAAACTAAAGCTTAGAGAAAAGAGGGTGCTTCTGCCAGGCCCCACAGTGAGTAGCTGGCTGAACCAGACCCCAGACCCCAGTCTTTCTAAACCTCATCCAGAAGGAGAGGGCAGCGGGTTGTCCCATGTGTATGCAGTACCCATGAGGAGCTTTGGAGCAAGACTTCAGAAGCTTTTTTAGAGCCCTCTTCCATCTCTTTCTTTATGTGGTCTGTTCCCTTTTGTCGTCACTAGCCATAAATATCCCCACAAAATCTCTGAGGACTGGGAGCTTGCCTCAGGGACACAGAGGTGACAGTTTAATGAGCTCTGAGATGTTATTCCTGGGGAGAATCTGGGTAGGAGTTACTGGGTGGAGGCAGAAGAGCCGGGGCCTGGGGTTCCCAGAAGAAGAGAGACAGGCCAGCCTTGAAGCTGCTCCAGGCCCCACAAGACCCTGCAGCAGCAGCAGCAGCAGCAGCAGTGGCTACTCGTTTTACAGGTAGAGAAGCAGACAGGATGACAGTTCCTGACTGCTCAGCAGGTGGAGTGGTGAGCCTGGTGGGGAGGCTGGATCCTTTGTTTCTTCTTCTTCTTGTCCGCCTGGACCCACAGTGATTTCATTCCTCCCCAGACCCTCAAATAGAAGTCCTGGGGGTCAGGGGACTCTGGAGCCAGACTGTCTGGATTGAAATCCTGCCTCTCCCGTTTGCTGTGTGACCTTGGAGGAATCCCTTAACTTCTCTACTCTCAGTGTTCTGTACTTCCAACCAGAGGATGGCTAAGGATAAATGCTCAGATTTAGAACAGTGTGACATATGTTAAGTGTGGGCTATTATTATAATTATTGTGTAAAGGACCCAAATCTCATGAGTACCCACCTCCTTGTCTACGACCCATACAAGTCCTAAGCAGATGTCAGGGTTGGCAGGGCTGGCGTGGTTTGGGGAGAGCAGAGAGGGCCCGGAAGTGTTTCTGGCTGGGAGCAGGATAAGGCGGGGAGGCAGGGACCCACAGACAGGCTCTGAACCTCCTCTCCTGCCGGCTGACCAGGCTGCAGTTTGTCTCTTGCCTGGTCCATGGTTCCCCGCACAGGCTGGCTGAGCAGGTACCACGACCCCATCCATCCTCAGCTGCCTGGATGGCAGTGCAAGAGGGCACATCTGTCACTGTCTCCCGTGGCATGGATGACTGGTGTGTCATCTTTGACAAATGTCTGTGCCAGCGAGCTCTGTGCGGCTGTGGGTACTTATAGATGCCGAAAACTCACAAACACAGACGGGCAGCTCCACACACCAGCGAACACAAATGAGGACCAGGGCTGAATGGAGGGGCAGGGAGGGGCTGTGCAGAAAGACCTGGGCTCTGACTCACTCTTCATGAAACTCTGGGCAAACCATTTCCTCTTCCTGTGCCTGAGTTTCCCCCCAGTGGAGCTGTGGGGGCTGGGGGGTGTGGAATAAAGGTCCCTGTCCTGCCTTCAGCAGTGTTCTAGGAATCAGTCATAATTTTCATTACATTGTTAGTAATGATACCAACTAACCCTTGTCAGTCACCTGCTTTGGTTCTGGCATTTTGTACATTCATACACTAACTCACCAAATTGTCCAAAACAAGCCCATTTTACAGATGAGGAAATTGAGATGCAGGAAAGCAGCTTATCTGGGGTCACATAGCAAGTGGCATTGCCAGTTCTAGGCTGGGAGCCAGCAACCTTGATCTGTAAAGGGCCAGAGAGTTCATGTTTTATGCTTTGTATGCCATGTGGTCTTGGCTGCATCCACTCAACTCTGCCATTGTTGTTTGGAAGTCACACAATAAATGTATGGATGTGCTTGTGTATCAGTGTCCCTTTATCTACAAAAATACAAAAATAGGTGGCCAGCTGGATTTGCCGACTCCATGCGAAAGGGCTGTTTATACTTCAGAGAGGCAGTATCGGGTATGGCTGAGAATGTGGGCTTGGGAGCCAGATTGCCTGTGTTCCAACCCCAGCTGGGCCACTCATTGGTTGTGGGACCCTGAGCAAGTGACTTACTAGCTCCATGCCTCAGTATCTCCATCTATAAAGTGGGAATTATAATATTGTCTACCCCATAGTGTTGTTGTGAGAATTTATTTATTAATCGTGTAAAGCTCTCAGAGCAGTGCTGGGCACATCCTGAGCACTGGGTAACTGTCACTGATCATCACAAGCCAGGGAACATCTTCACTGCCTGAGAGTCTGATGCCCATTTCCATGTCAGTTGGGCAGGAGCTCCTGGGTCAGCTCTTCTGGTTCCAGTTTTCTTTTTTCTTCCCTCCACCAACCAAATCCTCAGTGAGGGAAGTGCCTGCTCTTTATTTGTTCAGCTCTTAGCCCCTCAGGATGCCAGACAAAGGGAGCTTAGGGACTAGCCTGCTTCTTACCATTATAAGGGCACCAAGGTCCAGATAGGGGAAGCAACTTGCTCAAGGTCACACAGCTTTTGGGCGTCAGATTCACTGTCATCTTGGGTGGCAGCACGTTACCTCTGTGGTGTCCTTGCTATGTCACAGGTGTTCAGTGAAGCTTTGCTGGACACCTCTAACCTGGATAATGAACATCTTGTCCTCCATCACACCATGGGACACTGGCCTTCTTGAGCTGTTTGTCTAGGACGCATGGCTCTCTCCATGGTCACCACACTGCTCTTCCCTATGTCTGGAGTGCCCTTCCTGGCTCTTTTTCCAGCTGTCATTTCTTAGTAACATTTTCCCTGCCTGCCCTAACATCTAACTTCTATCGCCTGCTATAATTTTCCTCCTTGGCTTATATCCCTAACATCATACTTTCCTAACGCATGCTGTATGTTGTGTGTCTCTCTTACTAGAAGATGAGCTCCCTGATGGCAGGGCATTTTTGTCTGATATGTTCATGGCTATAGTCCTTGGGGTTTAGAACCCAGTTAGATGCATAGTAGGCACTCAATGCATACTTATTGAAAGAATGAATAAATTTCTTCAATTTCCATTTTACTTAAAGTTTGTATTTCATCAGGTACTTCCATCATGTATTGATATGATCAAATTTTTCCCTTGAGTTTGTTGGAATAATGAATTATGTTAATTGACTTCCTGTTTTAAGTCTGTGTGCTACTAGGATAAATCCCACTTGATCATAATGATATTTTGCCAGATTTCATTTACTAGTGTTTTATTTCGAATTTTTATGTTTATATTCAGAAGAATGATAGTTCTACAGTTTCCTTTTTCTAAGCACTCTGTATCGGGTTTCGGTACGAAGGCAATGTGCACTTCATAAACTGAATTGCAGCGCTTTATCTTTTTCTATGATCTGGAAGAGTTTAATTAACACTGGAATTATTTGTTCTTTAAAGGTTACATAGAACTCAGCTGTGAAACCATCTGTTCCTAGTGCCTTTTCTAATGGTGGCTCTTTAATCACCTTTCCAGTCTCTTCTGTGGTAATTGGCCTTCTCATTTTCTGCTTCTCCTTGGGTCAATTTAGGTAATTTATATTTTTCTTGTTTAGTATCCACTTCTAGATTCTCTCTTTTGTTTCCACAGAGTTGATGTAGAATTCCCTTGCAATCTTTGAATCCCTGGTGCATCTAGGTTTATGTCTGCTTTCTCATTTCTAATTCTGCTTGATTTTGTTCTCTTTATTTCCCTTGAATCAGTCCCCTGACAAATTTGCCTAATCTCAGCATTTTGGAGAAATTGAGAGGCTTGTGCCCACACCTGGAACCCGGGGGCTCATGGAGCAGTTCAAGATGGCGGCAGCGGCAGGACCCCAGTGGGTGAGGGAAGGGGGATGGTGCTGATGGCTTGGTCTTGACTCCTGGCTCTCCCACTTGCAGGTTGTGTGACTTTGGCCAAACTCTTTGCTTCTTGGCACTTCAGTTTCCCTAGCTGTGATGGGGTGACGGTAGCAGTACCTAGCTCACATGGGTGGAAAGGAGGACTAGATGGGTGTAGGCGTGCAAAGTGCTGGGCACAGTACCTCGCAGAGTAAATGTGCAGTTAACATCAGGCTTCATTGTGAAGGGAACATGATGGAGGGAACCAGAGGTCATGAGAATTCCCAGAGGTCACTCAGAGTCCTGTAGAAGAACGGACTTTGGGCCCCTATCCTGCAGATATTTGAGAGGATTTGCGATTTGGGAACTAAGAGGAATGTGACCTTCCTCTGTGGTCCCAAGCTAGTCAGATATGGGGCCACAGCAGTGACACATATATGCTGTCATTAAATCTTTCCTGCATTCCAACAGGATAGGTATTAGGTGGAACCTATGAAAGTGCCAATATTCAACCATTTTGAACCTACAAAAAGGCACTTTCATATGGTTCACCCTAATGTTATTATCATCTCCATTTTTCAGATGACAAGCTCAGAGGAGTTAAGCAGCTTTCCTAAGGTCACACAGCCTATTGGTAGAGGTATTTGGGTCAAACCAAGGCCATACAATTCCAAAGCCTTTATGACACCTCCCAGCATGGTCAGAAAAACAAAAAACCCCACAAAACCATGGAAAGATAGGCTAAAAACACAACTTGATGAAGTGGCCAATACTGATGGCTGGAAGGTGGTTACTGTATGAGTGTCTGGGGGACTGATCTGAACAGGAGAGGTGAAGTGGGGCTCCGACAGAGAGAGCTCCTGAAGTCTGAAAACCCAGTCCCAATGGCAGCTGCTGCCATTCTGACATGCTGTTTGTGGGACTATTTCAGCAAGTTTTGGACTAAAGAACAGCTGTTTATTTGCAGGACCTGGGAGCTCTTGAAAGTCAGGGCTCCTCTCTCCTTTATCTTGTAACCACCTTATAAGGAACAGTTTCCTGACAACTGGTCAACTGTATAAATTTTAGCTTCTTTCATAAGGGACTGCTCATTCAGACTGGATTTTGGGGAGGGAGGGATGAGTGCTGTTTGCCTAGTTTTGTCCAATATGGGCAAGAGGAAATGGGCTCTAATAGTCCAATAGGGTCTATCCATCCAGAGGTCTGTGAATGACAATACTTAGGGTTGGCCCTTAAACTTGGGACTTTACAGAGATGATGAAATGATTTGTGGATGTGAATGTCTGGATTTTTGTAAGGATGCAGGCAGATGTACATAGTACATGCACAGACAATAAACTAGCAAGGATATAGAGGAAGTATATTAGTCTCTAAGTCCCCACACTAAGGAACGAGGCTAATCCTTACCTAGAACGCTAGAATGCTAACTCCGTGGCTCTGTGCTCCAGAACCCTCCTTCCCGAGTTTCGGCCACCACTTACACACTTTCTCAAACACTCACTAGGAGCCCAAAGAACTAGATCTCAGTCTACTTCCGGGGGTGGGTTGCCTCTCCTCAACACACTGCAAAATTCTGACTCTGATGGGACATTGCCACAGCCCTGGTCTCCAATCTGAGAGCCTCCCAGGGTGCCTTCCCTCTGTTGGGACCAGTGGGACTCTGCCCTGCTCTGTTTTCTAGCTCTGCTTATGGAAGTGAGAAGAATCATTCATCTCAGTCCTGTTTTCTGGGATGAAGATGGTTCTCAGAGTCTGAACTAGGGATGGAGTGCCCAGGCAGGTCCTGTGGCGCCCACTGTGGTGGACGCTGTACCCTGCCCGTCCCCCAGGTACTCTGGTTTCTGCACATACCAATAGCTTCTCATGACAAACACCACTGCCCTCTGCTCCAGGGAATTCTCTGGCTGCTGGAGAGTAGGTGACTCAGGGAGGGGACAGACCAGAAGTGTTGGGAAATTAGTCTATGGGAAGAGCCCTCAACAAATAACAAATGAGAGTTAGAGGATAAATACCCCAGTTCCTTGTCCCTCAGGTGGGACAGCCCTGTGACATGTTACGGGTGCTGTCCCAGAGGGTACCCATTGGAATTGAGCTCATTAACACACTCATTCCCAGCCTTACTTCCCCACTCTCCTGCTACTGCTTCCGGGGCTCACTTCCCAAACAGACCACTTGCACTGAGTCCTTGCCTCAGCCTCTGCTTCTGGGAAACCCCACTAGGACCTCCCTTAAAATATCCCTCCCTCTCAACCCAGCAGCCCATGTGTCCCTGCTGACGGATTGAGTGACGCTTTGCAAATACCAGCGGGCAGCTTCCCTCTTAGCTAGTCTGTCTTCTTTGTAACTCAGGCCTTTGGGATTTGTGGATCCAGAGAATATTAGTCAAATGTGCTCGTTCTGCTGCCTGAGCAAGGCTTAAGCAAACTCGTATTACTCACTGCAATGCAAGTTCTCCTGTGAGCTCCTGGGGGTCTTTGAGGATGGGCACCTTGGGGAGGAATTTACCTTCACTTATATCTGGACCCAGCATGGGCTTAAGTTCAATGTCAGCTCTAGTGTACTAGCTCTCTCATGGCTGAAGTCCCTCCAGGCAGTGTCCTCCCAAGGACTGTGTGGGGCTTCCTTATTCCCAGCCCAGCCTCTCTCAAGGGATAGACTTTTCTTTCTTTCGTTTTTTGGTTCATTCTTGATGGAATAAATAGGAACATTTTAGTTAAGAGAAATTCTGACTTGAAAGATGCCAGATAAACCAGCACTGATAGAATTTTTGCAACCTATTTGAAAACTTCATGTTGCGTTCAATTATGATTTCTAAATGATGGAGTTTTCAACATTATGGAGCTCAGGGAACCGCCCTGGCACTTCTGTTGTCTTTAGTCAGAAGGGGAGCAGATTGAGACTCCTCAGGTTCCAGGCCTGGCTCTGCCCCATGTCCTCATCTTGGCACTGACTCCTGTACCCGCTGCCTCCTGTCCACCGTCACCCAACATCTAACCCAAACCCCCTCTCCCACAGTCTCCTCCATCATGGTTGACGGCAGCTCCTTCTGGTAGATTGATCCAAAACCCTTAGGGTTGTTATGATTCCTCTCTTCCTCTCACACCTCCCATCCCAGCCTTCAGTAGATACTGTTGCACTGATCCTCCAAACTGATTACATCTCCCACCTCCACTGCTGCCTCTCTGGTCTGAGCCATCGTTCTTTCTTGCCTAGATTGCTCAGTAGCAAAATCTCCTATGCTGGTCCCCCAGTCTTACTCTTGCTACCCTTTTGTCTATTCACAGCACAGCACCCAATTAAAACCCAAGTCAGAACAGGTCCTGTCCCTGCCCTGAACCCTCCAGTGGCTCGCCTCCCACTCGAGTAAAGGCCAGGTCCTTACAATGGCCTCCAGTCCCTGTCAGAACTGCCCCCAGACCTCTGCATCCTTCTCTGACTTCAACTCCTCTACTCGCCTCCCGATCAACTCCACTCCGGCTGCTGGGCCGTCCTCCTTGCTTCTCTTCGAACATCCAGCCGTGCCCCTGCCTTAGGGACTCTGAACTTACTGTCCCCTTTGCCTGGAAGATTTTTCCCCCAGAAGAGGCTCCCTCACTTCCTTCAGGCCTCTTCTCAAATGTTTCCCTGCTTAAAATTGCCCTCACCTCCAAAGCACTCTACCCCCTACTCTGCTTTGTTTTTCTCTCTGGCACACCTGACCATCTGGCATCTGCATCCATTTCTTGGTTATCGTGGCTGTATCCAGCTAGAACAGAAGCTCCTTGAGAGCAGGCACCATGCTTGTCCATCTTCATATCCTAGCGATTACAACAAGGCTTGGCAAGTGCTAGGTGTTCAGTAGGTGTTTGTTGAAGGATAAATACATGTATAATAGGATGTGATTTCGAGTGAGCCATTCAATCTCCTGGTCCTCAGTATTGGGGGAAAGCCACCCTAAGTGATTTCCAGCGTCCTATTCCAACCCTTGCTCTCCGGCATCATGGAAAAGCCCCTCTGTGAAGCAGCTCTAAGACATGGGATGTCCCCAGCGTTCATCAGCCACATCAGGATAGTGGAGCTTCTGGCTTTTTCAGCTGAGGGATCGTTTAGTGGGAAGAGAAAGCAGGCAAAGTCATAGCTGTATTTACCCTGTGCATCTGTCAGAGTGGACAGTAGAGGCAGGAATCCCTACAATCCACCAGTGAGGGCAGCCAAAGGCTGTGCCCACTGACCTCTGTCTAACTTGCTCTAACCCTGGAGTTGAAATTTTAAGTGCCTGTAGCAGCACAGACAGGTGTGTGTGTGGGGACCCAAGAGCCTAATGAATAAGGACCCAGGAATATGAGCCCGTGACACCCAGGCAGTTCCACCTGAGCCCATTTCAGGTGCACGGCCCTGCCCTCCCTTGTGCAGCCCTTTCTCTTGGACACTGTCACGGCCGCTGCCTGGGGATCTGAATGCAGGCAGCACCTGTCAGTTGAGGGGCTGGTCTGGGGGTGAAGTGCAGGTGCAGGACAGGAGGTGTCTCCCTTTAACAGCAGGGCATGTTTGGGGACAGGGTGGGGCTGGCCGCCTCTCCCCTTGCTCTGACTGGACTGGCTGAACTGGAGCCCTACTGGCCACCTACTCTCAATCCTCCCTCCACACAGCAGCCAGAATGATGTTTCCAAATAATAATCCGTGACTGTTACTTTTATGTGTCAACTTGAAGCCACGCTTTCCTTAGGCTAAGGAAAGGATGCCCAGATGGCTGGTTTAATGTTGTTTCTCAGTGTGTCTCAGAGGGTGTTTCTGGACGAGAGTAGCATTTGCAGTGGTGGACTGAGTAAAGCAGATGCCACTGGGGGTGGGCATTGTCCAATACATCGAGGGCCTGAATAGAACAAAAAGGCGGAGGAAGGTTGAATTCGCACTCTTCCTGACTGCTTGAGCTGGGACGTCCATCATCTCCTGCCCTCAGTTCCTGGTTCTTCAGGCTCCAGACTCAGACTAGAATCTATACCATTGGCTCCCTAGCTCTCGGGCCTTTGAGCTATACCACTGGTTTCCTGGGTCTCCAGCTTGTGGATGGCAGATCGTGGGACTTCTGTTATCATGTGAGTCAGTTTTTTTTTATAATGAATCACATTTATATGTGTGTATATATATATACATATATATATGTATATATGTATATATATATAATTAGTTGTCCTGCTCAAAGCTCCTTTCTTGTTCCCCAGGGCTCTTAAGACAAAAATCCAATCTCTGTAACATCAGTTTGGCACATAAGGCCTTTCATGAACTGGCCCTCGGCTGCCTCCCAGCCTCCCCATCATCCTGTCCCTCCTGGGGAAGCATCAGGCCTCCCTCCTCTGCTCCTCCATGCCTCCGAGAGGCCCTGTTAGCCTCTCATCACACGATTCACACAACATTGTAATCACCTGCCTCCCTCTCTGGACCATGCACTCCTCAAAGGCAGGGGTTGGGCTAAATATATATTGAATCTTTGATACTTGCCCTGTGCCTAGCCCATGGAGAGCTCAGAATAGTGTGTGTGTGAGTGTGTGTGTGTCCCCGTGTGCACACACACGCATGCACACATATTTGTGTAAAATGAATGGATGAAGCCCAGTCTCGCAGAGTCCAGGATATGAACCTACTTTTCCTCTCTCTCTTTGTGGCTGCTGAGGGTGGAAGTGGCCAGGGTGGGCCCTCCAGTTCCGCTCTCCAGCTTCTGCCCCGAGAGCTGCTGCTTACCTCGCCGTACAAGGGGCCCCACAACCCCCATTGCATCTCCTTACTCCACACTCACCCAGACTTAGAGAGCTGGTGCCTCCCTCCCTTCCCAAGCCCCACTTCGTACACAGAGAGAGTGACCTCTCTTGGGCCCGGCTCTGTAGCAGATGCAGTTGGTGCTGTCACCAACTGGCTCTGTGACCTTGAGCAAGTCACTTCACCTCTCTGATTCTCAGCCTCAGGGAGACCACACAGGCCCTCAGGTTGGACATTGCACAACTACGGACTGTGCAGCCCATCAGATGGCGCTCCTGGTTGGAGCAATGCAGTGACGCACCTCAGGTTCATCCCAGCAAGGTGGTAATACTACTGGGTGGGTGACAGGCTCAGATGTAACGTAACGTGTAGAACACCTAGAGCATATGGTACCCAGACCTGGACACTTCATAAGCACTCAGTTAAGTGGCAGCCTTTAGAGTTGTTTTATTATCATTATCATAACTATTATTATTACTTAAGTATTGCTAGCTTCCTCCTCCTCTGATCCGGAGTGTATGTTTGCAGCTTCTCTAGGGGTTGGTGGCAAGTTGAGGGTTTCAGCCGCGCACAATGATTCCTGAGCTGGGTGGTCGCAGCAGTGTGGACCGGTTCATCACAAGGAGGATGTCTCTATTGCCCACCAGTGGTCCCCACTGGTTGGGGGAACCAAGCCTGCTGCCATGACCTCCTGGGCTGAAATGAAACACATACACAGATGCACTCAGAGAAGAACCATCTGCTTTTTCCTCGGGGGCTCTGGTCATAAATGCAAAC
Source organism: Camelus bactrianus (assembly GCF_048773025.1). Lineage (NCBI taxonomy): Eukaryota > Metazoa > Chordata > Mammalia > Artiodactyla > Camelidae > Camelus > Camelus bactrianus. Next base: position 26,952,422 of record NC_133558.1, on the reverse strand, counting down.
ATTGATGCATTTGATTGGCTGAGTTGCGACTGGGTGTTGTGCCCTCTATCTAATCATCCCCTGGCACCGTGCAAGGGAAGGCCTTGGTGCCCATTCTGCTGGGACAGCCCATGATGAGTGTTCCCTAGGTTTCTAGAGTCCCCTTGAATATGTGCCTTCTTTCCTCGTGTAGTCCCTCTTCCCCAGTGTCAGCCTCCCAGCTTTTAGGGCTCTCTATCTTTCTCAGCAGAAGTTCCCTTTTCTGATGACTCTGCACTTATGTAACCTTAAAGTAAGTGCCTTTTAAAATGTTGCACCCTAGATGTCTCACTCTAGTTCTGGCCCTGCTTCTGTCTTGCAAATACTCACCATCTCTGTCTTGATTTGTGAATCAAAGCTCTTCCTTCACTTGACACTTCTTAGGCAACACTTGGTTTCTCCCCAGATAAGGGAGGTGGGGAGAGCATTGAGCCCCAAGGAAAGAGGATGTCTTAGTCCCTTGGGGCTGCTGTAACAGATACGCCATGTACTGGGGGCTTAAACAACAGGCATTTATTTCTTACAGTTCTGGAGGCTGGGAAGTTCAAGATCAAGGTGCCAGTAAATCCGGTGTCTTGTAAGGACTCTCTTCTTGGTTTCAGCTGTCCATATTCTCACCGTAGGGCTCCACCCTCATGACCTAATTACCTCCCAAAGGCCCGTCCTCCTAAAACCATCACATTGGGGGGTAAAATTTCATCATATGAATTTTGGGGAGACACAAACATTTGGTCTACGGCAGAGAGAAAGGAACTCCTTATCTCTGTCCTTCATGCTGTGCTACAGTTGGCTTTTTTTTTTTATCCCTTGTCCTCAAGTGTCTGAATACAGGTAGACCATCTGGCACCATGGGGGCTGGTTTCTCTGCCCGAAACCATGATCAGATCTACATAGGAGAGTCACGTTCTCCCCACTGCCATTATTCCAACTTTATTAAGCTTAAAATTGAATGTGCATCCGAATCATCTGGAGGGCTTGTTAAAACAGAAATCGCTGGCTCTGAATTTCTGAGTCAGTAGGTCTGAGGTGGGGCCTCACATTTGCATCCTGCACCTGACGCTGATGCTGCTGGTCCAGGCACCACGTTTTGAGAACCACTGAGCCTCTCTCCCAGCTTTGGGTTAAGTAACAAAAGCCTCTTCTGCAAACTTGGAGGCAGGATTCCTTTGACTGCAAAGTGCATGTGGGGTTGGGGAAAGGGAGGGAGAGGAGAAGTGAAGCTCCCTCACGTTCTTATGGTTATAGTTGCACACAAAAATGTTAGCTATTAATGAGCTCCGTAATGGACAAAGTGTTGTGCCCAAATATGACAAGGACGAGATGGCCGGGTTTAGTAAAGTGCCCAAAATGCCTTATACTATTAGCACAGCACTTTGTGGTTGACAAAGGGCTTCCACATGCATTTTCTAACCTGATCCTTAGAGAGACCCCCGGGAAGTGGGCAAGGCATATATCATCACCCCATTTTGCAGCTGGGGAATCACAAGGGGAATTAACCTTTTTGCTTGCCAGCCATGTTCCAGGCAAGAAGCTTGGCTAGTCCTCACAACCACCCTCAGAAATAGGTATTATTACCACATAGATCAGGGGGCTTGGGGCTGAGAAGCTGAATGATTTGTCCAAGGCTGTGCATTTCATTAGCAGCAGAGCCAGCACTAAAATCAATTTCTTCTCAGTCTCTTCAGGACTCTTTCTGAGACACTATTTTGTGTGTATAACTGGGGTGAAATTTATAACAATTCAAGTAGTTGTAACTAAAGAGAATTTTTTTTTTTTTGCCCTTTCAGATTCTGTCTTTCCTCCTCTCTCTGCATTGTTTTTTCAATCTAAATTTTTGATCCTTTGTGACACAGAATCAAGATACCGGGGAGAGAGTGTTGGAACCAGGGGCTAAGCTGCTCTACATTAAGAAGAGGGAGTAAGGGGAGGTGGGGTGGTTGGGGAAGGCCTTCTGTGCTGCATGTTGAAAGTTTTGTGGGTTTGGCAAGTGGGAGACTCCAGAGCAGCTGCCAGGTGGGAACTGGGAGGAGAGAGGGATTTCACAGTATGTCTCTGGAATTTAAATTGGATCCCCTATTACTGTTCTTTAAGAGATGCAGGGAAAATTGACATAAATGTAAAATTACTTTTGGCTACTGAGCTGTGCTCATTTATATGTGATGCTGTGCAGAAAATGGGTCACATGGGACCTCAGCTTATATTAAGGTGCATGTGTTTGAAAGTGAAGATGTTTGAATGTGAACGATAAGGTGTAAAAAAATGATTCAGTGGCAGAGATACTAAGACTGGGAAGGAAAGCGATAAGGGGAGAAAGAGAAAAGAAAGAAACAGGGAAGAAAAAAAGGGGGAAAAGTATTAGAAAAATGGACAAAAGGGTAAATACACAAAGCAGGATCTGGGAAAGAGAAGCTAATTGGTATCAGGTAAATTTGTCTCCTACCTGTATTCCCAGGCTCTCTGCGGTGGTGTTTCTCAAACTGTTTCAAGTGTGATTAACCATTAGGAATATGTTTTCCATTGCTACTCACTACTTATACACATACATAAATGGAAAAAAAATAGTTTTTTGTTTGTTTGTTTCTCAGGAACTAACGCTTAACCTTTCTGGTCCCCTATGAGCCACATTTACTGGTATTCGTGTCCTGTGTAGTCCCCTCCTGCAGTGACTCTGAGATTGGCCAGGCTACTGGCTTCAACCAGCAAGACATTAGCGAGGGTGATACAAAGGGATAAGCACTCTGGGGCTTGTCCTCTGGGAAGTGTGCTCTTGGGATGTACCCTTCTTGGAACCCAGAAGTCAGACTGTGGAAGCCCAAACTAGCCATACAGAGAGGCCACTGGTTGGAACGCTGAGGCCCTAACTGGGCTCCCAGCTGACAGCCAGCCACAGAAACGAGGCATCTTGATAGTGGGTCCTCCAGTCCCAGTTGAGCCATGGCAACAGATGCCCATGGAGTGTAGATGAGCTCTCTTCACTGGGCTCTGCTCAAATTTCAGAATTATGAGTAAATAAATGCTGTTGTTTGAAGCCCACCAAGTTTTGAGTTGGGTTTTCTAAGCAACAAGGGATAACTACACATACTAATTACATGCAGTGTGCTGTGGTATTTTCTACTGCATTCAATTCTATTTTATTTTTCAAAATGTTAAATTGATTCCATGACTCATCAGTGAGTCATAAGCCACAGTTTGAAAAGTACCACTCTAATCAATGGCAGATGGGTTGGAGCCAATCTGTCTTCCAGCCTCTCCCTCTATCCTGTTGCTCTTAGGATCATGACATATAAAAGATGAGAAGTAATCTCAAGATGTCACCCAGGACAGGACTATGTCTTACAAAAGGCTTCCCCTAAAGCTGTCAGGGTCTCCAGGTAGACAATTTTATTCAGTAGATAATTTTATTCAGGGCAAGTGTTTAGCACTTTTGTAGACCTGGCTCTGAATCCTGTAAGCACAGTTTACAACCAAGCATAGTCTACTGGTACCCAAGATACTGAATGGAGAATGAATATTACTCCACTCACCCTTGCCCCATATCCCCAGCCTATGACATCTACTTCTCAAGTCTCTGGGTTAAGTTGAAGCAAGCATCTTGCAATGTCATTCAAGCTTCCTGTAACACAGTCCTGCCAAATACACAGTTTTCTCCCTCTATTACAGCAATTCTTATGTCATGTTCCCCATACAAAATGTATCAAAACCTCCAGGCGAGCTTGTTAAATGCATATTCCCAGGCCCCACTATGCGATATGGCCTCAACAGAAAATCTGGAGAGTGGCACCTGGACATATGCATTTTAATGAGCTCCCCAGCTAGTTCTGCTGCACATGGGCTTAAAGGTGAAACTATCCTAAGGGCTACAGTCTGGATCAGTGCACTTCATTCAGCCTTTCCTACCTCAAGTCATAGTAAGAAATACATCCACATTCTGTCCCCATGCACACATATGGATATGTAAAGAAACAGAAGTTTCTCCACACTCTACAGCTGATGTACACTGCACTTTGACTTTTCTATTCTGCTTTACTTTATTGTTTTCAAAGATTGGTTGTAATTCATTAAACTGATTTTCTGATTCACCAATGGGTCACACTATACAGTTGGTTACAAACCTGGCCTAAGCAAACACAGACTACGTGTCTATTCAGTAGACATAGTGGACTCTCCAGAGTTTTGCTATAATAATGATCGTTTAGAGTTGCAAGCCTGGTCTCCATCTTTTCCCAATGAGCCCTTTGATTTTATTGCTGACAGGGGTTATATTCATGTAGCACTTACTTAACTACTTTCCTCTTTGTTGGTGCGGGATCTCCAGCTGAGCCCCTAGGCTGCAATGCAGGGTGCAGCTGAATCGAGGGGGTGGCCTGGGGCTCCCTCTGGGGCTCAGTTTGCAAGAACCAGTAGGTCCAGGAGTGTTTGGTTGCAGGGAGAAGGACATAGGACAGGGCGGGACAGTGCAGGGGTGTGATGGCTAGCTTCTGCTTTTTTTATTGTTCCTGGGTCCTCAGGAAGCAGGAGTTGGCATTCCAAGTCCAAGAATGGGCTCCATGAAGGGCCGTGGAAGCCTCCTACAAGGGCAGAGCTTCTCCAATGTCCAACTGCTCCAAGCACCTGGGAGGTACCTCTCAGGACTCCCAGAAACGAACTGGAGAAGATTGTGCTCTCCGGTAATGTCAGTAACCTCCTTTTGGATTGATATTTTCATCTATGTCACTTCTTGGACTGAGTTTCTTAGATTCACTGCCTTCTGTGTCAGTAGGACTTGCTTGTCCCTAACCTGCCTCTTTTGGGTACAAAGTGGGTGACTCTCACAGGCTTCTCCAGGACTGGGGACCAGTCCTTGTTCCCTGTCCCACCCTGCATCTCAGTATCATTCTTCAGTGGGATGAGGCCCGGTCTTCTCTGTCCTCAGACTTTAGCCTCTCAATCTCCTCCATCATTTCTGACATTTGAGACAGCCACTGAAATCAAAACAGATTCAAAAATGTGCCATTTATGGTGTCCAAGAAAGCTAAACAGATCTCCAAATGATTGATTTAGTGGTTGCAGCTGGGCCTGGATGCAGACAGACAGCTAATGAGGTAATTTTTCTAAATGCAAAATGTAAACAAGATAACAGCTCCCTCCCTCTCTCTTTGAGTCTCTCTGGGTTTCTCTCCCCCTCCTTCAATTTTCTGCAGAGATGCATATACTAATTTGCATTTTTATTCTGTTGTGGGTTGAATTGTATCCCCTCAAAATGATATGTTGGGAGTCCTAATGCCCAGTACTTCAGAATGTGGCCTTATTTGGAGATGGGGTGGTTACAGAGGTTGATCAAGTTAAAATGAGGTCATTACAGTGAGTCCTAATCCAGTATGACAGGCGCCCTTATGAAAAGGGGACAGTTTGTTCGTGGAGAGAGGCATGCCTTGAGGGAAGATGCTATAAAGAGACACAGAGAAGACGCCATCTACAAGCCTGGAACAGCTCCTTCCCTCACAGCCCTCAGAAGGAACCAACCCTGAAGACACCTTGGTCTTGGGCTTCCAGCCTCCAGAGCTGTGAGGCTGTACATTTTTATTGTTTAAGCCACCCACCCGGTCTGCGGCACTTTGTTGAAGGCAGCCCCAGCAAACTAACACACATGCATTTAAAATTGCTTGCTTCTGTATTCTCTCTGGGCAAAGAAGGTGACGATTTCCTGTGAAGCTGGTGAGGCTTCTGGTTCAGGGCCCTCAGCCACATTGGCCCCTCCAAAGCCCTGGCAGGACTGCCCATGATGTCCTGACATGGTCATATGTATCTGTAAAACATGCAGATGACATTTAAATTGCAGTGGGTTCTGACTGCTGACTCTTCAGTACAGCTTTTCCTCCAGCACACGTTCCGTCAAATCAGGTGGCTTTCAGGTGGCCACATGGGATTCTTAGACCCAATTAAAGGAATTTGAGTTGAAAGTGTAGACAATTGGGGTTTGGTGGGATACATGTTTGGTTGTGGTCACTTCCACATATAATTAAATTTGCTGGCCACCCCAGTGGAGGACTGCCTTCCAGGGATGCTTCTGCTGCCCTCTGTGTCCATTCACCCTGTGATGGGACACAGTGGTGTAGGCCCAAGTCATGTCACTGCATGAACAGGACTCATGGCACCCAGCACCGGAAGTGTGTAGGTAGTGGAGAAAAATCAGATTTGAAATACGGAGCCAGAAGCTAGTCTATGGAAATTTTTCCAATCATCAAATGTGTAAAATTAGTCATTATAAATTTAGTATTAGAGGGGTATGACAATTTCTTTAATTAAAAATAATTAAATAACATTTTACTAAATAGTTATTATAATTATTAATTATTATTAAATAATTTAATGAATACAAATGTATTTTTCTGGATTGTGTGACACTTGTAGTATTTGTCTGCTTTTTAGAATTCATAATTTGTTACGATTTCTTTTCTTATTCGAAATATTTGCTTTTGTACCTGATTTTGTGTTTCTAATACTGTGGTCTTTTCTTTAAAGGGGCTCCTAAAATTGTACCAGCTTCAGGCTCTATGCAGCTTAGATCCAGTACTGGAGGTGAGAAATGAAGAGGGAAGGAGACCACAGTGAGCACTGGGAAGTGAGGGGGGTGGGCATTTGGAGCCACTAAGGGAAGGGAAGCAAATGTGAAGAAACAAGTAGGGGCTGGTGAGCAGGACTTTGGACTGAGAGCCAGAAGACCTGCCAGCTGGGCCCAGCCCTGCCATGCATTTCGTGTGTGTGTGTCATTTTCCCTCTTTGGAATTTCTTATTTACATAAGTGCTGTGTGCCTGTGTGTGGGTGACTTTTAAAGACACTCTTGCTTTAATAGCCTAGGATTCTGTTATCCTAATCACTGAGGGGAGAAGATGGAGTCAAAACTGTTAGTGGTTGGTAGAGTTGTTCATTGTCTGAGGGAGGGGAGGAGGCACTCTCAGAAGCATCCGTGTCAGATGGGACTGGAGTTGCCAGAGCTCCAGCTGGGAATCCAGTGTGACTGGTGGGGCTCCCAGTGGCTGGTGAGTTCTCGACAGTCATTTACTCATGTCTTGACTCATTTCTTCCGTCAGCAACTACACACTAGACAGGTCTTCCATGCTAGGTCTGCACTGGGGCTGGGGAAACAACAAGGAGGAGGCACAGCCCTGCCTTTGAGGAGCTGGCACTCCAGTGGGGGAGACAGAGCCTCCGGCAGGTGACACCACTGCAGAGGTGTCTGTGCTCTTGCAGGGCCTCATCCGCCTCCAGCAAGGTTGCTTAGTGACCAGTGGTGTGTGTGATCCAGTGGTCTGACCCTGACTGCACATCTAAATTACCAGAAAAGCTTTTAAAAAATCTATAGTTACTCGGACCCACCTCCAGAAAATCCTAATTAGTCTAGGATGGGGCCAGGCACCAGCATTTCAAAAATCCCCCTGGTGATTTTCGTAGGTAGCCGGAGTTGACACCCCGTTCCACCACAGCACTCTTCACTCTTAATTGTGCCCCAGAGTCACCTGGGGGCCTTGGTCAGGCAGGTTCTGACTTAGCAGGTTGGGGCTGGGGGAGGCCTGGGTTTAACCACCTCCCAGATGAGGCTGACGCTGCGCTGTGAGCAGTGATGCTCTGAGATGTGGGCCTCACAACTGCTCTGGTCTCCTCTCCTCCAGTGTTCCCCTGTACTCTTTCTTTTCCAGCCACGCTGGTCTTATTGTAGATCTAGAAACACCCCAGGCTCACTCACTCCTCGGGGGCTTTGCACATACTCTCTCTGGAACATTCATTCCCCAGATGTCCACACGGCTTCTCCCTCACATCATTCAGATCTCTGCTCACGTGCCCACTTATTGGCAAGAGCTTTCCCTGACCCTCTGACCTAAAATAGCACCCACTCCCATCGTTATCCTTCCCATCACCCTGCTTTACCTCTCCCCTAGCACTGATCACCACCTGATAATAGAGCATAGAGATCTTGTATCTGTGTCTGTCATCTGTCTTCCTCACTAAAACGTCAGTTCCACGAGAGTGGGAACTTTGGTTTCCTCCCTCTGATGAGCATCCGCATAGAACAGTGCCTGGCAATAAAAGACACTCAGTAAATGTTTATTGAATAGAGAGAGGGGGAGGATGGGTGAAAATGGAATACTTAGAACTTTAGAATCACAGACTTATTAAAGCTGGCAAGAACCTCAGAGATAATATAATTCAGTGCTTCTCAGTGAGGTGGCTCCCGGTATTTTGGGTGGGATAATTCTTTCATCACTTGGCATTGCTCCCTCCATTGTAAGTCACTTAGGATTCATAACCTTACCCACTAAATGCTAGTAGCCTTGCAAGTCATTGGCACCCCCGGCCCCGTGGATGGGAGATCAGGCCCCTGTTGAGAACCACTAATCTAACTCAGTCATCTCATTATATAGATGAAGAAAGTAAAGTGCAGAATTTTGGAACTATTTGCCCAAGTACACATAGCAAGTTAATATGAAAATTGAGACCAGAGCTTTGGAATCTAGACTCCAGCTTACAATAAATTTTTTTTTTTTTTACTATAGTTTTACCATGTTTCTTTCAATGTAAGTCCTCCTGAAGGATCTGTAGGATGGGGCTGGCTGTTCCCAGGTAGGACTTATAGCTGGACGGTCTCAAGAGTTCTCCTACCTCACCATGAGGTTGATATCAGTGTGCAGGGTTTGTGTCATTTAGATTGTGCTGGGGAAAGCAGATACCTGCCTCTCCTCCTCCATGCTGGCCACTGGGTACCCAGGAGAGGTGAGTTCCTCTGGGGCCCATGACAAAGCATCCTGACTGAGAGTCATCCTTCAAACCTTCTCAGTCTGTTAAACAAGGGAAATGGATTTGAAATTGAGCACATGTCAGTACAGCTTTGGAAAACCACTTTTATTAATCAACACTGATTTTATTTTTCAAAGTTACGTAATGATGCTGTGAGTTCTGTTAAGCGAGGTTGTAGACAAGTTGGCAGAAATGACCTTGGTCTGTGGCTCCTGGAGCAGGACCCCAGGGAAGGGCTGATGCCTGGTTTCTCTAGAGTCTCAGGCAGGCTCTCCCTAAGGGCTGCATAAAGGGACTCACCTTCAGCTGGGACTTATTTGGTACCCGGAGAGTCTCCATCACACCAGAGCACCAGAGGGAGGCAGATGCCCCTGATACTTGGGGTCCTATGAGGGTCTTCCCAGGAGAGTAAAGGAGCTAGGCCAGCAAAACCTGGTAAAGTTCTTCATCCTCTTCTGGGTTAGGGTTAGCTCTGGTGGCATGGAACTGGAGCCCTGTTCCACAACTTCTTGAATGTGTGGTGGTTTGGGTGGATAAACTGGGTGTGGCAACTCGAGGCACTCCTTTGGCACGTGTACATGAGAGGATGGTAAAGCAGAGTTAGTCCTTTTGTCCAGAACAGGGACGTTCAGGGTGGGGCTCTCCATCTCATGCAGAGAGACCCCGCCCTGCTGCCCTGTTCCTGTACACAATAGGAAGACGACCTAAGTGCTGTTTCAGTTGAAACAGCTGAATGGTGGTGCTCTCTGTGGGCCCACAGGTGATTCAGGGTGTGGGAGGGGGATGCGTGAGCTGCATGGAGGCTGCTGAGGCCCCTTCACAGCAATTACACCAGCTCGTGGGTCCAGCCAGACACCCAGAATACGGGTCTCAGGCCTTAGGAGAGAGGCAAAGTGACTTCTCCCAAAAGTCTGGGGGATATGATACTTTAATTCTGGAGGTTATTAATTCATTCAACAGATAATATTTACTAACTACCTGCTGTGCCCTAAGGTGATGTGAACTTGAGCCCACCTGCGCAGTGGAGGCTCCTACAGTCTTAGAGGGGCACGGAGGCCTGAAGAGGCCCCTATGTGGTAAGGATGAGTGGAAAGGGCCCTAGTCCAGACATTGGGACCTGGGGGACCTCCTATCTCTCTCACATGGACAAAATCTTTTCCTCCCCAGGGTTCAGGTCCCTCACCTCAAAACCAAGGAGATTGAATGAGGTGGCCTCCAGGGCCCTTCCAGCTCTGACATTTTTAGGAGTCTGAGATTCCTGAGGGAAGCCCTGGCCTCAGAGCTGTAGGCAGTGAGGGGGTTGGCTCCTGCCCCCCTAGGGATGGGCCCATGATGGCAGCTCTGCTCAGGGCCCAAGGGTTGGGCTGGAAATCTACCTTTTCCCATTGTTTCATCAGCAGACTTCCACCTACTGCCTTCCATGATCCTGCCAGCACAGTTCAGGCTCTGTGAGGGGTACAAAAAGACATGGCCCAGGGTCCCCACCCTCCTAGGGCTGCTCAAGTGGAGGACACAGCCAGGCACACCTGCAAGACAATGGGCAATTCCAGCGCAGTGGATTGTAGAGGCAGGGATGGAGAGTGGGGAGTGGAAGGAGGGAGAGACCTTGTCCTTTGGGTGTTTATGGTCTTCATCTTCGGGTGGGATGCGTTGGAATCCTTGTCATATCATCATCTTGATGTGGAACTGTTGCAACCTGGAAGACAAACTTTACCAAGAGGTTGAAGAGAAACAGGAGGAAGGGCAGGATTATGACTGTCAACTGTAAATGAGACCAAATGTCCTAATGTACAGGCTCCCTCGTGTCACACATTATCTATATAAAGATAAGCACTCATAGGGGCCCAGTTTTCCCTGGGGTGATCTTGTCTTTTGGCCCTTATTTTGGGAGTGACCCATACCCAGATACATCCTGAATGTGTAATAAGACATCTTGATGATAAGCAGATGAATTTAACAAGAAAGCAGCCATTTAGACCCATGGAAGAGATAAGTTATGAACACAATGTGAGGACAAAAGTCTGTTAGTATAGAATAGTATTTTATGCCTTCAGTTTAGATGAGATGGTGGTATACGCGATTTTTACCCATTGCTTCCATAGCCTTCCCATGAATCTTCTTGAAGTACTTTTATAACAGCATCAGAGTACAATAACTGTCTATAAATGTAAAGGTACAGTTGAACATCTGATCACAAAGCAGTTGACAAGAAACTTTGTTACTGCTGTGACATAACAATATTTTTAGATAATAACTAGAATTACAACTGATAACATTTTATTAAGACATACCAGATCTTTAGGAATTTTAAAATAGTTTTTAGAATATATTAATAAAATTTACCCATGCAGTATAACCTAAGAAGATTTATTACTTATTTGATAATACTTTTTATGTAATTAAAGATACCAAATGAACCTAATTAGTTTAGTATTTCTTGTTGGGATGTTTCAGGGGCCCTCTGAAGCATCTCAAAGGTAGAGGGGGTCAAAAGAACTTTGATTAAAATTTGATATTTGGGAAGCTTGTTAAAAAGGTTTTAAGCACTTGGTCAGATAAAATCATAGGTGCCTGTGAAACAACACTTATTTATTAAACCAAAATAACAATAAAATATTTCAAAGGCAAATACAGATCACTTGAGATCTTCTGTTACCAAAAGCAGATTAACTTTTTAAGAAAACTTTGTCCTTTTAATAGAGAAAGAGAGAATCAGATTCCAGTTCTGCACTAGTTTTCTTTAACAACCAAATCCATTTACTTATTTAAATTAATCTAAATTTAACAAATCCTGATCATGTACAAAGCTTTTTTTTTTTTTAGGGATCCTTTTCCACAAATCTTCGATCACATTCTGTATCCATATTAGTTTGTCCCCTATTTTTTTCCATCCAGAAAAGCAGCTATAGAACAAACCAACCTTCATCTCCCTCAAAACGTAATTCCATTCCTTATACCTTTTTTTTACTCAAAATACACATTTTACTTTTCTACTGTATTCCAAGATGTTCCCCTTATTATTTTAGTAGCTTTAATGACATGCGTTATAGTTTTAACCCTTAAAAACCTTAATCTCTGGCAAAAACCAAGAAGCAGTAATTGTGAATTGGTTGTCACACCAGCGTGTCTTGATTGGAAACTTAGACTCTAGTTTTCTCTCCTAAGAAAACAAAGATAGGTGAACTCAGACAGCAAGCCTACAAGGGTAGCTGCAGGGAGGGGCGGTGCTGTGCTTTTAACTGTGCCTGGAGAGCGTGGCGTGGAAATGGTCTTGTGGTGAGTGGACAGACCTGTTGTCTCTCTAGTCTGTTCCACGACCCACTCATCCTCACAGGAGAGACTTTTTCGGTGGCAGGCTCCCTAGAGGCTTTTTCATGCTTGACCCAAAGGACACACTGATCACTCATTAACAGCGATACTTGGTCTTTGGGAAGTTTGGCAGTTGGCATCTCTTGTTTCAGCCAGGGGAATGGATTCTCTGAGGAGAGGACGATTGTCTTTAAAGCGAGGAGAGAGGAAAAATGGCAGTCTGCACCAGAACTGGCAAGGCTGCAGGGATAACAGGTTGAGGAATTTGGCTAATGCAGGTAAGCCTTGATGGGGAGTAAGGAGCTGAGATGATGGAAAGCAGGGGGCTGAAGGTGGTTGATGGGGGCCTTCCATTCAAATGTAGATTTTATCCTATGTGTCGTGAGGAGCTATTAATGTTCCTGAGGACTGTGGGCAAAATGAACATAGCTGTGTTTGAGGACGATCAGTTTGTCAGCCAAGGGGCTGGAAGATGGGTTTGAAAGGAGGGATGTAGGTTCCTGGTTCCCTTGTTAATTATGTGAAGAGGGCTTGGACGGTGAGGCTGATGGTGGGAACAGAGCAAGAGTTTGTAACTCCCACTGTGAGGATGAGAGACAGAGGTGCTTAAGAATGGAGGGGGCACCACGGATCCTGGTCTCCAGGCAGAATGAACAGCAGTCAGGCCCCAGAGCCATGCTGGCCGGACTCAGCATCATACAGTCATCACCCTCATTAGAACATCCAAACCCAAGTGGATGTCTGTGACTGTGTGATTTTGTACTAATTAATTTATCCTCATCAGAAGAAGTAATCCAAGGGTTCAGCCACCCCCTCTCCTCTGAGCATGGGGACCAGGGGAGGATGAACCACAGTCCAAACTTTCCAAACTTTGGTGGTGTTGCAGGAAGGAATATGTGAGGGTTGTTTGTTGTGGTGAATCATGGCTGTGTCTTCAGCAGCTGCCCTGTGCAGGAAGGTTGGAAATCAGAGAGATATTTCTGAGACTGCTTTATAACAGCCCGTGAGAATCTCCTTTGTTTTACGCTTCCCAGAAGCAGCCTCTGAACCATGACTGCTTCCCAAACAGCAGCCTCGGCTGCAAATCAAGACAGTGTTGCACCTGCAGGACGCAGGTGGCCAGAGTGGCTCTGGACGATCATTAGTCTTTCTCGGCCATACCTTGGGGTCCCCAAGTCAGGAACAGCCACCTGTCTTTGTGTCAACTTTGGCCACGAGGGCAGAATATCCCTCTCCCCTTAAGCAGGTCTCCCCAGGCCCGCTGTTGCTTCCCTGCTCGTCCACTAGCCACCTAGCTGGGCCCCCACCTCCCCTGTGAAGCCTCCCGTCTCAGGCCGGGAGACCTCTTCCTCTTCTGACCCCTGGAAAACTAGACTCACTTGGTATTTAGCCTATGCCTTTTGTTTCTTTGTTTAGATTTTTCTTTCTTTTTTTTTTTTCTTTGAGGTTTGAGCCTTTTCTTAGTCTCCTTCAGTAAATTCATTCTTTGAAAGGAAGGACTGTGTCTTCTACTAAAGATGACATACAATCTTTCACCTAAACCAAGATGCTTCCAAGAGTGGTATAGATGTTGCTGACGCCTGCTCATATTTCCTTGACACTCACTATTCCTATACATGTGGACGTGTTCTTCCTGCCAGCCTGAGGCCTGCTGCTTTCATTGGAGCAGGCTAGAGAGGCCAGAGTTGACCCACAACCCAGGGGGAGCCCACAGCCAGTGATGGACAGGAGTTGGTGCGTGCGTACCCAGTTTCCTCCGCTGGGGCAACTCCGAGACGTGTTTCTCATGAATAGACCCTGGATTGACTTTTTCCCTTCCTGTGTCATTTCCCCACCCCACTACCTTCACCTCCCAAATAAACTATTTGCATTCAAGTCTTTGTCTCAGGGATATCCTGGGGTATCAGCGAGATATGGTGGCCCTACTGAATGGCTTCTCCGTCTGTCACTCCCTAGCAGGGTGCTAGCCCAGAGCACTCACTCACATTTTGCCAAATGAATGTATGAATGGATACAAAATTCTCCCTTGTATCCCAGCAAGGGCACACGAAACAGTTTTTCACTGCACAGTAAGGATTAGACATTTCCCTGGTCCATTCTGTTTCCAATCTCCTGTATAAATATTTCATAGCTTCTCCCCGCTCCTCCCACTGCTAACATTGCCATCCCCATCCTCTCACACTCGGCTGATGACCTCACTTCTTGTACTGTGAGCGCAGAAATCACGGGAGGAGGAGCTCTTCCCTGATCCCGCTGCATCTCCCTGCCCACCTGCATCCGTGCTCCAGCTCTCGGCCTGGCCTTCTGTTACTGCACATGAATGGTCCACCCTTCTAAGGTCTATCCCTCCACTGGGTCCCTGACTGGGGATCCCTGCACCTCCTGCCTCCTCTGTTTCTTATTGATTGGTTGGTTGGTTGATTACCTCCAACATACCCCGCTTTAGCCTCAGTAACAGAGCCCACGGTGCCGGACTCTGCTGGATTGGGATTTTAGCCATAAAAACGTTCAAACTGGAACCAAATACAGATCCACATTGAGCTGGAGCGCTTTGCTTTGCTTTGCTTTGCTTTGCTTTGCTTTGCTTTGCTTTGCTTTGCTTTGCTTTGCTTTGCAAGTAAATTGCACAGTCTTTGTAGCCACAACAAGTAAAACTGGGTTGATTTCCTGGCTGTGCATCTCACAATGCCTCCGTTGGAGGTGTTGATTGATATGCTAAGATTCAAAAGTGAGCATCACACCTGCCTCTTCAGGACAAGATAAATAGTATTTACCAACTTTACAGGCAGCTCTGCTGAGGGGGAGGGAGGGCCTAGTGTGATGTGGTGGCTGTCAGGCCTGCATGAGACCTGCGCTCCCACCACCCTTAGGATAGGAGGGGCAGAGGATGGACGAGGTCTAGTCCAAAGCTCTGGCTTCGCTGAAAGGGAAGCAGCCTTGTGGGTAGACAACTCACCCAGGGAAAGGGATCTGGTGAGAAGCTGTGCTGGAACAGAAATACACCCGGGCCCTTTCATGTCTGTCCCTGGGCCTTGGACCATGGCCATTTTGGGCAAAATGTATGTGTACGTGTCTTGATCCCTAAGAACTCAACCCCGAGACCATGATCTGGACATGCTATGTTATTATTAAAGGCAGGGCCACCTGGGCAAAGGCTTTAGTTAGAAGTCCACCTAGAAAAGGTTTCCATTTTTCTGAGCTGAAAGAACTTAAAAGGAGAACATGAACCAAGTCTCAGGCCACCACAGCTCCTGGGACTCACACTGGGAAGAAAGCTGCCTGTACAGCCATTTTGGAACAGGAGAACTGCACTATCGCCTGGAAGAAAAAGGAATACGGAGCAAGAGCAGACAAAGAAATAATCCCGCCAAGTGTGAGATCAGTGAGCTTCTCCCTGAGCTGTTGCCTTAGTTCAGGTCTTCATCACTTCTCTCCCAGACTCTTGGAATCGCTCTTCAAACGAGTTTTTTAATTATGAAAATATTTTAAATTATAAAATAAAGAGAAAAACATATCATATGCTTACTGCCGTAATTTAACAAATGTTTACATTCTATCATTATATACACATACATTATATATACACATACAATGATACGCATTACATACATGGAGACATATATAATACATTATATGTGATTACACTATATACATGTGATACGTTACATATAATCACATTATATGCATTATATTTAATCACATTGGATACATTATATGTAGTTACATTTTATATATATATATACACTGATACATTATATATATAAAACCTTACAAATGAAGCCCCTTTCTACCTCTCTGTCATCCTAGCCCCATCCTTCCCTCCCCACAGTTACTTCTGTCCTGAAATTGCTCTGTCATTCCCAGCCATGTTACATGATTGGTCTCATACTTGAACATACAGTTTGCAACTTGTTTTTTCGTTCAACACATATTTAAGCTGTCACCATGTGATACATGTAGATCTGGTTTATTTTCATTGAATTAATTTGAATTTCATGCCCCCATTGAATTCCGTTGCTTAGTTCTCTAGGGCTTCCATAACAAAGTATCACAGACTAGGTGGCTTAAATAGTAGAAATCTATTTTCTTGCAGTTCCGGAGGCTAGAAGTTTAAGATCAAGGTGCCGGCAGTGCTGTTTTATTTTCTGAGGCCTCTCTCCTTGGTTTGCACATGGCCGTCTTCTCCCTGTGTCTTCACAGGGCCTTTCCTCTCTTTGTGTCCTTACATCCTCTTCTTACAAGGACACCAGTCATATTGGATCACGACTCACCCAACTGACCTCATTGTAACTTAATTATCTTTTTAAGGACCCATCTCCAAATACAGTTAGGACTTTGACATATGAACCTTGTGGGTGGGAGACACAGTTCAGCCCAAACAACCATTGTTTTGGTGTTTTTTTGTTTTTTGTTACAAACAGTGCTGTAATGAACATCTTTGTATGTGTCTCTGTGAGCCCATGGGAGGGTTTCCTTGGGGCTGATACTGGAAAGTGGAGGTCTGGATACAATGGTGTGCACATCGCAGGTTTATTAGATGTTGACAAGTTGCTTTCCAAAGCAGACCAATAACTTATACTCTCACTCTCAGCCTGTAAGTATTTCACATATGCTTGGTATTGTCAGACCCTTTTCAATCTGGTGGTTGTGAAAAGACAACACATTTTGGTCTTAATTTTAATTTCCTTGATTGCTAAGGAGATTTACATATATTTAGTAGCCATTCGTGTTTTCCAGTCTACAAATTGTCTCTTCATATCTTTGCCTGTTTTCCTACTCTGGCTTTTCCTTATCAACCTGTAAGAAATTGATAGATATTCTAGATAGCACTCCTCAGTTAACTACAGTTCTCTCTTATCTGGTCTCCTTGCTCCCACTGTCTCTACTTGTCAAGTCCTCTTCCAGGATCTTTACCCTCTTTCCAGAGACTGCAGGATAAAATTCAGACTCAGTATATAGCCTTCCCTCCCAGACCAACTGGAACCTAACTTTCCAGGCTCACTCCCCACCACTCTCCCTATAGATTCCCACCACACAGGACAGCCCCTGTTCCAGAACATGCGCCATGTTAGGCTTCCAGACTTTTGCATGCTGCTCCTGCTGCCTGGAATGCCTGGCTTCTCCTTTGCTGACTGAGGAAATCACGTCCTTCCAAACCCAGCTCCCATGTCAGCTTGTGGGTAAGACCCCAAAGTCCCTAGGCCGAGAGGGAGGACAGCTTCTGCATACCATTATCATGGCCCCTGCCACCTGCTGCTAAGGGTGGTGGCTGAGTTCTATTGCCTCGGCCTAAACATGAGCCCCACCAAAAGCAAATAATTTCCTCCCCTTATTTATCTTCATGTTTTCAGTATTGATACATGGTGGGTGCTTGAGGTTGGCTGAATTTTATATTTTAAGTCCTGAGATGTTATTTTAAAGAATAAAATTGTTAATGAGTGGGCAGCAGCAAATAGAATTGTTTAGTTCATTCATCCTGCTTGGAATTCACTTATTATCCCTAAAGTCATAAACTTGGGTTCACAAAACAAACTCCACAGGGTATAGAACGGGAGAGATGCAGCTTAGCTGTGGCACGAGACCAGGATTGGAGAAGTCAGGAGGAAGCCCATAGCAAGTAAACGCTGAGAGGTGATTCTATAAAGTGAGAGCAATGCTAAGACATGGTATGGAAATGTAGTTTCTAGAATGAAACAATAGTCCTATTCTTCTCTCATCAGATCATTATTGGACTGTTGCGTTCTAATCATCGTACTTGAAGAGGGAGGGACACAGACCAACTAGAGCCCCCTCAGGAGGGAGAGCAGTCAGGAGAGTCCAGGGCAGCTGAGGTAGGACTGACAGAGCCAGGGCTATTTATTCTGGAGCCCAGAGGAAACAGAGGGGGTGTTCCGTGTCTTCAGATACCATGTGCAAGGGGCTGCTTTTTGGAACAGGGAATAAAAATGTCCTGTATCATTCCAAGAGATAGAACCAGGACTGTTGGAAGGGATTTAGAAAGAGATAACTCCTGCCTAATAGATTAAGAAATTTTAAGCATCTGGAGCATTTGACTATAGTTGGCTGCTTTGGTGAGTGCAGACTGCTCCATCAGGGGAAGTGTTTATGCAGTAGCTGGGTGACCAGCTGGCAAGAGATGATGTCCAGGAGGCTAGGGGATCAAATGGTGATTGGGTTTGGATTAAAGGATGCTTAAGGTCTTTTCCAAGCTGAAATTTCCCAGGTCTACAACTTTGAATCAGATAGATCTAACTGAGGGAACTAAAGTCTCAAAGCATCTTTGAGTCTCATTAAGTCAGTTACTCTTTGATAGGCAGGACCTCTGGCTGACAATCTTTCAATGCCTGCTACCCCACCCAAGTCCTGACACAGTCTTAAGTAACTCCATGTTCCATAGATGTCTCAGACAACATGCTGTCTGTGTTTCCCACCTCAACTCCCTTGGGTAACTACTAATGTGGCCAGACCCTAGACCAATGGTTCTCAGACTTTACACTAGAAAAATCTGCATAGCTTGATAAAAGCACAGATTCCTGGGCTGTAGGACTGGAGCATATTTACATGATCTAGGCTTAAGGCACCCAGCACACTGCATTCCCAAGGCCCTCGTGATGGGTCTAGGGATCAGCATGGGAGCAAATCAGAGCTGGTGAGATCCCACGAGACACGTTAGAGTGGATGGTGATGCAGACATCATTAGGTCTGAAGCTGCCACCACAGCCATCTTGTCACCAGGAGGAGACTGGAAGCAGAGCCAGAATGTGGGAAGATGGAATTGAGAGAGAGGGAAAACTTTGTTCTAATGACACAATTTGGGCTGTGAATCCAAATATCCCTGAAGCTGGACTACCCCTGGATTTTGCAGTAATCTGAGTGAATAATCCTGTCTTTTGCTTCAGCCATTTGAATTGGGTTTTCTGTCACTTGAAAATTCTAAGTGATACAGACTCCGGTATCCTTCTTTGTCCACAGATTTGATTGGGTTGGGCTGGCAGAAGAAAGTGCTGAGTTGTAGACCTTGTGTCCTTGCAAAGGTGCAGGCGGCTGTGCCAGCACCTGAGGGCCAGCTGTCTATTGTGGATTAAGGATCCACTAGGTACCAAGCTTTCTGCCCGATGCCACAAGTGATAAACAGAAATAGGAGAATCGATCCTTCCCCTCAGAGAGTTTGTGCTCTACTAGGTGCAAGACAAATATGAGACAAGTGTCAAGAGAGTGATGTGTGGGTAGGATCCTGGGGAGAGTCGCTATGTAGTGGGTTGGTCAAGAAAATCTTCCAGGACAAGAGGGCTTGTGTCATACACTTAAAGAGTGTACCAGTGAGAGAAAGGAAGGAGGCTCTATTAAAAGCTGGAACTCCATCTCCAAGCACCTTAAATAGACTAGGAGCAGTGTATGGACCACAGAATAGAAATAAAGAATTAAATAAAATTCCATATAATTATATCACATAGTATGCTCTGGATGATTTAATTGTACAGGCAGATGTATCTGGGCAGCAAGATTAAATAACCTAAGGACCTAGGACATAGAGACCCTTTGGATTACTCATAACTAACCCTTTGTGGCTAACAGTGGCTTAAAATGTTTAATTGGATAAATTACATGTTTTGAAAGTTGCCAGGTTGTGTGTGTTTCTGAGGCTTTGCAGGTTAATTGCTCTGGTAATTCTGGAATAGTGCTTGCCTCCTCTGATGGTAGATTTAATCTTCAAAGCCTTTCCCTTACTTTCCTAGGGAAGCTGGGGTTGAGTTAACCCCAGACCATACTCTGTGCTCACTCCTGTTTTTAGAATGAGGTTCACAAGGGTCCCATCTATCAGGCTTGCTCTCCTGCCTCCCAAACTGGAAGGGACCCCACTTCCTACCAGCGCTGAGAACCCTGGGACAGTACCTAAGGTCTTTTCTGGTCCTTTATCAGGTGACTTGGAATCTTGGTGCTGGCTAGTTCCATACTCATTCCATAGATCACACCAGCAGACCCTAGCTTTACTTGTTTCTGCTCGATTTATATGGTGAATTCGTAAGAACCTTTGAGAAAGGGGCCGTATTTTTGCCACACTGATGTCCATCACCTCCTTCCGTCCTAGAGCCTCACCCAGGGCTTCGAACATAGTAGGCACTCAATATGAAGTTTGCTAAAGAAGTGGATGTGTATATTTAATTCCACCATTAGTGTTTGGAAATTCATTTTACTCTTGGCTGATAATAATTGCACCAGAAATCTGGATCATAGTGAAATAGGTCTTTACCCTCCCCTGGTGTCACCTTTCCATCTCCAGGTGGGCACCTGGAAGCCCTCACTCCCCTGAGAGCTCCCTCTTTAATCACTGTTCCCCAGGCCTGGATTTCATTTGTCACTGCTCCTTCAATGTGCCCCAGCCAGTCCTTTTTCTCTGGGTCTTTGCCACGCTCTTCAGAGTGGAGTTCCTCAATGACTGCCAAGGCACTCCTGCCCATACATCTTATGCCATTAAGCTAAAGGACCCCCTCGCCACCACTGATGAGTTAAGGAAGGGCACGAGGTTGACAGGGATAGGCATTTCCATCTTGTCTCAGAAAACAAGTGCAAATCCATGATAAGGGTATTTTATGGAGGTTTATGGTGTTTCCCCCCAGCAAATGGCCATCCCTGCAGCAGCCTGTCTCTGATGCCAGAATGTCCATCTTTGGGGATTAAAGCACTGTTTCATGTTAAACTGAAGACCCTTCACCCATCACATTAAACTCCTATCATATTATCTTAGCGTGAATGAGTTTGTATGGGCTTTCAAGTGTGCAGATGACACTCACCCGGCAGGTAACAGAGTGGATCACTTTTCAGCCAAACTGTGACACTTGTTAGGGTGAAAGAGATCACTGTTAATATCTGTGCTGGGATAATGGGCAGACCTGGATGTACACTCACTTTAGTGACATCTGCAAGACTTCCTGCAGGACAGACATAATGTAACGAGATGGGGAACAATGACACGGGTGAGAACAATAGGAGACGCTTAGAGACTATCTTTTTATGTACCAGGCACTGTGCTAAGTGCTTGTTGGGACTCATTTCATCCTTCCTGTAGTGACTGATGTTATACCCATTACACAGATGTGGGAAGTTGCCAACACTGCATGGCTGGGCAGAGATGGAGCCAGAATCCAGAGGCAGGTGGGCAGCTGGCTCCTGGGCTAGGATCTTCTGCACTAAGAGAGGAAGAGATGCAGTGCCGAGGAGGTTCCAAGAGGGAGGCAAACTTCCATCTGGGAAAACCAGATTGGCTTTCCTGGCAAAGGAAGCATTTAGTTTGCTCTGTAAAGGAGATGAAAGGAGGAGGACATTCTGGTGGCAAAAATAGATGGAATTAGAGGCATCAAAGCAGTGGGGAAAAAAACTACATGGGCATATTTGGAAACAGAAAGAATTAGGTTTCAGCCAGGGCATTTTGGAATTATAATAGTTAACAGTTATTGAGGGCTTACTAAGGATCATGTCTTTTGATCACCAAAGCAACCTTCTGTCATTGCTACTATTTTTATTCCCATTTGACAGATGAGGAGACTGAGGCTTAGAGACTCAATAATTAGCTGCAGGTCCATCAGCTGGTAAGAAGGGATGCTGGGAAGCCCATCCTGGCAGTCTGACTCCAAAGGGCACACTCTCAATCCTTATGCTACACCACCTTCTTGTGGGACGGGTGACACAGAACACCTGAAAGGAGGATTCTAACTGGGCTGAGGAGGACTTAATTTATCATGGCTATGAGGCAAGGAAGTAGAGGGGGAAAGGGTGAAGGGCCAGCTGTTGATGCTCTGTGCCGGGTGAGAAGAATCAAGGAAGTTCATTTTCATGGGGCTGTGTTGGTTTTTAATTTGTTGGAGGAGAGAATATTGTTCGTGGGTGTCCTGCTTCGAATCTAACTCGTGAACTCTAGCAATTTCTCATGAAGCTCACTGTCTGGCTTGAAGTTCCCCTTTACTTAAACAAACGAGATTCTCTAAGCAAGGGATTCAGTACAGTAGAATATTAAGCCCCATAGATGACTCCATCAGGAGGGTCAGGAAGTGTGATAAATGTGCACCATTACGGTCTTTAAAGTGGCTGGGCATCGGCCATCACCCTCTTCTGTTGAAAATTCTCATTCCCTCAAAGACTTTTGAAGAGAAACTAGGAAAGGGAAAGGGGGAAAGTCCTTGATGTCTTTTTTTTTTTTAACATTTTTTATTGATTTATAATCATTTTACAATGTTGTGTCAAATTCCAGTGTTCAGCGCAATTTTTCAGTTATTCATGGACGTATACACACTCATTGTCACATTTTTTTCTCTGCTTGTTATCATAACATTTTGTGTATGTTTCCCTGTGCTATACAGTGTAGTCTATTCTACAATTTTGAAATCCCAGTCTATCCCTTCCCACCCTCCACACCCCTGGTAACCACAAGTCTGTATTCTCTCTCTGTGAGTCTATTTCTGTCCTTTATTTACGCTTTGTTTTTGTTTGTTTGTTTTTGTTTTTGTTTTTTAGATTCCACATATGAGCGATCTCATATGGTATTTTTCTTTCTCTTTCTGGCTTACTTCACTTAGAATGACATTCTCCAGGAGCATCCATGTTGCTGCAAATGGCATTATGTTGTCGGTTTTTATGGCTGAGTAGTATTCCATTGTATAAATATACCACATCTTCTTTATCCAGTCACCTGTTGATGGACATTTAGGCTGTTTCCATGTTTTGGCTATTGTAAATAGTGCTGCTATGAACATTGGGGTGCAGGTGTCATCCTGAAGTAGATTTCCTTCTGGATACAAGCCCAGGAGTGGGATTCCTGGATCATATGGTAAGTCTATTCCTAGTCTTTTGAGGAATCTCCACACTGTTTTCCATAGTGGCTGCACCAAACTGCATTCCCACCAGCAGTGTAGGAGGGTTCCCCTTTCTCCACAGCCTCTCCAGCATTTGTCATTTGTGGATTTTCCTTGATGTCTTTTGAAACGGTTGGGAAGGACTTCCTTCCTGAGGCTGCAATTCCTCAGTTCCGTTCCTCAGCCAGGCTGAGGAGGTTTTGGGTCAGTTCGCAGATGAGTCAGCAATGAGGAGACTCACTGCCAGGCTCCTCCCATGGGAGTGCGTTCCTATTTCAGCAAATGCCAGCTCCCCCTGAGGCTGGTACTGCTACTGAAAACCTGGGTGGGTCTTCCCATGCCTGGAGGGCTATGCCACGTCGGCTTCATATTTGCTGCCACTCTCCTTGGGCACCTTGCCTTTGGGACTGGGTCGTGCTCACCTGGCCCAGTGATTAGAGTCCCCAGAAGGCTTGGCAGCATCTCAGATCTAATAGCACTTGATTATAAGCTATTACATTCTTTCTCTAGAAATCAGCTCTTGGACTAAAAATACTACCTATTCGCTAACATTTGTGATACAGCTGTGAGTGAGAGTTAGAGAAATACAAATACACGTTGAAGTGCAATCCGTAGTTGTCCATCATTCCCAACATTATCAATTACTGCTCAGTTGTCCTCTGACTTTCCGTTCTGCTTTAAAGAGAAACTTTATCCACTTCTTTTTTTTTTCAACAATTAGATAATAAATGCCTCCTGTGGGGTCAGTGTTGGAAAGGCAGAAACCATCCTGCCCTAATGGAACTTGTAGTCAGAGGCGGTTGAGGCATGACGTGGACAATCACACAGGCAACAAATAAAAACCGTGAGAAAGCCTTTGAGGAGAAGCGAAGTGGCTAAGGCATCCAGAACTTCCAGCTTGCATGCACGGTCTGAGTAAACGTGCCCACCTAAGTTTTTTCCTCTATAAAACTTGAGGTTTTATACCATCATATCTGAAAGGCCATTTCTAGTGTGATTATAACTCTCAGCGTTTGCAGCACATCTTTTCACTGGGTTGACTTATTTGCCCCGAATGTGTGATAAATTCCAGGCTAATTCCTGGAGCATTTCAGGAGATGTTTTGTGATGAACCCAGAGAGACTGAGCTAGAGAATTCTTTATTCCTCACCCTGCTGCTGAAGCAGCTGTGAGAGGCAGAAACGAGCCCCACCAGCAGCTGATACCACCGCTCCCAGAGGCGGCAGCTGCGGTGAACAGGCTCATCTGCCTGCATTTCCCCATAAATTGGACTTAATTAGGAAGGGGTAATGGGTTTCTTCTCCTTAACATTGAAAGGATGCCACATGAGGTAAAGCGTGGCATTTCTCTCTATGCTGAGGAACATCTGAGTCTCAGGTCATTGTTCCATTGCTGCCCTCCCATCCCAGATTCTGAGCCAGTCCAAGAGAGCTCAAGCACAGGGTCAGCT
Organism: Camelus bactrianus; assembly: GCF_048773025.1. NCBI lineage: Eukaryota > Metazoa > Chordata > Mammalia > Artiodactyla > Camelidae > Camelus > Camelus bactrianus. The sequence goes on along the minus strand of NC_133558.1, from coordinate 26,928,025 downwards.
GGAATCCTGTGACTTCCAAATTTTATAATTTCCAACTCCTTTACTACAAGTCTCACTGATTTCCATGAATTTGGCTTTAAATAGAGACTCAACAGGAAAGAGGGGAGCAAGTCACAGATTCACCACCACTTTGCACTGGGACGTGAAATACTAGAACAATGGCCTTTCCTTATCCTTTTCAGCTGGCATTACTCTCTTTGGTAAAAACAGAGGAATGGAAGGAGGGGTCCTGTGTGTTCCTGAACGTGACTGGTCTGCCAGGTTCTGGCAGCCTGGTCCAGAGGTGGCTTCTAGGTACCATGATTTCCCCTCCTGCATCCTGCAAAAAAATGGTTTACATACTTGATCAGAATCTCAGAGTTCCTACCCTGCACCAGGCACTGTTCACCGTGCTCAGGATGCAGAGATAAAAAGGGCCCTGTCTCTGCCCTCAGGGTGCTCGCAGTGTAGCAGAGACTACACCGGATGTATTTTAGAGTCTGTCTGTAGTTGCTGAAGCTTGGGGATTGGTATGGGGAAGATGGATCCTTCCTCCACTGTGAAGGAGGGTCTAGTGGAAGTTGATCAGAGTTTCTGCAGGTGAAGACTGAGGATGAACTTTGGCGCTGGGTGAGTGCAGGACACAATGGAGGACTGGGGTTGGTCACATGTGCAGCTGCAGGGTGAGCACAGGTACCAAGAGGCACCCTCCCGTGGGTGAGGATTGCCTAGGGTGGGAGGTAACCAGATGCAGGTGGTCAGGCCCCTAGCCAGCTGTGAGATATCGCAAGGAGGCCCTGACCCTGCAAAAGGGTGTTGAGAACCGAGGTGAGGAGCCTACAGGAGGCTGGGCAGCTTCTGGAGAGCGATCTCGGATGGAAGCTGGGTATCTGGTGATCTGGGGGACACAGGTTTCTCCAGTGCATGTGACTTGATGACCTCAGGCTCCCCAGACTTCTCCTTGGCACCCACCTTCTAAGGAGGCTGGCAGCATAGGCTGTGGCTGCTGCTCACAGGTTAGCTTGGCCAGATGGGACTTGCGGTCTGGGCTTGGCTTGGGTGTTGTATGTGTTATCTGAGGGGCATCTGGGGATCTGTGGGAGACAAGACGCAGGGGAGCAAGGCCTATGAGTAGTAGTCTCTCTAGCTTTGCAGGGTCTTCCTGGGGAGCACCAGTGTCTGATGGCTCCCTTGTCTCCATGGCAGCAGGGAGCCCCCAGGCCATACACTAGCCCTGCTGGCTCTCCACCTGTCTCTCTCCCCTGTCACCACTGCCTGCTCGCCATTTTCCATCCACTTAGCTGGCATGGGAGGAAGCATTCTATGATCGCCACCATGCTCTCTGCCCCTGGTGGTGTTCCCATGATTATATTATGCTATATGGCAAAAGGGCTTTTGCAGATGTAGTCAAGGTTTTGGTCAGTTGACTCCAGAACAGAGATCACCAGGGTGGGCCTAACATAATCACATGAGCCCTTTCAGATCAGAGGGTTTTCTCTGGTTGCAAAGGGGAGGTTAGAGAGATTCGAGGCACTTGAAAGATTTGAGGTGCTGTTTCTGGCTTTGGAGATGAAGGGGCCATGTGGAGAGGACTTGAGCGGGGCCTCTAGGAGCTGAGAACAATCCCTGCTTGACAGCAGCAAGGAAATGAGGTCCTCAGCCCTGCAGCTGCAAGGAACCCAATCCTTTCTACAGCCTTGGAAGTGGATTCTTCCCCTAAGCTCCGGAGAAGAGCCCAACCTGGCCAGCACCTTGGCTTTGGCTCTGTGAGACCCTGAGCAGAGAACCCGCCCAAGCCGTCTGACTTCTGACCTAAGGAAACCGTGGCATAATGGACAGGTGCTGTTTTAAGCTTTCACATTTGTGGTCATTTGCAGCGTAAGGGCCAGAACAGCCCAGAAGCGGGAAACCAGGCCTCGTCCCTCCGCTGACCCCCCCACCCCAAACCCTCAGGGTCTCAGGGTCCTCATGTGAGGTTGGGGGCCGACTGGATAATTTCTGGTTTCTCTTCCACTTCCTGCCTCTTCAGTGCAACCTTTTGGATTCAATCACCCCAAATGTCATCCAGTTCCAGGCCCCTTGTGGGCTTTCTGGGGCTCAAGGTGGGCAGGCTGGGCTGTCTCTCTGCATCTTTTCTGTTTGCTCTCTCCCTCCCATGCTGGGTCCCTCTTCTCAGCCTTCCTCCAGAGTCTATCAGGAGCTATTGTTGCTTTGCCAGTTCAGGCCTGGGCAGCAGGCACACATCCTCCCTCTGGAGGGAGTGACCTCCATCACCAGCTTCTCTTTCGTTGCTGCTGCTCCTAACTCCGACTCAGACCCCACCCGGATGTGGCTCCTCGGTGTCCAAGTCATGATGCCTCTGCCCTGTTGCATTCTGGGCGCCCCTTCAAGCCCAGGATCCACCTGTCCCTCTCTGGTCTGTACAATCTCTGCCCCCGGATTAGCCCCTCTGCCCCTCTCCTGGCCTGCCTCTTCCTGCTTAACTGTCTGGCATGGCGACCTTCTGATACTGTGCAACATACCCCTTGGATTTCTCCCTTGCTTCTACAGTGAGATCAGAGGCTGCCACCAAACCAGAGGCCAGCACAGGATAGCTCAGCCTCACCTGTGCTGAGATCATGGCTGCAAGCTCCCAGCACATGGGGCCCTAGCTGGCAGGAATATTTTTTTTGGGAGTGGTTTGTGACTGCATGTTTCCAAACAGGGGGAAGGCCAGGCCCCCACGTGGGTCTGTGAGGAGTCAGCAGTCTTCCCCCTTGTCAGAGTTATCTTCCTGAGCTGAACCCTTATCTGGCATCCACAGGCAACCTGGTCCCTACAGTGGAAGTCTTCAGGTCTTAACAAGATGTCCAAGGCCATCTGTGGCTCTGTATTATCTCCACCCCAACGTGAGGTGTACTCCAGGTATTATGCCAACTTTAAAGTTGTATCGCTCTGGATTAAGCTCAGGCATTATCAGTCTTTACGAGTTCACTGTTAAATATACGGAGCTAATTTTCCATTATTGTCTCCTCCAAGGGAAGTGGCTTATCAGCTTCTCAGTTCCTTTCCAGCTCTAGAATGGGAAATGAAAAAGAAAGTTTTAAGAGAAGACTATGGAGACGTGAGTCACGGAACCCTGGGACTTGGAGGGACCCTGAGGGTCATGTGGTTCAGCCTTCCATTTGGGCCAGCCTCTGGGTTGGGTGGTGGTGGATCTCTCGTGGAATGATTCCAGTGACAGTGGATTCTTCGGACACTCAAATAGACATGTCTTCCTCATGAGGAGTCGATGTCTCTCCCTGTAGCTTCCACACTCGGTAGAGTGCTACCCCTTGAGACCTCACAGACCTTGTCCTTCACATTCATTCACTCAGCAAACTTACTGAATGCCTGTTACGGGCTGGGTAAGGAGTGGGGTTTTGGAGAGTAATAAGACAGGCCCAGCATCAGCACCAAAGGTGGAGCCTTGATCTTTGAGGAGGGCAGTCAGTCCTTCCCCAACCCCCTCTTTGATGGGGCAGAGGTCTTCAGGGTCTTCACTGGACATTTTTGGGAGTCCCTTCAAAGAGCGACTCATCATGCTGGTTCTTTTCTAGACCTGCCCAGTCAGAAGCTCCCCCTTCTTCTCTCTACCTCCAGGCCTTCTAGAACTGAAGGTGATCCTCCAAGGGGCTCTGCCCAGCATGGAGAAGAGTGGGCTCATGCGAGATGCTCTGCTGATGTCCACACAGTCAAGACCGTAGGAACATCATAGGCAGCCACAAAAGCCTCTCTGTGCCTCAGTTTCTTCGTTTATGAAATGGGAATAATGGTAGCCCCCACCTCATAGGGATGCTTGAAGATGAAATGAGTTAACATATGTAAAGTGCTCCACACAGTGCCTACACCAGCACTTGGTGTCATTATCACCACCATCACCGTCACCATCATCATCCTATTAGCCACGCCTTTGGAGCTGAATGAAAATGAAACCCTTATATTTCCCCCTGGCCCCTGGCTCCCATCTGGTCTGTTGAGATAATAGAAACAGCTGCCCTCTGTTGAGCACTGCGCATTTGTCACACTTCATCATCTCGCATCCGCACAGCATCCCTGGGACGTAGGTATTATCATCTCCATTTTACAGACTAGGCACTTGGGACTTGGAGAGGTGTAAGTGGCTCAAGGCTGCAGAGCTGGTGAATACCAGAGCCCAGGATGCAGGCCCAGATCTAGATGTTCCTGCGCTATTACCTGTCTCCTGGATGCCAGAGTCAGTTCCTGTCCCTGACACGTGTACCTTGTCCCCAGCTGTAAGTCACCCACAGATGGTGGGCTCAGTGAGTCTCCTACATTCTTGCCCAGGTCTCTGACTAAAGTTTTGAAGTCCTGCCGGGCTCCAGATTCCACCTGGTAAGGAAAAGCCTGAATAGGCTGTGTAGAAAGGGTTTGGGGAGTGCGAATCATTGAGTGGCAGAAGCCACAGATGAGGGGAGGAGAGTGACTCAGGACTGGACTGTAAAGCCAGACTGCCTGGGGTCAGGACCACCACCCACTAACTGTGTGAACTCTCGGTCTCACTTTAGCTGTAAAATAGAGAATTAAAAAATGGGACCTACTTTATTGTCTGCTTGTGAGGATTAAGTGAGATAAATTGTATAGTTTTTGCTGCAGAGCTCAATCTATTATTATTACTTCTATAGTTTCTGAAGCATGGTCAGTGCCTGCTCCTACTTCATCGAAGTCAGAGCTAAGGCACAGACTGGCAGCTGAGGGAGAGTGGGGACTGGAAGCAGAACCCACCCTCTCCCTTCTCCTTCCCAGCTCTCACCCACTCAGACCCAGCTCCAAGCTCCCATCCCTGCTCCTCCAAACCCTGGTCAGGCCAGGGCGCCTCATTTCCTGAGCACACGCACCTCAGAAATGCCACACGTGTTGCCAAGAAACCGCCTTCCCCGTCTATTTTAAAACCTTGTCAAGCTTTCTGTTTAATGTTTTAAAAGGCTGTGTTCTAAAGAGGGACATGGTTAAGTAAATTATGGCACATCAACTTGATGGGATATTAAGCAGCCATTAAAGTGATAATTATGAGAATTGTGTAGCAAAATGGAAAATGCTTACAGATTAATGTGAAATGGAAAAACAGGATAAAAAATCGGATCATACCATAGTCACAAGAATCAAAACTGCATCCCTGTGAACAAACACAGGAAAATAGTAGCATCTCTTGCCCTTCTTTTATTGCTGTTTCCCCTTCCTCTCACCTTCCCTCCCTCCTTCCTTTTTTTTCTTGTCTTTCCTTTCATTTAACAGTAGTTTAATGAGCTCTTACTCTGTGCAGACACTATGCCCATTACCCTATTGAGAGGGGGTGAAAAGACAGTTTCTGCCCTCAAGAAGTCTAACCAGAGGGATAAATCTGAAAACAAATAATCTTGACAGGTCAGAATAATAAATAATTCAATGTGACAAGGAAAGTAATTAACTCTGCTTAGGAGAATCAACAAGGAATCAAGCTTCCTTAATTGGTAACCCCCTAGTTGAATTGGAAGGCTTTCAGTTGGAGGGGAAGAGGGTTCCAGATGGAGGGAACAGGATGTACAAAGGCGTGGAGACGTGGGAGAATGGGGCTCACGCCTCTTTGGACCTGTGGCTCATTGACTCTGGGTTCTGTGTCTAACAGGGAAGTGAAGGGACTGAATTCCACCTGCATTACTCCCACAGGTCAGGGGCGCCTCAACCCCATAACTATATTTAGGACCCCATCATAGCCCTGGCATGCAGGAATTTAACAAAACCATGTGAATCCACCTGATAGTTTCATAGGCTCTGTGGACGCAAGAAGCTACACAGAGCACCTAGTCCCCCTGGTCGTCCCCATCACCCAAGAAGCTAGTTGGAAATAGAAGTTTGCCTTTGTTCAGGATGTCTGGACATTACCAATCAAGTTCAGCACCCTCATTTTAGGAGTGAGGAAACTGTGGGCCCAAAGAGGCAAAATCGGTGATTTATTCAGTCACCTAGCACACTACTGCTGACTTAAAATCAGTTCTTCTGACTCCAAAGTCAGTGCTCTTTGCTGCACCTGTATTGCGCTTCCAGCCAAGAAGAGCCTAACCTTTCCCGTTCCCTGAGCCGGCACTTCCCTGTTTGCTCTGTTCTTACCTCCACTTTGAGGGTATGCAGCCCTTCCCTAACACTGTAAGATGTCGTGGACAAGCCCTCCTCCTCACTCACAACCTTCATGGTTCCATCCTCCCCAGCTTCCATCTTTCTAGGCAGTCCAATGCCCGACCCCCTCTGTCTGCTCTGGGTCTCAGGGTCACATGACCCATCCCTTTTCCACCTCTAGCTCTTTCCTGCTCACTTGAGAAACCGGATTGATCTAAGGCATTCTGGCTAGAGTAAGGAAAAGTGGCAAACTGGAAAAGGATCAAGGGTTCCCCTGCTCCTTCCATAAACCAGCTTAGAAGTTACCAAGACAGAATCCTGAATCTGCATCGCAGCCTCTTCATCTGGCAATGGTGGGGCACGAGGAGTGTTTGAACCCAATGACCTCCAGTCCCACCAGGCCTGGCAGTCCTGTAACTAAGTTTCTGAGAGTCTGCACATGGAATGATGGGGACTAGCTTCTGCAGATGACCCTGCCTTCTTCAGTGCTGACCCACATGCTTGTGGAGGGGGTCACACAACAGAGACCCAGGGGCATGATGTGGGCCAACACTGGAATGCCATGATGGAAACTGAGCTATGAAGCAGATGAACCACAAAGAGTCTTTGGGTTGTTTGCCACTTGTTTTTCTGTTTTTCCACCTATAAATATGTTCCCTTGCTTTGGCATTTATGTGGTTTCAGATGCTATTATCTTGTCAACCTTGCTCTAAGCATTGACATTATCCCTTAATTACACAATTACTGTGTTATGTATTGTAGACCTAGTAATAAAATATTTGAAGTGTTCAAGCACAGACTGGAGTTTTAAAAATATAATTTGAGTCAAACAATCTTGTAAAAACCTCCAGTAAGTGTCACAGTCAAGAGACCTTTGTGGTGTTCTATTTACTACCCCCACTGAAAGGAGGGAGGGACTGAGGCCCAGACAGGAGGAAGGGCCTGCTGTTGGTCGCACGGATGGTTTTCAGAGTGAGTTTGCAATCCTGAGGCTACACGAGAGACCCTAGATCACAAAGCAACTGAGCAGAGTTGGGGGTTAGAGCTCAGGCTTGGTAATTCCTGGGCCACTGCATTTTTTTCTTTTTCATGAGTAGGTTATACAACTGTCCTTCTGCCCCGTCTTACCCACAAGGTCTGTCAGGTCAGCCAGTCAACATGGAACTTATTCTGAGGACCAGGTCCCACTTCTCACAGATGCTCAGTGATCAAAGGAAGGACCATGATAAAGTCCCAGTGGGCTCCATCTCTCCTGTGTGACAAGGAATTGTGTCTCCAGGAAGCTCCTAGTAAGAGGCAAATTGCCAGCTGGCAGAGGCAAGGCATGAAACCAATTGCGCCATGGGCAACAATTAGTTTATTAGACAGGGAGTGAAGCCTGAGGGAACATCACATTGGACAAGTGAGGGCGATGGAGGAAGGAGGACAAAAAAGATGGAGAGAGTAAGGCGCCCTGGGGAAGGCAGGCTGAGTTGGAAGGTAGATGAAGATTTTTTTTTGGAACTGGAACAGCATGTGAATAGCCCCCAAGGGGACAGGATTTACCCTTTGATGAAATTCACATTTCACCCACCGCTTCCCATTGCTTGTGACCCAAGACTAAACCAGGCATGGCAGACACTTGGCATAGCTCCCCTGCCATGATGAGGGAGGGCCTTGCGGGTCACTTTCTCTACCTGCTCTTGAAGGCAGTCCAAGAATTCTTCCAGAAGAAAATCTATGCCATCTCCATCTTATTTACCATGAGTTGTGGGTTGAATCGTGTCCCCCCAAAAGATATGTTGAAGTCCTAACCCCCAGTATCTGTGAATGTGACTTTCTTTGGAAATAGGATTTTTGCAATTGTAATTGAGACGAGGTCCTACTGGATTAGGGTGGGCCCTAAATCCAATGACTGGTGTCCTTATAAGAAGAGGGAAATTTTGACACAGGAAGAGCATTGCTGTGTGATAAGAAGGGCAGAGTTTGGAGGGACTACAAGTGAAGAACCATGAGGGAATTAATTTCTAGTGTTTTAAGCCAACCAGTTTGTGGCACTTTGCTCTGTCAGGTCTAGGAAACCAATACAGCATCTCTGGAAATCGTCTCATTCCATTTCAGAGTTCTGTGTACTTGGCCTTCTCTCCCATTAAATGCCTCTGTGTTTTCCATCCTCTGGCCACTTCTTTTCCATCCTCCTTTTCTAACACTCATGTTGTGTCATCTCCCAGTCCCCAGCTGTCCGCCTCCTATTCCTCCTAAGACCCTCTTGCCCGCTGGGGCTCAGCACGGATGGCCCTCTGCTGTCACGTCTTCCACGGGCCTTTCCCAGATGCACTTGTCTTCCATCTGGGCTGCCACAGCATGACCGATTGAATCTCTGTTAGGCCCCCACAGGGGAGGGGGGCCCCAGGAAGGGGAAGGTGAGAATGCAGAGAAAGACTTCTCTGGCTTCAGAATTCTGCCTCAGTCAGCCCAGTGGTGGCTGGGAGGTGGCGGTGGCGGTGGTGGTGATGGTGGTGGGGACACGTCATTCCTTCAAAGCATGGCGTCATCTCTTCAGATCAAGGCCCTGAAGTATCACAACAGTATTTTCAGAGAAACCATTGAAGTGATATTTTGTCCTGTTCTCTTCCTCAGTTCAAGGTGTTTCTGAGTGAACCTGTCCTTGAGCACAGCTGGGTCTCCGTCTGCGCCCAGGAGTTCTGTTTGGAATTTTCCAGGTGGATTTAGTCAGAAGGATAGAACTGCTCTGTGGTTGGGAACCTCAGACTCAGTGCTTGTCACCCTCAGGGTTCAGCCCATGAAGATGTTCTCCACACAGGGGTGTGGAGAGGCCCAGGGAGACCACACACACACACACACACACACACTTTTGCTCATCCTGCACCGGATCAGACTGTACTGTGTGGGATCATCCAAGTGTGCTGTGTGCCATGTCTCCTTTCAGCGCCTACTGCACAGGGCGTTCTCTGCTTGGAATGTTCCTCTTCACCAAACACAGTCCTACACCTCCTCAAGTCCCAGTTTAAACAGTATCTTCTCTATCTAACTTTCCTGGGGCCCCTCAGAGTAAGCCGGTCACCCTTCCTCTGCTCCAGAACTGGGATAAGGAGAATGAATGAATGCATTATGTGTTACAACCTGCAGGGTGTTTTATAAAGCAAATTTAAACATTTTTTAAATGAAGCTGAATAATATATAATATAATATAATATAATTATAATATAATATAATATAATATAATATAATATAATATAATATAATATAATATAATATAAACAAAATTCAAAAGTTTAAAGAGGAGGTATGGTGAAAAGTCTCCTTCCCGCCCCTATCCTCTAACCAGCATCCTGCTTTTTTACATTTTACTTTTTAATGTGTCTTGTAGATCCTTCAGTATCAGTTCATGGAGGACTGTCTCTTCCTTTCCATCTGCTGCCTGGTGTTCCACTATATGAATGTACCACGATTACGTAACCAGTCTTCAACAATTGTTTCCAGTCCTTAGCTGGTACAAACCATGCTGGTATGCATAACTTTGTACATTCATTGACAGTACTTCATCTTGAGAAATTACTTTTAAATGGTGGGATTTGGGGGCTTCAATAAGGCAGAGAAAGGGACTTTTCTGGCACTGGGTTGGTTACTGCTAATTGGTTTATTCAGTACTTGTTTCAACCCCTCTAGTGTGCTAAGTCTGGAAAGCTAAAAACTAAATTTCCCAGGCATCTGTGAAGGTAGATTCAGGGTGAGATTGTGATTTGGAGTTGATTTGCTGAACAGAGTGGTGGAGTGTGGCTGTTCATTTTGCCAATTGGCATCATGGTAGAGGTGCCCGCTCTGTGAGGGCAGCTCTGAGGACAGCTGTGAGGGCCGATATCTGATACCGAAGCTTCCTGACCGAGGGGAGGCAGCAGCTCCTCAGGAGACCCAGTTCTGTGGTGTAGTCTTGGGAGGTGGTCCTGGAAGCCCAGCTCGGTGCCTTTACCCCAGATTGCTGTCTGGAGAGCAGGAACAGAATGTCAGCCCCCAACCCAGTCCTAATGAATCTCAGCTGCATTTTAGAAGTCTCCCTGGTGGATCACATACACATTCAAGATTGAAAAGTATTGGCCTGGATTATAGTGGACGCAGCCAAGGCTACGGTTACAGTCACTGGTGAGGTGCAGCCATGCAGTATGCTGAGGGCACACCCTTGATTGGTTAAACCATGATCTGTAGGAGTGGAGCCTAGCCATCAGCATTTAAAAAACTCCCTGGGTAATTCCAGTATGCAGCCAGAGTTGTAACTTGCTGGCCTTGAGTAGTCATTTTGAATCTTGGTGGTACATTAGAATTACCTGAGACCTAAAAAATATTCATAAATATTGATTTAACTGGTTTGAGGGAGGCTTGGACATGGGTACTTTACTAAGCCCTGTAGGCAGTTCTAACGTGCAGTTGATAACTACTGGTCTACATCTATTTCTTTGCCTTCCCTGCTATTTATACCCCTTAATAAATACCCCTGTCTTTAGACTAGCTAGAGTGGATTCTGTGGCCTGTAATTATGAACTATGACCACGTGCCTCTTTGCATCACTTGGGAAGTCACCTGTGCCAGCTGCACCTGAACTGGGGCTGATCTATGCTGGCTTAGCTACCTGAAAACTTAGAATGGAAAGAATATGTAATTAAAAAGGGCTGCTGAGAAAATACATTGAGAAGAAGAGACAGGGAAACTAATACCAACAGACCGGTTAAGAAGGATGGTTCCCAGAGGATGCAGGCAGGGCCAGAAATGCACAAGCTGTGCCTGCAGATCATAGAGGGTGAGTGGAGGGTGCAGAGCTCTGGTGGAAGGGAAGAGGAGTTTACATAACTAGACCCATGATTATAAAAAGAAGAGGGAAAAGGCCCAACTAGCTAAACAGATGAAGCTTTATATTTTGGTTGGGTGGGCTCCCAGTTGTGCAGTGACCTTTGGGAGGAGAAACGAAGGAGTTTGGGCTTGGAGAAGGGGCCCACCTGTGCAGGGACAGGGGTTCTTGGCTGTTGCTTCTAAGGCCCTCCTTCCCCTTCTGGTGTCCTCTCCTTCCTCATCCTGTAGTTCAGGCCTCCTGCCCTCAGGGTGGGGAGCTAGCAGCTGCCTGGGCAAGCTTTATTAAGCTCCAGGCCTTGAGGCTGAATCTGGGATTCCCAGCAGGAGCTCATGGGCTAATCAGGAAGCAACTGTAGCACAGTCTGAAAAGTGCTGTCACAAAGGTAGAGGGTATGCATGGTGTTGAGGAAGAGATGTCCACAATGGCAGATTCACAGAGAAGGTGACACGAGAGGTGAGCCATAAAGGGGGAGAAAGGCCCATGGGAAACGAGCGTGAGCTGAGGGCATGGCGGCCCGGGGATGCTCCATGTGCCCTTCCACACTCAGTGCTTTTATAAAAGCTCTTCCCTAAGCTTGGACTCTCCTCCTCACTGTTCTTCTCTTGTCTGCCAAACTGAAGACCGACTCACATTTTCTTTGAGAACTTTCCTCCCCAAGTCTCTACACTATTGCTTTGTCTATGTTGCCACTAAGATACTGTTTTTGTGCTGGTCTCAGCCTATCAAGAAGCAACGCCGTGGTTGGACTCGCCTTTCTGGTTCTTATTATGATTGCAAGATGCCCTTCAGCAGTAGCCATCAGGAAACTTTGAGAAAATAAAGGTCTGTTACTTACAGGACCTGGAAATGACACAGCACACCTGGGGCCACTCTGTGAGGTCTCGAGGAGAGAGCACACATGGGGCTGAGGCTTGGCTTTTACTGGGGTTGAGAGTTGGGTTTTAGGGTTTTGCAGGCTCACCCTTACTGGTAAATTTAAAGCCTAAGAGCAGTAATTTAAAGCACAGAAAGAGAAAACAAGTGGCCCAAATGGTCAGTTATCAAATCAACTGATATCTCAAAAACAAACAAGTGTCTCCACGTGGGGAGGTGGCTGGGCTCATCATCTAGTTGTGAGACTGGCGATGTGTTTGTTTGAGATCACCATCTTTGAAGTGGATGCCTTGTCAATCAAAGCTTAAGTCAGGTACTTGCGTTAAAAAAAGAAAAAAAAAGACGTGTTAGGGTTTACACTGCAAACACTTCTCACTCAATACATCGATGATAGTAATGCCTCTCGTAACCACCTCTGCTGGACTAAGGTAAACTGCTCCCCTCTGCGATTCACACTGATCAATGCCTGAGGCCCCTGAGCCCGTCGGCCTGGGAAGCGACTTTCTAGTTCTGCCTGTTGAGTTATATACTGATCAGGAGCTGGTTGTGTTCACTCCCAAGCCCACTTAGGCTTAATTCTACTTGTTATAGTAGTTACGGGATTTAATTAAGTGTGACATGGACCAGTGAAATACAAGTGTGAGAGGAGGGAGGGTCGTTTCTACACATCCCAAGTTGAAAGCTTCAGGATGACACACGAAGCAGCTGACGTGTGAAGGGGTTTGAGTGACCTGACATTAAGGAAATGGTGTTACCTGGTCCCATCTGCGTCCTGCCAAGACTGAACTCGAGGGCGGAGATCACAGTGGCCTTAGCTTTGTGCCTCGAGTTCCAGCCCAAGGCCTGAGACAGAGTAGGAGTCAATGAATGTAGGCAGATCAAAAAATAAATGAAGAAATAAATGTCGAGGTTTTGAAAGAGAAAACAAGTCTCCCTACAGGTGAGTCATGAAAACAAAGTGTGGAAAAATTAGGTGTGGATGAAACAACTTGAGAAGATCAGAAAAAGACCTGAAAAGCCTGGAGGGATTCTGCAGTTGGATTGCTTTAACTAGGGTCCATAAATTCTTGTTCCAGTTGAAAGAAAAAGAAACTGGCAAAATCATATCCTCTAAGTGCTGGATGTTGTTTATGCATGAAAGGCAGTGTGGAACTTCTGCCAGCAGACCCACACTCCCAGCAAAGGGCTTGGTTTCCACATTAAATAAGAGGAGAATTAGTACATTCATACGTTTTAAGATAAAAAATATTTAAAGGAAGTGTGTTGGTTGGTTTTGGCAGGAAAAGGCATACTTGAATGAGATACTTTGAAGAGAATTTAATAAAAGGACTGTTTATAAAACTGTGAGCAGAAATTAGGGAAACCACAAGGGAGAGGGCTACAGGTGAGGGGAACCCAGGGCTCCTCCTGACAGCAGCTGGGCTTTGGGTTAAGAGAGGGAGTGAGGGAATAAATACCTTGGTTTCTCATTTCTCTCTCCCCCCAGTCTCCTGCCAGTGTCTCCTATTGGCCAAACCCAACAGGGAGGCAGGGGGCAAAGGAGCCCATTGGTATAGTCTGTGCTGGTGAAACTCTCAGGGTGGGGAGCAGATGGAAGGTGAAGACAGTGGATTGGGGGGCAAAGGGAAGGCGTCCAGCTTGGTGTCATTCTTTCTTTCTTTTTTTTTTAAATGATTTTTCACCTTGACATTTTTGATTTTTCAACTGTGAGTCCCAGTCCTGCCATATTGGAGGGCTGCTTCTTCATTTGTTTACATATTTATCTCCTGCACGATGTGGTGAGTAGCTAGAAGCAGGGACTCTGTCCTGGGCATCTTTAGATCTCCAAGTCTGGCCTTCCAAGCAGATGGTAGAGGATCAATAATTCATTGAATGAGTGCTGGTGACATCCTAAGAAAGATTGTCAGAGAATCAGTAATCTGTGTGCTTATTCATTCATTTAACAAATGTTTATTGAGAGACTACTATGTGCCAGGTACTGCTCTAAACAAAGAGGACACAATGAACAACAAGGCTGCAGCCTAGGAGGGAAGGCAGTCAACAAATTCTTTTACTCGTTCAACAAATGTTTGTTGAACAACTAGGTGCTGGGCACTGTCCTAGGTACTGGAAGTTAAACAGTGAACAAGATAAGACCCTGCCCTCATTGAACTTTCATTTGAATAGGAATATTTTGCTCGTAAGAAGCATCTTTAAAGCTGGAAGGGGAGTGAAGGGGCACCACTTTTTAAAAAACTAATGAGGTCTGTGGCTCCTGCTAGATGAGCGGCCAACAGCAGCCACTTGAGGTCATGGAAAGACAATCCCCTGGGCTGGTTGGAAGCCAGAGCTTGGGGTGAATGTCCTTACAGGGCAGGGGTGTCCTTGTTAAGCACATCTGATCCTCTGGCTTTGGGTGATTGGGATGGGTCCCAAGTAAGAAAATCTGAGCTCTTCACACTTCTCCAGTAGCAGGGCTTTACTTGGGAAATCTTCAATGAATTTCTGTGGAATTAAGTGGATTCTTAGCAACCTTTTATCAAGCTGTGGGCTCCCCAGAAGCTGGGCCTGCTAGCTGACGGCCCGGTGGAGGCTTGACAGGGGAAGGGGGTAACGTTGCCTTGTTTAGGTGCTTGGGATTATTTTAGAGCATGTGTCACTGGGCTGTGTGTGCTGGAGCCGGCCTCTTCTGGGAAGCTAAGAGGGGAGCAAACCTAGCTCATCATATCAATACTCCCCAAACTCCTATACTCCTGAGCTTCGGGAGTCTGAATTCCTCTGATGCATAAGTACCAAATTGCTGGGGAAATGGTATTTCTCAGGGGATGGAAGGCTGGGTTCTAGTTGCACATCCCTCCCGTCTTGGTGTGAGGCCCTGGGAGTCAGCTGAATGCAACAATCTCAGGGTCCCTTTCAGCTTGGCCGTTCCCACTTTGAGAATGTTTTTCTCTCTGAGGACTTTGGCTGCTGCAGGTAGACTGCTCCCTTTTCTCAGTGCTTCCCTGGCCACTGAAGGAGCCGCTGTGAATCAGCAGGATTGGCCTTTAGCATTGGTTTTCGGAGACAGCTGCCTCCCCACTGTGTTTTTGCAGGCTCCAGGGAAGGGACTCTCTCCCCTACGCACGTCCCAAAATATCTTCTCTATCAGCCTTTTGATGTTTGGGATTGCTTTCCTGTGGACAAAGCCTTCCATTCCACAATGAAAGCCCCAAAATAGAAGGGAATGCACATGTGTTTGGCATTGCCCACAACAAGCTGTTCTTGGCCTCGTGCTCTGGCTTGTGCTATTCCCTCTGCCAGGAATATCCTCCCCATGCCCTCATTTCCCTTGCACTGAGACTTTAAGAGTCAGTTCAAATGTTTCTTGCCCTAGGGGATGTTGTAATTGGTTTCTGTCTGACTGCAAGAAACAGACTGACTTTGATGAGTTCAAAAACAGGCTGGTGCGGGATGGGTGTGGCTAGGATACAAATCAGAGCAGTGAGGAGAGTTGGACTCCTGGACATCCTGGAGAAGAAGACCTAACTATCTGCTTCTGCAGTTTGTCCCACATAGACTGACTTCAGGAGCTTGAAATTAGGGGCTATGATTTATTCATGTTTGAACCCTCAGACCTAACACAGAGCCTAGTACCTAGGCCATACCCAATGGATGTTTGTTAATAAATGAATGAACAAGTAATTGAATCCTAAGTCTGGGCAGAAGTCGGCTTTGTCTTTGAGGTACTTATAGTCTAGTTAGGGAACCAGAAAACAAATGAAAATGAACTAATATTAAGAGAGAACCAATGCAATGCAGTGGCTAAGACCTGACACAAAGCTTTCGAGATGAATACATCAAAGGTGCCTTAGGAGCAATGAGATTTAATTGGCATGTAGCCCTGAGAAAGACTTTAATTTGCACTAGCAGGCCACTGACTGATAGACACTTTAACTGAGTGCATTCTTTTGATGGGGAAAATTGGAGTGAACATTAAACTAGTATACATTTTCATATAGGGTCCCACAAAGGATGGCCAGGGATGGCAAATGGGGAGGCAGAAGGGGTGCAGAGACAACTCTCAGGGCATCTTGTAGCTTGGCTAAGGGCTGGCCTGCAACATTGGGTGCATTAGAAGATGCCATCCCAACTCCCCTGGGGCCCGTGAGCCACACTGGGTGGTGGGTCAGTGATCCCCACTTGTCTAATCGGATTCGCTGGGCCCACGGAAAGAGCAAGGCTGTGTCTGCTGCCCTGTGTCTGCTGAGTTACTGCCAGCTGTGGGTAGTGAATAAACAGCAAGGCTCCTCGGTGGCCCTTAGGACTCCACAGTGAACCAAGAGAGTCATCCAGATGCTTCCTGACTGTATTGACTTAAATCAAAGGCCAAGAAAGAAGAGCAGCTCTCTTTGCAGCTATCTGTTTTAGAGACCGGCCCCGGGGTGAGTTCTGTCCCATTTCCTCTTCCGTTCAGATGTATTTCTCTGAAACTTCTCACCAAATTTGTTGCCCTTGGACAGTCTCTGCCATCCTGCCAAGGACAAGCAGTGAACGGTAGTGAGGGATTTCTAGGGTCTCCTCTCCCATGACATTTACGTGGGGGAGGGAGGGGGGACACACTAGAAGAACGTCCCAGGACCCAAGAGAGATCATGGAATGCAGTTCATATTGAAGGCATATTACATATTTCTCTTATTTCCCGGGAGAGCACCAGGTATCTGGTATAGACTTACTTCTCTGCATTAAATTAAGAGCCAGGGATCCAGAATGGAGAGGATGGGGAAGCAGATTATCTTCCTGTTGGTGCCCTGTGGATGGGGTTAACATCACAGGCTCTGGACCCACATGGAGATGGGGTTGAGGACTGGCTCTCTGGTGATGGGTGACTTACTCGGTGACTCGGGGCCTCAGTTGCCTAGTCTATGAAACAGGCTCTAGTTCCGACCCTAAGGCTGTGGGCAGAGTTCAGCTGGGTCCTGTGTGCCCACATACTGCACATATGGACCCTGTCCAGCAGCGAGTGCTCACTACCTGGTGACCAGTATGGACCTCAAGCCCTCATTAGTGGCCAGCACACAACTGGAGCTCAAACATCACAATTTGATGAAAATGAGAAAGTAATATTGGTAGTGGGAGAAAGCCTTAGAGCAGCATAGGGTTGCCCAGAGCTAAGGGAGTGAGTGAGGACTAGAATGCAAGAGATAAACAGGTAATGTAGGCACGGAAGCAATTTTACAAAGACGCCAGTAAAAGGACTCTCAGCAAAGAGCAGGCTGGCTGCAGGAGGCTTGTTACTGGGGGGCACATCCAGAATGGGTGAGGAGACCAGTAAGAACATTCTTCAAGTCTGGGCTCCACAACTGTTCTGTATCTTTGTGATTTCCAGTCCTTCTTGGGTCTGCCTCCTTGAACAACCTCATGCTTTCAGTTGGTTGCCAGGGTAGAAAGAACATGGGTACTGGAGTCTGGGAATTCTGGGTTCCAATCCCTGCTCTATCACTTTACCGCCTGTGTGATCTTGTAAAAGTTACTTAACCTCTCTGTGCCTCCGTTTCCTCACCTGTCAAACGGGGCTAACCCCCTTCAACTGGTGATCACGTGGAGTAGAGGAGATCAGTGTATGTAAATCAACTGGCACACAGCAGGTGCTCAGTTATTGTTGTTGACTTGTTTTTCCTTCTATCTTAAGGTGGGCTCTATTGCCCTCAAATAGAGGGGCTTAAAAGTGTGTCTTGACCAGTCAAGAAAGCCCGTTCTAAGGAGGGAATAGTTGTGAGGGAAGGACTTGGAAGGATCTTGTTTTCTGTCCCAGGACTGAAAGGAGGAGGCTCCAGCTCTGGGGGAGGGAAGGGCACCAGGACCCCACCTGGGGGTGACATCAGCAAGCAGAGGCCCCAGCAGGCCTGTGAAACTCTGGCAGGCGTCTTGCTGCTCCATCTCTAAAATGGTGACATGACTCAGCTTCAGCCCTTGGCCTTCCTCCCCATTATTCTCCAGGGATCTTGGGGTGGGAGAAGCCCTGAGTCTCCAGGGTATCAGGGCTTCGTAGCATCTCCTCTGCTGCCTCCCAGAGGACACTTCTGGGATGGCCGCCCTTACGAGCCCTCCTTCCAAGACACAAATGGCCTTGGCCCCTCTTGTCCCATCTGGACCCAAGGTGAACTCTGGGGTCTGTGGGGTCTGGAGGAAAGTCTCTCAGGGGGCTCCTCCTTCCCCTTCTCTCCCCAGTATATCTAGCTCACACTCAGCAGTTCTTAGCTTTCCCATCCCATAATGCAGGCGGGGAAGCAATTTTATAGAGAAGGGAAATGGAGGCACAGAGAATTGACCTGTGTAAGCTCACAGGGCTAATAAATGGTGGAACTGGGACTAGAACTCAGGGGCTCCCAGTCCAGGGCCATTCTGTGCTCAAAAATGCTGAGGCCCATGTTCCATCCCTTTGGCTTGATATTACTGGGCAGTTCGCTGGCAGTTTGTTTGGATAAGTCTTCTCATGTTTTGTTTCTGGGAGGGAATCTGTGTTCCTTTCCCCCTACCATTCCTCCCTACACCCACTGTTTTCTTGAGTCCCTAAAAGGTGTCCCGAAGGACAGAACCCCCCCCTCCGCCCCCAACGCCGGCCCCCAGGCCTGTCTAATACCCAGTTTCCAGGAAGTGAAGCTGTTTCCCAGCCTATTTAATGGCATTGCCCGGAGCTTAAGGGAGCCTCGCTTTCAGGTGACTTATTGTAACACCCGGCTCCGCAGACATCCCTTTCCCCTCTGACTGCATCTGCCGCAGCAGCGGCCCAGCTCCAATGGCAGGCAGAGAATGTGTCTGCTGCATCCCATTAAGGAGCTGGAAGAAGTCACCAGCACTGATTGAAATTCTCAGGTAGAGCGAGTCCCAATGGCATTTGAAGAGGGGAATTTAATTTGATAGTTTATATTCCACTTAGGTAGTCTTCTATCCGACTGCTGGTAAACAGCTGTAAATTGCCACAGCTGTCTTGTGGTGGAGAGGAAATATAGTCTGGAGAGGAAAGTGGTGATGGCAGGATGAGATATCAAGAAGGCGGACCATCCCAGGGGACTCGGTGACCCGGTGTGTATGTAGGGTGGGGCCCTGGGCGCAGGGGACCCCATTCACTTCTTGCTTCCTGGGCCTCACTTGTGAAGTGATGAGCTCAGAACAAATGATTGTTCAGACCCCCTCCTGCTCGGAACTTCAGAGGGAGCTCAGTGGTGCAGCGAAGAGAACTAAGAATTTGGAATTGGAAAAGTCAAGGGCTCACCCCCAGGGCTCACACACCCTTCTTCCTGCAGAACCACAGGTGGGCAGGTCGTCCGACCCTCTCCAAATCTCTGAGGGTGAAATGGCAACCTCGCCGCCTGTCTCCCTCCAGGGTGCAGTAAGGTCAGAGGTTGTGTGAGACAGTGTCATGTGTCCTGGAAGGCCCAGTTAGCAGTGGCTTTCGCCGTGGTTACTGGAACAGAGAGGAACCCCACAGCCTGCTTCTGCTTCTCACTGGCCCTCCCCCTAGGGCTGCAGCTCAGATCATCGGGCAGGACCTTCTTCTTGTAGGGGGGCCAGGCCTGTGCTACGTAAGCCAAGTGGGCAGTTACCCTAGGATTTGAAAAGTGCACAAACTGTCCCCAGCCAACATCCTACCCTTCCCCCACCAGCCAAGCTCATCTCCAGAAGATGCCTGTCAAAGTGAGTGAGTTGTTTCCTTGAAGGGGTAATAGCCCCCAACACCCAGGCTTCCTTCTCCTGGCCATTGGTCAGTAAACTGTTACCTGAGGAAGCAGAGGGTGAACCCTTGATGGGAGTGGGGCCTAGAAAGGGCACAGTGTCACCATCTTGATGGTCCCCAGTTACTTTCTCCCGTGCCCTGGGCACCATGCTGGGCCTGGGGGACAGGGCAGCCATCCTTCTGTCTCCTCATTTATTGCTCCATGCATTTAACAGACGCCAAAAGAGCGTCAGCTACATCAGGTGGGTAGACGGAGAAATGACACAGTGGAAGCTCAAGAGATTTATGTCTAGTTGAGGGGATAAACCCAAGGGTGCGAATCCTCATGTCAGGCTTAATAGCTCCTCCTCACCCACAAGCAGCCTGGCCACGATCCATCTCCTGCTCACTCCTTTAAATAAAATCATGTGATCTGTTTAATGCAACTATCTAGTTCAATGCCATATAACCATCTCCTGCTTTCCACTGTCATGGGTAAACTGTGATGTCTTTCTTCCATAATGGCAGCCCATATGTTGACAAGGTCTCCAATTACTTTTTAAAAGTGTCATTTTGGCTAAATATTCAAAGAAAGGGATGGGGGAGAGGAGTGCACAGTCAACCTCTCTGACTCTCATCTTGGAGATGTTCTGGAAGCTCTGATTCTGGAGTCTGGTCCCATGTGTGTGAGCAGGGTGTTGGGCCTGAAAGAGTGTGATGCAATGGGTTTAGCACCACCCACTGGGGACTCAGAGTCCCTGACCATAAAATTTCGACGCCTCTGCTGCATTGAAGGGACTGTGCCGGCTACAGGAGGAGATTGGGGTTGAGGCAGGAGATGAGGGTGTGAGATGGTCTGACTCTCTTCCCCAACCCTCCCACTTCTTGCCGTCCTGGCTCCAGTCTCTCTGTGTCCTGAGCATCCTGTTTCATCTGTGTGGCTACTCTTGTCTACCCATCCGTGTGGACACTGGCTTGATCCCTCCTTTGCCCACGCCCACCCTGCTCCCAGCTCCTGGAAGCCCACCCAGGGTCAGATGGCTGGGCCTCCCACTTACTTGGGTAAGCACCTGGAAGAAGCAAAGGGAGCATGATGAGAGAGAGAGAGAGAGACCTTCTCATGTGAAGGTGGCACGAACGAAACTCCAAGCCCTTTTATTCTCTGTGATCTGGGACAGACAAAATCTGGATGGGGAGCAATCACCAAGGGAGATGATGAGAGCTGAGGTCAGAATATATAAAATATAAACTCTTTAAATAAAAGGCTCTGATGGTTTCTCACCACACCACCATACCACCCTAATCTCATCACACACCAGGATCACCACACCAGCCTCCTGGTCCATCTCCCTGTTCCCACCCTGGCACCTCATAACCTGTCCCCCGACCTCATTCCCCACCATCCTCCTGTTTCTCATTCTGCTCTGCCCCTGGGTCTCCCTTGGCATATCAGGCATCTTGCAGCCCTGCCCCAGTCCCTTTGCACAGTTCTGTTCATCTAGATCCCCCTCCCTCCACTTCATTTATGTCCCAAATCAAATGTCACCTCCTCAGACTTTCTCTGACCACGTCACCTAAAATCAGACCTGTCACCGTCATATCCTCAGTTCCTAGAAAAATGTTGGGCACGTAGTAGGTATTTAATGACTATTTGTTGAATGTGTCCATGTGAATGAATGAATTGTAGTAGTTAGAGGGGAGTGGAGAAGCAGCCTGCCGTGCCCGGGGTGCAATGTTGCGGCAGGACGGAGGCCTTGGGCGGTGGGCGTTTGCCCAACCATCCTCTGGGCACTGAGGGGGCAGCTGGGGAGGAGGTGGGGCAGGAGGGATGCAGGGTGCCCAGGGCAGCCTGGCCCGCTCACCTACTTTCCCCAGGGCCCTCCTAGCTGAGTTCCTTCTCACTTCCCCACCTTCCCCTCATGCTTCTTTCATTTTCACCCCTGCCAGTTCCTTCACAGAACTAATGAATAATGACAGGCCTGTAATTAGACTGACATCCGTGACTTCGTTGCCACAGTCAGTGACCAGAGTCAGAGATGTGGTCTCCCCTCCCAGCCCCGCAGGGCAGCCTCTCCCTCCACACCCCTGCTCATGGCTGACCTTCATTTTGTGTTAAGCAACCTGCTTTCCAGGATCCTTAAGAGTCATAAAGGAACCAGGTGGGACTTCGTGCTCAGGACCAAACTGGGGAGGCATGGAATGCCTTTCCCCTTTGGCAGCACGTTGTGGGGAAAGGCTGAATCGGGAGCCTGGGCAGGGGTCCTGGGAGTGTCACTTCACCTCCCAGGTTCCAGTTTTGTTCTCCATAAACTCTCAAAGAGCTGGACCAGATCAGTAGTTTTTGGACTCTGTTTGGAATACCCTGGGGGATGCAGATAACACTTGGATTCTACATGGAATCAGAGGGGAACGAAACCATGCCCATCACCTGGCCGAGAGCTCTTCGCTGGGGTCTGTGGACACCTGTGGGGTTCTGAGTGGGGCAAAGGTTCAAGAGGGCCTACCACCTCCCCCGCTTCAACCAGGGTGGCCCCCTTTTGCCTGTTTCATACTCTGTACTGAATAATGATTAAGGTTTCACTTGATGAAAGGCTTCTCCTTTAACATTTGAGAAACCCCACAGCAGATGGTCCCCAGATCCTCTTCCAGTTTTGAAACTTAGGGTCTTTATATCCTTAAGAGCAGGAAGGCGCAGGTCCATGAGATGTTTTGTTTCTCTGGCTGAGTGGTGGCCACAGTAGGCGCTGCAGGTGTATGTTGGAAGCAGGCTGGTGCAGCACTGGCAGGTGCCCCTCGAGGACAAGCCTGGCCCAGTACCTGCTCACAGCAGGGGCTCACTCATGGCTGACTCGCCCCCCTGGGGAGCCAGAGCCAGAGAGGGGCTGTACAGCTTGAAACAGCACTGCAGCGGGAGGAAGTGTGACACGGCTGCTGGGGCCCTTCTGTAGACTCCCGAGTGGTTGGCTCCACTCCCCGACCCCTGAAGGCACCTCTTCTGCCTCCTGGGAGAGGCTGACAGCAGCAGTTATCAAGAAGTCCTTGAGTGCCCCCTCCCCACAATATGCCTTCCCCCACTAAGGGATACATAGCCCTCTCTTTTGAGTGACAGCCCACTCACATGGGAAAGAGGCCTTGGTCTCACCCAGAGCCCGAGAAACCATCATTATCTCCTGATCCAGCTATCAAAGCATTTTCAAATCTCTGATGAGCCAACCCTGGTCTTGCCCTTGATGGGAGAGAGGGTGGTATGCAACGGACAGTGTGATCGATCACAGGGGCTGGTTGGGGAGCAGGTACTATGCCAAAAACCAAGAAGGAGGGATGGAAGGGCCAGAGTAAACCCCACTGGGAAGAAAATCAGGCGTCACAGACAATATAATGTGCCCTGAGGAAAATGATGCCTCGCTGAAGTGACAAGAACTTCCAGGGCTGCCGTCCTATGAGTGGTGGATCTTAGGTCATGTGTCTGGCCACAGATTACAGGAATTCTGAGTCAAATTGGCTTAAACAACTCAGACACGTATTTATCTCCCATAGGAGACTTCCAGAGAGGCGTGGACTTCAGAGTCGTGCTGCTGTGAAGGAGCAAAGAAAAGATTTGATCCTGGCAGTGGGCTTGTGACCTGGTCTGCAGGGCTACGCCTGGGGGCTTTCCTCAGCTCACTCTTCCCGGGGAGCTCCTCCCTCTGGGCCTCAGCAGGCAGTGCAGCATCTTAGCGTCTGGGGAGGTCAGGCTGGCCTGGAGGACAGGGTGGGGCTGGGGCGCGGGTCACCTGGCTGTAAGGCTGGCCCAGAATGGGGGTGAGTTGGGGGTGGTCGGGGGAGGCAGCCTCGGCAGAGGTCTGAAGTGGGTGCAGAGACCTAATGCAGAAGGGAAGCCCCGTCCCGAACAGGCAGTAAGTGGGCTGTTAGGACAAGGAGGGGAGGGCAGGGCAGGGGCCTTGTGAATCTGAAGAGCGAGAAAGAACTGAGTTACTCTTCACAGAAGGGCAGGCATTTAATATCCATCACTCCCTTTAATCCTTAAACAACCTTGTGAATTAACAGGAGGATACAGAGCGAATCATTAAGTAATTTGTTGAAGATTATTCAATTACAAAGTAGCAGGGGTGGGATTTGAACCCAAGTCTATATGGCAGCAATATCCAAAGTCTTCCACTTGTCAGGTTGGTGAGGGGCTTAGCTGGGTGTGGGTGTCTTTGAGAGTCACCCCTGGTGCACTAGGCACCGTGACTGCACAGCTGACTCCACTGGTGGCCGGGTGGGAGCCTGACGTCCTGCAGGCTCCCTGCCTCCCCATGCTGGGCAGGAGCTGTCAGAGCCATCATCTTGGTTTCAGTAAGGGGGTTTGTGCATTTTGTGAGCTCCTCAGCCTAACAGAGACCTGGATCCACTGTGGATTTCCACTCCTTACCTGCCGTGATCTGGTTTCTATTTAATTTTCAACCTAAATGCATCCTTTTTCTCAGGCTGCTTACACCAGCGACACTCAGCCTTGTGGGAGTGGTGGCATGCTGTCATTGTTTGCTTGATTTCAACACTTTTTTCCTGCCTAAAGGGTTGCCTGACAAGGATTTTTAAAAACTTATATTACTATGATTTTCCCTGCTCCTTTATTCCTCCCTCTTCTCCTGTGAAAGGAAATATAATGTCTTTACTTTGTGTATTCCCATCTCTCACCTTGTAGGCTGCTTCTTGTCAAGTAACAGGTAACAGTTGTCTCGCACCAAGGGCTTAACCAGAACAGCTGGAGGTTGAGTCCCTGGGAAGGGGGAGAGTGGATCCCAAGAGCCCTCCAGTTTGACAGGAGACGCTGGAAAACATTCCACTATAAACAGAAGCCACCTCACTGCTCTGATGTGAAAACCTACAATGCAAACACACTCTCCAACACAGAGAGATCAATGCAGGGAAAAAGCGAACTTCTCAGGGGTAAACTATGTCTTCAGAAGTAAGCTGTGTGCCGTTTCCCCCTGCTTCTCCAGCAGTTATAATGTAATAGAGCAAAACCAGAGCAGGTCCCTGTCCTGGGACTCTTTGGGATCCTCTCCCTGCCTCCTCCCCGCCCCCCCCCCCCCCCAGAGCTGAGGGAGACTAAATGGTTGTGAGTTTGGGGTAAGGGAGGAGAGTCTGTGATAATTTGTACTAAAGGTACCCAAAGAATTTAGAATTTTAGTAATTTTACTGTAGTAAAGGAAGTATTAGTTAGCACATAGGCTAAGCTGCTGTAACAAAGTGACCCAAAGAATTCAGTGGGTTTACTTTTATCTGATCTTCCAGACAGGGAGATGGTTCACCGTGGGTAGGTGATCCAACTCTAAAGTCATCAAGGGTCCCAGACTCCTTTCTGCCCTCATCCTCATCAGCATGGTCACTGCTGATTCATGGGCACTGTGTCTAAGTGATAAAGGGGTGTGAACACCTAAACATTTTAAGGGTGAGACTCAGCAGTTGTGGCACTGTTTCTCCTTAAATCCCTTTGGCAAGAACTTGGCCCCATAGCCACATGCAGCCAGCTGCAAGGGAGACTGGGAAGCGTATGCCAGTGGAGGCCAGAACTAAAATGCTGGGATTCTGTTGCTAAAAGGAGAATAGGTACCGGAGGCTAGTTAGCAGATTCGATGACCAAAAAAAAATCTTCCAGATGATCCAATCAATCCTTGACTTCAACTTGATCTTTAGAAACAGTAACCGCCCTCCCCCTCCAACACCATGTTAAATGAACCACTGCAGTGAATTAAGCCGGCTTCAGAAAAAAAGAGGCAACTCCTGCCCCTTCAAGCTAGTCACTAAAATATACAGCCCCCCTGCCTGCCAACAACCCATGAGGCCGAGATCTTATTTTTTTTTTCCCCTCCAAGGAAGCAACAGGAACAATAAATAACACAGCAAACAATGCCCATGTTATTCTGTAAAGGCAGAGAGACTCTACCTGGAGGCCTGGCTGACAAGGCTTCCCAGTCTTCCCCGAGATTTAATGCAAGAAATGAATTCAATTTCAGCACTTAGTGCCTGCCTCGTGGTGGGCTCCCTGTAAATGGCTGTTGAATAAATGCTTTAGAAAGCGGCCGTCTCCATAACATCTGGGGATCTCTCGGAGGAGGGAGGTGGCTTTCACGAGCACAAATGACTTTTCTTATCTTGTTTGTGCCAAGAGAATGGGAAGTGTGGCTCTGCTTGCTTTGGCCAGGCAGCCCCGTCCCCAGGGGCCACCTCAATCCCCAGCAGGAATCACTGCTGTGTTCATGTAGGGGAGGGTGGCAGGATCTCTGCAAAGTCTGCCTTTATCTCTCCATCACTTTAGTAGTTGAAAGTTGGGAAAACCGGTATCACGAACATAGCCATGTTCTGTTAATTTTTTGACAAGAATGTGAAGTGCCTTGAGATCACGGGATAATCTTTAGGTCCTGCTGGGACACAGTTCTCAGAAGTGGTTGGTTTGGGAAAAGGAGCTAGAGAGGCCAACATTCAGAATTAAGCAGGGAAGCCAGACTGGCGAGGAGCCAGGAGATGCCTAAGAGATGGGGGAGTGTCACCATCGGAGGGGAAGGCGGGGCAGGAAGAAGGGACAGGGTGCTGTCTGTAGGTGCTGCCGGGGAAGAACAGGGTCTCAGGTGCCCAGGAAACAGGACTGTGAGAACAAGAACAATAATCACAATAATAATATCCATGCAGCGTGGCACTAGGGAGGTCAGTATGATTATCCGGCCCATTTCACAGGTGGGGAGGCGGGGTTAGACAAGTGAAATAAATGTCCACATTTACACAAGTACCTGGTGGCTAAGCCAGGACCCACCCCAGGTCTGGTGGACTCCAGAGCACGTGGAAGGATGGAGCAGAGAAGCAACACACAGGAACGAACCGCTGAGCTGACAGCAGGAAAGGAGGGCTTGGTGGTGGAGGCACCCGTCAGCTTCCTGAGCAAGAGCGGGTCCTCAGACAGGGGCGGGCGTCACCTGGCAGGAATGGTGAGTGAGGGGACCGAGAGGATGCAGCTGTGACCCTCAGAGCTGACCCAGGAGACACCTGCAGATCCCAACCCCTGGGTGGGGAGCCACGAGGTGGAAGCTGTAGGAGGGGAGCTGGTGGAGAAGAGGCAGGAGGCCGGGGTCACGAGTGGGCTCTTCCTGCCATCAGCTCCCTTAGATGCCAGTGGTTTTCCAAGACAGACCCAGGCTTCCTTCCCTCCCCCATCCCTTCCTCTCCTCCTCTCCTTTCTCCTTCTTTCTTCGCTTCTTCTGCATTTGTAAAAACAAAAACCTAGAGCAAGACGGTCCCTGACACTGCTACTGAAGCCAACCCTGTGACCACGTTTATTTTTTAGTGAGTTCACCCCATCCAGGTTGTGGGCTTCTTCAAGGTTCAGCCTCCGGCTTCCCGGCCTCTTTAAGTGGGTGATGTGACCCACTGGGCTGGAAAAGAGGGTGAACCCCTCCTGCTCGGCAGACTCGTGGTCAGCCCCTTCCCTCACCTCCCCAAACACCTGGATCCCTTCCTGCACCTCCACACATTTCTGAGTCTGACGGAAAAGCCTGGCCTTCCCCCGTCCGATCCCCTTCTCCCATTCCCACTCCTTTCCCTACCTCAGGGCTGTGGGCTTTGGTTTTCTCCTTTAATCATTATTTGTTTGTTTATCTTTCCACTGGTTTTCAACCCCAGGGACAGTTCTCGTCCCCAGGCCAATTTGAATTAATTTTGCTGGGACAATTCCACAAGACAATGTATCAATTGCTGTATTAAAATCAAGATGTATTGCATCTCTCCTGTCCTTCCCGTCCCTTAATTTCTTAGTTTCCTCAAAGGCACAATCAAGTGTGTCTGGCATAATTTGTTCTTCATAAACCCAGACTGCTCACTGCATGCGCTCGCAATTTTAGAGAGATTTTTTTTGGCAGTGTTTTATTTCCATGGTACTTTTCCTTATTGTATTTGATGATTGAATCTCGATGATTAAGGTGACAGTGAAGTGGACCTCGGGCCTGAGCTCTTTCACTGAGGCCTTCCCCTGAATTTCTTCCATCCCTCGCAGTCCTCTGCGCTCTGGCTGTGACCCAGTCACACCCGCTGCCTGAGGGGTCAGGCCACCAAGAGCAGCTGGGGACGTAAGCTAAAGGGTGCTGTGCTCTGTTCAGGATGCAGTGGACAGGCTTCAAGGATCAAAAAGGACATGCAAAACAAGGGCCCGTGGAGAATGGAGGGGAAGCTGCAAGCATGATGATTTTATGCGTTGAATTGTCAAAATTCATATTTTAATTCATGTTTTAAAGCCGTAAACCCCTAGAACCCGTGAATGTGCTCTTATTTGGAAATCGGGTTGTTTTAGTGTAATTAGTTGAGATGACGTCATTGGGGTGGGCTCCAATCCAGTATGACTGCTGTCCTTACAAAAAGGGGACATGTGGACTCAGAGACGCACACAGGTAAAACAGCACGTGAAGATGAAGGCAGGGATGGGGGTGATGCCTCTACCAGCCCACGGGCACCAAAGATTGCCAGCAACTCACCAGGAGCTGGGAGAGAGGCATGGGAGACTCTCCTTCAGAGCCTTCCAGAAGGAACCAACCCTGCTGACACCTTGGCTCAGACCTCTAGTCTCCAGAGCTGTGAGACAGTAACTTCCTGTTGTTTAGGCCACCTAGGCTGGTCCTTTGTGAAGGCAGCCCCAGGAAGCTAATGCGATGGGTAAGAATGTGGGCTTTGCCATCAGACAGGCCTGGGTTTGGATCCCGATTCCGCATTTCATTAACCGTGCGATTTTGAGCAAGTTAATGTAACCTCTTCCAACTCCCATTGCTTCATCCAAAATGGGGTCATCCGCACACCTGTCTTAGTGGATTGGGAGACGTAGCAGCTGCTGTTGGTGTCCTGCCTGCATCCCCTCAGCCAACCTGGAGGTTACCTGCATGTGGTTCCCCTACCTGCCCTCCTGCTTTTTGCCTCTCTGCCTGACAGTGTTCTCTTGCGGCTGGAAGTGTCTGACCTGCAGAAGGTAGAAGATGCCAAGGAGTTGATGTCCTGTGAACACCCATCGATGAGGGAACACCCCTCAGTGTTGGTGGTTAAATATCCCAGCTTCCTCTCCTCTGGGAGGGGGCAACCATCAGCCTCATTGTACATGGTCTCCCAGAGGCCCCTGCAGGCACCAGCCCCAGCTGCCTGGAGCAGTAACTCCTTCCGTGGGCTCCTCTCCCTTGATGCCTTCCTCCAGCATTCCCTCGTAGTCATTGCCGGATCACTACCCAATCAAACTACTTGCTCCCAAATTTTGGCTTCAAGGTTTGCTTTGGAAGGAAATCAGATAAAGAGATTCTGTGTTAAAGTGCTTGGTACAGCGGGTGGTTCATGGGAAGTGCACAATCTGTTTCTGTGGGTAGATGAGCTGTTTGTGGGGCACCGAGGATGCGCAGTCTATGATGTTGGTAAGTGGAGGTGCATCGTGTGCACCAAGGGTCTCCAAAGGCTTGTCCGTCAGTAAAGCGTGAGTGGGGCATCTTCAAAGCCTCATACCCCGTGTGGTCCTGTGATCTGCTCCTGTGGCCTCCTGGAGGGCGTATGGATGGTGAACATGCAGGCATTGGAGAGGGTACTGGATGTGCAGCAGGGGCAACGTGTTCAGATGTCACTGGGGAGAGCAGGCTATGGGAG
The DNA here is from genome assembly GCF_048773025.1 of Camelus bactrianus. NCBI lineage: Eukaryota > Metazoa > Chordata > Mammalia > Artiodactyla > Camelidae > Camelus > Camelus bactrianus. The sequence continues at coordinate 26,898,881 of NC_133558.1, read as the reverse complement.
TGGCCGCAGTGTGTGCAAATACAGTGGTGCAGAGCGTGAGGGCAGTCGGTCATCCACCAACGTTTCCAGCCCCAACGCCAGACGTGAGTGCTGGGAGGAGAGCTCGTCGGACTCCTCTCCATTAGCCTGTCTGCTACAGGGAACTGCTTGGTGTATCGCCCCCGGCTGGCTGCCTGGGAACCGGGAAACCCAGCAACAGGCATGCTGCCTGCTTTGAAGGACTGTCTCCTAAGAAGAGAATGCATATTCAGAGAATTGGAAGGAGCCTCAGCTTTCATTTGAGTTGACCCGTCATTGCACGTGAGAGAAAATGAAATGACTGTGCTAGTCATTATGGAGCAGTGTGGACATTTTGGATAACTCTTTATTGTGGGGGCTGTCATGTGCATTGTAGGATGTTTTCCAGCATCTCTGGACTCTACCTACTGGATGCCAGCAGCACCCCCCGCCCCAAGTTGTAACAGTTGAAAATCTCTCCAAGCATTGCCAAATGTCCCGGAGGGCAAAAATCCACCCCCATCTGAACATTGAGAACCAGTGCTGTAGAATTAACACACATGTGTAGACACACAGAATGAACATGTGTGAACAGGAAATAGATGAGGGCACTTGCTTATTAATCCTGGATGGAGCCAGCTGGCATGGTAGTTGAGAACAGGTTTAAATTTCATTTCTCATTCACCAGCTTTGTGACCTTGGATATAAAATGAAGATCAAATCATTCCACTTCTCTACTTAAAATCCTTCACTAGCTTCCTCTTGATCTTAAAATGAAATCCCTACTCCTTACCATCGTCTACCAGACCTAAATCTCTTTTTACACCCCTCTCCGCTCTCACTTGGCTCTTGCAGCCGCACAGAGCGCTTTTCTCTTCCCCGAGTGTGCAAAGCTCTGTTCCCCCCGCAAGGCTTTTGCGCTTGCTGCTCCCCCAGCTAGGACATCCTCTCCCCAGATCGCTGTGTGTCTGGCTCCCTGTCATCTCCCGAGTCTCAGCTCAAATATCCCCTCTTCAGAAATGCCCTCGCTGACCTCTGACCACCCTAACTAAAGTCGCCCCCCTGCCCTGTCACTCTCCGTCGCCCTGTCCTGTCTCTTCATTACACGTTAACACAATCCTGGTTCCATGCTTTCCTTTGTTTATTGTCTGTCTTCCTCACAACAATGTAGGGTCCAGGAGAGCAGGACCTACAACAGCATTGGACAAATAATATGCTTTTATGGGTTTGTGGGAAAGATTAAGTGAGATGATAGAAAAATAACAACAGTAGTCATAGTAAAGCATGTACAAGCACATGCCTAGAGTAAATATTCCGTGTATGTTGGTGGTAATGTATCATTTTTATCATGCAGTTTAGAGATTATCTGTCACCGTGGCTGCTGCAAATCACCTAACCTCCTCTTCACATTTGCCAGTTGCCTACCTTCCCAATGTAGAATCCAAAAGCACCACCTTTCCCCCTTGGGTGACCAACTCACTCTGGTTTGCCTGGGGATTTTCTGATTTTCATACTGAAAGTCCTGCATCTTGGGAAACTCAGTTCTGGGCAAACTGGGCTGGTTGGTTACCTTATTTCTAGCTCAAATATGAGTTCTAGTTAGGTTCAATGGTATCTTTGACCCAGGACTGAGTTAAATGAGAGGTGTTGGGGCAGGGGACACCCATTTTGCCGGCGTGGTTTTGTGGTAAAGGTGATGGCAGCTTGCCATCTGTTACAGAGGGATAGATCCCCTCAGCAGGCCAGTTCTAAGGTTTCTCCCAGTATTTATTTCCAGCAGATGAGCATAAGACTATCTCTTCAGCACTTCTGGTGGTTTTGTGAGCTCTCCATATCCTTACTAAACTGCTCTCTGTTGACCCTACCTACTGGGGATTCTGTTGTCTGCAACTCAGAGGATCAGCCAGCACACACAGGAGTTGTACACGTCTCTTCAGTGAGGTCTACACTGCAATAAAGAACCTCTTAAGGGATGCTTGAGATAAATCAATATCTAGACAAGCTAGGGGATTGCTCATTACCAGTCCGGTCACTTGATGAGACAAATGCCTGTGTCTGCCATTTCAAATGCCCCAGAGTCTACGGGCTTCTGTGCCTGGGTACCAGCAGACTGGGATATCAATTACACTGGACCCTGAGTATCTCTCAGCTAGCCAGGAGGGTGGAGATATACTCCTCAGGCTGGGAGTGGGCTTGGGAAACTGACCCAGCACACAGGGTTGCCCTGAAGGCCAGGTGGTCCTGTTAGTGTGCCCACAGGGCATTTAGATCTCATGGAAAGTTAAGACAATTGCAAGTACCAGGATATTTGAATTTAGTGAAAAAGTATCCCAAGTGAAGTTTCAATTCAGAAGGCAAGTGGAGAATCAGTCAGCCCCAGGAGCCCTGTTCACAGACAGTGGGTGGGACCTCAGGGGCCTGAACCAGCCCAGGGGAATGAGGTCAGGTGGGGTCTGAGTGAGAATTGGGGCCATCAGCCCACACCTAAGGCTTAGAGTAGAACTCAGATCAGAAGCAGAAATTAGGATTCCCTGAAGGACAATCTAGTATGTACCCCTGAATTAGCAAGAATCCTTGTAGAAATCCATCGTTGCCTTGTATGCATGTGATTCTGAGTATGTACGCATAGTAGTGTTATGGACTTGTTCTGTGTTTCACTTTTTTAACTCTTGGCACTGATTTTTAAAGAACTTTTGCTTTGGGGTAAATTTATTTACTAATGTAGGACATATGCAGTAACATGCAAAATCTTAAGTATATGACTCAATGAAATTTTTATAACAGCTTTATTGAGATTAAAACTAAATTTGTGGGATGTGAATTAAGTTTCAGGAATTTTTAGTATATCCACCAGTTGTGTGGCCATTACCACTGTCTAATTCAGAACGTTTTCATCACTTTACATAAAGAAACCCTGAGCCCATTAAGAGTAACTCCCTGTTCATCATGCCCTGCCCTTTGCCCCTGGCAACTATCAAGCTACTGTCTGTCTCTATGGATTTGCCTATTCTGGATTTTAAACTTCATAGAGATGGAACGAACTCTTCTATTTCTGGTTTCTTTCACTTGATATGATGCATATGAAGTTCATTTATGATGTCCTTTTTCATTACCCTCCAGTATTCCATTGCATGAATATATTTCAATAAGTTTACTCATTCTACCGCTGATGTTGTTTCTAGCTTTGGGCTATTGCAAGTAATGTTTTAGCACTGTCCATACAGCTGGTCTCTCCAGCACTGCTGGTCAGCAACCTGGGTCCCAGATCTGGTTGGTTGCAGAAACTCAGTGGTGGAGACACACCTGGGCCCCAGTGGTGGCCAGGCTGGGACTCTGGTCCTTAATCTGAGGAGGCTGATCCAATCCCAGGGCAGAACTGGAGGTGGTATGGTGACCTCACATGGCTTGACTGTGACTTGGGGGAAAAGGCAAAGGCAGAGATGGAGGGAGGTGCAGGGACTGGGGGAGTAGGGATGGGAGAAGGCACTTGTGTTGGAAGTTTCTCTGTCTGGCCAAGTGCTCAAGTGTCCTCTGACTTTAAGTCAAAGTTCTCCCTACTTCCCAGCCTGGCCCCAGTAAGCAACTGTGGTGGACACGAGGCTACAGTCACTCACCTCCAGAGAGGAATCAAAGAGACCAGCAAAAAAAGACCCCTTTCCTAAGGAACTTAAATCCTACAATGACTGCAGACGGTCTCACGGCCCTGCATTGACCATGGGCACCGCGAGCTTTCACCACCACATTGCTGGCAAGGGGATGGGGCTGACACGCAGCACGACTCCAGGGCACTGTTCACGCTGTGTTCTGTGTGAAGGGGTCCCTGGGCACAACACTGACAAATAAATACAGTGTGGATGACACCCCCACACCACTGCCCTTGAAGCAGGCTTTTGTCACTGATGGGCAGGGCCCGACCAATAGGGCTCCTGCATTTGCTCAGGCTTAGCTATGCCTTTGTAGAACCACTGAATAGAACAATATTTTCCTAGTGGCACTAAATGGGCAAAGGCACCCAAGCAGGGCCTCCCAATCCACAGCACTTGGGCAAACGAAGAGTGTGTATCTCCTCTGATCCATACGCTTCACCCTGGATGTGAACCACAGCACTGATCTTATGAAGGTCCACTGGGGAGACACATACATAGATGTTCTGTGCAGTGATGCTGTGGCAGCTGGGACTGGAGGGACCATGGGTGTCCATCAGGGAGGAACAGAGCAGCAGCATGTGGTGGCAGGTCCTGTGAATTCTGGGCAGCAACCAGAAACAATGAACTACATGGGTGTGCAGCTTCTCAGCTAGAGCTTTGGAAATGCCGCTGAGGGTGAAACAGTAAGACAACAGAGTCTATAATGCAACCCCCATGAGCAAATGAAAAGGACATAAACACACAAATACAACTCCAGGGTATACCCCAAAGGATGGAGTCATTGCCTATGGTGGGTATGGGGGCTGGGATTGGGAAAAGTGGATAGGAGAGGGGCCCTGCATGGGCTGATGGCTGATAACACACACACACACCCCCCCAGGGAGGGAGGGAGGAAGAAGACAGTTCCTTTCTCCCACTTGCTCAAGGACAGTCCCTGAGCTAGAGGCAGCCAGTCTAATGGTTCAGCTTGAGCTGTTGCCATTTCCCAGGAGTTTCTTTCGGGGCAGGGAGGGCCGAGCTCCGTGGTTCCCACGGCCAGAGGAGAAAGGAGTGGGCGGTGCCCTCCTCCTGCCGCTAATTGAGCCCTCACTGGGCTGGGCTGGGCTTTATTAAGTTGCCAGTTCATCCGGGTTATGGATGAGATGCCTCCTCCTTCCTTTAGAGCTGGCTGAGATTTATACTATCTTGGGTGAGAAACCTCTCTGGGCTTCATTTTCCTTTCTGGAGCTCATTTTCTTTAAATGGGTGGGTTGGGCTCTGTTCCCCAGAGAAATTCCAAAGCTGAGAGCCTCCTCTACCCCAGTGTCCAGGCCAGAGTGTCTCATGAGGGAAGTAGCTTGTAGACCATCTCATGTGCCTTCCTCCAGGCGCCCCTACCCTGCCGGGCTCACCCACCTTCAGCAAGGTCCCCACCCCGGCCCCCTGCGATCTAAGGGGTGCTGAGGCCGAGAATGGGGGATAGCACAAATGCTTTGCCGAGGTCCCAGGCAGACTCTCACAGGAATGCATGCATAGCTGGGACGTTGGTCCCGTGTGTCTATGTGTGAAAGTTTGCCCAAAGAAAGTGGACTGCGGTGCCACAAAATTGGGACGACAATGTAGGATCATCTAGTCCAGCCAATGCCGTCTCCACGCACACAGGGAGTGGAAAAGGAAGACACGTCCCCAAGATACGTCCCTGTCCTTAGTGGCAGAAACAGAGCAGAAGCCAGGTCTCCCAGTGTGTGCGTGCACCAAGGGCTCCTACTTTGACCTGACCCTGGACCGATCCTGTTGGGGGCAGGGGGAGGGGTACTCTAGTTCCCACCCAGTCCTGGAGCCCAGGGTTGCGAGGTTTTGTTTAGGAAGAAAGCAAGTGAGGGAGCGAGATGAAGAGACAAAAAGGGGCAAAGACTTCTTCACAGAGGTGGAAATTACCACAGATTGGGCAAAGTGAGGAAAGAAGAGTGGACACAGGGATGGAGAAGAAAGAGACCCTTTCACAGACGGGGGCACTAAGGCCTAAGAGGCTGTTGTGCAAGGGCAGGGTCTAGGTAGTCAGGCCTGGAAACAGGTCAGCCTAACTCCCAACACTGTCCTAGCTCAGGTTGTCATTCTCTCTGTCTCATCTGCAGGACTCCCCCAGGCAGCCCAGCACCCTGACCCCCTTGCTTACTCCCCTGCCCTCTCTGCCATCATCAATTTCATGCCAAGGACACAGCATTGTTCCTGTTCTGTAGTCAGCATTCCATCTGTAGTCTTTGCCCCATCACTGAGGTTTCTAGACTCTGTGCAGAAACCCAGACACAGCAGCCAGGACCCTCGGACAGAGAGGCCAAGCCCTTTAAGCTCCCTGAAGCAGCTGGAGCTACTTGGGTGTTCAGAGGGCAGCCAGGACACCCCAGGCACACCTGAGACACCCAGGGTCATAACAGGGGTAGCACATAGCTATTCACCTGTAAATTCACGTGCTCTTAGTTTCCTAGTTTAATGGAGGGGTAAACTGAGGCAGCCCATGGGGAAGTGACAGATGACGCAGGGAGGACAAGTCTCCCTTTGGAAAACATAGTTTCCTTGCTCAAAGAGGGTCATTGTCTGCCAACCTCAAACTGGACATGGTCAGAGAAAAGGGGTGGGGCCACACGGCACAGAGCACCTGGGTGGGTCCTCATAGCAGCAGCTGTCACTGGCGAGGCTGCACCCAGCAGCTCGTCCAGCCCCGAGGCTCCTTCACATACTCCTCTCTCCAGTTCACTCTCTGTCTTCATCCTCAACTGTCACTTCCCATGTCTCACAGCGACAGAAGTTAAACATCTTGAAGAACTAGGGATTCATCATGTGGCAATGTTGGCTTGGAAAGCAGTACTTTTTCAAGCCTGTCACAAACCCAGGGGCTTTTATCTCAATAGTGGATGATTACAGAGTGCATGGTGCTATTAAGGATTTAAATTCTTACATGTTACAATCTGATGAATAGGCGGTATTGTGGGTTGAATTGAGCGCCCCCCCCCCAAGATATATTAAGTCCTATCCCTCGGGACCTGTGAATGTGACCTTACTGGAAATAGGGTCCTTGCAGATGTAATCAAGTTAAGATGAGGGCATTAGTGTGGGCTCTAATGCAAAGTGACTGGTGTCCTTAGAAGAAGAGGAGGCAGAGCAGTAGTGGGGAGAGGGCCATGTGAAGTCAGAGGCAGAGATTGGAGTGATGCAGCCACAAGCCAAGCAGCACCTGGAGCCACCAGAATCCAGGAGAGACGAGGAAGGATGCTCCCCTGGAGGTTTCATAGGGAGCATGACCCTGCCAACACCTTAATTTCAGACTCCTGGCCTCCAGAACTGTGAGCAAATATGGTTCTCTTGTGTTAAGCCACCCAGTTTGTGGGGCTATGTTACAGCGGCCCTAGGAGGAAATACAGGAGGGAAAAAAAAAATTTAAGTGGAGACAGCTTGGGGGGTGGGAGGAAGGAGGGTGCTTGATTTAAGGGGACCGTGGAATCTCTTCTCTATGTCTACCCAGTGGGTCCTCCTCTAGTTCCTTTCCTCTACCTCCCTTCAACTCTGTAGCCAGTGGATCCGCAGTCTTTAGTGAACAACACTAAGACCTGCCCCATGGACCTGGCTCTGTGCTGGAGGCCGAGAGGGACACAGCAGCTTCGGAGCTGAACTCCCACTCAACGACCTCCTGGGTGCCTGTCAGAGTGGTCGATGGTGTGGGCTCCAGGTCAGAGTGCTCAGCACAAGGCCCAGTGGTGCCGCAGCGCCACACACGCCTCCCCAGTGGCTCGCCCCCTTCCCGCTCGCCCCTGCTCTGTGGTGCTGACCCTGATGTCTCAGTATCTCTCGGAAGCTCTGGGACACTTTTCAGGAAAACCACAGGTCCTAACCCAAGTTGTCATTCTCTCCCCCAGGCAGCCCAGCACCCCCTTGCTTACCCTCCCTCCCCCTCCGCCATCATCAGTTTCAGGGCAAGGACACAACATTGGGAGTTAGGCTGACCTGGGTTCCAGTCCTGACTGCCTAGACCCTGACCATGCACAGCCTCTTAGGCCTCAGTGTCCCTGTCTGTAAAAGGGTATCTCCTTGTCTGTAACTTCCTGCGCCCAGCACTGTGCCTGGCATGCATTCAGTGCCCCACAAACGCTGAGTGGTTGTGTGAATGCCTGGTTCTGGATGCACACAAATCCGTGTTGTTTGCTCAATAAAAGAGGGAAGAGAGAGAGGAGGATTTCTGGATCCTAGGACTGGTTACTGGTTGAGTGGGATATGGCTGCTGCTCCACTGCCAAGGCCGGTGCACTGGGGAGAAGAAGAAAGGGAGAAAGCTGTGTGGACCCAGCAGGGGACATTGCTGAGCCCAGAAGGTGCGGGGATGGGAGGGATCCCAGCCTGAGGCTGTTTCCTAAGGCAGGTGGGCAGAAATCTGGCAGTAGGTTTTGACCTCAGGTGAAAATACACATTCACACACTAATGGACGCCCATGCACACCCCATCCCTGAGGCAGTAGGTACATAGGTCCCTAACACACCTGGCTCATATGCTGGTACGGTACAGGTTCTGGCTGGTTTCTCCTGACAGAATAGTAGGAGCAGGGAGGGGATGTGCCCATAGAATGGACAGGACTGTACACAGTGTGCAGCCTTGCTGAGCATCGATTGATGGGCACACTTGCTCTGCAAGTATTTGCTTATTTACTGAGATACACAGTGTGCCAAACTCCGAGCATGCCTACATAAGTAAGCCACATATGCACCAACATACTCAGGTCCCTGCAACCACATCTCTTCAGGGGCTAAACCCCACATGTAGGCATGTTTAAAAGGATGCTTACTTCCATCACAAATGCATGCACGTATGTACACACATGCACGCACTCATACATCCACAGACACCCAGTAGTGGCCAATGAACTTTCTGTCTTATCCCTCATAAAAAGCAAAATGGGAAGATTTTCATTTTAACGGTCAGCTCCTGGCCCAGTACTATTTCCCTAGTTAACGCTCCTGGGGCTAGGGGCCAAGTGCCTGATGCAATGACTTTTTAATGTCCATCTGGGAATCAAGAAGGAAAATGACATGGTACTAACATTTGTAACCTCTGTCTCTCCAGCACTTGAGAAAACTGGATGCTATTAAAATCACTTTAACTCTAAAGGGCATGAGTGGTGGAGACAAGAAATCCCACAGCTGCAGCCCTGAGGGCTTCCTGAATGCTACAAGATGCCTTATGGGTTAGGAGCTCTGCACACAGGGATCTTTCAGGCTGTCTCTGCATGATTTCTCCTTCAACTGGAGTGTGACTCCAACCCAAACTGTTTGCAGCTAGTCACATCCATCCTTCTCTCAGCGCTGCCATGGGCAGCACCTCTTGGGTTCTCAGGTGAGCTCAGGTAATGGGGAAATTAGGCTCTTGCTGGGGAGTCCATCCAGCTGATGGGAAGAACAGAGCTCCTGGTTCATGTAGCTCCTGGCCTCATCAAGAAGAGAGTGACACAAATATGCTAACAAACAAGAGAGGAAAAATAGGAGTTGGAAGAGGAAGAAATATTTGTGCAGTGGGGTTAGCACTTATATGAAATTTAAAAGCATGAAAAACAATTCTATATGCTGCTTTAACTGACAGACATATGAAAAATAAAGTTCAGGCAGCCCTTGAGCAGTTTCCAAATGTATACATGTGTATACATACATACACAATTCCCATATATATGCCATACATATATATACATTCCCATATGTATGTATACGTGGAATATACATGGATTTCCATCATGGTTTAGTTAAACCTGTCCCCCAACAACAGTTCAAATGTAAGTTACCATGGTATATTGACAGTGAGTAATTGCACAAAAGGCACAAACTTTGATGCTAGTTCTTCATTCCACAGATCACTCCATAAATAAGCGATGTGCTTCATGGTCAGCAACTAGTCATGTCACTTCTCTCACCTCTGTGGTGACTGGTCACTGCACATCTGTTAATCAGTTCATGCACAGACAGCAAAGTGCGCGGCTGTGTTGTTTCCATGTCTCCTGGTGATCGACCCGTGTGGCACTTTGCAAAAATGGATCATCTAAAAAGGAAAATGGCCAACAAAGAGAAAAGCACAGCAAAGAGACCAAAAGCTGATAACACTGAAGTGGAGTAAAAAATCAAATGTAAATGGAGTCACAGAAGAAATAGCTGACCGTGGGAGAGTGGGCACGGCTGCCCCTCGGGAGACTGTAGATAACGCAGTCAGATGGATTTAGTGAAGGACAGCTAACTGACATTAATGAGGAAAGTGGTTGTCATGCAAAGGATGAGGCTATCCCAGAGGAAGTGACGTGGGCAAAAACTTCACATTAAAGGAACTCTTGGAGATATTTATGACATTGAAAGTGCAAAGGACAAGACATTGGAAGTTGATTCAAACTTAGAAAGGAGAGAAAAGATATTTGCTCTTTATTGTAAGATGAAAAAAACCCATAGTTGAAAGCTGTTTGCTCTTTATCTATATGATGAGAAGAAAAAGGCAAGCACTGGTCAAACTATTCTTGAGAAGTTTTTTTTACAAAGAAACAAAACACTGTAATTCTGTTTCTAATATTTTAAATAAGTTAGAAAATTAATATTTTAAACACTGTCTTTACTATTTTTAAAGAATTTCCCTGTATGTTTCCCTATACAGACCCTATCACCTACAGTGAGAGTTTTTAAAGTTAAAAAACATTTTTTTTGAAAGATCACAGAGCAATAACAAAATTTCCCATGGATTTTTAAGATGATTTTGCATGGTTTCAGCTTATGTGGTCATTGTTATGGCCCTGAACTACTGTGCAGAGGGAGGACTGCCTCAGTACAGAATAACATATTAGCTATAAAACAATGTGTGGGGGGTGACAAAAACTCAGTTCAATGTTTCTGGTTAGGTCTGGAGGAGGCAGACAGGGGAATGTGACCAGGGAGGTGAACACAGGGGGCTTTGGCTGCATTTGTAATATTTTATTTCTTAAGTTGGTGTAGTAGTTTCAATAACATTGGTTGTGTTTTCTTAAATTTCTTTTTGCTTGTTAAAAATTTCTTATTAGAAATGTAGACATGAACCATACAAATAAACATATCCAGTGGGTCCATTTCTTTGCTATAAATGATGAACACTGGCCCTGACTAGTGGAAGAAGAAGGACAAGATCAGGGCTGGTTATTTAGGGGACGCTTCCTGAAAGAAGTGGTAACTCAGGAGAAAGAAAAGACAAGAGGAGGAAGAAGGGGTCTGAAAAGGCAGAGAGCACAGAGCTCCACGGAGAAGCAGGCCCTGGGGTCGCAAAGACCCTAGAAAGATTCCAGGCGCCCCAGGATGGAGGCTGGGGGTGAATGTGGAGGAAAAGGGGCTGCAGGAGGCCAAGGTTCTGATCTTTGTCCCACTGCTGACAAGCCCAGTGCCCGGGACAGGTCCTTCATCTTCCTGGGCTTCACGTGTCTCGTCAATAGAATGGGGAGCTTCTCTTATCAGAAGAGATGTTTTCTAGATGTCCCCTCCAGGGTTAATTATATTTCTTTCTTGCATACGAGGGTTAAGGCCAAGTGTTGCAAGTTCTCCCAACAATGGGCTGTGTAACCCATTTCTGGGCAAAGGAGGACTGTTCCCATCTGCCCCTCCAGGCAACCCTCGGGAGAATGAACTGCCATTGTGAAGAGGAAGTAAGACCTGTGTCAGCGTGATCATCGTCACTGTCACCTTCCCTTTTCTCCCCGCGGAGGCCACCAGAAGCACGCTCGGGTCACCAGCATCTCCGCAGGGGCTGATTGGGAAGAATTTCCAACAGTGGTACTGGTACCTGGCAGTGGCGGTACAGGGACCCCGTGTGATTGGAAGATATAGGCGCGACGCTGACCTCCAGGAAGGCGGTACTGGCCTCTCAAGGATTTGGGGCAAAGAGAACAGAGGGATAGAAAACATTCTCCATCCTGTTTTTCTTGGAGCCTGAAGGGAAGACAAATTCTTATCTTCTCGTTCCCACCCTCCTCTGCCTTGTCTTCCCAGGGGGCCTTCACAGTCCCTAAATCCTTCACAACAGAATCGGCTCCCAGAGGATAGGGGAGAACTGCAGCCTGCCCTTCTCATAGCCTGTCATTCATTCTGGATCTCTTTCTCATCACCTTCCTTCCAGTTCTAATTTAATCCCTGGTGCCTCTCTTCCCAAATGACAGAACCAGATGAAAATCAGGAAGAAAGGACATTTCTGCAGAGGTGAGAGCCAGGTGCTTCGGAGACATCGCTCTGTCCTCCAGGGATGAGGTAGATTTTCCTAAATCTATTATTAATAAGATGAACAAAATTTTCAAGAATTTATAGCTTTCAGAAAACATTCCAGTTGGGAAACACTTGTCTGGGACTTGAGGTGACTCAGCTCTTTATTGTTCAAAGCAGAGATGCATAGATATGTTGAGAAGGTAGCAGGTAATGTGAACCCACTGGAGAAGGCAAGAATGGCTACGTGGGTGAAAAAACAGTCCTTTTAGTGGGGTAAATGATAACTACCATTTATTGCAACCACAGGTGTTGTGCTAAGTGTTTCACATGCCATCTGCACAACTACCCATGATGTAGGTCCTATTATTAGGCCCATTTTACAGGTGAAGAAATAGAGGACGCAAGGCAATGTGCCTAAGACCATAGAGCCAGACAGAGCCACTCATACAGTAAACGGCTGACGTCTAGGAGAATGTGTGATTTGCTTGTGGGAGTTAATCATGCCTAGGTAATAAACTGCCATCATCTTTTATACATCTATCTTTTCGTCAGTTGCTACCACTTACTTTCCTTAGACTCAGCAAAAGAGGAACCCCAGATGGAGTGCTGGGCTGGCATTAGGACAGTTCCATTCCACAGCCAGCTCAGTCCTTCCCTTTGTATGTGACCCTGGGACTTTGTCTGCACATCTGTCAGAGGAGGCAGTGCGACTCCCTAGCTTCAAACGTCCATCCCAGTCCCACCATCCTGTTGCACATCCATCTACTGACTCCATGGAGGGTGGGGGATCGCAGAGCAGCTGCTGTTTGTGACTTTTCCAGGGCTCCTCCCACCTGGGCATCGCCCCCATGTTGGCTCTACCTTGCAGCGAAGCCAGCCGTGTAGGAGGGCCTAGCTGCCTGTCCCCTTTGAGTTCTCCCTTTTGGGATGTCTTTTCACACCTCCCAGTGCTGAGTGGGAGTGGATGAATGCCACATGTTTGCTCTGATGAGGCCTCTTCCTTCCCCTCCATGGAATGCTTTCAGCACAGGACTTGGGGATCGATGCCTCTAACCTGGCTTTCTGTGAGCTGCTCAGGGATGTCTGCAGAGCAGTGATCCATCACTGCCGCTGTGGGAGCCCTTCTTCCCTGATCCCCAAAGGCTGGAGGAAATGCCTCCTTAGCCAGAGCTGGTCCCTAACTCATGGAGGAGATGAATTAATTACATAGCCTCAGGCACATCGTGGTCCCTCTCTGGGCCACAGTTTTCACAATTGTACAATGAAAGGATTGGGCCAGACAGTCCCCTAAGATACTTCCATCTCTAATGCTGTATGGTTAATTTCATTTCTGTGTTTGTTTCATGTTCCTCCCAATATCTGCTGGTTGAGCTGTTAAGCTGCCTCCAACACCTCACTGGAGGGACATAGCACACTGGGCTAAATGCTGTTTTGTTAGGCTAACTTGCTATTAAAACATGGTTAATATTGAAGTCTTGTTTATGAAGTAGCACTGAATAGAAAAGGCAGAAGAGCAAAGAGGAGGCACACAGTGGTTAGGACATGGGGAAAACATGTCTAACAGCACTTGAGAAGGAGCTCAGAGAGATGAGGTGTTTGAGTTTCATACTCAGTGGATTCTTTGGGCTCTAATGTTGCTCTAAGTTAATAATTTGTAAAAAATGTGGCTAATGAGACAAAGGGGCCTTCCAAATTTCATCAAGGAGCCTATGGGGCTTCCCTAAAATTTCATTAGAAAGAGACCAATTTAAAGATTAACTAATGCAAGAGATGTAGCTATCTGATTGTAGCAGGCCCATGAGGTGGTGGAGTGAGAGAAGTTCCTGGCAAATGATCGAGACCAAAAAAAGAGGAGAGCTGAGAAGGAGAGAATTGGTGTTTCTGTGGCCCAGAGTAGAAGGTTCCCTTTCCAAATGATGAGTTCCAATATCCAAAGAGTGATGCCTTTGGAATCAAGCCCCTCTGTACCGATGGAGTGAAAATAACCTTGAGATGACATTCAACTTCCTTTCACTTATTCAAAATTCCTCAATAGAAAAAAAAAATTCCTCAGTAGCTGTTTAATCAAATTTAGTCTCTTTGCAAGCCTGCCCAACAAGAAGCACCTGTGCAAATATCACTGCTAAACTGCCAGATAAATCTCCTACTATAAATAATAACAGCAGCTATGAGTTACAGTGCTTTCTACGGAGAAGGTACTTCACACACATTTATCTGTAATTTTTATAATAACCCTGCATGGTGGGGATTGATATTTCAGGGCTACCATGCAGATGGCACATTGCACAGCTCTGGGACACCATTCACACTGGAGTCTTTATGAATGATATCTTCTGAAGTTGTGCAGTAGACAACCTGTACTACTGTACAGGTTTAATCATAGTATAACAAGACTTCTACAGTGTTCAGTATTGTTCTAAGCACTTGCATACATATATGTCAGCTCATTTAATCCTTGTACCCACCATGCAAGGTGTCTGGGTTCAAAATATACCTTCTGTCATCCTACATTGCCACTTGGCCAGTTATTTTAATACACTGTCACATGGCATCTGGTCAGCCTCTGCCTGTGACTACCATGCATCTGTCAAAGGGTGACTGTACTGAGTTCCTGGACCTGACAGGCTAAGAACTAGGCCCTTGAGCCTAACAACCCACTGAGGCAGACATTCTGGGAGGCCCTCCCGAGTTGGCCAGGGAGCCACTTTCCATGTATATCAGTCACCACGTTCACCACGCATCATTGTCCCTTCCTGAGGAAGGGGCACACATTCCACATTTTTGTAGAGTAAGAACATAAAGCACTTTGAAAGATTATGAGCTGAGTCGGTAATAAAAAGAAAGCAGAGGAGCAATCTGATGACCACTCCAACCTCAAACCGTCACATCCGAGGTACCAAGGAGGGTGACAAGACAATCCTCAGATCATTTGACTTTTATAACTGATTTCTGGTTGGGCTCAGCACCTTGTGTCCCAGAAGGAGGGAAGAGCCCGTGGTGGTCCTTTCGAGAGCCCTGGTCCTAGCTCCTGCTTTTACTTGCATGCTGGTGTGATATGTCGGCCATGCACATGGCTAGAGGAATCCTTTTCTGGTTAAATCAGATGAAGCATCAAACATTCATTCACTGGCATGAATCGTGAAGGCCACCACTCACGCCCTGTATGTATGTGTGAGGTGGCTGCCCTGGGTCTGTCTCCTCTGCTACCCCCGTCAGCCAGTTTTAATATAACAAGCACCCTCTGTCCCTCAGGTGGCGAGGGCTTCTGTCCTCCACATCCATGTAGCCCCCATGGATTCCAAGCCATCTTGCTGTTGCCATAGAAACTCCACCCTGCCTGCTTGCTGCACATTTGTGAGTACAGATTGCGTCCTGTCATCTCATCCAAATGCCTGGGCCAGCTTAATTCGGGAGAGGGAGAGAGGGAGGGTGGTGTTCAGTCAGATTTGGACGACTTCATGTCCCTCAGCCACTTGGGCTTGTGGGGAAAAGCAGATCAGCTCAGCGTGGCTTCTTCAGCCCATTAGCCCTTTGTAGCCCATCTACACCGTGGGCACCCCTGCTTCACTTCCCCACGTTATTCCTCTTCCTGAATGTTCCCCAGGCCCCTCACATGTTAACTGCCATCCTTAACCCAGCCCATCTCCTCAGAGGCCTCTCCCCTGGACCAGACCCAGAGGTAGGTGTGGGGCTTGTGTTGAAAGAACTGGAGAAGGAAACTGAGGCAGAAAACCTGGTTCTTTGGGCAAATCTCCAAACTCCCCAGCCCAAGATTTTGTCTCTTCACAGGGGCAACAAAAACAGGGTATCCAAGGATATAAAAGTCATCATCCTTATTTATCCCCAAATCTTAGGAACAGTCCCCCAAGATGCCTAGTTTTCTTTAAGTCATTACTAGGATTTCTTTGAACTATTTACATTAACCCTGCTTTTTCCCCCTCAAGGTAAGTATTTTGTCATAGTTACCTTGCTGAAAATTGAGGGTTTTTTTTTTTTTTAAACTGTTTCACCAGGATCTTAAATTGTTATGATCCTTATTATAGCTTGGGCCCAATTCCTAACCATTCCTCAGAACCAAGGCAAACTCATCTCTCCTCTTGTCCTCAAAGTCACCTGTTCGGGCAGTCCCTTGCATCTCGGGAGGCTGTGAGGATGGTGCTGGTGAGCTTTGGAGAGGACTCTGTGTGGTGGGCTTCAGAGCTGGCATTGTATGTTCAAAGGTGCAGTCCAGTAGCCCATGAATATCTACTTTATTTTTTGTTGTAAAATTTTTAGTTTATAGATACATTAGCAAAAATTGTTTTATTGAACTATAGTTGATGTACAATATTGTATGTCACAGGTGTATAATATAGTGGTTCACAATTTTTAAAGGTTATACTCCATTTATAGTTGTAAAATTTTGGCTATATTCCCTGTGTTGTACAGTATTTTATAATTGTAGCTTATTTTGTACATAATAGTTTGTACCACTTAATCCCCTACCCCTATAATGCCCCTCCTCCCTTCCGTCTAGTTTGTTCTCTGTATCTGTAAGTCTTTCTTTTTTGTTATATCATGAATACATACTGAAGAAACAGTTGAAACCAATTGCTTTGAGACAGGGCATGCACACTCTTACTTGCCAGTCTCACCAAGCTATGTTGTCTTTTTACACTCTGATACTCTGATACATCACTAATGCCTAGCTTGGAGCAAAAAGGCATTGTTGTTTGCACCATCTGGGACCAGGAGATGGTCACCCCTTGGTCAGTGGCAGCATGTCTTGGCCCAGCTGTTAACCCTTTCTTGCACTGAGCTTGGTAGACTCCCACTTGCCGAATAAAAACCTATCTTTTGGAGCCAAGGTCCGTGGCACAAGATATTATTCATAGACAGGGTCAGAAAATGAAAAAGGCTCTGCTTTAAATAGGAACGGGTTCTCCTTCATGTTATTAATACACTGAGACAATTACAGTCTCCTGACAAAAATCCAAGGAAGAATAATTGATTTAGGAACTGCTTGGATCAAAGTCAGGCTGCCCTCTGATATAATGTCTCTGGGAACTTGGTGAGCATGTCGCTCAGACCATCCCCCAGATGCCGGACCCCTCCAACGGAGCTGGCCCCGGGTGGGCCGGGGTGCGGGAAGTATAAGATTTGTGGAACTGAGCTTAGCACATCCAGTTCAGAATCTGGAAGTACCAGCCAACAAAGAAAATGCTAACGGTAGTGGACAGCCCTCTAAACCAGGGCTTTAGACGTGGAGTCCATGGAGAGAATTCAAGGGATCCCTGAACTTGGGTGGGAAAATGTCACATCCTTGATTTCGCCAACTTCTAATCGCAGTCGAGCGTTTGCTTCAATCATGAACGTAGACAAACATCAGGAGGGTTCGTGGTGCCTTAGACTTTTCTACCAATGGAAATCAGTTTTTTTCATCATGTGACAAGTTTTGCAGATACCTCCAAAAAGCGTTTATACTTAACACTCCTCTAAAGGGCTTCTTAGACCTGCCTCTAGATTTTGTTTAATGGGTTAAATTACAAATATAAAGAGAGATGTATAAATAACCAGTTTTCTCATAATCCTATATATTTTACATCATGAATTTAAAAGCCTTATTCTGAGGAGGGTCCATGGGCCTCACCTCAGTGCCAAGGGGGCGCACGTCTCAAGGAAGGGTAACACTGCTGCTCTAGGTTTCCCTTTAAAAGGAGATCAACTTCTGGAACTTACAGGTAAGGCCGGACTGGAGGGGTAAAGCCTCAGAGACCCAATTTGGTCGTATTTGCCTATATAAAGAAGACTCTTAGAAAGGGAAATACTTAAACTACAGGAGTAAAATTCTAATGGCAGCATCTCAGCATTTGTGGAGAGATCTTTTAGAGCAGGGTTTAAAATATCCCTATTAAAATACTGCACGGGCAAACAACCAGCCACTCCACAGGCACCAAAGCTTGCTTTTGGTTCAGGTGGTGGCAGAAGGGTGACGAAAGGAAGGAAGGAGGCTGGGATCTCCAAGTTGCCCCGCTATAGAGCGCAGGAGAGACGCTGTGAAGACCTCTAGAGTGGCTCCCACACTGCTCTTTCAAGGGGTGGTGTGGTGAAGGCGCTGAATTTCACCTTGAGTCCAGCAGCCTTGGGGCTACAACACTCTCGGTGTCCAAGAAGCCCCCTCCTCCTCTGGTGGCTGCAGCTTACCAGGACCTGAGCCTCCTGGAGAGATGGGTTATGTGTGGGTGGGGAGGGGGACTGGGAGCTCCCCTCAAGCTGGCAGTGCAAACAAAACAGAAAACCAGGCTTTTGAAGTTTGGCCAGAACATTCTGTAAAGGATTAATTTCCTGACTGCAGGTAGCTGTGGGGTTGAAAAATCCATTTAGTGGATCACAACAAGCATTAAAAAATAGAATAGAAAATAGAGTATGTCACACCCAGGTTAAGGATTATCTTGTGAACCTGGTTTTTGTTTTATATACGTGTGTGTGAGGACTGGGTTGCAATGTGATTTATTTCTTACTGTGGATCGGAGGCAAGAGTTTAAAAAACAGTGCTGCCAAGATGCCCCTGCAGCCCCATAGAGAAATCATGGCAGTGGGAAGAGAGTGTATCCTAAAGTAATAATTCAGTTCAAGGACTCAATAATTATTTTAAGGAATATTAGAAGAAAGCACACCAAAGTTCCGGGAATGCCACCTATTATTCAGTACTAGGCTCAAATCAGGACCTCACCTTTCACGACCTCATCAATCAGTGAGGGGTGCTTGGGTGAATACAGTCAAAAACGCGGAGAGGCTATTTGAATGAACACATTTTGGGGGAAACCCTGAGGCGGGATAAGAAAAGTACGTAGAATATCACAGAGAGGGCAGGCCTGAGCCTGGGGCAGATTACAACCTGGGTCCTCACTCCATTCATGTAACCTTGTTTCTTAGTCTCTAATGAGGGGATGAAAACGCCTGGCCGGCCGACCTCATGGGAGTGGCTTCCTGAGCAAGTGGGATAATGCAGAGAGCAGCTTTGTAAAGTGTCAAAAGTGTCTGGAGTTATTGCCGTCCCGTAGGGAGGGCGACTTTCTCCTCCGTAAATCAGAGTGCTGGCAGATTTGGGGAGTGTGCCGCCGCATCCCAGAGCAGTTCATCTTCCTTCCCTTAGGACTTGAAGCCCGTTCTTCTCCCGAACCCTCCCTTGTTTCTCCCCCTCTGGAATCTTGCTCCATTAACCATGCTTCCTCGATAGCTTCAGCACCCCTTCAGATGTTCCCATTCAGCCCACAAACTCTCAGTTTTTCTCTTGGCCTCCACCAAAACTGCTCTGGAGCCTCTCCCTAAGGCCACCATAGACTTTAGACTTTTTTTTTAATTGAAGTATAGTTGATTCACAATATTGTTAGTTTCACTTTCTACAGCAGTGATTCCCTCTCTCTCTCTATGTATATATATATTTCAGATTATTTTCCGTTATAGATTGTTATAAGATACTGAAAATTGTCCCCTGTGTTATACACTAAATTCTTGTTGCTTATCTATTTTGTGTATGTTAGTTTGTATCTGTTAATCCCACACTCCCAATTTATCCCTCCCCACCCCACACCCCACTTTCCCCTTTTAACCAGAAGTTTGTTTTCTATGTCTATGAGTCATTTCTGTTTCGTCAGCATTTATTACTTGTAAACTTTTTGAGGCTAGACTGACCATTCTGACCATAGACTTCTTCATTCTCAAACTTGGCCTTCACTTCTTAGCTTCCACTTGTCTTCATTCCATTGTAGCTCAGTATAACCAAGCTTCCAGTCCCTTATAATCTTGCTAAAACTGTTCTTGCTCAGATCACCAACAATCTGTGGTAAAAATTTAATAAATACTCTTCCTAGTCCCTAATGTCCATTCTGGTTCATTTGATCTGTTGGCCACTCTTCTGCAAACTTTGGCACCAGAGAGTCACATGTTATCATACACTTTATTACTTCTCTGTGGTCTCTTCTTTCATGATCTCAGGCCTTAGGGACTCACAAGATTTTAAGCATGTGTTACATAGCAGGGCAGCACACGGCTGTAAATGGTGCTGGTGCCGTTTCCTCCTGCTGTTCACCATTCCCGTGGGGCTTGTGGGCTTACTCTTCTCCCGAATTCCCCACCGAGCCTGGTAGCATGGAGCTTCCGTTGTGCGTTGAGGGAAAGCTGAAAGGAAATGAGTAGGGACAGGACAGTGTTCCGTGTCAAAGACCCTCTTGGTCAGACTTCAATTCTGATGCTCCAGGGGAACAGAACATCTTAATCTGCATTTGCAAAAAATGCGAATAAAATATTGAAAAAACTGTCTGTTCTACAGATACTGCAATCCCTTGAGTCACAAAGCCTCCTTTGTGACCCAGGACAGCATCAAGATATTCCCTGAAAAGAATTTTGAGAGAGGGTAGTGGAAACAAAAGATCTGAAACCAGCCAATCTGTCCCCATGTCCTCTCCATAGACCCCCTTCAGTCTTTCTTTTCCAGCTGGAAGAGCTCTCCAGAAGCCAAGTTCCATTATCCCAATTACCCCACCATTTCTTGTGGATCTTGTGTTTCATATGGTCCATCTCATAATGATTCCATCTCTTCTGCCTCCATCTAGGTTGTATATGCAAAAAGCCCATCAGAAAAAACTCATCACATGCAGGGATTCTCAGTGACTGCCTAGGGGAGAAGAAAACCTCCCTCAGCTGTTTTTTTTTGTTTTTTTTTAATTGGTGGGTGGGAAGCATAAATAATTTAAAAATCTACTTCCTTGTAACAGATTCAAACAATCTTTCCAGTCACTGTACAAAGGGGAATTTATGTTTGAACAAGCATTTCCTGGAAATACTTTAACCAGTGGTATAATTTCTGATAGCTTAGGTGCTAAAGGGCAAAGATGAAAAATATGGGAAAAGCTTTTCTGAAATGCCTTTGTATCTGGAGGGTAGATATCTCTGATATTTCATAAGTCACGGCTGTTTGCAACCCGTTTACATTCAGATTCTGTTCTTGTGTCTGGTCCTTCCAAACTTGAGTCTACCAGCTGTGATCTTCCCTCGTGCAAATTCATGTCCCTCTTATCCCACAAGGGCAGGAGACCCTGGCAATACAGTGGGAAAACCAGGGCCTCGAGAATTTTGACAATTGTCTGGGGCTTTCCCTCTACTACCACTCTGGGGTTCCTCGTCTATAGTCTCTCTGCTACTGTCTGCAGAGTGGAAGGTTTTAATATCCTTCATCTCTTACAAATTAACACAGAAGTTCTGCTGACAAGCCTTACCCTTTCCAAGGTTTAAATCCCAGGGCTCTTGAGCTGTGACAATTTAAATGAGCAAGATTTCCAAAAACTGATGAGTGAGGTTTTAAATGTCTCATCGAAGCAAGTTGCCAAATCCTCCTTTAAAAACTTCTATAGGACAAAGTAGTTGGCAGGTAGTTACCTGGGGAAGCCCGCGTGTGCATGTGCAGTGATGGTGGGGAAGATATCTCTGAAGAGTGATTACAAACCAAAACAGCTGGAAGAAACCTTAGGAACAAATCCACCAACGGGCACATTATAAGAATGAATAAAACAGAGCTAAGGAAGATTAAGCCATTTGCTTAAGTGATAGTGTCAACTTTAACTTAGGTCTCCTAAGAGTAGGGCTGAAAAAATATCTAAAGAAATAATGGTTGAAAATTTCCCCAACTTGGTGAAAGTCATAAGCAGAAGGATTCAGGAAACTGAGTAGCCCCAAACAGGATAATCTCAAAGAATCCTTACCAAGGCTCAGCATAATCAAACTTCTAAAAGCTTGCGAAGAAGAAATATTGAAAGCACCAAGGGAAAAATGACAGCTTGCCTACAGAATAAAAACAATTTGAAAGACAACAGATTTCTCATCAGAGGCTATAAGGAAGTGGCACAACATTTTCTAAGTGCTGAAAAAAGAATATAAAAGACAGATGGGCCAAGTGGATAAAAAAACATGATCCAACAATATGCTACCTACAAGAAACTCACTTCAAATGTATTAATATAGGTAGATTGAAAGTAAAAGGATTGGAAAAAATAGACCATGCAAATGCTAATCAAATGAAAGCAGGAGTAGCTATATCAATACCAAAAAAAAAAGGAGACTTTAGCAAAAGGAGAATTACCAGGGACAGAGAGGGTCATTACTTGATGATAAAAGAGTCAACCCACCAAAAAGACATTGCAACTAGAAGTGTGAACAGACCAAGGGACTGACCTGAAAAATATATAGAGCAAAAACTGGTATGTTAAGGGAAAAAAAGGAGAAAGACAATCCACAATTATGGTTGGTGATTTCAGCACTTATGCCTCAACATTGATAGAACAACCAGACAGAAAACTGTATCAGCTCTTTCAGGAAGGGTGTATCCCAGGCAGAATCTAATAGATGTTTATAGGACACTCGACCCAAGAACAGCAGAACACCCGTTCTTGAGTGCCTGTGGAGCTCGACCACATTCTGGACCACAGAAATGAACTTAACAAATTTTTAGAAATTGAAATCATACAGAATGTGTTCCTGAAACAAAAAGGCAAAACAAAGATAAAATGAAAACCTCTAACTGCTTGGAAACTAAGCAACAGCTAACTAATCCATGGCTCAGAGGAAGTCTCAAGGCAAAAAAAAAAAAAAAAAAAAAAAAAAATATATATATATATATATATATATGTATTTTAAAATATGCTATAAAATATGTATTTATATACACTAAAGCAGTACTGAAAAATAAACTTATAGGACATCAAGATTATATTAGAAAAGAGGAAAAGTCTCAAATCAATAATCTAAGCTCCCATCTTAAGAACCTAGAAAAAGAACAAAATAAAGACAATGCAAGGAGAAGGAAGGAAATAAGAGCAGAAAGTCAATAAAATTTGAAACAGAAAAACAATAGAGAAAACCAGTAAAACAAAAAGCTGCTTTTTAAAGATTAATAAAATTGACAAACTTCTAGCAAAACTGACAAAGAAAAAAAGAGGGAGGACACACATTTCTAATATCAGGAACAGAATAGCAGGTATCACTGCAGATCCTGAAGACATCATGAGGGCACTACAAACAGCTCCACACATGTAAACTTGACCATTTAGGTGGAATGAACCATTCCTCACAAAGCACAAACTGCCCCAAGTTCCCCAGTATACAAGAGAGAAGTTGAGTGCCCTACCACTATAAAGGAAATTGAACATGCAGGTTAAAAACTCCTGAAAAAGAACTCTCCAGGCCCAGATGGTTTTACTGGCAAATTCTGCCAAGTGTTTAAAGAATAATTAATACCAATTCGACAATGATCTTTTCCAGAAAATAGAAGAGAAAGGAATACTTTTCACTTAAGAAGCCAATGCAGGCGTACTTCAGAGTTTTATGAAGAACACCCCCATGTGCCACACTCATTTGATCCTCAGCATCCTGCAAGGCTGGCGGAATGGGACAGTAAGAATAAGAACAAGGCCCGTTTGCAGGACGCGGGCCTTTATTGTCTTACAGCATCACGTTCTTTTCACCCCCTCCCTATCCCAAGATTAAATTCCTCTGTTTCTTTCTGAAGGAGGGTATGCCCCAGTGCAAAGCCAAGACTTACCCATATTGATCCTCAATTCAAGGAGTTTTGTTTATCCATTGTTCTCATTTAATCAGAGAATCATGAAAATTACTTAAGTGGATTTACTTCCAATTATTTCTTTTCAGTAAATGTCACCAAATAATTCATGAGTAAGAATTTAACTGATCAAATTGGGCCTCAAAAATACCTGCTTTCTGTTTTGTAGTTTTAGAGTCAATAGAAACCAGAGAAAAGTCGAGAGGAAAGATGCATAAATATGAAATCTGGAGCCTAGTGGGTAGAAATAAACTTAAGTAAAATTGCTCCAGGTGATTGCTTAGCACTCCTGGAACTTCTGCTTAATCTCAGGTAGCACAAGGACACAGAGCTTCTCCTACACCTAACACTCCTCAGCAGTCTTCAGAATAGTTATAAAAGACGGGGGAGGAGGGAGGCTGGTTAAAAAAAATGTTCTGCAATTCCTTTGTTAATGCTGAGTAGGGGAAAAAGAAATCTACAATAGTCACAATGCTATAAGCAGAAGTTCCAAGTTCCTGTTCAATTGTACATCCAGGGAATTATTCAATAAAAAAGTGTGCCAACTATGTATTAGGTGCTGTTCTATAGCCATTTCAAAGTCTGACTTAAAATACTTCCTTTGGAATGGATAATTCATGATTAAAATTTCAAAAATTTTAATGTACAACTCATGATTGGAAAATTGGAAGTGTACAGTGAAAAATAGTGCTGACATTGAGTGTCCCACCCCAGAGGACACTAGCATTAACAGAATCTTTTGTATAGACGTGGAAGAATGGGAGCAAATGTAAAACATATTCTCATCTACCCCGCACCCTTTTTACAAAATGATGGTTATTTTCCTCTACTTAGTTCAAAGTGCCTGATTTCAAAGTGCCTGAAGGAATTCCTCCTTCTTTTATGACTGTATAGTATTTCACGATATGCATGTGCTGGCAATTTAACCAGTCCCTTATACATGGCATTGTTTTAATTTTTTTTTTTTTGCTAATATAAACAAACCTGTGATAAATTACCTCTTACATGCATCATTTTGGAACATACATATCTAAGATAAATTTTCAGAAGTGCAGTTGCATTTGCATGTTTATAATTTTGATAGCCATTGCCAGCTTGCCTTCCTCACCAAGTGTGTTGCTATCAAACTGTTGATTTTTTGCTAATTGTCAGTATCTCAGAATGCTTTGGTTTGGAGGTGGTCCATGACCAACTTTATCATATGATCTAACACGTGGTGGCACATTTCATCACAGTATCTAAGAATTCTCATGACCTCAAGAGCAGTCCACAGAAAGCCAAGCAGAATGATCAAACAGAAAGAATACAGGATATGGCTCCCAGCTGTGAAACAGAGAGACAGAAAGATGGTAGGTGATAGTCCAACTAGAAATTGTTGGTATGTCTCTGACCTAGTCCAAAGGTCTATACGCTTTTAGTAATACTTCAGCAGAAACTTAAATATTGTCTGGAATTGGGTATTACGTTTGCTTTGATTCTGGCTTCTTTCAAAGACAATTCCTAAGTGGCAGTAGGTTTCAGCTCCCTCATCTCAGTAGGTAAATGGGCCTCACCGCTATTTGTCTGCAGAAGGCAATGGACTTGTTTAACCCAAATATTCAATTGGCATACAGTTGCTCTGACATCCGGAGCAATTCTAAAGGTTCTGTCCACATAGCAGGATTTGAATGCTCCGAAATTTGGAATGCATCTCAACATGCATGTCTTAAAGCCAACATCTTAAGCAGATTTTCCTGTCTTTCAGTTCATTTGTTTTCTTATGAAACAAGGATATTGTAACAGCTAGCAGTAACCGTGTCAGCTTGTTCTTTCAGAGGGAGCTTGTTTTCTTTATCTCGAACAGATGAGGAACTCAATAACAGATGCTGGGCTGTGTTCAACTGTTGCAGAGGAACCTACATTTGCAGGTGTAGGACAAGCTTAATGGTGAAACCACAAACAAATGCAGTAACATTCTCATTTCAGAAGTGACATCATCCAAGTTGTAGTTCTTGTATCTGCCTTTACTACAGGGACACCTTGGTTCCAGACTCAGTTTGGCTTGTGTACCTTCTACATCACTAATAAGTTGTTTTCCTAAGAAGTCTGAGTGCAGGGATTGGTGTGCTTCAAGAATCTTGCACTTTCCCATGTGTTACGGACATATTCCTGCAGCATTTTAAGGATGTGAGCACAGCTGTTGTCTCCATGGTGCCCCCATGGCTGGGGATAAACAGTTTCAATGGTGTTGCCTTAGCTCTGACCTTATGTACCGATTCATTCAGTTGAGTCTGTCACTCATCTGCTGAACAGTGGGGGCCAGGACACGGCCTTGAATGCATCTGGCTTTCGGCTGCCTGGCCAGATCACTTGCACCCGGGTCAGTATCAGAGGTGGTAACAAATCTAATCCTCCAGTGGCAATATGGTTTTTATTTTTTAATCACTTAGATTTTAATTTGTTTTTTAGTTTAGCCTCTGCATCCCTTTCTCAAGGCAGCTGGCTCCCTAGTCTAGAAACAAGTATCATAATTTTTTAGTGAATCCTTGTAGAAACAGTCTATGCATATACAAGCAAGTACATCCCAAACCCAAAGCACATTCAGCTGTACTTTAGTAATTTTTTGTCAATTGTCACAAATGTCTGTCATTAGCACACTCCTTGGGAGCACATGGTCAATAGCCCATACATACGTAACATGTCTTTTAGAGGCTGCGAGTTACATCCACAGTATTCCTCTGCAGCGGAGACCTGGCTCCTTCCTAGGATTTTGGCAGTCCC
Organism: Camelus bactrianus; assembly: GCF_048773025.1. Taxonomy (NCBI): domain Eukaryota; kingdom Metazoa; phylum Chordata; class Mammalia; order Artiodactyla; family Camelidae; genus Camelus; species Camelus bactrianus. The sequence goes on along the minus strand of NC_133558.1, from coordinate 26,872,672 downwards.
TACGTTATCAGGAACCTACTTATAAAACATCTCCTAAGTGATATCTCCTGGGGATATGTAAAATATTCTTGTTTTGAAAGCTCTTAATCATATACAAAAGCAGAAGGTTTTATTATTATCCTGTATCCAGTCTTGTTTCGACTGTCCCTTACTGGATTATTTAAAAGCAAATCCCTGATCATAATTCATTCTGAGATGACTTTTTCAAAAATGAGTAGGAATACCCATTTTAGAGGGTACAGTTTCCTAATAGCTTTTCCAAAGCTAGACCCTTACTGTGGCCAGTCCCACAATAACTATCTACCCCTCTCCATATGGTCCCTGTCGTAACCCGGAGCTGTTCAGCAGCATTCAGTGTTGAGATTTTTTCCCCCCTAAATCATTAGAATACAGCCAGAAGGGCTTCAGCCAAAGGGTTAGAAGTGATGAAGGTGGTGCAAAGCACCGAGAACCAGCCCACACGGAGCGTCGCAGGAGATGCCCTTTTCCCCATGCAGATTTTGGGAGAGGGTCCCCTTCTTCCCCATTCGCTCAACCTAAACAGGCTGGCCATATCAGACCTCCTGACTAATCATGCTTCTTTCTGCCTCATTCCAACTAATATAGCCATGTAGGAGATATTTGGAATTTTAGATTTTTTAAAAATAGCCTACTGAAAACAGAAGCTGGTGCACGAAGCCCTGGGACTCTTTCCACCGAAGACACTAGGTAGGAAAGACAGGAGATAGTGAACAGAAAAAAGATTAGAGATTTAAACACACACACACAAAGGCTTTAGCTACCAAGACCCTTAGAAGCAGACTAGAGACAGGCTGGGAAAGGTGATGCTTAAATCTATGGCTGGAGTGCAGAAATACATGTTTGACTAAATGTGTGCATGGGCAGAACAGGTCGGGGGCAGACTTTGCAGCCTGAACCAGAATGTTGCAACAATAGCCCTGGACACCAGAACACACCCGTACAATGCTTAAGCACTCACCCGGATATTTTGACAGAAGAGAATTGTGCTGGCTGAGTGAGACTTGACAAATAAGATACTTGCACAATTGAGTTCCTCACTTTTATTATTTCTAGGAAGGTAGACACCAGAAAGAAAATCAGTTCTATCTGGAGCCCAAATTTTCCAAGAAATGTATTAGGCAGGGTAGCTCTGAGATCCAGCCAAAGCCCAGGAAGTCACCTTAGGGGAGAGAGGAGAGTATTCTGGACTCCAGGGCAGGTCTTTTTTTTTTTTTTTTTAAGGAAATTAAGGACTACTTATCAGAAAGAAACACCTTGAAGATACTGGCTTGTACTGAAAAAAAGCATTTCTGAAAGGAAATTTGGAAGCCAGAAATGGCCTGGGGTACAGAACAAGAACCCAGTCAAGGGATCTGGGCCCAGCAAGACATGTCCAGGTGGAAGTCAGTGGGAGCGCCTGACTCACAGAGGGTCAGAGAAAGGCAGTCTGGAAAACACGCTCTCCTTTTCTTAAAATAGTGTGTTCCCTAATAACCCTGGACTGACTGTAAAAAATCACTATAACTCTATAGATCTTAAACCAAAGAAGGTTTCCTCCAGGTATGGAAGTGCAGAGTTGAGTTAAACCCTCATTAATCTCCCTCTTCTGGGAAAATGTCAGATTCTGTATTAGTGGTCATTGGAGCCTATTAAACAACTTAAATTGGTGTTGGGGGTTGGTTCAAGGGTAGATTTAAAGCAGAAATTAGAGCTTGCTGATGACCGGAGAGCAATGGCATGTCTCCAGCAGGACTATTGTGTTTACTAGTGGTACCAAGCGCTGCCAAACTCTGGACTAAAGTGAGAAGACCAGACAAATATTTGCTCATGAAAGAGATACTAATTATGAACATGGTTTCCGATCTTGTTGGCGCAGCACAAACTATTCTGGCCACAGGTATTCCATGACCTTGGCTTCAGTATTATATGAGCTAATTCTTCATCTTTGAAGTGTTTGAGAACTAAGTCTGAGTATTTGTATAAACTACCCATTCTTCATCCCAGTTGTTTAAACGCGTTGCTCATTTTAATTTTGAATTTTGACAGCAGGGACTTCCCCAGCACCACAGCTGGATCTACCTGGAGGTTTGACCTGCCCCTTTCTCTAAGAAACAGCATCCAACAGTCTCACATACGGGGGGCTGTTCTCAGGTGGTTTGATGTTTTCAAAAGGTGGTTTTATGGGAGGTTCCAGGACTCCTAGCTGATGCCTGTCACTTGCAAAATAGCAATCACAGTTCTCCCACCTCCTCTGTACTCATATCAAGGTTTGTGACGTCTCTGGTCACTAGAGATCAACTTCAAGCTGTTCTCTGTTGACAGAAACCTTAAAGTTTCTCCAAATCTTTCCCAAGAACATTCCTTAACTGCTTTAGTCTTTCTTCTACGTGGAGGCTGGTGACACTGGTGACACTTCAGTTTCTAAGGAGGAAGGGGAGTAAGTAGTTCTCTTACATACGTTTTGCTACCCGAGCTGGGGTGGTTTCTGTGGCAAATTTAACCTTCTTAGTTGAAAAGATGCACTTTGCATCCACCTCATGAACACATCATGTCCCTCGTCAACCTCCCTGATGAGATTGGAGGAAGGTGACCACGGCTGCCATATTCAGTTAACCAGCAGACAGTATTCCAAATTTTCAAAAGTTCCAATTTTATCAACAATATATAGAGGTGATGACAGACACTAGGTCTCTTCCCTTCTCTTTAATCCCTCTAGGCAGAACCCACTGACGTTGTAAGCACACACAAATACAGACTCTTTCATCGGGTCAGCCTGCTTCTTCACTTGGGCGCACTGACATTTTCTGAAGGCTGGTCCCTTGGGAAATTTGTGTCTAATAAGGCTAATATATTTCTTAATGACAACTTTTGAAGTCATCCCAGTTGGCTTTGGTACATGACATGGATTCAGAAACAACCACTGATTTGGGGGGCCCAGAAACAAACCGTGATCTTCCCCATCAGGTCTCAAGATGTGGGTACCCCTGGAGTCCAAACAAGATGTGACTTCCTACCAATTGACACAAACATTGTGATTTTCAGAATTTTCAATTTAGAGTCACTCAGCCAGAGTTAGCTGAATTAAAAATTGTAATGGAGCTTTTGTTGCATACCATAAAATATTTCAGCATGGCGATATACCTTTCTCTTTGCTGCCCTGTCTACTGGCTTTTTTTTTTTTTTTTTTTGGTGTGTGTGAATATTTGAAAAGTACTTTGTAGAGCAACCTAAGTGTCCTACAGTAGTACTGAATTTTTGTGATCAACCTCTCTATGTTTAGGTTATTTAAAAAATCAGTTGGGAAACTTTAATCAGAGCATTCAATAGGGTGCCAAAATACATCAGTTTTTAGGGGAAAAAAAGCATTGATTTAAAATAAGGTTTGTAAACAGGAAGACATTGAAATTTATTCCTGCAAACGCAAGAGAAGAACTGTATCTATCAAAATGGCTACAATAAAAAAATAACGACCGTACCATAAGCTGGTGGAGAAACAGAGCCACTCGTACATTGCTGGTGCGAATGAGAACTCAAATAGTACACAAGATTTAATTCTTTAACCTTTTAATTTTGAAATGATTATAGATTCACAGGAAGTTGCAACAAACCTGCAGAGATGTTCCCTGTACCTGTTAGCTCTCCTCCCTCAGTGGTAACACCGTACATAACCACAGCACACCAGCAAATCTAGGAAAGTGACATCGGTACAGCCCACAGCACTTACTCAGATTTCTCCAGTTTTACGTGTGTTCCTTTATGTATGTGTATAATTTTATGCAACTTTATTACATGTGTTGCTTCATGGAACCACCATTATGGTCAAGATACAGAACTATTCCATCACCACAAGGCTGCCGTGTGTCACCCTTTTAGAGCCACACCAGCTCTCTTACCCCCATTCCTAACCCCTGGCAAGCACTATAATTTTGTTATTTCAAGAATATTCTAGAATTTTGTTCACCATTTTACAGTGTGCAATCTTTTGAAATTGGCTTTTTCCACTCAGTATAACTCCCTTGAGATCTGTTTAAGTTCTTGAGTGTATCAGTGGTTTGCTCCTTTTAATAACTGAGTACATTCAGCCCTCCATATCCAAAGGTTCCACATCCTCAGGTTAAAAATATTAGAAAGAAATTCCAGAAAGTTCCAAAAGGCAAAACTTGAATTTGCTGCAAGCCAACTACTATTTCCATAGCATCTACGTTGTATTTACAATGATTTCCATAGCATGTATGTTGTATTAGGCTTTATAAGCAAGCCAGAGATGATTTAAAGTATACAAGAGGATGTGCATAGGTTATATGCAAATATTATACTTACGCCATTTTATATAAGGGACTTGAGCATCCTCTGATTTTGGTATTCTTGGTTGGGAGGAGGGTGCGGTTCTGGAACCGGTGCCTGGCGGATACTGAGGAATAACTATAGTAGGATTGACTGTGCTGCAGTTTATTCAACTCTTTCCCCATTAAAGACATCTGGGTTGTTTCCAGTATTGGCAAATTTGAATAAAACTGCTGTGAACATTTGTGGAAAGGCTTTTGTGTGAACATAATTTTCATTTCTTTGAGCTAAATTCCCAAGAGTACAATGATTGAGTGATATAGAAACCGCATGTTTAGTTTTAAAAGACATTGTCAAACTCATTTCCAGCGTGGCGGTACATTTTACATTCCTGCCGGCGATATATGAAAATCTAGTTTCTCTTCATCCTCACCAGCATGTGGTGGTGTCAGCCTTTCTGATAGGTGTGCCGTGATAGCTTACTGTGGCTTTAATTTGCGTGCATCTAATGGCTGATGGTGTTTATGTGATTGCATGTGCTTATTTTTCATCTGTGTGTCCTCTCTGTCCTTGTATGTTGCTCCTTTTCTAACTGGACTGACATTTTTCCTCTACTGTTGAGTACTGAGAGTTATTTACATATTTTACATACAACAGCTCTGTTGAATACTTGGTTTGCAAATATTTTCTCCTGGCCGGTCACTAATCTTTTCATCCTCTAAAGACCTCGGGCAGAGCAAAACTTTTAATTTTGTTGAGGTCTAAATTACCAATTTTTTCTTTTATTCATCATGTCATATCTGAGAACTCTTCATCTACTTCTAGATCCCAAAGACTTCCCATTTTTCCCCTAAAAGTTTTATGATTTTATGTTTCATGTTTTACATTTAAAGCCATGATACATTTTGACTTAGTTTCTGTATAAGGCGTGAAGTTGAGGTTAATGCTCATTTTATTTTTGCCTGTGGATGTCAGTTGCTCCAACACCATTTGTCGAAAAGGGTATCCTTTCCCATTGAATTGCTCTGGCAGCTTTGTCAAAAATCAATTGAGCACATTTGTATGGACCTGTTTCTAAGTTCTTTGTTCTGTTTCATTGGTCTGTGTCTAGATACCACCCAAACCACGCTGTCTTGATCACTGCAGCCGTACAGTAAGCCTTAACATCAGGTAGAGTGATTCCTCCCACGTTATTTTGCTTTTACAAAATTTGCTTTAGCTATTCTAGGTCCTTTCCTTTCCATGTAACCTTTAGAATAAGCTTGTGTATAACTACAAAACACCTTTTGGGGAATTTGATAAGAATTGTATTAAACCTATAGATCAGTTTAGAGAAAACTGACATCTTTACCATATTGAATCTTCCAGTCCACAAATATAGTCTCTCTCCATTTACTGGGGTCTTCTTTCATTTCTATCATCTGTATTTTGTAATTTTTCAGCATGTAGATTCTATGCCTGTTTCGTTGGATTTATACCTCAACAGTCCATTTTCTTTGGAGCAATTATAAACTGTATGGTGTTTTTAAAATTTTGATGTCACCACGCTTGTTGTTTGTACATAATAATGCAGTTGACTTTTGTGTGTTTTGCTTGTAACCTGCAACCTTGCCAAACTCAATTATTCTAGGAATTTCTGGTAATTCCTTTGGATTGTCTATGTAGGCAGTCATATCACCTGCAAATAGAAATGGTTTTATTTTTTCCATTCCAATGTATATGTTTTTCTTTTTTTCCCCCAAGATTTAAAGTTGTATAATTGTTTCCAGTTATAAGATAAATAAATCCTTGGGCTGTAACGTACAACATGATACATATAGTTAACACTGCTGTATGAGAAGAGAGTAAATCCTAAGAGTTCTCATCACGAGAAAAAATTTTTTTCTATTTATTTGATTTTGTATCTACACGAGATGATGGATATTCACTAAACTTATTGTGATAATCATTCCATGGTGTATAAGTCAAATCAGTCTGATGGACACCTTAAACTTTACAGTGCTGCAAGTCAATTATGTCTCAATAAAACTGGAATTAGAAATAAAAAAGAAAGAGCCAGACATGCTGCTAAACATTCTACAATTCATAGAACAGTCCCCCCACAGTAAGAAACTATCCAGTCTAAACTGTCTTAGTGGAGATTGAGAAACCCTGATTTATCCTCTAAAAATCATCTCTATGGCAGGGCATGTATGAGAACTCTCTGTACTTCCCGCTCAGTTTTGCTGTGAACTTAAAAAGGCTCTAAAAAAAACACATTTATTGATTTAAAAAATTAGGTTCTATAATTGTGCCTGGGAGTATGTGGGCTTGTTTGAAGAATCGTTGGATGAAACTCCTGTTTTTAATTAGACATGTTTATATCCTGTATCAGAAATACTGAAATTGAGAAGACCTGCAGTTTTGATGCATTTAAATTTAGTGAAACATTCTAAAGCATCAGAGACGGTTTATTTAGCCAATTTTGTCTTGGAAAAATATATGTTGATGACAGGTAATGAATAGAGATAAAAATAATAAAGTACATTGGAAAGTGTTTGGGTTGATATTTATGCATTTGAATTTCAAAAAATACAATTTAGAATATCCTACATTCAGCAGATGTTCTGTGACCTTATCTGGTACTTCAGCACCTATAAAAAGCCTATTTTCACCATTAAAACTATTATAACCAATGGAAGAGTTAATTGGCCTATCCATTCCAAGTTTATTTTCATAACGTGCAACTTTGGATTGCAAGCTAAATTGGAAATAATATCATATTGAAATAGATAAAATTTTCAGAAAGATACAGTGAAAGATAATGGCTAAGAAACTTGTTGACAGTTGTGAATATATACCGATGAGAATTATCCTCCTCATAATTTTAAAAAGTTTAACTGTCAATATAAATCTTTTATTCTGCTTTCACGTAAGTGGATTTTTTTTTTATAGAAAAAATATCACTTTAAAAAGTTTAAATAGAACCGTTTAGGTCTACCAATTTAATAAAAGTCAACCTTGGTAAATATGTGTTTCAAAAAATTATAGAATTTTAACTAATTTTTTAACATCTCCTTTTACTCTAAAAAGAGTGTCCTGGTTTGGACATTAAACTACAATAATTACTTTTGGTATAACTTAACTTTGAACTCTCAGATACAGTCAGCATTATGATATTTTAAGATAGAACATCTAATATAGGTACAAGGATAAGGAATTATCTGGTAAGAGGCCCCTAGAACACTAAAAGTGGGATGGATGACCAGAGTAACCGTAATTTGGGGAAATTAGGGGACACATAAGTGGAAGCAGGTCTGGGGATTGTGCTCTTTGAAAGCTAAAGTCACCTCCGCACCTACATCGGAGAGGTGGGCTCTGGCAGCATGACAGCTCTGCCTGCTGTGGAGCAGCGTGCTTGTGGGGAAATACAGGACTGCAGATCCAAGGGGCCTGGGAAACAAGTTTACTGAATTGGGTTAAGTTGCTGGGAGTCCCATCGTTTGCTTCTGGGCTTCTCTCTTTAATAGCAGTGATAAGTGACTTCAGTGGGGATGTACAGTGTCCCCAGTGCAACACCAGTGAAGAAAAATCTGCTGCTGCACCAGCTCCCAGGATGCCTCACCATTATCAGCGGGTACGTATGAAGGTATGGACCACGGGCATCAACCTGGAGGGTCCTTTGAGTTTATCCCAGATTCCTCTGTTCCTGCGTCCAGCCCAAGCAAAGACAGGAAAAATCCCACACACACTGAAAGTGATAACTTAGAAAAACAGACAGGAGATGCTGGCTGTCATTAATTTAAAATATTCCTATAGGTCACCATTAGACAAGTGCACAGGGAATCATTCTTTGTAATACAGATGATCATTCTAATTTTTTAAAAGTTATGCTAATTGTTTTTTTAAATAAAAAACTTGCAGTTCATTAAAATTCTGAGGTATCTTCATAATAACGATAGATAGAAGTCATGAATATTAGTTGATATGATTGAAATAAAGACATCTTCACAGATATCCAAGAAAAGTATAGGTAACCCTTCACTAAAAGGTCATAAAATTAATTTATATCCATGTTTACCCTCAGTTTTATAAACCATAGAAATCACAGTTCTTAGAGTAGAACAGAGTGTTTTGAATGCTTGTACCTGTGTTTTGATTGAGATCTTACAATGGATTTTGAAAGGCTTTATTTAGACTATATGTGTACTTAACATATGTTAATGAAACTGAATGGTTTTTAATGTGTTAAAAAAACAAAGAAGCCTGTTCTGCTACTGTTATTCTAGATGGCAGACGGGGGAGGTGCACCCGTTTCCTGGGCCTGTTGTAACAAAGTACCACAAACGTGGAGGCTTACAACAGCAGACATGAGTTCCCTCACAGTTCCCCTCGGTGGGCTAGTGGCCCAAAGTCAAAGTGTTGACAGGGCGGTGCTCTCTCTGAAGCCTCTAGGGGAGTAAGGTTCCTTCCTTGCCTCTTGCAGCTCCTGGAAGCCCCTAATACTCCTTAGCTTGTGGCCATCTCTGCCTGACTTCACGTGGCCTTCTTCCCTCTGTCTCTCTTTTCTTCTTGTAAAGACACCAGTCATACCGGATTAAAGGCCCACCCTGCTCCAGTGTGACCTCATCTAACATCCATCTTAGTTATACCTATGAAGACCTCATGGCCGCCTACACAGGTACCAGGGTTTAGAACGTCAGCCTATCTTTTGGGGGGACATAATTCAACCCACAACAGGAGGTTTAACAATTCTAGGCAAGATTCTTGAAGAAACTTCTTGTCAGTGAAGGAAAAATGTGTTATGCTCAGATTATGGGTACCTTTGGGATAATCGTAAGAGAAACAGGGATGTAAACTCAAGACAAAGAGAAATTTGAAAAATCAAAAAAGTTCAGTGAATTTGTGCTAGCCTGAAACATTGCAATAAATAATATCTTGGGATCTCTTAGAGGAACCTACCATAAGACAGAGTTTCTCATTTCGAGATTTTGAATGATACGATTACTCTACTGCTAGGCATGGATGTGATCAAAGCTCGGTTAAGATAAAATGACACTATGTACTTACATATGTCATTTGAAATACTTAATGCTATTACTGGCCCCAAAGGAAGTTCAAATGCAAGCCCAGTCATATCTCCATAGAATGAGGAACTACTGGTCTATACTGGTCTTCACTTGAGGAAGTTTCTCTAGGAAACATGAAGTAGTTCATATAAATATGCTGACATCTTTCGACAGCTGGAAAGACTCAAGCTGGATGTTAACACAGCAAAGGAGCACTCCGAACTGGAAGAAGAAGAGGCAACTGACATGCCGACATGCCGCTGTGAGAACTGCAGTGGGGGACAGTTGGATGGGAAGAGAATTATGTCAGCGCTGAAAGATTTCACAGCTGTACTCCCAAACAAACCTGCAAATGCACATTATACGTACCGGAAACAAAAGAGCCTATTATTTTGTCTTCTTTTAGATAAGTGGTAAAGTACTGGGCGGTAGCAGAAAAGATCATTCTAAAGGGCAATTTAGCCTCCTGTCAGCACCTGGGTCTTGCTAGTTGTCATTTCCAAATGTATAACTACCTTTCCAAAAAGGCAGGGTTAGGCTTTGTGTAGAATGAACCCAGTCTGATAATTCTTTTTCTACACCCAGAATAATTATTTTACTGTATTGCTTTAGGACTCAGAAAGTTTCGATTTGTAGGAAGGACTTTTGGTACATGACTGAAGGAATGATTAAAAAAATCTGACATTGGAACACTGGATGGGTAAAACATATTTAATCCCTTGATTTAAGGGAGCTCCTAGGATCCTTCCAAGCTTAAGTAATGGTAAGAAGCAGAACACAATAACACAACCCAGTGCTTCACGTCCCTCTCCACATATAGATGGTGCATAAGGTGCAGCTACATCTTGTTTGGGTTATTAAGCTCTTGTTCTAACCTCCTGACCATCCTTTTTATTTCCTGCTGTGTAATACTGGGCTGGAACCCTGCAAACCACATTTCTCCTTTGCCAGTGGGCTCTTTTATAGGTTCTGCCACGAGGGGGCACTGGAAGGAGACTGGAAGGCTGCCACTGCCAGGGGCTTGCTCAGTACTTTGAGCCTGGTTCCTGTGACTGTCACCCCAGCCACTGTTGTTCACCCTGGCCGGCAGTACTTGGCTCCAGTTCTTTCCATACACCCAGAACCAGCCTCACCATATTCCCTCAGAACTCCCCAGTGCCTGTCAACCAGTTCTTTATATTAAATTCTTTCTATTAACAAACTGGTGCTGAGTCTCTTTGCCTGACTAGACCTTGACTGAAAGGCATCTATATCTTAACACAATTTCCCTATATACTGTTTACTTAACCATTATATTTGCTATGTCTGTAGGTCATTCACTGCCAAGTACAGCTATAAGACTTAGATGTATGCACGTGTGTTTGCACGGAGCTGAAAGGCATCGTCACGTGAGCTGCCTAGCCTGTGCCTCAGATTGCTCACCTTAAACAATGCCATAGTGTTCAGATCCTGCCTGGCCTGAAAAATCCTTCCAGCAGGCACTCAGTCATTAGCTGAATCATTACATTATTACATTCCCTGCATCGATGCCCAGAACTTTAGATCATGGCTTTGAAGAATGCTTAGACTCCCTTCGATTACTTGCATATCCATTCCAAAGCTTAATGAATGATTATCTTGGGATGGCTGAAGTTAAATATTTGAGACACATGGGAAATGGACGTATTAATCTATGCTGGAGAACAACTGCCCATGATAAAAGAAAAGGCACTTTATTAACCAACAACTGGGGCAGATCATTCCTTGGAGGTGCATGGTATTGTGGGAGATTTGCCTTTCATTTTGCTACCGTCAGCCCATTCTGTGATTTAACCCAGAAAGGAAAACCCGACAGTCAGAATATAGGAAGCTTTGAACCAAGAACATCTTAGGAGCCTCTTATAGTGGCTGTAAGAGGCAGATTTAACAGCAGCAGTTCTTCACATGCATGGATGTGAGAAAGCCAGGGACCTATTTGGGTAGAAAGTTTTTACTCACAGAAAGGACTCATGCCATCTCTGAGCACTTTAATAAGAACCAACCTTATAAGCTTGGACAATGAATCACCAAACTTTGATGGAGCACATATGACAACCATGAACAGATTATTGGAGATTGTGTGGCCTCCAAACTAAAGAGAAAACAGTCTCCCTAAAAGCAGTGGGAACACAGACGTTGAGGAGGTCTCATACAGAAAGCAGATGTTGCACTCAAAAAATTGCATGTTTTAAAAAGCAAAAGGGTAAATGTGGTCATCCGTTGTGAGAATTTCATAGTGTTTGAAGCATTAGGTTTGGAGCCATTAGAGTTCCAAAGGAGTTCAAGTGCACAGAAAGATTTGTCTACAGTGACCTGAAACCTGGGTATGTTACACCCAACCTAGAGATGCACGTAGATGCAGCGGATTTTGCAGTAATTAAGGAAGTGTATCTACATAGTGTAACTAATTCCTACTTCCTCCTTCTTGACTTCTGGCTCAGTCATTTCTACTCAGCAACCACAGATGCATCTTTGACTTTCTGGCTGTTTTCCACTGTGAGATTCAGGGCATTTCTCTGATAAACATTTCCAAGGTCAAGGGTAAGAGAGTAGGTGTGAATAGCAAGCATTCAGCAAGGGGACTCCTGCACTCTCGTCATCTCTGCTGGTGTCAGACTCCCCTGCTCACCCAGGCTTTTCTGGATCAGATGCTTCATCACCTCACGTAACAGAAACCTCCCTGGTCCTTCCAACCCCTGCTTTGCCGCCACCACAGGGAGAACAGAAAATCGCTCCACCAATCCTCTGAGTCCAGTGTGCATTTCACAGCCCTTGTGGCCAGCTTCCATGCATAACTTATTGCCATCATCTACATGCTTTGAAAGATGCTCTCACGTTGCAAAAAGCTTAGAACCTGTCCTGGTACCCCTCCATCCTGCCAGGGGGACCCCCCCCATGATCACCTCCATATCTTGGTTGATGACTTTCCCAGTATCCTGGCTTCCTGGTGCCATGTCTCAACTGCCCTCCCTGCTGCCACAGGCCAAGCCATAACCTGGACCTCGACAGGTGACTTCCATACCGCCGAGACCACAAACCCTGAGCTCCTCCTCTGACCCTAAGTCCCTCGCCTTCTATTTAATCTCAACTCCAAACTGAGTCACTCCTGGGCTCTGATTTACCCTCACTGCAACTTGGCCCTTTCCAAAGTTGTCTTCCAGCTTCTCTTGTACCTTCCTCTTGTACCCAACACCCACCTCCATCAGTCATTTCACTTTTGAGACCTTGGCAATTCCCTCACCCTTTTAGAGATTTGGCCCCTGATTTGCCAAACCTGACCCCTGGTCAAGGAGAACCATCAACCTTCGGACACCTCTAGCCAGAGACCCCAATATCTAACATTTCTGAGCATTTTAACCCATTCATCTTCTCTTAGCCTGAGGACCCCAATTTCAATGCTAGTGTCTGATCTTTCCAAGCCCTCTGCCATGAGGCTCCAGTCGTTATGTTGAACCACACGTTCACTTTGGGCACATGTAGCTGGCCTGCTAACCTACTCCTTGCCCTTCTTCCCAAACACCTGCATCAGCTGTCTTCAAGCCCAGAATCTCCACACCCACCTTTCCCTTCCCTCACCCACCTTTCCCTTCCCTCACCCCAACCCAACTCTGCAGACAGCGCTAGCTCTATTTGACTTCAGACCTCTCCCAAGGAATGATTTTAAGTTTCCTGGTTAATAACCGTTATTTCCTGGCCCTCCATCTCGAAGGCCTCTGAACTCTCCTTCACCCTCCTCCCTGTCTACAAGAAGAGCCCCTCCTTCGGGCCAGCTTTGGTCCCAGGCTCCTACTTCAGAACACGTCCCTGCTTCCTTCCCTCTAGGAACAGTGTGACAGGAGTGGGGCCCGCTCTTCGGTCCTGCACTCGTTAACTTTGCAGACAAGCACAACATGTGTTATAATATGATTCCACACCTATGTGGCTAGGTCGGCGTAACCCCCTGTACACCCATGTTTTACAGCGACCAGAGAATGAAATAGTTCTGCCCGCCCTGTTTCACTTGGCTTCTGGCAACAAGCAGGGGGGGGAGGCTGCCCTCGGCAGGTCCTCACTCACCCTTCAGTGGCATCATCAGGAGCTACATCGTCACCGGGGGCTGAGGCCATGTCCCCTGCCCACCCCCACCCTCCATCCTGTGCATCAAATCTTGACAGGAAAGCTGGCTCCTACTGCCGGGCCCAGAGAGTGTTAGAGGTCGGCACACACTGCCTTGGTTCGTCTTGGCATGTGGGCTGCCTGGCCCCCTCCTCCTGTATCACTGGAGCCGCCCCGGAGCCCAGGTCCCTGGCAGGGACCTGATCTCTGGACAACCCCCTGACTCCTGAAAGTCATGAGATATAGCAGGGCTTGGTGGACATTTTAGAATTTGAGCACCAGAGACAAAATAGAGATTACCTAGAACTTACATCACAAGGAAAAATCACCACCTCACCCCGCCTGTGTGCCTGGGGTGCGCCATCCGGGGGTGGGCACCCTCTGTGCCCAGGTGCCGTCCCCTGGAGTCAGCTGGAGACATTCTCGGGAAGAGGAGCTCAGGTCCAAGCAGGAGGGGCCTGGTGGTCCTGGTGGGTGGGGCTCTGGGTGTTACTGGGCAGAGTGAAATGACCACAGCAGTTGCCCAGCCCCACCTGCCAGACCACATTGCCTTGGATTTACTCCTTAGAGCAAATTGCTGCCCACCTGTCCCCTTGCCTCACATCACGTGGGCAACAGCAATGTCTGAGACACTTGGCAGGAGGCCTGCACCTCCGGTACCAACCCCAAAACGCAGCATGCTGCCTTGGTTCTTCCCAGACCATGTCGGTCTGCTGGCTACACACCCCACATCATCATGGCACACCAGGGCCTCAGCTCCGTGGCCAGGGGCCTCGTTTCTGGGGCAGCCACTGAAGTCACTAGAGAATAGCTGCTGCATGATTTGGCTTTTGTCACAGATGTTATTTGACACCCCAGGCCCCGTTACCCACTCCACCCTCTCAGACCCTTGGCAGGGGGCCTGGGGTACCAGCCACTAAACCATCAGAGGGGGATTAAGCCCTGCCTTGGCTCTTCTCAGAGTGTATTACCTGCTTGGCCCCTCACATCCCTGGGGTGACCCCAAAGTGGCAGTGGGCTGGGCCCCTGGTGAAAGCTCTGTATTTGCAGGAAGTGGTCCCCACATTGCCTGGGGTCTTCCTAGAACTGATTGACTGCCTGACCCGCCGCTCTCCCCACCTCCCTTACATCACGGAACCACGCCAGTGCCTGGGGCCCTTGGCAAGGGGCCCAGATCGCTGCTGCCAGCCCCCGAAGCCACTGGAGCCTCACTGCAGTGTAAGTGGCTGAGCCCTCCAAGGGCGCCTAGCTCAGATCGAGAAGGGCTATTAATTTACAAAGCAGTGTTCACAGCCTTAGTCCTAAAAAGAGAATGTAAAACACCTCATTAATATTGTTATATTGATTACATGTTGACAGGACAGTATTTAGGATATACTGGGCTAAATAAAACATTAAAATTAATTTCATCTGTTTCTTTTTACCTTTTTAAATTTGTCTACTAGATGATGAAAGTTCCACACTGGCCTCGTTCGGGCAGGGCGATAGGAGAGCAGTGTCCCTGTGTCGCCCTGGCCACGCCGGGGACTACAGTTGGGCAGGGCCTCTGTGCCAGCCCCACAGTCTCTGCTGCTAGGATCCCAGGTTACCAGGCTGAGCAAATAAAAATTCAGGATGCTCAGTTTAGCTTGAATTTCAGATAAACAAATATCTTTTATTATGAGCATGTTCTTTGTCATTCTTTGTTGTTTCTCAAATTCAAGTTTGGCATCTTGTATTTTATCTGTCAACCCTGTGAGTTGGGGCGCACATTTGCTCCATGTCCGCCTCATCTCTGGGGCCACACCAGTAACTCAGCCCTGATCCAGGCACCTGGACCGTCAGCCACGGAAGCCCTTACAAGTTAGTCGTTGCATTGCCTTGGAAATCTCAGAGTATCCTGACTGCCCAGCCTGTCTTCCCACAGGTCCCTGGGGCCACACCCACACCTCAGGCCCTTCACATGGCCTGAGCCTCCCAGAAGCTATTTCAATATTGTTTTTCCAATGCCTTGGTTTACTTAAAGTATATTGCCTGGTTTGACAGAACCCATGTCACTGGGTCAACACTGAAACCTCAGACCTCGGCAGTGGTAGTCAGTATATTGACCCGGTTCTTAGAATGCATGACCTCCACTTTGCCCACATGCCCTGTGTTACCAGGGCCACTTGAATGCCTCAGCCCCTTCATAAACAGCCTGGACCACCGGCACCAGCAGCGGAAGCCACTGGAGCCTGGTCTTGGCATTGCCTTTGCAGTTTTCAGTGTGTATTGTGGGCTGGCCTTCACATCCCCCACCTCACAGTGATGTAAGCCCCATAAACCATTAGGAAGTAGCCACCATCTTGCCCTGTTCTCCTTATGGTGGGCCAGTCCCCTTTCCCCTACACACCTAGGTTCACACTGCTTTATACCCCTGACGGGTGGCCCAGGTCACCCTGGATCTCCGGGTATGTGGCCCCTGCAGCGCCCTCCTTCTCCCGGGATGAGGATGGTGGGCCCTGGCCGTCCCAGCAGGCTCCCACTTGCTTCTGGCTGAACCCTTTTTTCTTCCCACTCCTCACTTCTCTACCAGTGGACGGTGGATTGATTCCAGCTGCCTTCCCCACAGGCCAGGCCAGAGTCCGTGAAGACCTCGTGGACCCCCAAGATATGCCCTGCGCCCAGCTGGCTGAGCTCAAAGAAGGCTGTTCAGTCCTGCAAGCCTTGGCACACCCAGCTTCTTTGTTTTCACATCCCACCCTTGGTTGCTGTTTCTGTTGCTTTGTGGTTTTCAGCCTTACTCCTAGTTTCTCCTTTGATATGTGATGTTTTGGTGTTTAGTTCGAAAGAGCACAGGGAGAACTGAAGCTCCAGATAGGAGGTTAGAACACCTGTTTTGACCACAGCAGCTGTGCTGCTGAAGTCCTCTGCAAACCTGGAAAAGCTCCTTGAACTTTTAGCCTCAGTTTTCTTCCATGTAAGTGAGAGGTGGTGTCCTTCGGTGCTTTTGCGAGGATGAGCAGGATGATCTGTATTCTCTGGAGATGTTAGAATGTTACATAGTCTCCTGTACCCACTTTTGGCCTCCTGGTTTTGTTACAGAGGCAAGGACAGCCTCCAAGGATGCAGTCATGTGCTAGGAGAGAGAAGACGCCCTCCCAGAAATTTAAGACATCTTTTAAAGTTCTATTCTAATCACTTTTGGTATAGAAGTCAGAGTGGTGCCCTTTGCCTGATTTTCTCATATCTGGCGCATGTCTTTGCTTCCATCCTTGCCCCGAGTCTCCTTGTCCCAAATCTCAGCTGCGACCTAAAGAGTTTTCCATTTACCATCAACACTGAAGCCAACGCTTGAAAGTGGCAGGAGTCCCTCAGCCTTGGCTGTAACCTTACCCGACCTTGGAAGTTTTGTTTTGGCCCGAGGAGTCTGGCCTCTCCACCAGACTCCTTGAAAACATTTAATAATGGTGTTTTGTGTGTTGTCCCTGGGACTCGGGCTGTGAACTCAGAAGGTTGGGGCCCTCGGTGGAGAGAAGCTGGGTTTTAGGGGCAGGCAGGGGGAGGGTGGGTCCTGGCCTCTGTGAACTGCCCCTGGGTGCCGTGCCCTTGCCCTCCGCATGCTGAGGGGCTGACAGCAGTCTGCCCTCCCGCGCAGAGAGCCTTGCTCTGTCCCGAGGTGACTCCATACCTGTGGTCCAGTGGGAGAGCCATCCTATGGCTAGTTTAGTTTTAATACAGGGAGAAACCTTATCCCTGCATGGAACGAGCCCCCACACCAGAAGGCCTGGTGCTGTGGCAATTTGGGGATGTGGATATGGAGCCGCAGGACTGTTGCAACAGTCCCGGGGGAAGGGGTAGTCAGGTGAGGGGTGAGGAGATCGCCAAGATGACAACGGTGCTGAGCACTGGCCTCTCATGGCCAGCCTGGGCCCTACAGCAGGGAGCTCGGAAACCTTCTGGAATATTTTGAGATCCTCTGTTGGTAAAACTAGAACAAAGTATTCATCAGGGGCCACAGGGGATGGCCCTTCTCCTTTCCCTTCCTTCTCGGAGCCATGTGGAACAGGACCAGCTGGAGGGGAGGACAGTGGACAGCAGGGAGACTCCAGCCGCAGCTCAGGCCTTCCCTGCGGCTCCAGAGCTCTGCATTTTCCAAGATGGTCAGGGTGACGGACTGTCCCTCCGCAACCATGAGCCCGCAGGCCTGGCACCTGAGCCATCGAGCGCTGGCCATGCTGGAGTACAGGCCTGAGGACTCCCCCTTGAGTAGCTCTCCTCTCTGGGAGAATTCTGAAATTAAATGTGTTCATCATTGGTAATGCAATTAATACCACTTGGCACAGATAGGGACCAGGGGATGCCAGCGCCAGATAAGGAAGCCTGCATGGGAGAACCCTTGTAGCTCTGGGATTCTGTGGGCTTAATCCTGCTATTATGGTTAATGTGTGTAATTTGAAATCTCAATGATGTATATCAATAGTGAGGATTTCGTTTGTCTTTTCTAAATATGTGAGTCACACGTATATGGCGTTCTGTGGTTTACAAAGCAGAATTGCTATAACCCTGGCAGAACCACCCCTCTGAGTCATTCTACAGCTGAGAAAACTGGCTTTCAATGTCAATTCCCAAGTTCGCTGCCCCAGGGCCGGTGGGTGGCAGGGCAGTTTGTGTCTGGAGGCCGTTGCCCGAGCCCTGGGCTCGGCAGTGACGTGTTAACTGCGTGAGCCTGAGTGAGGAGTAGGTCCCACTCCTGCCCAACCACCCCCTACCTCCCCCACTCATCCCATAGACACGAGGTGACAGACACCTTCCATGGGCAGCACCTGGGGCTCTGTGACCCTCTGGTCGTTCCCTTCCATCTCTTCCTGCAGTGTGGGTCCCCAGAGCCACAGAAACTTTTGACTGTGAGTGAACAACCCATCACATAATTTAAAAAGATGAGGGTCTGGGAACCATGCTATTTTGCAGTGTTTTGAGGTAAATTGTAATGGCTTTGAGGGCATTGCTATGGACAGAGTGTGTCTCCCCAAAATTCATACGCTGAAGCCCTAATGCCCAGCAGGATGGCATTTAGAGTGGGGTCTTCGGGGGAGAATGAGGTTTAGGTGAGGCCATCAGCTGGAGCCCTGGGAGTGTGGGGACTAGTGCCCTTATGAGAAGATGAAGGAACCGGAGCTCCCTGTCTCCGCGCTGTGAGGACACAGTAAGAAGGAGGCTGTCTGTAAACCAGGAGGGGAGCGCTCACCGCCACCTGCCCGGGCTGGTACCCTGAACTCAGTCTTGTAGCCTCCAGACTGTTAAGCAATAAATGTTTGTTGTTTAAGCCACCCAGCCTGTGCTATCTTATTATAGCAGCCCAAACTGATGAAGACAGGCATGGACAGTGCTTGCATACTTAAAATCTTATTTCTCAGCAATTTGGGGCACAGTGCGAGACACCTGACAGGCCCCGGGTAAGTGGAGACTAAACTCTCCCTTTTCCTGGGAATACAGCTTTCTAAACCTCACTGTGCACTTGCCAGGTCTTTGGCACGACACCCAGAACATTCCCTGCATTTCTAATCTCTTGTGTTCCCGGTAGGTAATTGCACAGAAAATCCATGCTGCAGTGCACTCAAAGAGAATTACAGGGAGTTATAAAACTCCTTTCCACCTTCCTAGGCTCCCTTTCTGACGGAGAAGCAGGCACACATTTAGGATAGGTTAGGTGGGGCGGTGGATGGGGCTGACCTTCCGCTGTGCAGACAAGTCACACATTGTCTTCATGTCACTTAAACATCAACATGGGAGCCCGCCTAAGCTTAGTGCCAGCTGATGCTCAGACCCCAGGGCTGATGTCGCCCGTAAAGCTCCAACCATGCAGCCTCCGAGGAGGAGGCGGCCAAGGTCCAGAGTTGGGATGGGTTCAGCAGTGACAGAAAGCTGGTTCAACCTGACCTTGGCGTTGACCACTCAGGGCTCTTTCTGCTGCTTCGTGGCTGAGAAACACCCTCTCCTTTCTGGAATAATGATCAGTGAGGACTGGAAGGTTTGCACAGGGCAGGACACGCGCTGAGCTGCATTGCAGCAGCAGCAGTAGAAAATCAGGTAGGTTATCGATGACCACTCAGAACGTTGTATGAGCCCCCAGATGGGGACACGAGGTCTGGCAGTGGGGTTAACATGAGAAACCAGGCGTGTCTGAGAAGTGCTGGTCACACGGTCATCTACCCTGGTTGGCAGCTCTAAGCGGTCAGGGATGAGGGAAGGGGCCAAAGAGTCACGAATGTCCTGCCCGTCCTGTCCTGTCTCCGTCCCTCCCCAGAGGGTCTGTGGGGAGGAGGACAGATGAGAACAAGAGGCCAAGAGGTATCAGGGCTGTCAGAGAAATAGCCGTTCTGGGAACTTCCAGAGAAGACGATGAGAAGGAATGAAGGTGTAAAACAAAAATAGTCCTAATGACAGCAGCAGCTGCCCCCTAGGTGTCGCTCTGGCAAGCGCGGCCATGCACCACCTCATCTGAGCCTCACCAAAGACTCGTAAGGTTGATGTTGCAAAGCGCACTTCACAGGTGAAGGTACTGGAGATCAGAAGTTGTCCTCGAGGCTCTCAGGAGGTAGATGACAGACCCAGGATCCCCATGAAGATCTCTAGGGCTCCAGAGCTAGATCCTTACTGCTGAGGCAGAGTGAAAACAAAGCATGGGTTCTTGCATCAGACAAGTCCCAGCTGCATCCTGTGCTGGCCCTGTGACCTCGGGTGAGTGACTTCTCTGTGCTTCAATTTTGTCCTCTGTGAAATGAGGATCATGAGAAGATTAAATGAGATGATGCTTAAAAAGCACCGAGCACAGTTCCTGGTTAGGGCAGGTGTGCAGTAAGTCAGTGGTGGCCCTGTTGTTCTGGTTTCTGCACCTTCACTGTGATCCTGGGCACCTGTAGCTTCGGTCAGCTTTGTGTTATTTGGAAATCTAGATGTCCTCACCTTGTGACAGGGACAGCTCTCTCTTTCCTCACTGTTCTTCCCCAGTCTTTCCCACCTCAGCAAATGGCACCACTGCCATGGAGTGAATCCATATGTTCAAGTCCTACCCACAGTGTGATCATCTTTGGAGATACAGTTTTTACTGAGGTAACTGAGGTTGAGTCCGTATGAGTGGGGGCCCTAGTCCAATAGGATTGGTGCTTTTCTAAGAAAAGGAAGAGACACCAGAGTTCATAGTGAATCCTATGTCATCTATTCCTTTACCACTCCCCCATTCCAGATTATTTTGAAATAAACTTCACACATCCCATAATTTTACCTATAAATATTTTAGCATACTTCTGTAAAAGAACTCCTTTTAAAAAATATAGCCATCTTACTATTATCCTAATACTTATTAACAATCCCTTAAAATAATCAACTATTTGCAATTGGTATTTGTACTTTCATGACTGACTTGGGGGAAAATATTTTTTATAGTTTGTTTGAATCAGGATTCAAAGAGCCACACGTTGTGATTGGCTGACATGTCTCAAATCTCTTTTACTTTATATATTCTCCCGTATCTTTTCATCTCTATCCAATTTTTGAAATAAATAATTTGGGTCATTTGTCCTGGAGAGCTTCATGCAGCCTGGATTTTGCTGATTATCTCCTTGAGCTACAGTTTAACAAGTTCCTGTGTCCTTTGTATTTTCCATAAATAGGGGTGTGTGTGTGTATGTGTGTGTGTGTGTGTGTGCGCGCAAAGAAGATGTCCTTACATGTCCTCATTTTAAGTTGCTCTCTCCTTTGCAGAGGGTGAAGAATTAGATATATCTTTATGTCTTTGGGGATCTAGGAAGGTTTATATTTTTGTTCTAACTGCTATCCTTCGGTCATGAGTTACTGTTAGGTTTCACTTACAAAATGCTTTAGCTCCCGCCTCTCACCACTTATTTGGCTCTTTCCTGCGGGCATATGGATTCATTGGTGAAATCCTTCTTTTAATTTCTTTTCCTCTCCGTGCATTTCCTCCACCCTAGTCTCAATCACCATTTTCTCTCCTCTGAACAATTGTAGTGTCTCTGGGCAAATCCCCCTGCCGCTCCTGGGCTGCTCTGCAGTCCCAGCCAGACCCTCTTCAAACAACCGTGCCGTGACACTGCCTGGCTCCTCGCTGCACCCAAAGTACACTGCACACGCCCTTGGGGGACCTTGGAGGCCCTGCGTGACCTGGCCCTGCTCATGCGCCAACCGCGCCCTTATCCTCCTCCCAGTTCATCACTCTGCTTCTCAGTCCCTCCATCACGCCCGCTTCCCCTGTCAGGGCCCCAGCCAGACCCGGTGTTAGCTTGCCTGGCTTCTTCTCTTCCTCTAGGTCTCAGCTCGAGTGGCTTTTCCTCAGTGATGCCTGTCCTGTCCTCTTGTCCCCCCCAAATATGCTCCCCTGTCCCCCACCTGCTCTCCCACAGCAACCTGTCGATTACTTTGTGGCCCCATCACAGTTTGAAGCAGTGACTTTCATTCGTGTGTACAGCATCCCCCTGAGCCGCGGGGATGCGTTCCAAGACCCCCAGTGGATGCCTGAAACCATGGATAGTACTGAACACTATATATATATATTTGTTGTGTTTTTTCCAAATGTACATGCCTATGATAAAGTTTAACTTATAAATTAGGCACGGTAGGAAAGTACAACAATGACTAATAACAAAGTGGGACAATTATAACAATATACTGTAAAAAAAGTTATGTGGATGGGGTCTCTCCTTCAAAATACCTTACTGTCCTGTACTTGCCTTCTTGTGATGATGTGAGATAAAATGCCTACGAGATGAGATGAAGTGAAGTGAATGATGTAGGGTGATGGAAACCACGTGTAAGGGGGGCCTACTGGACACTTAGTATCCGCCTTTGCCACCCGACTGCAAATTCCACAAGGACAGTAGTAAATCTTACCACTGTGTTCTTAGCCTCTAAAATAGGGGTTGGAACACAGTAAACGCTCAATAAAAATCTAATAATCCATTCATATAATTAGCATGCCTAGGGCGGGGCTGACAGCTTACATACAGAGGACAGGGAGTGGTAGAAAGGCAGAATTTCAGCCCTTTGAAGCCTTTGCAGAACTTTCTCTGCCCTCGTCCATCCAGGTGGCAGCAGCGAGGAGCTGGCCAAGGAGGAGAGCACTGAGAGCCAGCCACGTTGAGGGGTCTTAATGTTTGGGATTATCCTGTGTCTTGGTTTGAGCTCCCTCCAAACCCAACTCTGAGATGAAGATTTGCTTGCAAATACCTTCTATATTGGTGAAGGAAACTCCAGGAGGACAGGGAGTGGGACAAAGTAGGGAAGCACCGTTATCAAGTCAGCCACGCCTGGGGTGAGTGGGACTCAGTCCTATGGGGTGGCTCTGGAAGCTGGGGCCTCAGAGTTACCCTACCTGTGGGGTGAGGGAGCAGAAATACTTCTCCACCAATTCCCCTTAGTCACGGACAGGCAGCTGCCCCTGGGTGGCATTTATTCCCAGGAATTTCTGGGAATGAATTCCAGCAAATTCCAGCAAAGTGGGCTCCAGCAGGCAGAAAAGCCCTCTGACAAAGGATACTCTAATGGGGTAGAGTCGGGGGATAAGGGTGGAGCACAGACAGCACCTGGCACACCTGGAGGCACTGTTACCCACAGAACCTGGCCCTGGGCGCTGTAAGAAGTACTCAGATACCGTCCCTGCCCCGTATCACAGACAGACATCCTGACAGCGGCCAGACAGGAGGCTGTGGGAAGGACGGATCTCCCTGCAAGCAGCAAAGACACCTCGTATCCTGCGAATGCGTCTTCTGCGTGTGCAGGTGACTATGTCGGGGAGGGCCACTTCTCACGGGCCACTCCCGAGTAGGTGAGGGTGTCAGCTCGATGACAGAGAGAGGGCGCTGGCAGACGACAGCCTTCAGCCTCTCAGGGCACTTACACATCTGTGATCTGCGCTGTGAGGTTGGGGGAAGAGATTACTGCCCTCGTTTCACAGAAGAGGAAGCAGCACAGAAGGGAGAAGTGACTTTGCCACGGTCCATCTGGCCCTCCCGGAGTGGGAAGGGGCTGGCTTGCCCCTAAGCCCTGGCTGCTTTCTTAGACATGAGTATCTGCATGGGCGAAGCTATTTTGTCAGAAGTTATGGGTACAGGGAGGGAATCAAGATCAGAGTGAGAATTCTGCACAGCTTTTCCAAAGTGTGGGACAGGCGACGTTCTCAAGAGCAGCCACAAGATGGCAGAGGGACTGCACCCAGCTCCATCTCTCTGATGGCCTTGGGGGCTGGGGGGAGGGGATCAAGGATGAAAGCTTGTTGAAAGTACCTATAGATCCCTGGTGACTCCTGGAGGGTGGGCAGGGAACAAAGTAGCAAATGCAGGGGGAAACGAAAGAAGGTAGGAATTCTGCCAATTACTGTGTGACCTTGGGTAAGTTACTTGCCCTCTCTGGGCTTCTCCTGTAAAACGGGTTTGGACTTAAAGCAGAATATTACAGTTTTTTCCATTTCTGGCCTTGAAGGAGGTTATAACCATGGAGGCACCTTGGAAGCTGAGGTCATCCTTGGTCTGGACTCTGGGACTGGGTGTGAGGCTGGAGGCTGGAGTCTGGAGGCTGGGGAGAGAGTCAGAGGTGGCTGAGACAACAGTGGCCTGAGGGATGATTTCAGAGCAGTGTGAGGGAAAGACAAGAGGATGTTGGGAAGGTACAGAACAGAATGTTCGGAACAAGGAATCAGACTCTCTAGGTGTAGAGGTTATGTCTGTTCATCCCCCTAGGCATAATTCTCAGGGTAAAGCTTGAGCTAAATCGCCTTTCTTTGGGCATCCCTCCCACTACCCCACCACGCTATTCATATCTTGCACACTTCGTATCCCCTTAGCTTGTTTCATTTCTTTCACAGCCGCTATCCTTTTCTGAAATTATGTACTGATTTCTGTCTCCTTCTCTGGAATTTAAGCTCCGTGAGGTCAGGGGCTTTGTCTCTTCTGGTTTATTCTAGTTCCTTAATGTCTAGAACAGTTCCTGGAATATAGTAGTTGCTCAGTAAACAGCTGCTAATGAATGTGTGTGTAAAGAAAGGGTGAGGTAGACATTGCCCTGAATTGGGAATCAGAGACCTGGGGGTCTTCCCGTTTCTGCCACAACCATGCTGTGTGATCTTGGAGAAATTTCTTCCCCTCTCTGGGCTTCAGTTTCCTTAACCTTAAAATGAGGTATTTGAGTTCCAGGATCAAGTGTCTTAGAAACTTAGGGACAGGAGTTTCTTCCCTCCCAATTCTCCAGTCCTAGGATTCAATCAATCCCCCATCATAGTTCCCTTCCCCTTAAAGACCAGCAGCAAGCTGACAAAGAGAGACCTGGGCAGACAAGCGCTGATTCACTCTACAAACATTTCTAGGTGCCTACTGTGTGAGGCTCTGCCCCAGGTGCTGGAAGTACAATGGAGACCTGACAGAGGTGCTGGCCTCGCCGGGCTCTCACGTTCTAGTGGGCAAAGGCAAGAAATCCTGGGTTTTCTCCCTTCATTCCTGAAGGCAAAAAAGGCCAAGTTCTAGGGACAGAAAATGATCTAGGCTTAAATACTCCAAAACGAAGAAAGATGGGGCCTGTGGGAGGAAGGCCTCCAGAGAACGCCTGTGGACCCAGCTCTGGGAATGATAACGGGGTGAGCTTCAGCCCTGTTCGGGCCTGGTCACAGGACTCAGAGCCAGGTCTGCCCTTGCTATGTCCTTCCTGGGAGCCTGCCCTCCCCCCCGCCCATCTCATCAGCACACCAGCCCTGTGTCCCCTTTCTTCTGTGCCCTGCTTTCTGTTGAGAGATTAATGTGAGTTACCAGAAAGAGCAGAGCCAATGCATTAAAGACTGTGTTATAACTTACCCTTCTGAAATAAAAACTTGAATTTAATGACCACATAAACCCTAAAGAAGTAACTCTGATGGTAGAAAATAGGCTCGTTGACAGGTTTGGGGAGAAAGATACAAAGTTTTGCCTCCTATAGTCAGTTGCCTGCAGTGACCCCAACTCCTGGGGCCTGAGGACACAGATCTCAAAGCTTCTTCAGAACCTTGCTGTTCAAAGTGCAGTCAGAGGCCACTGCGTCAGCACCATCCAGGAGCTTCCAGAAATGCAGAATCTCAGGCTCCTCCCAGCCCTGCACAACCAGACCCGGCAATTTAACAGATTGCCCCCAGGTCTGAGAAGCAGAGGACTGGGCTATCTCTTTTCCCCTAGAATGATGCCACTGGCAGCCCCAGCACTTCCCCTGCCTGTCTCTGCCTTCCATTTCCAGGGCCAGACTTTTTTGCTCGTTAGGAGGCAGGAGTCGGGGAGGCGGTGGGATGCCTGGATACAGAAGAAGGTGGCAACTTGTTAACATGATGAGCCACGGCGGTCCCTGAAAGAGCCTCCCTTGCGAGACAGGGTGGGCTGGCTGATGGCTGAGCTCTCCCTAGAGTTGGGGATTCCCTTTCCTCAGTCTGGTATTTATTCATGAAGGAAATTAGCCCATGAAACAGAATTTCCGATGCTCCACTGAAAAGCATCTGTAATACGTGTGCGGGAGCTCCTCCCTTCTCCCCTCAGAGCCGCACTGCACCCTTTCGTAGGAAGGCTAAATTCTGACACAGATTTCTCCAGATGGTTGCAGGCCAGGCCAGTCATGTCTTAAGCAGTCAAAGTCCTGGGTTCTAATGGCCATTAACCAGCTGTATGTCTTTGGGCAAATCCCTTTCCATCTCCAGTCTTGAGTTTCTGCATTTCTCAGGGAACTTCAGGCCCTAACAGTTTATGATTTTATGGAGCTACAGCCACAGAATCTGTGGCACTAAGCTGCACTTGGGGATTTACTGGAATTTCAGATCTCTGCCATCATTCTTTCTGAGTTAGTCCTTCTCCAGGATGTTTCCCTTGGCTGGTTTTCTGTTATCCCCTCAGCTCAGATCTCCCCTGTGTCTTTGAACATGCTGGCCCCTTTGTCCTAAATGCTCACCCTTCCTTGTCCTGCTGAGTTCCTTTCTACTCCACTCCATCCATCTTAAAGACTTGAGTGAACAGTCACCTGTTTGAAACTCCCTGACTCCCTCAGGTTACTTGCTCACGGCTCCATCTTCTCAGACTTTCCCTCTCGATCCACCCTCTTGGTGGGATTGAATGGACCCATTCTGGGGTCTGTCTGCCCCACTAGTGGGACGGCTCCCCAAGGTCAGGGACCCATGCCTTGTTTCTCTTTGTACCTGTAGCCATCAGCCCAATGTGTAGGATGTCCTACACTGGAATTCAGGGGCTTCCTAGATCCTTTTAGTCATCCTGCCGTTCTAGACTTTGCAGCAAGCCTTCTGCTACCTTAGCAAAGATTCAGTCAGTTCCAGGTTTTTCTCCTGCTATTTTAACCCCAGATGAATCTGGGTTTGGCCTGTCCTCATCCACAGCTACACATCTTTTATAAGCTAATCAATTGTCTATCAGTAATTGACACTGGAAAACACCCCTGTGGGTTCCTGATACCCAGAACGACAGTTTCTGTCCCTAACTGGTCTCCACACAGGGCACCAAGGGTCGGCGGGGAGGGTGTTCTCACTGCTCCACTCCCTTCCCCGGGGTTAACCTCTCTGGACCCACTCTGCCTCCCCACCGTGCTCCTGCCTTGCTTTACCCAGGAGGGGCGGGGAAGCATCTTCAGAGATACATCAGCACAGCCCTGACCTTTTGTCTCATTCACATTGAAGACTGCTTGTTTTTCCCCCTCTTCAGATTCTCCGTAGGGAAGGAGGGAGAGAGAGAGGTCTGAATTACGTATTGATCTCTTGAGCAAATGTATCTCCACCTGGACAGCCCGCTGTCTCAGAGGCCACTCTCCTCTCATTCCCAGAGCCCAGCTATCGACCGGCGACTCAGGCAGACACCGCTGGGCTTTGCCCAAATAGCCACTCCTCACCCCCATGTCCCAGGAGTGCTGTTTTTAGGAATCCAAAGCTTCACATACCTCCTCTCTCTGCCCTCATTAAGCCCTGGACCTAGAGATGTGAATCTTGCTCTGCAGATCTCCACCTCTCTTTCTTTCTCTCTCTCTCTCTCTCATCCAGACGGTAAGCACCTTCTGCCTGGTTTGATTCCAAGTGCAAAGGGAGCTGCACTGTTCCCTGCCACCTCCACGAGAGCCCACGTCGGAGCCTAAGTGGTTGGTGATACAGGCACACCTAGGAGATACGGCGGGTTTGGTTCCACACCACCGCAGTAAAGTGGATACATGAGTTTTTTTGGTTTCCCAGTGCATATAAAAATTGTTTACACTGTAGTCTATTAAATGTGCAATAGCATGTCTACAAAAACAGTGTACGTATCTTAATTTAAAAATACTATTGCTAAAGAAATGCTGACCATCATCTGAGCCCTAAGCGAGTTGTAATCTTTTTGCTGGTGGGGGGTCTTGCTTCCGTGTAGAGGGCTGCTGACTGATAGGGTGGTGGTTGCTGAAGATTGGGGTGGCTGTGGCAATTTCTTAAAATAAGACAACAATGAAGTTTGCTGCATCGATTGACTCTTCTTTTCACGAACAATTTCTCTGCAGCAGGCAATGCTGTTTGACAGCATTTTACATACAGAAGCTTTTTCAAAATTGGAGTCAGTCCTCCCAAACCCTTGCCACTGCTTTATCAACTAGGTTTATGTAATATTCTAGATCTTTTGTCGTTTCGGCAATCTTCATAGCATCTTTACCCGGAGTAGATTCTATCTCAGGACACCGCTTTCTTTGCTCATCCACAAGGGAAAACTCTTCCATTCAAGCTTTATCATTAGATGCAGCAATTCAGTCACATCTTCAGGCTCCACTTCTCATTCTGGTTCTCTGGCTATTTCTACCACATCTGCAGTTACTTCCTCCACTGAAGCCCTGAACCCCTCACAGTCATCCATGAGGATTGGAATCAGCTTCTTTCAAAGTCCTGTTAATGTTGATATTCTGGCCTCTTCCCATAAATCAGGAATGTTCTGAATGGCATCTAGAATGGGGAATCCTTTCCAGAACGTTTTCAATTTACTTTGCCCAGATCCATCAGAGGAGTCACTATCTGTGGCAGCTATAGCTTTATGAAATGTATTTCTTGAAGAATAAGACTTGAAAGTTGAAATTACTCCTTGATCCATGGGCTGCAGAATGGATGCTGTGTTACAGGCATGGAAACGACGTGACTCTCATTGTCCATCTCCATCAGAGCTCTGAGGTGACCAGGTGCATTGTCAGTGAGCAGTAATATTTTGAAAGAAATCTTTTTCTAAGCAGTAAGTCTCAATAGTGGGCTTAAACTATTCAGTAAATTATGTTATAAACAGATGTGCTGTCATCGGGCTTTATTTATAGAGCCCAGGCAGAATAGATTTAGCAAAGGTCTTAAGAACCCTGGGATTTTCAGAATGGTCAATGAGCATTGGCTTCAACTTAAACTCACCAACTGCATTAGCTCCTAACAGGAGAGTCAGCCTGTCATTTGAAGTTTTGAAGGCATTGGCTTCTCCTAACTATGAAGGTCCTAGATGGCATCTTCTTCCAACATAAGGCTGTTTCGTCTACTTTGAAAATCTGTTCTTTAGTGGAACCACCTTCGCTCATTATCTTAGCTACCTGGACAACTTGCTGCAGCTTCTACATCAGCTTGCTGTTTCCCCTGCACTTTTCTGTTATGGAGACGGCATCCTTCCTTAAACTTCATGAACCAACCTCTGCTAGCTTCAGACTCTTCTTCTGCAGCTTCCTCACCTCTCTCAGCCCTCTAGAATTGAAAAGAGTTAGGGCCTTGTGCTGGACCAGGCTTTGGCTTAAGGAAATGTCACGGCTGCTTTGATCTTCTATCTGGATCACGAACACTTTCCGCACATCGGCAACAAGGCTGGTTCACTTTCTTACCCTTTGTGTAGTCCCTGGAGTAGCAGTTTTCCTTTCCTTCAAGAACTTTGCCTTTGCACTCACAACTTGGCTAATTGGTGC
The DNA here is from genome assembly GCF_048773025.1 of Camelus bactrianus. Lineage (NCBI taxonomy): Eukaryota > Metazoa > Chordata > Mammalia > Artiodactyla > Camelidae > Camelus > Camelus bactrianus. Next base: position 26,843,309 of record NC_133558.1, on the reverse strand, counting down.
AGGAGGCCTAGCTTTCAGCCTGTCTCCGCTTCCGACATGCCTTCCTCGCTGAGCTTAATCACTTCTAACTTTTGATTTAAAGTGAGAGATGTGTGACTCTTCCCTTCACGTGAGCAGTTATAGGCCATTGTAGGGTTATTACTTGGCCTAATTTAGATATTGTTGTGTCTCAGGGAATAGGGAGGCCCGAGGAGAGGGAGAGAGATGGGGGAACGACCAGTTGGTAGAGCAGTAGGAACACACACAACATTTATCAATTAAGCTCGTCGTCGTAAATGAGTGTAGTTTGTGGTGTCCCCAAACAATTATAATAGTAACACCACAGATCACTATAACACATGTAATAATGAAAAAGTTTGAATTATTACCACAATTACCAAAATGTGACACAGACCCGAAATGAGCAAATGTTGTTGGAAAAATGGTACCAGTAGACTTGCGAGATGCAGGCAGGGTTGCCACAAACCTTTCATTTGTATCTGGGAAGCACAGTATGTGAAATTCGCGGTGTCCTCTCACTCCACTGTGCCCAGAGTAGGACTCTGCACATTTGTCGGCTTCGTTGTTAAGCCATCAGTGCTTTGGGTTGTTAGGGAAGTCATGACCTCTGAAAAAGCGGACATATTACTTTAGTCCCATGGATGTACCCACGTGGTGTCCTTTGCAGACCAGCAAGGTGTTGGCCCTCAGAGAGCAGGACAGGCGGAGAGTGCAGCATAGGGCAGGTAAGTTTGGGGTGAGAGGAGTAGATGGCAGAAGGTTGAAACCAGGGCTGAGGCCCCAGGGATGGGACCCCTTGTGCTGATGGCATCACGGATGAGGCGGTGGAGGCTGGAAGGGACGGGGAGTCCACGGCAACTTGCATCACTGTTTCTCCTAGGTGGGTGCTATGTCCCTCCACCAATGTTTTCACCCCCATCATCGGCATCCGCCTCCCCACCACACCTTACATGGAAAACCTGGTTATCTGCAGACCCCGGTTCCGAGTTTCAGTTCTGCAAGGTCACTTCCCTCCACCAATTCCTCCTCGGAGAGCAGAGGCCTGGGCGGCAGCCTCTCGCCCTCAGCCTGGCTGCGGCAGCGCTATCCGCTCCCCTGCAGCTGAGCCCCAGACAGCAGGCCCCCGTGAGCCTCCTGCCTGCCTGTCGGTTCCAGCTTCCTTTCAGTTACTGGCCCTCCTCTGCCTCTCCCTCAGATTAAGTTGCCCTCCCTCTTTCTTTCTTCGCGCCCCCAGGTTCCAGGGAAGCCCAGCTTTGTTCCTTCTGCACCCTAAGCCCACCTCTCAGCCTGAGGCTGGAATTCTTCCCCTGAGTTCTGGAAGGCCAGCTCCTCCTTGGCATCAGCAGCAGTGGGCTCCGGGGAGGAAGCGCTCTGAGCTTGAAGCCCGCTGCAGCGCTTGCCCACACTGTATAAGATCCACACATTATACATACATAAGGCATATACGTTGCATTCAAGAAAAAATATACATCAGGGCGGGATGCGTGCCACGGAAAGATAAGGCAGCTGGGGGAGGTGGTAGGCAATGGTGGTGGCCAGGAAAATCCTGTCTGAGGAAGTAATATTTGAACAGAGACTGCTTGAAGCAAAGCAGGGGTCCTGGCGATCTGGGAGAGAACCTTGCACGTAGAGGGGATGGTAAAGTACAAAGACCCAGAGGTGGGCGTGAGTGGAGTTTATGCCCCGCAGGGACCAGGTGAGGCTGGTGAGTGTCGGGCCAGACTGTGGTCAGAAGGGGAGTGAGAACCATTCCGAGTCGGGGGGCAGGCAAAGCAGGGGGCCCGATGGTGATGAGTGATGGAGAAGGCCTCTTGGTGAGTGAGGAAAGAACAGAGATGGAGAAGAAGAAGGCAGCCTTAGTCCACATGGAAGGTCGGCTGCATTAGGAAACAGGGCCCAATTTCGGATAGATGGGGAGGCTGGGGAGGCAGCCTGAGCGATGCTGGGGCGGCACAAGGAGGTCAGTGTGCCCGGAGGGAGGGGAGGGGCTGGGGCCATAGATGTGTGGGATGAGAAAGCCCCGCTAGGTCACGGCGTGGGTCCCCGGGGGCTCATAGAGGAGACTTGGTGGCAGGAGAAACCCCGCCTGCTCATTTCATGCTCCGACTGAGAGCCCGAGCTGGAGATGGGAGCTAGTTGAAATTAGATGGGAATTTATTTAAGGCTTTTAAACATTTCTGCACTCAGGGGGCCTCGAGAGAACCACACATCATCTCCACAGCCGGCCTGGGGGCCGCGGCAGTGACACCTCCGGCCCCAGGGCCACAGCAGGGCACTGCGGGTGGGAGAGGGCGGGCTGCCCCGTCCCCTGCTCTCTCCCTGGGGGCCTCCAGCTGGAGTGTCCTGGGGCTGGCGGTGGGCTGCACCTCCCCTTCCTCCTGCCAGGTGCTCAGGCAAACAAGACATTGGGGGCAGCAGCCGGCCAGTGTCTGCTCCTCCATCCTGTGCTCTGGGGAGGGCCGAGGACAAAGTCCCTCCCCGCATTCCCTAGCCGAGCCTGTCACAGTGGGCTGGGGCCTTAGAAGCCTCCTCCTGAACTTTAAAAGTTTCATTTTTCCTAGGTATTATTGCCTCAGAAATTTCTCCAAGCTTCACCCAGTCCCCAGAAACCACTTTGCAACACCTGTGCAGCGTCGGGGGGAATAAAATAGTACAGAGACACTCTTCATTCGTCCATTCATTCACTCCTTCAGTGGACGTCTTGCCAGCACCTGGGAGCCAGCTGGGGACACAGAGGTGACTGGTACACGGCCATTGTTTTTCAGTGCTCACACTCACATTATATGGGGAGACTCCCATCCACACACACTCACCCTGTTCATGCCCTGACCTTGAGGAAGCAGCTCGCATCCCAGCAGGGGAAACAGACGCATAAACAACCAGTTAGTGTCTGATGCAGAGAGTGCTAATGGAGCTGTCTAAGCCATCATGGACAGGAGAGGACAATAAATTCTGTTAGTGGGGACAAGGACTGGTAGGATCAGGAAAAGTGTCACCAAGCAGGTGATCTTTGAAACCCAAACAGAAGGTCAGGATTGCGGGGGACATTTATTGACATGAGAACCATGGTGGTTAATGGAAAGCATGGGCTCTAGAGCCCAAGGGCCTAGATGGACTTGCCACACTCCAGCTCTGTGTCTCTGTCTTCTCATCTGTGAAATGGGGATAATTGTAGTACCTCCCTCCTAGGTTCTAGGAGCTTATATATGTAAAGCATTTAGAAGAGTGCTTGGCACATAGTAAATGCAAAATCCACGCAGATGACTGTTGCTACAGCTATCAGGAATGCTTTTGACTGTGAGTGACAGAAAATGCAATTAGTAGTGAGTTAAAAGAGTATGGATTTCACGCATGCTATGCAACCAGAAATCTGAGGCTTGGAAGTTGTGGTAGGCAGCCTTGGAGATGGCCTCCCAGGATCCCTTATTCAAGCCACAATGTCATTTCTGGGATTAGGTTGTAAAAAGGCTGTGACCTGCATTTTGGGGGCGTCCTGGCCCTCTCAGGTCTCATGTCGTAAGGATACTCAGGCATCTCTTCACGGGAAACTGAGGCTTCCAGAAAGAAACCACACTCGGGAGTTTGGAAGCGGATTCTTCAGCTCAGTTGAGCCTCGGGATGACTGCAGCCCTGACAGAAAGCTTGACAGAAGCCTCATGAGAGACCCTGACCCACAGGCACCAAGGTAAGCTGTGCCCAGATTTCTGAACCACAGAAACAGAATAAGTATTTGCTTTTTTAAGCTTCTAAATTTGGGGGTAATTTATTATACAGCAGTAAATGACTAACATAGAGGCCACGCAAGGCTTGTTCAGTGGCTCAGTGGTATCTCAGTGTTGCCATCCGGAACCAGGTCCCTTCTATCTTTCTGTTCCTTTGAGGCTTTCACCCTCAGCATTACAAGATGGCTGCTGCATCTCCAGATGTCACATCTGCATTCTAAGCAGGAAGAAGGTCTAAAGCTAAATAGGTGGCATGCCTACTAAGTCTGTCTTTTTTGCGCAAGCTTTCAGAAAAGCCACCCAGCAACTTCCAATTAATCTCATGACCGGAAGACGTCCATGGCCACCCCTAGTCCCACAATGAATGGAAGGGTGAACTAGATGACTTCTAGGATTCCAGGATGCCAATATTCCACCCCAGAACCCAGCAAGGGCAGCTTAGTTGGCATTAGGAGAATGTGAGTTCCTTAAAGATATGAATTCAGCTAGGATTCCAGAACCTAACCCAGCACCTCACATAGTAGGTACATAAAAACTATTTTTTGAATGAATGGAGTCGCTTATAAGCCCTTCAAAGGCAGGTATCACGTTTTCCTTGTTTTTGCCTCTAGTGTTTGCCAAAACTGTTAGATCGATATATAATTGTCTTATGCTGCTAGCACATTGAGGCCAGGGACTGTCCCTTATTAATCCATGTGGCTCAGGGCCTGGCCTGGTGCCTGGCCTGCAGCAGGGTACACGGCAGGGTTTGCTGAATGGTTTAGCCCTCCGCTGACCACGCACTCTGGTCTCCTGCCTCCTACCTCAAAAGACTTGATCTTGTGGTGCTGTTCTCTGTCAGAAATGGAAAACCAGGTACCTCACACTCTTATTAAGGAACCAGAGTGCTTTCCTGTCTAATGAGCCTGCTCCTTCCTGGCTAGGATTGTCAGTGACTGCAAATTGGAAGGTGATTAGAGGGAAGCCTGCCACTGGCTGTGCCTGGCTCTACCCTGGGAAATTTTTCCCTTACCTAGAATGGAAGAGGGCTGGGTCCTGCCAGGATGCCTGGCCCCAAAGGGCCTCTGCTGTGCCCCTTGTGGATTTCCAGGGCAGGAAGGCCACTGGGTCAAGGGCAGGTCCTTTCTGGGAGGCAATCTGAGGAGCTGCTCTGGCCATGCCACCTCAGTTGGGCACACCTGATGTGCTCAGAGGTGTCCCAGGAGAAACTCCAGAAGCCCCTTGCTCCCCGAGACCCTACTTCACTCCCGTCTGTCACTGCCCATCACCTCTTCTCTCATCTACTTTGAAATCTGACCTCCGAGAAAGGGAAAGTTAGCTTTCTGAACAGAATTGACCTAGAAAAGGGGTTTCCATGTCAAGAGATATTGGTCAGACCCAGGGAATGTTCCAGGGTCCATCATTGGAAAACCACTTACGGAGCCGCCACCTCTGCTGGGGGGGAAACCAAGTAACCAGCACTATGCTTGTTTCCTATTGGTGCTGTAACAAATTACCACAGACCTGGTGACCTGTAATCACACAGCCAGTCTACCATCTTACAGTTCTGGAGAGCAAAGTCTGAAATCAAGTTGTCAGCAGGGCTGTGTTCCTTCTTGAGGCTCCGGGAGAACCTGCTTCCTTGCCTTTCCAGCCTTTAGCCTTGGCCGCTGGCCTCACTTCACCCTGACCCCTGCCCCTGTTGTTACATCACCTTCTCGGACTCTTATCTTCCTGCCTCCCTCTTATCAGGACCCTTATGATTACACTGAGCCCACCAGGATGGTCCAGAATCAAGATCCTTAACTTAATCACAGCTTCAAAGTCCCCTCTGCCATGTGAGGTAACATATTCACGGGGGCCAGGGATCGGGATGTGGGCAACTTGAGGGCCATTATCCAGCCTACCCAGTGTCAAAGTGCAGCACTGAGTGGGCAGCTTATGGGCCTTCTCTCATTTCATTCTAACAACCACCACGTGAGATAGTTATGATGATGATGAACTTGCTTCAAAGATGAGAAACTGAGTGGATCAGTGTCAGGACCTTAGTGAGGGAGTCTGGTTCCTCTGACACCAGCGCCCTGAACTCTTAGAAATCAGAATAGAGTTTGCCTGGCGAGGGGCGCTATGGTTTGGAGAGGAAAAGGATGCTCTGTGGGCTGGGGCTAGATGGTACAGGACCTTGGACATTCAGGACAGCACATTATGGGCCCCCCAAGATGAGAATGTACCTGCAGGTGATTTGGTTTGTGGGAGATAACTCAGCTGAGGGCCACTGAGAAGGAGCCCCAAGCTACTGGGGACAGGGCTGGGGACAGGGTGGCAGGTGTTGGTTTCCGTTCCCTGCTGGTCTGTGCTCTGGCCTGCCCTCCAGGCTCCCCAAGAACGAAAGCCTGAGGTGTGGAATTCACACTGAGTCCCTGAGACTCCGCCTGAGACCTGCCTGCTTGACCCGACTCTGCAAGGTCAGTACCCAGCGCCCCAGAGGCAGGCCTGTCCTGTGCTCCCTGCGTGACCACCTGACGATGCCTCAGAGGAATCGGCTGTTTGACTTGGGAATTGGCCAAGCTGGATAGACCCAGGCATGGCTGTCAGTCCTGAGCTGCAGGAAGAGAAATTCTGAGGGTCTGTCAGTCCTGTATCCCGCAGGCCCCCGTGGACGATGGACTCCTCCCTCACGAGACTGAAGGGACGGTCTGCAGGACTGGGGCAAGAGCACTGCTTGGTGCCACAGTCAAATGCACCCAGCTGGCCCTCTTCATCAGGCTGTCCTGGGGGGGTCCCAGCTCCACACTTCAGGCACCTCCCACAGCCCCCTCGAGTCTGTTTCTATATTGGCAAAATGTCCTCCTTATAACAGTGACCCCCTCAGAGCTGTTGAGAAGGTTGAATGGAACAGAGTGTGAGATGCGTGGAGTTCAGTCAGTGCCCCTTTCTCTTGGGGTTCTTCCCTGGGCTCCCCTGTGATGCTGGCGGTGGTTTGGGTTTCTTTCTCCCTCCCTCCTCCCCTCCCTTCCTTCCACCTCTCTTTCCCTCCCTCTGTCTTCCTCCTTCCCTCCCTTTAGTCTGTCTTTTAAAAGGCAAGTTAAAAACAGCAGGTCAGTAACTTTTATCTCAAGATCCCTAAGGAGCTTGATGCTTACTACCCGGTACTTATCTTCTGTCTATTCGTGCATGTGACCTGCTTTACCCATCCCTGGACACACACTGGATGCAGCCACATTCTCTCCAGTCTTCCAAAGGTGTGAGGCCCCGAAGTGGACACAGAAAGTCAAAGGAACAAGGGCATGGATCTCTTTAAGCCCCACAAGCACCATCTAGCATAGTCCTAGAGGTCTGATAAATCCTAGTGAAGGGGTGGGGGTGGGGAGGGAGGAAGGAAGGGAAGAGGAAGGAAGAAAAGCACAGCATGGTGTGTGTGTGTGTGTGTGAATCCTGCAGCCACTTCAGTGCACGGGCACATGACGGAATACCACTATGCAATTCATTTATTTAACAAACATTCATCGAGCACCTGGTACCGTGCTGGGCACTGTAGGTGAAACAAAGAAATAACAGATGGACGTGCCCTCCGGGTGCCGTCAGTCTAGCAGGGAAGTGAAGGTCCGAACACAACTGATTTTAACTCAGGGAAAAGGAAGAAGGCTGCACCCACAAAAGAGAAGCGTTGCAGGGCTCCCGGCCAGCAACCTGGCACTTTTCATGATTGATTGGTTTTGCGGGGATGGCAGGAAAGTGAGAAGAAATGGATAGGAGGGCCACGTCTGCATTAACCATCCCCTCTGTGGCCCGGCCTGTTGGGAAGGGAAGGGAAGGGCTGCAGCGCTCAGCCTCCCTCAGTGCTGATGTGGCGGGGAGGGGGTGCCTCCGAGAAGCCGGCCTGGCTCATCCGGGGAGACCAGCTCCGGTAACAACCCCTGCACTGTGCCCTGCCGTCTGCTCCCCACCTTCGTGTCTGTGCTGTTTCTGTGCCGGTAACACTCAGGGGTGCACGCTTATCCAGAGGTGTGTGTACACACACACACAGACACACACACGCACACGCCCCGGCATCGCTGTCATCTAGGATGTGGAAACTGCAGCCTGAACTCAGGCCCCTCAGCGCTGCCTCTTCCTCCTGCACAGCGGGCTGCCTTCCCCCTCCCCCTCTGCCGACCCGCAGCCCCGCACCTCGCTCGCCTTCCTGACTTCCTGCCCTGTCCTTTCTGGCCCCCACTCTGCCAGAGCCTGAGCAGCTCTTCTTCTGTTCCCTTTCATCTCCATTTTTTTCTTTCTCTGCCTGTCCCATCTGTCGCTGCCTCTCCACTCCATTGATGTGTGTGTGCACGTGTGTGTATAAGAGAAAGAGCGAAAGGGAGGCCGTTCCTTCTCAGTTTTTCTCCTTGATTTAGCTCTAGTTTCCTGCTGAAGAATCACAAACGCAGCAGAGCTGATTTCAACTGCCGCGGGGAGGAAGACGCATAAATCTTGCCAGAATGGGACCAGGATATCTGGAGGCTGCAACGAAACCCAGCCCCAGTGTATGGGGGCCTCTCCAGCACAGCCGCGGCCACTGCTCCCCAGACTGGCTGTTTCTGATCTTCCTAGGGGTACATCTTAGCGTCACAAGGAGGAAAGACAGACCAGCTCGGGGTAAAGATGTTGCCTCTTGCACAGTTGGGAGTGGAACTCCCCTGTCGTTGAGGGTTTCACAAATCAACGCGGAGGGTGAAGGTTAGCCGAGAGGCTGGCAGTGCTCTCAGCTCTGGAGTGGTGGCCCGAGGCCCAGGGATGGAAAACTGGCCATCTTCATTCCTCCAGGCCCTGTGTCTGCACATCCACTGAAATCACCTCCCTAAATTCATACCATATCGCTAAGAAATCTGGGTGGATTACTACAGGACTATGAATGAGGAAACCAAGGCCAAGGAAGGTTAAATGGCTCTCCTGAGGCCACAGCAGGTCATCTATAGACTCAGTTCTAGATCTGCCTGATTCTTTCACCACTCAAAGCACATGTGGTTTCTTGGGAAAGGAGACGCTGCAGCTCAGTGTTTAGGCACCAACTTTGCATGTTGGAAATCCCCTAAATAAATTCAATCTCTTCACTGGAGCCAGGGGTCTGGGGAAGCCCAAAGGTGCTCAGATTCTAGGTTGTTTACCCAAGACTATGGGTTTGGAAACCAGATCCTGAAGCTTCTCCCTTATTCAGGAAACTCTGTATTAAGCTTCAGACTTTTCCATCAGAATACGCATGATGATTTACCTGCTTTTTCTAAGATACACAAAGGCATCGAGGTTCTGAATTTATGCAGAGGTGTATCGTATGCTGTTGCACCTCTCTCTTCCACACTGATGGCTTTCTCTGCTAGCTCTCTGTGAGGGAGCCTGCCTGACCTGGGTGCAGGTAAAGCACCTGGGAGCCTCCCTCAATCAGTACAGCACGGGAATTGGTGGGCAAATAGCCCAGCTTTCCCACCTTTCTGGAAGAGGACGCAGGCATGAGATGTATCGCCCAGAAGCTCCCCCTAGGGGAGAGCCCGGGCGTCCCAGCGGCGGCCTGCTCTCTGGAGTGACTTGTATTGGCTTCCTCCCTCCCTCACTTCCCTCTCCCACTCCACTCCGGGTTCTCCTGGGGGTCATCCCCATATAATCCTCAAATCCTAGAATTGGGTTCTATTTCTGTGGGAACTCAGCCCAGGAGAGTCCCACTGAGGAGCAAGGAAGCCAGAACCCAAACCTAGGTCTGTCAGCCTCCAAAGCCCACACATCAGATCTTTACCTGCACGGCTGTGTGGCCAGGGAAGCTGCACCCACATTCGTGCTTACCTTCTGCTGCAGGTAGACTCACGCTTTGTCAAATCTACTTTCTCTGAGGATTCGGAAGGCACTTGGTGAAGTGCTAGAAAGTCTCGTTTCCCTTTTGTAGCCTAGGTCCTTCCAGGTGTTGGTCAATAGCAAGTTTGCAAGCTAACTGAGTTGAACCAAGTCTCTCTGCTCACCTAACCAGACCCACCCTCCGGGGTAGAGGAGGAAACTCTGCTCTCCTGGCCGTGATCGGCTGCCGGTGGCTAAGAAGGGCACACCTGCCTGCCGCCAGGCATGTAAAGCAGCTTTATTAAGTTCATAGGAAATGGAAATAAAGCAGAGAAAAGAACTGAGTGTTTGCTGCTTCTCTTGCCGATGAGACACGTTCCAGGAAAAGGGTAGCAAAGGACCTGGGTTTCTGCTATGTTCATTTTGTTAGCGTTTGTACCTGGGGGACTTTTACAACTTGAGGACAGCTTATAATGTCTGCCACTTGTGTCTTTATTTTACTTTTAGATCAAAATCTGCTGTTATATCAACTGGCTTTGAAAGGCGGGTTCCTGTTTGTTTTTTCCTATTAGAAACTGGACTGGGAGGTGGGTTTCCAGGGGGAGCGTGGAAGGAGGGCGTGAATGTGGATAGCATTACTCTCCTGACTGCTTTAAAGCTGACGAGGCTGCCTGGGAGCTTCAGTCCTTAACCACTCACTCCTCCAAGTTGTCCCCGCAAAACCATGTGGAAAATTGCACCTTGGGATGGGAGTGAGCCGATGGGACTTCACTGGGAGACCAAAGAAGGAACAGGCAGTTGTTAGAAGCTGAGTGAGGACCAGGCCGTCCAGAGAGCAGTGAAATGGGCAGACAAGATGTGAAGGAACCCATCACCAATCTCCCTCTGAGAAGGCCTCCATGGGGTGTCACTGAGGTCCTCCTGGATGGGAAAAATGACAATAACTGGAGAGGGGGAAGGAGGGAAGAGGACTGGCTTTTGTGAGACTTTTGTGTCCAAATTCAGCAGCCTACTGGGCAACTCACCAACTAACTTCCTCCAGCCTATTATCAAGTATTGCAGACCCCCTGAGCCTATAAATCTGTGTCCTGTATCTGTATCTGTATCTGTATCTGTGCCGACCTTGTATGTCATAGTATGTCCCTTCAGGCCAGAGCAGTTTCATTCATCCGGCCACGGACTGTTGTAAGGCACCGACGTATACTTTCGTTGGTTGTCTTACATAATGACACTTCTCTTCTGGTGTGTGGCTTTCTAATTTGAGTCCGCAAGAGCTCTAGGAAGCAGAGAGGAATGAGTCTGGATCACTCTTATTTACTCATTGCTCTTGATTTCAACAAAGACCTCTCCTTGGGACGCCATCCTCTCTGGTCCAGTGTGCTGCTTCCCTTGGAGCAGTGAATACACACTTGGCCAAGCAGATCAGCCAGGACATCAGTCCTGGACATCAGTGGGTGTCAGATAGCTGTCATATCTATTATTCTCATGTTACACAAGAGGAAATAGGTATTGAGAAAAGGAGGTGGCTTGCTGAGTTTCCTGCTGTTTGCACTAATAGATCATCTAGATACTTGGTTTATGTTCTTTCCATTCCATTCTCTCCACTTATTAGCTCCTATTACATGTTAGGCAAAGCACTGGGGATATTGAAAGCCAGACAAATGCCTGCTCTTCCTTGTGCTTATGGTATAGAGGGAAGATAGACAACTAAATAAGCAGTAGCAATGTGCTGGGGTGAGTCCTACACTCAGGGAAGTACAGGTATAATTAGGACTTTGTATCTAATCTGGGTATCTGTGATCCAGGAAGACTTCCTGGAAAAAATGACATTTAAGCTAATATGAAACCTGAAGGATAAGTAAGAATTATCCAGGAGAATCTGGGGTGAGATGGTGGGGTTGTGAGAAAAGTGTTCCCGGAAATGGGAACTGCATGGGCAAAATTCTGGCAGTGAGACTGAGCATGATGCATTTAAGGAATTGGAAAAAGTACACTACTGTTGGAAAACACCCTGGGAAGGTGGGACTGGTGAGACACACACAGGAGACTCACCTTTGCGTACAGATTTAAGAATTTCAAGAGCAAGGACCATGTCTTTTACTCCTCTTGTGAGTTGAAGAGCTCAGGGCTGAATGTTAATGCTTGATGTTAACATTTGCATGAATTTATGAGGGCAAAACACCACAGGCATCCAAACTCCTAAAAATGCTCATCTTTTGTTATGTAGGTTAGGTAGCAACTCAAATACAATTTCCTAAAAGCACCATGACATTTGAGGTCAACTCACATTTTCATCACGGTTGGTCCCCTTGAGATTGGGGAACATATCTCCCTGCCATTCTGAGAATCTTGCCCTCTACCCTGCATTTCTGCCAGCTTCTGAGTGGGTGAACGGACCCCTAGCCCTCCTTGTCAGGTTCTGCCCAGATGTCCCTCAGAGTCCCACGTGGTGGCCAAGGAAGGTGGGAGCCTCTGGCTCTATGGTTCAAGGCTCAATGAACATTTGGAATTTCGACCTGAGGAAGTAGTTACACAGAGCGGTCAAGACCAAAGATGGTATCAGAAAAGGAGCTGATACCAGGAGTAGAATTCATATTTACTACTTGTAATCCATAGAGCCACGGACCTGTCCTTTGCTGGGATAGTTAAGACCCACCCACATGCACACACGCCTGAATATAGGGTGGGTCTCCTTGTCTTAAGTCTCACTATGGGGTGACGCTTGCTTTCCCTCACTTGCTATTTTATTCCACATTTTCAGTCATTTTCCCTAATGAAACTATCAGGCAGAACTAATCCAAACATCGGCTTAATTAATCAACATTTGGCAGTCTATAACCACATGCTGCCGTCCAAATTACTTGTGACAACTTTCTTAATACAAAACCAAAACATCTACGGGGAAGCAGGGGCTCTGTCAGCTGGCTGGAGAGCATGGCTCTTCAATTTATCTAATGTGTTTTAATAAAGCTGCAATAAACCTTTAGTCTCCAGATATGACAGGGAACATTTGGTTGCCAGAAAATGTCATTATTTTATTCTTAACTCAATAATGAAAACTTAAAGTGTCCTTGAGGTGTAGACATGTTCTCCCCAAGAGCTACCCCTGGACAGAGGGAGAGAGTTCATGCTCCAAAGAAGCCTTCGGGTCTGGTGGCTGGTGCTCTGGGCAGCCAAGAAAGTAAATGTCGCCAGTCGGCTCCTTCTGAAGCTGTGATTCTTTCAGACTGACCTCAAGAACAGAAGAGGAATCAGAATAAGGATGATCATCTTTTCTATTTATTTGCTACTTCATGGTTCACAGAGTACTTTCATGCATCTGGTCTTATCTGATCTTACAATAGATGTAGGCGAGGGAGGAATTCATTCCTTCATGTGCTCATTCCTTCATTCACCAGCAACACTCCTTAAGTACTTACTTGGTGCGAGGAATGAGGCTAGACATTAGAGACCCAGAAGTGAGCAAAATAGATGTGGGCCTGCTATGCTTGACATCTTCATTTACCCCTCCAGGTCCACTCTCCATCCTCCACCACCCTGCCCTGTGCCCTGCAGGCTCCCTGTATGGACTGCATCACCTGAACTGCCTTTGCCCTCTCCCTTCTTGTCAGGCTTGGTCAATGGGAGGCAGGAGACTGGAGGTGAGAGGAGATAGAGGCTGAGACATTCATTCTCTTGGTTTCCTTCCTGGCCTCAGCCCAGCAGGATCTGCATTCCTCTGCCCAAGGCCACAGCTCCCACTCCTCCTAAGAACAACCACATCTTTCCAGATTCTAGTAAGCTCTCTCCCCTCTTGCCTCTTCAGGCCTAGGAAGGGTCCACAAACCACTCTCAGGCTTGATAACCTACTAGAAGAACTCAGAGAACTCATGGTTATAGCTGATTAAAGGAAAGGACACAGACACACATCAGCCAGGGGAAGAAGTGCCGAGGACAGAGTCCACGGAAGGTACCGGATGTGGCGCTCTCCCCGGGGACTTGCAGACAACGTTACTTTTCTGCTGTGGACATATGACAACACACTTGGAGTAATGCCAACCAGGGAAGGGCACTTGAGAATCTGGGGCCCAGAACTTTTACTGGGGCTCCATTGCATACTGCCTGTGAGGCTGACCTTTAGTTTCCAGACCTTTCTGGAGGTAAAACTGATACCACATGGCCTAGAGCTCTTATCATAAATCACACTGTTAGACTGTCTGGTGGTTAAAGCTCCAGCAAACAAAGATACTGTTCACACATGACATTTCAAGGGCCTACAGATCCCCTCCCAGCAGCTGAGAGCAAAGACCTCTCCTTGGGTAAAGTTAATTCTTTATTGCACATTAGCCCTTGTGGAGGACCTCTGTGTCCTGTTGACAGCTCTCCAGGCCCATAGAAAGCCTTGTTCGGACTGTGAGCTCAGCCTGGCTGGCTTACATCAGTTTCTCAGATGGTAGAGGAAGAATCTAGAGGTGTTTAATCCAATTTTTAAAAACATATTTGTTGTTTTGCTCTATTATAAAATTAACAAATGCACATAGTAAATTTTTCTAACAAAGTTCCCCATCATATAACATAATCCAGAAGTATATACAAAACAGAAGGTTCCCCATAATTCAAGAAATAACTGTTCCTAAAAATTTAGTTTATATTTTTCCTATGCATATTTTAACATACAAATATGTAATTACTTTGAACAAAAATGATGTACTATACTTAGTGTTCTGTAACTTGCTTTTTCCCCTTAGCAGTATATCATAGACGTGACATGGAGATGTCACCACATATAAATGAACCTCATTTTTTCAATGGCTGAAGAATATTCCAGTGTGAATGTACCACAATTTAACCAATTGCTTATTAATAGACATGTAGGTTATTGCAATTTTTTTTCTAATGCAAACAATGCTGCAATGAACATCCTTGAACATATATAATTGGGTCCTGTGCTAACATTTCTGTAGGGCAAATTCTTTAAAGACAGATTGCTGGATTAAAGGATATGTATATTTTTACAATTTAATAGATCTTGCCAAATCATACTTTGAAAAGCTGATCTAATTTGTACTCATAGTAAGGATGTATGGGAGTGCTGGATTCCTGTACCCCTTGCCAACTGGTTGTTATTAATTCTTTACATAAATCCAAATATGTAAAGTAAAACCAGCATTATGCTCTTCTTATTCCTAGAGCTCGATGGCTGTCTAGTTCCCCTTCACGGTCTCCATTGCAGGGTGAGGAGAGGGCAGCTCTCTCTGCCCCAGCTTCATACAGGCTTGCACAGCAGGGGTGGGAATCTTGGTGGCCATTTTGGATATCTGCCTATCGCCCTGGCTGACATGTGCATGGATTCTGTGTGCACTGAGCTTCAGAGGAGGGGCTAGGAAGAGCTGCAGTCCCAGGTGCACTGAACTTAGGTGGGATAACTGTAGTCTTCTGTTTTTGTGCTGTATGTGGTTACAGTGGAAAGTTCCTGATGGGCCATGCAACAGCATCACTTGAGCTGTCTGCTGGCTCTTACTTCCCTTTTTCTGCCTTGTCCCTTTACTTAAAGGGGTGGATTCAGGTGGCCATGATTATTCTACCCAACTGGGGTGGATGTCAGACCTAAGATAGAGCAATCAATTTTTCCTTCCTGAAAATTTGGAATTAGGATTGAGGATATGCATTAGTAAATGGTTGGAGATATTGAAGCTGGCTGGATGAGAATCCAGGTATGGGCAGCAACTTTATGCCACCTGCACAGAGGAGGGAATTCAATCAGGGGAGAAAAACTAAAAAGTGAGAAGAGGTAATGGTGGGGTGACCAGTGGTATGGCTTGCTCAGGACTGACGGAGCTCCTGGGACACAGGACTGGAAGAGTTAAGGTCAGAAAGCCCCAGGCAAAGCAGGATGAGCTGGTCATCCTAGAGGAGAGAGACCTGTGGCCCCAGAGAGGGACAGAGAAGCTCCCCTGAATCGTGGTGCCCATCAGCGTCTGCTCTAATCTTGGGAGAAGCCTGGCTGGGTTTCTTGGCCTGAATCCCAGGGACCTCCTGTAACCTCCCAACCCCTTTGTGTTTAAACTGGCCTAGAAGTGTAACTTCCAGGAAGACCATACTTCCCAGCTTCTTTGTCATTAGAGTGGGCCCACGTGATTGGATTCCTGCCAATGAGAAGGCAGGATATGTCCTTTCCAGTCCCAGGCGGTTCACACTGAGCGTGCGGGCCCCCCACACCTCCTCCCTGCCCTGCAGCTGCAAGTGAACCACTCTGGGATGGGAGCATCAAAGTGGGGACAGCCTGGTCCTGGTCATGGTTGGAGGACAGCTGCCAAGGAGGGACCTGCAGGGGGCGCTTTGTGTGAGAAAAATCAAGACTTTTGTGTTCAGCCACTGAGATTTTAGGGCTTGTCTGTCTCCACAGAACAGTCTTCTGACTAACACAGTGGATTTCTTTTACTCTGAACCAAAAAAGCTTTCACTAAGATAGCCTGGGTCACCAGGGACTTACTGAGAGTGTCTTCAGTTTCAGGATGTCTGGGAAGGCTCTTAGTTGCTCCCTTACAGAAAGGTCAGAGATGATAACCAGACCATGCCCAGCAGCAGGGTTTGGGAGCCCAGGTGCAGAGCAGGAGCTGCGGGTGGGAGCTGGCTTCACTCGGCTTCCCTCTTCCCTGTGAGCTGGCTCCAGCCCACCAACAGAAAACAGAGGTGAAGGCCTAGCGGGAGACTCCTGTGCCCAGCACAGGGCTGTCAGAGAGGCCTCCACTGCACCTGGGTCAAGTGAAGAAACCGAGGTCCAGGATGTGAGGTCAGAGCCAAGCAAAGGTGGACACCTGAGAACCAGACCAGCCTGGCAGCAGGAATCCTAGGTACTCTCTGCCTGTTACCACCTGCTTAGGGACGATGAAACTTGGTTTCCAGATCTTAATGCTTATAGCAGACTAATTCCTAGAAATACACCAATTACTAGAACTGCCTCAAGAGGAAATAGAATACTGAACAGACCTCTAACAGGGAAAGAGATTAAATCAGTAATTTAAAAAAAATCTTTCAATAAAGAAAAGTCCAGGACCAGATGCTTCATTGGTAAATTTTAACAAATATTTAAAGAATGAACATTGATCCTTCTCAAACTCCTCCAAAAAAAAAAAAAAAAATCAAAGAGGAGGAACACTTCCTAACTCTTCAAGGACAGTAGTTCCCTGATACCAAAGGCAGAGTCAGCTGATTTCTCAGTGGTGGGGAGGCACCCCCACGGCCTGCTGGGGCACCACTAGGCAGTTGCCTAACGTAACTGACCTGACACAAATGGAGACTTTGGGCTGGGTGGGCATCTGGGACAATGACCTCTGGCTCCTCCTGAGTCCCCTGCCAAGTGCCCTGTCTTTACTGCAGAATGTCCCCTATGACCTCTCTCCTGATTCCCTAGGTCACTTGACCCACTACGTCACCCATGCAACTGACAGGGATCCTCCCCAGGCTGGGCCGACATTCCTTCTTGTCCCTGTTCCAACTTCTCTTTCTCCTAGTCCAGTCCTTGTCACGCTGTGCACATGAACCACCTGGGGGTGTGTTCAAGCGCAGACTCTGATTTAGTCACCCTGGAGTAGGGCCTGAGACTCTGCATTTCTTTCAGTCTCTCAAGTGATGTCCATGCTTCCAGTCCCAGAGCAAGATTTTGAGTAGCGAGGGTCTAGACCACCCATCCTGGCAGCAGCTTTTAAGCCAAATTCACATGGCTACCTTGGGGAATTCTGGGAAGTCATCCCTACCTAGGGACCCCGGAAAGCAGGACTGTTCCATCTGTGCCAAGGGGGAGCCAGGAGCCCCTGCCTTCATCAGGACAGAGAGGGCGCTGCTCACCAACAGGCAGCTGGAGGCAGAAAGATGGAGACCTGCTGGGCCAGAGGAAGGCAGGCTAGAGGCAGCGGTTGCAGGGGGACCTCTGGCCTGGGAGGCATTACCAACTGCTAAGAGCTGCCAGGTTGACAACTGGTGTGCAAGGCCTTTTACAGTCTAGGAAGCATTTCCATATTTCATCCTTTCATGAGACAGTGTGACAGACTTTACAGATGAAGAAACAATGGTCCTGAGTAAACAGGTGACTTGTTCCAGGATCCAATGGAGCCACCAGAAACTACATTACTGTCACCTGAGTCAGCTTAGAAGCTGGGTAGGGGACATTGAGGGCTCCTGTGTCAGTGTCTCCCCTCTGAATAAGGAAAAGGACAGGAAGGTGAAAGGCATTGATTGGGGGAAGGGCTGCAGGCACTGTGGTCCCAAGATGATGAGGGAGGGAGCCTCCATCTCTCCCTGGAGGAGGTGACCTGGGTGACAGGATGAGGGGAGGATGCAGCAGAACTGCTGCTTCAGTTCCTCCTTTTCCTTCCAGTGTGAACCAGACAATGTGCAGAATTGACAAGAATAGGTGGTGCTTATAAAAATGCCACTGCTCCTAATCACATACTTGGAAGGAATTATGACACTAAAGGCAATCAGAAGGGACCATCACTGTCCTCTCTGAACATGCCTAAGGCATGAGGGATGGCCACAGTGCACCCAGGTCCAGCGTGCACACACATACACATGCATATATGCATGCACACATAGACACATACCACAACCCTCCAACATCCCTGTATCCTCCCTATCCCCATTCTTTATCCTCACCCCCCAACAGACACAGGTGGACAAATGAATAGGGACCTGGTGGTCCACAAGGCCATGGATATTGGTAGCAAACCAACATCTCACTCAAAACCAAAAAGACAGAAATCTTCAGTTGTTAAATTTCCTTCCAGACAAAAACCATAATTCAAAAAAACACATGCACCCCAATGTTCATAGAAGTACTATTTACAATAGTCAAGATATGGAAACAACCTAAGTATCCAGTGACAGATGATTGGATAAAGAAGCTGTGGTATACATATACAATGGAATACTACTCAGCCATAAAAAGGAATGAAATAATGCCATTTGCAGCAACATGAATGGACCTAGAGATTATCACATTAAGTGAAGTAAGTCAGACAGAGGACAAATATCATACGATATCACTTTTACATGGAATCTAAAAAAAAATGATACAAATCTTTTTATAAACCAAAAATAGACTCAAAGACATAGAAAACAAACTATGGTTACCAAAGGGGAAAGGAAGGAGGAGGGATAAATTAGGAGTTTGGTATTAACAGATACACATTACTATATATGAAATAGATAAACAAGGACTTATAGCACAGGGAACTATATTCAATCTCTTGTAATAACATGTATTTTCAGATTCTTTTCCATTATATATATGTATATGTATAGCTGAATTGCTTTGTTGTATACCTGAAATTAGCATCATAAATCAACTACAATTCAATAAAAAAAAAAATTTTTTTTAAAGATCTCCTTTCAGCCAAACCAGATCATGCCAGCTTTAGGCTTGGGTCCGGAGCCCCTGTAATCATCAGCTGTGTGCCATTGGGCAAGGCTTTCTGACCCCTCTGAGAGGCAGTTTTCTCATCTGGAATATGGGCAAGATAGTCCCTGCAGAGTTGATATAAAGGACCCAGGAATCTATAATGTATGGTATTAACATGAAAAGCCAGCAGCAGCAATTGCAAGAACACATTGCAGATATCATTCATGGGAACAAACACCCAAAACCCTGGGGGAGGCACATCGTATGCCCAGCTGTGCCCACCAGTGGACGCTCCTCAGAAGATACCTCCCTGGCGTCCCAGCCTGGCCACTTGACGTGAAGGAGCGTGTAATCCCTGCTCCCTGGAGCCTCTCCTCACTGCCACTTCTCCCTCTGGAGGCAGGCCTGGGCAGGTGCCACGCTTCTCTTCGGGATTATGCTAATTGTATATTATCTCCTTGGCCAGGAGGCTGGCTCTTCAGCCCGTGCGGCTTCCACTCTCAGCTTCCCAGCCTGGCTGCCCCCTCGTGAACACCCAGGCTGTTGTTCAGTTGTTGCCGAAGCCCCAGGGGTGCTGTTCTGAGAAAGGGACAAAGGCAGCTAACGTAAATCCTGCTGTAGTGCTCATGGGTGTCCCAGACTCACCCAGTAAAGGTGCGGTGAGCATCTGCTACTTGTTAAGCTCTGTATTTGGCTCCAGGATGCAGAGATGGAAAGACAGTCCTGGTTCTCAAGGAGCCCCCAGGCTTTATATGGAGGTAGATGTCATGCAAGTGCTGAGTGTTACAATAGAGAAGTATCAGAGTGGGTGGCACTGTCACCGGAGGCGCCTCACAGAGGAGGCGATGCTGGAGAACAGACTCGAAGGGTAAGTAGGACTTTGTCAGGTACAAAAGGATTCTAAGGACAAGAGGGAGACTTCCAGGCAGAGGGAACAGCGTGTGCAAAGGCAAGGCGGCTGTGGGGAACACGACACTTTGAGGGAATGGCAGGGAGCTGGGTGTGGTGGAGCACGGGACCGTGGGGCACTGATGTCCAAATGCTCATGTGCTCAACTGTATGTGTCTGCACTGTTCCCTGACCAGACTGGAAACTCTTTGAAGACAGAGGCTGTATATTTTGATTTACGTTTATGTGTTCAATAAACTTGTATTGGGAATACGTTTTATGCAGGGCACTGTGTTGTTTCCTAAGCAGAGGAAAAAGACCAGGTCAAGAGTAGGTTCCTGCCCTAAAGAGGCTCCCAGTCCAGGGGAGGGTGGAGACAACACACTCAGACCACAGCAGGGCAGAACACACTGGAGCCTGAGTGGGAGCACCCAGGGTTTGGAGCATCTGAAGGTGGGGCAGGAAAGAGATTAATGCCAACCAGGGAAAGTTTATGGAGAAGGTGACGTTAAGCTGGCTCTTAAATGTCAACAGAAAAGATGGTGGGAAGTTTATCCTTATAAGTGGAAAGGCCAGCATGTGTGAAGACCCAAGGTTTGAAAAATGCAGGTCAGTTCTGGAGTAATGATGAGACTCCCCTGACAGTGATGGTAGGTGTATGGGCTGTGACCGGGCATTTGGTGGGGAGGGAGTTAGAAACAGCAGGTACCCCTATTTAACATTTACTGTGGGCCAGTCTCTTCCATATTATATATATTTACATATTTTACATACATTAATTTATATAGTCTTCATAGTAGCACCATGAAGTAGATTATTCAAGAATTTCGAGGCAGAGAGGCAGATTAACTTGCCTGAGGTCACACAGCTAGTAAGCTGCAGAATGGGGGTTGAATTCAGCCATTCTAGCTCAAGTTCATGCTCTGCACACTACCGTCCTCGAACGGGATGATCAAATGTGGCAGATGTTACTAGGTGCCTCCCTACTGCCATTCATTTGCTCTTTGCTGGCAGAGCCCCGAGTTTGCTTGAGGGTCTACCCCCTCCTCCAGGACTCTAGGGTAACTCTCAATTTGTGTAACTCAGTTTTGGTAATCCCATTGCCCTGGCCAGTCACTGGTTCAGAAGGGGGCATGTAACCTAACGCTGACCAATGAGAGAATGGAATTCTGCTGGGGGCCTTTGGGGAAAAGGTTCTTCACCAGCAAAAATAGACACCCAAGAGGAAATGACTTATCTTCTAGGATGTGATGTTATCATGTCTAGAAGGGACCCCTTGAACTGCAGCAGTCATTTTACAGCCAAGAGGGTGGACTGGAAAGATGCAGGGAATCTACAGAGAACCGGTATCGAACCACGGAACATACCAGTTTTGGCAATTGCTCTACTCTGGGGCATCTGGTGGTGTGATATCATTCATCTTTCTGGCTAAAGCTCGTGGAGGTGAGGGTTTCTGTTACTTTCAGCCCAAAGCATCCCCTGGTACTTAAGGAGATAGGCTGTGAAGGAGTTTCTCGCACGATGTCTTATATCCAGGCAGTTGCAACTGGAGAGAGAGAGGAACTTTTAGGATCCTTACAAATCACAGATCATAGGCAGACACTCTGGTCCAGCCTGAGATAGGGCTCACACCCTGCAACAAAAGCAGATTGAAGGGGTGGAAGAGGGAAGCCAGGAGTCAGCAGTTCTGGGGTCTAGATGTGACTTCACACTGAACTTGCTGGGTGACTGTGGGGAAGCCATCTGCCCTCTCTGAGTCTTAGCTTCATTATCTGTGAAATGAAGGAGTTGGACAAGATGTTCTTTTAGGGTCCTTCCAGCTCTAATTCTCTGAAGAGTTGTCATCTGTCTAAACCCATTAAGCTGCTTTACTAAAAAAATTAAGTGGGGGATGGTGGGGGCTGAAGTTGGGGGTGGTGGATGGGAAATTTATTCCAGTGACTGCCTTTGAGTCACCAAGACTGGCTGAGAAAAATGGGTTTTTTTTTTCTACAGAAATGGAGCAGAAAGATTTGGAATTGTCCATTTTTACAGAGATTGGGAAGAGAGGCAAAGGGAAAGGTAGAGTTTGAGATGACTGCTTTCCAGGCTTGTGTGGTGAATCGGTTCTCAGGGCCACGGACATTCTTACCTTTGTTACAGAACAGGGGTAGGAATGGGGAGGGCAGACACTCAAGAACCAGCTGCTGCAGCCCTTCAGTCCCTCTGGCTAAAGTGTCTTTGGAGATGGAACAGCATCACCAACCCTCTGCAGCGAGAAATCCTGGGTCGCTTTAGGCTGTAACATCTGCCTTACATTCAAATCCAAAGCAACCACTAGGCTAAATTTTAAGGTGTAAAATATTTGTTAAGAGTTCCTTCTTATCTTTCTTTTATCCCCTGCTTTAATCTCTTGGACTCATTTTCCTGATTTACGGGAGCTTGGGCGTCCATTGTCATCCTCACCCATTCCCACCCCTACCACTCTTCTCTGGATGTTCCCTCAGGCCTGTCCTTCTTGAATATGCTCTGAAATTGATTTTAAATCCCAATCCACCCACATCTGTTTTCCAAGTGATTGGTCTCAGATAAGTGTCACGAAGGCAATCTGAGTTAACAAACTCACACTGAATTGTGAATGACTGCTGGCTTTTTTTCTCAAATTACCTTTTTCTTTCTTTTCTTTCTCCCTTCCCTCCCCTCTCATCTCCCTTCCCTCTGCTCTCTTCTTCCTTCTCTTCCCTTTTCATAAAAAGAAGTTTATTACATTGAGTTAATTTCTAATATCAAAAATGTTGGGTATCATAAGGAAAATGAAGAGACTCTTTTCTGTCAGGGAAAAGAAATTTTGCAGGTGGACAATAGCACATGTATTTAACTTTCTCTTTATATGCCTTTTTTTGTTAACCTCAAAAACATCCTACACAGTCAGCAGAGAAACTTGGCTTCTTGAAGCTCTAAGTCCAGCAGGCTTAACCTGAGAATGTTAAAAATATCCTCAAGTTGACATGCACACTGGTCTGGAGGCGGAAGATGGGGTGACGTGGCTGTGATACAGCACAAAGGAAAAAGGGATGAAAATATGAGACTCACTTTCTCTAGTTTGTACTGAGATCTAGACAGACCCCAGGGAATGTGATGATTCAGTATACACCATGTGAGCGAGATTGGCCAGCCACTGTTCTAGTGCTTTCCATGTATTAACTCATTAATTCTCTCAAATGAATCAGTGAGGTAGGCACTACTATTATTCCCATTTTACAGATGAGAAAACTGAACCACAGAGAGTTAAGAATTTTCTCAAGGTCATACAGTATCAGAGCCAGTCTTTGAACACAGGCATTGTGGGTTCATCTAAACCTTTTCCCGTCCTTCCCATCAATACAGCCTGTCTCATGCTCTATCCATTCCATCTCATGAAATGAAAATGTAATTAACCAATATCAAGGTGTAAAAGGTGAGTGTTGTACTTTGTTACTAAGCAAACATTTTCTGCTTGCTCACTCCATGTCTAGCAAAGTAGATACTGTGTGGAATAAAAAGATCAATGCTATACGGTCCCTCCCTCAAGGAGCTCATAGTCAAGTTCAAAAGATCAATATAAATGCCTCGGATGCTGGATAGAAAGGGATGTGAGCCACTGGACAGGTTAAAAAAATGAAGGAAGAGGAAGAGATTATAGCCTGGGGTCTACTCAGGAGGGGGATGATGTAGATTTGAGCTTGACTTTGAAGCCTGAGCTGAAGGAAAAAGCAGTCCCGCTGGCAGAAACAGCATGAGCAAAGGCCTCGAGACAGAAAGGCAGGAGCACATTGGAGGAACGAGAAATGACCGTGTTAGACTGGTGCACTGGGAACAGCCAGCAGGGAGCAGCGGTTGAGTTTTGTCTAAAGCAAACTTTCAGTATAAACTGGAGGCTGAGGGAGTGGGTTTTTACCTTCTAGGTGCCATATGCACAATTATGCAGTGATGTTCTGACAACAGCACTTTAAATCTCTGACTCTCAAACTGGGTTCCCCAACTACCCAGGGAGCACCCAGCAGCTCTGCTGGAAGGACCAAGCCACAGGGTGATCACTGTGACTCTTCTTAGAGCAGCATTTCTCTTTGATGGATAGTATTTCAAAACTTTTCAAGTGGAAACAAACATGAGGACATTGTGGCATAGAAAATAATGCAATATTTTCTATCATTTTTCAGCTAAAACAGGAGCCTTCAGATAGACCATTTTGAGCTGCATTTGGAAGCGACAGTCAAACTTATTTAATGACCATTTTGAGCAGCAACCAATTGGAGCTGAAGGGTCTTGAAGGACCCCAGCAACATCGGAAGTGAACCCTTCTCATTGGGAGTGGGGAGGACTGAAGCCCTAAAGGGAGTGGCTGGGGCCACAGTGAGGGAAGGCACACAGGGACTCAGGACAGCATCCATTTGCCACCTGGCAGGGAAGTATGTCAGTATTTTAACCACCAGCTGGATACCTGTGCTGGCTACCCTCCTAGCAGCCCCAGGGAACCCACTGGCTTTCACCTTCCACTAAGTAAACATTGCAGAAACTTGGGGGAGCAATGCTTTGACCCAAGGGGTGACTCCATGTAGGAGGTTAGGGATCTGGGGAGAGGTTTTCCAGGATGCAGTATGGCCCTAGGTGCCCCCTAAACCACAGTGTCTAGGTGATCATCTCCTTAGCCCTTGCCAACAGCCTAGCCTGCCTGCTTAACCCAGTGCTAATACACCCAGCGAAGTTCACACAACACAGCCTTCCTGTAAGAGAGCAAAGCTTGCTATGCCACAGACCCACCCAATTTTACCTATAAGTACTTTTCTCAGAAGTGCTTTGAAGGAAAAAAATCACCCAGACTCTTAGCAATACATCAAGGATGCTTGAGTGCATTTGAAATATAATGAGTATGCAGCCATAAAAGACATGCCTCATAAGAATCTTTTGAAAGAGGAAATAAAACAAATGATCCTGCCTTTGCATCTTGCCTCTCGGAAGCAGCAACGAGTCCCTTGGTGCTCTCCCCAAATCACAAACTCAGGTATAAATTACAGTTAGTAATTAGGTTCTTGAATGGGAAGTGCCACAGTTAATGTTGAAGCAGGCAAACCTCCCACCTTTGGCTTGGCTACTTCAGGCAGTTTCTGTCTCCCCAGGCCTGGTGGGGAGGCAGAGACACCCAGCTGCTCCCACCTGGCACAGGCCACATCCTGAGATAAAATAGGGAAACACTTCATTCTTCTCTTAGTCCTTCTTGCAGCCAGGGTTAGCCAGGTGACCAAATTCTGGCCAATGAGATACAAGGAATAGTCAGCTGGGGCTTCTGGGAAAATCTTTGCCCTCTCTTAAAAAAGAGAAAGACGGTGAGGAGGTGCTTTTGCCCTCCTTCTTTACTGCTTTGGTCACTGTCCTGTGACGTGAGAATGTGATGGCAGGAACTGGGGAAGTTGTCTTGCAAGCACGAGCGGAGTGTGGTGGACACACTGAAGATGGCAGAATTGATGGATGGGAAGGTCCTGGGTCCTTAATGTGGACAAGCTCCTGCTCAACCCCAGGAACCACTACCCCTGCAAGTTTTATTACAAAAGAAGTAAACTGTTTTTACCCCACTTTTGGTCACGTGCTGTTACTAGTAGCCAAAAGCATCTTATGTTAGTCAAGATGAACTAGACTTTGTTGCCATAACACATTGATTCACAAATCTCGGTAGATAAAGCACAAAAGGCTTATTTCTCATTCCCCTTAAGGCTGCTGGGAGTTGGACATCCTTCCTGCGTCTTGCTCCTGTGTCAGTGCGGTCACTGAGCAGAGGAAGAGAGAACTGTAGAATTACATGGGCTATGTTAAAGGCCAGGCCCACAGTGGCTTACATCGCTTCTGCCCACATCCCACGGACCCACACAATTTGACTTCATGGGGCTGCTGAGAAATGGGCACATACAACATTGTATCCACCACACTTGCCAATTGATACACTATCTGTCTACCCTTCTTCCATCAGAAAGTCATTCACTAATTCAACAGATATTTATTGAACTTACTTGTGGCAGGCATACCATAGGGAATATAAAAGGAAGACTTACGTCCCTAGTCCTAAGAACACCCAGCACACAGGAAATGCTAAATAAAGTGGTAAGTAAATATTCAAATATGTGCATTGTTACATTATACAAATTATATTAGACCACCTATATATATTAATGTAACCACCTATATATATTTATGTATGTTAATTCATGATCATCCTTGTTCTCAAAAAGCTTAGCATTTAGCTGGGAGTCAGATGAATAGATAAGTACCAGGTGGCAGATACACTTGGAGGCAGCAGTACAGTGGTGGGGATGGGGCCCAGAGACTCACAGGCTGGACTGGCCTGCAGAAATCAGGGAAAGCTTCAGGGAGGAGATGACAAGGCTAGGGTCTGAAAGGATAGAGGAGAATTGGCCAAACAGATGGGGGAGTGAGAAGTCTGGGAGCCCCGAAGGAACATGTGCAAATGCAGGGCATTGTGAAAAGGCCTGGTTGGTAGAGGCAAGGCCAAGAGTGCCTCTGTGCATCTGGAGGTCAGGGATAGAGTGTGGAGGGGCAGGTTTTAAGGATGGAGGAAGAGGATCTAAAGCTCTAAGGCAGGTTCTCCATCCCAACTGCGAATGAGAATCGTGTGAATAACTTTAAAAAATGCCAGTGCTTGGGGCTCCCCCAATCAATTAAGTAAGGTTCTCCCTGGGCCAGGGATTCAGTACTTTTTAAGAGCCCCCAGGTCATTGTAATGGGCAGCCAGGGCTGAGCACCACTCTCCCAGAGGTAGGGTGGGGACAGGTTTGTTTGTCTTCCTTGCTCAGAAAAGGAACCGCAGCCCTGTAGGAAGGTGTCTCTCCCTCCTCCCTCCCTGGTTGCAGACTCCTAGAAGGAAAGTCTAAGATCACGTGGGGGAAGCAGAGTTGCCAAAATGCTCCTTTGTCTTTATTTTTTCCTTTTCTCATTATTCCTTCCCTACCCAGGCGGTCCCCCTTCTCCTTTTACCTGTGGCACCCTGGGGCCCGAGAGCAGCTGTGCTGACAGCTGGCAAGAAATTTCTCAGCCTCTGGAGGCTCCAGAAACAGAGACAGGGCTGATGCCAACCTGTTTCTGGTTAACTACCAGGTACAAGGAGGCCCATTTCCACCAAGAGGGCCTTGCTCTGTGTATAACCTCCTCTTCCAGGCAGCACATCCTGCCTTGGGCCCCAGAGCCCCTCAGACCAGTCGATGACCTGTAAGATTGACCAGTACTGCATATTCTGCATTAGGTTTTTATTTAACGATGTATCCTGTTTCTCGCCTTTGTTATACCCTGCCACCCGGACAACATTCCTTTCTCCTCCTGCAGTAGCTTCTCTGGGCAATTTGCCTTACCTCATCACCCTGAACATGTTCCCGGGATGCAGACTCATTTTACTACCAGCCTACAGTGAATTTACTGTGGGAACAGTAGTGGAGTGCATTAGAAAGCCAAGGAGGAGTTCTGTTTGCATTTGCCGTCAGGGGTGGCACAGGGCAGCCCCTCAGCTCCCGGGGCCTCCTCTGGGATTCAGGCGTTGGTCCTGCTCGTGGCAGGAGCAGGTGAGGCTTTAGTTCCCAGGCACTGCTACTGATTCTGCCCTCTTGATTGTACCTGTTTCTCAGTTTGGAATTCCTAGTTTTTGAATAGTCTTTGTCCCTACATTCATTCAGCATATTTTTTGAGTGTCCACCTACTTACTACGTGTCCGCCCAGTGCTATGAGCTGGGCACGCAGAGGCAAACGGGTCAGATACTCAAGGAGTTCGCAGTCTGGCAGGCGCTGCGACATGGGGAACCCAGCACTAACTAGCTGTGTGCAGCATGTGGTTACCTTACTTCCTGGGTGAAGTTAACCCCAGTGGACACTAGACCAGTAGTTTTCCAAACTGGGTTCCTTAGAGCCTCTGCAGAAAACAAGGAGCTGTAGAGTGAGTGGGCTCTGGTCTCCTCTCCCTCTTCAACTATGACGGCTTCCCTTGTATCTATTTTATATACTGGAGTTTGCATAAGATCTTGTGATGGTTTATGTGTCACCTTGGCTGGACCAGTGCCCAGATATTTGGTCCAACATTATTCCTCATGTTTTTTGGGAGAAGATTAACATTTAAATTGGTGGACTTTGAGGAAAGCAGATTCCTTGCCATAATGTGGGTGGGCCTCATCCAATCAGTTGAAGGCCTTAATAGCACAAAGGCTGACCTCCCCCAAGCACTGAAGCAAGAAAGCATCCAGCCAGCAGCAGACCTTCAGACTTGAACTGGATCTCCATCCTGACGGCCTACCCTGCAGATTTTGGACATGCCAGCCTCCATAATCATGTGTGCCCATCTCTTAAGACAAAATTCTCTATCTTTCTCTCCCGCTAGTTTGTGATGCTAGGTGTTCTTGTCCTGGCTCTGACCCACCGCCCTGCCTTAGCTCTGGTTCCAGGTGGCTGCCTGGTTTGGGCCTCGGTTTTCTGGGTTCTGACTTAATAGCAACTGCAATTTAAATGTAGCTAGTGATTTACTGTTTTCACAGTGTGTTGTAGACATTCTCATTGAAGCTTCACAATAACTTTTCACAGATGAGAACGCTGAGGTTAGGACGTCTTGCCCAAGGCCACGCAATTATTAAATAGCAGACACAGGAGTTAAATGCCTTTGGACTCCAAATCCCAGCTATTTCCCTCTATACCCTGCTGTCAGCCCACTTAACCTGTTACACCAGAGAACACTAGGCACTGAGTATTTTTCCAGCAGAAGGGAGCTGGAGACTCCACCCCCAGGGAGGAAGACTTACTCCCTGATTTCCAGAACGAGCAAGTCAAAGACCCTTGCAGGAGTGAGAGGTGACCTCAGACGAACTGCAGCAGCTGCTTGTCAAGCCGGCACCCTCCGGAGTTGGCCATGTTTTCTGGCTCTCGCTGGCGGAGTGTCCGTGATTCATGGCAGTGCGGGGACTTTACGAGTGTGTGATAAAACCGTAATCATCAGCTGTGAGGTTGACATGAGATTATGGAGCTGCACAGTTGAAATGAGTTACTGCGCTTTCCTGGGGGCTGTTCATGCGACGGCACTGTTGATATAAGAGGAATCAGTGGGTGTAGGGCTCAGGGTGTAATCTCGCCAAGATGCCTTTGCTGGGATTGGGGACAGGGTGGGGGTGGAGCCAGGGTCGAAGGCTCCTGTCTGATTCTGCTCGTGACTTCAGCAGCTGTGTGTTGTTGCTGTGTGAGTGGGAGTGTGCGCAGGGGTCTCAGGGGCAGAGGGTTAAGTTTGCCACCCCCTCAGTTCATGGAGACCCTGCCTTCCTTTCACAGGCCACACCCAACCTGTCAGCAAGCCTTCAAACCACACCCAGACTCGGTAGGTCCCCTTAGCCGTCACTTTGGCCCGTGCCGCCTTCCTCGCCCTTTCCTTTGTTTCCTACCAGCCCTCTCCACGTACTTCTTACTCCACAGTCTAGTCGCAACACCACAGCAAAGGTGAGCCTGTTAAAAGTTCCGTCCCTTTTCTGCTCAAAACCCTGCGTGGCCCGCCAGTTCCCTCGGCAGGAAGGCCGTCCTCACCATGGCCTATAGGGCCCTGCGTGAGGGGGTCCCCGTCACTTCCCAGCCCTCCCCTCCCAGCGCTTGTCCCCTCCACCTGCTCTGCCCTGGCCACAAGGGCGTCCTCGCTGTTTTCAAACACATCGCCCACTCCCCCCACCCCGCCTCCAGGCTCTGCACACTGTTCCCTCTTCTTGAAAGCTCTTCCCCCAGGTTTCTACATGGCTTGTCCCTCACCTCCTGGGCTCCATGAGGCCAACTCTGCCTCCTTAATTTAAAATCACAGTACCCTCTCCGCCCCACCCCATCTCCCTTACGCTGTCTAATTTCTCTTTTCCCGTGGTATTTTTTTAGCTTCCAACACACTAGAAAATGTATTTATTATTGTCTAGCTCCCTAATAGAATATAATCTCCAAGGAAACAGGGATCATTTTTCTTTGGTCACTGATACATATCAAGTGTATAGTAGGTGCTCAATTAATGTCTGTGGAATGAATAAACAGAGGCTCTTTTTCCATCAAACCAGGACCCTTTGAGGTCTGGAGCTCTTTTCTCCATTAGTCTGGAAGTTCCCCTAAGGCAGAGTCAGTGCCTTCCCCACAGAGGATCCCTTTACTCCATTATACTTACTTCCCTTGGCCCTGCCTTAGATCTAAGACTGCAAACCACAGCTAGAGAGGAGCGAAGTGAATGGCAAGGCTTCCTACAGGCCCAGGGCACAGAGGTCCAGCCATGAACCCTGGGTCCCTTGCTGAGATGCTGCTCCCTAGCCTCCTGTGCTAGGGCTGTGGCCATGGGCCCCTCACCCCTCTGACCTCGCTTGACCTTCAGGTGGGCCAGTTCTTAAGCCTGGATCCCTGCTTAGTTTCTTTCCTCTGGTTTTATGTAGCCCTGTCTAGCATCTGGCACATTCTTGGGGAAGTCTTCCACCCCAGCCAGTGACTGGGACTCCCGTTCCTGCCACCCTGCCCTGCCTTCTCCCCAGCCCTAGCTGGGTCCTACCTCCTTCCCCTCTGGTCACCAGAAAGGTAACTGCCTCCCATGGCCAACTCCCAAACGCTGCCTGAAAGTCATTTGATTTTGGAATTGATGTCCCTCACCCGCCTCGTCCTTGCCAGTCCCTGGCATCAAATGCATCTGAACCAAAGGAGGCATGTGGCACAGTGGAGGGAGAGCACTCAGAGGGTGGCTGTGGAAATGCTGTGGGGAGCATGCTTGAACCGCAGCTCCTGCCTGAAATCACCGTGCTCCCAGTCAGTGGGACTACCCAGCCTGAGTGTGGCAGGTCCGCTCCCGAGACGTGGGACCCCTCTGAGGAGCCACTTTGGCTCAGGAACTCTGACGGCCTAAGATACTGTAGCCCAAGGTGCTCCTAACTCAACCTTCCTTCCTGGCCGCCCTGTTTCACTCCAGGGTCAGACCTGCACCCAAGTCGGGCAGCTTTCCCAGCCTCCCTCACCGTCCTGTGTGCTTCCCCGCACAGGCACCGCCCCTCAAACCTCACTCATTTAGTCCTTTCCTGGGGTCTGCTTCTCGGAGGACCCAGGCTAACAGCCCTGCATGGGAGCCAAGCAGACCTGATTTCAAATTGTGACTTCCCAGAGCTGTAGCTTCTGTGTCTGTAAATTGAAGCAAATAATCCTGATGCCATGGGAGTGATCTGGGCTGGAACTAGACTCTAGTGGCCTCTCTGGTCCTGGCTCCTTCCACCCCTGGGTGTCTGCTGCCAGTCTCTCCCTCTGGGCCAGAGCCTGTGGAATCCCAGCCAAGCAGGTCCTGAGGACTATGAGCCTCCAGGCCCCTGAGCTCTGGCTGTGGGGTCTGCTCAGGCCATGAGCTCACAGTCACTTAAGCAGAAACAGCAGGTTTGCCCACATTGCTGCCCCATGCCCTCCCACTAATGGATGTTTTAGAGGAGCTTCTCCACTCAAAGCCTTTTTTTTTTTTTAATCCTAAAAAGGGAAATTACTTGCTTAATTTAATTTGTTTAATATTCCTGTTAAAAAATGAGGTTCAATTAAGATACCCAGAAAAACTATAATGTTCATTTAACAGAAGAATGGAATTTGAGTTCCACAAATGCATTCTTTCTCTTGTTTTTTTAAACGCAAATCCAGCTAAGTGAATTACTGATCTTTATTAGATGCTTTAATTACAGGTTGTTAATAGAAATATTACCAAAATTAAACTCAAGTGTGTTTGCCAAGAAAAAAAGCTTTGTGTCACTTTTTAAAATAACCAAATTTCAAGACTTTGTCGATATGGTCCATTGAAAAAGCAGCTGAGAAATTAGCCCCTTAATTGTGATAGAGTGACAGGCTTTCTATGTAGAGCTGGTCTCTCTGAGGCTTGTGGGGAATAGACGCCACCCTCCTAAGACAAAGACTTCGTATATGGACCAAGTCTACATGTGCATGTGGGCGGGTCCTGCCCAGAGGCCCAAACCTCCAGGGTGAGTCAACTCTGCAAACATCCCCACAAGCCCCCTACACGCACAAGGGCACAAACGCAACCCAAATGCATACACTATGTAAACTGGCGACTTTGTAGATTCTCTAAGCGAAAATTCAGAATCTCTCCATGCATTTATTCATCAAAATCTTCCAGCATCTCCTCTCCTTGAACACAGGTTGGCCTGCCACATACACAAGATCGGGCTTTGATGAGGCCATCCAGGCACTGTCAGTTCTGGAATGCCCACTTCCCAAGGGACTGGCGGGGGCTGGGGCTGCTCCATGGCCCCTTTCCTCGATGGCAGCCCTCTTTCAAAGTGGCAACTCACACACAGCCCAGCAGCTATTTGGGAAACAATGATTTTACTCCAAAGTGAGGGGTCCTGGGGATGGACTGAGCACCATATACGCCTGGGCCTCCTGTCTGAAGCCAGCTTGACTCACCTGCCATTAACTTGGGTCTGTTTTTCACTCTGACTAGCCAACCAGCTTACTCTTCACCCTGTCCCTAGGGGCCGTTCTGTCCTTTCAAACTGGGCTTTAAGTATAACTTGTTAATTTCAAATGAAAACTACCCACGATGGGGCTGCCTGGGCGGCTGTTGCAAGAATTCCTGTAGCGTGAGGTTTAAGGCAGCAGGCCTGGGCTGGAGTTACTTACTGTCCGTGTGACCCTAGAAAGATCATTAACCTCGCTGAACCCCAGCTTCCTCAGTTCTAAGGTGCGGATAATTACACCGCCTCTGAGTCCTCTCCCTCGGCTCAAACCTGCTCAGTGCTCTCCTTTCCTGAAGGTGTTCTTTGACCCAGTGCTCTACCCGCCTTCTTTCCTTTTCCTTTTCCCTAACAGCTTAGTCTGCCTTCTTATGGCCACATCCTCACCCCCCACTCTCCTCAGTGTTGTAGTAACAAGCAACAGAACACACTCTAGCTAAAGCAGGGGGTGGAAAAGGGTTCCAAGGATCTTCCAGAAGCTCTGGAAAGGCCAGAGGAGACCTGGACCCTGCGTCCGGGGAGTGTGCCCACAGCCCACCACTGTCTGCTCTGGAGGCTCAGCTAACCCCAGCTGCTGTGCCCAGCTGTGGCTGGCATCACTGATGACTGACTCCGGATGCCAGCAGTCTGGACGGCTGACCCCAAAGCCAACACCTCCCTGCCACCCTGACCTGAAAATGAGTTCCACGCAGCACCTGTTTCCACCCCTCACTCTCTTCTCCACCCAGCGTCTCACTGGTTGTGGCTGGGTAGTGGAGCCAGGGTCACATGACTGTGCCCCAGCTGCAGGGGAGGCTGGGAAAGAGAGGCTTTTTCTTTGGGGAAAGGAGAGAAATTGACCAGGCACAGGAAGGATGCTGGCACATGCTCACCCATTGCCCCTGGGTCTCCAGGCTCTTCCATTGCTCTGCTGAAGTGCTCTGGGGAGACCTCCATGCTGGGCATCTTCCCTTTGTCCCTCCCTGCCCACTATTCACTCTCTTCCACCCTGTTCTCTGTCCCCAGAGGCTGACCTGGAGGATCTGCACATACTTGTTGCCTCACTTGCCTATAGCTGGATGTTTCCAGTAGGGAGCTTTGGTTGGAGACTGGGAAACTGAGGTCAGGGAATATCTCCCCATCTCCCTACCTGTGGGGTCTCACCAGGCTTGCTGTGTCCCTTAACCCACTCCACAAGCCTGTCAGACAGCGCTCTCTGGCTCCAGGTTTGTTAATCCTCCCTCTTCTTGGTCCCTCTGCTCAGGGTGGTTACTGCTCCCAGAGCACTGCATCCTCCCTCAGGCTTTCCTTACATCATGCCTTACTGTTGTCAAGACCCTTTATTGAACTCTCCTGAAGTTACCCAGCTTAAGGGTGCCATTTATCCCCTGCTGGGAGCTTGCAAGATCACCACAGTGACCTCCACTTTGCCCAGGCCAGTGGGCACTGCAGTCTTGATCTCCCTTGACCTCCGGGCTGCCTTTGACATTGGGCTGCTTCCTCCTGGATACCCCATGTTCCCTTGGATTCCAAGTTTCTGGCTGTGTCTGCTTAGTCTCCCTCCAGGCGTCTCCTCTTCTGCCCACCCCCTGAGCACGGCTTTTCCTGGGGCTTCTGCTGATGAACTTCCCCTGCTTTCTCTTGATATGATCTCTGTAGGTGAGCTCATCCACTGTCTTGGTTTTAACCCTGTCTCTTTGCTGACATCTCCCAATGTTACATCTTTAGTCTTTTGCCCGAGTTTGATTTCCAGTACCTACTGGAAGCATCCACCTGGGTGTCACTTAAGTATCAACTCAAAATCCGAACTGGCTCATTATCCCCTGCCATGAACCTGCTTCCCTCCCTGTGTGCCAAATCTTACAGACAACATCACCGTTCAGTCACCCAAGTCAGGCTCTTTCTTCTTGTTCCCTGGGATTTTCCATCTCTTAAGTGTTCCTTGACCCAGTGCCCTCTTCTCCAACCCTACTACCTGTGCCTTGATCTAAGACATCATATCTTGGGTAAAATACAGCTGTCTCCTCCTTCTCAGCCCCCTAGGTTTCAGGCTTGCCCAGTGAAAGCCACTGCTCTCCTTTTAGCAGGGTTATGTTTCTAAAATGTGAACTGACTACATTAGTCTCTGCTGAAAGCCCCTCAGTCTTCTGAAGGATTGAGCCCAAGCTCCTTAGCCAGTCCCACAAAACCTTTTACGGCTTCATCCCTGCCTCTCTCTTCAGCTTCATCTTATGCCACTCTGGGTCTCCAAGGTCGTGCTCTAATAAATTGATTGGTTTATAATTTCAAACACACGATGTCCTGTTCCATACCTCCATGACCTTGCTTCTGTGATTTCCTCTCCCCCCTTTCTTCCCCCATCACCTGCTCAGCCTTCAAGGCTCGACTCCTGTGTCCTTTCTTCCCAGGCTGATGTCCCAAGTGTAGGGACTATGCATTCTTGTCTTTGCATTTTTCATATTGATTTTTTTCTTTGTGTCTATCACTCCCACTAGACTATAATCTTCCTAATGGCAAGAATCGTCCCTTAATCATTTCTAGCACTCTGTGTCTGTCACATGAATGTTTATTGATCTCAACTGAGTAGATGGTATTGGATCAGCTGGGTTGCAGAGTCTCTAAAAGCTCCAATATCCTAAAATTCTTGAAAACAGGAGACCCTTCTGCTCTTATCCAAAGGTGGTCCAGGTTTCCCAGAGTGGGGTCATAGGAAATCAAAGAACCCAAAGCCCCTCCCCTCTAATGAAGAGCCCTTAGGCCTGCAGACGGTAGTACCCATCTCTCTGAAAAGAGTCAAGTTCTTACCACTGGCCTGGAAATTGACTCCTGCCAGAGTTAGACCTGCTGACAACCTCCCATCTTCCTGGTGCTCCGCCTCTAGGAAGGCCCTCCTTAGTTCTCCTCTTTGGAAATTTTACATGTTTTCAAAGTTGGAGGAGGCCGTACAATATTCAGATCCAGAACAAGGGCTTAGGAATCAGACAGGCCCAGCTTAAAGACTTCTCACCAGCATTGTGACCTTGGCAGTTCCCTGATTCCCCTGAGCTGCCTCCTCATCTGAGATGGGGTGATAGGTAATTATAATACCCAGATCATGGGGTGGTTGTTAGGACTAGATGAGACAGACGTCATACACTTAGCTCACCGCCTGGCACGGAGGCTCTCACGAAGGCTTAGTCCAAATCTTGCCTCCCCTGAGAAATCTCTGGTGACTCAGAACCAGCCCACAATAGTTCCCCTCCTCTGAAGGGTGTGATTCAAGTCCCAAACGCTCATCCTGGCATTTAACCATTCACCACTTCTGAGTGTTCATCCCCCACGTGCTAACCATGTCTACACCGTCCGTCTTGTCTCCCCACTAGAGTTTAAACTACCAGAGGACAGAGATCATGAAGCAAATATAGGTTCACCTCAGAGATACTGTGGGTTCAGTTCCGGACCACCGCAGTAAAGCAACTATTGTAATAAAGCGAGTGACAACAATTTTGTTTGTTTCCTAGTGCATGTAAAAGTTATGATTATACTATGCTGTAGTCCATTGTGTGCAATTGCACTGTATCTAAAAAACACAATATACAGATCTTAATACTTCATTGCTAAGAAATGCTAACCATCATCTGACGATGGCAGCGTTGCCATAGACCTTCAATTTGCAAAAAATTGAACATTTGCTAAGTGCAATAAATCAGAGCACAGTAAAACGAGGCATGCCTGTATTTTGAGACATTGCAGGTAACTTGCTGGGTGCCTCCCCTTTTCTCCTTTCACCAAACATCTTCAAGTACCCAGCACAAGGCTGGGGGTGGGGAGGGCTGCGTATTGAGGAGACCTGAGTGGCTTGAGCTGGGTTGGGGAGGAATGTGTAGAAGGAGGAGGGACACCCTATAGTGTCCATTTGTGGCGACGTTAGCTCATCCTCTGTCACAGCACTGGGTAAGCAAGGCAGCCTCCTAACTACTGGCATCTGAAAAATGATTCCCCCACAAGGCCCAGCTCCCAGAGTGGAGGCACCGACAGCTGACTGTTTAGCCCAGAATGATGCCAAGAAAATGCTGGCAGTTTAATGAGCTGGGGTCCAGGGAACTAAAAGTAGGTAGGTCCCCTTTGGGGAGAGCCAGAATCTGGAGTGGCTTCCACCATCACCTGCCTGTGGGCGCAGGTATGCACTTCTGTGTTTCTGCCATGCTAGGTCCAAACTCGAGCTGGAGGGGGACACTTAATAAGCCTCCCTCACTGGAACAGGTGTCCCCTGCCCCTACCTGGCCTGGGAACCTGAGCCCGGAGGAAGGCATAGGTCTGTGGCAGCAGAAGAGAGGAGAGGTCAACACATGCCCACGTGGCCATGTGGACCTTGCGCTCCCCCTGTCCCTGGGCCAGAGGCAGTGCCCTCTTCTCCTTCTGGACCCCCTTTTCTGTCTTGGGCCCAGGGGGTCAGGGCAGAACTTGGGAACTCAACCCTCCCCCCATCCTCCCAAAGCTTAGGGCCCCTCTTGCTCTGGGTGGTGGGTCATCACAGCCCCCGTCCCCCGCAGCAGTCACAGCTGCACTTGTCACGCCAGCGGTGGACAGAGCCTCCCACGCGCCTTAACTGGATGTGAAAAGCTAATTCAGGTATAAATGTGAAGGCTTAATGAGGAGAGCGCTGCGGATTAATTATGCCCCTTTCTGCCAAGGTAACGGCGGCATGCACCACCGCAGCCCGCCACTGCTGCCCCTCAGCCCTGGCCCCTCTCTCTGGTGACTTCCTTGGCAAAAGGCCGGCATGTGCCCTCCCTGCTAAGCGGTGATCGTGACCGAGGACAGGGGCGGAGGAGGCGAGTATTAATGATGGTGTTTGGGAGAAGAAATCCGCAGGGCAGCTGTACACGGATGTGGGCACGTGCTGTACTCTCGCAGCCAGGGAGTCAGGCTCCTCCCCACTAGCTCCTCAAACCTTCCAGCTCTTTGACTTTGACCTCAGCTGTGTGCTGAGGGGATTTAAAGAGCTCTAAGACATGCTCGCACTCAAGATGCTGAAACACAACTGGGACTTAATATTATCATCATTATTACTAACTTTACTGAGCACGTCCTGTGGCAAAGCACTGTGCTACACACGTGATGGATTATTTCGTTTCACCTTGTTAGTAACCCTGGGGAGGAGGTATTTTCGTCCCCCTTTTACAGAAGAGGAAAGAGGCCCAAAGAGGTAAAAGGAAGTTGTCCACGGTTGCACAGCCAGAAGTGAGCAAAACTGGGCTCTGATCCCTGTTCTTCCGGGTCCTGGGCTGTTGTGCTGCTCCGTCTACCAGCTGCCCTTTAGGAAGGCCCGGCCCCAGGGATGGAAATAAAAGCCCCACCTCTCATACATGAGTGTGTAATTCTGCACCACAGACGACATGGATGCTTGGAAATGCTAAGGAGGAAGATTGCAGCAAGCTTGGGTGGGCAGAAAGCATGTCCTGCTTTGAGGTAGTTTATTAAAAAGCACGGAGCTTGCTTCCTTGTTCCCCCACCTCCAGGACTGGCAAGGTTTTCCTCCCACCCTCTCCACTGTGAGCCCATCCTAGGAATTCACATTTCTTCTGTGATAGAGGAAGGTGATTCAGCCAGTTTCCAGCACCTGGGGAAGGAATCTCCAGCCAACAGGCCATTTTCCCATCCAGGTGGGGTGCCCCATCACAGGTGAGATGCCAGTCATGCCAGGACTGAGCGGAAATGACCTCCGTGCCCTCTGGCCCCTTCCTGAGCTGATAGAACAGAGAGAGGCCAAGTCTGACTCGCTCTGTAGGCTGTCTGGGGGACCGAGCTTTTGTGTCAGAATAGGAATTTTCCAAGGAATTCTTGGCTGTCCAACCAAGGGACTCTGCTCTCCCCAGCTGCATTTGTGTGCTTCCTTTTTATCTAAAGAGCGTCCAGGGCTGGCTACTGCTGGTCAAACACTGCATACAAGGTTCAAGGGCAGCTGCTGCGGTCACCAAAGGAACCTCCTAAACCAGAGAGCCACAGAAGGTGCAACCGGGTGAGGGGAGGGCAGGCACAGAGAGGTCTAGAGACAAACAAGCTCACAGGGTAAATCAGCAGAAGGAAAAACCCCAGCCTGCATTTCTGGGTTCCCAGAGCAGGCCCTGCTCTCCAGAGCGCTTGCTGACCTCCACATTTGCCCTCCCTGGGTGTGACTCAGCCCGGCACTCCCCTGGGACGAGGGGAGTGTGTCCAGTGCTGATCGCCGAGGTTGACTGCATGCTCACTTAGGTGCCCAGCACTGGGGAAAGTGAATTCTCTTAATCTTAATCCCTTAATTCTCTTAAAAGTGAATTGTCGTAATCCATACGACAACTTTGTGGGGGATTACTGACATCATCCTCATTTTAAAGATGTGGAAATTGAGGCTAGAAAGATAGGCTGACTTGCTCAAGACCAACCAGCTAGTAAGTGGCAGGACTGACACTGGAAATGTGAGGAGTAGAGGGCGCCTATGGAAAGGGGTGGCTTCAGTTTCATCCAATAAATATTTCTGGGGGCACTTACTGTAGCCAGGCAGCCCATTTATCCATTTGGGATGCAGCAGTGAATAAGACAGATGGGGTCCCAGCCTCATGGAGCCCACAGCTTAATGGGGCGGATGAGTGTGCCTTCCATGAGAGAGGCACGTCTCCTGTCCAGCTCTGAGTTCCCACAGCGGCTGCAGGACAGGCTGACATGGGGAGTCACAGGGACCAGGCACGCCGAGGCCCCTGCTCCGACCTCTGGGGAGGAGTCTGGGCATCTGTATGTCCCATGAACTCTCCAGGTGACTGACCACAGGTGGAGGGCCACCGCTGCACAGCAGCCAGGATAGCACTTGAACAAAGCCAGCGGGAACACGTATCTTAGAGGAAAGAATTTGAGGAGTGTTGTGACCATCCAGCTTCCACCTTTGGAGGAGCAGTGCCCCTCAGGGGGCAGGAGTGGGAGGCAGAAATGACTGCTGGGGAGACACCAGGCACCTGTCCTCAAGGCTGACTCAGGTGACAGAATGGTGATGGCAGAGTGACAGGTTAATATGAATTAGCTCAAGGTTCCTGGCTATCATCTGCAAGATTTTATTTATTTATTCCAGTTTCTAAAGAGAGGTCTTTTGGTAGCGTGCCTTGAGATTTAGGTGTAAAGTTGAAAGCACTAATTAAAACACATAAAACATGGCACAGGGCAATTAGAGTGGCAGCAAGTGGTGTGGAGAAACCCCAGCAGCCCCGAGTGTTTGTGAGGGGGAAGAGTCCAGCTTCTGGGGCAGTGAATGCCTTGCCCCAGACACTGGAGGTCAGAAGTGAAGGGGCAGTGGGTGTCCAGAGGCCCCCACTGCTCCAAGTTGGATGTTAAGAGATGGTCTATAACCACAGGAAGTCCCAGGCTGAGGGGAGGCACAGCCCTGTCTTTAAGGAGTTCCTCTTCAAATGTCTGTGTGCAGTCAGCGTCCGCATACTCACCAGTGTGAAGGAAGCGGACTTCCAGTGAAGGCATCGGTATGAGCACTTGAAGTTATTCATGGCCCCACTGAAAACTTGTGTGTGGAGGCTGGGTCCCAGAGCTTTAATCAGATATGTGTGCTAGCTCTTATATATCTGTGACTTTATAAACACTTTGTCAAAGAATCTCATTTCAGTGACTGTCCCTACCAGCTAATGGTCAAAAAGAGACCCAGAAGGTATGTTTACCAGTAATAAAAGCTGATGGTTACAGCTTTGAATCAAGCACCGTTCTCATAACTTCATATATCGTAACTCATTCAAGCCTTGCAACAAAACAATCCAATGACATGGGTAATGTTGGCCTGTTTTACACATGGAGGGAACTGAGGCATAAAACCAGTCTTCTGGAAGCCACACGACTGACTTTATGTGCTCTCGACAAGTAATTGTGAACTTTTGAACATGTTGAGGGCTTCCATTTTGATAACTGGATCTCTATTTGATATTTTCATTTGTACAAGTCACCTGCAAGCCGGAAATTATTTTTCAGTGCCAGCCCCTAACGTATCATGGAAAGTTCACTTCCATTGCATCTTAGTGAGATGCCAGTTTGGGTGCCAACTGGAAAGTGCTGATCCCAGCGCCCTGGCACGAAGCGTGGCACTACCTGAGGGTGCCGTGTGAGCCGAGCCCTGCCGGGCACCTCACACGCCCCGAAGACGTGGCAACTGGAAGTGTGCAGAC
Source organism: Camelus bactrianus (assembly GCF_048773025.1). NCBI lineage: Eukaryota > Metazoa > Chordata > Mammalia > Artiodactyla > Camelidae > Camelus > Camelus bactrianus. The sequence goes on along the minus strand of NC_133558.1, from coordinate 26,802,895 downwards.
CTACCCCCTGGGAATGGCATCTTCAGTTTGTGCCACAGGAAGTCAGAGTCCAGGGTCCAGGCACCAGCTCCCGTGTGACCCGGGAGAAGCCTCTCCACCCGTCTGGGCCTGAGCCCCCATCCGAGTGCTGGAGGGCTGCGCGCAGGGTCACTGGAGGCAGCTCTTTCAAAAGGGGGATTCCTGAGGCCCAGCCCTGGGGGTTCTGACTCAGCAGGTTCTGCATGGGGTCCACACAGTGATCGAAGACTCACAGCCACTTCAATAACAGTAAAGTGAGAGTCCTAACGCCTCCTGGCGCAGACATCAGCGGCTAGCGTTGCTGGAGTACTGCCCGTGGAGCAGGCCCTGTGCCGAGTGCTCTGCATCACAACGACCCGTGCTGCTGATGCTACTGTAACCTCACTGCGAGATGAGGAGACAGACTTCGGGAGGTGGAGGTGCTTTCCAAGGTCACCAGCCAGGGAGTACCATCGCTGGGACTTGTACGCAGACGACATGACTTCAGTGCCTGCATCTGTACCCATTACGTTAGTCTGTCACCTTTCTTGTTCAGCCCACTGCCCCGCCCTCTCCCTGGTCCTGCTGGATGGGCAGCGTGACTGTCTCACAGCCGCTTGTGCCGGGGCTGGGCGAGTGTCTCATACCAGCCACCGGACTGGCTGGCCAACAATAAATCAGAGAGTTTTGCCTGAGAGTGTGTACAGAGACACTGAGATGAGGCTGAATCCGTTTGGCTGGTGTTGGGACCTGGAATGATAAGGTCAGAACTGGGGCTAGAGATGGCGCATGGCACCTCAAAGATGTGTTGACATTGAATTTATAGGAAACTTTTCAGAGGAGGCTGGTTTGCAGAGAGGGGAGTGGAGCGGATGGACAGAGAGAAGAGAGACCAAGAGATGAGAAAGAGAAGAGTTTCTGGATGCCTTTCCAGGCCTCCTGAGACCAGCCTGCACTACCCAAAGGGAGGATCCAAGACCTTCACTTACGTCTTTGTAATAAATCCCCTCTGCTTAAGCTGCCTCGGTGGGTTTCTGATCCTAACAGTGAGTTATTCTTAAAATACTTGTCCTGACTTCCCCGTAAAAGTTTTTGGGATCAAATCAGATCATGTATTTGAAAGGGCTCAGTGACCTAGGAGGAACTGCAGCAATTAGGAAGTATCTGGGAAACAGTTCTAAGCTTAAATATAATCAATGGATCGCTGCAAGGAGAACTCAGAGGCCGGAGGACTTACCGCAGGACAGTTTTAATTAAGGGAGCTCTACAAAGGCAGAGGTTGTGCACAGAGATTTGTGGGAGGTATATGATATGGATGGCAAGAGAAAAAACCCTCCAGGCAGAGGAAACAGAATGAGCAACCATGGGCAGAAGGTGTGAGGGGTGAGGGGATGGCAAGGGGGCTGCAATGGCTGCTGTCCAGCAGGGACAAATTGGGGAACTCCGGTGAGTGGACTTTTTCTGTATATGCTGGGTACTAGGAAGCCATTGGAGTTAAAGACCAAAGGGATCTGATGGGTTGGTTGGAACGGAGAAGGGAGAGATCACTTAAAGTCAGTGTAGTTTCAGGGAGTGTGGAAAAGCATTCAGAGAGATATTTCATGAATGAAGAGTCCCAGGCCTAGGTCATAGGTTGGACATGGGTCACTCGTTCATTCAACAAGCTTGGATGGGCACCTGCTATGCTGACACTGTTTCAACAGAGCTAAGCGTGGTTTTTGCCTCTTGCAGCCTGGTTAGGGGTTAGGGGCATGGACATTAATACAACAATGACGCTAATCATTACAAGATCACAGATGGTGAGAAGAACCTGCTGCAGGGGCTTGACCAAATTGGGAAGAGGACAGAGGTGCATCAGGGAAGGCTTCCCTGAGGAAGTGAGGCTTTCCCTGAGATGCAAAGTCTGAGCAGTTTTCTAGGTGATGAGTAAGTAGAAAAGACATTCCAAGTTGTGAGAACAAAGACCGGGATATGGTTGGAACACAGAGCAAGAAGTTTGGAGGGGTGGAGGTCTTGGTGAGAGAAGAGGCTGAGAAGGCAGGAGGGGCCTTCAAACCCAATGATAGATTTTCGTCTTTATCCTAAAAGCAATAGGAAAGAGCCACAGGAGCATGTGGGCAGGGAGGGACATGACTGGATTTGTGAGTTTTGAAGTTTGCTTTGCATGAAATGTGGATAACAGGTGGGAGTGGATCAAAAGAGAATTCTGTGGAGCCAGTTAGGAGGCTTTGGCTGTAAGCATTGGAAACCAACCCTGATTATCTCAGGTGCAAATGAACTGAGACTAGGGGACTCAAAACAGAAGGCTCTTGGGACCTAGGTGACTGGTTTGAGTTTAGGCCCCCAACACTCTTCCCCCTTCTAACCCTGTCCTTGGGGCTCTCACATGCAGGGGACATGGCTGACAGCTGCTTTGGGGTCATATCTTTACATTTGCTACCAGGAAAAAGAAAAAATTCAGGGGAAGCTCTGATTGGGTGACATGTGTACACTGGCATCTAATTGCTATGATTTGGAGATGCGCTTGGGGGGGTAGTTCCTGGGGTTGACAGCCCCACAAAAAGCAGATGGAGTCTGGGAAGAGCAAATCTCCAAAGGAAATGGTGAAGGACAGGAGAATCTGCTACCAGAAAGTGGTAGAAAGGATGTGGCACAGATGAAGCAGAAACAGATGTGTAATGCAGACACTATTGCAATTATCTAGATGGGGAAGAGCCCCCAAAATGGTTTCATTTTTGGAGGATGGGAAATCAAGAAAGGAGACAAAGTCTAAATTACCACATGCCAGATAATTAGGTCATTTTCCTTATCTTCACTATAGCCCCATGATCTAAGACTCATTTCACAGATGAGAAAGCTGAGGCTCAAGAGAGCTGGGGCTGCTTGCCTGAGATCACACATCCAGTGGCAGAGCTGAGTTGATCCTGGACTTTGAGGTTGATGACCTTCGTGCCTTCTTGTACCCCATGTGTATTATTCCTGGGAAGTGAGTTTGGGAGAAGAAAATAGCATTGGCTGTTGACCCTGACTTTCTAATCATGGGGATGCCAGAGAGAACAGCTTTAGAGACAGCTTAAAATCCAGGCTGCCAGACAGGGCAGGGGTTCAGGCCAGGCGTGGAGTTGAGAGGGCATCCCGGCAGACTCCAAGGCACGTGGGTCCAGCATTAACACGGGTCCCTGCAGGCCTTCTCCCTCCACTCTCCGCCCTTCCCCCTGGATGCACTTACACAACTTGTCCGCCTTCTGCTGATCTTCTAATTAACAAAACAGCCAATTGCTTGATTTTTTTCTTTCAAATTCATATTTTAGGAAAGGAAGCAAGGTTTTGCACAGGTTTGTCTGATTGCTGGATTAGCAGGCGCCTTCCAACTTCTTAATCCTTATTTAATTTCTAGATAACCTGGTTCAGCTCAACATAGCCTGCACCTAGGAACCTCAGGAGAAAGGCTGCATTTCAGGAGTTAAGCACCGGCATTGTGTTTATTCTTTAATGTGATCAAATTGTGCCTTGTCTGTAATGAGAGGGATAGGTGCTCACAAAGCAGTGTGCTGCCAGGTACAGAACTCAAAGAGCAGAGTCTGAAGCTTGGAAATAATGCCGCGGAGAGACGGAGTGGGGCATGGGCTCGGGAATGGGGCCAGAGTGAGAGTGTGAGCGGATTAAAGACCTGCGAGCCCCAGGCTGAAGCAGAGACTCAACACAGCCAGGGTCCAGGCAGGAAACCGGGTAATTTGAAGAGTTGAATAAAGGGTCCCTTTAGAGGAGAGGGCAGGATGCAGGGAGACCACAAGGGATGATGCAGTAGCCAGGGCTAGGGACAGCAGGGCCCCCCCCCCCCCAACTAGATCTGAAAGGCTAGCCAGAGGTCAGTCACTGGGCGCTGGAGGCAGAGCAAATTGTGTGGGGAGGACCACCCTACAGGAGCTGTGACCCCACCAGTTGGGGCCCGGGGGATGAGCACCCGAGCCCACCCTCTCCCTCCCCTGATCTCTTGCTGGTGGTCTTTGTTGGCCAAACCCAACTGGAAGCCAGGGGGCGAGGAACCCATTGAGGGGTCCCACATACAGCAGCCTCCTGGGGTGCAGACAGGGGAGGTGGGCAGGGAGCAGATATGGAGGGGCAAGCAGAAGATGCCCAGCTCTGCTCTCTGGGGTCATCCTCTTGGCCTCTCTGGCTCTGCACTTGGCTGCAGGCTATGAAGAAAAGAAAAGTGGGTGGGTGACGTGGGGGCCAGGCTCAGCCTCAGTCTTTGCTGTCTGAGCCTGGCCTCCCTGTTTCCTGACACCCAGTCTAGGCCGGCTGTGTTTTCATGCCCTTTCTCTCTCTCCTTACCTTCAAAGCTCACTTGTCTCTTGGGGCTTATGAGGTAAAGGGAACTGGTCTGACAGATTGAACCTGGTTTAAGTGTGTTTCCCCTCCCTGTTCATACAGAGAAACAGCAACACTCAGCCTCTCAGACCTGCCTCAGACCTCAGAGGAGTCTGGACACAGCTCCTCTGAGGATGGGAAGCATACGCCTGTTCCAGGAGTGCCAGGCCTGCCTCGCCTTGGCTCCCATCTTTTCCAGGACCTAAGGATCTGTGGGCGTGGAGGCAACTTCTGGTCATGCTACCCCCTCAACTCCTTGACTCTTTCACAATTTAGTGAGTTCCTGTCCTTTCTTCTAGGAAGCCTTTCCTGGTTATCCCACCTACATCATTTGCCCCTACTCGCCCCTCATCATTCATAGATTCAGGTTATTCCTGGATATGGCTCCTGCAGTGTGGGTTCTCGGTCCCCTGGACTGATCACTCCCAGGATGGTATCTGTGGCATGTCCCCCAGCTCTCCCTGCATCAGTGCACCAGCTCAGTCAACGTCTGAGAAATATGTGTAACCACATGAAGACTCATCTACCCAGACTCCAGAGAAACATTGCTGAGAATTATACGTAATATATTCAGGGTCCCATGGCTCTGGGAACAGAGACCATTGAACCAGGGTCCCGCTAGGATTTTGGAAGCTGAGATTGTTAGACTTGGAAAGAAGCAAAGAAATCATCTAGCCCCAGACTTTGCACTAATTTTTAGCTACAGAATCTTTCATTTCCCACAAACATAACCTTTCGTGGATTCCAATAGATAAAGAGATAAATAGCAGCTGTTTTGATTGAAGAGGTATAGGGATTGGGGCTCCATCACTCAGCCTCAAATAATCCAAAAATTCCATGTGACACAGGCTAAAGCCTCAAACTGTCCAACCCCAGGCATGAACACTGAGACTGCAAGGTGGGGGGACTTGCCTGAGCCGTTTCCTGCCAAAGGAGAAACTGGCGTTCCCAGGCAGGTGTCCTGTCCCTCTCTCCTGGCCTCCTCTGGACATCCTCACAAGTCACTGCCCAGGGTCAGGTTTGTCTCCCTCAATCATCTTTGGCCGGCCCTCTCTCCTGTCTACCAGATATGCCCCAAGAAGCCAGGTCTGTGGGGCGCAGAGCACAGCCTGTGAGGCTGGGCCAGGCTGGTGGGCAGTGCTGGACAGCTGGCATCTCCTGACTTACCCCAGCCCTTTAAGACCCAACTGCCAAGCAGCCCAGGGCTTCGGGTCACAAAGGGCCCAGGCCAGTTCCTCTCCTGTCCTTAGATGGGCACCTCCTCTCTCAGCCCTCCTGGGAACCTCATGGTGACCTGGCGGCTGGGGCCAGTCCACACTCCCACTTCCTGCATGGAGTGGCATTAGCATGCAGGGCCAGGGCTGGCTGGTTCCTCGTATTATTTGCACAGGTTAAGTATTCCTGATAAGGCTTCTCAAGTCAGAGGGCTGAAATGAACTTAATTAGAACTCGGAATACTCAAGGTAGAGATAAAGGCCTCTGAAACAACAAACGGGGGAATTGGAGAGGAGGATGGGAGAGAGAAAAGGAGAGGGTGAGGGAAGCTGGTCCCATGCCAAGATGAAACCCTGTCTTGTGCAGAAGAGGAGACCGGAGCTGCGTTGTGCTTTTCACCCCCCCCCCCCAAAGTTCTCTCACCAGACTCAGCCTCAGATCATCTCTTTGTCACATGGGTAGAGGGTCCATATTCGGGGCACAAGCAGCCCAAGAATGAGGAGGGGGCTGGGCGGCAGGAGGAGGAAAGGGAATCTGGCATTTATTAAAAGTTGGAAGGACCAACAGCCTCCTCCCTTCCAGGGCTCATGATTGCCTCCAGTTTCGGGGAGGAGATGGTGGATGAGAGGGTAGGACAAGGAAGGAGTTCTCTTGAATTCTTTCAGTTTTTCAAGTTAGATCTATCCTGTCACCCTCCGACTCCCACACTTCCTGGAGCCTGAGTCCCCTGTAGATGCACATTTAGATGGACAACTAGGACACCTTGCCATTCCAACTATAGCAGGGGTGGCTGGTGGCCCACCAATGTCCATGCACACCATGGCCCCTGTGCAGGGCAGGCTGGAAGTGTCTGGAAGGTAAGGATGGAGGCAGCTTTCAGCCTATGACCCATGAGAGCTGGGGGATTAGCTCCCCAGCTTCCTTGCCTCTCGGTGGAATGACCCATACGTATGTTCACACAGATCCCCGAGGTCCCCAGTGGTTGAACCCCAGTAGCCCACAGTGGCACCTATTCAACAGCATACCCTTTTTTCCTGGTGCTTCCTGGGCTCATGACCCCAGTAACTACTTGCATTCAAATCCTTATTTTAGGATTCTCTTTGAAAGACCCAATCAAACATGCTTAGGGTAAACTATCTTCAAAGACAAAGGCTGGACTTCTCTCTCCCCACCTCAATTTTCCCTTTGGCCTGCACGGCAAAGTGATGGCTCCTACATTTCTCCCATCTCACATCCTGACCAGAGCTGAGCATCCTCCTCCTCCTCACAGGACAAAGGACGAAACTGAGGCCCTGAGAGGGTGAGTTACTTGCCCAAAGTCTCTGAGCGAGAACTAAAACACAGATCTGCTGATTTCATTCTTCGGGCAGGAACAGCCTCCTCCAGTTTCCCAATAAAACCCGGATATCTCACTAAGGACAATCATCCTTTACTCTTATTGAGGGATTTACAGTTGGTAATACCTATTTATAGTTTGTGATGGGGAATCCTATTTTACAAATACGAAATCAATGTGTTTTAATTTTCTCACTAAATTGCATTCTCATGCAACCTTCCTTCTCCAAGGCTGAGCCGTGAGTTTGTCATCCTCGCAAAGGAGACGGTGGGTTTGCTTTGAGCAGAGACTCCATGGTCTCCAGGCCCCTGGAGAACCAAGTAGAGTTTACATTGTGGCTCATGCACTGTGACCCCAGACAGATGACTCCTCCGTACTGAGGCCTCTTCATCTGCTCCCAGGGGCTGGGCCAGTGCCTCCTTTGCAGAGCAGCTTGAGAAGACAGTGTCTGGTGCAGAGTACACGCCTCTCACAAGTTAGCAGGCCTGGAGGATGTCCATAGGGCTTCACACAGAAGGCAACCATCAGAATGGGAGCCCATTCCTTCCTGTCCTGGGCGTCTAGGGGGATGAGGAAGCTGGAAATGGGTAGGTAAGCAGTAAGACCTGCATCTCGTCTTTCTCCAGGCTGAACTCCCCAAGGAGAAAGGCATGCTGGGTTCATGGAGAAGACACTGAGAGCAGAGAAGATTCTGGTTTCCTTCTCATTTGGGGCTTGAGAAGGTCATTCCCTCCCAGGCTGCTCCTGCCCCGATGAGAGGTAGCTGCACTGAAGTCAAGGAGGTGCTTGTAGTAAGGTTAGGGGAGGGAGGGCATGAGTTTGGGTCTCCAAGCGCCCCCTTGGCTCCTATGTGCCTGGACATTTCTGCTTGACCTGAAGTTATGTGAGTCTGGTTGATTGTCATAGGGTTCAGAGAAGGCTGCAGGGCAGGACCTCAGAGGGTCCTCAGCATGATCAAGAGGCAAAATGGGACCAGTTCTATTTGGAGTGCTAGGGTGGCCCAGCCCCGACGGAGGGGAGAAAGAACAGGAGGCTAGCAGCCTCGCCCATTGGCCATGGAAGGCCTGCCAATCACTTAGGGTAGAACACACTACCCCATCTTGCTGGGCACCAACCTGCACACACCCAGGGACTGGCTTGAGGCCAGATGTGCCCTTCTCTCCCAGTGCCATGCTAGCCACCACCCACCCACATGGGTGCCATCCTGGAGGGCAGGAAGGAGAGAGGTTGAAACCCGAGAGATCAGTACTTTGTCCACAAGAAACTGCACGATTCCTTTCGAAGACTAAGTTATTGAATTAGACCTAGATTACCATACTGGGCTAAAGCTTTAGTTTCTCCCCTCCCTCTTTACCCACAGAATGGGAGCACAGGAGAGAGCTCCAACAGCAGATAGAAAATAAAGAAAAGGGGTTTCTGCACATCTGAGCACACTGAGTACCTCCGCAACCCTGACACATGTGTATTACCTTGTCTGATTCCCCATGTGTGCTGGAGAACAGCCATCACTGGGGGTCAGTTTAGAGTGTCCATGTGGTCTGTAATGACAGAGGCCATGGTGGCATGCCCAGAATCATCTCTATTATTACTATTTCCACTGCCAGAGGCTCCAGAAGCCTTTGGCTCCTCCTGCTAGCAAGTCCCTCTGTGCTAGGCTCTCAGCTGGGCTGTTTGGTGAGGAATTGAAGGTAGATGCAGCAAAACTCAGGGAAACAGCTTAGGCTTTGCAAACACCCAGACTGGACCTGGGTTGAAATCCCAGCTGTATGACCCTCGGGGAGCAACCCAGCCTCTGTCAACTATAAAAATGTTGATAATGTTAAGTCCACAGTTTGGATGTGAGAGTTAGAGGTGCAGGTAGCATAGTAGGTACTCAAATGGTAGCAAGTTTTAGAACGAGTGAGTGAGTGAATGGGTCACTTGCAGAGATGAGCACAAGTTCATGGATCCTGCACTGAAAGGCAGTATAACGTAGCGTTTAAGACTTAGGGCTAAAGCCAAATGGCCCACGTTCAAATCCTGGCTTGGTCACTTACTTGCTATGGAACTCTGGAAAATTTACTTAACTCTCTAGACCTTAGCTCCCTCATGTGTACAATGGGCAGGAGGAGAGCGATACCCACGGAGCGGGGCTGCTGTGAGGATTAAAGGAGTTCACGTGTGCGGACCTCCCTCAGCAGCAGTGACTGGCACAGATCAAGTGCACCATAAAAGCTCCCCTTTATGGTGATGATGACGTGCTAACAGCTGCCATGCCACTCCATCCCTGTGCCTGGCACTGCACTAGGCCCCGTGGAGGATATGAGAAGCATAAGAAAGGACATCGGCCTCAAGGAGCTTGTTGAGGAGGCCAGATGCGCATCCTGAAGCAAGCATGCTCAGGCCTGCATGTGGGCAAGAGTGACGTGAATGTAAGCAAGGGCCCAGGGGACATGCAGACAGCAGATGCCACCAGGAGCAGAGGAGCAGGCGGAAGGACGCTCGAGGCACTGGGCAAGGCTCAGCAGAAATGATGCCGACGTGCGCTTGAAGGACAGACTGGGGTGCTAGCCAGCCTCCACCCACCCAGCGTCTCATCGCCGTCTGCCACCACGGAGGCACCTAAGAGTTAAGCCAGAGGTGTGTAGTAGACAAGGGCTGCCTAGGAGTCCAGACACCAGGGGCCTTTTTCTCTGCTTCATCTTTTGAAGAAAAGACATGGGGCAGTTCGAGATTTGCAGGCACTAACTACTATATATGGAACAGATAAACAAATTTCTACTGCATAGCACAGGGAACTATATTATCTTGTAGTAACCTATAGTGAGAATATGAAAAGGAATATGCACATGTATGACTGAAACACTATGCTGTACACCAGAAATTGACACAACATCTTAAACTGACTATACTTCAATAAAAAAAAAAATAGAAAAGAGGCTTGGGGCAATCACTTGTCTCTCTGAGGCTCAGTATCCTTAAAATGGGAATAACTGTACCTATCCTTGCAGCCTCACGGACTGTAGCCAGGCTAAAATAAACCAAGAAGGGACTAGAGTGGTTGCTACAATCTTAGTGTGACTTAGCCAGTGTGTTAACTGCCAGTCCTTGGAACCACTGGGAAGAGTCAAGGTAGATTGTCTAAAGGAGAAGTTGAGGTTCTTTCACCCCTGCCTGGGGAGGGGACAGTCATATCACACAGGCTTAGAGTCTCTGAGATTTTGAGTTTTAATTTCCCCAGAGGCTTGACATTAACTGTGGGGCAAGTAGCTGGCATCTGAATCTTTCCTCCGCCCAGACATCAGGGATGGTGAGGACAGAAGCTTCAAGCTCTAAGCTCCTTACGGGCATATACTGAAATCCAAGCTTGTTTGTTGGGTGGTGACGTTTCTTCTCTGACCCTGAGATGCTGGCCTAGGGGATCCCGTCTGCTCCCCCTTCCCCATGTCCATCCATCTCTGATCACCACCTCCACCCTGTCTTCCTCTCTGCTCACACCAACCCAGAAATGAGACATAATCACTTTCCATCCTGCTCTGCATTGTGATAAATAATATGCTTCTGAGGAAGAGAAAAAATATCGAGCATGTAAAATATTGAGCTGCTCAGAAATATTCATGAGGTTTTTGTACATGCATTAGGGTTTTCCCTCCAGGCTGAAGGCCACCTGCTAGAACAAACTTAGTCACTACTTGGCCTTTCTTTGTTTTTCCTCCCTGTGTTTATGATTTTTCACAACATTCAGATTGAAAGACTGAAAATAATCATCAGTAGGACTTGGAGAGGGCTATGCTGAGCTCATCGACAAGGAGCCTACAGATGGAAGGATTTTGAGATGGACTGCCCTACAGAATGCCTCCAGGCATGGAGGTGGGTGAAGACACAGCCCTACCCTCAGGTCCCCACTCTGATGGGGAGAAAATCCAGTCCTCAGGGAGACACAGCCCTATCTTCAGGGAGCCCCAGTCTGAGAGGGGACACATAGTCCAGCCTTCAGGGAACCCCAACCTAAAGATGTTACCAAAGGCAAATTCATGTAGTGAATGCACAGTGAGGCCAAACTGAAATGTCTGAAGTTTGAAGCAGAGAAATGTTTAATCACAGAATCAAGCAAGTAGAAAGAATGGCTTGTGCTCAGAAAACCCCAAAGTCCTTGAAGGGTTGCAGCAAAGCATTTTTTAAAGGCAAGGCTGGGGAGGGGCAAGTCAGGGTATGTGATTAGCTGTGCACAACTGTAACTGGTTGATGGTGATCAAACATTAGGCACCAGAAGTTCTGGGGGCGACGTGCTCATGATCATCTAGTTAATTCCTTTCACCTGGTGGTTGTTAGCACCTCAAATCAGGAAATATGCATCAGACACTATTATCTAGGTACTTGAGAGAGAGCTAAAGCAGAGGATATGGGGGGTGGGAGGTCTGCCCTAGGAAGATCCCATAGGGTCATGCTCAGTTACAAGGGGTGATAGCCCTGTCCTCAGGGAGCCGCAGGCTGAAGGTGTTACCAGAGGGAAATTTGTGTTCTGGACGCACAGTGAAGCCAAACTGAAATGTAGGAGTTTGAGCAGACAAAGGTTTATCACAGGGTCAAGCAAGGAGAAAGAATGGCTTGTGCTCAGAAAAGTCCTGGTGAAGGATTAGGAAAGAGACTAATTTCCCCAATGCTAAAACTGTTTGCTGATTCTGACTATGAAATCCTACAGCTTGCTTTCTCTCCCTTACTGCTTTTGTGCTAAGCATCCCCCAAATCTTCTCCCTTACTTTCTTTACAATAGTTTTAACCCAGAGGCTATGTTCAGGAAGAGGGTAATGGGCCAATAATCCCTGAGGAATGGAGCGACCCCCACACCCCCGCTGCCATTCTCCATTACACAAAGCTAAGAGGAATGTAGCAGCACTCTGTAAAGTGCCCTGATTGTTTCCACCTTTTCTGACCCACCCAGTTTTTCTATAAAACTTCAGGACAACAACACCAAGATGGATTCATAGTTTCTAAGGTGTTAGCCTGCTGGGACTCCACTTGGCCTGGCAAAGCAATGAAGCTGTTCTTTTTCTCCCCAAAACTCTGCCTCCTAGTCTCAATCTGGCTTTCAGGGTGCAGAAGCCGGTTTTTCAGCAACAGCCCCAGTCTGAAGGTGTTATGGAAGGCAAATTCATGTCCTGGATGCACAGTGAAGCCAAACAAGCAGATGGAGAAGTTTCGAGCAGAGAAAGGTTTATCACAGGGCCAACCAAGGGGAAAGAATGGCTTGTGCTCAAAAAACCCCAAAGTCCTGGAGGGTTGCAGTAAAGCAGTTTTAAAAGCAATGTAGGAGGGGCCTGTCAGGATTTGTGATCAGCTGTGCACAGTGACGGCTTGATGGTGAGATCAACCATTAGGCAACAAGGTCTGGGGGCTACATGTTCATGATCAAGTAGTTAATTCCTTCCACTCGGTAGTTTTTAGCATCTGAAGAACTCAGGAAATATGTATCAGATACTACTATATCTAGGTACTTCAGAGAGAGCTACAGCAGATATGGGGGAGGTCTGTCCTAGGAAGACCCCATGGGATCATGGCTCAGTTAAGGGGAGACAGCCCTCCCTCAGGGAGCCTCAGTCTGAGGGGAGACAGTCCTGCCTTCAGGGGTCCCCCCAGCCTGAAGGTGTTACCAAAGGCAAATTTGTGTTCTGGATACACAGTGAAGCCAAACAAACTGAGATGTAGGAGTTTGGAGCAGAGAAAGTTATCACAGGGCCAAGCAAGGAGAAATAACGGCTTGTGCTCAGAGAAGTCCTAGTGAAGTTGTAGGAAAGGAACTTCCCCCATGCTAAAGCTGTTTGCCGATTCTGACTATGAAGTCCTGCGGCTTGCTTTCTCTTCCTTTACTGCTTTTGTGCTAAGCATCCCCCCAAACTTCTCCCATATGTTCTTTACAGTAGTTTTAACCTAGAGGCTGTGCTCCAGGAAGAGGGTAATGGGCTGTTAATCTCGGAAGAATGGACAGACTCCCCTGCAGTTCCCCATGACGCCAAAGCTAAGAAGGACGTGGAGTATGGAGCAGAGAAAGGTTTATCACAGGGCAAGCAAGGAGGAAGAACGTCTTGTGCTCAAAAAAACACCAAAGGCCTGGAAAGGTTGTAGCAAAGCATTTTTAAAGGCAAGGTCGAAGAGGGGCAAGTCAGGGTGTGATCAGCTGTGCACATTTTCTGGTTGATGATGATTAACCATTAGGCGCCACAAGGTCTGGGGGCTACATGCTCTTGATCAAGTAGTTAATTCCTTCCACTTGGTGATGGTTTTTTAGCATCTGGAGAACTCAGGAAATATGCATCAGATACTGTTATCTAGGTACCTCAAAGAGAGCTAAAGCAGAGGCTATGGGGGGAGGTCCGTCCTAGGAAGATCCCATGGGGTCATGCTCAGTTATGGGAGCCTGCCCTCCCTCAGGGAGCCCCAGTCTAAGGGGGAGACAAGTCCTGCCTTCAGGGAACCCCTAGCCTGAAGGTGTTATCGAAGGCAAATACATATAACTGAACGCATAGTGAGGCCAAACTGAAATGTAGACGTTTGAGCGGAGAGAGGTTTATCACAGGGTCAACCAAGGAGAAAAAAACCCAGAAGTCCTGGTGAAACAGTAGGAAAGGAACTAACTTCCCTGATGCTAGAGCTGTTTGATTCTGACTAGGAAGTCCTGCAGCTTGCTTTCTCTTACTGCTTTTGTGCTAAGCATCCCCCAGTCTTCTCCCATACGTTCTTTACAATGGTTTTAACCCAGAGGCTATGCTCCAGGAAGAGGGTAAAAGGCTGATAGTCCCAGAAGAATGGACCACCCCCCGCAGCCAGCCCCCACCATGGTTCCCCATGATGCCAAAGCTAAGAGGAAGGTAGCAACACCCTGTAAAGTACCCCAATTGTGTCCACCTTTTCTGGCCCAGTTTTTTCTATAAAACTTCAAGACCCCAACCCCAAGATGGATTCAATCTCTAAGGCATTAACCTGCTAGGACTCCCCTTTGCCTGGGAAAAAAATGAAGCTGTTTTGTCCCAAAACTCTGCCTCTTAGTCTCAGTCTGGCTTTTGGGGGTGCAGAGGCTGGTTTTTCGGCAACAGCCCCAGTCTGAAGTTGCTACAGAAAGTAAATTTGTGTCCTGGACACATAGTGAAGCCAAAACAAACTGAGATGTAGAAGTTTGGAGCAGAGAAAGTTTCATAACAGGGTCAAGCAAGGAGAAAGAACGGCTTGTGCTCAGAAAAGTCCTGGTGAAGGAGTAGGAAAGAAACTAACTTCCCAATGCTAAAATTGTTTGCTGATTCTGACTATGAAATCCTGCAGCTTGCTTTCTTCTCCCTTACTTCTTTTGTGCTAAGCATCCCCCAAATCTTCTCCCTTACTTTCTTTACAATAGTTTTAAACCCAGAGGCTATGCTCAGGAAGAGGGTAATGGGCCAATAACCTCCGAGGAATGGAGAGGCCCACACCCCCACCCCTTTAGCAATTCCCCATGACGCCAAAGCTAAGAGGAATGTGGAGCTTGGAGCAGAAAAAGGTTTATCACAGGGTCAAGCCAGGAGAAAGAGGGGCTTGTGCTCAGAAACCCTCAGAACCTGGGAGTGCTGCAGCAAAGCGTTTTTAAAGGCGTGGTGGGGGAGGGGCCTGTCAGGATTTGTGATCAGCTGTGCACAGTTCTGACTGGTTGATGGTGAAGAACCCTTAGGCCCCAGAGGTCTGGGGGCTACATGCTCGTGATCATCAAGTAGTTAATTCCTTTCACTTGGTGGTGGGTTTTAGCATCTGAAGAATTCAGGAAATATGCATCAGATACTATCTTGTAGGTACCTCAGAGAGAGCTAAAGCAGAGGATATGGGGGAGGGGTCTGTCCTAGGAAGACCCCATAGGGTCCTGCTTGGCTAGAAGGGGAGACAGCCCCCCCTCAGGGACCCCAGTCTGAGGGGGAGACACAGCCCTGTCCTCAGGGAGCCCTAATCTTAGCGGTGAGACACAGTCCAGCTTTTAGAGAACTTCCTGTCTGATTCGAGATTCCATTCTCATCTGGGAGGTCGTGTTAAGAACCTCCATGACTTTGTAATCTTGAAAAATGTTTGGGAGTTCCATCTTTAATGGGAAACTATACTCATTTATTCACCCAACATTATTTATCTAACGCATGGTGTGCTTCGCATCAAGCACTCATAAACACTGGGGAGTTCACCTAAAGAAAAGCACATTCCTTCTCCCTGAAGAATACTGGTCTTCTTTAGGAGACAGTTATGTAAAAGCTTACACCAGCTGAGAAGTGCTGTGACCAGGATGAGTGCAGCTGAGGAGAGAGCGGGAGCTTTCTCCAGAGGCGGCGGCCTGCCTCTGCTCTTCGCTCATGTTTCCTGTATCCCCGTTTTGCTGTGGGGTCTTGGCAAAGATAGGAAGAGGAAGAACACCAGTTTTGAATGTAGAATATCTAAGCCTCTGTAATGATGTTTTTTCCTCATTTATGAATTCGTTCAATAAATTTTTTTGAGACCATCTAGATTCAAGTACTGTGCAAAATTTGGGAGATAGAGAGGTCTATAGGCATAATTCCTGCTCTCAAGCACCTCATGGCCATGTAGACTTTTCAGCAATTCTCATTCGGGTACATTCCAGAGGTTTAAAGCAAAACACAGCTGCAGGTCACCTGTCTTGTCCGTACCTCGTAGCATAGATGTGCCTGGGTAGAGACCCAAACCTGGGAGGGGCAATCTAAAACCTGCTGCATTTATCTGATCCCCACTCTTAAGAGATTTCTGTTTATATCTGATCAGCTTTCCTCCATGCTTCTTGGTGCAGAAGGGTCCTCTTTTCATTTGGGGGGGGGCCAAGGAGGAGCCATTTCCCTGTCCTCCGCGTATCTGCCCTCTGGACCTTGCTCTGCCTCACACAGCCCAGACATCTGCGTGGTGTCTGCACACTGAAAAACCCCGAAGGTGACCAGATGATTGGTTTCTAAGTATCCAGAATTGAGATCTGTGATACTCATTTCTCTGGGCAAAGCTGTGTCAAACACTGGGGAGATTTGGTGGGGTAGGGTGGGTGGCGGTGGTAAACCAGCAGTAGGCTTTGTGTTGTGGGCACACAAAACGGTGTCGGTGATGTGTGGGTTGGTAAAGAATTACCAGAGATGGAGAAGAGTTTAGGGAAGTTTAACAGGGACTTTGCTCTAGGCAACAGCGGGCCACACTGGTGAGAGGTGCCTGCGTGAGCACTGAGGGCGGGTGGACAGGGTCTTTTATTGGGGGGAGGGGGCTGTGCGCACAAGGAGTAGGGGCTGTATGATCAGTTCCTGCACAGGCGCCTGACTGGTTGTAAGATCTGTCAGAGTATCTCTGAATAATAGGTTTTAAGACTTTGATGAGGGCAGGATGTAAGGCCTGTCGCCTAGGGTACTGCGAGATGGGCTATCTCCTGGGGCGATGAGTTTTGTTAGAGTAAACACACATTAAGAGAAGATGCTTTACATCTTGCAGAAATGCAGGTGTGTGAAATTTCCTGCAGTGGAGAGTGGGGGTTCAGGTATCAATAGACTCCAGGCACACAAAGAGCCCGGGGTGGGGTGGGTTTATGACTCCAGAGAATGCTAGCCAGCTCCACATTTTGGGGATTGGAGCAACAGGTTGGACCACTTTGGGGGTCAGAGTGAAGTGGTCACTTCTCTGAGACCTGGAATGTGAGAATATTGCTCATGGAAATAGCCATCTTTCGATCTGGTAGAGATGGCTGCGTTAGGTACAGGTCAAGCTGCTGTAACAGAGACTCAAGACACAGTGGCTGACAGAAGAGGGGAGTTTATGTCTCTCTTTTGAGACAGGCTGGAGGCAGGTGGATGGTGTGGATTAATCAGAGTCTTAGGCTGTGGGCGCAGCTCTGCTACCTTCAGCACAGTCCGTCCATCACTGAGTCCCAGAGGGCTGCTGCAGGGGAAGCCCTTCCCCAGCCTGCGGGGAGAGTTAGGAAGAAGTGGAGAGCAGCCTCTTCTTTGCTTAAGGATGTGCCCTGCAGGCTGCTTTGGCTCACTCCTTCACTCAAGTCCCAAGGTCCGAACTTAGTCCCACAACCATTTCTACCTGCAGGGGAGGCTGCGAGGCGTAGTCTGTCGCTGAGCAGCTATGGGCATCTCTAAAACTTGGGTGATACTAAAACCAAGAGAGGAGAATGGGCACTGAGGCATAGGTCATAGTCTCTGTCACAGATCAGGAAATATGGCAGACATGGATGAAGGCTCCATGGCAGACAGTTTTATTTCCCCCAAATACTTCAGCTGCCTTTTCTGTAGCCCCAGAACAGCAGGATTAGAGGGAAAAGCCCCCATGGCCAGCAGCTCCGAGGCAGAGAGGAGGTTTTTAAATTGCTTCGATGCTGCCTAGGATTGGAGCGGAGTCCTTCAGAAGCCGGGGCTGAGGCCCCAGGCCACCAGGGCTGGTGTCTGCGGCCTGGACCACAGCAGCAGGAGTGGAGCACCGTGCCACAGTATGGCACAGAGCAGCCAGAGTGCCCGCAGCTGGCCTTCTAGGATTCTGGTCGCAGACGCTCTTGGTGCCCCGCCCATGCCCCCCCCCCCCAGCCTGCACCTTTCCACACCACTTCCATACGTTGATGATGGCCTCTTTCTGCAAACGTGTGTGGACACTGCCTGAGCACTTTCTCCACCCATCGGAGCATGCTTACGCCCTCCCTGCAGGGCACAGGTGCCAGGGAGTTACCCTTGGGAGCAGCCCCCACCGATAATGAATGGCAGTTGGTTCATAAGTACCCAACTCTGAGGTGTGTCCTACACAGTCTCCCAAAGCTCCCCAGTGGCAACAGCCCCCAGTTAGTTGCCCACAGCAGCAACTCACCCCCTACATTGGCTTCCGTCCCTTTTTTATTTCCTCTCTTGTACTTTCTGGGGTCACCTCCCCAATGAACTACTTGTCCTGACATCCTTGTCTCACAGTCCACTTCTGGAGAATTCAATCCAAGACACCTGAGGTGACTGGCTCTTCTGCTCTGTGCAAGTAGAGAGCATGTCCTACAACCAAGAGGGGGGTTGCCAAACTGGGCAAGACAAGAAGCTGCATCTTGTTGTTACTAGATTCCTAGCACCTGACATGGTACCATATACAGGACAGGTAGGCAGGTGCTCAGAAAGTACTCCATTGATTGAATGAATTAGCTCAAGTGCATTCTGTTATCAACTTGCTGTGTGACCTTGAGCAAGTCATTTTACCTCTCTGAGCCACACTTTCATCATCTTCAAATAGCGGATGATAACTTTACCTATTTTAGAAGAAGGAATGAGACAACAACTGTGAATGAGCCTTGTGATTCTAACACCTTCTGAATTGTAAGAGGTGAGAGATTAGAGAGCTGCCTTTTATCCTTGGGGCACCTTTTCAAAACACTCAACTAGGAATATTTTAGTGGCTAAAAAATAGCGTCAATTTTCTCATTGAAATTCTTTTATTCAACAAAGTAAATTAGTGGAAGGAATATACATTATGTTTTCTGTAGGATTCATTAAAGTTGCTTTCATTTTGAATTTAAAACACACATTTTCTGAATATTTAGTCTAAAATGACCCTGAGCAAAAAGAAAGGGCTGTTCTTCACCAACCTTCTCGTTTGATAGTTAAGAAAACAGACCGAGGAAGGCTGTGCTTCACAAAGTGGTTAGAAGTATTCATTCATTCTGCAGATCCTTCATGGGCAGAGGCTGTGGCCAGGCACTGTACTGGGTGTGAGTGTGGCTTGGTGAGCCCAAATGGACAGGGTCCTGCTGTCGTTAGCTGTCAGTCTCATAGGGAGGAGGCATGAATGGAGTAGTCACATTAGGGGCTGAACAATAAGTGTTGTGACTCAAAAAAAAAGTGTGTTTCTCTAAGAACTGAAGCACTGGAGCTAGTGGAGGTGAGTGATGGAGAGAGGCAGTACATGGAGACAGGCTGCTTGAGCTGAGGTCCCAGATGTCACCTGAGAAGGAGAGCCTTCTAGAGGAGACAGCATATGCAAAGATCCTGTGGCCTGAGGTGATAACATGGTGGCTTTGAGGAAGTGAAGGAAGGTCCCTGTGGCCACAGGGTGGAAAGTGAGATGTGGAGAAAAAAATGGGGCTGCAAATGTTGGCCAGGAGAGATCACTGGGTTCTTGGAGGCCATATGCATTAGGCTCAAGAGTGAAATCCAAGTCTTTCTCATGTTTTCTTCATAATATCCAAAATTGTATTATGAAAAAGATTTAAACACACAGAAAGGATGCACAGCGGACGCCATATACCTATCACTTTGCTTCTACAACTAGCATTTTGCTTAATTTGTTTTTTCACATATCTTTCCATCTATCCATCCGTTATCCATCTTTTTTTTGACAACTGTTAGTATTTTATAATATATGCCTTAGTTTTTTCTAATGGGAAAAAAAAATCTTACAGATAAAATTCTATCTGAGCCCTAACCCCCGTCACAATCTCTTTCTAGTTTAGGCGGTGGGGAGCCCCAGTATGAGATCAGAGACAGGGAGGGGAGGGAGGATGGTATTGCCTTATTCATCTTTTAATCCATCTTATTTTTTATGCACATCAGTGTTCTTCAGCCTGCATATCATGTTACTGACGAATGTACACAGCTGTGTAACCCAAATCCCTATCAAGAAACAAAACATTCCATCGCTCCAGAAAGTTCCTTTGTTCCCCCTCAGTTAATCCCTGCCTCAAACTCCCAGGCAACCACTATTCTGATGTTTTATACCATACATTAGTTTTGCCTTCTCTAGAACTTCACATAAATGCAATCATTCAGTATATCCCCTTTTTTTAGCAACACTTCTTTCCCCTCAGCATGTTTTTGAGATTCATCCATGTTGTTGCACAAATCAATGGTTAACTCCCTTTTATTGTTGAGTAGCATCCAGGGGATGTATTACAATTTGGTTATCCACGCTGTTGTTGATAACCATTTGGGTTGTTTCTAGTTTTGAGTGATTATGAATGACACTGCTATGAGTGTTTTTGTACAAGCCTTTTTAAGGATATGTGTTTTCATTTCTCTTGGGCAAATTACTAAGAGGGGAACTGTTGGGTCAAAGGGTTTGATGTATGTCTCATTTTATAAGAAATTTGCAGACCTTTCCCAAAGTGGCTGTACCATTTTGCGTTCCCACCCACAGTGTAAGAAAGTTCCAGTTGCTCCACATCCTCACCAGGACTTCTTGTTGTTAGCTTCTTTAATGTTTTAATCGGTGGGTGTTTAATGGTGGTTCATTATAGCTTTAATTCATATTTCTCTCATGGCTAATGATGCTGAGCACTTTTTCCTTGGGCTTATTGGTCATTTGCATTGCCTTTGATGAACTGTCTGTTAAAATCTTTTGTCTATTTTTTTGAAATAGATTGTGTAGCTCCTAATTATTGAGTTTTAGGAGTTCCTTATATACATTTTGCATATAAGTCCTTTGCCAGGTATAACAAAAATTATTTATTCAAGAAATTTTTATGTGCCGCCACTATGTGCTAGGCAATGTGATGAACTAGACAGTGTGAGGATGGCCTCGTGGAAAGCACAGACTGTGTGTCCCGACTACCAAGTCCAGTGTTCTTCCTCCTAAACTCACCTTTTCCTTCAGGGGATGGCTCTGGGTTCCACTGTTCCCAGGATCCTGAGCTAGCAGGAAGGACCTCAAACTGGACATCAGACGACCTGGGTGTGAAACCCAGCTTGGCCACTTACTTGCTGTGTGATGAGGGCAAGTCACCTAACCTCTCTGAGTCTCAGTTTGCTCATCCACAAAAACAGAATTTAAGAAACCCCTACCTCTTGGATTTACTGTGAAGATTAAAGGAGGCAAAAACACCGGGCATTCAGCAGGCCCTCAATCACTGTCGGCTTTCTTTCTTTCCCTTCCTTGGGGACAAGAGACTGTCCTCCCTCTAAGGTGACTTCAGTAAGGTATTCTGTCCTTGCAGGGCTCTAGTGGAGAAAAAGCATTTCATCAAAAATGAGATGTTCTGGCGGTGCCAACAGAGCAGCGAGTGCTTATTGTCTCCTGGGCTGTGCTCACTGGCCCCTGCTTTCCAGAACTGATGAGGTTTCCTGGGTTTGCTAATGCAGTGTGTTTCTAACGAGCTTCCTGATTTCCCTCCATCAGTGAAGGGCTGAGGGAGAAGCACACTGGTCCGAGAGCGCGAAGAAGGTGCGGCAATCTGGCCTGGCTCAGTCTCTAACCAACCATGTGCCCCCGGGGGCAAGTCCCCCCCCCCAACCTCCTGTACACCCTTCCTTATAAAATCAAGGGGTGGGGCAAAGGGATTTCTAAAGTCTCTTCCAGACCAAATATTTTGTGCTTGCTAGTTTCTTGACAGATGCTGGACCACAGCTGGAGGGCATATTTTCAAACAGAACTGGCCAGTCAGTGAGCAAGCGTGTATTAAATGTTTCTGAGTGTCCTCATGGTCTGAGCAGTGCTGTGGGGAGGCAGGAGGCAGAGGCGAAGGAAACTCTTAGATGCTACATCACCACTCAGGGATTCTCATTCACACCTAGATTAAGAAAAGGAAAAGTGTTGTTAGGAAAGACACCAGACCTTAAAAAAGCAAAAGCAAAACAACTGCACAGCCCCCAGTAACCTAGATGCCTCTGTACTCTTTCTCCTTCAACCAACTTCTTAAACATTAAGAGCGGATGATTCTTTTGATTTATCCAATTGATTAAAATGTTGGGGCTGTTTCACCTTCCCCTTTATTTCTGCCTAATTAGAAAACGTATCTCTGTTGATTGACACCCCTTCCCTGTGAGGGTTTTGGAAGTTTTTTTTCCAAGATTCTACATGGGCGAGATGAAAGCCACATGTCTTCTCTAATTTATTAATTCGGTGAATCCAAAGCTTTGTGGGAAGATTTGTGCAAACTGTGCTTGAACAGGAAGAGGACTCATGGGAGCAACAGGGGATGGGCTGACAGCGCTGGGAAGGGGCCAGGCTGGAGAGCCCTCTCCGTCACCAGCTTCATGGGTCAGTCCCAGGAGGCAGCATTCCACAGCGCTTCAGAGCTGCCGGGAGACCTTAGGCACATTGCTTAACCTCTCTGGGCCTCAGGTTCCTCGTCTGTAAAATGGAGATGGTGACAGTGCCAACCCCACTGGACTCTGAGGACTAAGTGGGCGATGGGAGTGAAGCACCCAGTATAGGGCCCTGCATGCTGCAGGCTCCACGTCCCCAGTACTGTTAGGACTACCATTCATGCCTCACGGGGTGAGGGCCTGTCTTGGAAGCCACGGATATGAGGAGGCCCCCAGCATCTGACCACTTGGGCCTTGGCAAGAGGCGCCCTGTGAAGACGCAGGAGAGCCGGCCTCAGGAGCCTTCTCTCAGTCCTCCTCCCCTGGGATGCTTCTCTTCTGAATTGTCCCCGAGGGTCTATCCTCAAGGGACAGTTCCCCCAACACCCTTTTCCTTCTGAAGCTCCCGGTCTCCATGTACATGTCACGTGGATGTCTGAGCCCGCGAGGCCACAGGGCTTGTCGGATCTGGCTTTCGCAAGCATCTCAAGGAAGGCGAAAGGAGCACCACCACGGAGAGGGCTGCAATTTTCTGCCCAGAGTGAATCTTCCTCTTGCCAGCCCCCAACCACCCATTAGAAGGTGCCAGGACCAGGGGCAGTGAATTTTCTCTTCCAAAGGGTCTTCCCAAGACTGTTCCCCAGGGGACTCATTTAATGGGGTCCTTGTCATCTTCCATCAACTCCTCTCAAGGGCTGGCACTTTCTACCTCTTTAAGCTTTTTTATACCTGCAGCCAATGCTTCAAAACAACAGGGGCAGGGTTCAGGCCCACCTGGGTGCCCATTCCCGTAATACCACCCCACTCCTCCTCCTCTTGGTCCTGCAGGCTCCCAGACCAGTGTGTCCTGAGCTGGAGGGGGTGGTGGAAGAGGACGCCCTGACAACTGGTGACACAGTGGAACAGCAGGCTGGATGTCAGGGCATTATCTCTTCTAATTCCCAAGAACCCGAGGAGGAGATGTTACTATTAGTCCAACTTCCCTGATCAGGAAGCTGAAGCTCAAAAAGGACAACTGATTTTGCCTGAGACACATGGGAACATGGGACTGGAGCATTCTGACTCCCCAGAGCAGCCTGCCATTCTCTGCTGTGGATGTGACCCTCACGGGGGTGACAAAACCGGGATTTGGCCCTCAACCTGTGTGACGTCTAAGCCCTGCTCCTGCCTAAGATAGATCCACCTTAAGTATTACAGTGAGTTTTCAAATATAAATAAGATGCAGCAAAACCTAGAGAACGTCACCACTCTTCCAGATGCAATTTAACTATCTTAGAGATTCAAGGAAGCGTACTGGGTTCATTCAGGAATGCAGGTCCATCTCTGATGTGTTGATTTTGCAGAAGATGAGCAGAACTAGTGGTCAGCTTTTTGAATGTGAGGACAGTTTGATCTCAGCAGATAGGCAAATAATAGCGAGTAATAATAGCTACCATTGGATTTATTGCTAAGCAGTTTTAGATAACATTTACAGTTAACACAGTATCTCATAGCTTGTAAACCTGTGAGTTGGGTATTTCTCTGGTTTTACAGATGAGGAGATGGCCTCCCAGAGAATTTAAGTGGCTCAAGGTAACACGAATGGGAATTGGAAGGTTTGACCCCAGGCAGTCTTGCTCCAGAATATGTGCTTCAATCATGCTCTGTGTTCTGTAATTATTTATTTACTGAGCCCTTGATGGGTGCCTGGCATGATGCGAGGTGCCTTGTAATTGGGAGCTCAGGGGATGCTCACATCCCTATGACATGGGGCTTGTCTGAACTTGCCGAAGGTCACACTGCGAGCCAGCTCTCACTCCTGCCTTCAGGAATGTTGACCAACAGTGATAAGTAAACAAGGTCACTCTTGGGTGTCACATCAGAGGGGAGGAAGGTGAACGTCATAAGAAAGGGGGAAAAGCAAAACATTAGGGGTTCAAAGGTAGGAGTGACTTCTTGTCTGATTGGAGGCAGGGGCGTTTTGCAGAGCCGGCTCCAGGAGCGAGTGCCACTGGAGAGAAAACGGCCAACTCTCGGCTCTGGGCCTTTGCCCATGTTCTCCCCTTACAGTTCTCCTCCTCCGTCCCCACTCCACTTCCACGGCCAACACCAACTCGTCTCCTCCCATCTCCACTTAAGGGTTTCTTCCTGGGGGCCTTGATTGAACCCCTGGGTCAGGATAACTACTCCTTCCGTAAGCCCCCAGGCCCGTGCAGATCTCCTTCCACACCAGGCATCACATGAGGGTTGTCCTGGCTTCTCACCTGAGGGCCTGTGAGCTCCATGGGGCAGAGGGATGCCCTGCCTGCCCGGCTGCATGCTCGGGCCCCAGTAGAGGGCAGGCACTCAGTACCAGCTGAGAGGCTGGAATTCTCCAACTCAGCCCACCCTCAACCAGCCAGATGCGCGCCAAGCCTGAATTCTGGAGCTGCAAGAGGGCCTGGCGTTAGACCATGTGTGGCTGGGAGAGTGGAGCCTTCAGGGAAAAGAAAGGGCTTCTCTGTTCCACTGAGTCCCTGGAGCAGGTGTAACAGCAGAGGCTTGTCAGAAATGCAGACCCCCAGCCCACCCACTGCAGCCTTGCTGATCCAGATCTGCATTTTAACAACAGCCTCAAGTAATTCTTTGTGTTCACATGAAAATGTAGTATCACGGGTATCAGGAGCTGTGAACAGGATCCTTGAGGCTACTCTGAAACTCTTCAGGGAGTTGGCTGGCTCCACGGGTGCAGTGCTCAAGGGCCAAGTGCAAGAAGGTCCTCTCTGAGAAGTTTGCTAAATCCCAGGGGTTAGTGCCCGCGGGGGGAGACTTGGAGCCCACTCGTGGGATCGATGTGGTCCCACAACAGAGGTTGTTTGCCTCCTCCTCTTCCTCTTATTACCTGGGTGTGGATAGCCCTGGCCTCCCTGCTTAGGAGTAGCCAGGCCTGCAAGGGTTAACCCACAGGGTCTGACGTCACTTTCCCAGGGGAACCAGAGCTCGGTATACAGGCAGGCCTCACGTGTAAGCTCGGAGTTTGGCCGGACATAGAATTCTTTTTCATACACAAAACACTCAGCAGAACACCATCCTCTATTGTAGGCCCTCTCCACTTACACTAGACTTAATTACTTAAATTTAGTTCATTAGTGGTTCTATATTTAATTTTTTTAATTGAATGAATTATTAGTCTATTAATAAGTGATAAAGTTTAACAGCTCTTAATAAGCATTAAAAATAGTTAAATTATTTCATTCGGTGACACAACACCAACATTTACACATGAAACAGAAAGGCTGTCCCAATGAGAAGCTCTACTCTTTTGACCTGGTTCTCTTTACTGTTGGCAAATATGAACTAATTAATTTATTATGTGGCATAAACAAGAAAGGGACAGGGGAATGGAGCTTACTCATGTGCTGCAAACCCATTTTGTGTTTCCTCTGGGCTCCCTCCCATTCCCCACACCCAGGGGAGATGAAGTGTAAGTCCAGGAAGGTCGTCACTCGCTCCATGACTCCAGCAACTGGTCAAGAATAAGTTGTTCATCCCTCCCTCTCCAGATGTTTTCCCACAAGTGTTGCTCAGGGAGTCTCCTGGAGGACCCGGAGTTGGGGGAGCCACACACTGAATCAGAAAAGCATCTGTGAAAACGCTGTGACTTTTATTACGCGGGAAGTATAAAAGACATGTAAATACAAATATTTTATTCTGCAATTTGAACATTAAATTTCATTACCATACCCCACGTGCTTTGTTATGCAGGCTGGCATCTGCTAAAAATGAGATTCTGCAATTGCTTTTCCAGCTGGTGTAATTCCGAATAGCATTTTCAGAATAGCGTTTTGGAGCTTCCCCTCACACCAAAAGCTAATAGATGTGTGTCCGTGTTGTGTGTGTGTGATTGTGTGTTAGGTGTGTGTTAGGTACACGCATGGAGTGAAGGTACACAGATACCTGTGCATGTGTACACACGCATCCACTCATGTAAGTGCTTATTAAAATGCCTACTAAGAGCTGTTGTAGGTGCTGAGGATTCGGCAATGCACCAAAACAGACAAAATCTCTGTCTTCATGGACCTTAGCTTCTCAGGGGAGAGAAAGCCTGTATCTGAACAAAGAAACAAATGTTAATCACTAAAGAAAACCAAAGCAAGGTGAGGGGTGAGAGTGATCAGGGCGCTCCCTGGGACAGAGTGACCAGGAAAGGCCTCCCTGAGAGGGTAACATCTAAGCAGAGACCAGAGTGGGGGGAGGGAGCCTTCTTTTTATGGCTGAATAGTATTCCATTATATATACATATACATACACACACACACACACACACACACACACACATATCGCATTTTCTTTAGCCATTCATCTATTAACAAACACTTAGGTTGTTCCCACAGATTGGCTGGTAAGAATAAGGCTACAAGAAACATGGGGGTGCAGATATCTCTCAAAAATAGTGATTCCGTTTCCTTTGGTTATATACCCCAAAGTGGGATCGCTGGGTCAATCACATGGTAGTTCTATTTTAAATTTTTTGAGGAACCTCCATACCATTTTCCATAATGGTTGTGCTAGGGTACATTTCCACCAACAGTGCATAAGGACTCCCTCTTCTCCACGTGGAGAATCCTCTTTAAAAAGCTTTTCCAAAAGCCTCACCCAATGACTTTCCCTTATGTTTTATTGGCCACTCTGATCTTCAAGGAAGGCTAAGAACTGTCTGTTTGTTCGTTTGCTTAAGTGGCATATTTCCACTCTAAATAAATTATGATTCTGATAGTGGGAACACTGCATATTTGATATTAAACCTCTGCCACTTATGCAAAGCCATAAACCAGCTCAGGCATTTGTTGTAGGTCCAATGACTCAGGTGGAGGATGGCAGAGAACAGGGTGTCCCTTGAGGTCCTGGCTGTTTGGATAGAAGAAAGGAACCCCTGCTCTTAGGTCTCTTGCTTTCTAGGTAGAATTAATCTCAAAGGGCTTGTGGAGGATAGGAATGAAGGATGTGGGTGGAGGTCATTCTTGGGGTCATTTTAGGGTGATCCCCGCTCAACCTTAGATTTCTGTAATATCTCCATATGAGTCCTCTGGTCCCTGGAAAAGTTCTCCTGCTTCTTTTATAAAACGTGGATGATAATATTGTTCATAAGGCCACAGCAAAGAATAACAGAGGAAGTTAATCCAAATCCCTTAACAAAATACTTGACGCATGGTAAGTACTCAAATATACTAGCAGCTTATTATTTTTATTATGATATACGGGTGAGGCACAGCCTAGTGCATTTCTGGGCATGTGCACATGTGCTATAGAAACGTGTGTGCGCACGCATGCACACACATGTACATGTGTACATGACTGCCCATGGAAGAGATGGCAGGGAATACAGAATGAGAGACTCTGGAGGGCTGTGGGGCTGTGTGTGCCTGTGACTTTGATTCTTGGCGTACACACTCTTCTCTGTCACTCTGCAGGAAGGGTGGAGCAGGGCAGGGCTGGACAGGGATGTGCTGGCCTCTTACAGCATTGAGTTTCCATGGGAGGTGCTTTAACTAAAAATTCTGCAGTCCGATTTTGAGGGCAACAGGCAGAAAGAAGCTGGGTTGCCAAGCAACCAGCCATTAACAGGAAATTAGTTGCTCATCTCTGTATGTCCTGTCCCATTTCCATTGCATCTCTCCCTGTTCTGCCAAACAGAAGCACACACATAGGCACACACGCAGACATACAGACCCCCCCACACAGAGCAGTGTAACTGAGTGCCACTAGGAAATTCTAGAGAAAGAATTCACGTTGCGGGGCTCACCAGCAGCTTCAGTAGGCAGGCCAGAGGATTCCTCAGACTCCTCCTGTTCTCTGCCTGTCCCTCTGCTTCCTCTCCAGAGGCTTCCTTCCCTGCCCATCCTCTCCACTCATAGGTCAGTCCTATTTACCTGCTGGGCCCTGATGTCTGTGTTTGCGTATGTACCTTCTGTCTCCTGGCCAGACTGGGAGCTTCCAGAGGCTGGGGAACTCCCTTAGTGGTGGTAGTCAGCCTCTCAAATCTAACCCTATCCTGATCTCTCAAATCTTACTCAAACTCTATCCTAAACCCCAACCTCAAACCTGATTTTTGGCCCAATTTTCTTGCTGCAGTACTAAGTTGGGCTGCACCTGTGGTCAAAGGGGAGGGCCCATTTCAACACCCACTCAGGGTGTGTGAGTCTCCGACGACCCGCACTGGGGAAGGAGAGGAGGGTAGAACAGGCTTGCTTGTCTCTCTTAGGAGAGTATGGGGGAGAGGGTGCTCCAAGCAGAGGAAACAGCCTGGACATGGACGGTGAGTATTTGTAAGTAATCACCTTTCAGGATTCAAGGAAGATTGTCTTTCTCTTGTAGAATTTAACATTTAAAGAGCACTGGGATGGGAATGAGGAGGTTCAAGTCCCAGCTCTGCCCCTGACTGGCTGTGCACTCTCAGACAAGTTATGTCACCTCTCTGGGCTTCAGTTTTCTCATCTGTGAAAGAAGGGGTTTGGGTGAACTCTAAGGTTCTTCCTAACTCTGGTGACCCATGGTTTTGTGTGTGTAGTGTTCATCCGATGGAGAGGAGAGAAGAGGCTCAGGTGGGTGTGTGCATGTGCTGGCGGAGAGTCGGACCTACAGGCTAGGAGGTCTCCTCACGTCTTTCCCCACCTCTCCCCACCTCCTCTGGGACTGACTCCAATGCTTCCCTGGGGTCACCAGGCAGCACAAATTATGCTGAGAGTTGTAGTGACCTTTGCAGAAAATTGGTCATTCCAGAAGATTTAACTGCACTTAAAATCAATGTGGAAGGCTTTTAAGTAGGGACTGGCAGGTGTCCTGGCATAGAAGGATGGGCTGGGAAGTGTCCTGGAAACCAACAGGTAGTTCTGAGGCCACCCTGCCTGAGGAACACTCTAAGCTGGGAGAGCAGACCTAAGACTGAGCAGTGACATTTTGTTTCTTCAAAGTGCTGGCCTGTAAGAAGCATCATCAACACTCAGGAGAGGAAGGCGACAAGCCAGGTGGAGGAAAGTCTTGTCCTGAATCTCCCGGGTCTCCAGCCTCTCCTAAAAGAGCCCAGGTTACGTACCAACACAGCAGGTGCTGCCTGGGTATCTTTCCCAGGCAAAGCATTCCATTTCTTGACTGCAGGAATGTCCCAGAAAGATGAGAAAGGTCACATCATTAACATAGGAGGGTTAGATGACAGACTCTTGGGAGGCCATAATAAAGGAAAAAAACAGTAGGTGTCTGAAAGAGAAATGAGAGGGCCCCCAAGATGGGCTGACGCCGTGGTCAGAGCTCTTGCCCTGAGACCTCCGGGCAGCCCCTCCCACCGCCAGGCAGCCGGCCTTATGGAACCCGCTGACCCTGTCTCAGCCTCCCACGATCTTGACTTTCAGTGCCCTTCAAGGCCTTAGGGACAGGGACACTCCTACAGTGACAGGAGCAGGGAGAGGAGCACTTGACCTGCTGCCCTGCCCCTCGCGTGGTCACTGCTTCCTGGCCTGAGGCTTTGAATCTTCAAAGCCTTTCCTTTAATGGGAAAGAAATGTGATTTATTTGTCAAATCAAAGGCTCCTTAGCTGTGCAGAGGCTGCTCAGCCCAACACCCGTGCCTGGGACAGCGCAGGGGCCTGATGACTTGCCAGGGGTGTGCTCGTGCATGTTTAATTTAATTTGTGTTTACGGAGCGCTGGGCTGGCTGCCTGCGCCTGTGTGCTCCAGTGCTCTCTTTTGCGGGTGGTTCTGTCTGCAGGCAGGCAGGCAGGCTGGAGTGGGTCTGTATTCGGCATATGTCCGCGCACCAGCGGACTCCAGCCTCTGTGTTCACACTTCTTGTGCAGATCTGGCTGGGTGGTTCTGGGAGGTGTGCACCTATGTGAAGGTGCAAAGGGGATGCAGGGGTGGAGGAGAGCCAATGACCGCCTGTGCATGGGAGCATGTCCTGCAAAGTGCCCAGACCACACCAGAAGCTCAGAGAAGCTGCTGAAGGCTGGGGCCACAGGGCCTGGAGGGTGGGAAAGATCCAGCCTCACCAGTCTTGGGGGACTCAAGAGACCAGGGTCTTTCTCTGCCCTTGATCTGGCAAAGGATATCCCATTGTAGCCCCTTATCCTCTTACCATGAACCATGCAAGCAGTTCCAGCCTCACTTTCCCATTTGAGCGGTGCCTGGCAGCAGGGTGGGGAGGGAGGGAGAGGGTGTGGATGGGGGGCTTTCTGGGCACCTGGGCAGAGGAGAAGCTGGGGGAAATGGGGGCCTTTCCCAAGAGAAGAGCAGACAGCAGCCGTTGGAGCCCCTGCATTACATCCCCACCCAGCTCGGAGACCTGCTCTGAAGACAGATCTCAGCTGGAGGGTGTGGGGATGCAGAGCACAGAGATGAGGTGGGCTGAAGGGCAGGACATAAAGAGATGGATGTCCTCATCCAGAAGGGAGTTGCACGCTCAGTTTGTGCAGCGCCCTTGAGAGAAGAGTCAGGTTTCTCTACTTGGACCTGAATGGGAATCTACCCCTAGTTTAAATGTTCAAGGAAGGTGCTGATGAATTTGAAAGGATGTATTGAGTGGACTCAGGGAGGGGCTGCCCCATCTCTGGACAGAAGAGGCAGACGGGGATTAATCCCTGTAAAAAGTGGGGTGGGTTGGGGGAACCCGAGGGGTCTCCTGTCCCTGCTGCCTCTCTCCTCCCTCCCTCCTGAGTGTCCCCTTCCCTGGGTCCTTCCTTCCCCTAGATTCTCCATCCAGACTCTCCTTAGCCTAGCTGGCTAGCCTCTCTTCTGGCTCCTGAGGTCCTCAAGGGACGCTGAGCACCTGGAGGGACACTGTATCTTTCCTTCTGTCTGTGATCCACCAGAAGTTTCCACTGCTTCCCTTCCCTGGGAAGGACAGGAGGCGTTAGGAGCTGCATGCCAGTCCCTCCATGCGTCCCAGCTCCCCCTTTCAGGGAACCAGCAAGCTTTCAGGATTGTTAAAGAGCAGCTTATAATTAACATTCTGGGCTGGTCTGTGTGCCGGTACTGCAGGACTCAGGGAACTGGGGGCAGGGGCATCACCTGGCTTGCATTTCCTTCTTTCACTCTCTCTCCCAGTTTGTGTGGATTCACACGTGTGCATTTATTCTGTCCCTGTTCCCCCGTTATCTCCCTCCTCTCCTCCCATCTCTTGGCCCGGGGCTCTGTGTCTCCTTCCTGCTCCGCTGGACTCCAGCTGCCTCTCAGGCTTTCACGGTTCATGATTTTTAACTTCCAGTTTCTCCTCCTGGTATCCGCCTGCCTCTCTCTCTCCGAACGTTCTGATCTTCCTCTCCCTGTAGCTCTCTCCCTCTGTTGATCTGTCTCCATCTCTCTCTCTCCCCACACCTCACCCCCTCCCTTTCTGACTGTAAATGTTCAAATGAATGAAAAAGGCTGAGCCCCACGTGCCTGGCAGTAGAAAGTAACTTTGCAACCCCAGGAGCGTGGCAGAGACAGTGGGCAAGAAAAGATTCCCAATTACTGCCACTCAGTGCTGGGCTTACTGCTCTAAAAAAAGAGGAATTCCAGGCAGCAGAGGAAGAGGGGCCTTCGTGAAGGCGTGGGGCTTAAGGGAAGGCAGGCAGCAGTGGGTGTGAAAGGGCTTGGGCTGTTTTCTCAGCCCCAAGACACTCTCTGGGCTATTTCACCTCTCTCTTCCTCTGAGTCCAGTTCCCAAACCTTCTTTCCATCCAGGTCCTCCGTGCACGTAGATGCTGCCACCATGGGGACCCACCACCACAAACACATACACCTTGCCACACGTCCCCCAGCCACAGCTCGTCGTGGACAGGTATCAGGGAGGCCACCTCACAGCCTCCAAATTCCCTTCTGAGCTCAGTGAGAACCTGTCACCAAGGAACTAACCCAGTCTGGACTTGACCCATTTCTATCCCTTCCCGCTTTTCTTCTCCGCTGGGGGAGGATGAGAAGATGAGATGGGGGAAAGGGCTTTCCAAAAGCAAAATGTCACCTTTTATGTTGACAAGGACCACCTCTGTGAGGTATGGGAAATGTTGGTATGGATTTTAGAATTAGAGGCCCAGAGTCCAAATCCAGCGCTCCCTTGTGACCTTGGGCAAGTTATTTAATTTCTCGGAACCTCAGTTTCTTCGCCTGTGGAATGTGGGCTTAATTCTATCTTACGCATAATAATGATAACAGCAGTGTCTGTCTCATAGGTAGCACCTATCTCAGGGACCCACCCAACCCAACCACAAGTGTGGTCGCTGACTCTTTGGAACAACAAGGAACATAACTTGGACATCTGTCCATTTTACAGTCTCACCCTTGAGTTCGTCCAGAGGTCCAGGTGGATTTCCTGATGGCCCGCCTGTATCCATTTCTGAATGAAATGCTGAATTTGGGCAGCATGCGTAGCAGGTGCTGTCGGTGCCCTCCATGACCCCTCAGCCCTTCGCCTTTCCCTGCGCTGGTCCAAATGCCAAGCGGCAGCCCCTGTGCCTCAGCCTGAGGGCCTCGCTGGCATCTGCTGGGGCAGGACAGAGGTGCTGGGAGTTCAGGCCCCTGGGAACAGCCTTCCGTGGTCGCCCAAAGCTGGTGGATAAATACCCCAGCCCCCCACCCTCCAGGAGGAAACTGTGAGGCTCGGTGCCACCCTGTTACCCAAGGTCCCCGCAGGATTGAGCTCCAGCTTCCTCAGTGCTAACCAGCTTGATGACACATCCTGTGTTGGTTCCTCACCTTCTGTGTCCCCACCAATACTTCGCTCGCCTCCCAAATAAACTACACACACCCACATCCTTGTCTCGGAGTCTGCTTCTACAGGAAACCAAACCAAGACGGCATGCTATCTCACTAAGCCTTTGGGTCTTAGGGTCAGGAGCCCCGAGCTCTCCATTCAACGTTGATGTAACTTAGCTGCGGGTTCCTGCCTCTTTACCAATTTTGATCTTAGTTTTCTCATCTATGAAATGGGGCTACTAAAGATTCCTTTCCTACCCATGCTAAAGGCTGATATGAGGATTAAATGAAATGACACAAGCAAAAAAAAAAAAATGGTAAGCCATAAAGCTACGTAAAGAGTTACCATCATTATTAAGATACCATCTTCTGCATTTAATCTCAGCATCAAAGGCTGTTTGAGCGTGGAGGTCTCTGGGCCATCCTTCCCGGCACAGAGTCAGCTGCGCGGTCTGCCGGCCCCTGTCACCCTGTGAGTGGCTTCTGCACTGTGATCCCACATAACCTTCCCCTGCCTCCCTGACTTTGAAGTATTTCAAGGCGCTCTTGCTACTGGCTTTGGAATTCCTCACAAAGGGCTTCTCACGTTGTTTTCCCGGACATTTGACTTCAAGTTTCATCTGACCTTTTCCTGTGATTAATAATTAATAATATAATGTAAATATATGAATAGATTATATACCTGTAACTGGTGCCTCCCCCTTGGCATGACCTCTTTTTCTTGCTAGTTAGCCATGCAAAGGGTTTTTTTTTTCCCCTCCTTTCTAGAAACTACTCTTTTTGATCCTCAGCACACATTTTTCCAGGCTTTCAGTGATGCTTTTCTTTATTTTTTTTCAATAGTGTAGTATAGGTTTCTTATGGTTTAAAATTTTTTTAACTTTCTTTTAATCACTTTTTTCGTTTTTTCCCCTTGAATACACGGTCTCATTTCTTGTTCTTCTGTGAGAAATGATTGGCGGTATGATGGGTATTTTGGGCTTTCCCTCCAGGGGGCTGAACTTCAAGGTGCTGGGGTCTGAAGAAGCCAGAACTTCACCCACAAGCGCTTTGCGCCCAGTTCCCTCCAGGAGAACCCTGCCCCAGCTTTCTGCCACTGAATGCAGCAAGCCCAGTGCACGCGTGTGATGGGCGCCCCTAATCTCCATCACCACCGGGGACTTGCTTTGCAATGCCACTTTATCACTCACACCAGCTGCCTGCACTCACCGCACCTTGCCCTTAATTAATTACACCCTCTGCCGCAAGGAGCCATCTCCCTCACAGTGACAGCCTTCGAGCCCCATCAGATGAAGAAGCAAAACCCTTTCATCTTTCCTGATGGCTCCTCTCTGAATCATTTTTTTTTTCCTTCCTGCCAATCGTGGCTCCTTGGCAGGTTGGCTTGTGCTCCTGGTCCAAAGCCATCCCATGGGGCCTGGACTCTGCAGTGAAATTAAGCTCCAGGAAGCAGGTTGTAGGGCCCACCAGGTGGGGCAGGGAGCAGAGGCAGGGGTTTGGTCTTAGGAGGCTACCCTTCAAAAGTAGTTGGAAGGTAGGGTATAGCTCAAGTGGTAGAGCACATGCTTAGCATGCATGAGGTCCTGGGTTCAATCCCCAGTACCTCCTCTAAAAATAAATAAATAAACCTAATTACCTCCCCCCAACAAAAGTAGTTGGAGAGCATTGGGGGGTGGGGGGGGCACACATGTGCATACCTGGGTTAAGGGGAGCGGTGGTCACCAGAGATCAGAGATGGGTTTTCAGGAGCATTGTGGTGTCCTGTGGAGAATATATGTCCATGGTGCCCAGGTCTGCTATTGTGTCACAGATAGTGAGAGGCTCTGCAAACAGAGGCACAGACAGCAGTGGGTTCTGCAAACCACAATGCAGACAGCGACATCACAGTGATAAGGCTCAGTAGAGAGTAGCCCAGAGTGATGGTCCCTGCATCCATGGCACCCACAGTGCAGACACCATAACTCCACCTGTGATGGACTCTGCAAACAGGGACGCAGGCAGGGAGGGGCACTGTAGACGACACCTGTGACAGGGACAGACTCTGGACATCACAGAGATGTGGCATCAACAATGAGGGGCGCAGCAAACAGGAACCCAGAGAAATGGGCTCAGTCGACACCACGACAGTGACAGAGACAGTGAAGACAGAGACAGTGGCAAGTACTGCAAACTGCAACACAAACTCTGCAGGTAAAATCAAACTCCATGAATGACAAATGGTGCTACACTCTCCAAATGGTGACACAGGGGATGACAAGCTTTGCCAACAGCTCCAAGCTCTGCAAATAACGACCCATGGTGCCAGGCTCTGCAAACAGCCAGTGTAGCTGCAGCCAGGGTGTAAACAGTGAATTAGAGGTCACAGCCAGTTATTTCAGACACAGGTCCTGCGTTCCTGGGGCTCACATTCTCCACTGGCTCAATCTCCTTTAATTTGCAAATCCTTCCCCTGACCTGTCTCTCACTTCCTCTTCTCTGTTGGCTCCCTTTCTTTGAGAGCTGAGCCTCTCAAACGAAGAAACATGGCCCAGGGCTTTCTAGAACCCATTCCTCTCGGTGGTGACCTCTTCACAGACAGTGGCTCCCTTTTCTCCGGTGCATCGCCTGCTGCTCTTGCCCCTGTGTTTCTGTGGCTGAGCCACCCGCTGCTCCTCAGACTGTCAGTTCCTACACTTGGCCTGTGGGACATGCCTCAAGCTGCCTGGAGGACGGGCATGGAGGGGACGATGACCCACAGAGCCCGCTAAGCCCCAGATGCACATTCTCTGCTTCCCACTTCTTGTGACCTTGTGAGGGGTGGACTACAAGGAGACAGAGCACACGGAGGGTGTTCACTCGCCCGGGTCATGCAGCTCCCACACTGTGGCCCAGGGTTGGAATTTGAGTCTGTCTGACTCTAAAGCTGATGAGTCACTATTACAGGCAACGTAGCAAAGTGGTCAGATGCTCAGAGTCCAGGCAAGAACTGCGGGAATCCTGGCTCCATGCCTGTGGGAAATCATTTAACTTCTCTGTTCCTTGGTTTCTTCATCTGGAAAATGGGAATAATCATTCCACCCACCTCTGAGTGTTTTGATGAGAGGATTATGTGAGTTAATACACGTAAATGCCCAGAAGAGTTTCTTCTGGAAGCCGCAGCTGGCCCCTCAGCTGTGCTCCAGTCTCACCCCCTCATCTGCGTCCCCTGGCCCCACTCCACACTGCCTCTTGGGTCTTCCTCAAAGGTGCCAGCATTCCTCCCTCTTACAGTGGCCGCAGGGCTCCCTGGAGAGGAACAGGCACAGGGGCTGAAAGATGCAAAAACAAAGCTGCCCAGGAGAAAGCCACAGCCCCTGCTGTGAGCACTGCTGGACAGGGTCACTCTCCCCCCAGCCCAGCCTGTCCCCTCTCAGCTCACCTGCCTGCCTGCCTGCCTGCGGCACGGTTCTTCATTCCTGCCACCACCAGAGAAGGCTCGGGCTGGAGGAGACAAGAGGGAAAGCATGTGCGGAGGGAGATGAAGCCCACACGGAACCTCCGGGAAGAGCTGAGCATGGGCTCCAGCTTTGAGGCTGGAAACTCACGGCTCCCCTTTTTGGAGGCTTCCTCCCGCACAGGGACAGCAGGCCAGGTCGGCCGACAGCCTCTGCTGCCACTCTCTGAATCTCAGCGCTCCGGACATGCATGAACAAAGCCTCAAAGCCCTGGGTTCTGAGCAACAGAGAGTGAGGGTGTGGCTGACCCTTTGGGATGCAGTGAGCAGGTAACTGACTCTGGGCACTTCCATCATTGAAAGACAGGGCTCCTCTCCAGGCCTGGAGCTGAAATCCTGGGTCTGTAGCAGGTAATTTGAGCATCCAACCCTGAATGAGACAATGTTGGGTAGTCAGGAAAATCCAGCCCAGTTCCCAGCCAGTCCTGCTATCTTTTGGGCTTCATGGTCCCTCGGGAGGAGCTGTTGGGGGTTTTGCCATCCCATCAGCTGATCCAGCCTCTTCCTGTCTCCAGGTCTGCTGCCCAGCCCGCGCATCCTGCCCCGCCCCCTCCAGGCTTGGAGAGCGGCTGCCTCCACCTGTTCAGGTTTCCAGAGCTTGTTGGAAGGAATCAAAGCCTTCCTGTAGGAACTAATGGGGACAGAGTTCAGACTCTGAAAGGGTATTTTAAGCAAATGAATAAGCAACGACCAAGATGTGGGAACAAGGGGGAAGAAGCAAGAGACAGACATCAAAACTTCACTTGGACCACGTGGGGACCAGAAGGATGAGGGGCGAGGCCGACCAGCCTGATGGACCAATCATGCTAGGCAAGGGCATTATGGTATCATCTGTGAGGAGGCAGATTCATTCATCCACTCACTCCTCATTCATTCATTCAACAAATAGCTCTTGAGGACTTACTGCATGCCAGGTGCTGGAAGCACTGGGCTGTGGGGGCAAGGAAGATGTGAAGTTCAGTCCAGTGGGACTGATTTCAGAAGATCCCAGTAGTAAACCCTGCATGCAGGTCACCTCACAGAGCCTTTGTTTGATCTGTAGAATCATGGGCTGGAGGGCCCTGTCGGTATTATTGTGCACACGGACCTGGAATGGGCAGACAGGGCTTGACTGTCAGACACTTATGGTCAGGGATCTGGTAACCAAAGTGGACGAAGTCAGAGGGAGATCCTTAACTCGCCCCTGGCCCCAGCCGCATCACTCACACACACATTCACACACGGACACACACATTTACACACACAGACACACACATTCTCTCGCGCGCTCTTGTTCTGGCTTTTCCTCTCCCGCAGACACTGTCTTCAGTGGGCCCCTTTCTGTCTGGCAGTGCGACTGACAGGAGGCTCAGGGACGACAACATGGTTAGGGGATGAGCTGTCTGGAGTCAGACATCCCTAAATCTGATGCCTGGGCCTCCTGCCACCACCCAGCTCTGTCCTTGGCCACTATTTCTGACCCTTAGTACCTGCTCTGACGCATGGGGGTGACTTAGCCACTTACTTCACAGCGTTCTTGCAAGATTTAAATGAGATGAACGAGACCACGCCTGTGAAGTGGACACCTGTCTTTCTTTGAGGCAGCACCTCACTCCCTCCCTGTGAGGAAGGGTCTCCGGAGATGACTTGGCTCTGTCACTGGATGCATGTGCCCCAGACTCTGGGGGACCCTGAAACCTGAATCTCTGGCTGCTAGAACAGCTTTGCGAGAAAGCAGTGGCTGTGCTGCTCCTTTGGAGGCCAGGGTCCAGCTGGTATCAGCGGGTTAAGCTTCAAGTCGAGCGCCAGCCGGCAGCGGTAGTGTCCAGACTTGGAGCACTTTAGCAACATTGCCGTGGGTGTTGTCTTGACTGGGTGGCCCCAGACCTTGTTTGTAGGCCCTTTGGAGTACCTATGAGCAACCAAAGATGTTTTTAGTAAGTTCTAATCCTGTTTAAATCAACTAGAGTTCATTTCTGTTGCTTGCGTCTCAGAGACTGGCCTGACAGTATGTGAAGTGCTTGGCTAGCTGCCCAGAACACATAGCAGGTGCTCAATAAATGTGAGCAATTGGAGATGACATGCACGTACCTGGAAGGGGCAGATGCTGAGGGAGGGGCTGAGGGTGCTGTCACTTGCCAGCCTTCCAGCCCAGGCAGGGTCAGGTTTATTTGTACAGGCGGGGGGTGGGGGTGGGGGTGGGAGCAGCAGGAGAGGCATGGGGCGGTGTTCCCCATGAGTGGCCCTAAATGGGAGCCACACAGCTCCCTGCCGCATCCCGGCACCGGTGATTCCCTTTACTCTCCGGGTAAACAGACCTATATCTGTTGCTTGCCTTCATCATCTCCATCTCTGCTCAGACAAATCCCAGATCACTGGGCTTCAGGAAGGAATGCAGGAGTATGAGGGGGCCCATGAAGGCAGGGGGCTCACCCAGAAACCATTTCCCAGAGCTAGTGGGATCAGACTGCCCTCCTCCCCGCTCCTTCTTCCCCTGGGAGCATGGGCC
This sequence comes from Camelus bactrianus, assembly GCF_048773025.1. Taxonomy (NCBI): domain Eukaryota; kingdom Metazoa; phylum Chordata; class Mammalia; order Artiodactyla; family Camelidae; genus Camelus; species Camelus bactrianus. The sequence goes on along the minus strand of NC_133558.1, from coordinate 26,764,316 downwards.
CTTTCTCTAAAACTTCCCCATCTCCGCAGGAGAGATACACATCATCTTTACCAGGAAGCCACGTGGAGTTGTTGTTCGGTTTGGGGACTGCAAAGGGCAGTAAGGGGGGTTCCCTGCATCCAGGCTGGGTCCACCATTTCTCTCCTTGCCAGGGACTGTCCATGGTCAAGGATCATGTCCCTGTCCTAAGCACTGTTCTCTGCCCCAGGTCCCTCACCAATTCACTCTATAGGACCACAGAGTGTAGGCGGTGGACAACTCCACATGACAGAAACTCAATGCATCAATAAGCTGCAGGAAAGAAAAAGGATGTGAAGACTTAGAGATTTAAAAAGACTGTCTCACTTTTGTTGCTTGCATCCCCATGGTATCCTCTAACATGTCCGTCTGTCTGCTGTAATTCCTGCAAATTACAAACTGGATCCACAGACTTGAGCAGATTCAGGTTTCTCTGTGTGTGTGTCTCTCTGTGTTTCTGTCTCTCTGTCTCTCCAGGTCAGCCTCACAGTGAGAACTGTGCTGCCAAAAAATACAAACACAACTCAGCGAGGGAATGTTAACTTTTTTCTTTTTCCTTTTGCATCTTATTGATGAAATTGGGTTATTTGTTCTGTGCAGTTTTCCACAATCTGGCTTTTATGAATTCTCTCCCGTGGGAATCTTTTAACATGTTCCTCTATCCTCTGTCCTGCAAATTGGCAGCTGGACCCACAGGCTTGAGCAATCAGGTCTCTCTCCCTCTCCTTCCCACAATCCCTACCTTTTTCCTTTCTTTCCTTCCTTCCTTTTTTCTCTTTGACAAGGCTACCTCCTGGGTGGTATATTCATCCATCAGAAGTCCCAAAAGTGTACCTGTCTTTCTTTTTGTACCGTTAGTGGCCCAGTGAGCAATGATCCATTCATTCACAGGAGTTGCAAAATGGTGCCACTTTAATTTTATTTAATTTTATTATTCTTTCTTCATTTATTAGCTGGAATCTTTATTTCTTGGCAGGACTACATCTTTAAAGAGAAATGTCCCCAGATCTACTCCCCGGCCTCAGTGGGATAATGTATATGGGAAACCTCCATGGCTTCCCCCAGCCCCCACCCCCTACCCCTGAGCCAGTACTCTCAGCCTTCCAGCCCAGATACTAGGTAAGAAAAAAACCCATGGCAGGAAAAAGGCTTGAGATCATTCAGTGTGTCCACCCAGCAGGAGTCACCACCCTCACACCAATCTGTCTGATTGGGTCTGAACAGGAAGGGGCGCTTGGCTTGGATCTTGCTCTCAGGGGACCCTTCTGTCTGGGGCACAAATACTGATTTAAAAAAAGTAGTGTACTTTCTTGTTGGCATGGTGGCTCATCCTCATGGGGGTCCAACTGTATCCTTAGGATGGGGAAATTGTCTTTACAGTTGATTCCATTCCTGTACTCACTCTGCTAAATACCAGGAACACGCAACCATGTAAGTTTTGGAATTTGGAGGTAACAGAAAGGAAGGAGTGCTGACATTATGCCATCAAAAAGCAAATTACTAGTTATTCTCTATATCTGTGAGTCTGTTTTTTTTGTTATATTCACTAGTTTGTTTTATTTTTTAGATTTCACATGTAAGTGATAACATACAGTATTTGTCTTTCTCTGTCTGACTTATTTCACTTAACATAATACCTCCAAGTCCATCCATGTTGCTGCAAATGGCGAATTTTCATTCTTTTCATGGCTGAGTAGTATTCCAACATGTGTATATACCATACCTTCTTTATCTATTCATCTGGGAAGGGGGGAGGGGCAAAATAGGGGTAGGGGATTAGAAGGTACAAACTACTATGTATAAAATAAAGAAGCTACAAGGATGCATTGTACAGCACAGGGAATATAGCCAATATTTTGTTCATCAACTATACCTCAATTTAAAAAAAAAAAAGAAAAGAAAATTACTTTAAATTATATTTTAAATGTCTGCTTTGAAAGCTTTGACTTCCCAACAGTTTTTGGAATGACTTGTCCTCCCTCTCCCTGTCCCCTGCCCCCGTCTGTCTCCTGTCCCTGTCTTTTGCCTCCCCCTTTTCCAAAGAAGCCCCAGATCATGACTGCGTGTTGTTTGCCCAGGGCCTCTCCCTCCATGCCCCGTCAGAGTCTCTGTAACAAAGGGGAATCAGGCTCTTCCAGCTGCTGGGGTAAAGTGATTCTATCAGTTGGGATTTTAAATAACTTTGTATTTCTCTGTTTTAACAATTATTTAAAAACTGAAGCTAAGATACCTGACAAACTTGCCCAAGGTTTCCAAGGTAATGAGGCCTGGAGTTGTGATTCAGATAGAACATGTGTCCCTGTCCTCCACGGTTATCCACCCATCACAGGAGCCAGCACCTCTCTGCAGCATGTGGCTGACATACAGCCCACCCAAGAACCCTCGGAGAAGGACAGATTTATCTAATGGGAATCGGAGCAGCACTTATGCAGGACTTTTGCGGAGAGCCTTTAAAAGCAAGCTACTTGGGGCAGAGTATAGTGCAGTTTAACAGTTGAGAGAGAAAAATCCATAGACACACTGCTTCAGCTCCCATCCCATTTTCATCAATTACCTATGCGTCGTGTGGTCACGACGTAGATACTGCTTAGCCTGTCTGTGCGTCGGTGCCCTCACTGAGCAACTGGGGTAATAGGAGTGTCTACCCCTAGGGTTGCTCTGAGGTAATGGATTAAAAGTTTGTAGTATTAGCATCGCCTGGATGTATGTTAGAAATGAAGAATCTCAGGCCCCTCCTGGAGCCACTGCAGGCTTGGCAGCTGTCTGTTGAACACAGCCTGTAAGCAAAGCTGGTGTACGTTAAAGTTTGAGAGCCACTGGCTTAACACATGTGAAGCACTTGGAATAACATGTGGGACATATTAAGTGCTCAATAAATGTTAACAGTGTATTATTACTCTTACTATTACTATTAGCAAGGGCTTTCATTACCCTCAGGTCTTGGGAGGAGTTTGGCCCAGCTCCCGAGGAGAAAAGGCTAACCGAGCACCATTTTCAAGCCCAGTGAGCCTCCTGGGTCCTAGTGGACTGGTCTTTCTTGTTTTGTCCGGTGCAGAATTTCCAGGTCCCAGAGCAGTGCTCGGGACATAACCTAAACTTCACAATTATTCCCTCTATGAACGTGCTGCCTCCTTTCTGTCTCATCTGTTAGTCTGGTCTTAAGAAAAGCAGAAAACACTGGGGCCGAGGAAACAACCTTCTCTCAGGAGCACTCTCTGCCTATTCAGGGCTTGGTTTTCATGCCCCTTTGTTTCTGTGAGTTAATTAGGGTGCCGGATGTGTGTGTGGCGGGGGGTGCTACCAGGCCCTTGTGTTTACATCACAATGTATCAATAAGAAAAAGACTATTTAAGAGGGAAAAATGAATAAAAAGCTAGCTTCCTTCGCAGAAAAGGATAGCCACGTGGCCAATAAACATGAAAAGAAGCTCAGCATCATTGGTCTGTAGGAAAATGCGTATTAAAACCACAACAAGATGCCACGACACATCCGGGTAAGGAAAAGGATAGGAGGTCCTGGGAGGAAGATGTGGAGTAATGAGCGCTCATACATGGCGAGTGGGAGAGTCAATGGATAAAACCCCTTTGACAACTGGTTGGAAATACTGGTATTTCCATTCCTGGGTATGAGATACCCAGCAGAAATACATCCATGTATCCTTCTGAAAGACATGTATTAGAATGTTCATAAAAACACTATTTTTAATGGATGTAAACTAGAAACTACCCAAGCAAGACTCGTTTGTCAAGAGTGTAATGGATAAATTAAGGGAAGTATATTCACACAGTAGAATATTACACAGCAACGAGAATGAAAGACTTACAATCACACTCAACAACCTGGAAAAATCTGCCGAACATACTCTTAGGGGGAAGAAGCCAGACATGAGAGGATATGTATATACTGTTTGATTCCATTTATCTGAGGCTCAGTAACAGACAAAACTAGAGTAGTGGCTACTCCTTGGGAGGGTAGTAACTAGAAGGCAGCACCAGGGGGCTTCCAAGGTGCTAGGAGGGAATGCTGGTCTGAATGCTAATCACACGAATGTATTTGGTTTGTAAAAATTCATTGCAGTGTACAATTCTGATGAGTGCATGTCTCTGCATGATTATTTCAACAAAAAGTCACACAATTTAAAAGATCATGGAATGGCAGGTGGTTTGTATCTTCTACTGTTCCCAAGGGGGCAGCCCTGTGGAGGGGAAAGGCAGTCCAGAATCCAAGACCCAGACCCTGAGCTCAGGCCTCTTAGGCATTCCAAGAATTAGTGTCATTATCAATAGGTAACAAGAGAATCCAGACTCAAGGGAAAGAAATCACCCAAAGTTGATATGTGGTGGCTGGCACAGCCAGGGACCCTGTCTCGGCCGCATGCAAGAAGGTAGCCGAGGTCCTGGCCATCGGCACTTAGAATCCACGAGGTGATGTGTGCAGAGGGGCCTGTCCACAATGGCCCAGGAGAGCTATGTGGACTGCTCTTGCCAGTAATCTCTGAGCCAGAGATACATCTGTGCACTTCTCCACTACGTCCCAACTTCAGGCTCATTCTTTCCAGTAGCACGCTCTTGTTCTTTCTTGAAAGTGATTACAATTCCTAAATGAGCACACAAAAATAAACCTCTTCATTAACCAGAGGGAAAAAGGGTACCACCCGAGTGGAACTTGCACCAGAATGCAGTAGAAGCACAGCAGCATATGCCGGACTAATCCCCCCTGTCTCTGCAGATGGCTGTGTTCAGCACAGCGGTTATGTGATGGGGTGGGGTGACAGGATGCTGCTCTGTTTAGGGCAGCATTTCTGAAGGTGTTCTGCAGAATGCTAGTCCCATGAGATGTTAACTGGGGCCATGAAGTGATAATTCCATGCTTAAATATATTTTGGGAATTGCTAGGTGAAATGTTATTTTGTTTGTTTGTTTTTCTGCAGGACTTCTCAGAGCCTTTACTATGCAGTGGGCATAAGGAATCACCAAGATGGGGATCAAGTAGGTAGCATTTCTCTGACTTATTTGATTTCTCAACCCTTTTTGATTTGAAGGGCACCTTGCAAAAAGTGTTCCCTGGTGCCCATAATGAAAAACTGGCACAGGTCCAATCTTGGTCCAAGAGTCAGGAGACCTAGCTTAGTTATCAATCAGCAAGACACCTTGGGCAAGTCTTTTTTTTCTTGGAGCCTCAGGAAGGAAATCACTTGAAAAGCAAGGATATGGATTTGCTAGAGAGAGGGGAATGGCGTTCTAACCATTAGCTTACTACTTTTCAACTTTTTTGTATTTAATAGTGTGGTGTTAGGCAACGTGACTTGATTATTTATGCATGGGGCAAATGCTGTTGATAACTAACCCAATAGCTGTGACCCTCCTTTTGCTGAGATGGACGCTTCATGCCTTTAAGACCTGGCTTCGGAAGTCATGTATCAACACTCCACTGCGTTCTGTGTCACACAGGCCCACTCTGACTCAGCATCAGAGGGGACTACATGAGGGGTGAACACCAGGAGGTGAAATCGTGGAGGACCATCCGGAAGGCTGGCTTCCCAAACCCCATCTCTAAATCCTGACATTCTTTGTTTGTGATGCAGCAATACCCCTCCCACCAAGGGAAGTACAGATGAGACCACATCTTCCTAAGGTTTCCTAAAGTGCTCCTGGCCCTCTGGGATGAGATATTTTCTGGAACAAGAACCCTAAGAGTAAACTCATTTTCTATTTAATTTTTGCAAGAACTCTGAAACAGGTGCAATTTTGATCAAATCCCATTTCATAGATTGGGACACTGAGGCCCAGAGAGGTTGAACTTGTGTAAGGTCAGAACTCACACCCAGAGCCTATGTTACCCATACCTCCTGGAGCCAGGCTCAGCTGCAGAGGGGTGGACCATGCCTCTGCCCCTTGTTCCCTCCCAGCCTTGAGCCCATGTTCTCTCTGCAGCCTGGAAGTAGGACACAAATGCTCCCACTCCACGGGTGCACTTGGCAGTGTCCAGGCAGCTGCCCTCTGTCCCCAACCCACAGTGCCCACTTCTTCCTGCTCCCACCCCATCTGGAAGGACTTGCACCCCAAGAACTTGCCTGGAGACTGGAAGTCCCTCTGTCCTTTTCATATTTCTTATGCACCTTGAGCTAATGGTGTTAGCACCAGAACAAAACAGTGCGTCCCTGCTTAAGGGAGTGATAATGGAGTCTGATAAGTCAGAACAAGAAGTGATTTCGTTGTGAGCTGGCATATTAGGGCTTAGCTGTAAAACTGCCCTTTTCTTTAACTGCCAGCAGCAAATGAAAAGCTCCTGAACGCAGATTTATTAAATGTTGTGGACTTAGATAAGATGATTTAAATTTCATGCTTCTGTTCCTGATCTGCCTATCGCCAATAAGCCTGAACAAAGACTTAACCCATCTCAGCAATTTGCCTGTGTTTGAGTGAGACAAATGAGCAGTTTCTCAGCCTCCAGAGTCTGAGGACAGGAGGGAGACCCCTGAGTCTGGAGCAGCATCCGAAGAAGGCACTGCCCTTCCTTGGGGGTGGGAGGAAGGATCAGAAGAAACATCAGATGTTCTGACTTGACAAATGTCCCTGGAGAGCCAGTGTGATCGGTCACAAGTGTGTCCGTGTGTGTGGTTACCAAGAGTGGGGTGTGGGGCACCATTCGGGTGGACACGGGTGTGTAATGGTGGGAAGCTGGGAGGGTTGTGGTTGGGAGTACAGGCCCCGGAGATGCGCTGGACTGTGGGCTCTGTGTAGACCACCAGGAACCCCCTGTGGGCTCTCTCATCTGTGAAATCAAGATGGTAACAACCAGGGCACCTTTCTGAAAGGTTCTTGTGAGAATGAAATGAGGTAAAACCTGCAGAGCCCTTCAAACATTGCCTGACATATTGTAAGCACTTACACCACTGCCTTCTTTTATTTCCTGTTTTGAGTCTGTATCTGCGTAGACTCCTGTGTGAGAAGCGTGCATTTTTCTGCATCTGGGTTCAGTGTGCGCATGTGCGGAGTTGTTCAGGTCACTTCTGGAATGAAAGACAATGAGCTGCCTGGTGGTGGGGACCCACCCCCCTTCCCAGACAGCATGTGGGACCCACACCTTCTACTTGAAGAGCCCACCTGGCCCTGGGCGACTACAGAAAGTCCTCCCATCGCTGCAGAGGCCTCCTGTGCCAGGGGCGGGGTAGGGGCGGACAGGCAAACAACTGGATGACCCAGTGTCAGAGGCAGAGAATCAAAGTCTTACCCATTGGTATAATTAAACTCATATGGTTTAATGGATATCCAAGGAGCCAGGGATAACTCTGGCTGATTTTACTCTAATTCTTGTATCTTAACAAATTGGGAGTTTGCTGGTTCATTGCACTGCAAGGCCCCCTAGGTCTCTCTGCTGTCAGTGCTCCTGGGGCCTGGGGGCTTTATGGACAGGGAGTCAGCCAAGCCTAACGCTGCTGGGACTGCCATGTGCCGCCTGCCCCTGGCTGCTGCGTTTGACATATGGCTTTATGAGCAAGTTGGCAATTCATCCCCATGAAAGGATTCAGGCTACATTCTGTAGATCAGAAAACTGAGTCCAAGATCAGTGAGATGGCTTAACCAGAGCCCTGGTGTCAGCCTTTCTCCTTCGGGGTTAATGTTGAGAGTGCTTTGGAATGACTCTATGGAAGGAAACACTTCCTTCCAGTCCCAGTAACTCACCCAGCAGGGACAGTGTCAGGAGTGTTCCCACGTCCCCAATTCCGCGCCGGCTTCCCATTGCTCACAGCAATTCAGCCATAGCTTTCCCCGCTTAGTCCAGGCGTCCTTATCCTGTGCACCCTGGAATGACACACTGACCCTCATTTATGTGTCAGAACCTGTTCTTCCAGCAGTGGGGATGGAACACCACATGTCCTTCCTGCTGTCCTTGTCATTGATGTTCTATTTTTGAGAGGAGGCAGAGAGCTGGGAAACCATGATGTCCACTGGACCACTGGGGGCTCTGGCCATGACCTTGGCAGCTTGGTGTGGTGGAAGGGACCCAGCCAGTGTGGGAGCTGGAGGTGAGGACCTGTTTCTTCACCTGCAATTGAAGGGCTTCAATTAGAGCAGTGGTCCAGAGACTTTGGAGAGCATGAGATTCACCCAGAGCACTTGTTACAGGTGGATTTCCAGCCCTCAGATGCTGATGTTCTAATGCAGAAGGTGTGGGCTGGGCTGGGCACTCATCTTTAACAGGTGTCTCAAGTCATTTCACTCATGTGTTCTCTAGATCGTGCCTAAGGTCCCTCCCAGCTCTTAAATTTAGGGGCCTTCTAGTCCTTGGTTCAGTAGAGCACAAGGGCCATCTCTCGTGGACATGTCGAGAATGGGCAGTGGGTGGTGGTTTTTACTGTGATACTGGAGGCGATAACGTCACGTACCCCATCCACCCATAGACTGCGGCACAGGTAGGAGGCACTGTGGGCTGTGTGCAGTTCTGGGAAGATTAAATAGCTACAAATCTGCCCCTTCCTATAGAGACCATGGCAGGATAGATAGGTGACCCTTTATGCACCCAGGAGCTCAGGAAAAAATGATGGCATAATCATAACTCTCCTTTTCTCACATCCCGTCCGTCAGCAATTCCTGCCAGCTCCACTTACAAAATCTGCCTCAATGTGACTGCATCCCACTGCCTATGGTTACCATCCTAGTTTGATCTACTGTTGTCTCTTTTTTGAACAGCCTCCTAACTGGTCTCCTGTTTCACGCTTGCCGTTTCTGATCTATTGCCCATATAGCAGCCAGAGGGGTCCTTTTAAAGCATGTCACTCATCTGTGCAAAATCCTCCAGGGGATTCATACCACACCTCAAATAAAATGCCCTCCCACCTCCCTAACCTCATCTCCCAACACTCTTGTCTTCACTCCCTCTGTTCCAATCACATGGACTCCTTGGTCTCCTCATTGCTCCTTGAACACACCAAACCTGCTCCCACCTCAGGGCCTTTGCACTTGCTGTTTCCTCTGCCTGGAATGCTCTATCCTTACATAGCTGCATGGTTTGCTCCCTTGCTTCATTCAGATCTACCTCAAATGGCAAAGAGAGAGTTCCATTCTTCTCTGATGAGCCTTTGTAGAATAATACCCACTGCATGTGTTATTCTCTTAATCAGCTTTATTTTTCATGTGAGTGTGTGTATGTATGTGTTGGTGTATTTGCTTAAAGCATTTTACTCTCAGGAAGGATGTAAGTTCCTTGAAGGCAGGGAGGCTGATTGTTTTCTTTTCTGTTTCCAAAGCCTAGACCTGCCTGGGAGACAATAGGCTCTCAAAATACTCATGATGAAAAATGAAATGAGTGGGTGAACGGCTGAGTGAAGTGACAGTACGTCAGACATCACCCTGAACCTTGTCTGATTTTTTTTAAACAAGGGAATTAGTCATGAGCTTTGTAATTTCCAATATCTTATGAATATGTTGTGAGTAATATGCTCATCTCTGCCTCAGTGATTGGCATGAGCTGGTTGGACTCTCGTGTGGCATCAGCATGGGTTGCTGGGGCCGTGCAAATGCTGGGTCTCTGGTTTGAAGAAAGTGCCTGAAATAGCCCATTGCCGTTCAGTCTGGATGCATTCTCCTCACATAGCAGGCGTGACTCCCCAGCCCTGATGAGGGCCTGCAGTGTGGGATTCTCCACTTTGATACCCTGTGCTGTACTGGTGGGGAAGTGACACTTTGCCTTCCCAAGATACCTCGACATTTAAAATATCTATCGTATTTACTGTACCAGCTTGTTGGGACTGCCATAACAACGTACCACAGTCCAGGTGACTTAAACAACAGAAGAGTCTGGTGGCTGGAAGTCTGAGATCAAGGTGCCAGCAGAGCTGTTTTCTTCTAAAAGAAATGACTTACAGATATACTTAAACATACTGAATTGACAGCTAAATTGAATGAAATGTTTCTCACGGCAGTTATCATTTTGCCATTTACTCCAATTAAATTCAAGGTCCGTATCCCTCATCTCTTTCCTGAGCTGTGGAAGTTCCAGCTGGGGCATCCAGAGATGAACGCCTCTAGTGGGGAAGGAAATGGGAGGCTATGAAGGAGGGGCTTTCAGGAACCTCATCCTGGCTGTAAACTCAGCAACTCCTTTTATCCGTTTTTATACATTAGGAATGAGGTTTCTGCATGTTGGCCCTACCCAGGGAACTCTCGGCTAATCAGTCATGGTAATGAATACTGCAGGGCTCTTAATCATTTGTTATAAACAGTTCCACCACCATGTGAGTTTGGGCAATACTCTTATTCTCCCCATTTTTTGAGGAAACTGAATCTCAGAGAAGTGAGATGTCTTAGCCAGAGTAACACAGCTTTCAAGCGGCAGGGATTGGGTTCAATGATAGGTCTTCTATTTGAAGTCCCCCTGGAGGTGATGGCTCCCCCTTATGGAGCCCCCAGGGTATGGTGGTCATAGAGATCTTGGACTTGGGTAGCAGATGTGAGAGGGACAGTCTGAAAGGGGAAAACCCAAACCCTACTTTGGGGGAGTCCAGGGACTTCTGAAATTCACCCAGAAAGGAAAAAAATGCCACATCGGGAAAGGTTGTGTCTGTGACAGCCCTGTGCAGCTGCCTGTCCTAAGCAGAATGCTGGCAGCAGAGGTGGGATGGTCACCCTGACATCTTCCTGAATGAAGTGAGCCAGGCCAGTTTTTGAAAGAGGGGGAAAAATAGAGAACAGCGTCCAGGGGGTGAGATGAAGTCTAGGAATAAAGATTCCTGCCCAAGAAGAGTTCTGGAGGAGTTTGCCCCTGGCAGGCCACCTGCTCCGGCTGCAAAGTTCTGCTACATTTGGATCTGCCTGCTTCTCCACAGCTCTTCTCCCTGGCGTGAGAGCTGTCCATTCATCTCTGGAGCCAGTCCAACCTTAGGCTCAGTGGAGCGAAGACAAGGACAAGTGCCAAGCCACCTGTGTCCACCACAGCTGCATGGCCGGCTCCAGCTGGCTGCAGAGGACACCTTGGCAGGGAGTGCAAAGAGCTGGGCAGAAGCAGGGACTGAGGCTGGACTCTGAGCTCCCCCATCACTTGGGGGCTCCCTGGGGGCAGGGGCTGTGTCTCCTCCGTCAGGACAAGGCTTCTCTGAGCACAGAGATCTTTCTTCTCCCAGCCTTCGGTGTGAAGAAAGACAGAGAGTACCCTCTGTGATGGGAAGAGCAGCCTTGCCAGTCTGAGCTCCGCACTGCCTCCACCATGCCCTGGTTTAAGGGATTGGTTGACACTGTTTTTGCTTGTCTTGTTTCCTAAAAAGTGTCTTAGAAAAAACCCACCATTTTCATCTTTCCTTCCTCACTCCCACCCTGAATTTCTCCATGGGGTATGTGGGAACACCACCCTCAGTCTTATTCTCTGATTGGCCTCTCAGCTTGGCCTACTACCAGTCAGTGGAAGGCATGGGTCTGTCCAGTTTCAGCCACAGGGATTTTGGGTAAAGTAGTTCCCAGGCTCTTCCCTGCCCCCACTAGAAGGACATGGCTTCAAATTTCAAAGTAGCTTCTGGGAGAGGGAACCCTTCTCCTTTCTTCGGAACTAATGGGAGTAACAGGAACATTACAGCCTGGCATAGTTTTAGCGATTTTCCAACAGAGCAGGTTGCTTTGATACAGACCTGCAGTGCTATTTCTGATAAGACCGTCCCTGTCTGCTGGGAGAAGCTGCAGTTTCCCTGTTGGGGGGGGGTGGATCTGGGTGGGTGAGTGGGATTTGATAACCAAGAGGCTGGGGTGCTTCCGTGCTATAGCGGTGCTCCACAGGGCTTGCTTCCCACGTTGCGGTCCAGGCTGGTGCGTATTCATCCAAAATGAAGTTTCACCAGCTGGCAAAGAAATGAAAAAATAAGAAATAGGTAACTTGTTTGTCATAAAGTTAAATGTATTTAAAGGATTATCCTTTGGGTTGACTTTTTTCCCCTACTTTTTGATGTAAAAACGTGTAGGGACACGGGTGATGACTCAGTGCTGAGCGGGGAAGAGGCCTCCCCCGTGACGGGCGTCCACGTGGTAACTTACGTATTTGGGATACTCATAAATGCGGTGTTCAAAAGTCAAGATACGCTACTAATTATCTGCAAAGTCTTAGTTATCTGTGCTGAAGGAAGGGAGAGGTGGGGATAATATAGGGAATCATTCAGTAACGGAAGTGAAGCAGGGAAGGAAAATAACGTTTATTGAGGACTAATTCAGAAAGGGTAATTGACTTGCCCAGGTCACCCTGATAGATAATGTGGGGTCTGGGACTAGAAGCTACATCTCCTAATGCCTAGTCTAGCGCTTTCCCAAGTACACTCCGTGCTCATAGTAACACCAGTCATGATCATAGCAAGCAGTTGCAGGGCACAGACTAAGCACTTCCCCCTCCCCCCAGTATCTCCCTGATGCACCCTGGGATCCTGGGGATGGAGTGGGGCAGGGTTAGAGATGTTTAGGAAGTGGACTAACCTAGAACCTAGGGGACTGGCTGGGTGTGGGGATGAGGGGGAGGAAGGTGTTGGGCCGGTGTGGGGATTTAGGTATCTCATCTAGGCAACCAGATGGTTAGTAGGGGTGAGATGGGGACTTCAAAGGAGATTGGGTGGTGGTGTGCAGACGGCAGGCTCTGGGCAGGACACGATGAATTTGAGTGGCTTCTAGAAACTTTCACACACACCACCCTCCCACCTTCTGTAAGTCCAGCTCTGCTTCCTTCTCTACAGCCAGCCAAGTGGGTCAGAGAACGAGCAGATGAAGGAACCTCTGGGACCTGGGGAGCCCACAAAGACTGGAGCCCCCAGGGTATTACCAGGGACCTAAGTTTTTTGGGGAAAAAAAAGGTGGGCCTTGCCCCTGCCCTGAGCCCTGACCCAAAGGACAGTGAAGTGAAGAGGTGTGTGACCCCCACCCCCACCAGGTGGACAGAGCCTCATGAAGGGCCCTAACAGAGAACACTTGTCCTCGCCTCACCTCTCACTGCCCGGGAGGCAGCGGGGAAGTGGGTCAGCTCACAACTGGGTCACCATCTGGGGGGCTTTATCTCACTCCTGTGGTACTCTAAATTATTGTCATGACACGTCATTCATTTGTTCCAGCCAGCGAATGCCCTGTTCATCCTTTTCCTCCATGCAGTGCCAGACACAAGACATACAGAGACTCGTGAGACAGGCCCTTCCCTCAGGGAGTGGACAGGCCTTCATGGGAGACAGGCAAGTGACGACCTCTGTGATCAGGTGAGCATTGCTCCTATAAAGATACCTTATGGGTGTTCTTGAGGTGGAGGGGGCCTTGAGGAGTGCTTTGGAGTACAGGTTCTGGAACCGCACGACTGTGGTTGAATCCTGGCTCCTCTCCACTCACCAGCTGTGTGACCTTGGACAAATAACTTAACCTCTCTGGGCCTTCCTTCTCCATCTACAAAATGGGGATAATACAGCACCTATTTCCTAGGGTCATTGTGAGGATTAAATGAGTGAAAGCATGAGAAGAGCTTTGAGCCATGCCTAACACAGAGTGAGCACTCCCCAGTGGTAGCTGCTATTATTTCAATTATCATCATCTTCATCATCACAAACTCAGGAGTCTGCAGGGGAGGAGTTAGCATGGAGGAGAAGCTATTGGGGAAAGCTTCATAGAGCAACTGACATTTCAGTTGGGCAGGAAAAGTGGCATTTTGCTGAGGGAAAAAATCAAGCACAGGGAAGCCGACCCAGGCAGAGGGAGCAGGAGCAGGAGCAAAGGCAAAGAAATGTGGAAATGCGAGGCACATTTGGGGAGACAGCCAGGCCTCCAGCTCCCGGGAGTGTGGAGGATGTGGGAGGGGGAGGCACTGGGAGAGTAGGTCAGGGCTGGCTTGGGAAGGGCTAGAATGCCTAATGATGGGATTTGGGCTTTATCCCAAAGGCCAAAGGGATCCTGGCAGAGTTACTTTTATTTGCCTTTGGGGATTTTGGTGGCAGCTACATGGAAGATGGGTCAGGGCAGTCGTCTGCCTGGCTGGGCCAGGGGAGAGATGGCAAGGGTCTAAGCTCAGGCAGTGCAGAGCCTGGCAGGGAAGATGCTTAGGGAGCTGGCCCAGCACTCAGTTACTGTAAAGCCTCAGGGATGGAGGGGAAGCTGAACTTCCGCCCCCCTTAATAACCAGGAAAGATGATAGGAGCCTGAGGTGAGATGATTGGGCCTCCAGGTGCCCTAAGTGACAGCCTCAAACATCAGACCCTTGGGATTCCTCCACCCCAGCATGACTGGCTTTAGAGCTGCCCCTCTGCTTGCCATCGGGAAGCCATGGCCTGTGTCTAGTCCTGTGCATCCTGTGCAGGACCCTGGTGTTGCCTCTGGGCTTGTGGGACAGGGCACAGATGTCACTGCAAGGGTGATGGATTTTGGAGGCAAACAGACCTGGCTTCCAAGCCTGGCTGGGCTACCGACACCTGGCTGTGACCCTGGAGAATCTCTTTACTTCTCTGAGTCTTGGTTTCCCTCCTTTGTAAAATGAGGACTAAATAGTAGCTGCTTCAGAGGGTTATTTTAAAGAAGAAATGCATAACGCGTGAAAGTGCCTAGCACTATGCCTGGAGGCTGGGACATATCACCGGCGGCACTGAGTTACACTCCCATCACTACCCCGTTCCTTACCCACCCTGTTCAGAGCTCCCTCTGCCCTACCGGTTCCTCACCGCACCATGTGGAGATCCAGTGTCCAAGATGACATCTGGCTAGCATAGGGAGAGGAGTCTGCCCTCCCCTGCACTGGTCTAGGTTCCCCTTCCATTTATCCCCTCCTCTGCCTGAGACATGTGTGACCTCACTTTACCCTTGGGGACATCTCATTACTTGGGCAGAGTCAACAGAGTCTGTCTAGGCTAGAAGTTCTGCTCGGAGGCAGAGAGATGGACAAATTGACCCCAAGATCACCCCAACCCTGAGTCTTTGCCTAACTGTCTCACTGTCCTCCCCTCTTGCCTGCTGGCTCCTGGCTGGGCTCTGGAAACAGATTCTGCTGCATATGGTGAGAAAGCCGCTGCTGTGTGTCGCCCTCGTGCTTATTTCCAATCAGTGTATGGGCTGGGAAGGCGTGGCTGGATGCTGAGTCTCTGCAGCCGTCTGTCTCCTGCTGCTGCACAGATCCTCGGAGCTGATTGAAATGTGATGCGTGGGCTTAGGAAGGAGGGAGGGAAAACAGCAGCTCAGACCACAGCCGTCGTCCTGGGTCAGTGCCTGTGCTTCCCTCCCTCTACCTGGCACTCCACCCCCTCCCACGCTAGGCTGCCAAACCAGGCATGGCCTTTCTACTCAGCCCACATCTGGGAACAAAGCCAGGCAGCCAGGCACCTTCCTCTCTCTGCACCCGTACCTCATTCCAGCAAAGCTGGGCTGCAGGGTGGTATCCAGGGGCTCAGATCACCGGGAAGCAGAGATCATTCAAGGCCCTTCCTGCTCACAGAGCTCTCTCCAGACCCACACCCCCTGACACCAGGAGGAGGCTCCCCACAGTAGCCATGGTCATCGCCCACACTAGAATTCCATCACCAGGCTTTGTGCGGGTTCCTGTGCCTTGTAACCCTTCTGTCTCCTCTGGCCAACAGCCCTGGCCGAGCCCTCCACCCAGGAGGTATGCCATGGAAGTGGGAAGCCTGGATGGGCAGGGATCTTTGGATGGTTTACTCCATATTACTTCTACCTACTAAATACAGTAAAGCAGAAGAGAAACCTACGGGGTGAGGACTAAGCAGTGGGGATTATTTTCTTGGAGAAAAGAGGTTTGCAAGACCAAGAAAGAAAACGTGGACTTGAAGGATGGGCAAGAAACTCGGCATGAAGTTTACTCATTCATTCATTCACTCACTCACTCACATGTTAATTAGATAGTCAGTGTGTCCCTGCACTGCTTTAGGGGCATAGTGGGGTACAATAGCAAGCCAGCAGACATAGTTCCCGAGCTTGTGAAGCACTCCCCTTAAGGGGGCATAGACACAAGCAAACTACCCCTTAGGGCTCAGGATAAATGGGGACAGGTTGGGAAATGCAGTGAGCTGACTATAGGGAAGGCCTATGTGAGTTGGGTGGAACCAGGAAAACCAAAGTCACTTAAGGTATTTATAACTGGAGTAATTTAATAGAGAAAACTGGCTAACAGGTGATGGAAAGGGTCAGCTGATCTGGAAATTAGCAACAGCAGGAAGCAGCTACCACTCCCGGCTACAGGGGCAACGGCGGGAGGCAGTGTGATGAGATCCCACTAGGGTCCCTGAGTAGCAAGTGGAGCCACAGTGAGTGTTATCACAGTGGGAGCCAAAGCCCTGCAAGGGACGCTTCTGCCAGGCCCCTTAGGCAGAGAAGGAGGAAAGAAAGGCCATGCTTTTCCTCTCTCCTGCCCTCTACTTCCCTGCTGGAGGAGCCAGGTGACAGGGGAGCCCTGCGGGGAGTCAGCCTCACTGCCCCCGCCCCCTGCAACACAGAACAGACAGACCAGGGGAGGGCAAAGGGGCTCAGCTCAACCCAGACTGGGGTGAGGGTCAAGGAAGCTTCCCCATAAGAAGTGATATCTAAGCCTGAAATGTGCATAGACGTTGATCAGAGAGAAAGAGAGGGAAAGCTCAGGTAATATGGGAGATTTGGTTGCAGGTTCAAAGGTCTAGGGGCTCAAGAGAGCGTGTTGGCTGGTGGAAGTAAGGACAGTGGATTTGTGGAGGGTGGAGATTGGGCACTGGGGGGTCAGAGGAACGTGGTGAGAGAGGCTTTCCAGGGAGGTCGAAGCAAGGTCATGAAGGACCTTGAACCCAAGTCAGGAAGATTGGACATTGACGCAAGAGCAGCTGTGGGGGGACATGTTTTGAGCAGCAGAATGATCAGGTCTGGGTTTCTGGAAGATTGTTCTCACCGCAGAGACTATGAGGGGAGACTGGAGGCAGGCAGATGAGTAAGGAGACCCCCACAGTAATGTCAGCCAGCAAGGATGGTGGAGGGAGAGGGGCCAGGAGAAATGCAGGATTTCAGGAGCATTTAGGGGAGAGAATTGACAGGACGTGGTGACTGACTGGTTAAGGAGGGGAGGGCACGACTACAGGTTGGACAACTGGGCAAATGGAAATACTTTCTGCTGAGACAGAAAGCACAGAATGAAGAACATGGAGGGGAAATATGAGTTGATGTGGGTGTGAGGTGCTCTAATACATGGGGCTGCAGTAGGATTGGTTTTTTCTAGATGTGTCTGGGTTTATCTGGCTCTCCACAAGGAGGCCTTCCATTGCAGTCCAGGACTCCAAAAGCCATCTTTTGTGGGTAGACCAAGCATGTCTTCATCCTGAAGTCTCATGTTCTTTTTCTGTTCCTCCCCATTTTCAGCCCCTCTGTGCAACCTCAGCATTTACTGAGAACCCAGCCTCTAGGAAGCCATAGTTCAGGCTGTGTCTTCCAAATTCATTTCTCTTCCAAGCCGAGTTGTCCCCAGGCCTACCAGCCCTACCTTTAATCTCCTGTGTGAGCTGGGATGCTGAAAGGCTCTGAAAGTATCCTTTTCTTACTTTGCCTCTTATCAACCATTGCTTTGCAATTTGCTGGAATCTGTATGACCCAGAATCACACAGCATAGACGAAAAGTGGGCAAAACCCCACACCTGGAGCGACCACACACCTGCAAGGAGCTGACACGTCATCACAGAGGGTGGAAGACTGGGGCCTCGCTTTCCTCATATTCCAAATGTGTATATTAGACTTGATGATCTAATAACCACCCCCTCTTCTTGTAGTCTGTAGGAGCCTGGGCTTGTCCCAGAAGCAAGGAGTTCAGCCCCCATGATGAACCATGGTTGACTATGGCAAAGCCAAACTCATTTCATCAGTGAGTGATTTGCCAGTAGATGAGGGGATGTGACTCAGTTCAGACCAACAAAGCATGCATTGGTTTCCTAGGACTGTCACTACAGACTACCACAAACTGGGTGACTTGCCATGATGGAAATTTCTTCTCTCACAGTTCTAGAGGCCAGAAGTCCACCCTGCTCTCTTGAGGGCTGTAGGGGAGAATCTGCTCCATGCCCTTCTCTTAGCTGCTGGGGTCACTGTCAGTCCTGGGTGTCCTCAGTCTGGCACTGCATCACTCTAGTCTCTGCCTCCATCACCACATGGTGCTCTCCCTGTATCTCTCTGTCTTCACATGGCCATTTCTCTTCTGTGTCTTTCTCCTCTTCTTATTGGGGCACTAGTCATATTGGATTAGGAGCCCACCCTGCTCCAGTATGACCTCATCTTAACGCATTACATCTGCAATGACCTTTTTCCAGGTCACGTTCTGAGGTTCTTCAGCATACCTTGTGGGGGCACAATTTAACCCATAAAAAGACACGAGTAATAATAATGACAATAAGACATAAGGCAGCAGCATGCAGGAGAGCCCACCACTCTGCCTCCCTCTTGTGCCTGACTCCATCACAGGAAGGTGTGATGCTGAGAGCTGTAGCCATCTCAGGCCCCCAAGGGAGGATGTTTCTCACTGGGGTTGACAGTGAAGGCTGATGGGAAAGTGACAGTACTGAACTGCTGCCCCATCCTGAAACCTCCTATCTCTCCACTACTAATTAAGTGAGATAAATGTGCACATTTTATTAGGAGTTTAGTTACTCATAGGCAAACACCTCCTCTGTCATCTAGTGACCCCTATTTTCCCTGATCACTTTAGGGAAGTGTAAGAACTGTGTGATTTGGAAGAGACTTTGGGAGTCATCTAATCCAACCTCTTCACCGACAGAATGAGGAAACACTCTCAGCATGGAAAGAGACTCGGCCACACCACGGGCTAGGGGCACAGCCAGGACCCACACTAGGCTCTCCAGACTCCCATCCCCCACCACGTTTCTCGGGCTTCTTGTACTCATGTCGCTCTCTCTCTGTAGGGAAAAGAGGGTGTTGTTTGAAAGGGAGGGCCTGCTGGGTGGGCTGCTGCTGAGCTGCTGGAGGAAGGAAAGGAGTGGTGGGACGAGAGATCAGAAGGATTCCGAGGGGAGCGCGGGGGCCTGCCATGCTGCAGAGCTGTGTTCAGCCCCAGGGACACACATTTATTTTAACCACATGCTCTGTGCAGGGCTTGCTGCTCTGAATTATGCACCTCGAAAGGGACTTTCATCTCACCGAGGGTTCGATGTTGGCCTGCTTGGCCAATTGTGCTGGGCAGTGATTTAGCCTCCAGAGCAATTCAGGGCAAGGAGGTGGGGAAGGCAAGTGGAAACACCTGGGACCTTTCCTTTGTCAAGGATTCTGCCTGCCCACTTCTTTCCTTCCACCAAGGCTGTGTGTGGGATGGGGCAGCATGGTTGGTGGGAGGGAGGCTGTGATCCACCCCTAACCTGGTTGGGCTGAGAGCCTGGAAGGGACCCACATGAGTGTGTACATGGCAGCTTTCCAAGAGTGCAGAGAAATCTAACTTTGTCAATTGGGCTGAATCAAGATCTATCCAATTCAAAGAGCCTAGAACTCCAGAGTGAGGGATGGAAGGTGCCTGAGGTATTTCCTAATCGAGGCTGCTCATTTTATGGGGATGGATACCAAGGCCCCAAGAGGGTTTAAAGAGGCTTGCCCTAGAGGCAGAGCCACTCAGAACCCTAACCATCAGCCTCTCCACCTGCCTACTTTCTTCTGAAGCAGAGCTAGCTCTTGAGTTCAGTCAACAAATACATCGGTGCCTGGGGTCAACAGCTTCTGATGTGAGCCCTCTGATCCTTCCCTTTAGTGTGGGCTGGATCTACTAATTGCTTCTAACCAATAGAATATGGCAGAAGTGATCAATATGGCTTCCAATGTTAAGTTACAAAAGGCTGTGACTTCCATCTTGCTAGCGCTCTCTCTCTCTTCCTGGCTCCTCTTCTTATTAACTTGCTCTGATGAAGTGACTTGGAGAGGACCACGTGGCAAGAAGCTGAGGGCCACCACCTGTGAATGGCCAGTAAGGGACTGAGGCCCTCAGCCCAACAGCCATGGAAGAATTAATCTTGCCAATAACCTCAGAGTGAATTTGGAAGCAGATCCTTCCCCAGTGGAGGCTTCAGATGAGGCCACAGCCCTGGTCAACATCTAGGTTACAGACTTGTGAGAGATCATGGAACAGAAGACCTAGTTAAGTGATACCTGGGTTCCTAAGCCACAGAAACTGTGGGGAAATAAATGTGCATTGTCTGAAGCTGTTAAGTTTTGTCATATAGCAATAGACAACCAAGACAATCGCCTCTTCTAGAATAATATTTAGAAATGTGTGCCTAACACATTTTGGGCAGTGTCAGGAATGAAAAGAAATGGTTTTTGTGTATTTACAGCAACTAACAGTTTGATGAGCTAAGATATAGTGTGTGAAATAACAATTACATCTTATTGAGTGTTTCCCTGTGCCAGGGATTGTGTTACTCTTTACATATATTAATTTCTTTAATTTTCTTAATCCTCATGGAAACCCTGTGAGGCTTATTATTAGCCCCACTTTACAGATGAGAAAACAGAGGAGCAGAGAGTTGAATATCTCATCCAGGTTCACACAGCTAGTAAGTGACGGAACTGGAAATTGAACCCAGGCACTCTGGCCTCAGAGGGGAACAACGCAGCACTCATTCATTTAGAAAACACCAGACGGGGAGGGTATAGCTCAGTGGTAGAGCGCATGCTTAGCATGCATGTGGTCCTAGGTTCAATCCCCAGTACTTCCATTAAAAACGAAATGAAATAAAATAAAATAAAAACTAGAAGGCAGCTGAATGCCTCCTTGTGCTTGCTATTATTAGCTGCTGGGCATATAAAGATACCCCTCTGTTGTGAAGGAGCTCCTGGCTCTGCCTCTCACTGATAATGACCTTGAGCAAGTTGTTTAACCTTGGAATCCTCATCTAGAGAGGAGGAACAACAACCCACACAAGGCTGAAATAAGATGAAGTGAGTGAGGACACTACATAATTAAGTGTTATGTTTGTTAAATATAAATAAGCAAATAAATCACTATGTCAGCAAAGACCCCAGCGTGTGGGAATTGCAGGGACCCTCTCTGTTTGGGGTGCAGTGGGAGCACAGACGGGGAGACGGCCTTCACCTCCCATCTTTTGTACATGTCCTTTTAAGTCCTGGGCTTGTTGGTGGCTTCCCATGCAGCCTGTGGCCTTTTCAATTTTTATTCCCTCATTAAAATAATCAGCAGTCTAAGGGAGGCCCTCTCCTGCCAAGATGCCCAACTCTTGACTGGTGCTCACTTTTCAGCCTAAGCTTCTCAGGATGAAGGGCTTTTGAAAATAATCTTTCCAAGTCCCGGGGTTCCTTTGTACCTTCAGCCCCCTTCCCCGGCAATGCACAAAGGCTTGGAAGTCATGGGGCCCACTCCCCAGGCTCCCGTCCCTCCCACTTTCTAAAATAAACTCTCCTTTGTTGGCCCAAACAGCAATCCGTCTCAATACTTTGCCCAAAGTCCAGGAGATGAAATCATCTGCAGCAAAGGATAGGTAAAGACTGAAAATGCTTAATGAACTATAAGTGCCAAAATGCATCAGACAGATAATGAGAACTATTATTGGCCAGGCCAAGGGGACTGGTGCAGAGAGCAGTGGCCAAGGAGTGCTTCAAGGAAGAGGTGGGATTCCAGCCAGGCCTTAAAGAGCAGCAAGGGAATGGGGGTGGGGGAAGGGAGCTAGGCCATGCAGGGAGCAACAAGCACTTCCAGGGTGCCGTGAGGTGTGGTCAATGTCACTGGTCTTCACCCACATTGGGTTTTCCTCTCTTTAAAGCACAGGGGCACAGGAAAGGATTACACCCCCCACCTCCACATTTGCTATGAATGTGGGGGTCACAAGACTAGATTGTGGATTGCAAGTGAAAGTGATGTGTGACTCTTACGTACTAAAGCATCAATGGACAGTGTAAGTGTCTTCAGCACTTCCTCCTTCTGCTGTGGCAACCGTGGAAGCCCGTGGTGAGATGGAAGAGCCACCAGGTTGAAGGAGCCGAGGACACTGAGCTATCATTTGAAGGACAGCTGCCCTATAGGATTACCTGGACCCACAGTGGACTTTGGGTGAATGATAAATACGTCTTTTTCATATGAAGCCACTAAAATTTTGGTGGTGTTTGTTCTTGCAATGACCTAGCCTTCCTGATGTACACAATAGGGTGTGTGTTGAGTAGAGGGACATAGGTTTAGTTAAGGGGAACCAGAGCCAAGTTAGGGTATTCCTAGGGCATCAGAATCACCTGGGGAGACTTTAAACCATGACAAAAATTCTAATTCAGCTGGGCACAACACAAGCATATTTTTTTAAGTTGTCCAGGTAATCCCATGCTGTCACTCAGGTGGAGAACCATGGATGTGCCCATTCTCGCCCCTTATTGTGATGTAATCTTAAGTAAACGGCTTTCCACTCTGAGCCCTGCGCTTTGGGTTGTAAAAGGAGAAGAGGATTATTGGACGGATAGGGCCCAATGCTGACATTTCACAGAATCCATGTGAAAGGGCTTTGTATAGCGTCAAGGGCTAGACAAAAGGAAAGTAATTTTATTCTTGATATTAAAGTCCTGAAAAGGCAGGAATTCAGTCTCGACCCGGTGGGTTGTTCACTTTGAGAACGTCTGCAGCTGACAGTTTTAGTCTAGAGTTGGCTTCTCTGGCCGTGCCCTTTTTCCCCTCAGCCCGGTATGCGCTGGGGTGGGATGGGCAGTAGGATTCTAAGTGTCTCTAAGCTGGACTGTGACAACCTGTTGTTCGGACTGGTACCTGTTGTCCTCCAGATAGCAGTGTCTGACAGCATCCTCCTTCCGTTACGGAAATACTAATTTTTTTTTAATCAAAATTTCACATGTATGTCAAATAAGTTATAAAGTAAAGGAATGGTGCCCAGCGGCAACCTTCCCATCCCTCTCCTCAGGGGGATCCTTTCAACTCTTTAACTATTTCCTCTGGTATTTACTTCCTTATTATTGGTTCTTTCTTGACTTTTTTTTTTCCTTGGAGACATTATCCTTGATTTCCTGCTATGGAGTTTGAGTGCTTAGCATTCTGATGGTACCCCTCCCATCACTCCCCGCAACAGCATAATCACTCCCCATCAGTCTCTCAATAGAATTTTATCACGATTTTTGGCTAAAAATAAGTACACAATGTTTATATTAACATTTATGATTATATAAATACTGCTTAGCAAAGAGCCATGTATGACAACAGTTTCTTTCTTAAACCATTTTTAATTTTCCTGGAGCTAATAATTGTCTCTATTTTCTTTATTCTGTTTCTTACATTTTTGACTCTGGGGAGGGATCAGAGCTAAGTGAATGTGTTCTGTCAGCCACATTCAGCTGGAAACTATAGCAGAGTTTCTACTCTGTGAAAGTGTGAAATTTATACATGAGCCCTTAGATCCTCTCCCTCCCCCCAAACTTTAGGAAGAGCAGTCTGGATGTTTGTCACGCCTTTTCACCCTTGTCTTCTAGTTTCTAACTAAGATGACTAGAAATCTCTCAGCTGCACACAGAAAAATGTGTGTTTTCACAATCTGAGGGAGCAAAGTCTGTGCTGTTTTGTTTTGGGGTTTTTTCCTTTATCTGGGAGCTCCCTGAGGGCAAAGGTTTTGTCTTCTCATCAGACTGAACTCCCTGAGAAAGAACTATGTCTCTTTGTGAGACTGGGGCTCCCTGAGGCAGGGCTGTGTCTCCCTGCTTCTCTGCATCTCTTCCCCTCCAGCCCCACCTTGGTGTTTGAGAAGGAGCTCTACATTTGGGAGTTGGAGACTGTGTGGCATTGTGAATCCCCAGGAGCTGCTTCCCTCCCTGGTCCTTCTACTGATGACCCAGACCTTCAGGAAGCCAGAAAAAAAAAAAAAAAAGAAAGAAAACTTCCACAGGGACAACCTGAGGGGCTCTGTCAGGTCAGAGGCCCCACTGAGGCTCTGTTCTGCTCTGAGCCTTTCAGAGACCTCAGCTCTCAGGCCCTGCTTGCTTCCATGGATAGCCTTCCCTTCCCTCTCTTTTCTTTCACACATAGCTTTTCTTTCTTATTGACGTTGTCGGTGGAGAGACACTGTGGATGGCATAAATAATAGATTATTAATTTGGAGCCTCTCCAGTGAGTGAGACTTGCCACCCAGTGAGGACGCATGTTATGTAACCAGCAAATTACAGTGGCATCAGAGGCAGAGTGTCTGCTACAGAGCATAAGATCAGAGGAGTGAGAGAAGCAGGGAGCAAGGACACGTCACAGGAGAGTCTGCGGGGAGCAGGGCTCTGGGCTGGTTGTTTTCGGCTGTCTTCTCTCGTTTAAGTCTCACAGTGACCAGTAAGGAGGTGCTGAAACCTCTCTATGGAGAGATAATGGGCTGGTTGAAGCCAAGCTGACTGGTGCTGAGGCCTGGTGAGTTCCAGGCGACCGGCCTGTACCCAGCTTATCACTCTGAAATTTCCTCTTCATGGTGAGCTGGTCGGGATGGTGCTTCAGAAAGCCTGGTGGAAAAGGTATCCCTGAGGAGACAGGAAAGCCGGAAAACCAGACCTAGGAGCTGTCACCTCTGTAGGAGGAAGCCCCTGGCCATTCCCTTGTGTGAAACTGGGATTCTCCACTGAGGCCCTTAGAGGATGAGTTATGGCCAGAAGCGGTATGGCCATAACGATGCGATCCCCATTGAAACCCTGGTGGTACCTTGTGGCAGGGAATTCCAGGACTCCTTGCTTGACGGGGCACCAGAAGCAAGCTGGGTGTTGGTTGTAAAGGCTTCTGAGATTAGTGTCTCAGAGACAGGAGTCTGGCTTATGGCCACCATGAAAATGCACCTCTCAGAACTCCTTCTGCAGGGAGCATGTTGACTGAAAGCCCCAGCCACCATGCTCTGAATCCACTACCGCGTTGGCACTAAGGCCACACTTCCTACCAGTGACTGGGTGTGGCTGGGACATGAAGCAGAGGCATTCCTGTGAGAAGGGGAAGGGGAGACATTAGCTCAGACCCTCCCCTCCTGCACTGGCCTTATCCCATTGGCTTAACTTTCTTCACCTTGCACTGCCATCCAAGAGTTTTCCACCCAAATTTCCTTCCTTCCCACTCTCCTCCACAGGGTCAGACCCACACCGCAACTTGACATTTCTTCCAGCCTCCTCCAGCTTTCTCTCCATTTTCCCTCACAGGCAAATTTTCTCTTGTAATCTTGGCATCTGCTTCTCAGAAGAGCTAGACTAATGCAGGCCCTTATTCCTCAACCCTTGGACCAGGCAGAAATGCTCTTCTTCTAGGCATTGTCTAAGATGGAAGTGACTGTGTTTGTAATCCATCATGGACCATAACTTGACTGAACTTTGCCCCTGTCCTGGGAAGGGCAAAGGCCCTGAGGCTGGAGTGTATCTGGCTTGTGTAATTAATGTAATCAATCATAAGAATGAGTTCAGAGAGATGAGGGGACCAGATCAGGTAGGGCCTTGGGGTCATCTGGGGACATCTTTCCCAGCCTGAATGAGAGGCCAAGACTCGGCCCTTCCATGGCTTCCTCTTGTCTCTCCTCCTCTTGTCCACCAGACACAGGACCTGCACCTCATTGGTCAGTTTCTCCAAGGCTGCAGCATCAGAAGTGGCTTGTTTCCTCCTAAGACCCCTTTCAGTGCTTCTTAATCAGCAGTGCCCAATTGTTCTATCAGAGGAGGGAAAGAAATCTGGTGGCTATCATGATTCAAGTCTAAGAGTCCAAATCCAGAATTCATGGCTCTGCTCATCACTGATTAGCCCTGGAACCTTGAGCATGTTGGTTAACCTCTTGAAGCCTCAATTTCCTCATCCGCACAAAAGTGATGCTAATAACAGTCATAATAGCAGCTAACACTCACCAAATGTCTGCTAGGTACCAGGCACTATTGTAAATGGTTTACATTTATTACCAGATCCATGTCTACGGGGTGGCTCCTGCTATTTCCCCCATTTTATAGATGAGGTGACGTAGTTAAGGTACAGAAAAGTTAAGAAACCAGCTCCAGATCACAGGATGGTGAGGAGTGAAGGTGGGACGCAGAACCAGGTGGTCTTGCTTTCTAGATCCTGTATCATCCTGCCTTTGAGCACTCATCTCTGAGCTGCTGGGAGAACCACCTGAGAGAATCCAGGATCCTTTAAGGAAATTTCCCCAGTCACAACACACGCCTGGGTTCTGAATCCTGTTCTGTGACACATGGAGCACTTTGTCCTTTTATTTGTCATCGGTAGGAGCATACTTACTGGGGACCTTATATGTGCCAGGCAGTGTGGCAGGTGCTGGGATAGAGTAGCAAGCAGGCCAGAATTGTCCTTGACTCCCCCAAAACTTATAGTCCAGAGGGGAAGATAAGACATTAAACAGATAATGATGTAGATGATTAATTATAGTCGGGGGTCTGTGCTATAAAAGGAAGCAGGGGTGCAGAGAGAAAGTGTAACAGGGTGACCTGGCCTGTGTGGGAGGGACTGACCACGGCAGACAGCCTCAGTGGGCGGAACCCGGCCGTTCCCTCAGAAAGCCCAGTCTGAGTGGGAGACACAGCCTTGCCCTCAGGGAGCCCCAGTCTGAGGAAAAGAGGAAACCCAAGTACTGGCTTGTGTAACAAAAGGGGAGATGCTCAGGGGCCTAATCTGAGTGCAGCTGAGGTCAGGAGCACGACACGGGAAAGCAGAGCCTGTGCCCAAGGCTGAAGAAGCCTTGTTTGATGGGGTCAGGCTGGCATTTACGGATACTGGCCAGCACGGGCTGAGCATACCCCAGGGAAGACCTATTTTCAGTGAACTTGTGGTAAGGAGAACACAGGCAGAGGAGGAAGCAAGAGCAGGTAACGTAGTTAAGTGACCCATAGTGGGTGCTAAACAAATTAGAACTGTTATTCTGCGAGAGGGAGGGTCGCAGTGTCGGTAAATAGCACAGAGGAGTCCCGGAGCCATGACCTCTCTCCACTGCTCCGTTATCAAAGGTTCCATTGCCGGAGCGGAGCGTCCAGAAAGATTTATCTCCATTTCACTACCTGCCTCTTTAAAGTTGGAAATTCAAGTGAAAGCGAGGAGCGGAACCTGGGGCTGTGACGATGTAGCTGTGTGGGAACCGGTAACTCAAAGGAAAGCTAAGGCCAGCTCAACCACTGGCTGAGCAGCTGAAGAGGGTTTATTTTTTAAAAAGAGAAGTCATTGGGGGAAATTTTCTAATGAATCCTATCCAACCATAAAATCATGTAGAAAATGAATCCTATCTGACAATAAAATAAAAATGAAACAAATTACTAGGGTCTCATATTTGTAGGAGAAATTAATTTCATGTTTAGAATACTAATTGCTCACTGAAGGGCCTATGACCACGTGCTGCCTGAATTTAGCCTGAGCCTGTTTGGAGGGGCTGCAGGGGAGGGGCGGGGAGGCCTGGGCTGGAGTCTTCTGCCTGGACTCTGCCTTTGCTGTCTCACTCTATGCTGCCTGAGGCTTAGTTGGTTCAATGTTGCTTGGCTTGTGTGAATTATTTCCGAAATGTTTTTTCTCTCAAACTGGGATGTGCCTGGAAATAGCAGTTGTATCCCCTCCACCAGATGTGAGCTACCTCAAGGCAGGGCTGTGTCTCCCGCCTCAGACCCAGGCTCCCTGAGGTCGGGGCTGTCTCCCGCCTCAAACTGGGGCTCCCTGAGGAGGGGGCTGTGTCTCCCCTCAGACTGGACTCCGTGAGAACGAGACTGTCTCCCTCCTCAGACTGGGGTACCTGAAGACAGGGCTGTCTCCCCCCTCAGACTCCCCTCCCTGAGGGCAAGGTTGTGTTTCCATCTCAGATTGAAGAAGAGAATGAAACTCCTGTATCAGACTGAGGATTCCCTGAAAGAAGGGTGTCTTGAGGGAAACTACAAATTCTTTTGTTCTCTGAAAAGAGAACAGACACACAACAACGTTTTAGGGGATTCATAGACCCCACCCAGTGTCTTCATGGCTTTTCTGTCAGATGGAGACAAATAAACCTAGAGTACAGACATGATGTAACTGAGGTAGTTTCTTGCATAATGTAATAGTGTTGCGTAAAAACGTGTCACAGCTCGGTGCTACAGCTCAATTGTGACAGCAAACGGGATCCGGGTGAGAGACTAAACAGCACAAGGGAGAGTTGGAGAACTCACGTCTAACACGCCACTGTGCCCATAAGAATTAACACTTTAAGCTCCAGACCCCGTGTGTAGGTTTACACAGGCCTTTTATAAGCTGCCGGTTTTACACTTTGCAACATCATATGCAAATAAAGTACAACAGAAGTTGACCAACCAGGAACAAGCTTTGTAGAAATAGGCCAATCAGGAGTGACGCTCCATGCAAATGAAGTACTACAAATGGACCAATCAGAAGTTAGGGAGGTGGGCCAATCAGAAGTGAGAGCAATAACCAATCAAAAGTGAGAGTAATAACCAATCAGAAGTGAGAGTAACAACCAATCAGAAGTGAGAATAATAACCAATCAGGAGTGAGCTCAGGGAACCAATAGATGTAAGGTGTAAGATAGCCGCTTTAGAGGCAAAAAGTGAGATAAAGCCTCTGAGCCAGGGAAGTGGACGGTGCTGGGAGGAGAGCAGCAACCCTGCTTATGGGTCCTGCCCGTCTTATGGGGCTCCCCGCCTCAATGGGACATGTGATGTTTTCCTTTTGCCTTTTTCACCCTTAATGCCTCATGGTGGGAAATATCAGTTAATTCCCAACTGCCCACATGTGAGTAATTATATTAGTAGATTATCTGTGAAATGTTTAAAAAAAGAAAAACAACAACAAGAAAACCAAAATCTATCTGCCCTGTTGTCCTAGAAACTCCTGATCACTTGGCCCAGCATAAGTGGTGCCTGTTCAGCAGACACTGGGACCCGTCCCGGTGGCCCAGCTAGTACTGGAATGACTCCTTTTATTGATCTCCCGGGCTGGCACTGCATCAGCCGCTCTATGAATATGCTAGTCCTTGTACCTTCTGGGGACGATAGGCTTTATTGTGGCCGTTTTACAAATGAGGCAAACAAGACTCCAAAAGCTTTACTAAATTACACAAGCATGCCTGACAACTAAGCGTTGACATGAGATTTGGATCCAGATCTATTTGAATTCTTATCTCCCACACTAAGCTTCCAAACACCAAGCACCATTAGGAAAGTCAAACAGCCTCCACTCCACCCCCCACATTCTACCAGGTGCTGGGCAGACATGGAAACTGGTTTGACACAGGTGCATTCTTGTGGACATTCAAGTCTGTGGGTTTTGTCCTAGCTTGGATCTCACATCCATTAAGACTAGCTGTGTGACTTCTGAGTGGTGTCACACCCTCTCTGGGCTCAGTCTCCTGGCTATACAAAAAGACATTTAGACTAATCCAGCGGCATTGAAGGCCTTTCAGGTGTGACCTGCTGGGACACGTGTACCTTTCCACATTAGGGTGAGTGGTGGCTGTGGTAGGGAAGAGGCATCTTTTCCTATTCCTATCCTCTGTGCCTCCCATGCCTTTGGTTCTGATCTTTTTTCACCCTGGACATGCTGAGCACATGGGTCTCTGTGTCAGGGAGATAAACCAGAGACCAAGTATGCATGCAGGTGGTATGTTAGGCTGTTTCCCAAGGCTGGGGACAGTGGATTTGCAGCTGTAGCCCCCTGTCTGTAATATAATGCCTGGCACGTTGCTCATGTGCAGTAAACAGTTGATGAACGAATACATAAATGGATGAATGAATAAATGCACGTAACCAAGAGTCAGAGTACCATCGAAGACCCCACTCCAGGTCTGATTCCTCCTCCTACCCTGCCCCAACCCCCACTCCAGCCCCCTAATCCGGAGGGCAACAGCCTCCCCTTCTGGCACGTCCTTTTGTGTCAGCTGCTGAAAACTTGTCACCAACAGTTACACTCTGTCCCCATTCCCACGCCCATGGCCATTCCTACGTTCCCACTTTTCTTCATCGACACATTTTGCTCCCACCATTTCCCTCCTTCTCTGGTTCATGCATTTACCAATTATGACAAAGCATTCTCAGAGAGAAAGGGTCTCTGGAGAAGGGAGTCTGGCCTTATGCTTTGGCTGGGGATCTGGAAGGAGACAGGACACCTGAGCAGGTGTAGCGAACCAGGCCTCCAGGACACAGCCCACTGAAGCTGCGCCTTAAGGACAGAGAGCCTGGGCTAGAGTGCAATTAACTCCCCATTAATATGTTCATCTCTCATGTACAGAGCCAAACACCAGTATTTTACTTTAAATAATTAGCTGCTGAGAGGACATATAGTTCTGGGAAAGTAGCTAGGGCTGCAGCTGAGTGTTTATAACGTTTTAATTAAAGACTTTCTGATAAATGTTTACCACTGCTTCTGATTCTGCTGGGAAAGAAAGACAGGAAGGAGGAAGAAGGTAGGATGAGAGGGAAAAGGAGAGGAAAGAAGTGGGAGGAAGAGAAAGAAGAAGGAAAGGGTACACAGTGAGAAAAGGATCCGGAGAAGAGGAGCAAGGAGGAAGCTTCCTTGAAATCCCCCCTCAAGCAAAGCCAGGCCCTCATGACAGCTCACACTCGCGCTGGCCATTCCTCATTCTGACCCACAGAGCTGTGAGCTCGATTTTGGAGAGAATACAAATCTTTCACTCCCTGCCCTGTGTCCCCATGTCTCTAATTCTTGTCTTTCCTGGCCTGCCCACAGCTCCTTGAGTCTCCAGTTCCCACGCCCTCACCTCCCCCATCCCTTATTCCCCTCCAACCGCCACCTTCCATCATCCAATCATGGAGACCCCGTCCCCAAGGCAGCAGGGGTCACAGAGGCAGACTACACGGGTGTCCCTTCCTGCATGAGGGGTTGCAACTCTCCCCCTGTGGTGGGCATCCCCTTGTCTTAAAGACTTGGTTCTCAGTCCTCCACATGCCAGGTAAGCTGAGCCATAAGTGAAGGAAGAGTAGATGTGGCTGCTGAAATGGCCATTTGACCACTATCACAAGTCCGGCTGGAGACTTTAGATACAAAGTGTATTTGGACGGGGCAGGGGCTCTGAGCTGGGAGCGGGAGACTGAGCTGCCTTTCTACAACTCTTTTTTGGGAATTTAACCATCAGCTCTGTTGTGTGTGTGTGTGTGTGTGTGTGTGTGTGTTTGTGTGTGTGTGTGTGTGTGTGTGTGGGTGGGTGGGTGCTCAGGCCCAGCGTCTCTGGTCTCCCCTCTCTGCCGCCACCACTCTTTGCTAGCCTTAATTACAGCAATTTAGGAGTCCTGCTTAAGATTGCAGAGTAAACCTATCAATATTTCACTTAAGAATGGATTTCTGTCGGATGGTATCAAAGGCCTATAAATGAGAAATACGAGACTTGTTCTCAGGTAGCGACACACACACACACACACACACACACACACACACACACACACACGCACGCACCCACACCCCACCCCTCCCTCTGATGAATTACTGACACGCGATTTCCTCTCCGTGTCTGGCTCCGGCAACAGCTGAGGGCTTTGTTCCGCGACCATCAGAGCTGAGCTTTTCTACAGGAGCTATTTGCCTAAAACACATTCAAATAAACATGAGGAAAGTGCAGCGCTGTGTCCTGGGGTTTCCTGTCGGCGAGGAGCCACGGGACACTGCTGCTCTGTGTGCTTTCCTCTCCGGGTTTGTTGGGAGAAGAAGGGTCGTGTCCCCCAGTCAGGTGGGCAGGGTCACCAACGGGCCGGCAAGGCGCAGCGTCCACATCAAGGCAGAGAAGGGGCTGGGGCTCAGGATCCTTACTGCTCCCTTCCCTTGTCTTCCTCTCACTCCCTGAGGATCCAGAGTCACAGAATCTCGTTCTCTCCTGTGCTTCTTCAGTCCTGGGGTCTGCAAGTGGGTGACTCAGCACTGAGGACAGTATGTCCTAGGGGAGCAAACACAGGCTTTATAATCTGACAGCCTCCAGTCACTTGCTAACTATGTGATCTCAGCAAGTCACATCTTCTCTGAACCTCAGTTTCCCCAGTTCCAAATGGGGAAACAATTGTACCCATCTCACTGAGTAGGACTAGAAATGGTAACTGGAGGGGTCTCTAGGGTGGCCACTTGGGTGGCAGAGATGACAGGATGATTTCTTGATGTGGTTGGTTCTGGGTGCCACACCTTAAAAAGGACATTGACCAGCTCAATTTTTATAGAAAGCAGGCACAAGGGTGCTGAATGGCTGGGGAAACTGTGGGGTGTAATAGCAAATCGCAAGGACTGGAAGTATTTAGCCTAGAGAAGTTACGTCTCAGGGTGATGTACTTGCTTCTTTAAGTACATCTTCAACATCTTGTCAAAGAAAGGTCAGAGGTGTTCTGTGAAGCCCCTCCAGGGAGAAATAGAAACTACAGGAAAGATTCAGATCAGAACTGTGTAAAGATGGTACCGAGTCCCCATCGCTGACCATTTTCAAGAGAGGCTGGACAACCACCCAGCAGGAATGTCATAGAGGTGACTCAGCATTCCCAGTTGGAGACTATGATTTCATGTCATCTAGTCTCTGGTTCCATGTGGAGGGGCCTTCATTAGAGCAATAATCCTCCCCTCTCTCCATCGCCTCCCTCATTGCCTTCCTGGGGAAGTCCGGCGATTTTTCTGTGGACAGGTTTGGGGGAGGATCTGAGTGCTCTCCACTTTAGGGATCTTCCTGTTGACAGAATTTCTGCTTCTCCCCACTGCAGAAGTGGGGTGGGCGTTCAGACATTCAGCTCTGTCTGAGACTCAGGAAGCCTAGAAAATTCAGGCAGGAAGTGTTACGGCGGCATTAAGGTCTCTTAGCCCTTAATGCCACAGTCGCCATGATTGCAGTAGTACTGAAGGTAATACTTGGTTTCCATTTTGCTTGACTCCGTTATCTGTTTCTCAGAAAACTATGGACTGGGTGTGGAGGGATGGGATGTCAGTCCTTGAACCCCCGAGACCCTAATGTAGTTCTGCTTCCTAAGGTCAGAACATAGAGTGGTCGTGCCCACATGCCTTCAGATCTATTTCTAACCCTCCCTCAATCTGTTTCCCGGCTTCTTTTGCCAACTGTCCTCTGGTCAGAATCAGCCAATACGAGGAAGAATGGGAGGTTCCAGGATGGAAAGAGTGAGAAACCAGGGTGTTTCTCCCTCTCTCAACCTGCTGTAATGCATGTCTTCAGGGTGGCTGAATCTCCCACATGGTTCCAGCACCTGGTTTCTGGTGCCAGCACCTCCTGTTGTCCCTCCAGTCCGCAGGGTCATAGTGGTCATAGTGGCTTCCTGATCTTGCTTCCTGCTTACTTCCTCATCCCTCTTTTGGCCCCTCATCTCCCCCAATATTTGTGTAGCAAATTCCCAGTATTAAATCTCCCTCCTGGAAATATCTAGAGTGGGTTATGTTTTAATGACCGGACCCTGACTGATACAGAATAGAGTGTCCACTTGGGGAAATTATGTGGCTGATTCCCCAGAAGACAAGCATCTTGAAGGCCACCATGTGATTCACAGGTACCCGGGGATCTCTTCAAACCTGAGGCCCCCTAACAAACAAACAAACAAAAACAAAGCGTAAATAAAGGACAGAAATAGACTCACAGACAGAGAATACAGACTTGTGGTTACCAGGGGGGTGGAGGGTGGGAAGGGATAGACTGGGATTTCAAAATTGTAGAATAGACTACACTGTATAGCACAGGGAAATATACACAAATGTTATGATAACTCACAGAGAAAAAAATGTGACAATGATATGTCCATGAAATGTATATGTCCATGAATAACTGAAAAATTGTGCTGAACACTGGAATTTGACACAACATTGTAAAATGATTATAAATCAATAAAAAATGTTAAAAAACAAAACAAAACAAAAAAACCCTGAGGCCCCCTGACCTCTATGCCTCTGACTCCTAAGCATCTTAAAGAGGGATGAAGTGGTGGAGGCCACATGGAGTTGTTCGGGGTCTCCCAGAGTAGGGTGGAACAGCCTCAGCTATGGGCCTAGGCTTTCCCTGTCCTGAGAGGTCAGTCACTGGGTGATCCTGAGGAGCAGGGCTGGAACGGTCTATTGTTAGATGCAATCCTTGATCTGTTTTCAGGGCCCTCTTGCCTCAGGCATTTTCCCACTTTCCAAACAAACGATTTCCCTGGAAGCCACATCCCAGTTTGTCAGCCCTGCCTTCTCCATTCCTGCTGTTCACTGTGAGTCAGCTCACCAAACCTTCCTGCATCTTGGCTTCTGGATGCTCTGGTCTAGACCATCTGCTCTGTGCACCCCAGCCCCATGGGACAGCCCTGGTTCTGTGGCTCCAGGCCCTCTATCCTGTACCCATGCTTGTCTAAGCCTGCGTATGACAGGCCTTGTCAGAGACAGGTCTCTTGCGTCTCCCCAGGTGCCTCACAGCTGTCGGTGCCCATCAGGGAGCTCCCTTCTGTCTGAGGACATGGCGAGAAACACAGCAGCCATCTGTATCTCCTTTCCATGGGCCTGGAAGCGGGGCAAGCCTGGGGCTGCTGACGTGGGAGACGGGAGATCTGTTATACCCGCTTCATTCTGCATCACTGTCTGCCCATGAGCAACCTTGAAAAGTTGATTTAGAGTTTCCTTGCCTGAAGAAAGAAATAGCTGACTTAATAAACTCAGATTATTCCATGAAGACCATGAAAGAACCCCAAGGGTTTCAATCCACAAGCTAATGTTTTTCATAATCATCATATTTGCCACCCTCATCACTGTGATGGCCATGAACTCTACCATCACCACCCCCAATGTTGCCCTCATCACCACTGCAATCACCAACAACAGCATCACCATCACCTTTGTCACCAGGGTTGCCACCATCACCACCACCCCCACCACCACCATCCTTAACACCACCAACCACCATTGTTGCCACTGTAGGGTGATCATCGCTGTAACCACTTTTATCTAAATCAACACCAGAAGCACCATCAGCCTCAACATCTTATACATCACTCACCACCCTCTTGTGTGAGGGTCTGGCTGAGCGGAATACTGTAGGGTGAGAGCGACTTAGGGTCTCTCATTGGTGACAGTCAAAGCTACACAGAAACTCAGCAGCAGAGCAGAAATGTGAAATCAAGACACAAAGGAACAGAAGGGGTTTATCTCTTGCACAGGGTGTGGTTTTTAGTGGGAGGAGCAGCTAAAGGAATGGGAGGGAAATTATCTCAGGGGAGGGAGCAGCCAGAGAAGGCAGCCAATTCCAGGCATGGAGCTGGGGAAGGAACACCTGGAACCTCACAGGGAGTCAATCAGAGTAGCTGAGGGGGTGGAGAAGAAGGTCAGCTGTAGTGGTTGCTGTTGTCCTTCCTTTGGACATTACACAAACCACTCAATTTCCCTGGGCAGGGATGTTCTGAGAGGGTGAGAAAGAGAAGGGTAACCCTGACGCCTGGGAGTTGGCTTGGTGCCCTCCTGTTGAACATAAACAACTTTCCAGAACATCATGTCTGTACACAGGCAAAACAGGAAGGTTGTCCAAAACATGAAATTCCAAACACCATCCTCCCCCCAGCTAACTTGAGTGATTGCTGCTTTTTCACCAGTTACAGCTTTAGCCTCCCTATGGATCAAATTGATTGAGACACCCAGTCATAGGATTGCCCAGCTTTCCAACATCACTCAATCCTGAGCAGACTCCTGCTTCCTTGGACCCGCCCCAAATCACCTGACCAAAGCCCAGATCGTACAACAGCTTCTCTCTAGCTCTGTCCTCTAACTGAGATGCCCCAGAGTCCCCATGTTCATGTTCGCCTTCAGTGCCACAAGTAATAGACCCAGCTTCTTCCACTCCTGCTGTTCCTGGGGTCTTCGGCTGGAGGCCATTGACAGAGCTCTAGTGAATCCAAAAGGGTTAATAATGCCCACCACCCAGCTTCCTCCATAGGGGTCTTCCTCCCTCCTGGAAGGACATATGGGGTGACCAGGGTGCAGCACAGTCAGGCAGACTCAGCACCACTTTCTGGGACCCAGCTTTTCCAGCTGATCACCTTGATAAGAGAACAGGTCTGAATAAGACCCAGGTTTCTTTGGAAGTGCTGGTCAATGGGCCATAAAATCATAAAACTCCCTTGAGCTGCTTGTTAAAGTGCTGGATCCTGGACCTTACCCTCTAGAGATCTCAGAACGAAAGACCTGAAGTCTGTTATTTGAACAAGCTCCTCAGGTGGTGATTGTGTGCAATGAAGTTTGAGAGCTACAGGTTGACGATTCTGGCACTCTGAGGGCCTTCGGGTCACCGAAGACTTAAGGTTGGGGCCAGCAGGGCTGGGCTCTGCAGGCTCCCCCAGAGGTAAATGAAGAACACC
Organism: Camelus bactrianus; assembly: GCF_048773025.1. Lineage (NCBI taxonomy): Eukaryota > Metazoa > Chordata > Mammalia > Artiodactyla > Camelidae > Camelus > Camelus bactrianus. Next base: position 26,728,068 of record NC_133558.1, on the reverse strand, counting down.
CCCCCCCCCGGAAGCCATGTGTCCCTGGGCTCAGGCGCCTTTGGTGTTTCTCTCCCACTCTGGACAGGCCCCCCCGGGATCAGGTCCCTCCCTGCCTCCCTAGGGGGCCCACGCCTTCTTCTAGACATTAGAGAACAAAGAGGTCCAAAACCATTCAAGGCAAAGGCATGTGCCTCTAGCAAAATGTATCTTAAAAGGGATTCACGTTCTGTATCTTGAAGTGAATGAAAATATTAATTGATAGATCCATCATCCTGGCTCCTATGTCCCTGAGCTGCAGATGCAGAGAATGCAAAACAATAAATGGTGTTTAAACAAACACACACACTCACACACACACACACACACACACCCCACACACAGATTTGTTCCCACACAGAGGCCAAGCAGGCAGACAGGTCTCTTACACTCTGAACTTTGCACAACTTCCCACCTTCCTAGCCTCTGGCTAGGATGAACTGGTGGATGCAGAAGTGTGCCCACGCTGCGTGCAGAAGGACTAGTGATCCCACTGGTGGTGGTGCTTCCTTTGGCATGGACTCGCTTGGCATTTATTTTCAGCCTGACTCTAACTCATAACCCTAACACCACTGAGCACCTCAGTTTCCTAGTAAACTAGGAAATGGGCAGACGGAGCAGTCTAGAAACTGAGATGCCCATAATCTGTTATTTGAGCATTTGCAGCCTGTGCCAGGAGAAGAGGCATGTGGACACTTGGAGGCGAGCATTTCCACTTGCCTGTGCCTGGGCGAAGATCCCAGTACGCCCTCTTCCACCTTTTCCACGCCAGGTCTCCCACCCAGAAGAGCACATGCATCTTGGACCAGGGAATGTAAGGAGGAGGGTGATTCCCATGTTTGTGGGTGACCCATGAGTGGTTTCCCTAAATAAGAGTAAAGGATCCTAAGGGCAAGGGGGCTTGGTCTTAGGGGTCACAGGAACCCCTCCTCTTTCCCAGGCTTGTCAAAGCAGCTGGTGGCGGTCTTAGTGCTGCAAGCAGGCCAGAGCTGGAAAGTAGAGTTGCTGTGGGGATGACACCTGGCAACTCATGCAAGCGCCCGAAGTGGTGGACACACGAAGCAGGTCTTTACTAAATGGTAGTTAAAGCTGGTGAGGTGCTTCAGCCTTTCAGCGCAAGCAGTAAAAGACCCCCTGGCACAGCTCCTGCGCCCGGCAGAGCCGGCCTGTGCCCGGCCCGGAGCCTCAGTGCGCCAGAGGCCTCGCCGCACCCCAGCCTCCCTCCCCAGCCCGGCAGGTCTGGGCGGTGGCTCCGGGTTGCTGCCCCAGTTTGCTGAGCCCTGCAGTTTTGACAAGAAGCCTCAGGAACCCAGAGGCTCTGCGTGGAAGGCGCCTGGTTAATCACTGCAGCGGCGGTTCCGGCAGCCGCAGCCGCTCGGGCCATGCGCGTGCGTCCCACAGCGGCTCACTTCCCACAGAGCCCCGCACGCCCAGGCACACTCACCTTGTGACCCGGCACCCCCGGCTGCCGGACCGGGGCCGGGTCAGACCTGGAAAGCCCTGGAAACCAAATTCTTCCGACTTCCAGAGATAGGGGTGCAGGCAATCCCCAGGGTGCCTCCCCCACGGGCCTTTTTCCTGGGGCGTCTGGGTTTCTGAGCTCTCCTCCTGCTGAGAACCCAGGTGCCGGCAGGAATCTCACACACACGGCAGCGAGGCCCGAGGAAGAGCTAGGAGACTGTGGCGGCATGTCCGCGCCGCCGCTACGGGCTGTGTGCCCATGGTAAGGCTCTTCACCTGAGTGAAGCCTCAGTGTTCTTACCTGTGAAGTGGGGACATTGCTGTTCCTTACGGCCCATCCTGACTAGCACACAGGACTGAAGTGTATTGCTGAATGGATGTGGAAGACATTAGGTGCTGCACCAAACAATACTTGCCTGGAGGTGTCCTCTCACTTCATGGGAGGCCCCGCCCTGCACAGTAGGTAGAGACAACGTGCCCTCTGGCTCCTCCTGGTGGACCTTTCTGAGCATTACATCACCCCAGCTGTGCCCACATTTTATTGGTGGAAGGATCTGGGGGTAGGGGGTTGATATGGATGTGGAGATGGGGCCGGTGCGTGGGGGGAGGGCAGGGTTGCCTGGTTCTGCCATGAGAACCCAATCTGCACGAGGAGCATGTCAGGAAGGACAGGACACTCCCAGCCTCAGAGCAGTTTCCATGACTCACAGCTTCTGACCCCCACCCCCACTCCCACCCAAGCTGACCTGAGCCCTACGAGTGGGGCCCATTTTGAGGAGATCCTGCTCTGGCTTTGGTCCCTTCTAGTTTGGTTGGGGGGACATGGCCCACCCTTTGAACCTCCCAGTCTGGATGGAGAGGTTCATGGAAGAGGAGGACCTGACATGTGAAAGGAGGACAGTCCAGTGAAAAAGTACCTAGAGACACCAACCACCAGGTGTGTGAGGGTAAATGGCCCTTTAGGGGAAGGGAAACTGGGGAGACCTGTGATCTCACCCCACGAGCCCCTCTGGAGGGAACCTGCTCCCACACCCACACCCATGAGCCGTGGGCGTAAGCAGGGCACGCTCTCTGGATTTGAGTAGATTCGGATCAAGGGACACCCACCCGCCTTATGCACTCCCTACCTCTCTAACTCAGTGTATCTCTTGGGACAACCCTTTCCTCCCACACCCCCACCCCTACCCCAAGTGGTCTTTCCAGCCTCTCCAGTTCTCAGCTCTTCTTACTGAGAAAGTGGAGGGGAGTTTTTGGTCTCCCTTTGTCCTGAGAACAGAAAGCTCAAAGGTACAGTGATGATCAATATAATAAGACCTCTTTCTGCAAAGGTACCAGGAAACAGAATCAATCCCTCCTTTTAACAGGCATAGCTACCATTCATACAGCATTTACACCTGCCAGGCTCTGTTCTTCCAGCTTTTCATATCTTAACTCGTATCAATCCTATGAGTTAAGTACTGTTAACACCCCCACTTTATAGATGGGGAAACTGAGGCCCAGAAAAGTTTAGACACTTACCCAAAGCCCCCGTATGAACAAGGAATAGCTGGTGTTCAAACCCACACAGCCTGACTCCAGGACTTGGGCTCTGAGCCCCCAGCCACAGCATCTCTTACAGTCCTGTCTATGATCTAACACATCTACTTCTGTGTCCCTCTCCCACGTTGGGCGGGGAGCTCCTGAGGCAGGAATTCAGCTTATTCCTCTTTTTTCCACAGCACCAGGCATGCTCCCTGGCACATACCAGGTGCCCAGGAACCATCTGTTACATCAGCGAATAAATAAATGAATGAATGGGAGGCATGGTGACAGATGCCCCTGCAAACGTATTTGGAGTCCAGATCCACAGGGATCCTGGATGTCTAGCAGTGAGAAGATGACAGGAAGGTCCCATAGAGACTGCCCTTGCTCTCTTAACACCATGTTTGGACACAGGCTCATTGAAGTTGTGAGATGTTGGCAGTGTGAACGCGGGATCCAACTACGTTTTTGTGCCTTTAGAACTGTTACCACCCCCTCCCCCACCACCACTGTGGAAGGTACATCACAGCACTGTTTTAGGGCGAAGGGGGGCTCAGCATGTCACCTAGCCCCCACCGCACCCTCCACCATCCACAGCCAGCATTCTGAGAACCATTCTAATTTGTATTGTTATTATGATCACTAGCATCATCCCCAAACTGTATTTTCCCCCTGGAGGAAAAGTCACTTCACACGCTGAGGCTGGAATGCTAAGTGTTCTGGAAGGAATTGGAAATAATCATGAGAACAAGCAGCGGGTGGCGGATGAGGCTCATGGCAGACAGAGGAGGAGACCCCTCTCCCCTAAGAAATCCTTTTGACAAAGTCTGGGCTGGCTGTGAGGTGTGGAGAAGGGGTTTTCCACCAGGGGAAGGAGTGGAGATGGATGGGGAGGGCGGAGGTGGGAGGAGGTGGGCCCTCCGTCCAGCCTGCCTGGGTCGCTTCTCTGCAGGGTGTAGGAGAAAGGGGAGAAATACCCAGTGAGGGTGGGGAGATGGGCAGGCCTGCAGCGCAAGAAATAATGAGTTAAAAGAATCATTCAGTGAGTAAAGAGAAATATCAGGAATCAAATTGCAGGGAAGATTTCAAGTAATCATAAAGGGTTTTTCAAATATATTCACTGCTAGGAGCTACAGATGTCAGGAGAGAAAATTGGTTCACTTACCAATAATAGTCATGGGGGCTGGGGGAGCAGGATGCAGACAGGAAAGTACTTAACCAGGCATCCCCACCTGCTTCTCTCCTGGGACTCGTGGGGCGGGGGAGGGGCGGCGTGAGCCCCTGGGAAGTGGGCGGATGGCCAGAGCAGGCTGAGCGGGAGGGGCAGGTTGGAGGGGAGCGAGAAGGACCACGTGGCAGCCCCGCCCCAGTGTGACTTGTCTTCCCTCCAGACCCTTGCACAGGTTACACGAGGGGAGGACAGGGGCCGCGCTTGGCAGTGAGTAGGAGGCTTTTTGTTATTGTCACCCAGAATTTATTGATGGTTTATAATGAGCAGAGCACTCTGCCAGGTGTGTGACAGATTGGAGACACTCAGGCATGTGGTACCTGCCCTGGGCTTACAACCTAGTTAGGGAGACCAGAGCAACATCCGGGGGGAAAGAAGGGAGATCTTCAGCACCACACTGGGATGCAGGGACTAACCATGATGGGGACGAGAGCGTGCAGTGGTCCGCAGGGCAGAGCAGTCAGGGAAGGCTTCAGGGCGCTCAGACCCCTGTACACATTCACTGCAATGCTGCCTCCTCCTTTCAGGAGCCCTCCTGAAACAGCAGGATGTATTAACTGTCACCAGGACTCCACCTGTACCTGCCAGGAGAAAGTCCAGGGCAATTCTATTATCAAGAATGACTCTGGCCAGTGAGTTGAAGCTGACTTATGTGTCTCTGAGTGTGAAGGTGGTCTTATCGATCACTTTCACTAACATCAAGGACAAATCTCATCCCACCTTATCTAATGTAATTCTCACACCAGTTTCCTGAGCCCTGGTTCCCACAGGGTGAAAAAAAGGGGACATCATCCCACAGTGGGTGATGTTATAGGAGAGGAACTTGTACTCAGGGAACCCGAATCTTTTTAACAGACAGCAAGCCTGCCTGTCCTTTGCTCCAAAAGAGACAATAATTTTATCAAACTGGATAGTAAGTATGTCTCCCTCTGCTGCAGCAGGGATACTATCTCTAGCTCCTCAGGCTGTTTGCTACACAAACATCCTTGAAAGAATAATCCAGATGAAAAAGCAAGTAGTTTCTCACTTGCAAGATGTGTAGAAATGCCTGTGTATAAGTAGTGGGTGTAAGATGAGTAGAATTATCTCCCAACAGAAACAATGTATTGCACTTCTTTATTGTGTTTACTGTTATGTATGTCTTTTCCTGCTGGAGTGGATGCTCCCTGAGGTGCAGAACTGGTGTCTCTTTTGTCCACTGATATATCATCAATAACTACGATAGTGCCTGGTGCACAACAGGTGCTCAAAAAATGTTGGTTGAATGAATATATGATTGCATGAGAAAGATGAAAGTCCCTGCTGGGCATCTCCCATCCAGGAAGTTTCCTTGCTGAATTGCCAGCCTTCTGTCGGGAGAAGGAAGCTCAGGTTTGAAAAAGGCAACTCTTTCTGTGTACCTTGAATCCGCACAGGTCACATGTCTACCCTACATGTTCCCTGTGTCTCTGGTGCTGGGAACCACCAGCACCGTGAGACAGGGAATGTGCTCAGAGGAGAGCCAGCTGGTTTTGACTTTATTCCTGCAACAGGCAACGTGCGTGCATCACTAGGCCCCAGGCATCTCTCCTGGGCCTCCTCGCCTCTTCCCTGTCTTTCTCAGGCTGGTAATTAAAAGTATCAAAGCAAAGTAGGGCTGTCTCATTACATGTCCTGTTTATGTGACTCTAATGTGCTTTGAGATGATTTGAAGGGCTGGGAAATCAGCAGCGAGCTTCCTTCACGTCCAGCCTGGAGCTGGCAACCCTGAGATAAGGGTATCAAGACTGGGCTGTGAATTAGTTCTAAAGCAAACCAGTAATGCATTAATGTGGGCGAGGAATTAAAAATAACAGAGATGTTGCACATTTCTCTGATTAATTAGCCATCCTAGTTAATTTTGCTGCTTGTAGAGACAAAGCATGGGTCCTAATAGTGGAGCAATTTCCTATCAGTCACTGTGGTGCTGGAATGGGGTGTCGTGCCTTAGTTGCTTCTGGGCTTCCTCCTCCACCCAGGAGGGGCCCACAGAGTGGAGGGAAGGATGAGGATTGGGACAAGCAGGTCCAGGGGTCTCCATTCAGGAGTGTTTGGTGGTTCTTAAGAAGAGGAAGCTGGGAGGAGAAGGGGGCTTTTGTGACTCTGGGGCTTATGGCTCAGGCCCTGAACTCTTGCTGTTTCATTCATTCATTCATTCCTTCATCCACTCAACATTTATTTAGCCTCTTCTTCATACTAGGCTCTTCACTGGCTGGGGAAGCCAAAATGAAAGACCTCTGCAAGGAGGACTTCCTATCCTGGGACTGAAATAGAGCTACTCTTACTGCAAGGGGACCTCTGTCCCTGTCACAGACACTTTACAGGTTAAGGTCCAGAGAGGGAGGCAGGTGGACAGTCTTCCCCAGGACACCACACAGGCGGTCTCCCACCAATGCCTGAATTCAGACACAGTGGGTGCGGCTGGTTTTGTTTCTGTTTTGATGTGTTTCAGGAGAACAGAGAAACCCTGTCTCTTCCCAGGAAAGTATTTCTATGAAAAAAAAAAAACTTCTCTTCCAGAGACTCAAGAGCTTGGTGCACTGGGCTGGGGCTCAGGACACCAAACTCCTGGTCTGCTCTGCCACAGACTTGGTGGTGGCCCAGGACTGGCCCATGCTGCTGTCCCAGACAGCTGTTTCCCATTTTGCTTTTGATTCCAGATAGAATTCCTTCCCTGAGAAGGCTCCCACCCCGTGGCTGGGCCAGAATGTAAGACTCAGACTCGTCTCAGACGGCACGTAAGTAGCCCGGGCTCCCCCTGGCTCGTACAGAGAAGGCAGGTTGAGGAGAGTGCCCAGGGACCTGAGTGTGGACAAGGGGTCTCAGGGGGTTCAGTCGGACGTGTGGAGTGAAAAGGGCCCAGTGGAGTGTGTGATAAACAGAAAGACCCAGGCCATTCAGCTTCTTCAATATTGCCAAATTGAATTGCAGTCCTGAAGTGTCAGATCATCCGTTTTTTCAGAAGTCATAATTCAATGCTTTCCTGACTAGCTGCCCTGGACTTCTTGTTTGGTGCTCTGCAATAACCATTGCACTTTCCTTCACCAAAACCCAGTGTCAGTAGATTGGCGTTTCTGTGGGAGGCGCAGGAAATCCAAGTTGGTTCAGTAATAACCTCAGACTGTCTCCCTGAGGGCAGGGCTGTGTCTCCCCTCAGACCGAGATCCCTGAGGACAGGACTGTGTCGCCTCTCAGACTGGGGTCCCTGAAAATGGGCTGTGTCACCCTACAGACTGGGGCTCCCTGAGGACGGGGCTGTGTCACCTCAAATTAGGGCTCCCTGAGGGCAGGGCTCTGTCTCCCCCTCAGACTGGGGATCCCTGAAGACGGGGCTATCTCCCCTCAGACTGGGGCTCCGTAAGGATGGAGCAGTGTCTCCCCCAGACTGAGGCTCCTTGTCCACAGAGCTGTGTCACCTCATATTGTGGCTGAGGACAGGGGTGTCCCCTCCTCAGACTGGGGCTCCCTGAGGACAGGGCTGTGTCTCCCCTCAGACCATGGCTCCCAGAGGATGGGGCTGGGTCTCCCTTCAGACTGGGACCTCCCTGAGGGTGTTGCTGTGTCCCCTCCTCAGACTGGGGCTCCCTGAGTACAGGGCTGTGTCTCCCCTCAGAGTGAGGTTCCCTGTGGCAGTTCTGTGTCTCCCCCTCAGACTGTTGTTCCAAAGGACGGGGCTGTTTCTCCCCCTCAGACTGGGATTCCCAGAGGATGGGCTGTGTCTCCACTCAGAATGGGGCTACCTGAGGGTAGGGCTGTGTCTCCCCTCAGACTGGGGCTCCCTGAGGATGGGGCTGTGTCTTCTCAGGTAACTGAGCATGACCCTATTGGGGTCTTCCTAGGACAGACTTCCCCCCTACATCCTCTGCTTTACCTCTCTCTGAGGTGCCTAGATAATAGTATCTGAAGAATATTTCCTAAGTTTTTCAGATACCAAAAACCACTACCAAGTGAAAGGAATTTACCACTTGATGATCATGAGCAAGTAGCCCATAGATCTTTGGCGCCTAAGGGTTGATCACCATCAACCAATCAGAACTGTGCACAGCTGATCACACACCCTGCCATGACCCTCCCCCACCTTGCCTTTAAAAATGCATGTCTGCAACCCTTGGAGGACTTCTGGGGTATTTTAAGCACAAGCCATTCATTCCCTTTTCTTGACCCTGTGAAAAGCTTTTCTCCGCTGCAGACTCCTATATTTCAGTTTGTCTGTGTATCCTCACTGTGAGTCCAGCAGATGAATTTGCCTTCGATAACACTTTCAGACCGCGTCTCCCTTCGTAACGGGGCTCCCTGAGGCAGGACTGTGTCTCCCCTCTGACTGGGGATTTGTGAAGGCAGGGCCGTCTCCCCTCAGACAGGCTCCTTGAGGGCAGGGATGTGTCTCTCTTTAGCTAGAGATACCCCCCTGGGTAGGTCGTCTTTTTTGAGATTCCTGAGGGCAAGTTTCTTTTTCCACTTTATTGGGAAGTTGAGTGTTTCTTGGGCAAATTATGTATTTTTCCTCTTCAGTACTGAGACAATAATGCGTACCTTGCAGGATTATTATGAGTAGACTGTGATTTTAAAGCAGATCTGAAATCTGTGGCACTCCTCCCGTCAGGACTTTTACTCCCTCCTGTTGACTGTGGACTGAATTCAGTGACTTGCTGCTAGTGCAAAGAATGTTGTGGAAGTAATGCTGCTTGATTTCCACAGCTGGGTCATAAAAAGCAGTATGACGTCCATCTGACTCTCTATCTCTCTTCTGCGAGGAAGCAAAGCACATGAAGAGACCACATGTGGTGTTCCCACTTGTCCCAGCTCAGGTCAGTTGACAGCCAGCATCCACTGCCAGACTAGTGAGATACCTTTGACTCCATCTGACTATGAGTGAGAACCACCAAGCTGAGCGTGGTCAACCTTCAGATCCATGAGAAAAGTAAATAACTGTTAGTGTTTTAAATCACAATTTCAGGGTGTTTGTAGGCAGCAACAGAAAACTGGAACAGTGTTACATGAAACAACTCTATACCCAATGCCTGGCACTATGTCTGACACAAGGTCAGTTTACCATTGAACATAACTGTTCTGGTGCTGTATCCCACGACCCGAGTTCAGGGCTGTGTATGGCAGGCTGGGGGTGCACACACTCCTGGGGATCCCTGATTGACACCTGGTTTCTTGAAGACACTATGATAAAGACTGAGACGTTGGGGGAGAAGGCTGGAGAGGAAGAGGAGGAAATCAAAGAAAAGCCCCACAGGGGCTCACTTTGGCTGAGAATCTGCAGGAGTGGCACTAGATGTCCTACAATGTCATTCTCACAACCACGCTCTTAGGTTTCACCCCATTTTGCAGGCAAGAAAACAGGCTCAGAGAGGTGGTTTGGTGTCTCACCTACAGTCTCAGAGCCAATCAGGATGGGCACGGAATGGTACGCCTTCTGCCCGTGCCCTCCCCACATCCGACACCTCACTTTTCACCCACCTTGTGATGCTTCCCTCTTGCTCTCAACCAATCAATAAATGAGTAATTATCTCAAGCCCGTATGGTGCCTATCAGCACTTCGGTGCCAGAAAGTGCTTCCTGATGTCTCGCATCTGTCTCCACTGCTGAAATTTTCTTTGTTATTTGGAGACTAGGAACGTCAGCTCATTTTCCTTCCTTTAAGAAACCTCCAGAGACCTGATCATTCTGGCTGGGCTTGGTGCTGCTCCCTTTGCCTTTGGCTTTCTGTGTCCCAACTCTCCTGATGGGAGAACGGGCCTCCCCTTGGCTGGGCTGGGGGCTTTCTCTCCTGGGACCCACTGATCTAGAGCAGGAACACCTCAATCAGGGAAATATTGCCCCCAGAGGGGCAGAGACTGGTTCTTGGGGTTGGGAGAGGAATCAACTCAGTTATTACAATGGTTCGTGGTACCAGGAGTAGAGTAAATCTGCAGTCTTAATTACTGGGTATCTACAGTAGGTCCTCAGGGTGATAGTGAAGAAAAGTTTGCAAAGCACTGATCTAGACTCCTTACCCCATAAGGTTTTTGGAGGCCATTGATTCTTTCTTGGTAAGGGAGGAGGGTGGCAGGGGCTTAGAGCCTTCTGGAGTGGGTGAGGGTCCTATGCCTCTGATTCTCTGGTCCTCCCGTGGTCCCTGGGGAGGGATAATGTGACCGCACAGATGCCAGCTTAGAGACAGGAATTCAAACGGTTTCCTTTTCCAGAACTCCAGCTTTTGGCACTTGCTTCTTGTGCTAGAGCATACAAAGCAGTGTTTTCTTTAGAAAATCGATAATGATCGATTATTTATTCTGCTGGAAATAAATAGATCTAGTCACCAGGGTCAGAGATTAACCAAAGCTCTGGGTAGCATCTGGGAGTTCAGGCATCTGTGTTTTAGACTCTCCCCCTCTCTCGCAGTTCTACCTATCTCTAGCGCCATGGCCAGAGCAGATCAGGGGATGACAGATCCTCCTAGACCAGAGAGACGGCCACTGCCCCAACTCCTGTCTACGTCTTTCATCCCAATAAGCAGAGGTGACAGCAGGGAGCCTCTCCCAGCCTCTGCATGTGGAGTTAGTGTTGGTGTGTAAGGGCCAAGTGTGTGCCATGAGCCAGCCTTCTGTATGTTTGTGAATCAGTGCCTGTGGTGTGTGCTGTCTGATGGTACACACTCATCTCTGTGTGCATTTTCTCATGTGCATCACGTGGCTGTGTGTGTCTGTCTGTGTGAGCTCCATCTTGGGTCATTACACCGGTCTGACTGTGGTGAAGTATCAAGCAAGGCAATTTGCATGCCGGGCACAAGCTATCCTATTACCTGACGAGAGAGGGTTAGTTTTTATGGGAGCAAATTAACTCATTTTTAAAGGTGTTTAAAATGCCTAAACTCTCAGCTTTTCCAAACTAAAATTTAGGGAAGTGAGAAGCCCTGGGTTGGGGATCTATGAGATGGCTGCTGATTCCAGGCTTGTCTGTAGCATGAGGAGGACAAGGGCTGGGATGGTGGTGGAGTTGGAGTTACAAACCTGGCAGAGAAGATGGAAGGGGGTACGTGGGACCAGGGAGAGAGCCGAGGGGTGAGAGGAGGACATGGTTGAGGTTGTGATCCCAGCTCTTCACTGGGCCATCTGGACAGCGGCTTCATTCCTAGCGTGGGTGAATCCTATCTCTGTGGTAGACTGCCTGGGACGGCACAGGAGAAGACACACAACAAGAGCTCGGGACAGTGGCTGGTCCACAGGAGGCCCCAATGAGAGGGTGCCAGAGAGGTAAATGGACAAGCTCAGGTCCCAAAAGCAGGCTCTGGTTTGGTTCTGAGACCTGGCCCCTGCCCTTCTCGATCCCCAGGTATGAGAGACACCCTGACCTGTTCCTTTGCTAAGACCCCACCTGGACAACTCGCCTGGTGCCCCGCCCCACTGTGGTAGCCACAGTCCAAGAACAGACAGCTATGTGAGGCATTTTGCAAACGTTGCACACTTAAGGTCCTCATGACAGTTCCAGGAGGCATGTCTCAGCCCTGCTTTCCTCGTCTGTGAAGTAGGTCAAGCTAGGGAAGCTGCCTGTGTGATGTGAAAACAGCTCTTAGGGCAATGACTGGCCCGTGGTAGGCACTAAATCAATGATACCTATTATTATCATTCCCTTTTCGTAGATAACAAAATCCAGGTGTGGAGAGAGCCAGCAACTTGCCAAGGGCACACAGTAGTTGGTGGCAGCCCCAGGATTTGACCCAGGACCTCTGGCTCCAGAGACTGCATCCTCCCACCAACTAGTGCCTGCCTTGCTCTCGCCAGGAACTGGCCCAGAGACCAGAATCCTACCTTTTTTTACTCCAACCAATGGGCTGAGCCTTCTCCCTGTGGTGCTGGCAGTCAGTCCCCTGATACAGACCAGCAGTCTGCCTGCTCACCTAGATTCCCAAGTTGCCCATGTATCCTGGTCCCCTATATGGTTCTCTTCCTGCCTATCTACCTCGTCATCCATCCTGGACCAATCTCTGCCTGGCATATTCCTATTTTGGGGACAAAAAAATCAGAAACAGCTGAGATAATTATTTCTTCTTAGTTGTCCCCCAAACCACTGTGGCCTGGGAAGGCAAGGGTAACAACCTAAGATCAAGGGCAACAAAATTCCGAGCATCTGAGCCTCCCTCCAGTCCAGTGGTTACTCAAGACTTGACTGCTATGTATCATTTGTCAGTGTTGGTTTTTCTGTCTTGTCTGTTTAATTGTTTAATTCCCTTTTGCTTTCATTTGTTAATTCTTTGGCTTCAATCATGCTGGTTCTTCAAACTTGCTGAGGAGGAGTTTTGCTATTGTGGGGAAGATGACCAAACGCTGTCCTCCGAGTTTGCTCTTGGCTTTGTCCTATTGTCTAATTACCAAGAACCATCCTCTCAGATTCTTTCCCAGAAATGCAGATGGTGTGCACCCTTGATTTCAAGTTTCAGAACTTTTGGCTTTTTTTCATGACTCGATGGTCTGCTCTTCCATTTGCACTGAGGGCCTGGGAGTGCAGGCCATGTCCAGGTTCCCAGCCACAGCTTCTCAGCTCTCATACCTTCCCTGACTGGGGCACACCTGTGCACAGCACACGTACAGTATGCATATACACACGCCCATGCACAATGTAGCTTCAGCCGATAAATGTTTATTGAGTGGTCATTCAGACCAGACACTGTTCTAGGTGCCGGGATGCATTGGTCAAAAAGACAGACAAGTACACTGTTCCCACGGATATTATACACAAACACACACACACACACATACATGCGCACATGCATATACACACCACACAGACACAGATGTGCACATACAACCGTGTACAGATATGCCCCACCCCGACCTGACACAGACACTGCCCTTCTCTGTGTAGCCTTTCCTTGGGATAAAGCTTCTGGATACATTGATCATGGATACATGATCATTGCCCCTGGGCAAAGTGTCCCCTGCCATGTAGACCTTGGAGGTTCTCAACTAGTGGGTCTCTGTGTCACCCACTCTCTTGCTCTACTTGCCGCCTTGCAGAAGTGACTGAGTGCGTAGCTCCACCCAGCCACTCCCCTTCTAGTTTTACGCCTGGGATCTCTTTCATGGTGCACAGGAGATGTGAACTCAGATGCTTATTTAGCTTTGTTTGCAATACCAACGATTGGAGAAAAACAAATTGTCCATCTATATGTCAGAGAAAATGATTGAATCAGAGTTGCATGGATCATCAAACATGTAACATTTTATAAAGAAAGGCAAGTTGTACAAAGATGCAATTGATAATACCATTTGTATAAAGCTGAAAAACATAAGCCGGTGCTGTGTACTGTTTATGGGTACATGTATGGTGGTAACAGCACACAAACCCGTATAGGAATGGGCATGACAAACACCAGCTCGGAGGTGTGGTGGCCCCAGGCACACAGACAGGGATCAGGGCTGGGCAGAGTTTAATAAGGGATTCAGTTGAAACTATAATGTTTAATTTCATAGAGCTATTGCTGGATACATGATGTTCATTGTGTTATTAGTTATATATTTTATGTCTAAAATATTCTATTTTAAAAGACACATATCAGAAGAGAAACCTAAGATGTGTGTTTATCCAGAATTCCTCTGGGGCCAGAGTTAGAATTATATTGGAGCCTTTATTTCTTCATTTGATTTGCCTTCAAGTTGCAGGTACTTTTTTTCAGATAAGAATCTTCCATTTCAAGAAAATGACTAGAGTTTCTTGTGAAAGATGGCAGTAATTTTCTGCAAGGCACCTGGATGTTTTTACTCCCATTTGGTTTTCTGTTTGCTTTATGTTGCTAACCTGGTGCTGACGACTACAACAGCCCATTTTCTTGTCCTGTTGAAGTGCGCGGGATGCGTGGAGTATGGGGGTGAGTGATGTGGGAGAACTTTTCCCTGTGGTTTCCTGGCTGGTAAGGAAGGTGGGGTCAACACTCTTTGAAACTGAAGTTATGAAGGTTTTTCCAAGTCTGAGAGCCTCCCTCACTGCATCATATAGAGTTGCAGAAGCCTGCAATATGACCTGGGACCACTGTTCAAGCCCCCTTCTCCCATCTCCTTCCCTCATCAAAGCTCACCAGTTCAGTGTCCCACTCCATCTGTGTCCTGCTCTCTACCAGCTAAGCAGATCCTAAGCCTGATGATGGTACCTTTCCGAAGACCAAAGCGGTCTCAAAGGAAATGTAGCAGCCAGACGCATGGGTGTCATCTCCCCTCCTCTGCCAGGGTGACCCCCAAGGGTCATATTTACCTGTCAAACTGGGGGTAACTGGACAGGACAGGCAGGGGCTGGTGGGGAGAAGCATGCTGAAAAGGGCTCCAATCAGAACAAAGTCCATTCTGCTCTGCCCCAGGCCCAGTGGTTCATATACCCAATCTTGTCCCGCTGCCAACAGCAGTAATCCATCTTCAGTGGCCGCTCTGGTTTGTGTTATCAGCGGGAATCAAATCTGGCAAAATGGCAGGAAAAAGTGCTTGCACGGGGCTTTTCAGCAAAATTCAATTAAACTGGGGAATTGGACTTGAAAATGAGCCACTTTGCTCTCTCCTCAACTCAGAATATTTCCTCCCTTCCCGCACACACTGGGCCCTTTCTGAGGGTAGCCCAGGCCTGGGACGCCGATGGACGTCAGGGAGAGGAGTACTGGTCACTGGGCGCTGGTATCTCCTCCAAATCCCTCCTGTGATGGAGGGGCTGAGAGTTCTAGCTTCCAAACGGCATATGCCGACCGAGGCAGCCCAGCTGGTCAAAGGCAGAGCTGAAAGAAAAACTCTAGTATCTCTGGCTCCCAAACACAACCTACTACTCCATGTTGCCTTGAGGAAGGTCTACCCTGATCTAGGCTCTCACACTATGGAAAGCTAAGCTTCCTCCTGTCGATCCAAGCAAGGCAGCTGCAGACTCAGCTCCACTGCAGAGTCTGACCCCAAAAGCACAGAGGGGTTTCCCTGGATGGCAGGTGCCATTTAGACCTGCTAGTGCTCAGCCTGGATGCCTCAGAGGACACAGCACCCCCCTCCCTTGGAGCTGCCCCAGGTGGCCTCCGCCTGTCCCCAGGGACAGTTTGCAGTTCTGCTAGAGATCACCTTATTAGAAGCCTGAGCGGTGCCAAGGTACTAGTGGTAGCTGTGATTTCCAACCCTAACCACTATTCCAGCTCCTTTCATTCTCACAACAAATCTAGGCGGCATCACTGTCCTCTTGAGTATGTTAAAGCCCAGTGAAGTGTGTAGGGTCATACAGCTAATGTGGATCAGGAATTTGAAACCCGTGTCTGTCAGTCTTGGAACCCTTGAACAGCGCTGCCGTCTGTTCCTATTGTCAGGCTTTTGGAGAGCTTCCCCCTTCCTCATATTCTGTGCATCCTTTTCGAGGCAGCCTCCCAGGGATCAAGTTCCATTCCTTCCACAAACCCTGAAACCACATACTCCAGGGCACTGCAGGGGAGGTTTCGTAAAGTCCCATCTGTTATTATCTCTGTTTGGAACTAAAGAAAAGAAAGCAAGTGTCAATCTGTGTATGGGGGAGTTTTCTATAGGATATTATTGGAATTTTGTCTCCCTGGAAAAAGTCATATGGTGATATTTAGGGTTAGATAGTGAATATATTTTGACTTGAAATGTCCAATGAGTCAGAGTTAATTCTGTGTTGGTTGTTGAGACCTAGCCCGAAGAATGCTTTCATTCCTCAGGTGTTAACCAAGGTGGCCTTTCTGAGCGTGGGAATGCGGCTGCTTCAGTGTTGGTTGGATTCTCTGCCTCACCATGCCTCAGGAAGAAATAAGGTAGTGAGAATTGTTTTTGGTAAATCTCTTAGGCAGCAAGTAACCAAATATCTGACCAAAGTGTTTCAGTGGTAGGGGTCTGTCTATTCAGGTCACATAACCAGAGGCCCACAGGAGGTAATTCCAGGTTTGAGGCAGTGCAGTGATGTCATCAAAGCCAGGCGTTCTCTGTCCGCTCTGCCAGGGGACCACATTGTCTCTTAAGGTTGCAAGATGGCTGCCCAGCTCCCAAGCAGCTGAGAGGGAGGGACCTTTCTCCTCGGAGGAAAATATTTCCTGGTGCTCTCCCCCTCAGGCTGCCTTGTCATCACATTGGCCAGAGCAGGGTTACATGCCAGTGCTAGAGCAATCACTGGCAAGAGGGAATAAGATTATCACGACTGAGTTAGACCAAACAGGTTTCATCCTCTGGGGCTTGGCACAGTCCCATCCCAAACAGATGTTGTGTCAGAAGGGAAGAAGGGTCGCCACAAGCAGCAGGGTGTTCCTCAAGAAGTCAGCGTCTGCTTCTGAAGTAACCAGTAAAGAGCTGGTCTTGAGATGTTAGATGGGACCTGAGGGTGGGGTTGGGGAGCAGAGATAGGGGTGGAAGAGGATCTGGTCACAGCAGGATCTGATGCCGTTGACATGTGGAGCCACCCTGTGAGGCTGAAACCAGTTTATACAAGAAATCAAAGAAATTAAATACCTGGGTCAAGGGCTGGACTTGGAATCAGATGGAAATCAAATTCAAGTCCTCTGAGTCCAGTAATAACTATAAAAATAATAAGTCACACATGTACTATTTGCTACATGCCAGACACTGTTCTGTTATGTCCTTAAATCCTCACAGTTAACCTGGAGGTAGGTTGCTATTATTAACCCCATTTTACAGTTAAGGAAACTGAGGCACAGAGAAGTTAAATGGGCTGCTTGAGGTTGCACAGCTTGTTGGTTCTGGAGCCAGGATCCAAATACAGGCCATCTGATGTCAGAGATCGTGTGCTGAACCACCATGCTACCCTCCAAGCCTGGAATGCCTGTTGCTATAAGTCACGGGGACTCTAATTCTCTACTAGCAACCGCATAATCCCTAACACCGGGAACAGAGGTGCCCCTCCCCCTAGTCTGGTGTATGTTGTAAGTTTTTCACTGGTCAGCTCACATGCCAGATCTCTCAGTCCACTCTCATTCTGATATTTGATGAGTGATGTATTGTCCTAGAAAATACATGGCCAGGGATATAATCAATCTGACCTAGATGTCAATATGCCACACTGCTGAGAAACCTTTCCCGAAGTCCCAGTCTTGCCCCTGTCTGAGATTGGGGGGCCCGAGGGGGGCCACCATCATCATTGTCAGAAATGCTTAGGAAGTCCCCATCACCTTTGGCTTGGTCCAGGGGAACCCCATAGCCCCAGCCTTGACCCCAGCCAGAGGGGCCTCCAGAGAACTTCAGCCCCGTCCCAGTGGCTTAACCAGTGATCTCTGCTTACCCAGACCTGAGAATGGGGTGTGTTGAGGCTGTGCCCAGTTTGTCTGCCAGGGCAGAGAGACCCCTGCCCCTCCAGCTGGGGGACCAGGGGGTGACAGAGCTGCTGAGGGGATCTGGTCACAGCGGGGCCTGATGTCTCTGACATGTCATTGCCACTCTGTTCAGATAACACTCTGAGGTCCAACCGTACTCCCTGAGATAGGAGAGGCAGGGATCCTTGGAGAGAAGTTCCAGGGAGGGGAGGTGGTGGGAGACCAGCTAACCCCTCCCTTCTGCCTTTGCCCAGACCCTGGACTTGCTCACAGTCACCCCTCCCAGCAACCCCACCGCCTTCCCTTGTCCTAGAGCACACAGCCCTCAGCTCTGGGGATGTACACAGCACAGGAAATCTGAGCCAGCCTCCGCTCCTCAAGGTCAGCCTGGAAGGCGAGTGAGCAAGCAGAGGGGCATAAGTGGTTCCTCCCAACCCCCCAGCCCCTCCAACTGCTCCTTGAGTGGCCTGGTTTGTGCTGCTGGCAACTTCCCACTCTGGCTTTACAGCTTGTTGGGAAGAATGAGCTGCTTGAAGGACACTTTACAACTCCATAAATAATCACAATGTGGAGCACACAAGGTGCGAGTCGCGCCCTCGGAGTGGGCGGAGGGGGCTGGTCACTGGCTGGGGTTCTCGTCCCAGGGCCCATTGTCCTGGCACCGTTTCCTCCAAGGAGCTGCTTTTAGCTCGGCCTCGGTGGTGTCAGTATCTCCTCCCACCCCTGGGTAATTTTTCTCCCCGAGGGGCGGAAGCAAGCAAACCACAGAGCTGTCGCTGCACAATGAGAGCCAGAGGCCTGGGCAGGGTTGGGAAGCAGCGCTTTAGGGAGTTTTTCTGCAAACGCAGAGATGGATGCCCAGGAATCGATCCCTTCTGAAGATGAATCACGGCAAGATGCACAAAGAAAACCCCTTTGGTCTGAACAGGCAGATAATGTTTCTGACAGGGCCTCTGCTCCAAGTCAATTTGTTGTGATTGGTGGGAGAGAGAGAGAGAAAGAGAGAGAATATCGTGTTGTATTTGATAGCCAGCCAGATTAAGTTTGGATTTATCTTTTCCTTTAGAATTAGCAATGCACCTATATCCATTCAGGTAATTAAGATGTAACCTGGGGGAATTCATAGCATACTCTGCATTTTCTTGATGCATCACAAGATCAGGCTTTTTCTAATTATAATCTTAGAGTCAGAGAATCTCAGAACTTGATTCATCAGAGTTGGGCAGAAACCCTAGAAGTTCTCCAGTTCTGCCCCTTCCATTGCATAGATGGAAAGACAGAGGCACCGAGGGGCCTAATCAAGGTCAAGGGTACACATGCTTCTACCTGCACAAGGGACCAGGTGGAACTGCCCATGTCCCCAGGGGTGGAAGGTCCCCATGGCCAGGCTGTGCCAATTCAGCATCCTCCTCTCTGATTCTGCCTCTCAGTGACCAGTGCTACTGCTTTTTATCTGGAGTCTCTACCAGTCTGTTTGGAGAGTGGAACAAGAGGCAGAAGAAAAGCAGCCATCTTTGATATTTGTACCAACTGTCTCCTCCTTGGTGCTTCTGGAAATGCACCACCAGACATGAGACAGGGTGGAGGCCAGCTTATGAGGCAAGTCCTTCAGAGACCCAGGAATGTAGAGAGTGACAGTTTCTGAAAACTCACCCTGGGAAGCATATGGCCCGTAGAGAAGCAGTTCTCAGCCAGGGATATTTTGGTAATGTCTGGAGATGTTTTTGGTTGTTTCCCTGGGGATTTCTACCAGCACCTAGTGGGTAGGGGCAAGTGATGACACTGAACATCCTGGGATGCAGGATCAACTTCCACAACCAAAAAGTTATCCTACCCAGAATGTCAGTAGCACTGAGGTTGAGAAGCCTCCCCTAGAGAGAGTGACCCATCTTGTTCACCTCCCATCTACGCAGCTCACACTCGAGTGTGGAAATGTTCATTGTTTTGCTGGTGTAGACCCAGGTATTGCTCCCACTGAGTCAGAGGGTAGAGTCACTGGGGGTGAAGTGGGAAACCTCTGGATGAGCTGAGTCCTGCAGCTGATGGGTGGTGGCGGATCCTGTTCATCTGGCTGTCCCCTCCCTCCCTCCCTTGCTGGTCATCTGACAGGATGACCTTTCCAAAGAGAGGACTCATTTTTCAAAGGCACTGCAGGTGCTAATGTGTCTGCTGGAACCCCAAACTCTCTCTCCAAGGTCATTTGTAGGAGGCATGTTCATGACTTCAGTGGCTCTCAGTGAGGACTTCCCCTTTCTACCTGAGTTCAGGAAGGAGGAGAGAAAGAGGACAACCTGGACTTGTTATCCTCTGACCTCTTTCCTTTCCATCCTTATCTTCTATAGTCTTACCCTTTTCCTTCCCTTTTATCCATCTTCTGATCCAACTCCTTCTGACGTAGGCCCTTGCCAAATGTCCTCTTATATTCTTGATGCCTCTCTCCTGCCCAAAGCTGAATCTTGTACAGATCAAAGCAAAGATTTCATCCTTTCTCCTTGGAACCTAGAGCCCACATGGACAATTACCACCAGCCTCACTTCCTGCACTCTGGTATATTAGGTCAATGTGTTGAGATCCTACTGATATTGGCTAATGGCCCAGAGTCCCTCCCCAGAGCACAGCCCCAGGGTGGCCTCACAGTGCTGACCCTTCTCCTGGCCACTTCACCTGTTGACAAAGATGGACTCAGGGAACTGCTTAAGGAGTCTGGAAGGACAGTAGCTATAAACGTAAGATATGTGGATCAATGTTTATACAATTTACTGGCGTGTGTGACTCAGGCAGTGAGAGTGTGCACATTTGTCACACGGAGTGGCAAGAGGCTGGCTGCAGGGGAACATTTTCCCTCCATCTTTGTGAATTACGAAGCCCTCTTCCCTCAAAGGTAAGCTTGGGTAGAGAAGCTGGAAGAGTTGGGGTTCACATGCAGTCCACACAGACACTCATTCTTGTCCATATTTTATTCTGTTTGGGTTATGAGTCCAGAGAGGTGGAAGTAAAGAACACCAAGAGAAGGAAGTGGGAAGGGGCACTTCCAGGATCTTTTCATGCAGTCCAGCCAGTCTTTTCCAACCCAATAGTGGATATTCAGGTGAGAGAAGCCAGGGACGAGATCAGGAGAAACCCCCTCGGCCCTTCCTCCCCTCCTCCCTGTCTCTTCCACCCTGCCTTACTTCCTCCCTGTGAGTACCCACCCTTTCCCCCTCACCTGTCTCCTCCAAAGTTCCACTTACGGAGCCTCAATCATGTGTGTGCAAAAGCACAGGACCCCCTGGAAGATTAATAGGCTTTGTCCCCAAGATATGCCTGTGTGTGCAAACCTCACAAGGGCTGTAAGGGAGATAATGAAATTAAATTAAATGGAGCACAGTGTAGCCAAATTATAGCATGTAGATGCCATACTGGCTGAGAATATACCTTCATGTTTAATCACCCAAACATTCTGTCAAGCATTCTTGATAGCCTTGAATTACAAATAAGGAAACTGAGGATTAGATAAGATAAACCACTTGCCTGAAGGCTCCCCACTGTTGAGTGACAGAGGTTTTTATGACTGCAAAGCAGAAGCTCTTTCTGCAGCACAAAGAGTTGACAAGAGGTGTGTCTGAATACCTGGGACTGGAGAGTTACCGTCAGTGAGGCAGGCATATAGATCTGGGGTTCCCTCGGGCCCAGGCCTATAGCTCGAGAAAAGGGGGAGGAAGCAGGATGGTTGAAGAGGGTGGAAGGGCAGGGGTTGCTGTGGGGGGATGGGCATGAGGCGTGCAGGCCCACGGGGGCTGCCGGGACAGAGCCTCTTGGAGGACGAGAGGCAGAAAGATGCCTTCGTCTGTTCCCTCCTTGGACCTCTCTCCATCTCTGCCTCCATTCCTGGGCATCCGTCCCTCCTAGAGCTGATCCTCAGCACCTCTCATCCCACATACATACACTAAGGAGGCTTCCTGGGGAACTGGGAAGCTCCCAACAGGCATGAAAAGACCTGGTCAAAGGCTCTAGCCCCAGAGCTCACTCTTTCTCGCATCACTCACTCCTGCTCCTCTGCTCCTCTGGACACCAGCCCCAGTGGGGTGTGACCACATGGGACCCCATCTGTGAGGACCACAGAATTTGTGGGTCATTTGGTCAACCCTCAGGACCCAGGAGTGGGAAACTGAGACCCAGGGAAGGGCCATGAATTTGACCAAGGACGCCTAGTGGCAAAGAGTTGGAGAGGGGTGATGACATATTGGTCTCCTGACCCAGGCCAGACTCTTCCCCTCAGCAGCAAATGCAGGGCTGGGAGGGCACTGGCACCACCAGGGCATGGCCAGCGGGGCCGTAGCCTGAGACACAACCTGCCTCTTCCAGAGTCAATCCCAGCCGCTCGATTTCCAGAGGCTTGCCTTCCCTCGCTGGTTTACCGTTTAGTGTTTTTAAAGCACATCTCAGTTTAGTGCTTTTGCTACAGTAAATATCTAATAATCATTTCAGACTCTATTACTTGCCTCACAAAATAGCGTCTGGAAATAGTACTTATTCCACTTTGTGCTGGGAGAGAAAGTCTCAGAAGAGGTCTGCAAATGCCCATCACAGCTCAAGTGTGGTTGATTGTTTGTGGTTCAGAGAGGAGGGGTGGCCCGCTGACCGGCACCTGGGACTGATACTTATTCTAGCTTTGGGGATATTGGTGCTTTTATTCACCTGGTTCTGCCAGTCTCTACTTCATAAAAGCTGCTGATAATATGTGTGTGTCTGAGTGAGAGAGAGAACTTAAATATTTACAGATTAAAGCAAATCTTTGAGTATTAATATAAAAATGTATTGTCACATGTCATCTTGCCAGTGTGCATGCATCTGCATATACACACGTGTTCAGTCATGAGAGTGGGTCCACGTTTTTAATTTTCACAACCAGCTAGTAGTCGCCAAAATTGCTCCTGCAGAGGAGAGCACAGTTAGAATGGCTGGTCATGATAATCACATCGTGTTTACTGCTTACAAGTTGCTCCCATACTCATTATCTCTGTTGATCCTCACCACTTAGATATTTTCATGTCCATTTGACAGAGGAGCATACGGGAGCCCAGAGAACCCAGAGAACCTAGAGCATGGACTGAAGTTCCAACACCAAGTGTCGGGCTTAAGTTCCATAGAGCCTACAGACACCGGATTCAGAAGCATTAGCTGTGGTGTCAGATTCGAATCCTGGCTTCAGCACTTACTAGCTGTGAGGATTGGGGTAGGGAATTATCTTGCCGGATTCATGATTTTCCCATCTGCAAAATGGGGATCGTAGTATACACCTGCCTGTCTCATAGGAGGGTTGTAAAGGATAAACAGCTGACATGAGAATGATACAGGTGACAGATGTGAACACTGCACACTGTGGCCCATTGCAGGCACTTGTGTTTGCTTTTATTATTATCATGCGATCCAGTTTCCATCATCCTGTCTGCAGTCCCAGCAGCGTGAGGGCCCTTCCCTTCACCCTGGGTCGGCCGTGGTGGCCCTTGATCAGCTTTGCTCCATTTTGCTCAACGGCCCCTTTACACTGTTAAATATTACTGAGGCTCCAAAGACCTTCTATTTATGGGAGTTATTTCTGTTTGTATCCACTGAGAAATTTTTAAAAAATAGTATATTAAAATAATGATAACAAAGCCATTAGACATTGACATAAATAATATTTTTAGATAAAATAACTATATTTTACCAAACAAATGTGTAAGAAGAGTGGCCACCTTCTGCATTTTTAGAAATCTCTTTAATGTCTGCCTTAGTCGAAGACAGCTGGAATCTCATATCTGTTTCTGCATTCAATCTGTTGTGATTTCACGTGTCAGGCAGCCTCTGGAAAACTCCACTGCACATTCATGTGAGAAGAAGAGTGGGAAAGGCAATTAACATCTTAGTATTATTATAAAAATAATTCTGACCTGATGGTCCCCCAGAGGTCCCAGACCATGCTTTGAGAACCCCTGCATGAGATGAACATTGAGCTCCCTCCCTGCCCAGGCAGGTTGTGACTCTCTACATTTCTATGAGTGTGTCTGAAAACTTAAAATTGACTATGCAAAAGCAACCAAATACTTCCTCAGATTTCTCTCTAGGGACAAACACTCTTGGACCTAATAGTGATAAACTAAGGTTTGGCTACTTCTAAGCTGAGCCATCAATAGTTAACAGCCTCTTCAACTGCATCCACCATTGCCCTAGACTGAGAGGCTGTTGACTGATCAACACCATATGTTGTGTCGTCCAGAACCCACGTCAATGTAAAATGCAGAAAACCAAGCTCAAAATGATTTCGACCATCAGTGAATTTATCTTACCTAACAAGAAGTCCCAGGGTTGAGAAGTTACAGTGTTGGTTGTTTCAGAGATTCAGCAATAATCCTTAATGACCCAGGTTCTTTCCGTCTTTTTTCTCTGTAGGCTGATTATACCAGCCTTGTCCCTCATGTTCACAAGATGGCTGCAGCACTTCCCACCATCGCATGCAGACACAAAAATATCATTATTGGATAAATTATTGTTTCCTTAGGGTCCTTTGTATGAGTGGGGAAGGTTTCTCTCAGCCGACTTTCCTTTGAATGCTATTGGCCAAAGTGAGGGCACATGCTGTGTTATTGTCCTAGGGCTGCTGTAACAAAGTACCACAAACTGGGTGGCTCAGAACTACAGAAGTTTATTGTCTCATGGTTCTGGAGGCTAAAAGTTGGAAATTAAGGTTTCAACAGAGCTATTCCCCCGCTGAAACCTATAGGGGAAGGATCCGTCCTTGCTCCTGCAACTTCTGGTAGTCCCCAGTCCTTCCTTGGCTTGTGGCAGCATCACTCCAGTCTTCACGTGGTGACCTTGTCATCCCGCTGTGCGTGTCTGTGCCTGTGTCCAAATTTCTACCTTTTTATAAGGATACTAGTCACATTGGACTAAGGCCCGCCCTAATGACCTCATCTGAACTTGATCATTTGCAAATACCCTATTTCCAAATGTCACATTGACAGGCACTGGGAGTTAAGACTTCAACATTTATCGCTTCTGAGTTGGGGGAGGCACAATTCAACTCATAATGCCTGCCTTTTCTTGCGTCACTGACCAGGGAAATGAAGACATTGCAGTTGGCTGCCAGTGGTCCTCAACCAGGATGTAACAGCTTCAGTGGGAGGCATTTCAACACGTGGGGAAGAATTTTTAGAAATTCTAAGATCTCGGGGTCCCTCTGAGCACACAGTCTCTTGGGGGCAGAAATGCTGCACATCCTGAAATACAAATAAATGCCTGTAGTGCCCCACTGAGAAACACTGGGGACTAATCAAGGGCGTGGGACACCTGTGCTGCACATGTGGCCTCTGAGAGGAGGGTTCACAGAACAAAACCAGAGCTCTGGCAGAGACACAAAGAGGGGAACAGATTCAGGAAGGCCATTAGCAGTGCCTGCTGACTGTTGCACTGATTTCATTGTGGTGTCATTCCAAGGGCCTCCAACCCAACCAAAGCAGCCACTATCTTTCTCTTTCCCTCTTGATGGCAGTGAGGAAAGATGGCAGGAATGATTTCCTTCTTTGTTTGAAATATTGTTCTCCCCTTCTGTGCTATGCCCATGCCTACCCTGCACCGTTCGTTTTAGTAATGGAGATGATTTTGGGGAGTGGAAACTAGGGAAAGGGAAGAAGAAATCACTCCAGTTTTGAAACACAGCCCCTACAATATTTTTTTTCCTTTAATTTTACTTTTCAGGCATTTTTCTCCGTGTTTTGTTTACCAAATCGGGATGCTGTGTGTATTCAAAACCAGACATGCTACTTCTAGGAAAGCAATGCCTATTGCTCTAATAATAAAAATTGAAGGGCTGCCGAAAATTGTAAATAAAAGTTACCCAGATCTAATTCCCCAATTTCAACCACTGTTATCTGTTAGATCTCTCCAGTTTTATTTTTCCTCCCTGAGCATTTTAAAATAAAATATTTGAGGTTAAAATACCACATATACAGATTTTTTTTTACCCTGGTTAACCAGTAACATTTACAAGTTCTACAGAAAGATAACATAGTGTCTCAGCGGTATGTAGTATCTGCCAGTAGACTTTCCTAATTTACAAAGTATAATGATTCAGAACATTAGTGCGCAGGTTGCTGGAAATAACGTGCCTCTTCACCCAGGCAGAGTGAACTGGGTGCAAACACAGGGGCTTCTTTTGCCTCCTGTCACTCTGATGGGCTTGTGAGGAGGCCTCCAGGCCCAGGTGGCGTCAGGTGTTTCCGTCTCCAGGGTCTGCTCTGACTGTGTGATAGGCCTTTCCAGTCCCCTCCTGTGAGGCCTCTGGGATGGAAGGGACAGAGCCGGAGGGCCCTCAGTGCTGCCTGCCACAGAGCCCACTGTCATCCGTGTCTTGGCAGCACTCAGCTGGCTCACCCCTAAATGCAGTAGAAGCCCCGCGTGGTGACTGAGTAGCTGACCCGGGAGGGTTCCTTCCCCACAGTGGGCTGCTTCCTCCTGCATATGAGGGGGAGTGGGGAGCAGGCTGCCATGTTCCTTTCCCAGGTCCTCTGCAGCCTCCTCTACCAAGCACTCCTCTCTGCCCTCAGCTGAAGGCAGAGCGACCCTCAGCACCACCCCTGCTGCTGGCCTGGCTCCTCTCTGAAGGCCACTGACCACTCTCCTTCCGGCCCCTCCTGAGCATGTGCAGAGTCGGCCTCTAGGGCCTCCAGACGGGCTATGGGACCACCCCTCCACCCATTCTTCAGAGGGAGAGGGCAATGCTTAGCCCCAAGGAGGACATCCGTGGCCCTGGGGCTCCTTGGAATCACATCATGGAGACAAGCCCTGTCCTTGCCCCACCCGCCAGACATCTGCCTCCCTTGTCTTCCAACCTCGGCCCACTGCCCCCCACCTCGTGTTCCCTCCACGCTCCCTCCATGCCACCGTGCTTGCTCCTGCTCCCTCTGCCTCTCCACAGACCTGGCTCACCCTCTGTGCCCGCCCCCCTACCCTGGCCTGTTCCCCCTCCATCCCTTTGTGAAGGGAAAGGTTAAGTGGAGACACACTCGCCCTGTCTGTTGCGATAGAGACACAGCAACTTTCTCCCCTAATCAATGTGTCAGGCATGATTAGGCTGCCATGAGACTCAGGCCGCTCACAGCCCAGCTGGCCCGACAGGCTGATAGCTTCCAGCACCGCCAGGACAGGTGCACGAACATGGACACACACAGACATTGCACATGCGTGCACACACACACTCAGGCACACAAAGTCTGCTGAGTCTGGGTCTGGGGCCTCACGGTGACTGGGGAAACTGATTTCAGTAGAGAAGTCCATCCCGGGGGTGACCAACCCCACGTCTGCCACCAATCCTTTCTTCATTCATTAGGCAAGCGTGTATGGAGTGGCTCCTATGTGACACACCCGGCCGCAGGAGCCGGGAAGTGCCTGCCCTCAGAAGCCTGTGGGCTGGCAGGGAACACAGCCCGTCATGGGTAAACAATAAAGAAGGGGAGCTTACAGCAGGGTGGAAGAGCCCGCTGCGTGGAAGAAGGACAAGGGAGCTCAGTCTGGGGAGGGGCGTGCTGAGGGGCTGGGCTGGCGGTAGGAAGAGACTGGATCCCCCAGTTCTGGGAGCTGCTCACCACCACCAGCAGACAGCCTAGGTTCAAGCCGCCTCCAGCACTCATGGCCGTGTGAGCTTGGGCAAGTCACTTAATTCCTTTCTCAGTTTCCTCATCTGTTAAAATGAGTTAGCACACTCGTTGCCCCTGTGAGGTGGTTATGAAGGGAACAAAGTTAACGTAAGTGAACCTCTCAGGGCAAGCCCTGGCAGGGGTAAGCGGGGAGCCACCAGGATAGATTCAGCTCAGGGGTTGTTCTCACCGGGCAGTTGTCATCTGGAGGTACATCATTTGGTACTAGGTGGCAGAGATGAACAGAACATGGCCCTGAGGTTGGGCGACGCGGGGCAGGGAGTGGAGGAGGTCAGGCAGGTTGGACTCTGCAAGATGGAAGGCCAGAGAGGTAAGGCCCACAGTCTTACCCACTTCTGATTTGGGCCAGGCCAGGCCTCCAGGCAAAATTAAATTTCATCCTCCAGGAATATATGTACCCAAACCTCTAAAAAAACCCATTATATGTAATAGCACAGATTGGCCCATATAGCTTCTTGTGGGAGTCTGGGAACTTGGGGTCCAGGACACATCTCCTTTATTGGCTCTGCCCCAAAGTTCCCTCTTCTTTTCTACTCTCACCCCTCACTCTTCTTACTTCTCCCCCTACCCGCTCCAGTACAGAGACCCTTAAATGTGGCAGAACTACTACCAGCAAACTCACTTGGTGTGGACACCTATAAATAAGTCAAGAGGAAAGGTACACAAACAGAATTAGGATGTCCTCAGTTAACATGGGCTCTCTGCTCTCTGTCAGTCCAGGTCAGGATCCCAATCTCCCACTGCTCAGTTCCCAGAGCTGCTCAACGAGCCCTGGATCTGACATGAGGATCCTCAACCTAAGGGTTTCTGCTTTGGGACCACTATGAAAACTGGTGGGAAGGGGAAACACACACAGCCCCGTCCTCAGGGACCTCAGTCTGAGGGGGAGACACAGCCCCGTCCTCAGGGACCTCAGTCTGAGGGGGAGACACAGCCCCGTCCTCAGGGACCTCAGTCTGAGGGGGAGACACAGCCCTGTCCTCAGAGACCCCAGTCTGAGGGGGAGACACAGCCCTGCCCTCAGGGACCCCAGTCTGAGGGGGAGACACAGCCCTGCCCTCAGAGACCCCAGTCTGAGGGAGAGATTTTAAATAAGCAAACAAACAAAAACAGGACTAAGACACTGAAGAAGAGAATCAGGATTCTCAGATAAGAAGTTCTGCGGCTGTGACTCCAAAGTTGCTCCTTCAAGGATCTCACCTCTCCCAGGTGGACTCATTAGTGCTGGGAATAGCTGCCCAGGAGAACTCAGCACATCTTTCAACCTTCACTTTCACACTAAGCTCTGTACTCTCCAAAGATTTTTTCATGCCCTTTATGTTGTTGGAGCTTAAACCCCTCACTCTACATACTTTACAAGCCCTGTGAGGATTTAGGCAGGGAGTATCAACCTCATCATGAAAGGAGGGGAAACTGAGGCTCTGGGAGTAACACAGATTCCCCAGTATCCTGAGTTGCTTGCCCAGAGCTGGAACTGGGATCCTGGATTTTGACAAAAGGTCTTCCTTTGTGCCAGAGTTCCCCTCTAGTGCCTGTTTTCTCCTTTTAAAAGCAGAGATAATTGCAATACGTACACACAGAGGCACTGCAGTTCAGGAGGGACTGGGCATGCCGTAAGTTCTCAATGTGCTGCTGCTGCTGCTACTACAACTACTAATTGTTACTGTTTTTATTTGGGGTTCCCTCTAGAGCTCTGAAACATGGATCTGGATGCAAGTAGTTTACTTGAGACGTGAGCCCTGGAAGCGCCAGCAGGGGTGTGGGGAAGTGAGGCAGGGAGGGGAAGGGAGCCACTATTGGGTGTGTTAACAAGTGAAGAAGTAGGTCTACATGCCACTGGGGACTTCCTGGCCACTGTGTAGAAGATGTCTCACAGTTGTCCTATCTGAGGACGAGGATGCCAGGATATTCATCCTCCAGCTCCCGCACATCCCTGGACACTACTAGAACCATTAACCTCCTGGCAGTGGGGGGCCTCCCTGTGCACAGGTCAGGAGAAAGCCCTGAGCCAAGTCACAGGTACTTGAGTGGGACCCCATGGGCATGAGCTGGGACAGCAGGTTGGGAGAGCGCTGACTGCACCTGCTGCATACAGCCCCGGCCCCTCGGGGCAACGTGCTCCTCCTTACTGCCTACCGCCGTGCTCTGGACAGAATCCTATAACTTCTGGCTGAGGCTCTCAAAGGCAGGGATTCCATCTCTTTGGGCTACTGCTGTCTCTCTAGGGCCCAGCACCTTGCTCTGCTCACAGGAGGTGCTCGAGAAACACCTTTTGGAACATGGAGACCCCTGTAATAACATTTTATGGTGCATCTTTACTTCTTATCTTTGCCTCTCAATTAACATGCACACCCCTCCATGGCAGGCCTGGGACTGTGCAGCCATGTCCCTAGACAGTGCCAAGGTGTTTCTGGAATCCAGGGCATAATAGAGCTCCATCTTGAGTAAGAATTAGAAGCCAGAAGCCAGACCACTCCATGAGTACAGAGGTTGGAGTGGGGAGCAGGCAAGCCATGGAGAGCCGTCTGGAGAAGGCTGATGGATAAAGATTAAAAGTGTCAAAGCCACCTGGAGAAAAGGCAGGAGATAATGTCTCACTGCCTCAGCAAATTGGCTGGCCGGTGGAATTTCCAAGGAGCTGGCCCCTGGCTTGAGAAAGCTGCTGCAGAACCATGTGATACAAGGAAAGGAATTTTTAAGAAAAAAAGGTCCACAGAGGAGGCTTTGTTAGCAGCAAATGAGGAGGCCCCATCAGGGATTGTGCAGGCTTGGCTGTAATAAGGAGTCTGCAAACATCGGATGTAGCAGAGAGACTACACAATATGGAGAGGGGTGGGAGGTGAAGGGCAGAGAGGCCTTTGTGGCCTCCTTCAGTCTAGTGAGTAATCAAGGGGGGAAAGAAGATTGGAGGAGGGGAGGGGAACAACCAAAGGAGCAGGGAGGCCCCCTTCAATTGTCCTTTCTGTAGTTCAATTTCCTCCAGACTAGACCAACTTTGTAATAGTGGCTGACTCCCAGCAGGATATGATTTTAAAATTGTATCAGTCAGTTATTGTCACAAGAATGCTACATAACAAGCCACCCCACAATTCAGTTGTCTGAGACAGCACTCATTTATTTTCATATTTATTTTTTTGCTTCTCAAATTCTGTCACACTGCTCCCATCAAGATATATAGGTCTATGTCCTTTCCCCTCAAATCTGACCTGAACTCAGTAACTAGCTTGTAATCAGCTCTGAAATGATATATCTCTAGATTTTTGTTATGTAAAGAATAAATATTGTTTTAATTAGATATTCTGTTACTGACAGCTCAAAGCATCCTAATGGATGCAAAGGTACTTCAAGTCATATCCAACAGCAGGGAGAGATTTTTAGCCAGTGGGGGCGTCTTTCCCTTAGGGCCCCATGTGCCTCCACAGGCCAAGCTGTGAATCCAGTAGAAACAGTTCTTTTCTGTTACTACCAACCCTTAAATGGGTCTCCCCCACTCCATTTCTCTCTAATCAGAATAGGTTCATTTCCTCTCTCACATTTTCTTGCATGTCTATCCCCACAATTAGGACCCATAGTTCCAATGTCCCCTCTCCTAAATCCTGTATGATTGTCTGATTCCAGGATTCAAGGAGGATCATGGTTCTGCTCTTCAGCCCTTGGGAAACAAACCAACCAGTTGGCCGTGTTGCTCTGATCTCCCTCCACAGGTGAGCTTACAGACATACCCCTCAGCTCCTACAGCAAGAAGCCTGAATTTCAGCCAAATGGGTTACATGTAAAATACACAGGGATTTGGAGAATTACTCATCATTGTGTAGCTATGGGGACAGGGGTCTGGAGTGAGGGGGAGGACCACTGGACTCTGCAGGGGATGCAGCTGGGACCCATAGTGCTGGAGGAGAAGAGGCCAAAATAAGAGTCATCCGTTTGTCTGTGGTGTCAATGAATTCTCTATCCTTCTCTGTGTGCTTATGTCTTGCTTTGGGGCATGGAATGCTATCACTGTCTGTCTGCTGCTAGGTGCCTCTCTCCCTCTATCTTCGCCTCTGTGTATGTGTCTGTCTGTCTGCCCATCTTTCAGTCAGTGGTTGTTACTGTGTGTCACTCTCTCTATGCCGTGTCCTTCTTAGTCTTTTTTTTTCACGTGCATAGAATGTTCAGCAAATATGAGCCAGGTATTTGCTGATGTCCTGGGAGTATGCGTTGGTCTTTACTAGGTCTTCATAAAGCCCTCCTTCAGTTTTTAAACACAAATATTTTAGGTCCAGAGGTGATAAACAACTGCAAATGGCATTCGAAGCAGATGGAATTTTCTTCTCACAGCTGAAAAGTACTTCTGCTCCACTGGCCATAGCAAAACACAGCTCCCCTTCTCACTGAGAGGAATGTCTTTTCAGTTGTTGCAGAGGCTGAAATGGTGCGATGTCATCTTCCTTAACTTCAACAAACTGAGCACATTTGTTTGTGGGCTTTTCGAAAACCATGCACTGCTTGATCACTAAAGGGAATAAGCCAACGTCACTCCCCGGGCCTTCCCAGCCAGGGGGGCCATGCCTGGGGCAGAGTTTGGGGTGTCTGGCAACCACCTATGCTTCCTGGGAGAAGGAAAACGAGGAAGAGCTCACCTCCTCAGACAGCTGCCCCATTGCCTGATTGGCAGCCATCCCCCACATCCATTTGCCCCCACTTCCCCATCTGGGAGCCAAGCTGTCATTTTCTTAAATGTTCAGATGACTAATGTGGGAACAGCATTCTCAGTGAACTCGGAGTTGGGGGGGTGGGCAGGAGGCTTCTGAGCGTGGCCCCCTCCCCATTCCCTGCTAGGGAGATGACATTTTCCCAAGGCGGAAGAGCTTACCAGCATCTGCATCCTGGCTTTCCTCAGCTCCATTTCTGCTGCTTAATCGAGCTGGAATATTTCAGGTGAAACTGTGGGATTCCTGGCTCTGTACCTGGGGACAGGACCCAACACCTGGATGTGGGTGGGAAGGAAGAACACACGCTTCTGCATGGCTGGCAGAGCAAGTCCAGAATTGAAGGTCTCTGGGATTCAGCTTGGTGCACCCAGGACGTAGGAGTATTGAAGGCCAAGAAAGATCCCTGGACAAAGGGAAAGCTGACAACTCACCTGCTTTTCTTTCATCCCCATTTTCTCGTGTGGGAAGGTTGGAAAGGGACAGGTGTGAAAGTTGGGCTTATAAAATCCGCGGAGGCTCCCTTCTCTAAGTTGAGCTTAAGTGGAGGCATTATTTGACCTCCGTGTAGCACAGAGTCCTCCAGGATCGGGGGTCCCCTCTGGTTCCATCAGCCAAAATGGTTCTGCCTTGATATGCATGAGCTACATGACACCGGGCATGGGGAGGGGGTGGGGACTAAGCAAAGGAGGCAAGTCTCGGTAGCTGTAACTGGTTCTCAGAGGTCCACAATGACATCTCCTGAATGTCAGGATGAACTTTGGTTCTTTTGTTCAACCTTCTCATGTTACCCTGGGGGAAACAGGCCTGAAGTAAAAAGAAGAAACAGATCCAGAGAGACTCAGTTACTCAAGCTCAGGGGAGAACTAGTTTTCTAGGCTTGCTGCCTCTGACTCCAAACCCCTACTCACAAAATCCGGGATCCTCAGCCCTGGCTGCAGTTTAGAACTTAAAAATACCTATGTCAGGGCTGAAGCCCAGGCTAAGTCAGAATCTCTGATGATGGAGTATGGGTATTGGTAATTTTTAAAGTCTATTTATTGACATATAACATTCTTCTAGAAAAGTGTACAAATCCTAAATGTATACATTTGATGAGTGTTCACAAACTGAATACATTTACGTAACTAATGCCCAACTCAGGAAGCAGAGCACTGCCGGCCACCGGGAATCCTCCTGGTGCCCTCTCCCAGTCTCTACCTGAAGTTAACCAACACCTCAACTTCTGACATTTTAGGTTAATTTTGCCTGTACGTGAACTTCATACAAAAGGAATTTTAAAAGTGCGTACTTTTTGTGTGTCTGGCTCCATTTATGCACATTATGTTTGTGGGAGCCATCTGGATTGTTGTTTGTGATTGTATCTGTTCATTCTCATTGCGCTCTAGAATCTCACTGTCTGAATATACCACCCTTTATTTCTCAGCTCTCTGGTTGATGAGCATACAAATCGCTTCTGGTTTGGTTTACTATGAAGAATGCTGCTGTGAACACTTGTGTGTGTGCTTTGGGGGATACGTGCAAGCCTTTCTGTATGTATACACCTAGGAAAATGCTGGACCAGGTGTTATGTGTGTATTTAGATTAAATATTGCCAAGCAGTTTTCTAGCATGTGATTGTGCAATTTACACTCCCACCAGCAGCGTAGGAAAGTTTTGGTTGCTCCACAGCCCAGCCAGGAGTTGGTATCATCTGTACGTTTCATTTTGGCCAGCCTGTGGGGTGTGCAGTGGGATCACACTGTGGCTGGTGCTGCATTTCCCTGATGGCCAGTGAAGCTGAGCACCTGGACATGTTTATTGGCCACTTAGGTAGCCTCTTTTGTGAAATGCTTGGTACATTTTTCTCCAGACATCTGTATTTTTTAAAGCTCCCCTGGTAATACTAGTACATAACCGGGGCTGAGAACTTCTGTGGCTTGGCCGTTACAGTAGGAAGCGTTTGGCTTTGGGAGACAGAGTTAGGGAAGCCAGGGTGGACTCTGTGTGTGTGTGTGTGGTGGGGGGAGGTACGGCAAGGGCACCTACAGGAGCCCTAATCCCGCAGTCCAGGGTGCCCCTCAGGAGCAGCTGAGCTGAAACCTTCCAGAAGGCACACTTACCAAGAGAAAGTAAGAAACTCCTGTGAAGGAAGCAC
Source organism: Camelus bactrianus (assembly GCF_048773025.1). Lineage (NCBI taxonomy): Eukaryota > Metazoa > Chordata > Mammalia > Artiodactyla > Camelidae > Camelus > Camelus bactrianus. Next base: position 26,694,044 of record NC_133558.1, on the reverse strand, counting down.
CACAACACAGCCACAAGAATGGTGGCCAGAGCCCCTCGGAGCTGACCCCAGGAGCTGTCTGCTGTCCAGAAGCTCCCTCTGATTGAATGTCCTTTGAATTAAAGGGCTCGCTGCAGGCTTGACCCCACTGGAGCTGTCTTTATTAGGAACAAAATAAGGGAAGGTCACCGAGCCCCATAAACCAGGAAAAGTGACATCAGATATCGACTGTAAGAGAAGGGGATTAATGATGGTTTGTTGACAGGAAGGCAGGAGCTGGCCCCAGCTGCCCCCCTTCAAGTGAGGACCTGGAAGCAAACATTTCATTTTGACGTCTGGCAGCAGAACCCAGATAATCAGATTTCTCTGGGAGGATGAGGCGGAGGCATCAATAAAAAAGGGCAGATTTATGCTCCCGGCCTCCCAAGCTTAGCATAGACTGGGCTGGTCCTACAATCATAGCAAGACCCAAACATTGTCACCGTCACTGTTACCGTCCCCAGTGTCCCCTTGGGTTCAGCACAGTGAGTAGGGTGGCGCCTCCCCAGACCTTTCCCTTCCTTGGCTCACCTGGGAGCTAGAGGGTCCCAACGAGGTGGCAGCTTCTCAAGGCCATCTGTCTGTGCCCAGGTGCCCCATGGTCCCTCACATTAAGACACACTCAGGTAAGGACCGTCAAGGGACAAACTCCAGGCCCAACAGCAGTTGCCAGTTCAGAGATGAATCCCAGGACCCAGTGTCAGAAGCACCTAAGGGCTCCCTAGACACAGCCTTCTCTCCCTGCACTTCCCAGAACGACCTTCATTATTCTCCCTGGTTTCTCTCTGTAGCCAACCTGCAAAGAAAGCAGAGGAATTCTTTACTTAGATCATTTGAAAAGCAGTTGTATCTGGTTTTCTAGCTAGAAATGTAAAGGGTCATCTCCTTCTTTCCTTTCATTTCATACCATCATCATCTTCATCATCATCATCCTATTCACTGATAACTTACTACGTGCCAGGCACTGTTCTAAGTATGCTCTGCATCTGAGTTTATTTTATTCTCACAACAATCCTGTGAAATAGGTCCTCTCATCACTGCCCGTATATAGGTAAGAAAACTGAGGCAGAGAGAGATTACAAAATTTGTCCATGGTCTCACAGCCCCACTGTATTGTATTTATTTATTATAAAGAAATTGAGACTCAGAAAAGTAAAATAATATTATCATCATAATTTATTGAGTGTACATGTTGTGTCAGAGGCTTTTACATATTTTATTCTTAAGTCTTACAAAGCCCTTTTGTCAAGTGGTGCATTATCCTGCTAGGGCCGCCATAACAAAGTACCGCAAACTGGGTGGCCTAAACAGGAAGAACGTTTTGTCTCGGTTCTGGAGGCCAGAAGCCTGAGATCAACACTCCCTCTGAAGGTGCTAATAGCCCCTTATAGAAGGTCACCCAGCGCAAGCAGGGCTGTCTTGTGTTCCTTGCTCCCAAAGTTGCCAAGGATTCAAACTTCTTCCATCCTGATGCTCCAAGATGATAGATCACCAGCACCCTGTCTGCATTCCAGCCAGTGGAGGAGTAAGGGGAGGTCATACCCTCTCACTGTAAGGGCATAACAAGAAAATTGCACACACCACTTTTCTTCACTCCCCATTGGGCAGACCTGAGTTACACGGCCACACCTTCCTGAAAAAGAGGTTGGGAAGTGATGTCATTGTCTGAGTGGCCATGTGTCCAGTTAAACTGTGGGGGGTCCATTTTAATAATGGGTTAAATAACGGGTTCATAAAAGAAGGAGGGGGAATGGCTACTGGGGACCACCAGCAGTCTCACCCATAGATTCTGAGAGGAATGAAATGCTTTGACCCTTAGTGATGCCTGTTACGGAAATATGATAAGGAGATGAAGGAACTTGTGGCACTTGTAACTCACAGTGTTGAGGCTGTCTGGCCCAGGTTCGTAACAGATCCTCTGATACTCTACCAAAGCGTTTTCTAAGGCAGCAGCCAGATAAGATAGGATCACTTATCAAAGAAGAGTGGGGTCAGATTCTGATGCCTAGGGTGAAGGAGCAGGGATCAGGAAGAGTGTACCTCCTTTCTTGAATCTCTGTCTGTCCGGTCATTAAATTCATTCCAGCCGATCATCAGACCCCAGGGAGAGACTGACATAGTGGAAGAGAGAAGTAGCTGGCATTTTCAGCATTGCCTACACCAAGTGCTTTACATATTTTCACATCCTTATTTAATGCTCACATCAGCTCAGATTCTTGTTTTTGTTTTCAATTCCCTAGTCTAAGCAAGGAAATCAGAAGCAAAAATTGGAGTCACGATTTGAACAGTATCAGCTACCTTGACCTACTTGGTATTTATAGAATGCTACATCCAACCACCGTAGAATATGTATGTATGTTCTACAAGACAGACCATGTGCTGGGCCAAAAACCAAGTCTCAATACATTTAAGAGAGTGGGAAATTTACCTAACATGCTTTCCCATCACTATGAAACCAGATTAGAAATCAATAATAATAAAATATCCACACAACTGAAAAGATTTGAAATTAAAGAAGAAATCATAAGAGAAACTCAAAAAAATACTACTAAATGAAAGACAATGAAAAACACACGACATCAAAATCTGTGGGAGAGATTTTGTGCTGGGAGGGGAATTTATAGCTTTAAATGTTTATATTTGGCAGGAGAAATGTCTGAAATCAGTTAGTTAAGTTTCCACCTTAAGCAGCTTAAGAAACAGAGCAAACACAAAGTGAGTAGAAGGAAGGGAAGAATAAAGATAAGTGCAGAAATTAATGAAGTTGGAAACAGATAAACAATAGAAAAAATTACCCATCAGAAGCTACAACAAAACCTCTAGCTAGATTCATTAAGAAAAAAAGGAGAAAAGATACAAATTACTACTGTCAAGAATGAAGAGAGGACATCACTATAGATCTTAAAGGCATTTTAAAAGATGATAAGAAAATATGAATAACTTTATTCCAATAAACTTGACAACTTAGATTAAATGGAAAAATTCCTTGAAAGAAGCAAATTACCACAACTGATTCAAGAAGAAATAGAAAAGAATTAATAGCTCTAGAGCTATTAAAGAAATTGAATTCATAATTAAACACTTCCACAAAGAACGCTCCAAGCTCAGGTGGTGTCACTGATGAATTCTATCAGACATTTAAGGATGAAATAATACCAATTCTACTCAAACTCTGTCTTGGACTGAATTATGTCCCTCTCCCACAAAAGTCATATGTTGAAGCCCTGATCCACAATATGATGGTATTTGGAGATGGGGGTCTTTGGGAGATAATCCAGTTTGGATGAGGTCGTAAGAGGGAGGTCATTGTGATGGGATAAGTGTCCTTATAAGAAGAGACACTAAAGAGCTTTCGTGCTCTCTCTGTCTCTCTGTCTCTGCCTCTCTCTGCCATGTAAGGGCACAGGGAGAAAGTGGCCATCTGCAAGCCAGGAAGAGAGCTCTTATCAGAGTCTGACCATGCTGACACCATGATCTTGGACTTCCAGCCTCCAGAAGTGTGAGAAAATTAATTTTTGTTATTTGAGCCACCCAGTCCATTGTATTTTGTCGCAGCAGCCTAAGCTGACTAATAAACTCTTCCATAAAATAAAGGAAGTGGAAGAACTTTCTAACCCATTTTATAAGGTCAGCATTACCCTAATACCAAAATTGGACAAAGATAGTGTAAGAAAATAAAAACTATAGACCAATACCCCTAATAAATATAGATTCCTCAACAAAAGAAAGAACAAGATTTGTAACAAAATATTAGCAAATGAATACAGCAACACATACATATTTATATGGCATCATGACTAAGTAAGGTTTATTCTGGTAATGCCATATTGGTTTAACATTCAAAAATCAGTCAGTGTAACTCACTATATCAATAGAATAAAGGAGAAAAAGTGATCATACTGGCAGATGCAGACAAAGCATTTGACAAAATGCAATGGCCAATTATTTTAAAAACTCTTAGCAAATTAAAAATAGAGAGGACCTTCCTCAATTTGATTAAAACTGTCTACAAATATCCTATAGCAAACATCATACTTAATGACTAAAGGTTCAATGCTTTCTCTCTTGTCGAGAAATGTGGAGTCTGAATTTTACCCTACTTGCTATCTAGCAAGCTAGCCTATCACAGTTTCATGGATATTGTATTAGTTGGCTCAAGCTGCCATTAAAAAGATACCACAGATTGGTGTTTTATTTATAAATGAACAGAAAGTTATTTTCTCATAGTTCTGAAGGCTGGAAAGTCCAAGCTCAAGTTTCCAGCAGCATTCAGTTTCTGGTGAGAGCAGTCTTCCGAGATTATTGACAGTGCTTTGTCCTCTCATGGCCTTTCCTCTGAGCATGACAGGCAGAGAGACAGAGACAGAGGGAGCACAGGCTCCCTGGTGTCTCTTCTTATAAGGCACCAACTCTATTGGATCAGGTCCCCATCCTTCTAATCTCATTAGACTTTAATTATCTACTTACTGGCTCTATCTCTAAATATAGCCACAAGGAAGGGTGGTTAGTGCTTCAAAAGATGAATGTGGAGAGGACATGCTTCAATCCTCAGCAGATACTGACAGGAGACACGAGACACCTGGGTCATAGTCAAAGGACTTAATTACTCAAAGCACAGCAGGTAGTGTAAGCTTCATGTTCTCATCATTGCTCCCTAAGTTCTATTGGGCTTAAATGAATGCTCCACATGAAGTGGGTTTATGTCATAGATGAGGAACCCCAAGGTTGGGAACTTGAATCTTTCATAAGAGGCTGCAAGAAAACCTGCTCAGCTTTTACCCTGGAGGGACTATCAAACAAATTGGACAGCAAACCAGTCGTCCCTCTTCTCCAAAGGGATACATTATCTCTGTCTTCCTAGGCTGTTTGCTGTACCAACATTCTTGAAAATATAGTACAGAGGCTAGTGCCTCTGCCTGTTAGCATTTCTCTTACAGAAGAGAAGTCTCTTGCACAAATTCGAGAACTCCATGGAGAATTATTTCCCAGTATTCCTAAGATGGAGAACAAGGCAAGGATGTCCACTCTCACTGCTTTAATTCAACGATGTACTGGACATGGCGGCCAATGCAATAGTATAAGAAAGGCATAGAGATGAAAAAGGAAGACATAAAATTGTATTTGTAGATAAGCTGATTGTTTACATAGAAAACACAAAGGAATTAGGGCTTCTGCAACAAAACAACTACTAGAACTAATAAGTGAATTTGCGAAGATCATAGGATATAAGGTCAAATTCTAAAAGCAGTGGATTTCTACCTACCAGTAACAAATTCTTAAAATTCTACTTACAATAGCAACAAATCATAGAATACTTAGGAATAAATTGAAGAAAATAAATGCAAGACTGAAGACTACAAAACATATTGAAAGAAGTTGAAAGAAAGTAAAGAAGTTCTAAATAACTGGAGTGATATCCCATATTTATGAATTGGAAGATTCAAAACTGGTATGATGACAAGTCTCTCCAAAGTAGGTTCTCCACTTCGATTCACTGCAATCACAATCATAATCCCAACAGACTTTTTTTTTTTTTTAAAGAAATTGACAGGCTAATTTTGAATTTTATGTGGAAATGCAAAGGACTTCGAATATCCAAAGTGACCCTTTAAAAAAAGAACAAAATGGGAGGGCTTATGCACTTTTCTCCAAGACTTATTATGAAAGCTACATTAATCCAAGTCATATGGACTGGCTTAAGAATCCCCAAATAGATCAGTGGGACAGAATAGAGTCTGGAAATAGACTCATATATTTACAGACATTTGATTTTCACCAGAGGCACCAAATCATTGTAATTGGGAAAAAGAATGTCCTTTCAGCAAATGGTGCTGAAAGAACTGGATATTAACATGGAGAAGTGAATGTAGGCCCTTGCCTTACACATACACAAAAATTAATTTGATGTGGATCATAAATTCTAGAAGCTTCTAGAAGAAACTGGGAAAATATCTTTGGGACTTGGGGGTAGCAAGGGTTTCCTAGGCAGGATTAAGGAAGACAATAACCATAAAAGAAAACATGTTTAAATCAGGCTTCATAAAAATTAAAAACTTCTGCTCATCAAAAAGCACTATTGAGAAAACAAATAGGCGAGCCACAGATTGAGGGAAATTTTTGCAAAACATATATCTGACAAAGGACTAGTGTCCAGAATATATACATCACTCCTGCAACTCAATAATAAGAAGACAAACAATTCAATAAAAATGGGCAACGATTTGAACAGACATATCACAAGGGAAAATAAATGAATGGCCAATAATCATATGAAAAAAGATGCTCAACATCATTAGCCATCAGGGAAATGTAATTTAGGACCACGCTAATATACTACTGCACACCCATTTGAATGGCTAAGATGAAAATGACTGACAGCACCACTGTTGAGGATGTGGAACTGGAACAAGAATTCTTGTATACTACTGATGGGAATGTACAGTTACTTTGGAAAGTATTGACAGTTTTTTATAAAACTAAACATACATCTAACTTACAACTTAGTAATTTCATTCCTAGATATCTACCCAAATGAAATGAAAGCATACATTCATGAGAAGTATTGTATATAATGTTCATATCAACTTTGTTAATAATTTCCCCAAACTGAAAACAGTCTAGGTGTCCATCAGTAGGAGATGGGCAATCAAAGCCTGATATAGTCATTCAATGAACTACTACTCAGCCATCAAAAGGAATAATTTACTGACTCACACAGCATGGATGAAGCTTAAAAACATGCTATGAAAGAAGCCTTATGCAAGAGAGTGTGTAATGCTTCCATATATAATCCTAGAATTGGCAAGCAAAAAAACAAAAAATCAGAACTGTGCCTACCTTTTGTAGGGAATGAGGGTGGTACAGAGATTGACTGGAAGAGACATGAGGGGACTTTCTGGAGTGATGGCAATGTTCTAGAGGTTTGGGTTATACAGACATGTGCATTTGTCAAAACTCACCAAGTGGTATATTTAAGATTCACTATATGTAAATTTCACTTAAGAAAAGAACTATAAACAAATTTTAAACTCTAGTTACCAATATGTATACTAAAGTATTTAAAGGTGAATTGCACTGATGTGTATAATATGCTTTGAAATGCATAAAACTAAGGTTTATTAATGAATGGATAGATAATAGACATATGACAAAACAAATACTCTAAAATGCTGATTGTAGAAAATAGGTTATTAGTGTGTAGTGTTCATTGAAAAAAATTATTTTTTCATTTCAGTCCATTTGAAATTTTTCATTAAATGTTGGAAAAACATAAGGAAAATATTGTTGGAAAGTATTTGTATACTCCTCAAAGTTGATAGGAAATATTTTTCCTTATATTGATATACACCAGCATGCTTAGATTTTAAGCAACAGATTTGCAGCAAAAGGCTGCCCCAAAGAACAGAGATGGCATGCATTAATTAAAGGACTCTCATATAAGCGTATAACCTCAAGGCTAATCTTTTTTCAGTTTTTAGTATGATGTTCCGCCTTCATCAAAGTCATTAGTAGGACTGAGAATGTGATTATGTCCTCTCACGTCTGTTTGCATTTCACAGCTGCTAGTCAGGCTCAGTCAACATTTTCACATGCTGATAATTGTAATCAACCCATTTGTTCATTTAAGACAAACAAATGATTACTCTTTGGGGAAGAAATACCTTCAGTACTAATTTGCTAATTATTAGCTCTTATGAACATTAGCCAGTTATTTTGTTTTTCTTCCCAAACACATAGAACCTCGGAGCTTTTGCTTTTTCCTTTTCCTGGAAGATTGGTCCGGATTTCTTCTACTCCCCACCTGGTTTGTAAATGCCCAGTTAAAAGAAATACGTAGTGAATATTTCACACACACACACACACACACACACACACACACACATGCACGCACGCACGCATGATAATGGAAAGAGGGGAGACATTTTACTTTAGTGCAAATATAGTTTAAATTACATTGCAAAGCCTTTAAACACACATGAAAATAAAAGTCACAATACGTATGCCACAGCCATGCCAAGTAGTGAAGGGGACACCCAATCACATTTGAGGAGTTGACACATCTGTTCAGCTGAGCCCAAGGCCTTGTCCTCAGGAGTTCTGTCCCTCCATGGGAAGTCCAGGTTTGAAGACACATATACTTCAGCAACTTTGGAATTGGAATGGGACCCCTTAGTCAAGGATGTCTGTGCATCTTACCTGAAGTGGAATAAAGACTAGCGGAAACTCATTGGAACCTCTTCTCTCTGCAGACCTCCTGGCAGAGGTGAGCTCTGAGATTAGCTGAGAACAGCAGAAAAACCAACAAAGGGAAAGAGAGAGTGTTCCAGGAGCTGTGGGTGAACAAGGGTGGAGGGAGAAGATACATCATGCAACGGGTGAGAAGGCTTATCTTTCCACACCAGCTCACTGAAGCTCCCAACCCCATGACATCCTTCTTCACAGCCAGGTCTTCACTTCGAGGTCCTCTGGGTGAGCAGGGGCAACTTTCATAAAGCTATGGTCAATGCCATAGGTGCCAGCCCCTTGGTCAGAGGGCTTGCTTCCCTGGAAAACAGCTAACTCCCCCTCCTTTCCATCACATCTCTCTCGTGGGTGCTCTGCAAGCCAGCATTGCTTGGTTTCAGTGTTTGTAGGCTGTGGCCATGGGGATAGTATCTATTCGTCCATTTCTCTAATAGGTTCCCCTTAATCCTTTATGCTGGGATAAATGCTAAACAAGAAACTTAATCCAGAGAGATGTTGAGAGAACAAGAAGGAAGATGGGAACCAGGAGCCAGGGACCCGTAACAGGTGGTGCAGGGAAGTTCTCTAGAGTGATCAGCTGATTCTGGTTTGCCTAGAACTGTGCCAGTTTTAGCCCTGAAAATGCCACATCCCAGGAACCTGCCCCCCATCTCAGTCCCAGGCAAATTGGGATAACTGGTTACCCTACAGCTCTCCTGGGTCCTCCAGAGGGCTAGGACATTGCTGACCCCCTACTTCTGGGTTAAGGCAGACAGGCCCCCAGCCTGGGGGATCCCAGGGGAAGCAGGGGTGGTAGAGCTGATGTTCTCACCTGGGGGTGGGGCATGGAGCCTGTCTGAAGGATCCAGAAATCTCCAGCTAAGAACTGCTTACTCCCCTCCCTCCCCCCACCCCAGGCTGTTCTGGAGACTGAGGGAGAGATGGTGATGGGCACTGTCCCCTCTAACTAGCCCTTCAGCAGAGGAATCTGAGAAGCCACAGGGCCACCCTAGCCTGGGTCACTCAGTGTTCTGAGCAGTTGTTCAGAGAAGGGGACTGCCATGCCGGCCCTCCTCAAAGAGTGGCCCTAACTACTTGGCAGCCAGCTTCATAGCTCCTCAGAGTCCCTGGCAGCAGTGCGACAGTCATGTTGGCTCCACGCTGGGTCCGACTCTCTGGCTTCTCCTCTGACCACTGCAGCAGCCTGGATCAGAGCTTCAAGGCACAGCCAACTTGGTGGCTGGGGTACGGGAGAGGGGCTGCACACTCACTGGCAGGCGTGGTCACAGGGGCCCTCTACTTGCCAGGCTGGCTGGGTGGGGCCCCCAGCCCTTTCCATGACGGCTTCCACCACTGCATCCACAAGCCCTGAGACATTCACCATATTTCTTTGTGCAGGACGGTAGGTGGCCTTGAGCCAGTGTCCCAGGCTTTCCTTGTGCTAGCAACACCATCTGGAAAATGGATTTGTAACCTAATAATAAAGGACTCAAAAAATGAACTCACTGCGGGGCACTTTGGGCTTCGGGAGTTGAGATGCTAAGCTGGATAAGAGGCCCAGGGAGACTGTTGGTTGACTGTTCTGGGTGGGTTAACAAATTGCAACATTTGGTTGTAAGTGTTCACTCAACTTACATCCCGGTAATGGGGCACCCAGAATGTGCAGCCAGTCTGGGCCAGGCGTGAGAATGGCAGGGAAGTGGAATTTACCTTAGGCAATCAACATGGAAATTCCCAGAAGGAGAATGGATCTAAAATCAAGAAGTAAGGATTGAGATTTTGTCAAGCAACTAGTGCCCAGCATGACCCTCTATAAAAGGACGTTGTTATTGTTACTCTATAGAGAGTCTGAGAGGCGGAGATTGACATGAGAGTCACGGGGTCGGGTAGGGGTCTCGGAGGAAAGGGACTGGCAGAAATGGCCACAAAGGCAGAGACCACGAGGAGTTGTAGGCAAACATGTTCGTGGTCCTGCCAAGGGAGTGTTAGAGGGCGTGACAGCTAAAGCTATCCATGATCCTCCTCGGGATTCAGTTGCTAGGAAGAGAGGAAAAGAAGTCCCAGTTTACGGATGACCATGTCAGTTAAGCTTGGAGCTGGGATTTACTTAAGTCAGCAGCACCCCAAACTCCAAAGACCATGTGCTTTCTCTCTCCCCCTACTGCATCACCCCTCTAGTCTTCTTAAGCATTGAGGGGAGTAAGCTGTTAACTTGGGAACTCCTTGAGGGGAGAGCTTGTACTGATCCCATCAGACAGGAAGCTCTGAGATGATGAACGTCAGCTGCTCCATCAAACTTGGAATCCCCAAGGCCAGGAAAGAGGTCTGCCCTAGGACTGGGAATTCTCTGCTCATGACAGTTTGTCACATGTTGGGTAGAAGGCAGGGCTGGTCTGGCCCTGCCGTGAAAGCCACCCCTGAGCAGGGCTCAGGCTATTTGAAGACTCTTTGTGGAGGGATGATGGAGACTGTCTTAAGGTCCTGGCCAAGTGGAGGGACTCAACAACATCCCAAGGGGAGGGGCCAGGTGTGACAGGCAGGGGACCTGGTGTCAGGTCACAGCCTGCTGCTTGTACTCCCCTCAGGGCTGTTTCCTGCATCTTGCACCCGATGCTGGCTGCTGGCTTATCCGGGAGCAGGCTTGGATGCGGGAGGAGCCGGCCCCCATACAGCTCGACGAGGACTACAGATAAGTGTGTCGTGCTCCCTGCTAATGCCTGAGTTATTGCTTTCCCTTCTCAAATGAAAGGAGCATTTTATTGGCTCAGGTTTAGGAACAAAGCATAAAAAGTGGCTTGTTTTATTTTCTGACATCTCGAAGCTAAGGCTGGAGAGAGTGCTGGGGAAGAATGAGGGGGGACTGAGGCAAGAAGTGAGAGGATGGGGAGCGGTCAGGCAGAAGGAGGAGGAAATGATGGGGTAGAAGGGCAAATGAGGACATGCCACAGGAGGCTGCGGAGGAGGGCAGAGGAAGATGGTGGCCGAGGAGGGAGGAGGAAGGAACTGATGCTACTCAGTGAGACATTGTGTCCGTCGCCCAAGTGCTGCCTGCTGCGGGGAGGCTCCAGGAGCCCAAGGCGGCAGTCACTTGCAATTGGAACAGTTTGGACTCCCTGGAGACACTGCCTGGCTCAGACGCCAGGGCTGCAGAGCGTGGCTTGAAGGCCAAGGGATGGGGAGGAGTTTTCTTGGATTATTCTGGCTCTGGGCCACCACCCAGGTTCCTGCGTGTTATTTTTTAATCCCTGAATCTAGGACTTGAGGTCTTCCAGGCACTGGACTCCATGATTCCCTCACTTTGTA